>NW_026562377.1:23417500-24617500 GCF_027474105.1 Poeciliopsis prolifica
CAATCAGAGGGAGTTTATGAACAAATAAAAATTTTGTTTTTCACAACCGTCTTTAGAAATGGCTGCAGCCATCACTGAAGTCGTTTCGTGTCAGTTTTGCTACCATGTTTTCTCCAGGCATTCGACCAACACGCTGACAGAAATGGAGGCTAAAAAGAAAACGAAACAAATGCCAGAGTATAAATTACTGATCAGAAGGGATTCGGTGTGGAAGCCTTCCAGGGCAAACACATAAAACGCAGTTCTTTGGAAGACTATCATGAACCAAGATTCTCACCAGCTGACGAGGAGTAAAACAAACCATCACCCCTCCTCTGCCGTGCTTGTGAGTAAGTGTAGAGAGTTACTTAAAATAATTCAATAAATCACCGTAATTAAAAAAATAAAAATAAAGAAGATGAAAGATACAAATTTTCTATCAGCGATAAGCCCGTCCCAGCAAATCTCGAACCTTGCTCCCAAAAAACAGCGAGCTTCATAGCTTGATAAGAGAGAACATCTTCAGAAACTTCCTGAAAACGTAAAGCACATAAATCAGACATGCAGGCAGCACTACGATACTGTATCACTGTGCAGAATTTTCAAGTAATTGCTTCTGCAACGACCAACCTGACGCACGGCGTGAACGACAAGCTGTACCTGCAAACAAGACGCATTCAATGTCACAAAGTAACTGTTGCTGTAAAGACTGAAGAACTGGAGGCGGACGAGCAGCTCACCAGGAAAATGACAATATGTGCAAAGCGCAAAACAGCATAGTTAACCCGTAGCTGTTCCACTGAAACACAAAATGAATAATTATAAATGACTTGAGGTGATGCACGGTGGTCGGCGTTGAGAAAACCAAGAAGTTGTAATTAGGGTCTGCGTTGCTGTGACGTTCACTCACCCATAGAGCTGCAAAGGGAGTCAAAACTATGCAGGCCTGGACAAAACATATAAAACAATGAGAGTAACAGCTACAAACTGTTTATTTGTCCTTTTAAAACTCGGGACATTACATTACTGCACATGGCAGTGTTCAGCATAATTCTTCAGCATCCCTTTTTGTATTTAAATGCTTCAAAATCTAAGGAAACACATCATAGTTGGCTTGCTTACTGCCTCTTTGTTAACTGGATTACTGAGCACAGCAAACATTTTTCCCCAGAAGTCACAACTTCTGGGGAAAAATGTTATAACGGAAGTTATGACTTGTCATAACTTGAGAATAATGTCGAGTTGATGGGTTCCAGTTAAAAGCCAGGAAAGCCACAGGAATTTCCAAGTTGCATTCTGTGTAAAGGCTGTCAACACTTAGCCACAAAAAAAAAAAAAAAACAATAAAAGGCCAATAATAATGATGCATACAAACATGAATGGAGGATGTTCAGGAAAACATGTGATGCCGAATGAGAGACAGTCAGTCAGAAGTTCATATTACTGTTGCTTTTTATCACTTTTTATACATTTCTATAAAGGAAGACTCCAAATGGATGACATCAGCAAATCCCACTGCCTGAGCAGACTTGTAACAATTTTTTAAAATTTTCAATAGTTGATGCAGTCTTGTCTGGAAAATTAATGCTATTCTAGTTCTGTTCCTTATTTCACTTTGTGTTATGTCCAAACATGTATACAATGGATTTTCTTTTATTATTATTATTATTACTATTATTATTGTCGTTTTTCTATGTATTCACATGGATCTGGGAAAAACATATTACAAATGTTTCTTATGGAATAAAAGCATGCTGTATTTAATTTGTGTGCTCTTACCAGCATGGTGAAGGTGGCCAACACTCTGGACATGTCGCACATCCTCGTCAGCTGCTTCACTGGCCCCACGAGAAACAATGTGCTGTATATATATGTGTATAATATATTACTGTGCTTCACTGTACAAAAGTGTCCAATAGGTGTTGTTGATTTGATCTGAATTTTTTCCCATTACGCTGTTTTAACGCCTACCTGAAAAGAGCAAAAATGTTCCCAAAAGCATAGAGGCCAATGAAGAGTTGAATTCCAATGAAAGGAAGGAAGCTCACATAAACTCCCTGACAGACACACAGGACAGCATGCAAATATTACACATCTTTTATTGTTCTGAAGCTGAATCTTAACTCTGTCTGTCACAATGGCAAATTTTACAAGCAGATGGAGATTACTGCGATAAAAAGAATGATATTGTTGTTTCCAGACTATTTTCAAGTAACATATTAATAATGATAAAGGTGCCCTCTCGAGTAGGGACGAGATCACCTCAATAAAAGGGGGCTAAGATACCAATTAAGTTCTGATTAATCACTAACCAGAATTATGGATCCAACTCCCACGAAGTAACAGCAGATGAATCCCTTCAGTCCCCAGTTTGTGGAGGATGCCTTCAGTTTTGGTGGCTTAAGCAAAATTGCAAGAACGCGGCTTTAAACTTCAAGCTTTAAATATTAGAAAGGTAAAGATGAATTGTTTTTTACCTTGAAAATCTTTGATTTATCTTTTTGGTCGTTCTCTCGACCCTTAATACAAAAGTGACAAAATAGTCATTTGATAATACAACTAAACTCACATTTTAAATAATAAAAGGTAAAAATGTTTCTTTATCTTCTTCTTTTACCTGAAAAATCTTCAATGTATCTTTTTGGTCGTTCTCTCGACCCTTAATGCAAAAATTACAAAAGTCATTTGATAATACAACTAAACTCACATTTTAAATAATAAAAGGTAAAGATGTTTTCTTTTTTTTTCTTCTTCTTTTACCTGGAAAATCTTCAATTTATCTTTTTGGTCGTTCTCTCGACCCTTAATACAAAAGTGACAGAATAGTCATTTGATAATCCAGCTGGACTCAGAGTTTAAATCGTAAAAGGTGAAGATGTTTCTTTTTGTTTTTTTTTTTCTTTTACCTGCAAAAACTTCGGTTTGTCCTTGTCGTCCTTCTTTCGGTCCTTAATCGACTGAAACATGTCTGGGTCCTGAGAAATTCGAATAAAACGAGGAATACAACTAATTTCTTCGGGAAGAGAAACCTGGCACTTCTGGATGGATGCAGTGAAACTGAGAATCAGTCAGAGGAGCTGTCAGTATTTCACCTGGCCAGGTGTTCATGTCACTCATATCCGGGCACAGCAGAGAAGAGGTCTCACTCCGATGTGTTTTGTATGTATGTCATTTGGATGTATGTCATTTGGATCAAACGGGCTAAAATATAACATTTTAATGCATCTTTTATGATATCCTTACCCGATTTTGCCTTCTTCGTTAATACAACTCATCTAAATGATGCTTTTCTACATTTTATGGCTTGCAAACAGGAATGTGGGCGTTTGTGTTTGAAAGGAAGCAGCGTCAGACTTTGTCATCCTTTTTTAATGTCTTGGAGTGTTTAGTCTTTTTGAAATAGAAGATCTTTACAGTTTATTATTTTTGTGAATCTGTTGCACGTGTATTTATTTATTTATTTATTTATTTATTTATTTTATTGCCGTGAACACGGCAACAATCAGATGTTCAGCATAGAGAGACAAAACCCGCAACATCAGGAAGAGTGCGTGAAGTCAAAATGAATTCTGTCAAAATTCTGAAATTCATGCAAAATCCAAACTTTTTTTCCCCCTTATATTTTCTGATTAAATAGATTAATTACAGCAGCTGCTTGGGTTGATAAAACCACCTGAAGTTGTAAGTACTATAATCCTTCCACAGTTAGTTGGGATGTTTCGATGCACATTACATTTTAAAATACCCATTAACCCAGTCTAGTAAGTTAATTTTTCTTTTGTAATTACAAAATAATTTATGGAGCTGAATGGAGTTATATGTGCAACCCAAGCTAGAAAACTTAACTTTAAACATAGGTGGTTTATATTTATATATGTACTTTTACTTGTCATGAAGTGTCATTGGGTAAATCATCACACTTTTAATACAATTATTCAAAATGTCTGTTACGACAGCTTGACATTAACCGAGGAATCATGATCTGACATAAACATAAAGCTACACATATTTTAAAGCGTAATCAACACAAAGCAAAGATGAGTGAAAACACAATTTCAGTTTTATGAAATCTTTATTTGTCGCAACTGCATCCTAAACATTGTTAAAGTCTGGTCCCATTCTCAAAGTTTTTGTGTTTTGATTCTAAAAAAAAAAAAGATTCTAAAAAAAAAAAAGAAGAAGTGGAACAACAGCAAAACATTTAAGCAAAACAGATTTTTTGAGCTCTGCTTTCACACCACTGCGATTTCTTAACCCACCACATCTCAGAGGTGCTCTGTTGGATTGCGATCCGGTGACTTCAAGTTATAAAAAAGTGACTTATAAGGCAACTTGATAATCTGTATTTGGTTGGCATGCCACAGAATCGTATTAGACAGCAAAACATAAACATTCACACCGTTTGAAAAAATAAAAATCAGCCTATTGATCTCGCAAGAGAAAAAAGACACAATGCCACATAAAGGCAAACTTATAAAGTTGCATTTTTTTTTACACGGGAATGAAGATGACTGTTTTATTAACATGTTGGCACAGACATAGATGAAAACAATCCAAATAACAGGTGACAAAATATTGTACAGGTAATGAAGATATGGCAGAAATCAGCTTCATGTCATTGCAAAAATAAATTACAAGTCAGGCTAAAAGGCTTTAAAGCTGATTAAATAAGGCCGAGGAAACAATATATCTCTAAAGCATTTTTATAGCCCTGTTTTGTGTGCCTGTGTACATCCTTAGTCGTACTGCTGCTGAAGATGAAAGCTTCACATCCCTGATTTGTTTCGGAAATGTTGCACAACAGTCCTCATAAAATCTCATCCTCTGACTCGGCATCCCGCTCCCGGGGCTTCAGAAGTCCCATTTCCATCGGTGGAGTCCTTTTGAGTCTGGAGCGAACCACGCTGAAGAGAAAACAAAAATAAACACCACTTAGGAGTAACATAAACCAGAGAGCTACAGTGCTTTCAGGAGGACACACCGTGCAAAATCCATCCATACTGTTGTATTCATTTTATTGTGTACTTGGGGGTCTATAGGAAGTTGAATTTAGCCTCTTGTGGTGCTACATAAACA
This sequence comes from Poeciliopsis prolifica, assembly GCF_027474105.1. Lineage (NCBI taxonomy): Eukaryota > Metazoa > Chordata > Actinopteri > Cyprinodontiformes > Poeciliidae > Poeciliopsis > Poeciliopsis prolifica. The sequence goes on from NW_026562377.1 coordinate 23,422,556, forward strand.
TCTTCATATTATGTATGGGTCATATTATTCAGTGCAATTAGTTTTCTCTGTTACCTATTATATTTCTTGACGATCTCATCGCAGTATTTGCTGCAGAGCTGCTAAAAAAGGCAATAGACTTCCATCTAACCAATGTCGCAGAGCCGCCATTTTTATTTCTCCCAATGTCTTTGTGTTCCAAGTTCAAGGATACAAAAGCCAAATGCGAATGAGTCAAAATGTCCGACTTTTGGGTGTACTAACCCACACAATTCATTACACCATCTACTAGTGTCAGAAAATCTTCAAAAGGCATGGTAAATGTTATTTTTCTTGGACATTTACTCTCATGAGTGCCTAAAGTCTGTTTGCCTACAGCATTTCAACATCAAGTACTGAGCAAGTTCAGCTGGCAACAATAAGTATTTGCCAAAAGACTTTGTCTGATCCTTCTGCTAAAGATGCTAAGATGACAACAAACTTTATTTTAGACAGAAGTTTATTTTGTGTTGGTATGAAACCAACACATTGCCATTGCCATTGTTCTGATAGCATTAGCAACGTGGCTTCTGCTTATGTTAGTAGTGTGTGCTAGCTGCTAGATTCTTAAGTAGCTGCTGAATACCCCATTGGGTGTTTTGAATAGTGTAGTTACATAAAGAGTTTGGCTTTTTTTGTGTGTCTTGGGTAATACATGATTCAAATCCAGTCAGTCGGGTTCCTGGCACTGTAGCTCACTAGACATGTTCATTCACATTGTTGTATCATTTTCTTTTAATTCATTTGAAAATAAAAAGTTTCAGTTCCGCTCCATAATTGCATATCTGCTATCGAATTGCAGAAATCGGCAAATGAAGAGGAGTGGAACACTGTGCGATCTGGAGGTGGGGCGGGGTTTAAAGATTTAAAGAGACTGCACCAAAACGACTTGCTTTCAGAAAAAGGGTGTGAAAGAGGGGCATGTGGCGCTACAGTAACAAAAAATTCAGACCAAAGCATTGCAGTTTCACTCTATATAGACCATAATTGAATGATTTAAAAGGAGGAATTCAAAAGCATGATATGTCCGCTTTAATCTGGGAGCATTCCAGGATATTCAAACAGTTCTTTATATATCAAACAAAGCAGTTTCTTACCAGTTGACGGTGCCGTACACCACACCGACGACTAGAATGGCAAAGGCGAAGTGCCAGGAGAAACACATGGTGATAAACATCATGGTGTTGTGGTCTTTCATGTCCCACACGGTGCCGTTACTAGGGTACAGCACGAAACCAATCTGTGAGCGAATGGGAAGATCAGAGTGAGAGGAGCGGCCACCGATCTGAGCTTCGGCTTTCATGGGATCCCAGGCAGATTTACCTCCCAGAACCAGCTGCCTTGCAGGAGGGTGAGGGTGCAGCACAGCAGGTCCAGGATGACGTTGTCTCTGTGGAAGACCTCCAGGAAAAAAATCAGACTCTCACCAAAGATGCCGTAGAGCAGAAGCTGATGCAAGTGGACGTCCAGCATGGTCCGTCCATGGAGGTGGTAGAGGAAGAGGAACCCTGACCAACAGAAAACAAACGGAACTTGATAGAAACAGAGGAAGGAGTTTGACTTTATAAAAATTGTTAATGTAGTTCATCTGCTTATGGGGCTCTGCTAAAGTTTTTATACCTCTTCAGAATTTCATAAGATAGGTGTTTTTAAGAATTTCTTTGAAAAATGTTGAATTAATATCAGTAAGAACAGCATTTAATTTCCCTTTGGGATCCATGAAGTATTTTTGAATTTGACTAAATAGCTGTGTGTAGTGTCCAGTATACTCTAACGTCCCACTCAGTTCTTTGTAAATGACTGAAATCGCAGCTTCCTGTTCGTTCAGGGACGTATCTGCCATGTTTGGTCTGCAGACCAAAAATTACTCTTTGCAAAAAAAAACAACAAACAATAAAACCCCCAAAGATTAAGCTCAGCCAGACTGTAGATGGACGTGAATTTTCAAAGATTCTGATTTGTGTTTAAGTGTGGACTTTGACTGAGCCATGAATGGCAAAAACTTAGATTTGAGATTCCATGTGTGGATTTTGAGAACACACCTCATTTTAATGAGCATGAAATTAAGTTCCACAAAGCTCTGCTAGCAATTGAATCATTTGATTGTGCTGTGATCAAGCAGAGGCAAATCCAGAAATTACAGGATTACCATCCTGAGTCTCTGGCTGCGTGTTTAGGGTCATTGTCCAGCTGGACGGAATAAACCTCCACTCCACCCCTTTCTCAAGACTTTTGGTGTTTCAAAAACATTTCTCACAGAATCGCCTGCCTGCCTGCTGCTGCTGCTGCAAACAGTTGTTTCTAAAGCCATATCTTGCCATCAACATGTCAGAAGGTGGGAACATCATGTTCGGCGAACAATTTCAATCTTGGAAGTAAGAACGTCTACCTAAGGGAAGAAATGTGAAGCTTTGGTGTTTGTTTTGGAACAGAAGAGGATTCAATTTCCCAATGCAAGATTGAAATTAAATAAATTATGGCTACTGAAGAATCCAGATGTTTCTTTGAGAATTCTGACTTTTGATTCAACAAGATTGCAGTCATAATTCTAAGATTAAAATTTGAATTATTTCCACACAGAGGGACACAGCACACACCTTCGACAAAGAATGCGATCCCCAGCATCAGCTTGTCCAGGGCCAACGGCAATGCCTTGGTCGTGTGGACAATCAGAGACACAACTGCGGCCAGGAAGAAGAACAGGTACATGGTTGTGTGCTGCCAGATGTGCAACTGCTCCCAGTGTTTCCCTGAGAAGTCATGCAAATGAAGCATCGGGCCGTTTGCAGCATACTGCTCGCAGATCATACCTGGGGAGTGCATAGGAAGTGTTAGCCCGCCTGCATTCGGACAATTTTAAAATAAAAAATTGTAGAAGAAACAGAGACCTGCTCACCAATAAGAGAGCAGGAGAGAAAAAAAATGTTTTCAATGATCTCCAGGCGTCGCTGTAAGGTCCTGCTGGCGAGCCGGGTGGAGCCAAAGCTTTTGTTCCTGCGGGTGGTGTGCCAGAGGGAGAACTTTCCCGCCCACCACATCCCTATTATCAGGAATACGGTCCCGGGGAGAACGTGGCCCTGAAAGCTGCCCATGATCCACAGCACCTGCACGACAGCAAGCCAGAGCAATCATCGTCCCAATCCCATGGGTGGACTGGATTAGCCTCTTCTCTCTGTGATTTAAGAGAAGTCTGGCAAACATCTCATCTCAGTGCAGCTGTAACAAGTGAGATGATTTTTTTTTTTCATATTTTGCCAAAAACACAAAAGGAGAACTTTGTGACAGTCCTCAAAATAGCAAGTTTTACTGGACGGTGAACAATTATATCGCAATAAATGATAATATTGTTGTTTTGAGACCATTTTCAAGTGATACATCCAAGGGATTTCTTTTGCCATAAACATCCTGTGGAAAGAAAGAAATTGTCATTTTATTTTCCAAAATCCCTTAAGCCATTATTGTGGGAAGGTGACGATATCGATAACAGGATAATATTGCAAGTTCGCTCAAAGACCAATAAACTTTAATTTTGCGCAGAGCACCACACACTGGAACTGCAAGACCTTTCAAATATCTAAAATAAAACACAAAAATCAAAAACAAAAAAGAAGGAAATAAAAGCCAATGAAGCTTCTAAACAAGACAGCCCTTCACAAAGTATTAATCATCAGATTGGAGCTCATTTGAATTGAATCTGCAACTGTCCTTTGCAATTACCATTTCAAGCCTTTTGATCCAACTCCTTCAGTGTTGCCATGGCTCCGTCTCTGATTTTCATAGTACCCTAGCCCTCTCCTAAAACACCCCAGTCCTGCCCTCACCTCACGCTGACACTTAAAACAAAATCCCAATAAAACGCGCTGCAGTTTTGCGGCAGCAACGTGATAAAACGTGAAGGAGATCGAGAAGGGCCAACACTTTCACAAGGAGCAGTACATAATTCACAGAGACGGGGGAGGCGTGTCATAAAATGAGATGGAAAAAGTGAAGGAGTGGCTATAATTTGGGTAAACAGCAGCAGACCTACATCTGCTGGAGAGAAAATTACATCGGGGGGGAAAGGGCTTGAACTTTTAATAGCATAGAGCCAAACATTATTTATAAAAAGAAAATAAAACCTCCTGACACGGAATGAAATAGCCTAGAAAAGAAAAACACAAGAGAGCATAAAAAATACCCCCAAACACCTCAGCTGTACTCTCCTTTGTAATGGAAATGACAAAGGGAAGCTTTTGAACATCGCCCCTTGCTTGAAACATAGCGTTTGATATGTTAAATGGAGCTCATCTGTGTGTCAGATGGCTCCTTTCCCAGTGTGAGCTCTTCAGGCAGAGGAAAACCCTTCGGCGGCCATGGCGAAGCCGTGCCTTGCCTCACTGCAGTGTCACAGGAAGAGCCATCAGTCTGGTCGGCCTTAATCACACAATAAGCAACGATAACCGATGGCAGCCAGCTGGGGTCAAGACGCTGATTCACTTCAGGAAAACCTGGACATTTGTTGTGGTTTATTCACTGATGTAGCATATGCTACATCACAGAACATTGTTGGCATACTGCAGTCACCTGCTTCAAGATTTTTTCAATTTTTACTTTTATTTTGTGCTTAACCCTGGTGAAAAAAAGTAGTATAGTTTAGTACATTTAAGCATGTTTTATACATACTGTTTTTCTGAAGTACACTTATCAAGTGGGTTCACTTATTAAGTTTACACTAAAAATCTCAAATAATACACTTTTAGAAACAAGCTTCTAGTACTCTTTAAAAATGTAGTTTTGGTACACTTTCTAAAAGTATGCTTGTTTTTTTTTTTCCTAAAATATGCTTTGAATTCCAATTAAATATATAACTAAAGTTACATTTTAAAAATACACTTTACATGTATTTGTATAAAAGTATGTTTTAAATGTGCATTTTAAAAATATACGACAGACAAAAACAATACTTTTCTGAAGTTGTGTTTTTGGTGGTATTTTATATGTGCATATTTTAGTTAACCTTAATAAATCTCAAATTAAATACATTTCACTAATATTTGTAAGTACTTTGTAAATAGTGCCTAATAATTAAGACTATATATGTTGCAATGAAATAGTTTCGGTGTTTACGTATGCTACTTTATGCTAACTAAGTATGCCTTGCTAGGTGCCTTCATAGTCTTTTACTATTTTGTTGAAAAGGAAAAAAAAATTATAATAACTTACTGTGACGTTTCAATGGAAATCAAAATGGTGGATAACTTCAATCCAACAGCTTCTGCCTCTATATACATTAAATAAAATAAGTAACCAAACTACAAAGCGATAGCTCCCAATGAGCTGTCGTCAGCAGTTAGCATTTTTAAAACTAAACATAGCTAAACGGCGTAACGTTAAAAATGCCAACAGTTAAAAAGAAAAACACACACAAAACAGAGCAAAATGACTCGTGAAACACTGCATGCTATCAAGTTTGCCTCAAATATACGTTAAAATGTAACACTTGAGAAGAAAACAGAAAACACGGAGCTGATTCTGATACGCACCACGGTCACCGAGAGCAACGGAAAAAGCAGCACGAGCTGTCGGTTACCCGTTACTATGGTAACCACCAAGTGCCAAGCGCAGCAATAAAATGTCTGAAGAAACAACTTGTAGTTTAAACAAGAAGAAATTCAAAGAATAAATAAGCAAATTTTTAACAAACCTCGCATCCACAGCGCTGCCAAAAGAAAACTCCATCACACAGACAGGCCACGTCTTCAAATTGTTAGTCACGCTGGAATACTGTGACATTGTACTAAAACAATAATCTGCTCTTTGTTCATTTTCTCTGACGTGTACCTATTGTTTTATTATGCTAATTTTCATTATCATGTTGCGTGCAAACTTTTAATGTACTGACAGTTTGTACAATTCTCTGATAGCATATCGGTCTCTTTAAAAATGTGAATATACTGAAAACTAAAAGTCATTTGTTTCATCTGCAAAGTGTGTTGTAATTGACTCTTTTGTGTACTGGTGAAGCATGTAATGTACAAAGTGGCAAAGAACGATAATAAAACACATTAAGTCACTGAAAAGTGTACTTCATTTGCAATTATAGTAAACCAAAAGTGTAATTGGAGCACACTGTGATCACACTAATATATGAAATGTATAAAATTTAAAAGATATTCTTAAACTATATTTAAATGTAATTCCTTCACAAAAATAGTACACTTAAGATGTACTAATCAAGCACGTTTAAAGCCGTGTACGTAAGTATAACTTGAGTTGTTCCAAAAAAGCATGTTAGTACACTTAGTACACTTCAAATTGTGCTTTGCCACAATTTAATTACTATTAAAATACACAAAGCACGAAATTAGTTGTTCCAAAATACCATACTTCAAGTTAACTAATCCTTAACTAACCTGGAGAATACTGATGATTATTCTGACTTCAATTATGCTAAGATTTAATGTACTTATTATATTGATTTTTCACCAGGGTAAATATTCAAGATCAATCAGTTTTAATATTCAGTTGTGACAAGCTGAGTTGATACAATTTGATTTTGTAAAGGCCAACTGAATGTTACTTTGTTACTTGTAGTTGCTGTTAAAGTTCCATGCTTTTATTTTGGCAACATTCTGTTTGACGAATCTATGCTAAGAGAACAACAGAGCTACCCGAGAAGGTTCATTGCCACAAAAAAAAAAAAAAAAAAAGGTTGAGAGCAAGACAGAAAAACGCAAAAAAAAATGGCAACTTAAATTTGGCTTCAGTCAATAAGGGGACAGGGGAACAGCAATTGAAGTTTATTTAAGTAATTTAATTCTGTGACTGCTTTATGAATGATTCATGAAAGAAATTGTATCAATGTAACGAGCTTTGCTTCACTAATGGCAAAAATGATTCCAATTTTTATTTCTCTCGATGACATTGTGCAGTGGATGATTACATGCAAGGATGGCTTTAATAAATCATCACTTTACCATCAGTTCCGGCCTTCTTAAAGTTGACTGAGTGCTACAGATTTTTATTTTTTATTTTTAATCAAGCGGCAATCGATCCAATATCCATTAATCCTCTCAGGCTCAAATTACTTGAAAAGACCGGCTAAGATGTTGCAAATCTGCAACACCTGCCTGGAGAGGGTTAAACACAAGGTCAGTATTGCCAATACTGAAGCTGATTCTGATGCTGATACTGATACATTTTGTTTAAGTCTGACATATCATAAAACTTATGACCTTTAGACGTTTGTTGTTGTTGTTCTCCTTTTATTCAAATCTAGAACAGAATTTGGACAAAATGTATAGGCGTCTACTAGATTTCACTATATAATAAACAGTAAGAATAGAAAAACAAAACAATTTACAAAGTGCAGAAAAATATCATTTAAGAGCAATTGAAAACAAAGTCTCTTTATGGTAAGGTTGAGAAACTACCACACGGAAATAAAATAACATTTCAAGAATGATTCTGAAACGTAAGTATCGATATTATCACACTGGAATCGATCCAATACTGATACCAACTTGGTAATGTTATTGTCAATATTCTGGATAGAGCCCTCCATCTCTAAAAGTCCGATTACCACCAGCCTCACAGAACAAGTCTGACTGCTAGGAGTAGGCTTCCTACAAGTGACTGACCTGCCAAAATTAGATCACACATTTGTGTTCTTCTGCTTTAGATAACAACTCCATCATTCATGGAGCTTTTATGCGTCCCATTTCATTCAACATAAACATACCACCCACAGCATTTTGGGAAATAGAACATCGTATGGCGGTTGAACATGGTGATGGCAGTGTGATGCTCTGGGGTTGCTTTGCTTCTTCAAGTCCTTGACAACTTTCTGCGGGGTATGGAGCCATGATATATTTTCTTTCTATCAGAAAATCCTGATTGAGATTGTCTAACCATGAGCTCTAAACTGAACCACAATTGTGTCATGCAGCACCAAAATATCCAAAAGTACAAGAGAATTCCACCATTTTGGAATCTGGTTCCAAAAGGTGAACTAGATTCATTTCTCACTGAAATGCTGCTGTACGACTTTAAATGGGTCGTGCATGAACATCCTCCAATTAAAACAATTCTACCAAACAAAATAAAAACCTTCCACAGTGACGTAAAACACTTATTATGAGTTATTATCATAAATGCTTGATGAAAGTTCTTTTCAGAAAGGGTGCAACTGTGCTATATTTAGAGCGTGACGTTTTGTAAGCGTTGATTTGTTTGGCGTTTTTTTTTTCTTAAAAAAAATTAAAAAGAGATTTTTAAAAATTATTTGGGTAACCCTTATCACAGCACAGTTGTTTGTTAAATACATAAAAATAAATGTCCACCTTAGTCTAGAACTAAGATGGACATTTATTTTTATGAGAAAAATTATGAGGCTTTTTTAACAGAAAAGTTTCAGACAAAAACAAATAGTTTAGTTTTTCATTTTTACAGCATTTGGATTGCATGCATGAAATCATTAATTAGGTTTTAACAACACAGCTCAAAAGTCATCATGCTTGCAGAGTTAACAAGGTCAGAAAAGTAAGATCTATGTTTAGTATTTGTCTGTAATTATGTACCAACTGAAAGCCACATCTCCATAAGTTTCCATAGCTCTAGATTCTCAGACACGGGGAAAACAAAACAAAACAAAAACAGTCTTACCTAAGTCAGCTCCTCTTTGAAAACTAAAATATCGCAAGAATCAAGTATTTTCAAGAAGAATAATGTGTGCCTTTTCGTTTTCCCATCACATAGATCGTTGTTCCCTTAGAAACGAGCCAGGATGTCTGCTCTTTTTCAGCTGGACGCGGAGTAAACATCAGCAGTCTGCGGGCTGAGCCAGATTCCCAGCAGCCTTCTCCCAACTTTTTCATGCCAACAAGGATATTTCCCCCCCCCCCCTTCTAAACCCAGCAAGCCAGCGCTGCTCGGTGAAGAAAAAAAAAAACAACCCTCCCATTGGAGAAGAGGTGGTCGCTGACGTCACAAGCTTGCGCTCTCATTGGCCGGCCGGGGCCGTCGGTCAGCGGTGTCCACGTGTGCACTTTCTCTCCGCCCGCTAGAGCTCGTGCCCGGTCCGTCTCTCCTCACAGGAAACCGTTACTTTTCCGAGGCGCGAGGGAGAGCAGGGCGGACCGGAACAAGAACCCCGGCACGTACGCTGCAGCTGGAGGAGGAAGAGGAGGACGTCCCTTTCGCTGAGAACGAGAGCCTTCATCCCTACTTCTCTTCAAAACCTCCTCAAAGCAAGGAGAGTTACTGCTGCTGGCGGAAAGGCGTTCAAGTCCCAGCTCTTTCAGCGAACCACTGGCACAACAGCAACACACCCACAGTACATTGGACAAAGCAGGAAACTTTTAATTGATTTTTTTTTCTTGGTGACTGTAAAAGTTCATAACATTTGCTGTCACAAAAAATGACACGTTTTTGAACGTTACAACATGAATACAATAACTTGATAATTATGTTGTATGAACATGATAATGTGTTATGTAAATTTAATTTCATCCAGATGTCTGGAACATGCTTTGGGAATTTTAAAGTACCAACAAAATTTTTCCTCACAGCTCTTTCTGTGTGAATTATGAGTAATCGCATATTTTCCTGTTTGGGAATGTCTGTGTGTTTCATTCAGCTACTTAATTTTGCGTCATCTGATCTTAAGTGTCTGTATTTAAAGTGTGCATTGTGTTTTTCATGTAAACCAAGAGGCCCAACGAGATCCCTGCAAATTAACTTGAGCTATTAAATGTAAAATAAGAAGATACATGATTTGATGTGAAACACACATCACAAACATACAACAGCATCATAAAACTCCTAAATCTCTGTCCTGGTTGTCCGTTTTTACAAGCTCCTCCCGACTGGTCATCCTCTAGAGAAAGACATTTTTGACTCACCCTGGCCTTTGTGTGTCCAGACCAAATAGATTCCAGCAGCCATACAAATGTGGTGATGCACCTGATGAGCCCATGCAAAATTAGGACTGTAAAAACGAAGCCATTCAAGGACACAAGAGTTATTGCTTCACTCCAGTTTATCTTTATACCAGGAGTTTGACCACATCATAGAGACAACTTTATTATTTGTTGCAACTCAGCAGCAGCAGAAGCAGTAGATTTTTTTTTAATTTAAGGCAGACTCGTGTGAACAAACTTGTAGGAACCTTTCAGTACTTTCACTGATATCACCAGCTACTGCATTACTGACACGTGTAAACGAAGAGGCAGTATTTTTCATAAGATTTGCAGCACCTTCTGTTTGTTTATGCTTTAATCGCCAACTCAAACAGTCTGGCTCGAGAAGCTTGTTCATGTTTGCGCTACTATAGAATTTTAGCAGCTGTGAAAGTATTTTATTTTGTAAGTGCTGCGTGAGGATTATATGATTCAAGGCATGTAGTACATATGATAAGCAGCCAGATTATTACTGTTGAAGATAAACCATTTTCTCGCGAGGCCAGCGCTTTGCTGCTCGGGCCTAATAAGTCATAGCCATCTTCTTTTTTTCTCAGCTTTTCCTCTTCTGTTCTCAGCTTTTCCTCTCCATGACCGCCACCTTTTCAGCTGCAGCTTTGATGCGAGCAGAAAAGGTGGATGAAGTCCGAGACTGCTGTGAAGATGTTTTTGAACGTGGCTTCACACTTGAAACATTAGAAACACTGTCTTCAGGATTTATTTCATCCAGATTTACAAGAACCTGATCATCATCAACATTATTGTTCTTTCCAGAGTATGGATCTCCTGCTTAATGCAATTAAACCTTTACATAGTCCATAAAATCAGAGGATGATGCCATCTTGGACTGAAAATACACAGTTTTCCTTTTCACTTCTTCTTCTAGCAATGGCAAACTTAAAAAGGATTCATGTAAATCAGTTGCGTCTTGATAGCATTTAATAAACTTGACAAAGTCAGAAGACATTTTCGTAACATTTTCTTGTGACGTCCACAAAAGTTGTGGAGATCTTCTCCACAATTTTTGAAGCCTGTTTACACTTTAAACATTGTTTTTCTTGGCATGTTTTTATCTAAAACTCCAAACCCTTTTGTGTGAATTTGATGTTTCTTTTCTCCTGTGACATCTGAGTGTCCTCCTCTTTGCTCTCTACATCAGATATTTTTAGCGACCCTTTGAATGACTTCAAACTGTTAAAAACGACATTAATCCACAAGTAATCCACGGGATGAAGCACAAACGTTTCTCCTTGTGTAAAGAGGTTGATTCTTGTGAACAAACATTTCCACGATGGGCATCTGGATCCAATTACGCGTCAACTTGTCCCATCAAACTCATCTCGTCAGTCTTTGCGGTGAAATGTCTTTAAACTCCCAATAGTTTCACTGTTTTCCTTTACGGCTTGAACAATATTGCCACGTACCAGTTTGATTAATGAGTGACGTTTCAATCCAGGCCTCACGCAGCAAGTCGCTTCATTTCATCAAAGACGATCCAAAACCTTTGCTTGATGGTAATCTTTGAGATCCATAAATCCAACATGTCCAATGATGAAGGATTATTTCTTTTAGTCCACAGGCTGGTTCCTTACTTGATTCACGGGGAGGTTTCTACTTGATGTAGTGGCGATTGTTTGTCAAACCAAACATCCAATAAAAAGTTCCATCAGCCACTATAAGGCACTGGGGCCAAGATTCTTGACACAGGCAAAATAAGTTTAAGGTCCAAACTTGTTGACTGTCTTGGTTGCTTTTATTTTCCTTTTGTGCAAGCAATTACAATCATCAAACTTTTCTTTGTTCTCCTACCTCTCCTGCACTGCTAAAAACCACAGGCCCCAAAACCCAAATGGCTGCTGGTCCTTTACCAGGCCTTCATAGAACGTGGACTGACCCACCGTACTTCCTGTCTGACTTACAAAAAATAAATAAGAAAAATAAGAAAACAAAATATAAATAAAAAAAACAATTATTAACCTGCAAATAAACTCTGAATAATGCAAAAAAAATAAAAATTAAATAGAAGCTTAAAAATAAACTAACAAAATTCAAATGTATAAAGAAATAAAGAATAAATAGCTCCAACAATTGCTAAATATACAGTATTTATAGTGGATTAAGATAATTCACCTGTTTTGTAGGTTTGTCTTGTCTTAAGTGCTTCTCCAAAATTAACCGCTTCCTCAATGGAAAGGGAGGAATGATGATTCTTTAAACTTTTACAAAGTAAACGTCCTAATTAAGTCCTAAATTTACTTTTTTTTTTCTCAGCCGAATGCATTCAATAAAATTTAATAACATTGTCATTCTCTATAAATGATGCTACAGATCTATGGTGTGTGTTACAATTAAACCATTTCTAGGGGCCCCCGAATGTCTGGAGGCCCCTGAATGGGCCCTACCAGCAGCTACTGAGTTTTCTTTGTCTTATAAATCTTGATCTAGAGGCACTAACATCAAACCTTTGAGCTTTTTGGATCTATAAATCAGTCTGCAGCCAGATTGTTCTAAACAGATATTATGAGGGCTTAATTAGTAAAATGGCAGCAAATTTGCTTATTTCATAACTTCATAACCAGAGACCTTCTCTCTTCTGGTCTGTTTAACAGCTACAGTCTCAGATCAATTCAGCCCTCCAGGACTGTCAGCAGCAGAAACAGCAACTTTATACCTGTTGGGGAAATTATAGACTATATTTGCTTTGCATTTCCCCGCATGATGGCAGTGATATAGTAGGATCCACTTAGATTCTTGATTAATGCTGTGTGCTGTCTTGTTGTATGGTGTTTTTGTTCAATGTGCCCCTTTTTTAAATTTGAGCCCCTGCCCTCCAAAGGTCTATGCACAGCCCTGCTGGAGCCAGGAGGTCACAGGAATGAACATGCGGGTGCAAGGGCCGTCATGGGACAGTGGTGCGGGACGAAGACCAGTAGAGAGGCTTTATGACGGAGATGTGGACGCGGCACGTGGGACATGTCTGTCTCTTCCACAGCCACTGCTCCATGCACTGAAACATACCACAGAACAGATGGGGACGTCACCCACATTCATTGGCTAACCGAGTCGGTGATTTATACACATACGTTCTCACGGGAGCATGTCATTTCCCACACGTACGAACTACATGCACAACAAGGTCATGTGGGAAGGACAGTAACACGTGTTTTGTTCATTTCCTGTGAGATCCTCAGAAAACAGTTTCCTGTGTTTAAAAATGGATAAAGCTGATATAACCAGTGGTGGCCACCAGGGGGGTTCAGAGGGGTCTGTGACCCCCTCTTGAAAATTCTGACCACCCCAGAGAATCCTGTTCATGTCATAGAAAAGCAAGCAGTCAGCTTCCTCAATGAAGGCATAAATGTAAATCCCATTAAATAAATAAATAAATAAAATAAATAAATAAATAAATAAATAAATAAATAAAAACGGGGAGCATCACGAGAAAAATAATCCAAAGTTTTGAAAAATTTAACACAATATCAACTCTGGTTTCAAGGTCAACACTTGGATTGTAATAAAACAGGGTCACATATTAAAGTAAATTGATGTCTGAGCATACTCAAATATACACATATGTAGATGTTTTACTGACTTTATACATTTCTTTAATGTGAAGTGTAAATTGTCACACAATATTTTCACCAGATGTTGAAGCTCGCAGAAGTATTCATACCCAAGGAAAGATTTCAGAAATGACTAAAATTAGGCTTGCTTTATGCTTTCGGATGCCAGAAACTATCACTGTACATCACCCTAAATGTGGTTTTCTTTAAACGGGGTTAAAGAAGCTACTAATAAATAATGAAATGATGGATTGAGATAAATACAAGATAACCTTGTATTCAATCACTATCGTTTTCTTTCTGCTTCACTTTTCACAACCACACAAAATTCCAAGAAAATAAATTTAATTTGGGGGTTGCAACTTAACAAAATGTAAAGTTTAAACATTATGAATAATTTTGCAAGAATCTCTTCAAGCTCATAGGCTACAAAAATCTCTGGTTCAGCTAATGCTGCATATTATTCAACTCAAATGACCTCACTTATTTACATACAGCCACAAAAACTAAGTTATTCTGTGACAACTTAATGCTTTTAATTGTAAATTCAAACCTTTACATTACTGTAAATTTAGTGCTTCACTGTGAGGGGGAAGAGGTTAACTGGAACACCAAATTCTGACCAAACCCAAAGAACTCATAGATCAGCTTTCAGGAGACATTTTCAGGATTTGCAGATTCAGACACGCCACGTTGCTGAAATAATGCAAGAAAGAATCCTCCTAATCATTGGAGGAATCACTAAATCAAAAAAGATGGCGTCCTTCTGAGAGATTTCAGCGATGCCTTCTCAGGGAAAGCTGTCGACGCGGGGCGTGCTGCTCCTTCGCTGAGGAAATCCACCCATCTGCAGACTTTCTCCTCTCCTCTGTCAGACTCCTGAACAGACAGGCCGCTGTGTCGCTGCTTCTGCGCGGCACGCTCGCCTCTAACCGCCGGGCTTCCTTCAGCACCCACCAGAAGGAGACATCAGACTCAGTAAACGCCAAGTTAGGGGGCTCAACAGTTTCTGAGGACGCGCCATGCATCTACAGAGTCATTTGCTACTGGATCGCTGTTTTCATACCAGGCCCCGCCATGCATGTGCAGGAATGAGATGTGAGACCTGATTTGTGGCATGCTTGGGATCACGTTGAACACAGACAGGAAGTATGCGGTTGATCTGACCTGAACACGTCCTCTTACCTCTTTGTGGAAGCGGTGTGTGCAGTGAAGTTCTTGAACTCTCTCTCCATTCTTGCACATGTCTTCATGGCAAATCAGGCATATCTTGTCTTTATTGCTCTACGAAACATCAAGAGGAACGAGTTTCAGCGTCAGTGTCAGCAGCTCTTTTGTTTCTGATACTGTTATATAAAACTACAAAGGGACAAGTGAGTGATTCCATTAGCAAGGAGAAGACGATGATGTCACAGATCTGTATTAGTGTTACAGTGTTACATTTATATTCCCCACAAACTCCTTACTTACAACTGTTAGTTCTGCTAGTAGGAGCTTTTTATTGTTGTTGTTACATCATACAGATCTCACGTGCCTCCTATCTTGGGTGCACATGAAGGTAACAGAACCTTAATGCCCTCTAAGTACTCCTTAATCCCGACAGGCCTCACCAAAAACGACTTATCAAGAAGTTAAATAATAATCTTTATGCAACATAGACATCAGTTCTAACCAGACACGTGGTTTTCTTGTCAGTGAAGGACAGCCTCTTCTGGAAGGACTCTGTGATCTCTGGGATGGGGGTGATGCGGCTCTCCGTGACGGCCATCTTGGGCCGGTTTTCGTCCGAGGAGATGCGATGAGCCCTCTGGTGAGGCCTGACCTCCCCCTTGTCTTCTCTCGTTTTGGGAATGGGCGCATTGGTCGCCGTGTGGATCTTGTTCAGCTTCATGGCATCCAGTTGTGTCTGTACATCACACAGGAGAAGAGAAAATGGGTGTCATTGTGGGATTTGTTCTTTTTTTTTTCTTTTTTTTTTGATTGAAAATACAAAGAGCCTCAGTGAGACAGTTTTTAATGAATGAGAAAACCACTCTGCCACTGATGTCCTTAGGTAACACAACTAATTATAGCTAACTTCTTGACTCAGTTTAGCCAGTTAATTCATTAGCTATAATCTGACTGCTGTGGGATGAAAGGCAAGTATTCCTTGATGTAAGGTGAGGTAAGGTGAATACTCTACGTTTAATTCGGCTCCCCGATGTTTTTCTGTCTGTCTAAAGCTAAGTTATGTCAGAGCTCAATGGTGCTTTACCTCCAAGCAAAATGAACAAAATGTATTGAGCTGCTTCTCAGGAATTATCTTACACAATCACTTTTACTGCTTAAAGCTAGAGATGCACCAATCCAATATTAATATCTGTATTGGTCCGATATTGAAAAAAATCCTAGATCGATTACCAGTGACAATATACTCGATCCATAAGGGCAGATCTATTCAGTCTACTTCTATGCTTCGCACTCTGAGCGACGTCATGCTTTACCGTTTATTTTACCTTACATTTAAAACTGCTGATTGCATTTTTGACAGTTTGTTTATTCTTCATTGAACGTTGTGCTCCTAATTTCACCGCCCAAACAAATTGAAGTTGTGTTGCTTTTACATGTTTGTGAAACTATTGGTGTATTTAAGTGTTCAAAGTTATCAAATAAATTTGCAATTCAGTACATTTACGTCTGTGTTTAAAAGAAAAAAAAAACAGGAAAACGTCATAAGCCATTTCAGCACTTTTTTCCTGTATTGGATCGTTATCAGACAACACTACACCTCAGACATCTGTATTGGTATTGGAAGTGATTACAGTGTGTCTATGCATCCCTCGTTAAAGCAAAACATACATTAAAACATATATTTTGTGTTAAATAAAATAACACATAGCTAATTCATTTATCCATTGGTTTACATTGAGTGACAGTCAAGGGACTAAAGAACTAATAACCAGACAGAGAGAAGGTCATATTACTCATACATGTAAACATTTCAAACCAGGTTATACAGGTTGCCTCATTGACATCCAAGATCTCATTTGTAAGAGAGACCTGTTTATATAAAACAAACAAAAAATTATAAACACAGCAACAAAAAAAAAGTACTTAAGAATTTTGACTCAATTAAATGAGCCAACAAAATATGAGCTTAAAACCAGAGCCAAGATTAGATGCTTTAACGTAGATAATTTCACTAACCATGTAATTTTTCAATGTTTTGCACCTTGATAGCATATTTTGTGTAGTCTTAGCTTTGGTAATGACAATATAAAAAATGATAAATAAAGAAAATAAATCCCCATTTTTAGGAAATGCACATGTCAAAAACTATTTCTCTGAATGCTCCATTGCAGATAACACACAGCAGCTCCCTGTTTGACAAAAATCTCATTTAATAAAGCTCATCTGTTATGCCAGTGAAAACAAAATAATTTTTTTATGCAAAGTCTACCTGCTGGGATTGAGTCATTGAGAAAAATGTTCGACACACACAGACACACATGCAAGCAAAAATAGTAAAAACCTTTGACCAAGCCCGAATTGATAAATGCACAAACGTAATAAATCAAATAATTTTAATATTTCATGCAGAGATGGACCAGTCGATCGAATCAGACCATTTTTTTTCTGAACAGTTTCTGATCGGTGATCGAGTCACGTACAGAAGCAGCTGGAAGGGGTTTCCATTGATTAATTGTCAGAAAGCATTGGAGTCAGTTGAAATGAGAATCAGCGGGTCAGAGGTCAGAGAAAACCGTAAGCCAATATTAACCAGGAAATTAATGAGCGATCCGTCTCTTCTTTGTTTTTCTCATTTTAGGTTACATAACGGTTCACTGCCGTCCATCCAGTCTGATCCAGAATTAGCCACCATCCCCCACGAAAACACGTTTCTCTAAATAACTGTAAACATTAAAACTTTTTAAGGATTCTCTTTCATTGATGAAACTTTAGTAACATAGACCAACAAGGTGCTAACTATGATTTTCCAAAGTAATAGAATATAGTTTAAAACACAAATGGATCAAGTTTTAAAAAATAGATACTCTATGTGTGCTACTGACAGAGCAACAAACCATCAGTTTATTGTTAATATCAGCAATGTTTGCTACATTATCTCTGGAACGCACACAGCTACTTTGAATTGTAGACTGCAGGGGGCGCTCTTAGTGTTCCTACAACTGGGATCTTAAACTTTGACGTGTAAACACCAGGAGAAAACAAAAAACAGGTTTCAGCAGAAATAAATTTAGCAAAAACTATAAATAATAAGAATAATAATAAGAAAAAAAATCAGTTTAGCAGCAGATATGGAACAAACGCATCCTACATTCTAATGACCCTCTCAGCTCCCTTCACTATCTTTAACAGGATCCAGTGTTCCACAAAAATGCTTTTTTCTTTTTTTTTTTTTACAAATGCATATTTTGCAGATATTCCACTTTATCTAAGAGTCATTAATCCATATCCGGTGAGTTGTACAAGTATTTGGCACTTTGTTTTTATAAACGTAAACAATACTCAAGTATTGGAAAATTATAAAGTTATGGTAATTATTTTTTGGAACAACATGTTGAAGAGATGTATAAACCACCAACCAATTATGTATGGAACTACCTATTAGTATACTTTCATTTGCATTAGCAAAATATGTTTTCTCTGGTACATCAGGCAATAAAACAGCTTCCAGCCCCGGGGGCCACATCCTTGTAAATACGGCCCTGACTATTTGTTACACAAGCGGTGTAAATTCCAGGTCAGGACTTCTTTCTACAAGTCATAAAAGATTACTCCATCAGGCATTCACGTGGATGGGAACAGTCCAGATATGTAGCATTCGACTGAATAAAAGTCACGCCTTGCTGTAATAAAATCGCGCAGACATGAAAAGCTGTAATTTTGTGTGCATTATGCTGCTCTGCAAAAGTCAATTCAAGTGGAACTGAGTGCATCCGGGTGTTTCTCCCGTCCTTACCACGGTGGGCAGTGATGCTCTGCGATCGAGGCTGGTTTTCGAAGGCCGCCTGAAACTACGTTTCCTCTCTCTGGAGTGTCCGCCATCCGTTCCGTGACCCCAGTAGCTACTCATCCAGTTGGTGAAGTTCCCATCATCGTCCTCGTCGTTTTCCATCACGATAGCGGGCAGCAGTCTGAGGGACATGATCACTGCTGAGTGCACACGCACACACACAGGCACAGGTGCAGGCAGCCTCTTGGCTCAGCAAACCCAGCAGGACAGATTCAAATGAGATCCCAGCTCAGTGGTGCAGAAAGCAAAGACCACGCTCAGCTGACCCACTAAAGTCTCTGACAGCCCAGCTACACACGAACGTCCCACAGGGGGAAGGTAACGTCTACTGGATGCCACCACGGAGCCTCAGGGTGCTTTTCGTCTGTGTTGTTGTGTTATTCCTGGATAGGCCAAAAATAAAACAGCAGGGCTTTCGCCTGCGTCTTTAAATAAGAGAATCCACGGTAAGCTGTTTACCGTGTGGCTGGCAGAGAGTTTTTTAAAAAAAGGAGATGCTGGGAGGTGGGAGACACTGAGTTACAGCTAGAGGTTTTGTTTTTCTGTTTCAATGGGTGGCTGATGTGGCCTCTGCTTTAAATCTTTCCATCACAGCGGCGGGCCTGCGGGTAAACAGCTGACACTCCAATTCGCCCATACTTTCCACTCATAGACCGCATCAAACCTGTCAATAATTATGGAGTGCCGGGATCTGTCTCCCACACGGCACAGAGAGCCCAGGGCTCCCTGTGGCAAAGGGGACAAAACTGTATTTTTGTTTCATAGTGTCTCTTATCAAGACGCTCATAAAACTTTACAAATTAAAGTTTGTAGTCGGACTACAAACTTTAATTTGTTATATTGGGAGTTTATGTAGTTGATAATTGTAAGTCTAAAGTCTTAGTTTTCTATATCTGACGCGTGGCTTGCATTTTACTGTACACAGACAGACAGACAGATAGACAGATAGCTGTTTATCTGCCGTCATTTGTAGCCATGCTAACTAGCGTTAGCATTCGTGGCAAGCTTTGTTGTGGTGAACCAGCTGTAGCATAGCAGAGAGAAAGGGGGAGGTTGTGAGCAGCGCATACACTGGCTTGATTGATAGTGTTAAAACCCTCCTCCTGTTTCTGATTTGTTGTTTCTCTGGGAGGAGGACCATAGTGGGGAAAGCAGAGGAGCTCAATTTGTTTCACAGATTATCTGTGCGGTCACAACGTGGTGATAATTCTAACAAATATGTAAAAATAACATCTTTTTTCGTACAAGTTATGTACTGTAGCTTTAAGTCACAAAAAACAAAGCTATTTCTGCACTGTATATTTGACATTTCAAAAGATTATACAGTGAAAAGCTTAGGTTGTAATAATAGAATAAAGACCAAACATAAACAGAAAGTTCAAGTCACTCATAAGCCTTTAGCTTGTAACAAAAGTTTTCATGAAAACAAAAATATCCATGGTAGCTGCTATTGCAGCAAAAGATTAATCCAAAAAAGTATCGATTTGGGAGCGAGGTGTGCGTGTGGGACGGGGGGTTTTCAACAGGAAGAAATGTAACACTAAAAACTCCATTCCTGCTTCACAGATAAAGCTTCAATATCTTCAAGCCCACAGAAATTCCTAAAGTCTAAATGAAACATGGATCGCTTTGACCAAAACACAAGGTTGTATCTTTTCTACAGAGCGTTTCCAGTTGATTTAACAACATCCAACGAGATATAGCCTCCCCTCTTGCCTGTGGGACGTGTCTTTGTAGACCATTTTATCCAAAGATGACACACAAAAGCTTAAAGAAGGCCTACAAAGCCTGAAGGGAAAACTCAAAACAGCAATCAACAAACTGGAGAGAAAAAAAAAACGAAAAAAAAAAAAACGTTTAAGCACATCCCAGACGTGTGTTTAACCCAGATGGTTAGATTATGCAGCCCTAAAACTAAAGTTCATGCTTTATAATGTGAGACTAGTAGTTTATCGGTTGCATTTATCCTTTTTGACTGGGTGCATAAAGTTGCAATTTCCCTGTCATTTCACTGAGTATCTCTTAAGCTTTTACAGGTTTACATGAACTAATATCTAAATTAGTGTTGATTTATGACTGACGTCATCTCGAAAAGAACAACTGACAGCACACCAATGCTGTGCTAAAATTTCAAACTGTTTTCATTTTTAAGTTTATATGTGACTGATGAGAACTGGATGTTAACAGTGAAGCAATTCGACTTCCTACTTCCAGCGAACGCCTCGTCATTCCAGGTTGAAACTGATAGTAGATCAATATGAGGAGCTGGAATGTCTTTTACTTTGCGATGGGAGTAACATAATCCGCCTCGGAAAATCTGAGCTGCTCTTTTGAGTTGGATATTTTTAAACCTAATATATCGAGGTTTGACAATATACTCCGGTCAGACACCCAAATCTAGAATCAGACCCATAAGAGGATTGTTTTTCCCATATTGTCTCCATTTAGCAACATGGATCTTAGGGAGGAGGACTAGTCTGGGCAGGCAGGCTTACGAGACATGCTGGATGTCTTAAAAACTTCTGCAAAGCCCAAAGATTACAGTCGTCTGTTGTTATGTCAAAGATGGGAGTGAGTTAAGGTCAAACCGAAAGTCAAAGGGCTCTCTCCTACGTGCAAACGAGACGAGAAAAGGCCAGAAGATCATACAATTATGATGAGATCTCCCAGCATTCAAATCACATTTTAACGACTTTAAAGGCTCGTTAGATGTTTGGCAAATTACATGCAGACGCCGATTCAAATCGATTTAAAGGCAAAATGAGGAAGAAGATTTTTATTTGTTAAGAGATTTTATGAATGCTAAACTGACAAATTCTTAAAGAAAATGTACATCGTTGCCAGTTGGAACCAGAAGCTATCTGGCTCTCCGTACGCGTAAAGACAAATTTATAAAAACAAACTGAAATTATGAACACAACATGCAAACACTTCCAAAAGGATTCTTACCCTGTAAACCTGATTTTATTTTTGCATTATGTCATGTTGCTGCAGTTGCTGCAGTTTCATAAATTAAATGGAATAAAACATGGCTTCTACATTAAAAAAAAAAAATCTTTTTCATAAACTTCTCTTTACTTGAATACCAGTAAATGTCTGTACAACCACCTGCCTTCAGATGCCACCTGATTGAGTAAATAGAATCCATCCATTCATTTAATAATAAAGTAATAACAAACATAAAGCTAATAAACAAAGGCTGGGAGCACAGAGAAAAGTGAACACATCAGAGAGACATCATAGAACGTAACAGAAACCCAGTAAATTCTTGACACTAACAGGTACCATAGAATTACACAAAAATTCGTGAGGATTTCCTGCTTGAAATTCAGTGAAAGAGGTGTAAGGAGCCTCGTGCTGGAAGCCCGTTGAAAGGCTGTTAACGCCGTTGTAAACTGCATGATTGTGAGCGTGAGTGGGAATAAAAATACCAACAGGTACTTTGTTCCATATAACACAGTAGGAGTGTAACCAGTAAACCTTTTGTGGATGCAAAGGCAAGAACCCCCTACGGTTGATGACTTTGTGTTTTTGTGTTTGTTATGATGTAAAGCACTTTGAAATGCCTTGCTGCTGAAATGTGCCATACAAATAAAATTGGATTTATTTATTTAGAGAAAGAGAGAGAGAGAAAGAGAGAGAGAGAGAGAGATAGAAAACAGTGATCATATCAGGTATCAGAATGTGTAATATCAGATATCTGATATCATATATTCTACCCCTCCAGACCCCACTCGGGACAAAGGTGTTAGAAAATGGATGGAAGGATGGATCCTTTTAAGCAACAAGATTTTGGAGGATTCTTGTTACACATGTAACCAGATGACTGAGTTGTTTAGCTGGGTGATATAATATGAAGAAACATAATAAACTCACCTGACATTGAAAATGGATCAGAGCTGCTCTCTGTTTGAGAACAGACGGCCGTGGGGACACGTTGAGTTTCTAGGCTCTTGTCCTGACACAGGCTGTCTAAACTCAGAAATGAGAAGCAGAGGTAGCAGAAATAACAGCTCTCATGATAAATTCACAAACATTAAAACAAAAAAAAAAAACGTTAATTATTTAAGTGCAGCTCCAATTTTAATAAGAACTGAAAAGTTAAACACGCTAATCCGACTCCTGTACAATCCAGGACTGATTAAAAAACAGCAACACCGCCATCTAGTGGCTTCAGTGAAACCAAAGTTTGTTTGTTTTTTTTAAGTATTTTGTCCTCTATTGCCAGTTGAGCAAAGAGTTTCATCTCATTCCTGCACTGTGCTTGACATTTATCATCAAAATTATTATAATGTTCTTGTGGTAGTATGGATCAGTGGGTAAAGTAGTCCTCCTACAAATGGCAGGTTGATTCCAGCTCTCTTCCATCCTGTCAATGTGTGGAAAAGGCACTGAACTCCAGGTTCTGCATATTCTCAGTTTACTCTCAGTGATTACTTTGCCAAAATAAGGAGGAATAAAGCTCTTGTTCACATTTTCTCGTGGACAGAAAATCTAATAAAAATAACAGTAAATCTGTCTGGAATAAATATTTCTTAAAATTGTCTATTTTAAAGAATCAGTAGCACCGTCTTGCCTGCAGGGGGCAGCATTACATTTTCCAACCTGCTGCGGTGCCATCAGCCAAAGAGAAGCCCTCAGCCGTTTCCTCACGCTGTGTGCTGGTGGTAACGGCTGGCTAACATTGCTAAGTACGGAGTGGATCATGGCTGCTTCAAAGCCAGTCGAGCCCCAGTCCGGGAGCGGGCTACCCCGCTGGCAGCTGGCACTGATAGTCGGGACCCCCATTGTGCTCGGCGTCGGAGCGTTTTACCTGTGGAACCGTAACAAGACGAAGCAACCGAAAGGCACCGGGGAGCGGAAGACTCCAGAAGGCAGCGCCAGCCCCGTTCAGGGCCAAGACGGCGCGACTCGAACCAACCGGGAGGAGGAGAACATGGTACAGTAGCCCAGAGAGGCGTCTTCTCGTCTCTGCGGGTTATCCCAACTCTCCTCACTTTTGACGTAGTTAATACTGCTGCTGGCTCAGCCGGTCGCCTCTGTTTTCAAGCCCGGTCAAGGACACCTGTCGGCGGAGCCGCTGTCAGTGACAGCAGGAAAGCAAGGCCGACAGCCGGCGGCTCGGTGCGGTGGATTAACCTGCGCCAACTAGCTGTCTGCCAAGCTAACCTTGTGTGTGTAGCTAGGTTAACCACTGGCTGACGTATTAAACCAGTCACATCTGAAGAAGCCATTGGTGATTAAATGTTCTTTATTGCCTCCTATATACTTAACCAACCATAATGGAAAGTAACAAAAGCATATCCCATGTTTAATCTCAGCTGTTTAATGTTGCACGAGTTGCATGCTAGCTGGCTAACAGCGGGGTCAGAAAGTCAAGGTGGGCGGGAATGGCTGTCAAGTAAAGAGTAGCTTCACATTTGTAGAGTTATAAGCGGAGCCTATCAGGACGCAGTGAGCCAGCTGGACAGTCATTTTTTTCCTTCAGTGAAGCTACAGTGAAACCCAGACAACATTTAAAGCAGAGGGACACCTGCTGTAAAGGGGTGTGAGGAAATGTACGTTTTCTGTTCAGATTGCGTGCAGATTCGTCCTGTTTATCACAATTATAGTCAGTTTTGTTGAAGTGCGAACTGCTTTTGCAGCATGATTGTTGGTAACATGTTTATTGTGTTGCTCACATGTTGCCTGTCTGTGCATCATTCACATGATGTCCTCTGTTTTGCTTGACTTTTGAGTGTAAAATAGTCTGCACCACACAATGCGCACATCATTCAGACAGTTTCATTACTTTCACTTTTTATTTCAAAGAACAGACTGTAGCTCATGCTAACAAGTAAACACAGATTTGGACATTTTTAGAGTAGAAATAAGGACAAAGGAAAGGGAAAAACTCCAAAGAATTTATCAATTGACTTTCAATTCCTGCTACTTTATTAGACCTTCAATTTACACTGCCCGTTTTTAATAAACACCATTATTTCCATTTGAAAACTCAAATAGAGTCTGCCTTTTCATATTTGCTAAAATCTTTTTGAGATGATTGTCTCCACTTTCGGAGGCACTTCTAGGTAGAATGTAAACTGCGTTCAACTGAAAACGACAAGTTCAGCTTCTGGATGAAAAGTCTCTCCATTGTCTTTCGAGGACTAGTTAAACGTTTAACCAAAATTCACTGAGAGGGACAAAACCATGACAGAGGCTCTTGCTAAAGAGGTTTGAAACAGGTCAGCTCATTTGATGTTTTCACACAATGGACAGAATCAAAGGAGACTACTGGATACTATAGCTGTAGTCCAATAAATTTGACGTGCTTTTAGCAAGTTAAATAGACTGAGAACTACTTTTATTTATGGAGGATAAAAGAAAATGTCTTCAGAAGGCTTTTCTTAAGGAGTAACAAAAGTCCAGACTACATAAAAGTTTAACTCTTGGTGCTCCTTGGTTAAAACATCAACTCTTTGCTTTCACTGCCTTCTTTGTGCCTACAGCAAAGTGTTTGATATGTCATACTTGATGGGAAATGAACAAACCTGGAGTTTTTATTAGTGGAGCAAGTTGATATTTTAATGTGTGACACACTTACACACCTTATGCACTATTAGAGGGCAAATTATTAATCGACATACAATTGTCAATTTGTGGTTTATTATATAAAAATTAATTCTGATGGCGCCACTTTGATCTTATTTTGTGGTTGTAGTTTGGCCACCATCCAGACGAGGGCGCTGATGGTCATTCTTAAGCGGAGCCAGTTGATACAGAAACAAAGATGGTGGTGTCATACCAGAATGGGAAAGCGAAACGGTTCAGAATCGAGTGCGGGATGGAAACTGCACTTCTATGTGGATCTGTTTTGAAAAACACTCAACAAGCTCCTTAAGTTTGATAAGATTTAAATCCAGCGTATTAGCGATGGAAAGAAGGTCGACCCCTCTGAGGGGAAACAGAGATTTTTGCGAAAATGACCACTTATCAAAGTTAATCGATAAGATCAATAAACTTTAGTTTAAATCATTTATCGATAACTTGCATCCCTAGTCTTTATAACTGAGAAGTAGTTCAGCACCAGTCGTCATGTATTATCAAGGATCTAGTTGATGCTTACGAACCCAAGAACTGGCAGAGTGAAGTTTGGATTGATGCTTTTCCAGCTTGAACTACTTTGTTTGTTCCCATGAGAACATCAACAAAAGCTCCATTTAGGTTTTAGGATGTGAGATAATGCAATCCTTGTGGGCTTTTTGGCTGCACAGTTTCACTACTGAATTGGATCATTTTTATGAAGTGGTCTGTTTGGTAATGGCTGGATTTTATTATACTAGAAGTTTTTGTGAGACTGACTGTGTGCAATGATAGATTTTTGACTAAAGAGCATATTTTTCAAATAATTTTTGAATCACTTTTGTAAAAATGACCATGATGCTACAAAATATAGTTTGAAGCCCATCTTACCCTTTCTGAGTGTAGCTCTCTCTAATGCTTGGAAAATGACACATTACTATTAAATATTTACTTGCTTTCAGCAGAGATGACTCTCTGATTAATAAATAAATATGTGTCAAAGTGTTTTGTCTTAAATTGCCCGGGGGAAAAAAAAGTTCAACATGTAACACAAATTCATGCATCATTTACTCTTCAAATCAGACTCCTCACATTTTTTTTGTTGTTTTTTTTCCTCATTTAACTCGTTTACTTTGCCCATCTTTTCATTTAGAGCCCTCTGGACCGAGCCCAAGCTGCAAAGAACAAGGGCAACAAGTACTTTAAAGCTGGCAAGTTCGACAAGGCGATCCAGTGCTACACAGAGGCTATTGCTCTCTGCCCCAAAGACCAGAAGTCGGATTTGTCAACGTTTTACCAGAACAGAGCAGCGGCTTACGAACAGCAGGTTGGCACCTTGTTCGTGGCCATTTTGTTTTAATCCAAGACAACATGGTGGTAAATGATCTACAGACCGTAGAAGTTGTAGTCTGTTAGGTTCATGACCCTCTCCATCGCGTTTGACTCCGCTTGCTCAAGTTTGGATGCGTTAACCGAGGTTACCCTGTCGTTTCAGATGAAGTGGCTAGAAGTGGTCCAGGATTGCACCCAGGCTGTGGAACTGAACCCGCGCTACATCAAGGCTCTGTTCAGGAGGGCCAAAGCTCTCGAGAAACTGGACAATAAGAAGGAGTGCCTAGAAGGTAAGCTTGTTATTAGATGAGATGTCCTTCAACAGTTTTCTGTAAATGTTTGAGTCTTGCTGACTCTTTCCCTCTTTGTACACAGACGTCACAGCTGTGTGTATTCTCGAGGCCTTCCAGAACCAGCAGAGCATGTTGCTCGCTGACAAAGTGCTCAAACAGCTGGGAAAAGAGAAGGCCAAAGAAAAATACAAGGTATTGGTTTAGTTTGAGTCATGTATGAAAGTTTTTTTTTTTTAAATGTATTTATTTAAGGTTTGTCCCAGTCACAACATTTTAAAATAATAGACATCTAAATTCTGTATTGGTGTGCTGCAGAGATCTGCAACTGAGGTTCTTGAAGGTTCTTGAATTTAAATGAGGTGTTTTCAAGGTTTGGAAAGTGCTTGATACTCTGACTACACATTTTTGTATTAAAGTACAATCCAATGCTTGATTTAAAAGCCTTAATTTAGAAAATGTTATTTACAGTTGAAACCAGATGATTTCATATGCCTCATAAAACAGATTTCTTTTCTCATGATCTGAAGCAAAACCAAACTGAACTTTGGTTTACATAAGTTAGAATAACCTAAATT
The DNA here is from genome assembly GCF_027474105.1 of Poeciliopsis prolifica. Lineage (NCBI taxonomy): Eukaryota > Metazoa > Chordata > Actinopteri > Cyprinodontiformes > Poeciliidae > Poeciliopsis > Poeciliopsis prolifica. The sequence goes on from NW_026562377.1 coordinate 23,449,856, forward strand.
ATTTCTATTTAAATACCAGAAAACATAGTAAGATTATTTCTAGAGATTTTATTTGTAAGTTTCTTTGTATGTTGTGTTTCAACATTAAATTAGCGTAGCAAGGTCATCAGCCGTAGCATGATTTGTTTGGATTGTTTCAGTGTAATGAATATTTATTATTTCTAATTCCCTATCTATTACATAAAACATTATGAAAATTCATAAATTTTTGCTCTCGGACCAGCAAGGTGTGTGTGAGACGCTGCCAAACGATTTTTGAAAACATATTTTAGTTTACCTAATAGAATACTACCACAAGATATTACGTACTAAAATCTGTAATAAATGATATCTTACGATAGTGAATTGTCCTCTTTATTTGATTTGTATTGATTCTATTTTCGAAGTTTGGTGCTGGAAAAGTTAGAAAAATGTCTAAATTTTAATGTGGGAAAGGTTTACGAACCCTGCTCAACTGCGCCCTCTGAACCTTCTCACTGCCAACTTTTCAAAATTTTGCCAGGCTGTTTTTTTTGTTTTGTTTCATATGACTATGTTGAAAGAGAGACTTATCATGAGCCTATTTCTGTATTGAGACTATGTCTTAATTAACTCGCTCTGCCTGAATTGCGTCCAGTCAAACAGCACATGATCAAAAAAAAAAAGAAGTTACATTTTGAGTTTAAAGAACTACTTTCAGTTTTGTGGCTGACAAATAACTAGAAACCCAAAGAAAAAGTAATGTCAACCAAAGTGCTGTTTTCTCATTGTAAGAAAGTGAAATCTGTTTTTAAAAACTTGAGGCTGAATCTTCGGAAATAAAAATAAACAGGTTGACTCGGGTTTTCTCTCTGCAGAATCGTGAGCCGATGATGCCTTCCCCTCAGTTCATTAAGTCCTATTTTAGCTCGTTCACTGATGACATCATCTCCCAGTCACAGCAGAAGGGTGAGAAGAAAGATGAAGATAAGGATAATGAGGGGGAAGCGGCAGAAATCACCGAGAGGTCAGAATATTCAGTACATATTAGTTTCATTCGTAAAATCCGTTTGTCTTGTTTTGTTTTTTCTTATTTTACCAACCTCGGAGGATGTTGTTGCAAAACAGCATGTTGAAATGTTCTAAAGAAATGATTGATTGACAGGATTTAAAAAGCTTGGGTCATCTCCATGAAAAAAGGAATTAAACTGAATCCAACCTGGGCTTCTCATTACTTTATTAAATGCTTCTGGTAGGTAGATTGTTCCATAATCTGCTGCTTTTCTTGAGAACTTTGAGTACAGTGTGATAGAACTACAGACCTCAAAATGAAAATCAAAAAGAAATGCATCTGCACACTTTAAGCCTTTAATCTTAACCTGCACAAACAATTCTGCTCTAAAACGTGGCTTAAGTTATTAAAATACAAGGTCTATACAAGTATCTTTTTATCCAGGTTTGGCTTGAAAATTGTGTTTTTCTTTTTATCATTTGACTAAAAATTGTTGCAAAGCTTAATGTATGCATTGAAGTTTAGCTAACCTTGGTTAAAAAACAGAACTCAAAACAAACACCTATTTAATTAGGCTATCTTAAGGTTAATTTTCTTAATTATCTTCAACTTTTGTTAAAGTAGACGATATGGTTATTTTTCGTGTCTTTGTTTAAAATGTAAATGTAGAAGACCGTCAAGTTTTATGGAACCTTCACCACACAAAAAGCCATTTTTATCCCCATTCCAGATAAATAAAACATTAGAGCCACAAGTGTTACAAGGCCTTTTTTTAAGAAGACAACTGAGTTTTTGATAAATATTCATAAAAAAATATTTTGAAAGATGTACTGTTTTATTTATATTTTCAGACTTCAAAATAAAGAAAATCAGAAAATAGAGAATGGGTTTATTTTCTTCCAAGTGATGCTGATATTTGTGAAAAAGCATGTTGTTTTCAACCTTATGACAAAAACAAATAAAATGTAAAAAATACTTTTGGTCCTTTTAGTGTAATTTTTAGTGAAAATTCACTTAAATTATCATCTTATAAAATTAAAGCTGCACTTTTTTTTATTATATCTACCTTCTAAAAGCATTAGTGGCTCTATAAAGTATTTGAGAGCCATTGTGAAATGTCCAAGGGCTTTAGAATGCAAATGAGTTGATTGGATTGCTGTGTTAATTCAACGGCAGCTATATTTAGATTTTAGTTTGTCATCAATTGTTTTCCAGCTCTGGCTACTTGAAGGCGAAGCAGTACATGGACGAGGAGAACTATGACAAAATTATCAGTGAATGCACCAAGGAGATCGAGTCAGGAGGCCGCTACATGGCAGAGGCCCTGCTGCTGAGGGCCACCTTCTACCTGCTGATCGGAAACGCTACGGCCGCCCAGCCTGACTTGGACCAGGTCATCAACATGCAGGAGGCTAACGTGAAGGTACACATTGGTGTTTCAGTCAGAAATGTTTGGCAGGGGCATGTTGTGGTGGCGCAGGGGGTTAGAACGCCCCAGGTTTGAGGCCTTAGTCCTCATCGCGGACGTCGTGAGTTCGACTCCTGGTCTCGGCGACCTTTGCCTCATGTCTTCCTCCCTCTCCTCGCCCTCTTTCCTGTCAGTCTAAATGTCCTAAAATGCGAGCCACTAGCGCCCCTAAAAACTCTGGAGAAAAAAAAGAAATGCATGTTGATGAAGCTAAATGTTGGAACCTGCCTTTCATCGCTCCTGCAGCTACGAGCGAACGCTTTGATAAAGCGTGGGAGCATGTACATGCAGCAGCAGCAGCCTCTGCAGTCTACGCAAGATTTCAACATGGCCGCCGAAATCGACTCCCGCAACCCAGACGTGTATCACCACAGGGGTCAGGTAGGAAGGAGTCAAGTCATTATCTTTTTTGTGCTTCCCAATTTACTGTTCAGTTTATCATCCAAACTGTATACCACATTTTTAGCTGAAAGGATGATCTGTTGAGAAAAGCATGAGATCAGATCACTGATTAGAGTTTCATAACATTACTCTTAGTAGAACTCTGAATATATTGGTTTATTCTTCTATTTTCTATGACATGTAGCCTATTTAGAGTACAGTTCTCAAATCATTTTTAATTACTTTCCCTTTGAATGAGTAGTTTAAGACAATGAGGTTGGATATATGCAACAATAAAAACAGTCTTTATACCCCCTGAACCTCCTTTTCATTTTTGTCACAACTCCAAACCTGAAAAAACTTAATTTGGATTTTGGTAGACCAATGCAGCGTGAGCACAACTGTGAGGTTTGTAGAACCATTTGCCTTCAGAAGTCAGTTAGGAAATATATTTAAAAAAAAAAAATAAAAGTACTTAATTAATAAGGCGACTTCTGCAGGCAACCGATTGTGCTGACTTTTTTTTTATTTTTAGGGTATCATAATAAAGGAGGCTGGAAATGTTTTGAATCCTTTATATTCTTTAATTTTGTGTTGGTTGGTTACATAAAATGACACAAACATACTGACTTTTGGTTCTAATGGGAAAATGTTGAACTGGGTATGACTACTGTGAATTCAAATCAGTTAGTTTCTTTGTTTAATTTTGTGAAAATAACATTTGGTTCAAGCACAACATCATGAATGTTATTGAATCAGAACTCCTGGTAACACATCAGAGAATGTTCACATCATCTAACTCCCTCTGGGTTTCAGGATTCTTCACAGTAAAATCCTTTTTTCTTCCCTGTGATGGGTGAGAAACAAACGGTCTATTTCAAGCAGCAGGGATCCTGAGTTACTGTTGAAGGAAGTGCATGATATGATAGCTTTGGAAAACTCAATCAAATCTTTTACTGTTTTGCCTTCAATCTACAGAAGATGTTTGATGTACTTACCATGAAAGATGAGGATGTGATTTTGAAGTTTCTTTGACACTTTGCTAACAAGACCCGCGTCTTTCCTCTCAGCTGAAGATCCTGCTGGACCAGGTGGACGAAGCAGTGGGAGACTTTGACGAGTGCATCCGCCTCAGGCCCGATTCTGCTCTGGCTCAGGCACAAAAGTGCTTTGCCCTTGTGAGTAATCGCCAAAAAATGAACCCGGGAGCATCTTTTGCCTGATGCCGTTTTTAATTATTTAAACAAAGGTTTTGGATTTTCCTTGTTTTAATTTTATTTTTTATTTTTATTTTTTTGCATCTACTGTATTTTAATGCTATTTGTGAATTCTTCTCTTGTGTTCCTCAGTACAGACAGGCCTATACTGGAAACAATCCATCCCAGGTACAGACGGCCATGGATGGCTTTGAGGATGTGATCCGAAGATTTCCAAAATGTGCTGAGGGCTACGCTCTTTATGCTCAGGTAGGATTGTTTTATTCTTTTGGGAGCTGATTTAAGAAAGTAGTCTAGCAATAATAATCTAGCAAAACTGATCAAATTAGATTCTTTTTTTTTTTTAAAAAAAGCTATAATTAAAAAGGTTTTCCTGCAACTTGACCATGTCTGGACTCGTCACAATAATAAACTTTTTTGGACGACAAATTGTCCCAGTAATTATTGCGATGAACTATAATATTGATAACGGCATAATAATGCTGTTATCAGTATTTGGTCTGGTTATTGACAGATAAATAAAAAATAAAAAAAAAACACAATCAAAGCCATAAAATAGATTATAATGTCTGTGTGAACAAAATTTCCTTTCAAAACTGAGTCATCAGAATGGAAATGATTATGCTCATTTTAATTGATCATGAGATTAATTGACTAATTGCAAAGTTTTCCCTAGAAGACTTGCCTGGTGGTTGGGTGCTAGCGTAGTCAATTTTAAGAATTTTTTGAGCTAAAAAATGCTTAGAGTTGACAGGAAATTTGAAAATATCACTTGAACACTAACGATAAAGTCTTTAAAATACAAATATTTTCAAAAAAGCATCGCTTAGCCTGGTGGGGGCATAAGTAAAGCCTGGTGGCCCGTCAGACTTACACTACACTGAGGGAAAGCCTGAATTGTGACAGACTTAATGACTTCATGTTCTTTTCAGGCTTTAACTGACCAGCAACAGTTTGGAAAAGCTGATCAAATGTACGACAAGTGTATCGAACTGGAACCAGACAATGCTACTACATATGTTCACAAAGGGTGGGCATGTTTTCATTATTTGGGATGTTTATAATAGATTTTTGAGATTCTTTTAGTAATTGTTAAATGTGTGCTCAGTTTGCTACAGCTCCAGTGGAAACAAGACCTCGACTTGGGTCTGGAGCTCATTGGCAAGGCAATTGAGATCGACAACAAATGCGACTTTGCCTATGAAACTATGGGAACCATTGAAGTTCAAAGGTAAGTTTAAAACAAACAAAAAAAATCTGAGATTTGTACTATAAACGTTTGCAGTAACTGGAGCTTTTATCTTTTCAGGGGCAACCTGGACAAGGCGATAGAGATGTTCAACAAAGCCATCAATCTGGCCAAGTCAGAGATGGAGATGTCCCATTTGTACTCGTTATGCGACGCAGCGTACGCTCAGACTGAAGTGGCTCGGAAGTATGGCCTCAAACCCCCCACACTGTAACGTCTCCGCCAATTTGTCGTCAAGTCTTTGCTGCAGAACCCAACTGTATTACCGTTTCAAATAAAACCTGATCTGTGGGGAGAGAGAGAAAAAAAAATACTGGATATTATAACAAAAAGAAGGAACCCTGAGTATAATTGTGCATTTTTTTTTTTTTTTTCACATTTAAAAGGGTTTGTCGGGATAGGAAAAGAGGATTTCTATTTCTGTCTTCTCTAGTCTCGGTGCCGGGAACGTGGCTTGACCAATGCAGTTCGTTGCCTACGCCTAACGTAACAGTGAAATATTTTCATTAGTCAGCATAGAGGGGGGGGGAATGCACATGAATGTCCATGTACAGCTGTTCTAAGTAATACACAGAAATGTGCTGTTTTGTTGAACCAATTACTGACTTTATGGCTTTTGTAACATTTACGTCTACAGAAAATACTGTGAGTTCTATGAGGTTCTAAAGGACTGTTCACTTGGCAATTCATCCTGATCTGAAGGGTTTTTCCCAGCTGCTTCCATTTTGTAACATAGACCTTCAGTTCTGAATGCGAGATAATTAGTCAGTCGTGAAATGTCTGTATTTGCAATGCTGGAATCGATCCCATGGGTACTGGGTCTAAAAGAAATCTATTTAGTGATTTTTTTAAATAATAGGTTTGCCTGTTTCTTCTTCTTTTTTAATATATAAACTTTGTGCAGCATGCTCACTTTATAAAATGTAAATGCAATGCTCAAGCTGTCTTGAACACTAGAAAAAACATCTTAAAATCGATGTGGTTTGGGCAAAACCCCTCTGATCAGACAAACTTAGCCATCTGTGTGTGTGCGTGTGTGTGTGTTGTTTTTTTTATTATTTTATTTTGAAATTGCCTCTAGTCTGGTGATGTCATCTGGAATGTTTTTCGTTTTTGTAGCTCATGACTGAACAGAAATTAATCTTTTTTTATGATGGTTATTTTTCCGTTCGTGATTGATTCCAACACTTTATCCAAGTTCGTTTTGCTATCTTTCCTCCCCTCTCATTTTCTAAAAGTATTTTCACACTGACCTTCTGGGTCCCATTTAGGCTGCCTACATGGAGCCCAGATGGCCTCTGGCTCCAAGAGAATGCTTCTCATCAAATGGCTTCCCAGCAGCATGACTTTTTTTTAAAATTATTATTAAAGTAGTCAACTGTTGAATCTGACACTCACAGAGCGTTCTCAGTTTTAACCGAGCCAGCTGGGAGCCCCTCTACTTCCAAAGGCCTCTCAAAGCAGTATGGCCGAGTTTGAGCACATTGATTATTAAAGAATCAGAACCACTGCTGCTGTGGTGATTCCTCAATGTCAAAAACAGAATTTAACCGTATTTTTTTTTTTTTTTTTTTATGTAACGTTATGGCTGTTTGATAGAAAAATGTCAACAATGTTCTTGGTGACCAAAGTGGATTGAGTCCTAATAAAGTCATAATTCTTGGAATGAATTTTACCTCTGAAAGGTTTCTTTGTTTACACTGACCTCTTTTTTAAAAAATTTTTATTTTATATGAGTTCTCTGAAACTTTTCTTGTATAATTCAAAGTTTTTTGTTTTTAGTTGTTCTAATCTAGTGCTGGAATTAAGATGCAAATTGAATTCTGGCACAGTGTTTCATTTTTTTTTATATATATATATTGCTCACCTATCCCTATATTGTCTTGGTAATATTGCTTTATGCCATGCACTGTCTTGTCCAAATCCAGATTATTTTAATCATTATTAAAATCTAAAAGGGATTGAAGTGTTCAGACTAGCATACCTGCTGATTTAAAGTAAACATGAACTATAGTTTATTGACGTCATAAACAGAAGTTTAAAAACCCAAATATTTCTTTAGTTTCTAGATATTGGTGGTCCTATTTAACTTTAAGTAAGAAAGACTGCAAATGCCATGACTAAATGATGAATAAGTGATGTTCCTCATATTTTACATTTTAACATTTCAATGTCAATTTAAAAAAAAAAGAATCGTGCCAACAACTAAAACAAAAGCAGTGTATATTGTATCCTAAAACAACAGCGATTTAAAAAAAAAGTTCCTCTGCCGTTAAGGAGTTAAACTTGTTGATAAAGGGAGTATCCGGGTTTTTACTCGGGTTCTGTTGAATCTCAGCTGCTCATTAGCGACAGCTGTGCGTGACGTCCTCGCCGTGGTGACGACACGTGACGTGTCTCTGTCAACAGAACAATGGCGGATGCCGTGGAGGAAGCTCAGGGCAGCTGGTGAGTCGATTTGTTGTTGGCTTTAGATGTTTGGAGGATATTTGTCGGTCGTCAGGAAGCGCTGAGGCCTTCATTTGTTCACTTTCCACTGTGAATCAGTTAAAAACGATTTTGTGTCTAACGGTCAATGGTAAATCCGAGTCCAGTTCGGTGGCGGCAGCTAGCCCGCTAATATAACAACAATTAGCCAAGTTTCTTGTCAGAACAGCAAGGATGGGATAGTGGAGCACAAAAAAAGTTTAGTGTTTCTTTAGAAAAAACTGTCTGCGGTTCATGTTAAAAATCATTTTAAGTCTGTGACGGATTTGGTTCAGTGAATGTACTTGTTAGCCAGCGTGCTAGTAATTAGCCCCATTTCCTTAAATCCAACATTTCCAACGTCACTCTATTCTCATTTCTAATATTAAACTACATGGTGTAATGACATTTTGTGTAACGTTATTACCACAATTCATGTAAAGATTTTTTTGTCCATGTTATGAAGTAGTGGCTCATTCATAAAGTACTTTTGCCATCAGAACAACTTTTGTTAAACTATTTTGCTGTAAAATAGCCGATGCAGACTGCTGTTGAAGGTTTCCTAACAACTGTCATTCACTGGTGTAAATAGTCTTGTTGTTGTATTGATCAATTACCAAAACTGTCTACGATCAGCATTTGATTCATATTCAGCTCAGAAATTTTAAAAAGCAATAGCTGGCATTTAGAAGAATAACAGTTTACAATGGTTATAAAGAGGAAAAGCTTTGACACTTCCCACATTTGATGCTAGCAATGTACAAATGTTTAGGTCTGGATTCTGAAAGAACATCTTAAGTTTGTTTTTAGCTGTAGAAGAACTTCACAAGGTTTTTATATGATCCCTCTTATTGTTGTTGTTTTTTTAACATTGCTCCCCAGGGACCAGGATTTAGCTGAGGCTCTGGACTCTGGTGGGTCAGACAGTGAGATGGAGAGAGGCATCATGCAGATCCAAGAGCATTCAGTTGAACACAGAGCCAAAATGTGGAAGGTAAAGAGCCTGACTTTTATGTCTAAGATGCATCTTGTGCTGTACTTCAAAGTATTGACTTAAAATAATACGGTATTAAGACCAAAGGGAGGTTAGAGTAAATACAAGTCTGACTCTTACCGCTGTATCCATACACCTAAATCATTACATTGGCCAGTTTTTTTTTGAGATTTATACAGATTTTTCACATTTACAAGGGCACAAAAACCAAACGTGAGAAAGGCGTTAGAATCCGTTTACGCCTTTTCACTGAAGTTTTACTGCCATGTCCACAAATCTGATCAGTGATGTAAAATCCTGCAATCATTGCAAAATAGACAACAAGGAGTTATGAAGCATTGTGAGCAACATTTTAAATCTATATCGCCACAGACAAGCATTTCATCTTCAATTGATGTCACTTTTACGCCTCTTTCTGACACACCTCCAATCTGTTATTTTTAAAACAACATTCCTAACATACTTATTATTGTGTTAGGTATGCATGTAATCACTGAAAGACGAGCAGTTTCAGTTTAACCTTTGTGAAAATTTTGTTTAATATTTAATAAGTCAAAGAACAAAAAATCTTAATCATGTTAAATAAACTTTTAAATTTTTATTCAAGCTAAAATGCATTCTTTAACATGGACATTATTTATTACATTGAATGGTCCGGTCCCTATAATCTTTACAGTAAAGCAGAGAGGGAACTGTTGGCCTTTACTTACGTACCGGGAGAGGCGGGGTCTCAGTGGCGGTGGCTTGGAACCCTTTCATAACTGTTTGCTTTTCTATTTCCCTTTTGTTTCACCAATAACCATTTAATTGATATGGTTCTGCAGGACTGGTTTGAGATATCTGTAGGATTATCCACAGACGTCTGGTAGTGTTTGATATAAATTCACAATTGTCTGTAAATGGAGTGCTGGTTATAATTTTGGGGAGAAGCACCAACAACTGAGAAAATCATGACATTTTTGGAGGAAGTTCCAAAAGTTTAATTTGAAGAATATAAGATAAAATATCAAGATTTTATATTAAATTAGTTTCTGTCTTTGCTTCATGCTACATTTAGCTCATTGGCTGATCTCTTCACATTCAATCTGTTTCGCGTCAACAGATTGCTCTGAACGTCTCTGGAAAAGGAGACAGCCTGTCCCCGTGGGACGGTGTGCTTGATTTACCAGAACAGACGCTCATTCACAACCGCAGTCAGCAGCTGATTGGTGAGTCAATTCACATGAACATCACAGTAATCCTTACTTGTAGGTGTCATCTGTAAGTAAAAAAAAAAACAAACTAAAGAAGACATAACAAAATCGACAAACAGCAGATAAACATTCTAGCTTCTAATCATGCAGAAAAAACAAGTCTAAAATGTGAAAATTTTGTTTTTTACACTTTTAAATGGAATGTAAAAACAGATCAAATGTTTCAAGGAACACCGATCTACTTTTTCTACTTCCAATACTGGTATAGATATGAGTATCGGCCCATACTGATCTGATACTAAAAAACAATTGAACTGACTTAAAATGTTTCTTTTTTTAAACACGGACATAAATAGAGTGAATTGCAAATGTATTTTATGACTCTGCACTAGTACAGCACACTTAAATGCACCAATAGCTTGACATGCTTGGTCAAATATGTAAAAGCAACTGTAATTTGTTACGTCAGTGTTGCTCGGAGTAGAACAGCCAATGTAAAATAAATCATAAATAAACTCACAGAAATAGTTTCTCTACCTTCATCAAACACACAAAAACTGCAACAAACCTTCTTTCAAATGGTTCAGAAAGTGCAACTAGGAATTCTAAATATAAAGTTGAATAAGAAAGCATGATGTCGTTCAGAGCACACGATATAGAATTGGACTGAAAAGATCTGCCCTCATGGATTGGTCACATTGTTACAGATGCCCAGTCTAGATTTTTTTTATTCAATATCCTCACCGAAACAGATATTGACATCGGATCGGTGCGTCGCTACAAACTTCTGTTTAATGCAAGTTGTCTGAAGGCTGTTCTTGAACAATGTGTCATTATCTGCTGAACACGGGATTATTACCTTAACGCACGAGCTGAGGAGTCACCTGGCTGCTGTTTTATTCTGAGTTCATAGAATAAAATTTCTTTCATGAAGTCTCACATGCTGACATCCGCCGAATCTGGTGAGGCTCAGAATAGAATCTCTTCTAAAAACGGATCAAAATAAAACTAGACAGAGATTGTTCTCCTGGGACGTTGTTAAGACAACTTGTCGGTGAAGATGTTAATCAAGCTTATGTCTGACCGTCCTCCTTCCCTGCCATATTTAGACCAGCTGGGAGTTTCAGAGGAGGAGAGGAGCGAGATGGTGTCCGACGTGGAGTCGGTCATCACGTTCTACTGCAAGTCTCGCAACATCACCTTCACCCCTGAGCTCAGCTTGCCTCATTTGCTCAAGCCGCTGCTGGGGCTGAAGTTGCCCCGCAGCGACCTCTACAACTGTTTCTATGCCATCATGAACAAATACATCCCCAGGTAGAGCTTGCTTGCCATCCCCCCGTCTTCACATCCTCACTCGCCGGCGGGTTTAATATCAGCCGGGCGCTTTCGTTTCAGGGAGTGCGTCCCGAAAGGACGACCCTTCCACCTTTACAGATTGTTGCTGCAGTACCATGAGCCGGAGCTGTGCTCCTTCCTAGACACCAAAAAGATCACACCCGACTCCTACGCCATCAACTGGGTAAGTCAGGACTTTGACAGTTCGGTCGAATTAATGCTTTTTCTCTCCGTAACGTTGACTGAAGTGTGTGTTTCTTTTTCTAGCTGGGGAGTTTGTTTTCTAGTCACTGCAGGCCCGAAGTTACTCAGGCCCTGTGGGACTCGTACCTCCAGCAGGCAGATCCTTTCCTCATCTTCTTCCTCATGCTAATCATCCTCGTCAATGCCAAGTGCGTATTCGTTAGCGGGAGCCATGGGATCGTCAACACCGGTTGTTTTTGTTCTGATTATGTTTATTCGCCCTCAGAGAAACCATCCTTGCAGAAGAAGCAGAGAGCAAAGAGGACATAATCAGTCAGTTTGTTTTACCTGTCGTTACACTGCAAAAACACAAAATCTAATATTTCTGGTCTAGTGTAAAGTGTAAATATATCAGAATTGGAGAAAACTAACTTAACATGTAACATTTTAACTAGATAGAGGAATTTGTTTTAAGGCAGTAGTTTGTTAATATTAATTTTTAAAAAGTACTTGTTCCACGGACAGATTATTTAACTTATAGCAATATTTTGTTTCCCATGTTATAAATGAAATAATCTTCCAGTTGAAATAAAACCACCGTTAAGGAATTATAGACTTTAAAAAAAATCCCTATTTGTTGCTTAAAAGTGATCTATAAATTAGGTTTGTCTTATTTCAAATGTACCAAGATATTTGCACTACAAACAAGACCAAAAATACTTAGTAAGATTTGTTTTTGCAGTGCATGTTTAGATTTCTTCACTATTCAGCCTGTTTGTTTTGTTTTGGTTGTAAAGTACCATCAAAAGAGAATTTCTTTCTTCCAGAAATGTTGGAGACGTCTCCTTCTCTGCTGGAAGCAGAAGACATTGAAGATTTGTTTTCATTGGCCCAGCACTACCAGAGCAAAACCCCGCTGTCACTAAGAAAGGTAAGGCTTTGCGTGCAGATTGATGATGTATTTTATGCATCTTTGTCATCTTGTTAAAGCAACTTATGTTTTTTTCCGTCTTTGTCATCATATTAGACGAATCAGAATCTGTTTGGTAGCAGCCTTGTGGCTCTTAAAGAGGAAGACACTGACCTGAGTCAGGCTCTGTGTCTCCCCGTGTCTGTACCAGAGATCCTGCAGGCCAACCAGCTTCAGCAGGTCAGTGACTCACAAACACATGATGTCAGCTGGGCCTCTCATAATAGCAGATTTCACTGGACGATAAATTGTCGCACCGCAATAATTTTTGCGATAACTGATGATAATGTTTTGAGACCATTTTCAAGTAATATATAGGTAATTATAATATCAATAAGGCAAGTTAACCGTCTCAAAGACTAATAAATTTTAATTTAGTAAAGAACACTTAACACTTGAACTGGAGGATATTTCCCAAATAAAACACAACAACCAGAGGAAAACTAAAAGTAAAAACACAGACAACCTAAAAAATCAATAAAATGGATTACTACGTCTCTTGTAAACACAGTTGCTCTTCCAAAAATATTTTTCATCAGAATGGAAATGATCACGCTCATTTAAATTTATCAGTCAATTAATTGACGAATTGCTTATTGCAACAGGCTTAATTTTAGCCACAAAATTCTGAGCCGCTGCGGGTCAAGCAGTTAATTTGGTAAACAGACCGATTAAAGATGAGTTTGGTGTTTTAGGACGGGGTGCGCTTCTTTGTGGTGGACTGTCGACCTGCAGAGCAGTACAACGCTGGACACCTGTCCACGGCCTTCCATCTGGACTCTGACCTGGTGAGAGACGCTAACGGTGTTGAACATGGCATTTGGATGCTTTTGCTCTTTCTGCCTGAAACATTTGAACTTTTCTTCCTGCAGATGCTCCAGAACCCGTCTGAGTTCGCTCTGTCTGTGAAGTCCCTGTTGGAGGCTCAGAAGCAGTCTTTAGAGTCGGGCTCCATCGCCAGCGGAGAGCACCTGTGCTTCATGGGCAGCGGGCGAGAGGAGGAGGACATGTACATGAACATGGTGCTGGCCCATTTCCTGCAGGTGAAAAGCATGACCCTTTTTTAAAAGATGCAAACCGATTTCATTCTGTTTTTCTCAGTAGAGATCAGATTTATGGCCTGAGCCGTATGTAAAATTGACTTTTTTGAGCTTCACATCCATGCTGTGTTATTCCCTCATCAAAAACCCACCTGTAGTGTTGCCTAGAGTTTTTTTTTTCATGCATGGTTGAGAAATACTTAAATGTCCCGTGGCAACCGTTCAGCTGTACAAAACACCGACCTTTGACGATGAAGCTCCTCTTGAGAGGCCTTCCCTCACGACTCCCCCCACTCAGCTCCTTCAGACTAGCCAGCAGCAATTGGGATTAATAGAGAAGCCATGTTGTGAAGGCGGAGTTTCAGAAACAACTGAAGTGAACATAGTTACTTGATTGTGCTGTAAAATGAAATAATGTGGCTGGAAAACACAATACCGCCACTTTAAACTAATGGTTTAAACAGGAGAAGTTGTTCTGTTTACTTAAATGGTGGTATAAAATAAAAATGAGGAAAATCTTAATTAAAATAATATGTGGGGGTTACTTTGGGGTCGGACACAATGCCTATGGGCTTGGGCTGGATTTTGATTTTTTTATACCCGTTCTAAACTAGTTCACAGGAAACGGGAACATGTTTCATTATCTTCCTGATTTGCAACCTCAGTTCTGCATTTTAAGCATTTTTTTGTTTCCATGTTACAGAAAAACAAGGAATATGTGAGCATTGCTAAGGGAGGCTTTATGGGTAAGTAGGTTAAAGTCATTAATACGCAGTTTTCAAAATATTTTTAATATAAGTATATTACAGTCGCACACAGGCTGCAAAAAATGCTGTGCTTTCAGTCGTGTTTCCTACATATGCTGCAGTGAAAGCTTCACAGCAATAAAGCTAACATTTTGTGCCGTTTCAGCTCTCCAGAAGCACCTAGTGGACATGAATGTTGAAGGCCTGGACTCTTCGTATATGAACTGGATAGTCAGCACATCTGGATCTCACAGCAGCCTCAGCTCTGTGGATGTAGGTGGAGGTTTTTCACAAACGTCTTTACAGTGCCTTGCAAAAGTATTAACGCACTTTGAACAAACCTCTGGGTCTTTTTATTGTAATGTGCAAAGCATATTGAAGGGAGAGGAAAAGGATAAATGGCTTTTTTTTTTTAAAGTAAACTCTTTGTTTTGTTTTAGTTTATTTTTTATTTAATGCCCCAAAATGAAATGGAAGAGAAGTATGAAGAAAGGAAGTGTTGAAAGAAAGTATCTCCTATAAGGCTAAAACATGTCGGTGGTGCTTTTAATCTTTAGGGACTTTGAATGCCATTCCTTTAAAAAAAATACATTGCACACTTTATTGATTTAAAAAGAAAAATAGATATATTTTTTTGGAAGACAACATGAAGACTTTTTCCTTCAGCTTATGAATGATAAACCACTTTCGGTTCCTTCTGACACATAAAATCCCAATAAATTAGACTATGGCTTGACAAAGTGAGAGAGAGTCTAAGTGATGGGAATACTTTTTCAATTATCAATTGATTGATAACTTATTTTTGTGGGAGGTTTCTATTCTTTTTTTCATGATTGTCAGCTGCTTCTTGTTTTGTTTTTTTGTTTTTGTTTTTTCAATGTTCTAATTTTATTTTTCCAACAACACAGGGAGAGTCTTTGAGCAGCCCTGGAGACGGCAAAGGCGTGAAGTCTCTGGTCAATAAAATGACTTTCGCTCTCAAGTCCAAGTCTGTTAACGTAAAGGAGAAGATGATCAGCTTCATCGAGAACACGTCTACGCCTGTAGACAGGTAGGAGCCCGGTTCCTTTCTCTAAACGCCTCTTCTCCATTAACTCCTAACTCACTCTAATACCTCTCGTTGTTGGGGTGCAGCACATCTTCAATCGCGACTGAACGCATAATTGTTTGATGAAAGCTGTTGTTTAATGTACCAGTTTTGTTAAAGTCCCTGTGCCTTATTCTACACTAGAATATCTTTCAATCTGCCTTGGCCAGAGAAGGTGATTCCAGATCGGTAAGAGCTCCAAACATCCAGCTGTCTGTCACCAGCATGTCCACTGGCTATAGAGGTGCACCTGTCCCCCCCGAGACACATTAAAGCATGCCTTACTCTGTTCACTCACTCATAACGACACATTCCCCATGCAGCGAGGGCAGGTTCTGTTTAACATGTTATTTTTTAAGGACTGTTTTTCATGCTTTCACTAACGACATTTACAGAAGCTGCAGCCTTTCTTCTCCAGTCATCCTTACTGAATCTTAAGGCATTTCAGGGTCAGCTTTGACCGTTTGCAGGCGCATCTCGATATGCTAATGGTTTATCTCAGACGTTGAGTTCAGAAAGTGATGTAGCTCAAGCATTTATTTCTGTTGTCACCACGTGCTGCGCAGAATATACACTCAGCACTTGGTGCTGAGTGTAAAAGGGCAAAAGGGGCTTCTTTTGCATGAAATGCCTCATCACTGTGGCCTGGCATATATTAGTATACTTGAAATAAGACAAAATTAGTCACTTTTCAGTGAGATACAGGCTTTTTTTCAAGCCTTTGATTCATTAATATTGTAATATTTCCACTGGCAGATTATTGTACTTATGACAAGACTTTTTGTCCACGTTATACATGAAGTAACCTGTCAGTGGATCTTGTACTTTCCCGTCAATATTGAGGAACACTTTGTGGCTTACCCTGCTTATGGAGGAAGTCTGTGACTGCCTGCTGAAGTCGGCAGTCTTCCTAATTTCTTTATCAATTTCTCCTTTTTATTGGTCTTGTGTGACTTTCAAATCTTGAGGAAACCGAATTTACACTCTTCATGACTTGTGAGCGATTATTTTTCTTAAATAAATGCTTGAAATACATTGAGTACATCCATTTTTTTGAATAAAATTAGTTAAATTATTCCATGTTGCGATGCGCCTGACAGTCCGTCTTTCCATTTCTGTGTCTTCTTGCATGATATTCAGGGCTGCGCAGAATGTAGGAGAAAAAAAAAGCAACGCTGGGATTTGTTGGTAGCCCTGAATATCATGTCAATCTGTAAAGTAGGATCAAGCTGCAAAGCTCTTGCTTAACTTCTTTTTATATTCACCAGCATATAACCTTTTTTCCCAGCAGTCTGAGAGTCTCCATGTCATCGCTTTTTGTGTGCAAACTGGACGCCTCCTGTTTCTGAAAGCGTCTCTTTAACAACCGTTGGATATGTTTTCATTATTATTATTGGATAATATCACAACGCGCAGCGCTTTGTTTCCTTCTGCAAACAGACATGTGAGCAGTAGCGACCGTGTTGGGAAACCGTACCGGGGCGTGAAGCCGGTCTTTAGCATTGGCGACGAAGAAGAGTACGACACAGGTAAAGGCTGGATCCGATATTGATATCTGTATCGGTCCCAATATCGAAAAGAATTCTAGACTGGATATTGGTGACACATCTTGCTTTATTCTTTATTTTACATTATATTTAGCACTTGCTGAACTATTTGAGGTTTGTCGCAGTTTGTTTTTTTATCTTTTTGAGCAACATAGAGAACCTATTGTTTTGACAGCTTATTGTTTATTTTGCATTGGCTGTTTTCCTCCTTATTGCACTGACTGAACAAATGAAAGTTGATGTTATATGTTTAACCTTATGAAGCTATTTATATATTTAAATGTGCTCTAATGGTGCAGAGCTATAAGATAAATGTGAACTTTAGTACATTTATATCTGCGTTTTAAAAAAATAAAATAAATTTTAAGTGAATTCAGCTGTTTTTTTCTGTACCGGATCGGTATCGGCCGGTACTAAACCTCAGATATCGGCATCGTAACTGAAAAAGTGGATTGCTGCAACTCTAGCCGGAATGTCTCTTTAGGAGATGAAATGAACAGCGTATGTTGTTCTGCCAGATGAAATCGACAGCTCCTCGATGTCAGACGACGACCGAAAGGAGATTGTGAACATTCAGACGTGGATCAACAAGCCCGACGTTAAACACCACATTCCCTGTAATGAAGTTAAAGAAACCGGTCACATGTTTCCCAGGTGATTTAGTCTTTTTTTTTGGGGGGGGGGCTCATATAATGACAATAAACACATTAGAATGTGTGTGTGTGTGTTCAACGTGCTCCTTGAACTCTGACTGTGTGTTTTTGTGTGTCTTCCAGTCACTTATTGATTACGGCGACCCACATGTACTGCCTCAGGGAGATTGCCGCCAGGAAAGGATTTGCTTACATCCAGTCCAGACAGGCGCTGAGCTCTGTGGTGAAGATCACATCCAAAAAGAAGCACCCAGAGCTTATCACCTTTAAATTCGGGACCAACAATTCAGCTGGAGTGGAAATATCTGCAGTTGAGAGGTGATCATGTGTAGATAAACACAACTTTTTTTTTTTCTTTAAAAAAAAAATACACTTTTTAATTTTGACAGCTCCCTGAGACGTCAAGATACAAGTTGCATTATGAACACAACAAAAAAAAAAGTTCTTATCTGTTTTTTAACAGTGGCTTTCCTAGTGTAAATTTCTCAACTAAGGTTGTCAATGATGGTCAAAGATTCTGTCGCCTCTGCAGTTCAGTTTTGAGATGTTTAAAGCTTCAGTTCTTTTTTTTGTAGGTCTAAATTCCTTAATTGTAATGAATCGATTATTGAAGTAATCGTCAACTAATTTAGTAATTGATCAGTCATTAACTGGAGCATAGAGACAAAAAAAGGACAAATTGCTGAAAGAACAACACACTCTTAAATATCTTAGATTTAAATAAAAGAACTCAGCAAATTGTTCCGATGTGTTTTTTATCCGATTAATGGTCATAATAAATGATAGATTAATCAGTTACTATAACTGTCAGTTTCAGCCATATAAATATTATTTAGGGATGTCAGAGTAAATTGGGCTGAATACAAATTTAAGAAATTTTATCAGATATCTTTATTTCTTAATGTTCAAAACTATGCCTCGTATATTTTGAAAAACAGTTTTTTTTATTTCAGCCATCTTGTATGCAAGTTGACTTGGATGCAAAGGCCAAATAAATAGAAGCCATAAAACACATCACTCAGCCCTATATTCAAAATTGAGAAAGCATATTTGGAAAACTGATTTTTAATCACTCCTATCAATAAAATAATTTTGGTTTTTTGTGTATGTTTACATGAATCTAATCAAATATTTTTATTCTTCCTCTCCCAGATATTTGATACCAAACGCAGGCGACGCCACAAAAGTCATCAAGCAGCAGATCATGAAAGTATTAGACGCTCTGGAGAGCTCGTAAGCGCAGGCTGCGGTCGCAGCAGGTGACACAAACTGTGAGAAGACTCCTCCCCCCCGTTCCTGGGCGTCCTCCTTCCTGGACAGATCCCAGTGCAGTGTTTGACTCCGATGCCCCTCACCTCACCCCATGTCTCCCGTTCCTGGGACGTTGTGGGACGCGCCGCCAACAGCAGGCCTGCGGGTCAGTGCTGCCTGTGTCCAAATAACTTAGGTGCTCCGCAGTCATCCAACCACTTTCCTGTGACTAATTTAAGAAAAATTGGTTATGTCGTGTGTTCTTCCTTTTACAGTGCAGTTTGGCTTTGATGTTGCTCTGGCCTTACCGTAGCATCCTAGCCACCCAGTGGCGAATCTATAAAACCCATGCATAACTGACCTTTTGATTTGTCTTTTAATTTTCTTGTGATCTTTCTTTACATATTCAGTAAATTTATTATCATTTTTAGTATGAGTCAGCTAAGCTACGTATTGGCAACACTGGCACATAATTCCTGCTTCTTTTTTTTTTCTTTTCTTTTTTTCTGGTAACGTTTCTCCCTTTCCATCAGATAGCCTTAAACAGAAGTTATTTGAAGGTGTCTATAAATATATAATGTATATACTGTGTGAACTGTTCTGTCAAAACAGATATGTCATTATGAAAGCACATCCTGATGGAGAGAATACAGGAAACTGTGGAGGTTTGAAACATCCATTGTTCCTACAGACAGCGGTTTGCCTGGAGTATTTCTGTGGGCCAATGTATTCTCATTTATCCTCTTCAGCATTTGTCCCTACGCAGTTTGTAGCTCAAGCAGCCCCACCCAAGAGCTACGCTGGGATCACTCCAGGAGGTTTGGGAAATGTAGTCGACGAAAGCCAGAGAAACTTGTCTGCTCTTTCCTTCTCATTCACTTTATTATGCAGTTCTCTTTGTTCGCCTCCTTGACTCGCATACAAAATGTTTCGCTCCAAATAGGAATGAAATATTAACTGACTGGTTATGTTTCCAGACCAGTTTGGTTGTTTTTGGTTGTATTGATCCAAACCGAGCACCTTCAGTTGGCCTCATGGCTGTGATGTCACTTTGGGGCACCAGCGGTGGCGGCTTCGCCCACCAACATGCAGTTTATGTTCTCGCTTTCCGACATTTGCTTTTTCCGTACAGACGCATTTTTGCTTTACGGTTTCCAGTGCAGGCAGCATGGGGATGTATTTAAGAGGAAATTTAATTTTCTGCAGCACTCTGTAAATTGTATTTATTTCTAATCGCCCGTATAAAAACTAAAAATCTTTTGAGAAATTCTAGGAAAAACAGAAGGCTGAACTTGAAACGGAAGGTCTTAATCGGGTTTGTCTTTTGGTCCCATCCATTCTTGTGTCGCCCCGTTTGTTGTGTTGTCGGTGTTCTCTGACTGGAACATCCTCGACTGGGAGCAAGTCCTTACGTCACTCTGTAGCATCAGACAGGACGCCGACCACTATATTGAAACGAAACAAGTATAATTTACTTTGCACCTTACTGTACTGCTATTGTTTTCTAAACATTTCCGATTTTAATAAATGGAGATTATTGGACCGGACTGTAGACATGTTTACTTAAAAAAATTCCATGTACTAAACTAAGTGTGTGTGTAGTTAGTGGGGAATAATGCAATGCCTCATAAACTATTTAAGGGTCACACACTCCTACAATGGGAAGCATTTTCTACTAGCTGAAAACATTTAAAATGGCCGTCAGCCCATTTAGACAGCACATGGACTTCAGCTTTATCACACTATTATGTGAAAACAAATCCTGCTCTTGATTACCATTCTCATTAGTTATGCATTGCTTTAGGACTGGTCTCATCAAGTAGTGGGATTTGTATCACTGAACCGCGCACAATAACTCTATTCTTGTATTTATTAATGCTTTTATTGAACAAGCAGTGGAGAAAATGGTAAAGCTACTGATCCCCACAATAAGGAAAGTATTGGGGCATTTTAAACATCAGATTGGAATTTATCGTGACAAGGATGACTAAAATTCTTACGAGAAATTTATCACACTAAACGATAAGAAAAATTCCTGCCTGTAATCTTAACAAGGTGGTTAGTTGACGCAATGCAAAGATGTTGCAACAGATGCAATCTCACCATCTAGTTGTTACAGTTCATAGCAGTAATGGGTGGATGGATGTAAATAAATAAATAAAGACTCAAAAACTACTAACAATGCATGGAGGGTTCCATCCCAAACCCAGCACCCTGAGACTGTACACGAGCCGCAAGGAAGGAGGCAGAGGACTAGTGAGTGTGAGAACCACTGTCCAGGACGAAACAACTAAGATCCATAAATACATCAGGGACAAAGCCTCAACAGACAATGTGCTCAGTGAATGTCTCAGACAACAGGGAACAGAGGTTGAGGTGCCAGAGATACCATCATGGGAGGACAAGCCCCTACATGGGATGTACCACCAGCAAATAACCCAAGTGGCTGATATCAGTAAATCCTACCAATGGCTGGAAAAAGCTGGACTCAAGGACAGCACAGAGGCCCTCATCCTGGCAGCCCAGGAACAGGCCCTAAACACCAGAGCAATAGAGGCCCAGATCTACCACACCAGACAAGACCCAAGGTGTAGGTTGTGCAAGGAGGCCCCTGAGACAGTCCAGCACATAACAGCAGGGTGCAAGATACTGGCAGGGAAAGCGTACATGGAGCGACATAACCAAGTGGCAGGTATAGTGTACAGAAACATCTGTGCAGAATATGGACTGGAAACCCCGAGATCAAAGTGGGAAATACCCCCAAAGGTGGTGGAGAACGCCAGAGCTAAGATCCTGTGGGACTTCCAGATCCAGACAGACAGAATGGTAATGGCGAACCAACCAGACATTGTCGTAGTGGATAAACATCAGAGGAAAGCCGTTGTGGTTGATGTAGCAATACCAAGTGACTGCAACATCAGGAAAAAGGAGCACGAGAAACTGGAGAAATACCAGGGCCTCAGGGAGAACTGGAGAGGGCCTGGAAGGTGAAGACCACAGTGGTGCCTGTGGTCATCGGGGCCCTCGGGGCAGTAACCCCCAAACTGGAGCAACAAATCCCAGGAACAACATCAGACATCTCAGTCCAGAAATGTGCAGACCTTGGCACAGCCAAGATACTGCAGGACCCTCAAGCTCCCAGGCCTCTGGTAGAGGACCCTAGCTCAGAGGATAAGAACCATCCGCGGTGGGTGAGAAGGGAATTTTTTTTTCATAATGTTTCATCTAAACAAGCTCCAACACTTTGGTACTAATGTTATTTGTAAAAATGAGACTAAGGTAAAGATGTTTGGCAATAATATACAAAGTGTTTCAAGAAATGTCAAAGTAAGTTAACAGCAATTATCAAGCAGGGTGGTGGAAGAGTGATGATGTGGTCTTATACAGCGCTAGATTTTATTAGTTTGAGCAGAGAAATGTGAGCAGGCTCAGAGGGGAAGATCACACTGAAGCAGTTTTGCACCAGCTGCATCTAGTTACATAAATGTTTACGAACAGTTTAAGGCCTGGTGCTGACTGGTGTTAATCTTTTTCAACTCTATCACTGTTTTGTTCAAATTGATTACCAAATGAGCTGTTATACTTTGGACTAAACTCTGGTTGGACCCCAGCTATCCACCCACTGTGACGAGAACCTCAGCCTTTTCACAATAAAAGACCACGGTTTAAGGTCTGTACAAGAAACTCCCGAATTTATCTCGGATAGCTAAATTTGTGTTTTTACATTTTTATGCTATCCTCCTCCCTCCCCCACAAAAAACACACACATGACGACGTACACGTACATTTATAATAGTACAGTTAATGAATTTCTTGATTGCTATTGAAATGGACGAAAAGTAGACTTACTCTTATTTTGAAAAGTAAACATCCACCCGGAAGTACTCGGCACTGACAAGAGCCGAGTTCTGCAGGTATGAGCCCCGTGACGAGAGTCATGTCGAGTAAGTATGAAAGTATTTGTGAGTTCCAGCTTCTTTTTTAAAAAAAACGTTATTCGTAGTTTAAATTTCTGTGGGTCTTCCAGATCCAGACAGACAAAATGGTAAGGAGCGAACCAACCAGACATTGTCGTAGTGGATAAACAACAGAGGAAAGCCGTTGTGGTAGATGTAGCAAAAAAACAAAACCTCAGTAGTAGTTTGAAACTCGTGCCGTGTTGTCTGTCGGCGGTAAAGCCTCGGTGCTGACCGGGTAAAGCCTCGGTGCTGACCGGGTTTTGTTGTCCCAGAGTTCCGCCTGGCTGTGGTCCAGCTGCAGGTGAGCAGCGTCAAGGCGGACAACCTGAGCAAAGTGCGGAGGCTCGTGAAGGAGGCAGCGGGACAGGGCAGCAAAATGGTGCTGCTGCCGGTAAGGAGATTATTATTATTTATTTTCTGTATACAGTGACCTTTAAGTTTCTTCTCACCCTCATTGACAGTACAAGGAGTAACAAAATGTGGAAAATGTTTTAAAAGCGTATGAATAATTTTTGGAAGGCACACTCTGATAGTTTGCGTCCTCGCTCCGATTCAGGAGTGCTTCAACTCTCCCTATGGAACCAGCTTCTTCTCCCACTACGCTGAGAAGATCCCGGGGGAATCCACCCAGATGCTGTCTGAGGTGGCGAAGGAGAACCGGCTGCATCTGGTGGGAGGTGTGGACTCGTGGGTCGCCCTGTCACAGCCTTGTATCCCACAAGCTGTTGATGTCTTGTGAGAAATTGCAGTTGAATGAGCCGCAGAACCGATATGGCAAATTGACACGCACTCACACGCTGGTTAAGATGATTTCCAAATGATTTTTTGAAGAAATTCTGAAAAGTTACAAATGTTCAACCTTTTTTTTTTTTATTTGATTTGATTCACCTAAATATGACCCGATGCATCTACTTGCCTTCAGAAGTCAGCTAATTTGTGAACATAGTAGGGGGAAAAACTGGATAGTATCTCCATTAGTGTATCAGGAAAACAAATAGTGAACATATAATAATGTACTATTTACATTATATTGACATAAAGCATGAAAGAAAGAACAAAACTCTCTTATGGTGTATCAAACTTAAAACTGCACAAAATAATTGGACATAGTGGAAGTAAGTTCATATGTTTTCTCTGAATAAATTATTCTATACTTAGGGAAAAGTATGCTGCCATCTAGAGGATGTTTTATGTATAATTCAAAGGGAGGAGAGAAATAGTATTACATGGAAATACGTTTTCTCTACTTTTTTTTTTTTTAATTGGCTTCCACCTCCAGAAAATACTGACCGCTACAGATGAAATGATTGCAGCTGATCAGAATTTTGGAAACTTTTTTTTCTCAGAGTTGGTCAAAACATCTCTGATCATCATCGCATTATAGCCGCTGATAGAATAGAAAAGTAACCACACGGACCGGATCACCTGGAGCTGCTGGGTCAGTGGAGACTGTGGAAGAATGAACACAAATTAACAATTAATTAGCAAACAATCCAAACATGTTCCATGTTCATATGAATGAATGAATGACTGAAGCCTCCTCCTCGTTGTCGAACAGGCTCCATCCCTGAAGAGGACGGCGGGAAGCTGTACAACACCTGTGCCGTGTTTGGTCCTGACGGAGAGCTGATTCTCAAACACCGGAAGGTTTGCGTGTTCCTCACCCGCTCACGTGTCCTTCGCAGGCGGCGCCCGCTGCATTCGTGTGACCCCCTCCTCCCCTCTGCGCTCTCTCCCGAAAGATTCACCTGTTCGACATCGACGTTCCGGGGAAAATCCGCTTCCAGGAGTCCGAGACGCTGAGCCCCGGGAACAGCCTGTCCACGTTCGACACGCGTGAGTGGCGGACGGGGACGGCTCTCTATGTGCACCTTGAACTTTTCCGTGTTTTATCACCGTTGGAGTCACACACCTTGTTGTATTTTGCTTGAATTTAAAAAACACAACCTTTTTCTTTTTCCCCATATTTTTCTACAACTAAAAATCTGAAGAACATTTGGGGGCCAAATCTCACTTACTTCATTGGTCTGTAATCTGTGGCTGTTTGGACCTTCCATAACTTCCCTTAATAACTCTGACTTAAGATGATGAAGAATTAACTGGGGGTGCTACGATAAATCGGACACAATTTTCTTTAATTTTAGGAAGATTAGTGATCGCCCAATAATTACATGTGACGCTGATCTCATCTACCTCAGCAAAGGTCTAAAAATCGACCTCTTTCTTCTTCTGCTCTCCAGTGGGAGACGTTTGGCTGACAGGCCCACCAGCTCAAACAATCGTCTCCCCACTGTTGCCAGCTCGGCAACTTTCTTGCCATATTTACCAACATTTCAGACAAAAATATCTACTGGCCAAACTTGAAAACAAGAGGTCAGGATTTTTAAAGGTCGTAATCGGCAGTTGGCTAGAAAACTGCAGCCGGTGCATCCCTAGAATTAACTAATGCTTTAAATATACATTAAATATGGCTTTTTGTTTTGCTTTTTTATGTGATAAATTGATTTTCCACGACACAATGACACGAAGAATGCAAGCGATATTGTTTCAGATCTTTTTTTTGTAATTAAGTCGTATCCATCCTCTTTTCAGCAAAGCGTTTTCCATTTTTCCTTATTTGAAAACCTAAAAGCAGATGGAACAGACGAGCATTCCTGTCTCCAGCGTCGCACTTTCACATGAAATCCAACAGCGTTTGATCAAATCTATAACGTTCAAGCGGTACGACCAGCTTTAAGTCGATGAATCTCGTTTTGTTCCGTTTCCTCCCCTGCTCTCCTGGCTTTGGCAGCGTTCTGTAGGGTGGGAGTGGGGATCTGCTACGACATGAGGTTCGCGGAGCTCGCTCAGCTCTACAGCAGGAAAGGTGAGCGACTGAAAACGACTCACTTGGACTGCCTGATCGGACGGCTGAAGAACTTCTTCTTTGCTCAGGCTGCCAGCTGCTGGTTTACCCCGGAGCCTTCAACATGACGACGGGCCCCGCCCACTGGGAGCTGCTGCAGAGGGGGAGGTGAGACTGGAGCACGCCTGCAAGTGTGCGTCGGCCGTCGAGTTTAATAATCCAATCAAGACCCCTTTGCGTCCTCTTCCCGTGTGTAACGCAGGGCCCTCGATAACCAGGTGTACGTGGCCACAGCGTCGCCTGCCAGAGACGAAACCGCGTCCTACGTGGCCTGGGGTCACAGCACCGTGGTGAACCCGTGGTAAGACCGCAAGGGCACGGACAGACGGGAGGCGACACAAGGGAACAGCCGCCTATTCTGAGTCTATCTTTATTCTGAAAAAGCAAAACAACAAACTTGTTACAGCGTAATTCAGTTAGATGTGATGAGGCTGAAAGTGGTTTTTAGAACGTCTAAACTGAGGCTGCAGGTAGAAACTGTTTTCGTAATCGATTAATCTATCTGCTCCACTGAATTGTGTAACCAGATCTTACTAAAGGGCGTGCTATCAGGGTTTTTCATTTAACCACTAAAGCTTAATTTGTACGAGATTAAAACTGTAAATAAACCAATGACTGAAGTCATTTTTTTAAATAAGAAAAGCAAACATTTCAAACTTGAAATCAAAGGTCTCCTGCTTCATAGGGGATTTAAAATGATATTAAAAAATAATTTGCGGCTACAAGTGTCACTTCAGGAATCCTGAGTTGAACATATTTCCTGGCAAATTGTTTCAGCCGTATTGCAAACCGTCGCTGACGCTCTGTGTGGCCGTTTGATCCGATCTGAACGCGTTTGTCTGTTTTCACAGGGGAGAGGTCATCGCCAAGGCCGGGCCTGAGGAATCCATCATCTACGCTGATATCGGTGAGAGTCAAAGGTCTTTCCCTCCATCTGAGCTAGGAAGCTAAGAAAAAATAGTTAATCGACACACAGGACTTCCAAGCAGTCTGGTAAAACTGGAGTGTTTTAGGATTTGATTTCTGGATTTTCCACATCTGGACTGGAGAAAGAAAATAGTTTTGTTTCTAGATTTTATTCCCCATCATAAATGTCGTCTCTCCAGTCGTCCTCCCTCCCTCCCACGTGTCAGACTGTATTTTCCTCTGCGGTGAGGTTCTCCATGTTCTGACTCTGCATGTGTGTGGCCCGCCTCCAGACCTGCAGTACTTGGCCGACGTCCGGCAGCAGATCCCAATAGGCTCCCAGCGTCGAGACGACCTCTACGCCGTGACGGCCGTGCAGCAGGGATCGGGCTGAACGCTCCACACTGGATCACGCTCCTCTAATTATGTAATTTTGAAAAAATCCCAACTTTAAATAATCCTGGTTCTTGTCATGGAGGAGACTGGCTGTTAATATTTAGTGCTTGATGGAGCGGCTGCGTCAGGAAGCGTAGAAGGGAAGCACTGACTCAGGACCAGCCTTCATGTGAAGAACGAAGAACCAAGAGGAAAAAGGTCAAGGGCGACTTTCTTTTTCTTTTCTTTTTCCTTCTGAACCATTTCTTAAATGTGTGATTTGAACTCGTGTGTAAATGCTGCAGTTTTACGTGTGTGTTTCTCTCCTCTGGTTGCCCATCCAAATCCAGGTTAATAAAAAATTTTAAAAATCCCAGACTCACTGACAAAAGTGTTGATCAGTTCAGAGATACTATGTGACAGACGGAGCTTTACAACATGTGATTAAGATGCAATAGCAGGTGCCACATCTGAAAGACGTTTTTTTAATAATAGGTTACCAAAGCACTCGTTTGTGGTCAGAATAAATCCTTACTTCAGCCTCTTGTGGCTTTTAAATTTTTAGAAAAAAAAAAGGAAATATCCTATAAATCTTAACTTATGTAGCTGCGTCATTGATTAAATCAGACAAGCTTTATTTGGAACGCATCCTCTTTAAATAAAGGGAACTTTAAAATATTTATGGACAATTGACAGTGCTTCACAGAACAAAGAACAACACACACAATAAAACGCATAAAGTCCATGGCCAACAGTGGCACTAAACATAAAAGTACCACAACGCTCTTAAGAACATTTGCGGCTGTGTTCAACATAAAGAAACACCAAGTTTTTTGTCTTATTTTTTTTCCAATAGAAATCATATTTGTACAAGGCAAATAACTGATTAGAAATCTGCAGTGGTGGCAGTATAGGAACCAGTGAGGTTCTTCATTCCCTGAACAAACAGGAGGGTTTTTAGTGTCTTATAGGCAGATTGGCTGAAAGTGAGAAGCTTGGGAAAAAACGTAAACTAAGCGGCTGGCGTGGTTTGAAATGCTTTAAAGTGTGAACCAAAACCAGGAGGACTTGAAGGAAAATGAAAAACGTGCGATCCAATAGAAGGATAAAAGAACAGTGACAATGGAAAAAAGACAGCTGTTGATGGGAGAAGTTCTACTGTAAGAATCAATGTCTGTGTGAGGCACGTTTTTGGCAAAAAAACAATGTCCCACAGTTGGGGGCGGGAGGGAAACATGAAAAATTTGTGGTTTGCTGAAGAGAAATAAATCCAACAATTAGCCCCGATCTTTGAGTTGAAGTTGCACTATAAGCATGAGGGGTTTGGGCTTATAAACTTCTCATTCTACACTCATTCTGCTGCGTACCAGGAATCGGCTCCAAATACTGGAGGAGGAGGAGGAAGTGGTGCCGCGTTATATTGAAGAGGAAATTGGTGCTTTAACAGGATGATGGCCGCCCAAAACACCAATAAGTGACCAGTAAACAGCATTACATTATGGAGTTAGCCGCTCAATCTTTGGACTCCACCATCAAAAGTCCATTTTTCCTCACTTCCTGTAGAGTAAGAGCAAATTAGACGCATGTTCTCATTAAGAACAGAATGTACCGTCCTGCTAGTGTCCTCGTCATTTCTGACTGGAATCAATCAGCCGGCACATTTAAGAAAAAAGAGAAGACAGCAAGCTTAGGATAAGCATGTAGAAAATGCAACACACAATGATTCAGAACTATTTACATATCAGTGCTTTTTTTGTTTGTTTGTTTGATCGTAAAAAAGTGGCGGTGGATCCATAGATTAACTTTTTCTTTTTTTCTTGTCCTTTTCTTTCACACGTCAGTCTCTTCTGGCTCTGGCATCATTTCCTCGGTCGCCTGCTTGTACTGATATCGTCGACCTGATGGAAACAAACATTCAGTCAGACACGGCAGCAAACTAACTGAGATAATGTGCAACATCATCCCTGACCCATCTGTCGGTCACTAACAAAACTCTGCACTTACAAGCAAAACTGGGCTCCATTTATTAATTAGGGGATTTCTGATAGCAGACACTTTCAAGAGATTTTATTTAGGGGCAACAAAGTAGAGAGGTAAATGTCACACAGATCTTACTGGGTTCACCGTCAGAGTGAATTTATTTAGTTATACTGAAATTAAGAGTGATGAGGTTGTAAATAAACAGATTCAACTCAAGGCACATGATGAAATTCCTCCTGAGCCGACAGTCCCCCAACAACAACGGTACGTACATTGATATTTAAAAAGAAGAAGAAGCAGGAACAAAGATATATAAAAGGAACTTCTGTGTTTGAGTTTCACACCAAGCTTGGGGGTTTTGTGAAACCAGCAGAACCATTAGCCATTCAGCTGCTTGTGCGGATTAAATGGCATTTCATGCTAACTCAAACGGCCTGAGTGGGAAAGCGTTCCTGGTTTCCTCTGCTCCGCTTTCCGGGAAGTATCGATCGGCTCACCTCTCCGCGGTTCCTCGTATTCCTTCTTCCTCCTCTTGCTTATCTTGTCCAGGTGGATCTGATAGTAGATCCCGGCGAGCACCATGACGGCGACCACCACGCAGAGGACGGTGCTGAAGATCCACATGCCCTGTGACGCGCGGCTCCCGCTGGTGCTGGCCCTCACTGTGAGCCCAAAACAGTGGACAGAGTGACGGCGCGTTCTGGCATCCGACCGAGACGACCTGACAGAAGGTCTTCTTCAAATTAAGTAAAATCGGTGCCGATGAAATTGTGCTGCACAACTTTTTTTTTTTATTAGTGCCACTATTAGAGATATTAGTAAATGTTCCCAGAGGTCATCAAAGGTCAATCAGCCTTCCTCACCCGCATACACAAAATCAAGCAAATTTGGTGTCCATCAACTATGCTGTGAATATATTTGCTGCACATGCACACAACAGATTTACATCAATTATGTTCAATTTTGTTCATGTTGCATTGATATTGAAGTCTTAAAAATTATAATGGCACAAGCAAAAAAAAAATTACAAAACTGCGGCACAAAAGGTTTTTGACGCAGATCGTATTATGTTTGATTTTGTAAAAGTGGACTGACTGCTTGACCTTTGATGACCTCTAGAAGCACATCTTAACATCTTCAAAATGATAGCGGCACAAACAAAACTTTCTGCGGCACAAAGATGTCTGCTGCACGTTCGACACCGATCCCGTGTAATTAGAAGAAAGACCGTCTTCGCTGAGCACCAGTGTGAGACTCACGTTTGACCGTCAGGGTCTCGTTCGTGGACGGATTCTTGACGGTGCACGACACGGTGTCGTCTTTGGACACGTTGACGGTCAGCTGGCTGGTGAAGTTGAACAGGTGGGAGTCGGGGAGCGCCTGGGCCCGGGTGCTCACAGAACCGTTGGGGGGCCGGCGGCTGTCGTTGATGAGCCAGTACACCGCAGGCTGGGGGTATCCCCCCCAGGACCGACACAGGTAGGACGATTCTAACTTGCTCACCTCAGGGATCCTAAAACTGGCTGCAAAAACAACAAACTCACAAACATAAGGCTTTTTAAATGACTTTGTGGTCATTTTACTGTAAGTACATCTGACTAAATTAGGATAGGATTGAAAAGATGACTGATACTCAATAGTTAAATTGAAAATGTAAAATGTACTATGTCGATTTGCGCTTTGGCTAATAAAAAGAGCATCTTTGTTAGGCTTGTCAGTAGAAAGCAAGAAGCATGAGGTGCTGTAAAATTTCTTGCACGGAGTTTGGACTCTTCCTCCAGACTCCACTAGTTGCACCTATTGCTTATGAGCCTTTTTCTACATCATTTTTTCCTGCCGCTTAACTTTCCTTCAACATGCTCGGACGCCACCCCAGCAACCTGCTTCTTCGGTGATGACATATAGTAGCTTTTGTTCGCCTGTGCAAAGTGACTGTGTATGTCACCTTAAAAGGACGGTGTTATGTGTTTTACAGACACATGATGGCATTTTGTTGACACAATCAAGTAACTACACTAACTTCAGTTGTTCTACAAATGCTACACATGTCAATTACAGCTTAAAATAAAACCTACTCCCTGATTTAATTTCTTGCAATTGGGCCTCCGTGTCTTTAAAAAGTCACAACATGGATCCTTATTAACCCTTTAACAACATTTTTGTCGGAGAATTAGCTCCTGTTATGATCTCAGTCAATGCACAGTTCCACCACGTGTTTGCTAATTGCTTCTGGCTAGTCTGAAGGAGCTGAGTGAGGGAGTCATGGATGGGGTGAAGGAGGAGGAGCTTCATCCACCCAGGCGTTTTTTGCACAGCTGAATGGTTGCCGTGGGCGATTCAAGGGTTTGTCTAGCATGCATGAAATAATCAAAGCAACACTCCATGTATGTTTATGATGAGGGAATAACATACATGACGTAAAATTGCCCCTTTAACGCCTGTGGGCCGGATAACATCAAAACCACCAAAACTGGAAGGTAAAAAAGTGCTCAAAACACAACACTCTGTGTTAGTTTATTATTTGGAGTCATTTGAATTTATTCATTTCACAGAACTAACCTGCCACCCTGAGACACCTGGTGCACAGAGGCGCGCTCTGGTTCTCCCCCGACAGCAGGAACAGGCTGTATCGACCCAGGTCGTGTTCGGGCCGAGCTGACGGCAGCTCCAGGGAGAAGTTCCCGGTGGTCGCTGCGTCTGTGGGAATCCTGGCATAGTTCACGCTCCACGTCTCCACGTTCCCGTCCCCGTCCCACCGCGACCTGAACACGGCTCTGTCGCGGTCCCTCCACTCGACGGAGAAGTTCAACAGTCTCCCCAAGTTGGGGTGGCAGGGCAGCAGCACCGGCTGCCCCACCTCACCGAGGACGCAGTCTCGCTGCTCTGCGCAGAAAGAGAAACGGAACGAGGGAGAATGAGGTCGGTCGGTCGGTCGGTGCGACCCGCCGCGCGAGCAGACGGCCCTGCCGGGTCAACTTAACTTACCCAGAGCGGCGCACAGACACGCGCAGCAGAGAAGCAGCGTCGCGCCGCGCCACGGCGCCGCCGGCATCGCGCCTTTCCCAGCGCGCAGGAGCGCATGCACAGACCGCGGAGCGGCTCCTACAGCGTCTGGCTTTTCAGTTGGGAAAAGCGAAACTCGTCCATCGTTGACACACTTCACACGCACACGCGAAAATATGTCTCACTTCCTCGTCCAGCGCCGAGCAGTACGCACACCTTTCCACATGCTGCCGCTTGTTCTGCCATACCTAATCTCCTGTTTTAGGTCAGCACAAAAAAAAATGTTTCTTTTAAAATCAATAAACAAAAATAATAATAAATAAGAACAGTGAAGATCCCAGGCTCTTCAGTGTCAGTCAGTAAAGATCAGATAAGGACTCAGTTTATAGGTGGAGGCTGGTTTAACCTGCCAGACCGCTTTGTAGACAACACACACACACATGTTGTTAAGGAAGTATGAAACAAACATGTAGCGAAGTATTTATAACAAAATGAAGCCTGGGGAGGTGAGAAGAACTGTGGCGACAGTAAGTTTGTTCATGACATTTGATGCTCCAACATGTCAAATTAGTGCGCACGATTCAGTCATATTCAATTCAAGCTCATTTTATCAACGAAAACAAGTATTAAACATAAGCTACTTTTAGTTAAGGATACGTTTCTGATTTCATTTGGATTGTTCTGATGCTATGTTCTCCATTGGAACGAATACAAATCAGTAATATTAAAATTTATGAAACATAATATTCCACACATAAAAGAAAATTAAGTTAAATATGTGACAGTCTGTTGGTTAGTCAAATTGTGGAGAGAAAGTTCTACGCGTGAGAATGTTTTCCAATATTAGTCTACAGTCTACAATTAACCAGTCTACAATTAGCCAGTCTACAATTAACCAGTCTACAATTAACCAGACTATTTTAGGGAAGAAAAGCACAAACTTTATGGGCTTTTCTGCTGCACGAAAACGTGCATATTAAAGAGCTGATGATGTTTATTCGAAGGTGGAACCACATATTTCATTTCCAACACAACTACTATATATTCGATGATGAGACTGCAAAACATCTCTTCATTCCCTGTTTCAACAGTGATGCCTCTTCATATGAAATGCACTATTTTCAAATAGGAACGTAAAAAATATTTTATAGAAAATTTTTTTTCTGAAACGTCTGACTGATTATTTTGAGTTTTTTTCTTCTTCTTTTTTTAATCTATGAATGTTCATCTAAAAGCACGCGACTCTCCGAGACAAAAACAATCCTCACAACTGGGGTTCAGCACCCGAAATTGTGCGCATGCGCATTAAGCACGCTGAAACGTCGCAATCCCCTTTCAGAAACACACGCTCTCCGGACCATTTTCACGCATGCCCAAAACAAAGATGGAGGCGTCTGACCATGATTACAGTTACCCTCTCGCCAATGCTGAGGCTGAACACCAACAAGTAAGCTAGCTTAAACTTTTTACATAAAGCCCTATTATACAAATACGTCTTTTGTATTAAATTGTTTTTATTATTATTATTATTATTTGGCTGTATCGAGTTGCGTTTCCGCGAAGTGTCCAGCTCTAAGCGTCGCTCTCAGGCTCCGCGACTGTCAGGTCTTTTCCGGGTTTTATAGTTTTTTTTTTACGTAAAAAAAACTTTATTGAAAAAAAAATCCCTGAAACAGTAAATGAAGATGAAATAGTTCTGACGTTTGGTGAGGTTTTAACCAAAAATATGTATTCTGTCCACTAGGATAAATTAAATTAAATTATATTAAATGCAGATGAAACGTTAAATTAAATTATTAAATATTGAAACTTAACTGGTTAGACAGGATGTAATTTAGGAGAGTGAATTGGATGCGAGCCACACTTTGGGTTGAGCTTAATCTGATTTCCTGTTCCATTTTCCTCCAGCTCCATGTAACAGTT
The DNA here is from genome assembly GCF_027474105.1 of Poeciliopsis prolifica. Lineage (NCBI taxonomy): Eukaryota > Metazoa > Chordata > Actinopteri > Cyprinodontiformes > Poeciliidae > Poeciliopsis > Poeciliopsis prolifica. The sequence continues at coordinate 23,483,657 of NW_026562377.1, forward strand.
CAGACGGGGCGTTCACTGCCGTCTGTGAAAAAGTGTCTCTGCTGTCCATCTCCACAGTATCACTGTCCGTTTTGCGGGCCGGGATTTTTTAAGCCCACAAAACTGTCAAAGGTCAAGATCCATATGGACGGACATTTTAATAAGGCAGTTTCCTATCTAGGTACGGTGTTTTTGTTTGCAGTCATTTAAACTGTGATTGCAATGTTTCTTCAGATGTAGGGAGTGTCTGTATATGTGTTTATATTTGTGTGTGGTAAATTTTAAGATGCAAATATGGGATTTTAAATCAAATTCCTTTTGACATTTCAGATTACACCATTCATAGATGTGGACTCAGTTGCAGGAAACGGCAACACTTTCACTGTCTGTATTGCACGGCTACCGTACTCAGAAAAAGAGACCTTAAAGTCCATCTTTCATTCTGCCACATGAAACACACCCGAACAGCGTCTGTTCAGACATCAGACTCTTCAGCGCCGGCACAGGACTCAAACCCCACACGGTCTACCCAGGACTCAAAACCTGTACGGTCTACCCACATCGCAAATCCTAGAAAACCTGCTTACTGCACAAAGTTAGAGGAAGTACTGCCTTCATGGCTTAACGACGCTCCCCTCTGTCTCACGCTCCGGGACCCTCTAGTTCACACATGCTCAGAGAAAACCTCTGCGCTCGAGCCGCTTCACTCTCCGGACCTTGTTGGCACATGTGTGAAAGAGAATAAAATAAAGATGGCCGAAGACCACGACTATGGTTCCAACCTTTCTGAGGCTGAACCAAAGGAGAACAAAGTAAATCTGTTTATGATGGTTTGGTTTAAGTAACGTTTACAAATAATTTTCCTTGTATTTGGAGAAATTTGGCTTCATTTTCTTTTTACGTTTTGCAGCTCCATATTACAGTTCAGACGGGGCGTTCACTGCCCTTTGTGAAAAAGTGTCGCTGCTGCCCCTCTCCACGGTATCACTGTCCGTTTTGTGCTCTAGAATTTTTCAAACCCACAAAACTATCAAAGCTCAAGATTCATTTGAGTGGACATATTAAAAAAGCAATTCCCCATGGAGGTATGTTTCCATTATTGTTTTATTTAATATTTAATGGATTGGATGTTAAATATCTAATAAATGTAATCTATTTACATTTCAGATTACACCATTCATAGATGTGGACTCAGTTGCAGGAAACAGCAACACTTTCACTGTTTGTATTGTACGGCTACCGTACTCAGGAAAAGAGACCTGAAAGTCCATCTTTCATGCCACATAAAACATACAAGAACTTCTCCAGCTTCTGACCAGAGCTTAAACTCTTCTTTTGAGATGCCTACCCCAACCCTGACCCCTACATCCTCTGCCCAGACACTAAATCCTGTAACATCTGTCCTGAGCCCAAACCCAACATCGCTTCCCCCCAACCCCAGAAAGCTAGCTTATAGCACTAAGTTAGAGGAAGTACTGCCTTTAAGACCAATCAAAACTGACCCGTATAGCCTTCCTCAGAGCCCTCGAGGTCCAACATGTGTCAAACAACTTTCTGTGGTAAATCCTCGCTGCTCTCCAGACTGTGGTGGTACAGATGTGAATGAAGACGGAGGCTCAGGACCATGATGGTTCCAACATTGGCGAGCAATCATGGAGGAAAACAAAGTGAGTTTCCTTTTCATTCATATAGTTTTGCTTTGATTATGAAGCTTCTTTTAATTGTGCTGTTGAGAAGAGTTTCTTACCATGATGTGTTAGCTAAATACTGATGAGAAAACGTTAGCGGTTTGCTGATGTTTATTATTGTAAATGGCGAACAGTGGGGGCAGGCGTGGCTTTTCAAACACATAACTACTATATGATCTGTGAGACTCTGGGACGTAGTAGAACACACTTTCTTTTTTTTTAATTTGATCAAATAAACCAGAACACTGATTGGCTTCTTGTTAAAAAAAATGATATAGAAAAGTCAAGAAGATGGCACTTATCTCACATTGTGCTACCTTGGCATCAGTTCCAAACCGTCCTGTTGGTGAGAAGGAACGAATCGTGGCAGGTCACCTCCGCAACGTAGTTTAGATTAGTCAGATTCCCTGTTCCATCTTCCTCTGGCTCCATGCAACAGTTCAGACGGGGCGTTCAGTGCCATCTTTGAAAAAGTGTCACTGCAGTCCATCTGCACAGTATCACTATCCAGTCGGCGAGCGACGATTTTTGTTTTTTTAAACCCACGAAACCGTCCAAGACCGGGATTCATTTGAGTGGTAATTTCAATAAAGCAGTGTCCTACAGAGATTAATTGATTAGTTGTGATTAATTGTTTTTCCCATATCTAGGGTTTTTTCCCATGTATGTGTTTATATTTGTACATGGTCAATAAAGAAAATGTAGATGATTTATACAAAACCATAGTAAAAAGAAAGATCAGCCTTCATATTCTAGTTTTTTGCATTCATGTTTTCATTTTTATATGGTGAACAATGAATATGACTATTGAATTTCAACTTTGATATTTCAGATCGCACCATTCGTAGATGTGGACTCGGTTGCATGAAACAGCAACTGCACAGCTACGGTACTCAGAAAAAGAGACCTTAAAGTCCACCTTTCATTCTCCCTCAAGTGCTTTTTCTTCATCCAAGGATTTAAGCTTTGAGACTCTTGAAGAAGACCATGTGTCCAGTTGCCCAGACCTCACGCCATATATGACTCAGAGCAGAAGCTCTGTGGACTCATAAAAAAACCTGTCGCTGCTAACTTGATATTTTGAGTTATGGTTGTAGAAACCTCATGTGAAGATGTGAAGATTTATTTTCCTACAAATGATACTTTGATATTCACATTATGGTCAAATTGTGACATTCTGTTCATTCAATGCTGATTTTCAAAAATAAACGCAATTTTTTCACTGAACAGCAACTTTATGTTACGTTAAGATATAACAGATGTATCTTAGGTTGACATCAGGTTCACCTAAGACAGATATTTAAGTGCATACTGGTTAAACCAAGACCAGTGTGTATGTATGTATTGTTGGCATTACAGTATAATACATTTATTACATAGTCATTAAAATGCTGTTATGCGCATTTTGTGAAAGTAAAAAATAGGAGTTCTGAGTATCTAAACATCAACCATTTATTTTAAAAATTGCATCATTGGATGGACCAAAAATATAAAATTGTGTGGTAATTTTGGCATTCTAAAGATTAAAATGAAAATAATTCATGGAAATAAATTATGTCATGGAAATGACATAAATTTGGAAGAATGATTTTGAAATATATATTTTTTATTAATTTCTTTCAACATAAAACTTAGGAAATTTTGACCCAAACTGCATGAGTGTGTGTGGTGCATTTTTGGTTAAAACAAGCTTATTACTCATTTGGTGAAGTTGCTCACAGTGGGTAGAGAATCCAGACAGTCTACTCAATAGTAACAATGGATCATAGTAGTTACTCAAGTAAAAGTAAAAAGTAAAAATGCTAATAAAAGTATTCCCCTCCAGCCCATTATAAAGTTATTCAAGTACAGTATGTAGCAGGTGGCAGTACATTGTATGGACAGCAGGTGGCAGTACACCGTCTGGACAGCAGGTGGCTGTGCAGCGCCGCCATACCAGCAGGTGGCAGTGCAGCGCCGCTACTTTGAACGCGCCGGGAGAATAAGTGTCAGCTAGAAAGACGTAAACAGTCCACGCTGACCTGCAGCAAGGGTGTTTCGCGTCATGTGTCGGCGGTAAAACCTCCCCAGGCGGCATGAAGACTCTGAGGTTCGTTCATTCGCGACTGCCTCTCTTCCTACGCAGCTGTCACAGACCCGCAGTTGCCTGCAGGTTTCTCCCCACGTCTCGCCGAGGACAGTCGCCCGACCTGCCGCCCAGCAGGTCTTTGGCGCTGTCCGCCTCCAGCTGGAAGAACTGGAAAGACCTCGGCAGCAGTTCAGAGGAGGAGGATGGAGACCTGCTGGAGGAGGCGGAGGTGGAGGAGCTGTTCCAGCAGCATGTCCCCGCGGGGATCGGGCAGGAACAGCACAGGGTGTTCATCGTCCACCCGGATGTGAAGTGGGGGAGCAGAAAGCAGTACCTGACCACAGGTAACGAGTCCAGCACGCTCAGTCGAACGAGGCGGGTCCTCAGAGGGTTTTGACTCGGCTGCGTGTTTAATTTACAGCCGAGCTGATGATGGCCGAGGCCGAGGGACTGGTGAACACCCTGGACAACTGGACAGTGGTGGACAAGATCATCCTCTCCACAAAGACACCAGAGAAGAAGAAGATATTTGGAAAGGGGAACTTCCAGCTTCTGACAGGTAACCGGCCTCCCAGCGGTCCTGTCCGGTGGGAAGCCTGCTCTGAATGAAAACGTGTCTTCTGTCCAGAGAAGATCAGGCTGACCCCGGGAGTCACTGCTGTGTTCGTGAATGTGGACCGCCTGCACTCTGTGTCTGAGGTGAGACTGCGTGGAACTGACTGACAGTGCTGCGTGTCAGTGAGTGCTACATCAGGCTGACCGATGGACGCCTTCTGTCTCCAACATAAGAGGGAGTTCGAGGAAGCCTGGGGGGTGAAGGTGTTTGACAGGTACTCGGTTGTTCTCCACATCTTCCGCTGCAACGCCAGAACCAAAGAGGCCAAGCTCCAGATCTCACTGGCAGAGATCCCCTTACTAAGGTGACTACACGCACTTCACGTCACGGCCTGCCTGCGTGTCAGGTTCTCACCAGGAGTGATTATGAAGGTGGAAGAACTTTCCTGGGTGTCCGTTATCGGTCAGTGTCTCCACCACTTGTCCAGTTTTTCCATCCATCTGTTAAGGGAACCCAAAACTTAGACTGAAGTGAGAGCAGTACTACTTCAACATACTTTTTTTACTCAAGTAAGAGTAAAAAGATTTTTTTTAAAGTGTTCGGTTTAAAAAAAAAGTCTGAACAACTTATCAAAAATAAATGTCCACCCCTAATTTATACTTTTAAAAATTTGGTTGTAAAATACTGAAAACCCTGGAAATTTGATTCTGGTAAAGTTTGGAAGTTGGACAGGAAAACATAAAGTTGCATTCAGCCTCGTCTTTGTTACGCTCTGATGTCTTTTTTGCCGTCTTTCTGTTGGTGTTCCACCTGCAGGTCTCGTCTGAAAAACGACATGGCGGGTTTGGATCAGCAGGGCGGGGGAGCGAGGTACATCGGAGGTTCAGGTGATGCAGCCCTGACGCAGCCTGTGATCCGCCGCGTCGACTGAAGACCCGACTGACCCTTCCTGCTCGGTTATTCCAGGTGAGACGCTGTATGAAGTCCAGCAGAGGCTGCTGAAGGAGCGGGAGACGAGGATCCGCTCGGCGCTGGAGAAGCTCCGCAAAAAGAGGCACCTGCTGCGATCTCAGCGGAAACACAGGGAGTTCCCCATTGTGTCCGTGCTGGGATACACCAACTGCGGTGAGAGCCTAGAGACACCACTTGGAAAGTCTCGGGAACAACGTTCTCATTTGTTTTTGCTCGTATTCTTGTCATTTTTTTTTTTTCTCCCTCCTCCCCTCATCTGTTCAGGAAAAACCACTTTGATCAAAGCTCTGACCGGCGACAGCGGCCTCCAGCCCAGGAACCAGCTGTTTGCCACCCTTGACGTGACCGTCCACGCTGGCCAGCTGCCCAGTCACATGACCGTTCTGTACGTGGACACCATCGGCTTCCTGTCCCAGCTCCCACACCAGCTCATCGACTCTTTCTCCGCCACCCTGGAGGACATCGTACACTCGGTAGGGAGTCCAGTTTCTTCTTCTGCACTAACTGGAATAAGATCGGCTTTTATTTCATTTATTAGACTTGGCTAAATATTAGGAAGCATTTTGGAAGAAAGTGATTGTGACTTAATTAGTGCTCTGAATATGTTGGGGGGGGTTTCAGTAAATTACCGTTGTGGTCATTATTGTTCAGCAAAAATTTAAAAAAATATATAATATTAATATGCAGCGCTGCAAAAATACCTTCATGTTGGTGTTGACCCACAATGCATTGCTAAAGCATTCACGCCATATGAACTTTTTCACATACTGTTACATTGCAATTGGAGACTTGGTTTTATTTGGGGTTCTACTGTGGAAAAAAACACAAAGCAAGAAATAATAGGAGATTTGAAGGAAATGGATATGACTTTCCTTTTTTTACTTCTTTTTTCTTTAGAAATAAAAGTCCAGAGGTGAGCTGTGGATTTGTATTCATCCTTTTGAGTTCATACATGGTAGAAACCAGCTGTACCTATGTCTGCTACTATATTAATATACCGTTGTAAGTTTTTCCTTACAATTGAAGGCAATAGTTACACGATTGTGCTATAAAATGGAAGACACATGATGCTGCCCCTTTAAGACACTTGTTCTACAAGGCGTTAGCACGCATTACGTAGCTACAGGTTCACACTCTCCCTCGACGAAAGTATGTTCCCCTCTAAACCTCATCATTTTGAGTGTTGGTCTGAAGATGAACAGAACCTAGATAATGTTACAAAGGTGTCGACGAGGCCTTCCCTCAGGACCCAGCAATCCCCTGAGATTATCACAGTTAAAAAACTATTTTTGAAAAAAGACTCTTTCCGTTCTGCTCCCCAGGATCTGTTGGTTCACGTCAGAGACGTCAGTCATCCAGAGACGGCGAATCAGAAGGCGAACGTCCTGAACGTCCTGAAGAACTTGCAGATCCCGCGCAGGCTGCTGGACTCCATGATCGAGGTCCACAATAAGATTGACCTGCTTGACGGGTGAGAGCCGACGCTTCCTCAGCGTAGGAGGACCTGCTTCGGTTTCTGCTTTGGAAACTTTGCAATCTGAGATTAAATCTTCCCCTGCTGACATCTTCTCCTGTGTGTGTGTGTGTGTGTTAGTTATGAGAGCTCGGAGCCCGGTGCTGTGCTCATCTCTGCCCTGCAGCAGCGAGGCCTGGACGAGCTGAACAAAGCTGTGGAGCAGGAGGTGGTGAAGTCCACCGGAAAGCAAATCCTAGACCTGAGAGTGAACCTCAGCTCTCCTCAGTTAAGGTCAGAATGTGACGTTCGGTCAGCCAGTTTCGTTTTTCGTTCTGGACATGTGGTGAGCTTGCGTGTGTGTGTCCCGGTCCGCAGCTGGCTGTACAAGGAGGCCACCGTCCAAGACGTGCAGGTGAACGCAGAGGAAGGCTCGGCCGTCGTCACGGTCATCATCAGCGCCGCTGCTCACGGACGTTACAAGAAACTGTTCGAAAGTCGGTGAGAGAGGAGGGGAGGAAAAAAACAAATGACTGAACTCAGAACCACAAAGAGCTTAGGAAAATATCGTTTATTCTGCAGCGATTAAAAGGTCTGAGCCAGAATGAGACATTTTCTTGTAAGAAATATATACTCTGCTTCACGTGAGAAATGCAAACTCTTCTCGGGTAGAAAACAAAACGACATCAGGTGATTTTTTTATTTATTTTTTTTAAATTGGTGAAGATTTTAGACGCAGGAAAATGTTCTTGAAGCTGAAATCACAGCTGCTGCTGCTGCTCCTTCCTGGAACGGGCTGAGATCTTGGGCCGCAGTTTGTGGTTCAGTCCGATCACCAGGGAGCAGAGTGGGAGCGGACCCACGAAATCCCCCGCTATGATGTTGAGGCTGTGGGGGTCCGACCCGGGTCTCTGCTGCTCCACCCACTCCCTGAGACACTCCCAGTTGCTGAAGGTCAGCGTCCGCAGGGATTCCTTCGGGTTCTTGGCGATGTACGACCTCGGAGCCGTGAGGTTCAGGCCGCAGACGAAGAACCGCTCTGTAGAGACAGGAAACGCTGAATGATGCTGCCGCTTCTCTCCACCCGGAGGCGCCACTGACCAAAGTCCAGAACGAAAAATCTGTGGTGAAATTTGAAAACCTGGCTTCTGTGGAGCCAATCTGACTGAAGGTTTGACTCTTCATATCTTGAGAAACTTGGAAATGAAGATAAACACGTAAAACCAAACAAAAGTGTATCACATAGCTGAGATTTTAATGTCGGAGTGTGGAGATGTGAAGGTGTTTTAGGGCCTTTGGAGGCAGAAACATAAGAAGAAAAAAAACTAAAAAAATTTCAGGTTAATCTCAGACATTTTTCAGAAACAGATATTTCAAAAATTCCAAAATTTTGTTAAAATAAATCCCCGGAATTTTGAAATGAATCTCAGAAATTTTTAAGGAAAAAAACGTGGACACTTCTGGGTTTCAGAAGTAAAAAAAAGTTCAACTTTTTGAACTTTTGAAGAACTTCCTGAGTAAAAAGACTCAGAGAGTTGCTAGAAAAACCTCAAACATTTTCAGACTAATCTCAGAAATTTTGTAGACAAAACAGGGAAATGTCAGAGTTTCAAAATTCAAATAATTTCAAGAAAAAAAAGCTAATAAATTTTCAGATTAGTCTTAAAAATTTTCCACAAAAAACTAGGATATTTGAGCTTGAAAAGTCAAAAACTTGCCAAAAAAAGAAATTTTGAGATTAATCTCAGAAATTTTCAAGAAAAAAAAAACTTGGAAAGTTTGGAAAGACGCAAATTTGCTAGAAAGAAACTGAAATTTTCAGATTGATTTCAGAAATCTTATAAAAATAGAAAAAGAAATGTCTGAGCTTCAAAAGTCAAGTTTCCTCAAAAAACTAAAACCTTCAGATTAATCTCAGAAATTTTTGAAAAATAGGAAGCAAGATTTCAAAGTTTTTTTCTAGAAAATGTCCAAAAATAAATAAATAAAAGTTGGAAATTTACTCCCCGGTTTTTTTTTTTTATTTTTCATCTCCGATGCCCCTGATCTGCCGCCGTCGCAGCAGACCGACTCACCTGGTCGTCCCATGTCTTTTTTCCAGTCCAGGTAGTGGATCACTTCTTGTGCCGTTGTTTTATTCGCCCACCAGTACGGTATGACTGGCCACAGCTGCGGGTGTCTGGCAACCAGCGGGGATTCGTAGGACAGGATGACCTGGTAACCGGACGCCCAGAGCCTCCGCAGGCTCAGGACCGGCTCCTGTTCAGGGACACAGGGACACAGCTTTGAGCCGAACATCTTCTTCAAGTGGGAAATGAACAGTTCGTGGCGAGCGTCGTCCATTCCCTCAAAATGGCTGCAGGCCAGGATGACGACCTCCTTCGGGTGAGAGTTCAGCCAGTGCTCGACGCATTCCAGAGTTTTCTGTGGAGCGGGAGCGAGTTATGGCGGGAAGCCGCGACAAACCAGAGCGGCTGACGTGACCGGAGCTCACCAGAACCGTCAGGTGTGTGTATATGACGTGTGTGAAGTAGAGGTCGTCGGACGGGTCGTAGGGTTTGTGCGCGACGCGGAGATCGAAGTACCGGATTCCCTTTGACAGCTGCTCCTCGATGCTTTTGTCCTAAACACGAGAACGAAACTCCACGTTTGAATTCAGCCTCACTCGGATTTAAATCCAAAGTTTAAAAGCAACATCCCATATATATATATATATATATGTGTGTGTGTGTGTGTGTGTATTTTCCATATCAGAAATATTTCCTACGATGCCGTATTAACAGCTAAAAACTAAACAAACCAAAAAAAAAAAAAACTAATCAGCCAACTCTGCAGTTTCTCTAATCTCAGTGGAATGTCCTTTCTCGCTGTGAACTCTGACCTCTGGTTTTCAGCCCCTGTTCTCTCAGAACAATGAACATCAAACAGAGCGGAAGACGTGACCGGAGCTCACCAGAGCTCACCTCAGAAACTGTACTTTACCGCGTTACAATTTAATTTCAGACACAAAACCACAAATATTTATATTTTGAAAGCATTTTGTACATTTTGAAAATGGATGTTTTTATTTTTTCAACATTTTTTTATACATATTATTTCGAGTGAAATCACGTTTTGCTTTACTGAGATTTTAGATTCTTACCGGATTCCCTTTGACAGCTGGGAATCCGGTATAGGAGAAGGAACCCTGGAGCCGAGAGCCGTTCTGCTCTCGGCTCCAGAACGGCTCTATCTGCATCTTGTTAAACTTTGGACCATCTCGGCCGACAACCTTCATGACAGTCGTGTGGTTTCTGGCTCCAAAGCGCCGACATCAGCAACTCCCTCTGCAGGTGGGGTCAGTTAAAAAAAATAAAATAAATAAAAAGGTTTACTTCTTGATGAGATCAAGGCAATTTAAAATATTTGTTTTTTTTTGTTTGTTTTATTTTTCATATTTCTACACCTAACAAAGTTAAATGTATCATATCTGGTTCTCCTGGAACCGATCGACACGAAGCAGTGAAGGATTTGAAGTGGAAGGAAAACGACGCGCGGACTTCCACTTCTTTCACACGTGAAAATCTGAAAAGTATGGCGTGCTTTTGTAGCAAGGTTATTTTAGTTAACTAAATGAAAAAAAAGCAAACATTTTAAACCTAATAAAACTGGGGGGAAAACTAAACAGGAACTATATTGTGTCTTTATAAAACTAACTAAAATTGTGCTTTCTTGTTTATAAATCTAATTATTAGCATTTCAATCGGAAGTGAAGTAGATTTTCTTTTTTACAGCACTTCATACCTGCCTATGCATCTGTCTGGTAGCGAATATTAAACAGTAGATATCGTCTTCAGAAAATTGATCCAACTATTATTGACAATGTTTTCTCCCAACCTTTTCTGTTGCCGTTTTGTGGGCCGCAGAGGTGAATATAGTTTCAGTTAACTACTGCAATTACTTTGCTGTGCAGTCCTGTCTAGTTTAAATGAAATAACTTAATTGGATTAAATAAAACTTGAAGGGATGTACCAAGCAGGTGGAGCCATGGCTCCCATTGCCAGGAAACATGAAAACAGCCACATGGCATTCACAGTCAGTCCCTTTACTGTAACAGTCCCTCTGCCTGGAGAACCTGATGTTCCTGTCCAACCAGAACCAAAACTGAGCCAAGCGTCTCATCTACCCAACCAACATCTCAGAGAATCCACATTTGGACGGATTCATGAGAAAACAACAGAGTTACTGAGGGGAACACTTGATCTGGGAAAAGGAGAACATGAAAACCGAGATGTCCTCTCGTAACGATGAACTCTGAACACGTTGACGGGCCGTTCTCGTTACCCCACGCGTCTTCCTACCTGGGTGGTGGCCCACTTAAAGATGAGAGGCCTGGTGATGCAGGAGAAAAGTCCGTCCAGGAGCCAGAAGAAGTCCGACTCGGACCTGAGCAGGGGCGAAGTTATGTCCAGACAGTAACTCATGGCGTCATGGCTGCCTGTTGTGAACGGAGACACCAACGCAACTTTTGAGAAACGGGTTTGTAAAATGACGTCACCTCAACCTGTAGCAGCAGGATCTGTGTTATTTTTAGTCTAACTTGAAGTTATTGTTGCTATAAGAGTTCATGTTCTTCACTTTTGATTTTTTTTTGTGCAAATGATATTTTTTTAGAGCACCACTCTCTCAATAAAATGACCCTTACATTTTCTTTTTCTTTCTGTTAATCTTTATGGAGCAGTGGATGAACAGTTGGGTACCAGAGTATGAATGTCCATAGCAGGATTTCACAAAATAAATGTACAAAAGCACAAAAAGAAGAAAATGCGGATATGAGTTTAAGTCGATGACATCACGAGAGGCATAACAGTCACGCAGGGGTGTGACTTCTGATCCGATTCAACACAGATTTAGGAAGAATTGAGAGAGTCGACCCAGTGGGTCAGAGTTTGACTCCGATTCATTCCCAAATCAACGGCGCGATGGCAGTAAAGAACTTTGGCATGTATTTGGTCATATGCCTGTGGGAATCACTAGATTTAATTGGTTGCGATGTATATCTTTATGAACACTGAAGAATGTTGGCCATGCCAGTCTGCCCTTCGGCGAGATGACAAAGTTTCCTGAAAAACAAGTTCGACGAAAACGAACATTTTTGCCTCACCGACTACAAGAGGCTTTTGTACCGCAGACAACAACATGCAAATAAGGAGCAAAACCAGGATGGAGAAACACAAAGACATTCTGGGAGGAAAGCCAATCAGATGCCAAAAGCCTTGTGACGTCATCTGGTCACAGAAGGTGTGTGGAAACCAGTTTTTGGGAGAGCAAATGTTATCGTTGCTAAATGCATATTAACATCAGAACAAAAGAAAAACAATGGAACAACTAATCAACATACAACTAAAATAATACATTTGAAGGGTGTGTGTGCCTTTTATACTCCATAAAGTTAGCAAACTTCAAATAAATGGCCGACTTTTAACCCAGTAACATCCCTTTCAAGATAAAAATACGTATAAAACAGCACCAGCAATTCAATTGAAAAGTTAAAGAAGGGATATTTTATGTTCAGTCGTGGAGCAGAAGGACTCCATTCCCTCACGAAGCTGTGTGAAAGCTGGACCCACCAGGTATCGCCAGCTCGGTCAGCGGAACGTCCCACAGCTCCTCCGGCAGGGCGGACATCCAGTCCTGGTTGTTGACGTCCATGTCGAGGCGTCCGAGCTGCGTTTACCGCGGGTCACATGGTTCATCTGCTTCCCTCCACCTGGTTTCTCAAAGCCATCGACCGCAAACAGCAGCGGCCACAGCGCGAGGCAGGAGGAGGGAGGAGAAACTCGCAGTTTCCTGGCTTTTACTGACGGATGCAGGGGGGTGAAAACCAGGAGCGCCACTAGAGGGCGCACTTTCAAAACAGTTGAAATGCAGCAGCTGGAACTGGGTTCGCAGGCGGTTCGGCCATTTTTCCACTGAGCATCCAGAGGGAAAATGCGATAATTACGTCACATTATTTCTGTACAACATTACAGTATAAATACTTGGTGATCCGAGGATTAAATTAATTATCATCCTATCGTTTAGGTCATCCTAACGTATTTTAATGTAATATGTACAAATATTTTATATGAATCTAACTTTTTGTCACGTTTGCAATTTGTATTTGCATTACATAAAAATTAAAGGGAACACTCAAACAACACAATATAACTCCAAGTAAATCAAACTTCTGTGAAATCAAACTGTCCACTTAGAAAGCAACACTGATTGACAATCAATGTCACCTGCTGTTGTGCAAATGAAATCGACAACAGTTGGAAATTATTTTCATATTTATTTCATTCATTCAGATCTAGGATGTGTTATTTGGGTGTTTCCCTTTATTTTTTTTGAGCAGTGTATATATAGATGTCTTTGTTCATCACCTTATTTGCCTAGGTTCATTCTGTTGGGTTTACTATGTACTGCTTAATGTGTAAATTATGTAATCTGAAGTCAAAATAATCATATGTACATATTTACATGAGTCAAAAAACATACTCTCTGTACAGTGGAACTGTTGTTTTTGCAAAGTGCCGTTTAGAAAATCATTCTCACCTGGGTGACCCCAGGATTCTGTGTCGTCGCTGCAGGGGCGCCGCCACTAAACTCTTGCAAGAGATAAAACTGTCAGCTTTGCTTGGTTCAGCTCACCAAACCCAAAATTCATCAGAAGATTTCAGTTATTTTTGTTAAGGTGTGATGCTGAGGCAGAACTTACACTTTCTTGTTTAAAGATTACCAAAACAGCCTCAAGATGTATTTCAACAACTTACGACTCTATAAATTCATTTTTGTGACCTGCCCCCGTAACTGTTTTTTTCTTTCTTTCTGTAATTATTAGTACTTTTTAAATTTGTGATCTTAAATTCAATAAGGTTTGTCATGGGAAAAAAAAACAAAGAAAACAACACTATTTCCAAGCACTGTTCAGGTAAAATCACTCAATCAAGTTTATTCATAAATTGTGCACAACTCAGAGAGCTCAGAAGACAATCAATAATCAAGCAAGTACTGGATGAAGCGCTCTGCCAGGCAGAGACGACACATAAATTTAATACACAGATAAAGGATCCACAGCATGGAAACGGTCAGGTTCCCTTAAAGCTCTGGGGAACGACTTTCAACCTTGTACATGTAACACAAATAGCTTTATCTTGGTGGGAATAAACATATAACAATACGACTAGCAGATGTGACCTTATTGTCATTTTCCACCACACATGTAATAATCTTGTCCTTTCAACTACACTTTTTTCTGTCTCCACTTTGTGTTCTTGCCATTGATGGAAATGTAAATATTGTTCTGTACTAGTTTTGTCTTGTATTTTTTTAATCCTCTCTCTTCTTTGACTTGTGTGAGGACAAGTTAAAACTGATAGAATAATAGAATAAAATAAAAATATCCATCTTGTTCTAGTTGAGGACCTAGCCTGTTAAAAATCAGCTCTTCCTTCCCACCGGTGCCACATGCCTGCTCAGGACGTTTCCTTACGCGGATCACTTTTCACCTGCTTTAATTATACATTTCTGAATATAAAGTGGGTGTTCGTCTTACATAAGTGCCTTGAGATGACAACTGTTGGAAAATAAGCAACAACCTATATAACCACGAGGACAGAAATGATGCATGTTAATCAAAATCAAATTATGAGACATAAATAAACTTCATGGATTGTAACATGAACAATTTGTTCTCCAACAGTTCAATAACGAATATCTCTCTGTTATTTACCCCTCACTTATTCCAGACCTGAATGTTTCCTTCGGGATTATTGATGTTTGAGCAGCTCGTCTCCACAGGCACGGCGGTGCAGCGTTCACTTCTCACACCTCAGCTGGAGGCGAAAAGCTACTTTTTAAAAACAGAACAATCAGTGCAGGGCTCATGCAAAGAAATCCTCTTCATGCATTCTTGCATACACTTGCATAAATAGTTTCCACATTCCGTGATGCGATGTGTCGAAGCTTTCACCGGCATAAGTCCTCAAAAACGTTCCTGTTGCCTCTCCGAGTCCTCGGTGACAGCAGAGCTTGTGCTTCCTGCGGTGGGGGGAGTTCAGCTGTGCCGTTATTGCTTCAGTCAGCAAGTCGTCAAACTCGGTGCTGACTTGTGAAAACCGATACGGCGCGTTGCATAAAGCGCGAACCGAATGTAAACAAAGCAGCTCGGGTCGGCGCATAGAAAAAAAACAAAACAAAACACAGTCTGCTTGAACTGAAATGTGCACACCGCTGCAGCCCCGTAAGTGCATTCACAGTCAAATAAATAATTCACGAGGTAAAAAGAATAAATGTTTTCATCAATCCGATCAAAACAAACTTGTGCGGCGATTTTTCATGCTCTGATGTCTGATCTGCCTCTGCAGACGCTCGGCGCTTTTGCAGAACGAGAAGTCACGAGTTCCACTTCAGCAGCTTCTCGTTCAGCGTGACGACGGTGGGTGCGAAGTGGCTCTCTGTGATGAAGTCCCCGGCGATGATGTTGAGGGAGCCCGCTCTGGGGCCGGGCGTCTGCTCCCTGACCCAGCCGAGCAGCGCCGGGTACGTGGACATCACCAGGTCCTTCAGGGACTCGGTGGGGTGGGTGCAGATGTACTTCAGGTCCTCCGTCAGATTGATCCCAGTGACAAAGAAACCGCCTGGAACAGGAAAAAACAACCTGCATTAAGCACTTGCTGTGCGGATGCCGTGAAGCACCATGAAATTGGGCCTCTGTCTCTTTAAGAAGCTCCTGCTCTTTCTGAAACTCCGCCTTCAAGAAGCCAACACAGCATGGCTCCTCTATTAACCCTTTAACCCTCCTCACTGAGAAGCAGCTCGTGTAATGAGCTCAGCAGATGCTCAGTTCCACCATGTGTTTGCTAATTGCAGCTGGCTAGTCTGAAGGAGCTGAGCGGGAGATTTATGAGGGAGGGCTACTCTGTGAGGTGGGAACTAGAAAGCTTAGAAACTTCAAAAAAGTAAATTTTACATAATTCTACTCCTTTAATGTTTTCAAATACTTTGAGCAAAAACCCTAAGCTGACATCGTTCGCATTGAGTTTCTGCAAAAAAAGTCCATCTTTCTATCGCTTTACACACGTTTTCACTCTTGCAGGCATAACAACATAACGTTACCTGGTCTACCGTGTTGCTTCCGCGCCTCAAACTCCTCGATGAGCGCCTCGGCTTTGCACTTGTTGGCCCACCAGTAGGGAATGTGAGGCCACAGGTCGCCGTGGGAGCTGGAAATGCTGTGTTCGTAGGACACAATCACCTGGTAGCCCAAAGCCCACAGATTTCGAAGAGTTAGCGCCTCCTGAAACGGAGAAGTTCTCATCAAGTAACTGTGAAGGAACGGCGCTTTGAATTTTGTAGGCAAGTTATCAAAACACAAAACACTGATAGAGTATTGAGGTTTCAGGGAAAAAAAACCCCCAAAGCATGAAGGTTAACTGTACCGTTTTGGGGCAGAGTTTGGAGGCGAATGTGTCGCGAATGTTGGTGAGCAGCCGGACGTGGAGCTCCGGGTTCAGACCGAGGAAGTGGCTGAAGGACAGAATCACCACCTCTTTGGGATGAGCGTCCAGCCATTCCTTTATCTCCGTGAGGACGATCTGTCAATGAGAGGACATCATTTAAAGGGGGGAACACTTTTCTGCGAAAGCTCGGTACTGGTCGTATCATGCTGTGGGAATGCTTTCTCAGCCAGAGACCAGCAGAAGGAGTTCAAGGTCAACACTGGAAAACTGGAGACAGGGTTTATTTTTCCAATACATTTTAGTACAATAAGATCACTGTGATGTAGTCAATGTAGTAATACTATAGTCATATATTTAAAAAGACAGTACAAAAAAAATAAATGTAAATTTTTCTTTCAAAAAGATGGTTTGGCAACAGAAGGGAGCCGATGGCAAAGACAAATATCCAGCCAAAAAGCAAACTAGCGAGTTAGCAAAGGTTTAAGCGTGTAGTTAGCAGTTAGCTTCTAACGTTAGCGTGACAGGAAAGTCCGGCAAGAAAATTAAAAAATTGCTCAAATATATTGAATATTCCTGACACATGATTATTGTATTGAAAGCTGACTTACATTTTTAAATGAATTCATGTTTTTTTTTTTTTTACATTGTTAGATGTGTGAATTAAAGACGTTTTAAGGACGAGTGGAGATTGTTAAAAAGTCACTATTGGGATTTCTTCGTCCTACAGTAGATTCACGAGTCAAATGTTTGGTGTCTGAAGTTGTGCTTTATGCTGTGGACTAATTTCCCGTTTTAACTCCCGCCCTTCGGCTGTTTGCTGCGGGTCTTCCCATTCTCTCTCTCTCTCTCTCTATCCAGTCTCTAATGAATACAGGTCACTAGAGCCACAAAACTCTGAAAAATAGTAGTAAAATAAAAGAGATAAAACAGAAAAACCTTCAGATAAAAACTGCAACTCTGTGAATACAGTAATGTACTGCAGGCTTCCTCGGCGGAACATTCAGCTGTTGGGTATCAATAAATCCAGCCTGCAGGCGGAGGAGCTTGCAGGACCAGGCTGATGTGGCGCTAAGAGGCTCTTCACTTCCCTTATCTTTGGGTTTTTAGGGCAAACTCAGCAAGCCTCGGCTCGCTGGCGGTGGTTTACGACCCGGGGGGCGTTTTTGTACCAGAACTACTGGACCCTGTGTGCCTCTTGAGGTTACCTCGACGGTGAGCGTGGTGTAAACGCCGTGGTAGAAGTACAGGTCCGAGGAGTGGTCGTTGGGTCTGTGAGCGATTCTCAGGTCGCAGTATCTAACCCCGCAGTCCAGCTGCTGCTTTATGGTGAACTCCTGAAAACACACACAGGATTCTCGGTGCTAGAGGTGTTGCGCGTCTCTTCCGCGGCGTGCCGCATCTCGGCCTTCTTACCTGCGTTATCGCCCACTTGTACACAAAAGGGCGAATGAGGGGCTTCATGTATTTGTCCAGCTTCTGGAGCATGTCCGGCTGCATGGGGTCCACGGGGGACCTGTCGTTCATGTCCAGGCAGTACGTTATGGCGTTGTGGCTGCCTGAGTGAGAAAACGGAGAAATGCTTTGGTCGGTTGTGGCGGGGACACACTGGCATTTGGTTCGTGAACAGAGCGCTGCGAAGACTAAGTCTCAACCTTCTGGTTTGTCTCACTAAGCATTTAGATGATGGAGCCAAGCCAATGTTCTTAAAGGGGCAGTATCATGTAGAATAGACTTTTTTATTTTTTTTTAGCTCTTCGTCGTGTCATAAACTTATTCTCTCATCAAAAACACATCTGGAGCGTTGCCGTGACTCTTTCATGCGTGCTTGAGAAATCTCTTAGTCTCCATGGCAACCATTCAGCTAACTGCTACTGGCAGCTAGCTAACACGGTGGGATTGTTCATCTGCGGAGCTCATAAAAGGAGCTACTTCGCTGTCGAAGATTAACAGAGGAGCCGTGTTGTAATGACTTCCTGAAGGCGGAGTTTCAGGAAGAGCGGGTGCTTCTTAAAGAGACAGAGGCACCGATTTCAAGGCGTTCATTCTAAGTCATGTTTAACACGTGTAGCTTCTTCTTAACATAGTTTCATGATTGTGACACACAATGGTAAACACATCATACTGCCCCTTTAACACAGCATCATCAGCACTGCGGAGGAAGAGGGGGCTTCCTGTTCATGAGCCTACCCGGAATGGCCAGGTGGTACAGCGGGGTGTCCCACAGGGCGCATGGCAGGTGAGACATCCAGCTCTCCATGGGCAGCTCCCTCAGGCTCAGCTCGCTGCATCCGGACATGCTGCGCTCCGTCGCTCACTCTCCCTGAGAAACAAACAACAAACAGGAGCGCCGTGGAAGGAAACGCATCTCCCCATTTCCTGTGTCGGAGCTGGGGGTCAGGACGAGACTTTAATGAGGCGGAAACTTGTGCGGCGCGTGCTCCGGAAACGGGAGCCCGGCTCGCCTCGCGCACTCACTTGTTCAAATCGCGGCTGTGAGCAGCGGACGGGCCGACGACAGCAGCGGAGCCCGGAAACAGAGCCGCTATCTGCGCGGCCGTCATTTCACAGCGCGTCCGAGAAGAAGAAAAAAAAACAGAATAATCTGCCGCTTCGGGTTTTTCCCCCCCATCAGCACACTTTTTTTTTTTTTTTACATTGAGGGCGCTTTAAAAAAAAAAAGATCTCCATAATCTATTACCGATAGTTTAGCATGACTTCCTCCTCCTCCTTCCCCTCCTCAGGTGCACGGGACGGACGGCGCTGTTGTCCCGCCGGGAGTTGCAGCAGCAGCAGGATGATGCAGCCGGCGGACGGATCAGCAGATACGGAGAGGCAGTTCTCTTAAAGGAGCCCTCAGATTTAAATGGCCTGCGTCTCTGCAGGGGAGCCACACATACCACACACACACACACACACACTACAGGAGCTGCTTCCTCTTCAAGACAGTGGAGCTGGAGAGCGCCAGGTGAGAGCAGGTGATGGGGAGTGGCTCTCAGTTACGCCACGTTCCAAACTCAAGAGGTCAGAGGTCAGAGTGACGGCGACAAAATGATACTTTGAAAAGGATGGAGTGAATGATTAGAATTTTTATTTAAAAAAACAACTTTTTTTTCTTTTTAACCAGACTTGTAAAGATGCCGGACCTTTTGAGCAGAACCAGGTCTGGGCCCGCAGACGTCTGCGAGCTCCCCGAGTCACTCTTTGGACCTTCCACAATAACTTTGCCTAAATTCAACTCAAATGACTCAGGATTCTTCAGAGTTAGGGTTAGCTTTAAACGTCTCCTGTAGCAGTCAGTATTAAAGCACAAACATTCATAAAGTATTTCCTCTAGAGACACATCAAGAAGAACAAACCAATTCAGCACCTGTATAGCTTTTTATCCAAGTTTCTGTTGTATTTCGTTTGCTCAGATCTCCCTGAGTTTCTTCAGCAGATCAATAAACCCTGAAGCAGCACCAACGAGACCATCAGATGGTAAAATGGCAACATTGTGACTAAAATCCCTCTGGGTTTGGTGTCCAAAGTGTTCTGGTTCCATCTTTGCTTGAGACAAAAGGTAACCAGTTCATTTTCTCTTGTTCCTGCAGCTCATATTCAAACTACATCTTCCAGGCAGATCAGAAAACCATGAATCTGTGGTTTAAATCTTTAGCTTTGACAACGCTGCCCTCTAGTGATCGATTCAGGAATCTGAAACGAATCACTGACCAGGTTGAGTATTGGTATCCACTCAGTTTGTCCATGCTTCTGAGTGGGGTATGTTTTTCAAATGCGTTTTTTATTTTTATTTTAATCAGTAAAAACTTTAGATTTGGCTTTTATGAAAAGAAAACAACCCAGCAGGTTTGAAGCACTTATGCCACGTTTATTACTGAAACAGGAGGACATAGAACAGCAAAGATGGTCGTTTCACAGCTCGTTTTCACATTTCAACTCTGACCACGAAGGTTGTCACGTGACCGACTGACCCCAGGAATCGAGGCGGTCTAACCGCTGCCACCACTTTCATTATTGAAGGATTCTTGTGATGTTGGCATGACGTAAAATAAAAGACGTGTCTCGTCCCATTTTGAGACACGTGTAGTGTTTACTCAACGGAAACGAACTATAACCCAATGGAGTGTGGAGCATTGGTTTTCAGACAAGGCAGCTGATGTGGAAAACAGAAGCATAAAAATAAAACCCTACTGGACAAATGTAAAAAAAGTAAAACTAAAAAAGTTTGCAGTTGGTTGTAGAAATCTCTCAGATGAGTTATCAACCGTTTCAAACTGCATGTATGGCCCTGAACCCGACACGCTGCATCCTGTGTGGCAGCACCGTCGACGCCGTGGTTTGGTCCCTGATGAGAGGAGCTGGAAGCGTCCGACGACGGCGTCACCTTGTCACTGAGTGTCTGGACCCTGCCGAGTGCTTCCCCTTCCGCTGGGCGTTTGGCTGCGGCAGCCCCACTTGCTGACCGAGCCGACCTTTGGCCTCAGGTTCGGAGTCGCTCAGCTCCAGGTCGGGGCAGTACCCGTCGCTGTCCTGGTGCGGCCGTCTGTTTTTGGCTTTGTGTTCTAGTATGGGTTTGGCCCAGTGTTTCTCCTTGCCGGTGCTCTTTCGGGACAGTTTGTCCGAGACCCGCAGGTCCTCCGTCGTCCGTACCAAGTTGATGGTGGCTTCCTTGAAGGATCTGCCGAAACGCTCCATGGCAGACTTGCAGAAGCTGCTTTTGTCCAGGTCCTCCTTGGAAACGTCCCGGGTGCCTTGCGTCTGGCAGGCGCCGTCCTTCTGAGCCGCCGCCTTGTCCAGGATGCCGTTGCACTTCACCGCGCACGCTCGGTCCTGGTCCAGTTTGCCGTTGCTGTTGGAAGAGTGAGCGTGGTGCACGATGTGCAAGGCCAAATGTTTGCCGGCAGGCTTGCCGGCCAGCGGCCCGCCGCCGGAGGACAACAGGCGACCGTTGGGTCGGTCATCTTTGCGGGCGTGCAGCTGCGGCTTGCCCTGGCCGAGCCCCTCCGCGGCGTGTTCATTGACGTTTCCGCTGTTGTCCGGGCACAGCGGCCCGTTGCCCAGCTTGGAGCTGCGGTTTCCGTTTCCCAGACCGGAACCTTTGGGCATTTTCAGTTTCAGGGTGATCCTCGGAGGAGGCCGGAACAGCGTGTTCTCCACCGGGAGAGAAACAGGAAAATCTGCAGGGGGTAAAACAGGAAAACATGGTTCAGACTGGGAAGGCAAACGAGACGATGTGAAACCCGACCCAACAAGTTGGGCGACAGCATAAGGGAGCAGTGTTTCTGACGGAGCGATGTCGGGAGTTCCTTCAGAGATTCTCAGGATGAAGGTATTTCAGTAAAACTGGTTGAAAAGTTTTACTGAAATATTTATGCTGTCATGAAAAATGATACTGAAGGAAATGTTAGCAAATTTTGAACATTTGAGCTGAAATAATGCCCTAGAATAAGGCCCTAGGTTTTTTTCCCTTCGTGTTAAAATTGCAATTTTTTCCAGATTTAATTTTCAAAATATAGGTTCATGCATCTTAAACCGAAATAAAGGTTCGGTTTAAGATGCATTTTTAAAAATAAACCTTCCTTTAAATATGTATTACATCAGAAAATGTCAGGTATTAGTCATAATAGCAATGTTAATATTGGCCAAAATTTTTCTACCAATACATAAAAAATAAAAAAAAACAAAGGATGAAAGAAAAATTAATTGGGGTCAAACATAAGGAAAGAAAAGATATTTAGTAAATATGATACCAGAAAAGAAAATCTAGGAAATACAGAAAAACAAAAGGATGGAAGTAAATACACAATATATAAACAATACAATGAAAGAATAAAATCTGGAAATACTAAAGTTTTTCCAAAATCTTCAATTTCTCATCTTATATGGCTCTAAAAAAATACTGAAATTAAATTTCCTTATTTTCCAGACAGCTGAGGAACCCTGAGGACCCTCCTCCAAAGAAGACAGCATCATAACATTTAGAAACCATCTCAATAATAATTACAACAACAAAAAAAAAAAATTGTTACCGATGCAAAATGTTAGTTACTGATCATAAATACACAGAAACCACAAACGAGACTGGAATTCAGCCCAGAAACGACAGGACATGTATCAACACTGTAGAAATAAAGAAACGCCTCTTGTTCTCACCGGAGGACACGTCCTGGCTGAGAAGCTTGACATGCAGGTTGAACATTTGCTCCTGAGCTTTACTCTGCAGCAGCTTCAGCTTCTCCCGCCGACTCACCATGTAGCACAGATTCCTCACCTGCAGACAGGAGCGAATGGAAGCCAACATGAAGACCATTGAACAGCAGAAAGAGAACTGGATGCAGAGTTATTCTCTAGCTGGAAAACAACGTCAATTATGTCTAATATGCAGATCTGTTCTGCTGTGTTTTGTTATGCATGTGGCTCAAAACGAGCAACAAAACCCCAAAGATATGTTGAATAAAAATCATGTCACGTTGCGGTAAAATGTCACAACATTAGAGTCTCCTAGACTGTCTGTTTTATAGAGAAGTGACTAAAACCACTACTAGGCAGAGGGAATTGTTTCTTTTTGCTCCAGAGGCTAAAAATACACCGACTCAGCATTATGTACTGCTTCACTGCAGTAAAAATGGAAGTGAAGAAGAAGAAAAAAAACAAAAAGGAACCAAAAGCACCCACCCGCTCCAAATCCTGTCGCAAATGCATGAACATGCGCATGCGCGTGTGAATGCTGTCCTCCTGCGGCTGCAGCACCAGGTTCTCCTCCTCCTCCTTAGGGGGCAGCAGAGGCTTGTTGAAGCTGGACTTCCTCTTCAGCTTCCAGTACTGGTAGATGAAGTCCAGCGGGCGCTCGGAGAGCCCCAGCTCCTGCGCCAGCTGGCCCAGATGGATGAGCGTGTAGAACTCCTCCTCCAGCTCCTGCAGCCTCTGCGCGCGCTGGCCCACCTTGGCCGCCTCGCTGGGCGCTTTGGAGCGGCCCGGGCTGAGGCCGGCGTCGCCGGGCTTGCTGTGCTTCAGGCAGAAGGACTTGAACTTGACTTCGTCGCCCTCGTCCAGGATGGTCTTCATCTCCAGGCTGTGCTCGAAGGCGCAGGTCACGTGGAAGGGGATGGTGCAGTTCTTCACCGAACACTACGAGCAGAGCCGAGACGTTAGCGTGACGGTTTTCAAAGCTGATGTCATGTTTAGCGGCGATTAGGGCTGAAATGATTAACTGTAATGATCAGCTGTTGAAATAATCGTCAATTTAGCAGTCGATTAATCGTTAACTGGCACATGCAGGTCTGGAAAAAATGAAGAGACCACTTAAAATGATCAGTTTCTCTGATTTACTTCTTGTATATGTTTGAGCAAAAATGAACTTTGTTCTTTTATTTTATGAACGACTGACAACATGTCTCTAAAACTATTTATTTGCAGAAAATGAGAAATGGTCAAAATCATGAAAAAGATGCAGCGATTCAGAACTCAAGTAATGCAAAGAAAACAAATTGATATTCATTAGGAACAACAATACTGATGTGTTAACTCAGGATGAATTCAGAAATCAATATTTGGTGGAATAACCAGAAGGTTTTCAATGGGTTCAGTGCAGTGGAGTCTTCTTTTTTTTCCAGAGCTTTATACAGACTCAAAAAAAGACATTTGCTGAAAGAACAACACACTCAGTACAATAATGAAGCCAAAACTGTATAAAACATATACCCATACTGCAATTAAGATAAACAAAAAAACTAAAAACTGTGAATATGCTCTTTCCGAAACTCCTCAAGTGGCAAAGTTTAAACTTCACTGGGTTCAAATCTTTTCATCTAAATAAACTTAAGTCAACAGACCAATCATACGCTGAACTTTTCAAATGTTGAATGTTAGAAGTATTTTTGTGACATCTCCATCCTTTGCTTCAAACAATCAAGCATTCACTAAATGAATTCTGCTGCGTATTAGGCTATAAAATGAACATTTTCTTATACTAAAAGATTAAATGTGTCAATTCATCTGATTAATCATCAAAAAATTTGATAGATTAATCAATAACTAGAACGATCGGTAGGTAACACATAGCACAGTCATAAAAATGACATTATGCAAATTTGCATTAAAAGTGTCAGCTTAGCATTAGCTGGTAAATGGCGACATTTTTATGCAAAGTTACATTAAATCTTACATTAAAAGTAAATTAAAACAGTCAAATTTGCATTAAAAGTAAACTGAGCCACACTCACCTGAATGCATGCGCCCGTCTTCAGTTTGCACAGACTGCAGATGAGCGACCAGCGGCTGGGTGGGATGTGGGACACTTTGGTGATGGGCTCCATTCGCTCCGGACAGGCGATGCTCACCTAGAGCGAGAGCCGCCATTAATCAAACGCCTGCTACAGGCGGATGTGCAGCTGTCTGCGGGTATTGCTGCAAGGTCTCACACACACCTCAGGTATCCACAGGGCACAGCTGACGTGAGCCCATTTGGTGCCGGCGCGGGTGGCCTTCATGGCGCCGCCCTTCTTGGGGCACAGCAGGCACTGGGGGTCGATGCTGAGGACGCACGTCCTGCAGAGCCAGTTTCCCACGGGCACTTTGACTATGCCGTAGCAGGCCTGAGGAAGAGGCAGAGGCTTAGAACGGGATCCGATTACGAGATCATCGTGACGTGATGCACAGCTGGTGGAACATGGAACAACACTTGGCCTGGAATGATTAATCGGGTTAATTGTGATTAATCGGGTTAATTGTGATTAATCGATCATTGAAATAATCTACTGATTTAGTAATCTTTTGATCATCAGCTGGGGTATATAGACTCCAAAAAAAGGGCATGTGCTGAAAGAACAGCGAAACCGATTAATCAAACGTATTGATTAATTAAATTGTCTAATTTTTGAAGATTTCTGGAAAATGTAGATATTTTTAAGGACAAACTGTAAAAACAGATTAAAATCGGAGATTGAGTTTCTCTTTGTTATTTTCTACAAGACATTTGGATAAGTTTAAAGTTTTGGAGTACGCCTGTATTGAGATTACAATTTCAATTAAAAACGGGAAAAATTTTTTTAAAATCAGATTTAATATTTGGAAGCCACATCGCTAGCTCTTGCCAAAACTACACAAGAAATATACGGTTTATACACTTTGCATTCATGACAGTAAATGTACTTTTGTTCTACCTAACTTTCCTCAAATGATAATTTTTGCTTCTGTAAAAACATAAAAATATCCTTTTAAGCACCTTTTTTTCTGATTAATCCAAAACATAAATCAACACATTAGCAGGCAGTTTGTTTTTAAGCTGCATTTGCATGTTTTGCTGCAAATGATCAAGCACACACAAAGTGAATGTGATCTTGTTGCATTTTATAGGCAACAACTTTTCTTTTCATATTCAAGAAAAAAAAGAAGTTGTTTGCATCTTTTAATACATTTCTAATATTGTGTTAAAAAAGGCTTAACCGTTTCCCCCCACCTGATGCACGCAGATGTTGCACTTGTCACAGAACACCATGTCGTTCCCTTCTTCGCTGTCCGGGGAGCGGCACACGTCACAAATCACGTCCTCGTCGTACTCGATCCCCAGGCCTTCCACCGTTTCTATGGCGTGCTTCATGTTGTCATGGCACTGCCTCTCCAGGGCCTCCATGACTCGCTCCATCATCAGCTCGTCGATGGGCACCTCCCCTGAACGACGCAGAGAAACCCTCAACACCGACGAAAGGCACAGCGCAAATCTTTTAGAATTAAACTGAATCGAGAATGAACCTGTCCGATTCCGAGTATCGGATCGGGCGCTGATGGTGACTGTGCTTTAGAACCTGCACAGTATTTTATTGGTGCAGCAAATACTGATTTTCCATAACAAGGTAAGATTCTTTCTCCCTTTTCACAATGACGTTTACAGCTAACGAGCGCCTGTGACGAGAGCAGCTGAAACACCAGTCATTCAATTTTCTGACGTTCAAAACAGAACAAGCTTTCATGAAACAGAACCTTTTTTGATCTTGTGCAAACTGGAACTGTACCGACATACAAATGATCAGTCATACCGCAGCATGCTAATGTTAGCCTAGCTTCACAGCACAACAACTTCACATTAAAATATTAACACCAGCCAAATGCAAATTTATTGAAAGCCTTAACTGGCTGTGTTGAGTCACAACAGAGTTAACTTATGCTAGCATCTCTAAGCTCTGCAGCAGAAAATCTGGTTGGCACAAAATGTCTGCTGCTCTCAATTCAAAACAAGAGATGTATGCGAAATTAACTTTTACTGCATTTAGAAGCTACTGAGGATTCAAAGAATATTGTTAATTTATTTTCCAATCAGCAAACATCTTAATGTAGGTGGCTGATCAGCAGTTTTTGTTTTTTTCATTTTGGCGAAAATTGAAAACTTTTCAGTCATTTTATAGACCATCCTAAAAAATTATAGATACAATGGTTCCATGTGAACTTAAAGGGGAGATTTTTACAGTGGTCAATATTTATTATGAAGTAAGTAAAATCTAAAATACAAGGTGGATGGGCCAACAGATAGGTGGGCCAATAAATGGGCAAAAACAACTTTCAAAATAATAAAAATATGGAAAATGTAAGAAATTACTTACCTCTCCACCTACCTCAGCAGTCTGGGGCCATAAACAAAATGAGCCAACTTTTAATCAGCTAGATTTTCTTACCCATGTGACTCAGTTCACTGTTGAGCGTGTGCAGCCAGTACAGGTCCATGTCGTCCAGGTCGTAGCGGCACATGGCCTCCGCCAGCTCCTTGATGTTGACGTATCCGGGTTCCGTCGCTTCCTGGCCCGAACACTGGATGTACTTCCTCTGGTGGGTGTAAAGCACTTCTTTGGACTTCTCTGTGGTGACTCTGAACAGGTGGGAAGCAAGGAAAACCTTTCAGTAGCGTGCAGAGAGCAGCGCGCTCGAGTCAGGACGCGGCGTACCTCACGGACGGCTGGGGGATGGTGTCGGGACTGGCCAGCACCTGGACGCCCTTCTCCCACTCCTGCTTCCAGGTGTCCGCCAGCAGGCAGTAGTCCTCCGGCGACACGTGGTGGGAATCGGGGATCTTCATGGCACTGATCAGGTCTTTTCTGAACACCTGGAAGAGAGACAGGAAAGCGGAAAAGTCTAGAGCGAGTCCTAATGTGTGTTTTTTTTTTTTTTTATTAGAGTTTCTTACTTCAGCAGGTTTTTTTGGGTCGGAAGCTGGGGTTCCAGATTTACTCTCATATTTGTTGGAGGAGCAGAAAGAGGTTGAAGGACCTGAAAGGAAAAAGGGATGAGTGAGTGTTGATTGCAGAGAAGAGAAACAAAAAGAAGGTGCAGGTTCTTGCGTCTCGGACAAACGGGACTCACTCTCATTGTCGGAACTGTCGCTGCTGCTGGACGACCTGAGACGTTTCATCCTGTAACGTCCTGCAGGAGCAACGGGGCAACTTTCAAAACCGTCAGTCTGGACTCCAGTTTGAGCAATTTTTTAAAGATTTTATTTTGGGGAACGTGGGAAACAATTCAGATTTTTTTTTTCCACCTGAGCACTTGATGAGTTTCCAGAGTGACTGAAGTACCACCTTGTTTGACAAGCCAGATTTACAATTTATTATTGTAATTTATCATTTATTTTGAATTTTTATTCAAGTCAACTCGCAGAAGGAAATTTAAAGAAAAGCCAAATGTTTTAAAAATATATTTTTGTCATTTGTAATTTTCCAAAGACAAGAAGTGAGAGAAAAAAATATAATAAAAAAGTGCAATAGTGAGGTGCACACAATTTGCAAAATCCTAATAACAGAAAAAATAAAAATGTGTAAATGAAAAAAAGTAAAATCTATTTCAGATATTTTCCGTCTATTTTTTTTTCAACAAAAAAAAAACAAAAAAACTGAAAATCAAATTCGGAAAAAATGAAAATCTAAAAATGTATTTTTAAACCTAGATTTGGTTGACAGAGAGGATGATGGGTACTCACCATAAACGTCAGACTGCAGAGCATGCTAGTGGAGTCTTCTGATAACTAACCTCTTTGTTTCATATCTGCAGGAGGGAAAACGCAAGTCAACATAGTGTTTTACGACAATATGTGCTCCTGCTAAACTTTAAATACATAAATAAAGTGTAAATGCATTATTAAGATTTTACGTGGCAAATCAACACAAAGTGATGCATCAATGTTGCACAAGCCAACAGAAGAGAACGCAAATAAAACTATTTGAAAAAATAAAAAATTAAAACCATGGATCACGTCCGCCACCTTGCTACTATATATACTACTGAAATGTAAAAATATGTCGAGGTGGTAACACATCAAAGCAAAACTTCAAGAGGCGCAAACACTTCAGGAAGGCATCGTTTTCCGTTTAGACTACGGCTGGAGAGCCGGGTCAAGTCCAGAACAAAAATCTTCCAGTGGAAGGTTGAAATAAATCAGACTCCCCCCACTCTGGTTACGCTTCAGCAAATTGAAGCCAAACAGAAGAAAAATAAAGAAAAGAAATAAAGCCAACAGCATGTGTCTTTAGAGCGGGCGGATGACTCCTTAAACGTTTTCAAAAAGCTCAGACCTGGAGTAACGTCCTACACATTTTGAACAGACAGGACATCCCTCGCATTCCCCATGAGGACAGGACGGCAGCAGCAGGAGGAGGAAATCGCATCAAACTAGTTCCTCTTTCCGCCGAGAACAGAGGAAATCTGCCCAGGCTTTCTACTGATTTCATTTGCACGTTTTTTCCTACAGAGAAGCTCCTCGTTTGCCCTCACACCCCGGATTTAATCAACTCAAAACTCCATTTTAGTTAAACTCTACTTGAGCCAAAAACCGGACTTTGGTGTTCTTTCACGAGTACGCCGAGATTCGGCACAGAGCAACGACGAACGCTTAACCTCGGTGAATTTCAGTGAATCGTGAGATGAAAGCCCACTTCACTGACAAGGGCAGGTGTGCAGGATTTCTCAGTGACTTCGCCATGCTTGAGTGGAAACGAACAAAACAGTTGTAATGGGTTGAGAAAGGTTTCGCAAGTACATGGAGTAATCTTTTCTTTACTTGGGGGGGTTTTAATGTTACATATATGAGAACATTTTTTTAGAAGTAGTTTTATTTGTAAAGCATTTTTTCAGCAACAATGCAGTTCAGAGGGCTTGCTGCTGAAAATGTATGAGAGTTGAGTGTAAATATATGGCATGCACATATTTTCATATTTTTTTGTTGTTATGAAGTTACAACAATAATGTGTCACATCGAAGAGAACAATACAAATCGATGCATAATTATGAAGGGGAAGTAAAACATTACAGGACTTCCCAACCGTTTCTGAAAACCAAGAAGAGTTGTTTTCTCCTATATTTTGTTTTTAATAGAAAATTAATTAGAAGAAAGTCATTGGCTAATAAAGTCTTGTTTGCAGTTTGGTACAAACCACACAGGGAAAACGGTAAACAACTGGAAGGTGTTCTTTACTGAAATTCATGGCCTACGTTTAAAGTGGCGTGGGCGTTTTTTGCCCTGAAATGTCTGTACGCACAGGTAAACATGGTGGTTCCAGCTCCATGTTTACCTGGATGGATGGTGCTACATATGGGGTGGCTGTGGAAGAAAACAACTTAAACATTGCCTCTTTTCATCCAGTCGGGATCAAGTCTGAACGATTATCCAGAGAATAATAGGCAAGTACTTCAGTTTGTAGATGAACACAGTAGGCGGACACATAACTGGCCAGACATCTAGAAATGGTTCAATCAAACTGTGTGCTACTTTGAGATGTCCCGCAGCATCAAAATCCCAACTAAACCCACCGAAGTAAAGTATTTGCTCAGCAGGCCTGAAAACAAATGCAAGCCACACTTTCCAGATTTTTATTTTGAGTCATAAATGGAAAAATTGTGCCTTGCAGACGCATTCAAGGGCACTGAATACTTGTGGAAGGAACTCTGAATGTTGGTTTATGGCATGTCTGCATGCCAGTCTTTAACTAGGACACTTTGGGTTGACAATACAACGATTAAAGGGGTTCCCACTCACTTCCACCGACATAAATGCAACATGTGGCTATTGTATTGAGCTAAAAGTCAAGCCGGGGGATTTATGTTGTGGTTTCCACGTCTAAAAAGAAGAACTAAACGGAGTTGTTGGCGCCAAACACTCCCATCCACAGGCCTCCACCAGGCTGGCTTGGAGGCTATAAAGTCAAACATGGCGCCACCTTCCTACAAAGATGTCACTTCCTACAGACGTTCAGGCGAGTATTTACACAGCTCGAGCTGCCTGCTCGCTCTGTGGAGAAAATTACAAGTTTCTAAAGAGAGGCTCCTCCATAGAGGAGGGAGTATTTACGAAGAAGAAGCGCAGAAATGGCCTCGGTGCGGCATGAAAGGAGCAGGCCCCGTGGCCTGAATAAACCATCCAGGGTAAATCCTGGCACCCTGAACACACGAGCATATTGTTCACATTCCTCCCACCTTACCTCCCGTCCACGGCCTTTCTCCGCTCTACTGCCTTCAAACACACGGTCACACGGACCGAACATACATACGGTGATGAAAATGTGGACTGTAGTCCTGATATTTCATGAAACGTGGGGCTTTTTTGTATCCCACCACAGTGGGAATCTCCAGGCTGCAGTACGTCCACCACCAACACGGCACAACAGCTCTATTGTACCGCCCGCAGCGACGGGTCCTAAAGCCCGCCGCTTTTCCTCCGCCCGGGGTGCGCTCGGTTTAGCACTCTGGCGCTTGCCGCTATGGACAACCGCAAACACCTGGACCTTACCAAGCTCCGCCCACAACCAGCCGAAAAAGTCTCACGTGGCTGCAAGTCTCACAAACAAAACCTCGCGGCGCTTTGTTTCAACGTGAACCTGGGGTCTTCCACTTGGACTGATACGAGTATTTCTGAGTCTATTAGTGCATCATTTATGCCGGATTTTCACCAAATTTCAGCTACAACAGTGGACAGACGAACTAACAAGTTCATGTCATATTTTTTTGGAATGACATCAAGGCGTTTGAGCCCCGCGATGCCTATGACTTACAATTTGTTTCTATGGTTTACTTAAGAAGACTAATATATTTTAGTTTCCTTCAAGGCTGTGGTCAAGGTCAATCTATTAATTTCTATGTATTTAAACTTATTTATTATTGCAAAATACAAGCAAAACAGGATGAAATAGTGTCAACATTTGAAGGTTCTCCATTTTCTTGACCTTACTTATTCAAGGAAACAGTTGACAGATGGACAGGCGTGTTACACATACAAGCAATGTTTTAATCATGTTATTACTAACAGACAAACATTTGTGAAATTTTTTCTACCAATATGCTATTGTTTGCAGTTGATATTAATTTGATAGGAGTACAAATGTTGTCATTACTCTTGACATATCCATGTTTTTCAGTATCATGACCAATCAAGTTATTTTCAGTGTAACAGCAAATAACAAACTGTTACAGTTTGTTATATACGTTCTGAATAAAGTGAATAAATACACTTTATTCAGAACGTATTTATTTTGTATTCTGCCAACAAAGAACAATCCATTATTTTGACATTTCCAAAAATAAATTACAAGTGCTTAAACAAACTTGCCTTGGTGTACAATGCACTCATTTAATAAGCTTAAGATAAAGGAATTGACCAAGTTGTGCCCAGTAAAACGAAAAAGAAGACCCTTTTTATAACCTTCCACAAAAGAAATTCAAATGTGTAAAAAAAAAAAATCAGAAAAAGATTTTATTATGAATATGAATCAAATGGAATAAGTACAACTGTCAACACAGTTGTGTCTTATAAAAAGATACAATAACAATAAACTGTTCCTATTTTTGTTTGTTCTGGCTGTGAACTTCTGAAACTAAAAACACTGAAAATGAAGCTATCTGTGGAGCATAAAGGTCTTTCACTAGAGAACTGGAGAAACACGCTATAGCAGAGAAGTCACTTTTACCTCTTGTGTGATCAGAAAAGGCCAGTGAAAATGCAGCTGCTCCACACAATCCAGTCTTCTGACTTTCTGAAATAACACACACTTCACAAAAGCAAGAAAATGGTTTACTGATTAAATCAATAAAATAGATTTGATATGATAAAGATATGAGTGCATCTTCTCAAGCTATCTTCAAGATTAGCTTCCAGTATGTCAAATTGATTACTTTATATTGTTCTCACTTATATTACAAACTTAGCTTAAATGAACAAAACCACATTTCTTACCATTGTAAACAGCTTCGTTTAGCTGGGCGCTTGCAGGCAACAGGCAAGACCGACGGTAAAGTGAAACCAGTTCATGTGGACTGAACAAATTTGAAAGGGCTGTTCAACCTCAATAGTCTCCAAACGTCCTGAGTTTGTGTAAACTATCTCATTATTTCGAGATTTAAAGAAACATTTTTTAACAGTGTCGTAAATGGGTTTCCATGGAGTTGAGTATGTGAGTTGCACCTGGAAAATCTTCCTGGTAACAAACCAAATACAGATTTTCTTACTCTAAACCATTTATATGAATCCTGTCACTTCCATCCCACACGATGCTGCTGCTGCTGCTTTCATCGTTGTAAGAATTATTTATGGTTATAATTCTGATTCTTTAAATATTATTTTCTTAAAAGAGCTGGAGGACACCATGTTTTTTCTTGGTACTAAGTTTCCATCAGCAAAGGTTATTTTAGGGGGAGATTTTAATGTGATCTTTTTCACTCAATTGGATAGATATCCAATCACAAGCTGTGAAGAAATCACAGGCTGTGATTGCTTCACAGGCTGTGATTGCTTCACAGGCTGTTAATGAAGATGTGCTTAATGCTGTGATGAAAGTGGAGGAAGAAAAAGAGATGAGGGAACTGCAGCCTGAGGAAGAGACAGACTCAAAGTTTTTAAAGAATGTTGGAAAAGGCGTTGCAGTGGCCGTAGGAGTCGGTCTAATAATTGTAGGAGGAGTAGCTCTGTGGAAAGCGTATTCATCTTGGAAATGAATGGAGCCACCGTCTGAAGTACCTGTCCCAGAGAAAAGGCATTTTTAAACCCTGCCTGGAGTTTGACATTTCTTGTGTCCTAATCTATAAGGGTGTGTGGGGGTTCAGAGGGATCAGTGGTAGGGATGTTGGTTCTCCAGAACCAGGGGGTATGCGCAGTATCTTGGCTGTGCCAAGATTCTGCGCAGAACCCTCAAGCTCCCAGGCCTCTGGTAGAGGACCCGAGCTTAGAGGATAAGAACCACCCGCGGTGGGTGAGAAGGGAATTATTATTATTATTATATATATATAAATATTAACTAAAAACGCACCTGTTTAGAATTGTATTTGAAATGCCTTGCTACCAAAATGTGCTATACAAATAAAATTTGATATATTGATTGTTTGATTGAGAACTCTGAGAGCCTTCATTGCAAACTTGATGACACTGTGGAAAACCACCCTTGATGCCAACTGCAAATCAGTGTTGTACAGTAATGAAGTAAAAATACTTCACTACTTTACTGAAGTATATTTTGGAGTACTTCATACTTTCCTCGAGTATGAATATTTTTGATAACTTTCACTTTTACTTCACTACATTTCCAAATTTAATTTCATACTTTTACTCCGATACATTTTCAATGTGTGGTTTAGTTACTTGTTACAAAAAAGAGAGAGAGAGAAACACAAGTGTTTTGACCCCACCTTCTAATTGACTGCAACAAAGTCAGTAGCCGACTTGGCTGGGCTTGTTCATCACCACCAATAGGATGCTCCTGTTTCGCTTCTCCCATTAAACACCAAGTTAACAAAACAGCTCTCCCTCTTCAGATGCCAAATAAGCTGCATTTCCTCCCAATTCTTTTTTTCTTTTGCATAATAACCAGTTGTGTACACACAGATTGTTTTTACCAATTTCAGACTACTTTTGAAACGAACGGATTGCTACAACAAAAATGAATGACGTCTTTGATTCACAAATGGTTACTGAGTTTTTAGAAATATCGAATTACTCTAAATTAGAGAAATAGATAAATGAGGGAATCACAGGCTGTGATAGAAGTTCAATCTGGAGAGACTCAGACGGAGAAAGCGAAACGATTAGAAGAGTTTATTGACATGCATGAATTAAAATCTTTGGCGCTCGGGCCCCGGCTGAGGACATCGAGCTGTGATTTGCAATAAGCTCGGATGAGCATTCCCAATGCTGATAGGAACGTCATCCCCCGGGACCCGACACTGGTGGTGGAGGATGGTGAAGGATGCATCCTCGAAGAGCCAGGAGAGTGGAGGTGGAGATGGGGCGGAGGTGGGATGAGCTCAGCTGAAAAGTGGAGGAAACCATGGATGGAGATCCTTTTCAGCTGGGGCTTGGTCGGTGATTGGATGTGACGTGGCTTGGTCTGGCGTTGATTGGTCATAGGTGATAAGTGGCGCGCGCTGATTGGATGCTGCAGATGTGGCTAAAGAGTCTTCCAGTTTGAATTTGCGTCTAGGCTTCATTTCAATCTGGAGAGACTCAGACGGAGAAATTCAAACGATTAGAAGAGTTTATTGACATGCATGAATTAAGGTCTTTGGCTCTCGGGCCCCGGCTGAGGACATCGAGCTGTGATTTGTGATAAGCTCAGATGAGCATTCCCGATGCTGATAGGAACGTCATCCCCCAAAAGGAGAGCTGAAGCCGGGGCCGAGGCTAGGGTATTAGCAAATAGAGATGCAGAAAGGTGGCAGAGTTAGCGGACTCAGGTTTAAAGGCCAGAGTTTGGAACCAGAAATAGCATGAGTGATAAGAGAGGTAAATGAATAAGAAGTAATCAGGTAAATGATAAGAAGCTGGTAGATGAAGGCCAGCCGGAAAACACAGCAGTGCGAGGGATAGTAAAAATGCTGGTAGATGAAGGCCAGCTGGGGCGGAGCGATGAAGCTCTAGGTTAGAGATAGAAGGATGAAGGAAAAGAGTTGAGGTTAGTTAAAGTGGAGAAGTGAAAATAGAAAAGGGGGAAAATAAAAAAAATTGGCAGTAAGGTGGAGACAGCCAGTAACTAAAAATGGGGTGCTAGAGCAGAAACAACTCACGGCTTGATGGTGAAAGTACATGGGCGTCTGCTGAGGTAGCGCTGGGAAGAAGTCTGGAAATAAGAATGTGCAGAATAAAGGAGGAAAGTAGCACAACGTTTACTGGAAAGGAGCAGGCGCCTGATGGGATAGACCAACCACCACCAGTCAATAGCGTAGTGCTTCCCTAGGCACTGAGAGAATGTTGGGCTGCGAGTACTCCGGGCGTATATATGAGGTGTACGCTGAAGATGATCATCGACCAAGCTGCTGTAGAGACGTTGAGGGAATTCCCTGTGCGGTTGCGGATGTGGCTGCCCCTATTCTAAAGGAGTGTCCTGAGAAATGGCTGGGAGGGAGGTGGATTGCGGCTAAGAGAGCTCAAAGATGTTTGAGAAACCAGGTGGGGGTCTGTAACAGGTTGGCCTTTTTCGGCTGGATTTTTCAGTGCAGATGGATGAGATGAGGCAGAGTTAGGTGGAACAGCAGGTTTATTCCTCCCAGCATCACAAACACAAGTCACAATTTCGGTCTCACAAAATCTCAGTGTCTGTATCTCAATCTGCATCACAGGTAAAAATTACAATCTTAAATAGTCCCAGCTGTGACAAATCAAACCATCTGTAAATTCATAATAGAATCCCATTTTACCCTGTTCCACTTCATTGAATAAAAAACATTTTACTACAAACACATCAACTTCCTTTTTATAAATATTTTTTATGTTTTATCCTTACCCTTACTAAAACACCATAAAACAGTACACCATAAAACAATACACCCCTCTCCCATTCTTCTCAATGGTCTCTCCCAGGACCTATAACATTGTCCAGCCCCTTAGGACAATATTTGTCCAAACATCCTGAGAGGACACAGAAAAGACAGGTGAGTCACTCTATATTAGCACACTCCACACCTAATAAATTATGCACATCATTTACTTAGTTTTACCCACCAATAGCTCATTGCTCTGATTAACAATTATCCTCTCTTCACAGTCAACTACCTCCACTGGCCAATGAGGAGCAGCTGTGCAGAGCCCAGAACAAAGGCTACACTCTAATCACTAAAATGCTGAATAAATACAATTAAAACTTCCTGTGTGCAAAATGTTATTAATTTACAGATCTACTTTTAAAGTGCAGTGCTAAATAAAGTGCATAGTGACAAAGTGCAAAAGTTTTTTACAGTGCTACACAATACATTGAATAAATTAACTCAGTAATGAAGGTCTCTTCATTACAGGGTCATAGGAGAGCCATCAGGAGTAAGGAACAGTGGCTAGGAGGGAAAAGTTAACTTACGCCTTAAAAGAACGAATTTGAACATAGCGAGAAAGGGGCAAAACGTACCATTATTACGAGCTATAACAACAGCCTTTGGATTTAGAATGCTTTAGGGATAAGCTATAGTCTGGATGAAACTGAAAGTCTGAGACTGCTAAGCCTCTAGCAGTGAAGAGGTTATTAGGGGTAGTGAATTTCCCCAAACGAAGGAACCCGTAAACGAGCTCGAAAGGAGATACTTGAGATAAGGAGAAAACGAACTTGAACGGAGGGTACTGAGTAAGTTTTGAAGAATAGGGAGAGTGATGGGTTTTGTTGGAGAAGAGACTATGAGAGGGCGATGGCTGGTGGAGCTGGGACAAGAAGTTGATGCCTGCTAATGTAAAAGAGCTTGAAATGAAGATGGACGCACCTCTTCACGTCCACGCTTGTCACCTCCATGGACTCTCTGCAGCGCTCAATATCTTCGCTGTCTGCTCTCCTGTACCACGGCAATCCGGACGCTGTCAACCCGTTCACAGCTCCCACCACTTCCGCACTCGCCACCCTTCAACACGTGTCCTACGACTTTCACCCTCGCCAATGCTCGTCCTGCACCCCCTCTAGGTAAGTCATCCTTTCTTCCTTCCCACTCCTTTCATTATTCTTTTTCTTTCTTTCTAGCTTATTAGGCCTCTATTCCCCCTCTCTTTTCTTTCTCTCGCTCTGTCGCCCATAATCAGGCACGCCTTACACGCCTCTGTGCTCTAACGTCTCTCCCAGACTTCGTACTAAGATATTTCAGGGGCAGTACGTAAAATTTGGCTTCCATCCTCTTACCCTCCCCCGAAGTCGACCAACACGTCACTTCGTCAGGAGATTTCTCCGTAATTCTTAAAACCTGAGATCCCCGTCTCTCGAAGGACCTTTCCACCGGGAATTCCTGGCCGCATTCAGCGTTTTTAGAAATGTCATTTGTTCTCTTTACCACGAACACAGAGTCGAATTAGATGCCTATCTAGCTCTAATCGCGGACCTCATGCAATACGGCCGGTCACTGCCTTAGCATTCCAAAGCCCAGCTGTCCTGTCCCGTTCTGGTCAGTGTCTTAACTGGTCCATTCTGGACATGGAAATTCTTATCATGATCACGCAATCCATTTCTTGTTCTCAGTGCGGCTCTACCGGCCACCAGAGCGCTTTTTGTCCATCAATCCCCTTTAAACATATTCCTACTGCCGCCTCTCTTAAATCCCGGCCCCCTCGACCGTCACGGAAGGAAAGTGCAGGTACTCCATAACATGCCCATCTGCAATAACTTTAACGAAGGTATCTGTTCATTTCCCAACTCTGCCTTCCTTCACCTATGTAGTCTCTGCAGGGATGCCCATCCAAAGTCCATCTGTCCCCACCGCCCATTCCCCAGCAGAAGCAAACGAGGTTCCAGGAACTAGCCTCCTTTTACCTCCGCACTCCTGTCCTCGTCCCGAATTAGCCATCCTTCTACAATGCCATCCTGATAGCACTTTCGTCAATTTTTTGATCACCGGTCTTTCCCAGGGCTCTCTCACCTCCCCACTTCTTCCCTCATCATTCCTAATCTTCAGTCGGCCCTCTGTGAACCAGATATAGTTTCCCAGCTGCTATCTAAAGAAGTGTTCAAGGGTTACGTCATTGGCCCTCTTGACTCTCCCCCATTCTTCCTTTATTCGCAAGATAACTAGGTGTTGCCACTCGGAAATATTCAGTCAAGAAATGCCTCATCTTGGATATTTCAGCGCCTCATTCCGGCCCCAACCCCAGCATTAATAGTTTCATCCCAAAGCCATCCTCCCTTTTTTACACCACGGTGGACCACGCTATCTCGCTTATTAAAAGCACCGGTTGAGGCGCCTGGTTGGCTAAAGCCGACATTACAAATGCTTTTAAGATTATGCCGGTGCATCCCTCCCAGTGGCACCTATTAGGCGCTAAATGGGACGCCAAATTCTCTTTCTTTGTGCACCTGACTTTCGGATGCAGGAGCAGTCCCTGTCTCTTTAATATGTTATCCGAAGCTCTTTGCTGGATTCTTCTCGTCACCAAGCTTCCCTCCGTGCTTCACCTCCTTGATGATTTCCTCCTTATTGACCAGCCATTCCAACTCCCCCATTCGCTTCAGAAGCTAAAGGAGCTTTTCATTCAGGTCGGTGTCCCTCTTTCAGAGGAAAAAACTGCCGGTCCGTCTACTACGTTAGAATTTCTAAGTATCACCTTGGATTCCGAGAAGATGTTGGCTTCTCTGCTGACCAACAAATTAGCCCGTATTCGCGAGATAACTCAAGCCCACCTCTCATTCTCTGCTTTTTCCAAAAGCCAGCTCTTATCCCTGCTCAGGCATTTAACTTTGCCATGCATATAATTCCTCCAGGGCTCTCCTTTATTTCCAGACTGCTTGACCTAGCAGAAGGAGGAGTGGGAGGAGGAGAGGATTGAGAGCGATGACGTGAAGACAGGCCGGGGGCTTCCAAGGTCGGGTCTGGAGCGTGAGAGGAAGGACCAGGAACAGGACGAAAGGAAGGACCAGGTGACCGGGGAGCTGACTGGGAAGAGGGGGGCGACCCCTGTGGCGTTTAGCAGGAGGAGCAGAGGACTTGGTGGTTCTCCTCCTGTCGATCGGAGGGGGTGGGGAGAAGGCTGGCGAAGGAAGGAACGGAGAAGAGTCGCTGGGTGGCTATAGGGCCGCAAGCGAGCAACTTGAGAAGACCGGAGGCCAGGGGTGAGGGAGATGCCCTTGGATCGGAGGACGGAAACGGGAGAAAGGGGGTTGGTACGCAAGGCCAGGTATGCGCTGCGACAAATGGTCCCCTAGAGAGGCAGCCGGGGAACCCAGTAGGATATCGGACTCGATGTCAGACATTTAGAATCAAGCGGCATGAGCTCAGCTGAAAAGCGGAGGAAACCTAAATGATCCTTTTCAGGTGGGGCTTGGTCGGTGATTGGACGTGATGTGGCTTGGTCCGGCGTTGATTGGTCATAGGTGATAAGTGGCGTGCGCTGATTAGATGCTGCAGGTGTGGCCAAAGAGTCTTCCAGTTTGAATTTGCGTCTAGGCTTCATATGTGCTAAATGATGTGATGCAACTGGAGGAAGAGAGAGAAATGAGGGAATCACAGGCTGTGAAGGAATCACAGGCTGTGATAGAAGATGTGCTAAATGATGTGATGCAACTAGAGGAAGAGAGAGAAATGAGGGAATCACAGGCTATGAAGGAATCAGGCTGTGATAGAAGATGTGCTAAATGATGTGATGCAACTGGAGGAAGAGAGAGAAATGAGGGAATCACAGGCTGTGATAGAAGATGTGCTAAATGATGTGATGCAACTGGAGGAAGAGAGAGAAATGAGGAATCACAGGCTGTGATAGAAGATGTGCTAAATGATGTGATGCAACTGGAGGAAGAAAAAGAAATGAGAGAACTACAGCCTGTGGAGGAACCACAGGTGAGGGAAAAAAAGACACAAAATTCTTAAAGAATCTTGCGACAGGCGTTGCGGCAGCCGTTGGAGTAGGGTTAATTATTGTGGGGGGAGTAGCTCTGTGGTGAGCATATTCATCATGGAAGTGATTGGAACCACCGTCTGAAGTGTGCGTCCCTGACCCAGCGAAAAGGCATTTTTAAACCATGCCTAAACACCAACCAGGGGAGTTTGACATTTCTTGTGTCATAAACTATCAGGGTGTGTGGGGGTCCAGAGGGATCAGTGGTAGGGATTTTGGTTCTCCAGAACCAGGGGGTCCAGCCAAATTCCATGTGGGCTTTGGGTTTACTAAACCTGGCAGGATTAGGGTAAGGTTATGTGGCAGAAGATCCAGGATCTGGGAATTGTGTACCCAGAACGAAGCTCACTGGGGCTTGCCCAGTTGCAAGCGGGCCAGGCGACTTGCACCGGGCTGGGTGTTTCCTGGGAACTCCCTGGGACGGGGCCCAACCTTGGGAGCTGTCCTCTGGAGGCCCACGGCCGAAATCAGAGAGCTATCTACTCTGTGGTTGTGCGGTGGGGGACGCCCAGTTGCAAGGGTGCCAGGCGACTGGCACTGGGCTGGGTGATCCGGAGAACTCCCTGGGACGGGGCCCAACTTTGGGAGCCGTATGTAACCCACAGGTTACTTTAAATAGACCTGATAATAGTAAAAGGCAGGTAATTCAATTTACTTCTCTGAGTAATACTAATATTATGAAAGTCTATTTAAAAAGAAGTTAGGCCGGATCAAAAGATTCTAAATTCTCGGGAGCCTAGGTGTGAATAACAACAAGGGAGTGCACAAAGTGTCAATAAGAAAGAGTAAAATTTTATAACATAAACAATTGTGGATCCACATGTACAATTGTAACAAAATTGCGCTTTAAAAAAAAAAAAACAGAAAATAAAATAAATATCAGCCGTTTTAATGTATCAGGCAATTCAGTGTTTGTCCAGTCTCTTCCAATGTGTCAGTCAATTCTCTCAGTATTTCAAGGATAGTGACCAGTCGGGTCACTATCTACCATTTCACTGGGTTCTCTGGGCTGGGGCTCGCCATCCAAATTCAGAAGAAGTGGGTCCTGAAGTCTCTGGGCACTCCAGGCCAAAAGTTCACCGTAAAAAAAAAAAAAAAAATCTGACCTGGAACAAGGCCAAAGTAAAACATCTTAGAATGTAAGATGCCAATATCAATGAAACCTATGTATCAATAAATTATGTTATAATTCAGAGATCTTTCATCATTGATCAAGTTTTTCTTTTCAGGTTGTACAAAAATCATCAATTTATCAGAATACAATGTTATTTACACATCAGTAAAACTAAAGAAATTAGCTTAATATGTGGTAAAGAAAACTAGTATAATAATAATAATAATAATAAAATAATATATTTCAATGTAAAAGTGCCGGAACATCTACAACACTATAAATTTCTTGTAATGTCAACGGAAAAAGCACATAACTGAAATAGAACCGTTGAACTATTAGGACATGTAATCAAAGAAAAATAAATACAACTACACAGAAAAAATATAATATACACAACAATAATAATACAAACTCTTACTGTACTATTTTATTGTATTAAATTTGGTCAGATATTACATATTTTTGCCAATTTTCAACCAATTTACTGAGCCAACAGCCGAGCGCGTGCGGTCACTGCTCTGATGGTGTTTGACGCTAACGGGGATTTTTTTTCCCCCCAGTCTCAGCTGCTCTCAAAGGAAACTTTCAGAGATAAAACAAACAAACAAACCCGAATTTACTATTTTCAGTTATATATTTTGCGAAACTATACCAACATTGTTTTTCTTACCGTTTGTCCAAATTTTACAAGCTCTTTCAGGCTCTAACGAAAATAACGGTCACCTGCGAGTTCTCAACTGTGTCTGACGCGTTCTGAGCAGAATCTCAGCGCAGTAGAGGAAGGGGCGGGACAATCAACCCCATTGGCTGATGTAATATGAGACCACGCCAGCCATTGGTTGTCCAATTCATCAGTAAAACAATCACTAAAGGCTTATGTAACGGGTGAAATATGATGAAATATGTTAAAATATGTTTTGTAATTGCCATCTGGTGAGTGGTTTTTGGCACCCCCAACTGGTTGCTTATAAATAGAAGGAGAAACTGTAAATTCCACACAGTTTGTTCAGCGCTCTACTGTGTCACCAAATCCAGTTCTTTTCTGAACAGTCATAGTGAGTGTGCTCAAAGACTGACGTGGAGTTTTATTACAGTACGCAGAGAAGTAGTGAACCAGTAGGGAAGCTCACTGTGCTGATTTGTATTAACCACTCTTACATTATTTCTCAGTAATTTATGTTATCAGTTATGTTTGTCAGTTTTTTTCAGTTAAGTTTGTCAGTTTGTCTTATGTATGTTGATTTGCTGTGATTGCCACTCTGTCAGTTTGTTTGTTCCCTGTTTCTATGACGACATGACGTGGCCAGTTTTGTTTTCTGTGAAATACCAGAGGTTGCTGTTAAGTAGTTTCGTAGTTCATTTTACATTCGCCTATGTTTATTTTTCTGATTTATTTCATTTTAAAGGAAAGACCAAGTTGTATTAAATTAATTTTAAAGATGTATTATCAAGCAAATATCACTATACGATCACCTGTTAGAAAAATATGTCGTTAAGCCCGATTGTAATAATTATCTGTGAGACACAGTCTGTTCAGAGCTCATTATTTCCAGAAACTATCTCATTATTTCCGATACTATATCATTATTTCCAAATACTATCTCATTATTTCCGATATTATCTCATTATTTCCAGATAATATCTCATTATTTCCAGATATTATCTCATTATTTCCAGATATTATCTCATTATTTTCAGATACTATATCATTATTTCCAAATACTATCTCATTATTTCCGATATTATCTCATTATTTCTAGATATCTCATTATTTCCAGATATTATCTCATTATTGCCAATACTATCTCATTATTTCCAATACTATCTCATTATTTCCAATACTATCTCATTATTTCCAATACTATCTCATTATTTCCAGATACTATCTCATTATTTCCAGATACTATCTCATTATTTCCGACACTATATCATTATTTTCAGATACTATCTCATTATTTCCAGATACTATCTCATTATTGCCAGATAATATCTGTCATGAAGTGTGGAGGATTGGAGGTGGTGAGGCAGATGCCGGAGACCCAGGTAAAGTGAATAGTGTAGATTTAATGAAGAAAAACAGTCCAAAAACAACAGTAAATCAGTCCGCGGCCAGGCAGCACGGCTGAGCGGGAGCCAGGGCTCACACCGGTAGCAACTGGTCTCACAGGCGGCTCAAAAGACAAGAAAGGCAAGACAACGTACGACAACGACAAGGACCCTACGAGGAACAAAGGACACAGGAGGGACTAAATACACTGAGGGTAATCAAGGGAACAAGACACACCTTGGAACAATCAAGGGGAAGACAGGAATTATAATTTTTTTTGCTGTGTTTATGTTGTTGTAGAATATATGCATGTCACAGAATGACTGAAACATCAGAGCAGCTTAAAGTAGAAGAAAGCATTTCTTGCATATTCGTTTTTAGAAAATCAGATGTTATCTTTTTTCCCCCAACTGACAAAGCTATACGTAGTCTATTCCAGCTCCTTTATTTGAAACTTATTGTATTGTTTAAAATTGTATTATGACTGCAGAATAAAATCAAATGCGCCATTTCAACCAAAGATTGGAATGCGCTTCTCAACCAGATGTCCTCTGTGCAATAATTTTCTAATTATCTTTCATTAAAAAAAAAAAAAAAAAACAAGTCGGGGGAACACCACAGACATTGCGATGAATGAGCCAAGATGATTAAACACGTTCAATATCCCTCGTTTTAGATCAAAGCGGTGCTGATGTTCCACTGACTGGACCCCATCAGTCGTAACACACCACACATTACAGGATGATCGGTTACGATTGTCGGAAGCGACAATCCTAGAACTCAGAACGTTCTAAGATTGTCGTAAGGGCAAAATCGGGGCAAAACATCGTGCAGTGTGAACTGGGCTTTATTTGTTTGAAATAAAGTTTTAAAAAAAACAAAACACACAGATTGTTTTCATTCAAACTTGATGAGTTTGCCATTTGTTCTACTGAGGCTGTGACATCAGTTTGTGACATCACACTTTTCTCTATTACATCATACGA
Organism: Poeciliopsis prolifica; assembly: GCF_027474105.1. NCBI lineage: Eukaryota > Metazoa > Chordata > Actinopteri > Cyprinodontiformes > Poeciliidae > Poeciliopsis > Poeciliopsis prolifica. The sequence continues at coordinate 23,527,808 of NW_026562377.1, forward strand.
CTGCAATCTTGATTTTTCGTTCCGGACAGACACGTTCAGTCAGTGAAGAGCTCAACAATTTCAGACAACTTTTGTAACTCACAGATGGCGTCAATAAAAATGGAGGATGTTGATTCACAAATGGATGCTGAGTTTTTTGAAACATCAAAGTACTCTAAATTACTTTTTGACAGAGATGAATTGGAAAAGCTGGATAAAGAAATAGAAGACTTGCAGAAAGAAGTAATGCAACTCGAGAGAGACCTAGAAATGATGGAAAAGAAATCACAGCCTGTGAAGAAATCACAGGCTGTGAAGAAATCACAGGCTGTGATTTCTTCAAAGGCTGTAATTGATGATGTACTGGATGCTGTTATGAAGGTGGAGGAAGAAAAGGAGACTAGGGAACTGCAGCCTGTGATTGCTTCACAGGCTGTAATTGAAGATATACTGGATGCTGTTATGAAGGTGGAGGAATTACAGCCTGTGATTGCTTCACAGGCTGTAATCGATGATATACTGGATGTTGTTATGAAGGTGGAGGAAGAAAAGGAGATGCGGGATCTGCAGCCTGTGATTGCTTCACAGGCTGTAATTGAAGATATACTGGATGCTGTTATGAAGGTGGAGGAATTACAGCCTGTGATTGCTTCACAGGCTGTAATTGATGATGTACTTGATGGTGTTATGAAGGTGGAGGAAGAAAAGGAGATGCGGGAACTGCAGCCTGTGATTGCTTCACAGGCTGTAATTGATGATATACTGGATGCTGTTATGAAGGTGGAGGAAGAAAAGGAGATGCGGGAACTGCAGCCTGTGGAGGAACCACAGGCTGAGGAAAAGAACGACTCCACATTTTTAAAGAATGTTGGAAAAGGCATTGCGGTGGCCGTAGGAGTCGGTCTAATAATTGTAGGAGGAGTAGCTCTGTGGAGAGCATATTCATCGTGGAAATGAATTGTGAAGAGGTTTTATTCGTATAAAATGGTTTTCCTTTATGTGTCATATAAATGTAATGTTTTTTGAATCATAGTCAAGGTGTTTTTCTGTGCAGCTGGAAACGGTGTACAAACTAATGAAACACGATGTGTCTACTGAAGTAAGTTTTCCAGAGTTGCTGAACTTCCCCACAGTTATTTGGGAACTCGCTGTTTTTCCCGTGGCCTTCTCTGCATGGAGATAGATTGTTTAGTTTTCACCTCCCATAGACATTACAGTGAATGAGCATACAAGGTTTTGTATGTTTTCCTTTGTTTCTTTTGTTTGGTCTTCGAAGATTGAGGTGTGCTGACTTATAGGACAGGTGGTACTTCAGACGGAGCTCTGGCTCCCTCCAGGTGGACAGAGCTACTCCTTTGGTGAGCATCTTCCCTGCTTGGTGGTAAATGTGAAAAATCACTTTTTTTTGGTCCAGGTTTTTGAAGAACTTAGGGTCCAAAAATAATCTTCTTAATTACAACTTTATTCACTCTAGTTTTATGAAACCTACTTTTGCAACAATGGTGCAATGAAATATTAAGTATTTCTACACCTTATTTTAAGAGAATTTGGCTGATCTAATGCAGACGTCTGCAGCATGGAGCTCCGGAGCCACAAGTGTCTCTTTAGTCCTTCCAAGGTTCAATAATAACAATAATTTTGAATAAAAATGTTAAAGAACCAAATGATTTTTTAAAAAAAATAAAGATGTAATAAATCCAGGTTTTAGAAGTTGATGTATCTCTACAGAAAAAAATGCTTTGTGTTTTTACAACAGAATAACATTAAATGTAGTCGTTGTTTTTCCCAGATATTCTCTAAATATCAAAATTTTATTTAAAAAATGGATCAATCTTCATGTTTTCCAAAGTATTTATGTATTTTAAAACATAAAATACATAAACCCGTTTTATTTAAATAAAACTGGGGTTCTTCATATATATATGTATATATATATATATATGTATGTCTACATATATATATCTACATATATATATGTAGATATATATCTATATATATATAATATATATAAATATATATAATATATATAGATATATCAAGGTATCAGGTTTTTTACTGGAGTGTCTGTTGAGCGCGACTAAAAGTAAATAACCACATAGACAAAAAAAAATTATCTATAGATTTTAATATCAATCTGGCATTTCTTAAAAGGTCATAGTTGCGGACTTAAAAATTCAGAATCAAAATACAGATGACATGCACTTTCTAGAAAATAAAAACATAATAAATCAATGTACAGATTCAAATAAATTGACAAATTTCACATGGCATGTTTTTATGGGTGTCCCTGGAAGTGACTGTAAAAACAGATAAAGCAGAAGTGACCTGGTTTAAAATAAAACGGGAACAATATGGTACAGCAATGATTTATGTGCCATTCTTTTGTATCACACTGGGTCAAGTCAGGTCTGTAAACGAGGTCATCAGTTCATAACGAGACATACAGTTCATGTAAGTGGAACACATGAGAGTTGGTTGTTTTTTATTTTTTTTATGCCCTCGAGCAAAAACTCCAACTAAACTTGTCATCCAGAAGAGAGAGTAAACCAATTTAGGACTAATAGTTAATAATTAATCATCAATAGTGAATGAACAGTGCGCTTGCATTCTCAGCCTTTTTAAATTGACCTTTGGAAGCTTTGAACAAAAGAAGATAGATTCACAAAGAGGAAGAAGAGCATTTCCCTTTTGAACAGCGTCTGTTTTTTTCGCATCCGTTATCAAGCTGAGTAACTATGCAAATTTTACTTCAGGCATTTTTCAGCTTTTAAAGTTGTGAAGAAACAGGAGATTTCTTTCAGTCATCTTACAAAATAACATTTTACAAAATATATATTCATATATAGGTGATGATTTTTTTTCTTCTATACAAAAAATGTTCAGTAATGCATATAAAAAAATATATATGTAAAAAAAAAAAAAAGAAAAACAAGTTGCCTACTTTGAAAATCCAGCCTCTCTCTTGTGTTTATGTGTTGGCGAAAACAGATAACTTACAATCAATTTTTCACAACCTGGTTTGGGCCTAAGAAGTAAGAGTAAAAACATCACCTATACAGCACAGTCCATATATACACACACATTTTGAACAGAGAAAAATCCAGTATTTAAACCACAAACACATAATTCTAAGAGAAACTATACGGTTGAACTCATGTTTCCCCCTCCAGATCCCCATTTGCTCTCCTTGATTCTAGAAATCAATAAAAAAAGTTACATTTAAATTAAAAAAAAAAAAGCACATTTATAGAAACAGCTACATTCACAAAAGATGAAAGCAGAGTTACAAAATACATTCACAGAAACATAAATAATCACAGCACTCTCAGGAACTAACATTTGAGTGGTCTGCAGCCTTTTCTTCCCTCGGCATCAAAAAATTTAAACAGACAAACAAACACAAAAAAAGGGAATAACTCTCTCATGTGATTGTGGAAACTGATTCATGCGATCCAAGGCAACATCAAACGTTCTGCAGAATTTTCCGTTCCCGCCTTTCATCCCGTAAAAAGGAATCTCAATCAGCTCAGGCAGCTTGTTTGGACGGCCGACTTATTTACAAACCCATCTGCATGTCGGCAAAGTTGAAGAAGCTGTCGACGTCTCGGGTTGACGTATTTTTATTGTCTGAAACAAAAACCTGAAGGAAAAAAAAACAAAAAACAAAGAAGAACAACAGAAGTGAGCCTATGTGTATGAACATTCAAATTAGAAAAATGCTCCAAAAATGTTTATATTTAAAAAAAATAAATAAAAAAAAAACAGTAAAAATACGTACCTTGGTACCACTAAAAACCTCGCTGGCGATGGTCTTGCATGCTTCCACTGCTCCATCACCGTTCAGCTCCAGGGCAGTGACCGGGCCTTCAGTGGCGAGATAGAAAAATTCAGAGTCAGGACATCCACACCCCTGATCCCAGAGTCGCTAGTCGGATCGATCCAAATCCCTTTAACATTCTGCTCATGTTTTTCAACCAGGAAACAGCAAAGGGCTTCCCCATAGAGGTTTCATACTGAGGCTTCTGGGGGACTAAATCAACATTTATCACATCCACACACACACACACACACAAAACAAATGTATTCAAACGAGATTATGGCAGAAAAACAAACAAAATGTGTCAAACCTGAGGCCTGTGGGCCAATTCTGGCCCATAATAACATGTTTATGTGGTCCTCAAGAGTCCAGAGAGCTTCATAAATAGAACTTAAAGATGACAATTGTGCGCTTACACATTAATTCAGAAAAATCGAATAAGTTTTATATAGTGCAAACTACAGTATAATGTAGAAAGATGTTTAAAACATTACTTCATTTCAGTTCTCATCGAATGCAGAGATTATGACGGCATTAGGACTGTTGTAGATGAGAAAAAAACGGATACATTTCTGCCCCTACCCCAAAAATAGTCTAATTTTCAAATTAATCTCAAGTTTTTCTACAACAATAATAATAATCCGATAATCTCAACATTTCTGAGGTTTTCTTACAAATTTTTGACTTTTGGAGCTTAGAAATGTTCATGTTTTCTCTAGAAAGTTTCCTGAAATTAAGAAATTTTTTTAGTTTATTGGCTTCTATCTACCATGGCCTTAACACACCATTATTAGCGACAGCTATGATACCCGACAGTTTGTCAATAGTTTTATCAGTACATTTGGACACAGCCGTCCATTTAGGGACACTCATAATCTTGCCGTGGCCCGAAATGAAAATGAGTTTGACACCCCTGACCCGGACCTACAGTGTCTAGCAAAAGTATTCGTCCCTACAGTTTCTACTGTTATCTGCTTTAAATGGCTCTATTGTGACAGACAAACACTACAAAGTACACAGTGTAAATGAAACAAAAATCTGTTTCTATTTTGGTACTTTCATTCTGATGCCAGCATTTTTAATACACTACAGTGCTAAAGATTTTTTTCCTTCACACACACACACACACACCCTTCAGAGGGGTAATTGTAATCTTAATGCATCAGTCCTCTATTTACAGCTATTAGAGCTTCAATTATTCTAGGAAGGCTTTCCATGAATGTGTTTATTGGATTTTTAAAAAAATCAATGTTCCGGAAACCCATTTGTGAAATCGGTCACCGACAAGAAGGCCTGGCTCAGAGTCTTTTGCAGGCACCAAGAGGTTCTCTTCCATCAGCTTCATTCCTTTCCCCGACAACTCCGACATGTTTCTCTGTGCCCTAGAAAAGCATCTGCAGAGCAGGACACTGCCACCACCCACTTTATTTAGATGGGTGTTATATTTAAGTGTGAAAATCTCTCATCTATTTTCCACACACAATGTTTTGCATATAGGACAGAAAGTTTAGTTTTTGTTTCGTTTGGCCAGTGGACAACCTTCCATGTAACTATGGGTTTCCAACATGACTGACGGTGAACGGGACTTCTCCATAAGTTTATCTTACCAAAGGTTATTCGGATGTATTCTTCTCATTTTCAGATGATCCGTATGAAACCAAAAAGAGATATTGATGTTGGTACTTTTAAAGTAACAAAATGTGTAAAAGTTCAAGGGGCATGACTACTTTTTCAAGGGTTACTGTATTTTTACCTTCCTCTGTCCATAATCACATGAGAAAATGAAATAAAGTTACGTTTCTGTTTGTATTTGAAGGTATCGGTTCAACACAGAACAGGAATTCAAAGAATTTCAGACATGCCCTGTTGGGTTTCACATGGATCTGCTGTACAATGCAGGGCACACACGCGCTCACTTTCTATGATTAAAACAGGCGGTGCAAATGCACTGAACACTGCTAGAATTATGAAACGACTTCCTCAAATGACTGGGAGATATTAAGCTGAATTACAGTGCAGTTGAGGAATTAGATGAAGTAAAATGGGCGTACCTTTGTTGATCCACTCCACAAGTTCATCTGCGCTGTTCTGAAACACACGCCTTGCATCCTCAGGCTTCATGGAGACCTCCTTAGTCTGGATCAGCACGAATCCTTTAGAAGTGGCCTGTGCAAGAAAAAGAGAGAAGTGAGTCAACGCCGGCTAAAAGTGAATCATGAAGCCTTTAAAAGATTCCTCGCTGAGAGACCGGATTCTTGCTGAGAATCCGGTCTCATGCGTGTGCGGTGATGATCTTCCTTTTTAAGTGACACCAAACATCTCTGGAATGTTTACACAGACGAACTGCCACTGTAGCCTCGTGGCCGGCATTTGTACAAAAAATAAAAAAAATGAATAAATAAAAAAAACTTCCATGGCGACGGAAATGTAAACCAAAGAAAGCTACAAAACCAGAAGGTGCAATAACCTGTGGCTTGAAAATCTCAATCTGGACACATTCTCAACCACTCTCCAAACATTACCCCAGTATTTTTTTTTCATAATTAATTCGACCAGTCGAATTAATTGTGCTTAATCAATTATGGGAATAATCGACAACTAATTCAGGAATTGATTAATTGAACATACAGACTCAAAAAAAAGACCGCTTTCTGAAAGAACACAGTCAGAGCAGGAATTAAGCCAAACATGTAAAAAAAATATAAACATTTTGCATTTAAGATGAAAAACTCTCTGTGTCTAAATATGTTTCACCCAAAATTCCTCTCCTGGTTCAAAGTCTGTAAAAAAATAAAAAAAATTCTATTAAGGATCTTTTGCTATCCATTTATTAATAAAAACACAAACAACAACAGATTATTATGGATCCTTTGCTTCAAATTATGAAGCGCACACTATGCATGTTAGGAAAAAAACATTTTTACTTTTTTTTATCCAAAAAGTAATGAAATTATTTGCTTACTTGTAATTTTTTTAATGCATTTTTAACATTGTGTAGCAAAGTTCAAGCAGTTAAATGAGAAAGCTGCAGAATTAGCCAATTGTTAGAATAATAGATAGAATGAAACATTTCTGAACATCTCAATCAGGACCAGTTAAACACACAGGTCCTTCTGTTTTATGCTTATCTAGGCTGTGTTAGTAATAGGAAGAATGACTAATTCATTAAAAAAAAGAAAAAAAAGCATCTGACGTAATCTTCAACAACATTAGCACCACCCTTTCACCCATTACCCACAAAGACTTCCTCTTTCTACACACTTTCCAAAACCAAAAAGTGCCACCGACACTCACCTCATCGATCAGTTTCCGGGCATTTGCAGTGGTGTAGTCCCCGGCAAAGAAAACAAAGAGGCAGGACTCCTCACTATCTTTCCGCCTGCCTCCCTTCGTCAAAGGCACGATGCTCCGGGTGGCCTCAGTGGAGATCCGGACGGATTTGAAATCGGACTCCGGGTCCGGCGCTGGCACAAAGTCCGCCACCTGGGCGTCTTCCGGCAGCAGGCTCCAATTGTTCTCCCCCGACACGGGCGTGAAGTCGTGGATGTTGCTCCAGTTGTTGTTGAATATGCTGAGCCCGGCGTCCTTGAAGTGGAAGGCCAGCTCCGGGTAGTAGTACTGGAAGCAGCCGAACTTCATTCCCGTGGAGGACTCAATGATGGGCTGGGTGGCACAGCACAGGAACACTTCCATCTTTTTACAGTCCCTCGCGCGGAACTGCTGGCAGGCCACCACGCACTTGATGTCTTTGCAATCCCTGAAGAACACGCTGCCCTTCACGGGCCCGAAGACGATCCGGCAGTTGACGCAGTCGTCGATGTTGATGGTCGCTGAGTGGTCCAAGACGAAGATGTTGCAGTTCTCACAGTCTTGGATGACAAACGGCTTGCCGTTCAGCGTCCCAGGCAGCCGGCCCACGGTGACGTCTTTGAGTCCGGTCAGAGTGTAATCCTTGGGGTCAGCCTGTGCAGAAACACGTGCTCAAACAATATCTTTGGAATAAAATGTTTAAATATTCGCCGAACATGGAGAAGCAGCATTCAGCTACTATGCACCACAAATCCCACATGTTTAGAGTTTTTCTTGATTCACTGGAACATTGACCAACCCTCCCGTATAATACCCCCACTCTGTTCCTATAGACTAGCTAGAAATAGCAAATCCTGGTGGAACTGCACTTCTGCTGAGCTCAGTATATGAGCTACTTCTTAGTGTAAAAACATTGTAAACGATTTAATGGAGGAGTCAAAATTCTTAAGCTGTGCTATAAAATGACGTCATGTGCCAGGAAAATGATTAGTGTTGCCCTTTTAAGTAACCTGCATCACAACTTTGATCATAATCACGTTTCAATTTGGAGTCCACATCACCCCCATTTTCTTGATATGACCAAAGCGCAAACTGCGATACAGGAAAACATTTAGTTTAAAATAAAACTATAGAAATTCATGTGATTGATTCCACCTAATGACTGGAAAGGTGTCTCAGTATGCTCCATTAGGCCTAAATCACGATGCAGCTGGTGGTGTGGCCCTTTTGTTACACGTTCAACAAGCAGCGAGTTGAAAGGGAAGTTCATCTGCTGCCAAGCCTCTGAGGTCTCAACAAGGCAACATAAGGCTGGGTTTTGTTGTGCAGTACTGTAATCCCATAATGAGATAAGGCTGGAGACATGGGAGCATTTGGCGAGAGGTGGGCGACATCTTGAACATTTAAAAAAAAAGGAAAAAAAGTGACAAATTTAGGAGATCTGCGTGTATTTCCTGCCGTCTTTAGTCCGACGACCTGGATGTTCATTTGCTTGATGCGATTTATGACTAAAAGCTATTATTGTCACAATAACTTTAGTACAGAGTAACACTTTATACTGCATTTGTTGATCATTTGTGCTCTTCAAATTTTTTACACCAACCCAAAAACCGTCTATAGTAAATGTGTAGCTAGCTGCTCCATTAGCAAACAATAACTACCTGGAAGTTGACGCAACGTCACGATTATTTATGTATACCCACCTACTTCACATTGCGTTTGTTTAATGCTACCAAGACTACTTGGATTTGTAGCGTGCAGTCGCCTCACCTTTTCCCTCTTGTCCCAGCTGTACTGCTTGGGAGCCTCGTCGGTGTTGTTGCCAAGGGGAACCGAGTTACATGCAGCGTCAGCGCTCGTCGTTGTCGGCGTGAGGTTCTCCTTCTCCGCCGACTTTCTTTTGGATTTCTTCGAGAAGAAGCAACCCATGTTGCCTTTTCAGCAGCGACCAGATATCACGGTCACCTCAGCCTGAAAGAGAAACCCACGACAAAACGCGAGGCGCGACCGTACCTACGTGAGCTACAATTGACAGGTTTTTTTCCCCTTTTTTAGCTTCCTGTTTCGCAGCTTCGTTTTCCAACCAATAGACACGCTTGGTGGTACTTGGAACAGCCAATGACTGAGCCCCAAAGCTTGACGTATGTAAGTAGGCGTGGTGAACAGCCGTGAAACATTCACGTACTGGAGCTACAAATACGATTTCCGCAAGAACATATCTGAACTTTCATTTGAAACGTCGTGTGAAAGATGAGAAAACACTTATTTAAAGTAAGCCATCGTCTCATGTCCAAACACTGCATATTTTATTGACAAAAGCGAAGCAGTCTATCAGATTATGAAACATAATCTGTTTCATAATCTGAGTATGAAACAGATTATGAGTTTCCTTTTACTCTATTTCTTTCAATCTGCTTTTGTAAAATGCAGTTTTTAAGCCGCATGCTACTTTTTGTTTTCCAACGCATCAGTCGGAGGGAGTAGAAAATTAAACAAATTGAAGCAAACCCAAACAGATGTTATTTTAAGTGACTACCCTGAATGCATCATCAGTTCCACACCAGACACTCCCCTTCGAGTGCTTCCTTTGCTTAAAACACATTAAACCGTGGCAGAAACATAAATAAAAAAGATCAGATGACTAAAGAACACTCAGTTTAGCTCTAATGTGCTTATAGTCGAAATGATGCATTCGCTAATAGTTGTTTGACGTTTTTATACATGCTGACCGGGTTCTTATGAGGATGTTCTGAAACTGGATTTAAATATACATGTACAACAACAAAACCCCAAACACCACGTAACCGTGGGGCAACCGCATGTCAGATTAGCGTCCTACTTTAACTGCCAGACTATTCTAATAATAGGTAATCTCTATCAGAACTATCTTCTTCCGGTCTTTTCAGTACTTTCTCTCTTTCCCCTCCTATAGCCACAACAACATATGCTCAATTGAAACACAAAAACAGGCACCATAGCAACTTTGTTTCAGTAATGCTGGAGATTACTTAAAATAAACAAAGAAGCAAAAACAACCCAGTGACAGGCCACCCTTAAATGAATCACAGCTTTAGACGTTGCAGCTTGAGGTCCCATGAACATTAATCAGACTGCATTCCTCACAGCAGCTGTTTTTCATGGTCAGGGATGATGAGTGCTACCATGAAACATGCCTTGCTCATAGCGCAGCATCTGATCAAAATTTCAAGTTCATGCAATTAAGATTTGGGTTTAGAGTCTGCATCTTCTCGACATCACACGACTTGGGTAATCCAGAGTGAAGAGTGTAATGCAAGAAACATGAAGATAGAAACATTTGGGATGGATTGACCTGTAACTCTGAATTCCTCACCCTTTGCACACATGCTCCACAAGTGGCCTGTTTCTCTTATCGACTCGCTGATCAAATACAAATATATTGAAGTGAGGTGTTTTGCTGAAGAACTCATTTCACATGTTCCTTCACATCCAACCACAAACATCCAGGTATCTGGTAGTTGAGATTTGAAGTGACAGACCAAAGCAACACTAGTGCATAATCAATAAGTGGAAGACAATTTCACAATATTGTGCAAAAGTCTAATAGTTTTGCTAGTCTAAAGTACAGAATTAAATTTCTGCCCACTTTTCTTAGCAAAGCAGGTTAATCTAAGTCAGATTGGATACATCTGGACTTTAACTAGGCCCTTTTATCTCATATATGCAGAGGTTATGTATATGCTTTAGGTTGTTTTCCCACTGGAAGGGGAACCGCTGCCTCACTCTCAAGCCTCTTAAAAGTTTTTCGTCTGATATATATTTAGCTACACACACTTGCAAATTATGCAACACCTTGTGCTGGTTTGTCATATAAAATGCCAATATAAGATCTTTTAGTTTTAGAAGAATATCTGCTTTAACAGGAGTAAAAATGAAGGAAACGGACAGATTTTCTTTTAATGACCACTAGGGTTCAGTGCAACAACACCAACTTGAAGCCTCAACTCGCCCTGAAGCCTCACTGTAGCTCTGACTCAGCAGGCACATTTCCTACACGTTAACACCACTTCTTTGTTTAAAAAGATCAGCAACTGCAGAAGATCCAAATGCTGCGAGTAAAACGGCACTTCTCCTGTGCATTCACCAGATACTAGTGACAACTTTTTACTTTCTTTTTGCTAAATGAAGCCCTGTCCTGCCCCGTCGATCTCATTTGTAGATTTTTACATAAAGTGGAACGAGTAAGTCAGGTCAAGTCTGACGTGGGAATGTGCCTCCACACGAATCCAAAATGACCACTCGTGAACTGTGTTCGGTTTCCTGCTTCAAGTCCTCATAAGCTTGCAGCTTTCTTGATTTCTGTCTGAGTGACCAGATATTAAAGAGTGTAAAACATAAGATAATGTAGCTGGTGTTTAAACTCTGATCTCTAACCACCGGATCAACATTGGAGGGTTTAAGAACAAGATGTGTCCAGTGGAAATTAAAACATATTAAAAAACAAAAAAACAATAAACAAACACCTAAACTATAAATATACAATACTGTATATTGTCCAAAAAAAAAAATAAAAAGATGCTTACAGTTACATAAAATATTCCATTCTTAACACAAAAGTTCACATTTTTTGGGGGGAAAAAATGAAACGATTTGGATTTTTTTTTACAGTGAAATATTTGTGAGATCAGGGGCTGATGTTGGACGACAAAGCTTGGCTTTAATTAATCCCAAACATGCTTTAATACACGTTTGGATGCTAATCAGTGTCATAGGGTCTTTAAATTTATTTATTTTTTCATCCCAAAACCTCCCAACACACAGAGCCACAATTCACCTATTCAAATTTCTGATGAATAAATAATAATGATCAACCCAAGCATCAATGTTTAGAATCATTAAAAAAAATCTACATACTTACTGAGTTTATGGTCTTAATTTATAGAGCGATTTAAAATATTATGATTTTATAGACATTTTTAATGGTTATTTAATACAGCAATCGCCCAATAAAATCGTTTAGGTTCCTTCAGTGGCTTCAGCTTTCAGACTGAGAGTTTACTGAACCTGTCCTCTGATCGGGGCAGCAGTCGTGCAAGAACCGCCACTGTGTTGGTTTTCAAGTGCGTTTCTCCTCCAAACGCGTTTCGATCTGCTGCCATCACAACTACTACAAATTAATGCGGAGTATTTGACAGGCACGCCCCTTTCCTCCCAACATCCAGCTCCCTCTCCAGACCAGATCATCCCAAACGGGATGTCGGATGTCTACTTCTCGTTTGTCCAGCGGCGGCTCCTCCGATTTCCTGTTTTCGAGAGGAGTGACCTCCGAATTGCACCATCATCAGAAATCTCGGAGCAGTGAGTCAGTCGCTTGCGGTTCGGTTGGGTTCGGGCGTGCAGGTGGTGGTCTCCTCCTCCACAGTCAGAGCGGAGCTTTTCGTTGCATTGTGCTGTGTCTCTTTAAAAGGTTGAGTTCTTCGGTCTGTGAGCGCTGGATTGTGTCTCCACTCGGTTTGCCATACCTACTCGACTCGGCTGTGTGTGTGTGTGTGCGCGCGCGCTGTTCTTCCAGCTGTGACATGGCACAGAGGCTGCGTGTACTCTCAGCAGTAGCAGCAGCATCCTAAGCCATGGTCGCTCTCGGGAACGCAGCCAGCGCGACTCGGGGAACCAGGGCGATGCTGCTGCCGGTCTGGACCTTACTGAACGCGGTGTCGGGGCTGAAGGCGGAGGACGGCGGAATGGTGGAGGAACTTGTAACTGAGAAGGAGGCAGAGGAAAGTCACCGACAGGACAGCGTCAATTTGCTGACATTCATCTCGCTGCTGACTCTCACCATTCTCACCATATGGCTCTTCAAGCACAGGCGGGTTCGCTTTCTTCACGAGACCGGGCTGGCAATGATTTACGGTGAGCTTGTTTTTTTTTTCACGCGCACATGACGCTGGCTCTCCTCCTGCAGCTACATCACCACCAACAAACACCACCTTCCGCAGGCTTTACGTGATTCAGCCCCCTTCCCCCTCCCCCATCCTCTCCTCTCCCCACGCGCTCTCACAGCCTCTAATTGGTTGGGCTCGCGCTAATTTCTAGAAGGTGCTTTCGGCTGAGGCTCATCCCCACAGGCAGAACTTAATGCACTTTAACGTGGTTGCGCCAGGGCCGGGTTTTGGCAGATACGGGCCCCTGGGCTAGAGCGAGTGTTCTTGCCCTGCCCACACAAGTTTCCTTCAGGCATTCCAATCAGGTTGACAGTCAGGTTTGTGTTGTTTCGTTTATGCCTCTTCTGCTCAGTAATTGTTTCTCTGAAACGGTTATAATGTCTAAAAAAAGTTTCTCATTCACGCTGGATCATTTCTAGGTTTTCTTGGTCTGCAAGCGGTGTTGGGATGCAGTGAATCAAATGTGCACACACTGGAAGGGAATCAAGGTAGTCAAAGCTTGAGGTCAAGGGTTATGTTAGAGGCCTGGCTTTGACCATTCAGTGAATAGTCATGAAGGTTTTTTTTATTTTTTTATTGGACAAATACAATAAACATTATCTCAAAACAATCCAATACATAGGCTTGATCCAATAAGCTATAAATCAATGAATCAATTAATCACATGATGAATTAAAGCAAACTCAATCATTTCCATTTGCATAATTTATAGGTTTTCTCTTTTTTTTCTCTTTCCACCAAAAACTGGATGACAAAAGTTTTCAGTTTGGTGCTGTGGTGTCAACTATGATCAGAAAGAAACGTAAAACAACATCTTCAAAACAACTTGGTCAAAATTACAATATCTAAAATCTAAAACATGTCAAACTCAAGGCCCGGGGGCCAAATATGGCCCACAGTAGCTTTGTATGTGGCCCTCGAGACTCAAAATTACATCAGTGAGTCCCTCCAGTTTTTCAACAAATTTGCAAAACTCACTCAAACGTTCACACAAAATTCACATGAAATCTACAGATTTTCACACTTTGTTTCTGATTTTTAACACACATTTTTCTTGAAATGTGTGTTAAAATCTGAACACACTGATGTTGAATGTTCTCAAAGAACAGCCCTTTAAGAACATTCATATTTTTGATGTGGCCCAAAATGAAAATGAGTTCAACACTCCTGATCTAAAGTGAGTACAGTTCAGGTTCATCTCTCTTTGTCATAGGGCATGCAATTGAACATTTCAACATCAGTTCTGTTTTTGTTTAGAAAAACCCAGCTTTTAATGAGTTTCAGAGCTAACAACTCTTAACAGAAATGTCCGTCTGTCCAAAGGTTTTTCTGCTAGATGGTATTTTACACTTATGATTTGTTCTGCTCCAGTCACTGTCATGCTGTTCTCTCTCATTAAATGGATGCAGCATCTCAGGTAGCAAGCTAGCAGTCATATCTGTTGTAGTTTTAAAATTTCTTTTACCTTGTATAAGGGCGTTGGCTTTATCTCCAAGCAGCTGACTTTCTTGTTTTTTTTTTTTCAAACAAGAGAAAAGGTCAAACTGCCGTTTTCAGCCAGCTAACCTGTAGTGCACAGCAACAAGTGCAGGAAGGACGACCCTGTATGGTTTATACAGCTGGGGGGGAAAAAAACCCTCTGGTCACTCTGGCAACTCAATAAAATGAGATTAAACAGCAGATATTGTATGTTTTTAAAAAATATTTTTAAAATCCTAACTTCTGCAGTTTAGATGCATATTTCACACTGATGTAGCTTTTGTACATCCTGACTTGTGTGACAGTTCTGGAGCCTCCCTTGTTGTTTGAGGAAGCTGAGAATTCACTTGGTCCGTTTGCGCCTTGATGCTGCTCTGAATCAGATTACGGAGACCTGTGCTTTTGTCTCATGTTACGTCCGTTATTATGGAAGAAAATGCACCAAATGCAGTTAGTGAGTGTAAAACCAGCCTTAAATGGATTCTAATCAAATGAACTCTTCAAAGCAATCTGTCCAAATTTTGTGTACCAAATACTAAATGCAAGTTTATTGTGCACGAGTGGAGAAATTCAGGCGTACTGTTAGCAAAGTAACACACAGCTGAAGCATGTAGATCCACATGAAGATAAAAATATAAAAACAGAAAGCAAGAATGACACCTGATTCAGTAAGGCCACAATTGATATGTGAAACATGTCAGTAGTGTACGTCATTCCAGATGTCTTTGTTCATCACCTTATTTGCCTCTTTGAAGGTTTATTCTCTGTTGGGCTTGTGTATTGCTTAATGTGTGAATTATGTAATCTGAAATGCTGTTTCACTAAGACATAAATGTCTTTTTTTTATTTCTGCAAACAAAAATCAGTTCAGTTCATTTCAGAAATGAAACCAACGTTCTTCTGATTATTTGTGCCTCAGTTATTGTCAAGTTGTATGAAGAACAACTGTGCTGCATGTCGGCCACACATTTTGCTGCAACACTTAAGAGACAAAACTTACGCTGTCCAGTTGGGGCTACAAATGTCACTTATTAACCAGTGAGGGAGAAAAAAGGTTAGACTTTGATTTGTTTTGTTTTTTCCTTTTAATTCAATCACTGCTGCTTTTCGACCCTGAACCGTGAGGCCCAGTGGGACATGGTAGAAAAGCAGGCACTCCAAAACAGAAAACTGCCACTATAATGCTGCAATAATGCCACATTTAAACACTTGGAGTTATTATTTTGGGAAATGTAGAGACTATGTGCACAAGCTGAGTTGTTTCTCCTTTTCACTTTTGTGTGTGAACCTGAATAAAGCTCTCTGAGATCAGAAGGATTATTCTGTTGCACGCTAAAAGTACCGATTAACCGCATAAAGAACAGCCTAAACATAAAAATTCTTACGGTACTTTCTAGTCCAGATTTATGGAAAGCACCTAAAACTCCCTCCGTCTGTGATTCGAGAATTTTTTTTTCCCCAGAAACCGAAACAACAGGTGGTTTGATCCGGTGTCTGCACCAAACCATCTTGTGTTTGTGTGGTTAGGCCAAAGAGTGTGAGTGTGATGTTCACACTTAACCCACCGGCAGACTGAATCAGGAAGCCTGTAGCGCTCTGCTTTACTCTGTCCCATCACAAGATTTATGCTCCTCTAAGTGCCTCTCTCATCACTTTCTTCCCGACTCTGACTTTCTCCACCAGATTCTACCTGTCATGTTCTCATTTTTCTTTGTTTGCTCTGCTGCAACTTGATCCAGTCTTCTGGTAAACAAGAAATGCACGGAGAATTACACTCACCAGCCACTTTCTTAGGTAGATCTTAAATTGGCGCTTGCTTACAGCAGCAACTCAAAGCATTTGGGGATCTAGGTGAGGTAAGTAAAAGTTCACACAGGCACAGCAACATCAGATAACAAATTGGAGAAAGTGTTCCCTATTCTAATGTTTGAATTATTGGAGCAACATTCACACGGTCAGAATAGGGTGTAACCAACACCAATGTTTGTCTTGCCTTCTGGAGTTCAGGCTGGTGGTGGTGGTGTAGTGATGTGGGGCGGGGTTGTCAAACACATTTTTATTTTGGGTAATATCAAGAATGTCCTTAAAGGGCAGATTGTGCCAGAATGGACTGATAAATATTAACAAACTGTTAAAATATTAATAAATATCTATGCCTGCATTTGATGAGTGCTGCTTAAAATTAAATGATAGTGAATATCTTTTCACACTGATCAATCCCTCCAGGATTTAATGACATTTTTTTTCTTTTAGTAATTAAAATGACAAATTTTGTGGGTTTTATGTAAAAATATTTGCAAGATATTTTTGCAATATTTGCACATATGTGTCATATTAAACATCTGCCTCTAAGCTACAGATTTAAAGCTTTGTTCCTCCGCCTCACAGATAATCCATTTCTCCCCCACTCGGCTCCTTCAGACTAGCCACCAGCAATTGGCAAACACCTAGTAGAACTGCTCATCTTCTTAGCTCGTTTTAGGAGCTACTTCTCAACTGTGGTAAAAACGGGAGTAGTGCTGCGATGACTGCTCCCGTAAGAGTAGTAAGAGTAGGCGCTTCTAAAAGAGACAGAGGTCCGATTTTAAGGTGTTAAATTACAAAGTCAGATTTCTTTAAAGTCATATCTGATATATCAATCAAGTTTATTTCTATAGCATAATTTCAGCAGCAACACAGATCAAAGTACTTTACATCATAAAAACACAAAAATACGACTCAAAAGAAAGTCGACAACGAAGGGACTTACATTTTGTCAAGTCCCTTCGTTACACATCAGAATATCAATAAATATTTTATTATGCTTCACATATATGCAGCACTTTTATATCAAGTGAAGGTAATGTAGCGAATTGATAGTGCCATTTTATATCACAAAGTGCCTGGAGAAAACACAACACTTCCCATTTAACTTCCTCAGCCTTCTTGAGGATTGTTGCTGACCACATCCATCCGTTTACGACCACATTGAAACCATATTGTCATCTCAATTTCCCGCTAGATACTGCACCATGTGACAAAATTCAACTAATCTCAAGCCAGTTTCTTATATATGGGTTCACTGTATTCCAGTGGCTCCAGTCCAGTTGAGCTCTTTGGTGATGTGGTGCAACAGGAAATTGATATCATCCAAAGAAACTGCAGGAACTGCGTGATTTTAGCATGGAGTATGGCCTAAAATCTGATGACTGTTTCTGACACCTAGTTGAATGTATATGGCACAAAGAACAAAGGGAGTCCAAGCCATTGTAACTAATACAATGGTTCTTGATCACATGTCGTCACCAGTTTTAACTAGAGTTTGATTGCTTGGGAGTTGTTTGGTTTAGTTGGCTATATTTGTACGTGTGTCAAATGGACTTATAACCCTCCATCTTTGTTCCGATTGGGTTTATCAGGCTTGCTGGTCGGTGTGATCCTGCGTTATGGCATTCCAGCCACCAGCTACCACAACAAGACCCCCCCGAGCTGCTCGCTGAAGGAAGGACCGTCCAGCACCCTGCTGCTCAACATCAGCGGCAAGTTCTTTGAGTACACCCTGAAAGGGGAGATCAACTTCAGGGAGATCCACAATGTGGAGCAGAACGATATGCTTCGCAAGGTAAGCAAAAGAAAAAGGTGTCTCCATTCTGCTAATTTCACCAATTAATTGGGAATTTCTCATCCCTCTGCAGGTGACCTTTGACCCTGAGGTTTTCTTCAACATTTTGCTCCCTCCGATTATTTTCCATGCTGGGTACAGTCTGAAGAAGGTGAGATATTGCACGGTCTGACTGCTTCTGGGATTAAGTGAAGCGACACAGTTACGTGAGGTGAGGCTGAGTCCAACTGAAGTGTCTGCTGACACAGGGTTTCATTGGCCAGATGGCTCGCAGACAAACCCTGTCATTGGCCAGATTGTGAGGACAGTCAACATAAGTGTCTCTTTGAAGGGAAGTCCAGAGCAGATGTCTTTCGTTTCCTCTTTGACATTTTTGCTGGCTCAGAAAAACAGCTGACTGTAGAAACTATTTTTGCTTTTATCTTCTTAAAGTCACTGGGTTTTATTCGGAGAATGGTCATTTGGATTTTAGCTGCGAATGTTTTCACCATTTTCATGGGGTCAATTTCTAGTTAAGTTTATGATTTTCTTCATAGCCATAATGTTTATTACATTGGAATTAGGCATGGGATGGGACAATGTCAGATTCAAGCTGCTGAAGAAAACTATAGTCAATCTGATACTTTCTTTGGCATCTCATTAAAAGTGTAGGAACAGTCTAATTATTATTATTATTATTTATTGATTTTATTTTTTTTGCAATTTGGAAGCCTTAACCATTTAAAACGTTGGTGTGGGACCGGGTAACTGGTCCACTCTGTTCCAAGATGCAGTATCTAAATCTTTATGATTCGCAGACTTTGGTTAACTGGGAATGAAGCATTAAATTCAAATTCAGAAATCCTTTATTGATCCCAGAGGGAAATTAAATAATATGACAATATTACCCTTATGACAATATTGTTGCCCTGGCATGTGACACATGGCAGGGCAACAAGGTAAATGGTTTAATTTGTAGGGTTGATTGAGAAAACTCAGCAGTCTTGCTTGCAAATGTATTATGCTGGATAGAACAAAAGCTTTTGATTTTGTAAAAATTTAAAGCTGTGTGCTTATTATCAAATCTTGGCTTGCTAGTTTTAAAATAAGCATATTGTAATTATTATTGGGTGCATGCTCATCCCTTCAAGGTATTGCATGTTACATTAGCTTGGAATACTGGTAGCCAGTTCTGGAAAGTAAAACCCAACATCGATGTGTTGCAGTTGGACAAATCCAGTGTTATCTGCCAGTTTTTGTGTGCAGTGACCAGATTTATTACTGTTAGCATTTTTCTGCATTCTGTGCAGTCACATAGTAACTGTACGTGACTGTGTTCCTACAGCCATTGGCAGCCATATTGGAGGTCCAGTTTGGTTGAGGGCCTCCAGTTTTCCAGGAATTCTCACTGAACGTTCATGGTGGAATCATTGGTTTGTTTGTAGCCAGTTTAAGCAGTATTGCCTTATCTAAACGTAATTAGTTTGTACTTTTAAGCATTTCAGGAACGAGCAAATATTTTTGCATTCTTTATCTATCTTTGATAACCAATAAAATTGTACATAGTCTCAAAAAGACAATAAGAAAAGCAAGAAAAGTGAAGGCTAACTAGCTATCACAGTTAGCCCTTGTTAAAACAACCAAATTAGTACATTTATAGGTGATGTTTATCTTTTTTTCCCCCCAAGATAACGTGTTCATAAATAACGTTTTAGAAGTGAGTACAAGTGAAATGACAATACAAAGCACTAGTTAGCATTAGCTCTTTGGCATCAGACAACTACCCTAACCTTATTATTTATTATCTAATCGGGCAGAGCTTTCTAGGTTCCCACTTAGTAAATTTTGAACATTTTGTGTTTCTTTCTTCATGTTAGAAATTGCTGA
This sequence comes from Poeciliopsis prolifica, assembly GCF_027474105.1. Taxonomy (NCBI): domain Eukaryota; kingdom Metazoa; phylum Chordata; class Actinopteri; order Cyprinodontiformes; family Poeciliidae; genus Poeciliopsis; species Poeciliopsis prolifica. Next base: position 23,547,780 of record NW_026562377.1, read on the forward strand.
GTCAAATGATAGTCCTCAGGAAAAGGAAGAAGGGGGTCAGGTCAGCTAGAAAAGCTTGCTTTTTTTCACACTCACAAGTATAATTTTTGTTTTTGCTCATTTTGAGCACCATTTAAACCAAAGCCACTCAGATTTGCATCTGATGTGTAATACAAAAAATAAAAAATAAAAAAATAGCTCAACATTGCTAAGTTGAGTTGCCACTGATCAGAATGTCAACAATTAAATTTGATCAGTGGGACCTTTCTAGAGGAAGACGCACATTTCCTGTAAAAGAAAAAGATGAAAACCCCCGAATCAGCTGTTTTCAGTTTACTTTGCAGGGACAGTCAGATCAGATGGGCTTATTTGGAAGTCATCTGTGTTTCGCTGCTTGTTTGTTTTAAAAGCAGTCAACCAGCTGGATGTGTGTTTGTGTGCCTGACTGAGCCGTGGCAGTCACTGACCTGAAATCAGCTAGAAGGCGTATTTCTTTATCAGCATGATCAAAACTGTTCTCGAGCATACAGATGTTTTCTTTATCACCCTTGCTCACAAAACAATTACATTTCTCTTTCATATATTCCTTTTCCCCAATTTTTTCAGAGACACTTCTTCAGAAATCTTGGCTCCATCATCACCTACGCCTTTCTTGGCACTGCAATTTCATGCTTTGTCATTGGGTGAGGTTCTCCTTTCTGTTTATCAATCTTAAAAGAGATAACTCTTCCCTATTTTTCCCCCCTTCAACTGAATGCCTCTCCTCTGCTCGTCCATCCCCAGGAATCTGATGTATGGCGTGGTGAAGCTGATGAGGGCGGTCGGACAGCTGACTGATAAGTTCTACTACACTGACTGCCTTTTCTTTGGGGCCATCATCTCCGCCACAGACCCAGGTACAACTCCAGAGCAATGAAATACACGTTCCAGCTGTGAACTAACTGTGAATGTGGCTGTTTGCTTAGATCTCTTCATAATTGCTGACATGTACTTGCAGTGACTGTGTTGGCGATTTTCAATGAGCTCCATGCAGACGGGGATCTGTATGCTCTGCTGTTCGGAGAGAGCGTTATGAATGACGCTGTGGCCATTGTCTTGTCCTCGTAAGTCATGTTACAGAAATATGTTCCTTACCTTTAGTGGAAAAATACCAGATTGTAGTGAATTTGTAGGTATTTCTGAAAACAGGATTAGTCTGATTATGCTTTTAGCTTTCCACTGTTTAGAAGTTTCAACTCGCATTGAAAAGTTAATATTTATTGGATACGATGTTGCTTTAGTAGGTGCAGGACAGGCTCACTTTCAGAAGATTTGCTGTGGGCTGCATTGACCTGCATGGTTAGTTGTGAGTAATCACTCCACTGTATAAAAACTAGATACTTAAATGATACTTGAAATTTTCCGCGTGATGCTCAAAGTGACACCATGGCCTCAGACTTGAGCATATTCAGTTTGAGTTGCTTAAGATGGCAAAACATAAAGTAAAATGGTGGCTCCTGTTTGACTGACCCCTTCCAATACATTTCACTTTTCCATAAGCTTGCTGATATGACACTCTAACCTTAAGGCGTCATACTGAGGAGACTCTAAATGTAATTCCCCCAAAATCCGAACTCCCTTTTTTTAGACTGAGCAGATTTGTGCTAAACATGTTGTAGCTAGTGCTAGCTAGCTATTGTTTTAGGGAAATATTATCATCTATCTGCTCTACATAATAAAAATAAATGTTATTTCCAGTCCGGTAAAGTATTTGGTTACAAGTTACTTTGCAAATCAAACTGTTTTTATGCACATGTAAACAGTCTGCAGTAAAAGTTCACTTCTTTTTCAGACGTTTCTCCTTAAATCAATGTATTTTATTTATGTTCATGATTCATTTTGGTGCTTTCTGAAATATGGGTTTCAATCAAAAAGTTTTTTCAAGTTGTTGAATTTCACTGATTAGAGAAGCCTGCTTCCTTTCATCACTGCTTCTCTTGACACATGGCACGCTACCTCCCTCTAGTGGAAGACATGAATCACTTGTTTCTATGGAGGAGATTGTTAGAATGCTCCAGGTGGTTAATCTATTTTTCAAAAAGACACTTGTGATAAAAAATTAATGCAAGCTCAGTGTTACCAAAGTGAGTGTTGATAGTTATGATTTTGACCCATACCAGAATTACACTAACTAGGTATGCTTGTGTTTTGTTTTTTTTTTACATCTCAGCTCCATCATGGCCTACCAGCCTGCTGGTGCAAACACACACATGTTTGACGCCTCTGCCTTTTTCAAGTCCGTTGGAATTTTCTTGGGGATTTTCAGCGGCTCCTTTGTGATGGGCGCAGCCACAGGTGTCGTCACGGCTCTCATATCCTGCTCTGTGCGCACACTTTAAAATCCGACCGCATTCTCGACCGTATCTAAGAGTTTGAGTCATGTTGTTTCTGTTGAGAGTGGTTCATGAAAATGCAAAGCCTTGTTGGCCTTTAACTAGACTCTACGTCACCAAGTTCACCAAGCTGCACTGCTTCCCTCTGCTGGAGACGGCGCTCTTCTTCCTCATGTCCTGGAGCACGTTCCTGCTGGCCGAGGCCTGCGGCTTCACCGGTGAGCCGTCTTGATTTACTTATATTCAAGTGTATGTCATGAAGAGTTTTCCTTAAAAAGGTTGGAGCTTGATTTTGGATAATTCTGGATAAGTATGTTAAAAAAATGGAGGTTTGAAATTGAACTTGTCATGTTGTCACTCAGGGTCTGGTTTAGATGTCAAATGGAGCATCATTAGGCATCTAAACCAGGGATGTCAAAGTCAAACATCGAGGGCCAAGAAACCAAATTTGCTACAAATCGAGGGCCAGACTGGTTCTACTTTTATTAAAATATGTTGAAATGATTGCACATAGCCTGTTGAACCAAGACCTAACACAATATTATGTATATTATTTAATAAATAAATGAATAAAGCAATATTTTCTTTTGACTTTGTCAGTAACCTCAAGGGAAAACATTCTCAACAGGCAAACAGCAAAAAATTTAACTGTTTTGAAAAACTAAATATGTTTCTTAATATCAAGATAAATTCATAAATTAAAGTGCATGCATTATAAACTGAAAATCCATCATTGTGCTGCTCTATGATGTCCATATTCTTGTCTTTGTGTGTTTCTGAGAAGCTTGATAGTACCTTCTTTGATTATATTCTTACATTACAGCCAAACTTTCTCCACACAGAAGACGCACACAGGTTTGCCTTTGACCTCTGTGGACATGAACTCTGCCTCCCATCTGGCCTGAAACCCCCTGTTCACTAAACGTTTAGCCATTTTTGAGGAGGGGGGTAACCTGAAAGTTGATCTCTTCTCTGATTGCTGATGAACAATGAAGCTGCTTATGTGCTGCAGTGATTTCGCGGGCTACCGTTGCATTGTGGGGACAGGTTTTATTTATATATTCATCATCTTGTGGTGGCAAAAGCAACATAAAAAAAAAAAAACAAAGCTAGTGTGCTAAGGACTTAAGATGGAGTAAATAAACAAATTGGACATTTCTCTAATTTTTGTATATGTACAAGAAAAAGTATCTGAGAGCACAATTTGTGTTTTCACAGAAATTTCTGTGAAAACATAAGCTTCACAGATATGCTTTTTCCCAATGGTTTTCTCGGCATGTTAAAAAAAAAAAAAAAAAAATCATTACTGTAGGGTAAAATCGGTCAAGCATAAAATCAAGTCTTTCTGTTTTTACAAGAAGTTTTATCATCTAAAAAAAGAATTTTTTTTAGTTTTTCATAAATATATGATTCATTTTCCCTGCATTTTAACAAGACAGTGTCTATAGTCATGAGGTATTTCATCACTAAAATAAAAATACAACAACGCCCTAAAATGACATATTAAGGTTTAATAAAAAATAATACTGCAGACAAATAATCCTCCAGAGATGCAGTGAAAGAACTTGTTGATTTATCTTTGTGATGAATTGTCCGGCTGCGTGTTTAAAGTCCGCCAGCTTGCCTGTGTGATGCAGCATGTTGGTGGAGTTCGCTGTAACACGTGTGTGTTGTTCTCCAACAGGTGTTGTGGCCGTGCTGTTTTGTGGCATCACCCAGGCTCACTACACGTGCAACAACCTCTCTGAGGAGTCTACAAAACGCACCAAGCAGGTGATATCCTCCATCAAACAGGCCGCTTAATTTTGAACCCTCTATAACTTCCCCCATAATCCGCCAGGGTGATGGTTCCAGGTGGCTCCACGATCAGCCCTGTGTGACCTTAATCGGGGCTGTCTGAGGACATCCGTCCTGACATGACTGCTCGGTTTCCCAGAGGGGACTCAGTCTTGCAGATTAGCATGTAAACACCATGCAGTGTGACACATTTAGATCAGTATGCAGCCTGACTCTTGTCGGCCTGTTTCAGTGCCAGTCACCCTGAACATACAGTGTCGCTGTTTAAAGCTCATTGTGCCGTTTCTTGTTTCCAAGTGAAATTTCTAAAATAGTTTTTCATTCACAGCTCTTTGAAGTTCTTCACTTCCTGGCTGAGAATTTCATCTTCTCGTACATGGGCTTGGCTCTGTTCACCTTCCAGAAACACATCTTCAGTCCCATTTTTATCATAGGAGCTTTTGTATCCTTGAATAAATGAATAAATAATGTATAACTCCTCAGGGTTTGCCATGGCAGTCATGCAGCAGCCCACTGTGTTTTTGACTCAAAAAATGTTTAAATGTTCTTATTTGTGCTAAACTACTGCCAGAGCCTTAATTAATGTCAGATTATAGTCCCTGATCTATTTAGGGAGTAATAAAAAGTTGTTTTTACCGTCATAAATAAGCACAAATATTTCCAAATTAGTACCAAAAACACTTTGATTTTTATTGCAAAAAGTATCACAAAATCCTGGAGGGACTGGAAAGATGTTCAATAATATTATTTAACTTTATGAAGTCATTGATATTTGAATAGTTTTGGAACAGGTTTTATAAAATACATTCTGGCACAACCGGCCCTTAAAGAGCATTTATGATCGTGATTTGGCCCAAAACGAAAATGAGTCTATGTGTTCACGTACTGTGTCACCCAAGAGGCTCTTCAATCTGTCTTTGCTATCACATCTACTGTATATATATAAAAAAACCTATAATAAATAAACACACCATGCCTGGTGGAAGTAAAGACTGGTGGCCCTCCAGGCTTATATTACCATGTGGGGAAACTCTGAATCCTGGAAATACTCCACAGTTTAATAGCATTGGATTTCTTAACCAACTTGTGTCAGATAGCCATATTTATCGGCAGAGCTCTCAACATTTACCCGCTGTCCTTCCTCCTCAACCTCGGTCGAAGGGACAAGATCAGGGGAAACTTCCAGCACATGATGATGTTTGCAGGTACAAAACAAAATCAAAAGGTTCAACTAGTATCACTAATCTCAACAGATTTGGTGTGTAACAGTTTTGGCATGGCAACCTTTCCAGGTTTGCGCGGGGCGATGGCGTTTGCCTTGGCTATCCGGGACACTGCTACCTCCGCCCGGCAGATGATGTTCACCACCACTCTGCTGATCGTCTTCTTCACCGTCTGGGTGTTCGGTGGGGGAACCACTCCCATGCTCTCCTGGCTGCATATCAGGTGACAGAACCGCTCTGGAAATAACAAAACCTCATGAAAAAAAAAAAAAAACATTTTGGGAGAGCATCATATTCCGGACAGTGTATTGAAGAAAAAAAAAAGTCCTACAGATAAAACTGATGCTAATAGAAAACCCAGGATTTTACTGTAATAAATTTTCTGTCAGGTATTGAAGAATTTCTGAAGAACAACTCTTTGTTGCCGTTTTAAAGCAACAAACGTTGCAGAATCCAGAAATGACTTAAGATGGAGGTATAGTTAATGCATAATTATTTGTTACAGTTTTTCTGTCAGAAATTGAATGATCTAAAATTGACATGATAGTTTCTTCTGTAGGCTTTTTTGCTGTGCTAATGTAAGATAATGCTAAACTACACATTTGCTTAACTTATCCAATAGCTTAGTACTAGATACATAGTGAAATCAGTCCCTCTACTTCCTATTTGTTTACATGAAATCCCATTTAAATCATGCTTTATGTTGTATCTAGCCAAGCGGAAAATTGGGCAAGCCTTTTGTGTATTTATTCACTGTTGACTTGTTAGCAACTACAGTCCACTAGTTTAGATGTTTGCTCACACTAGTTCAGAAGAAGCTCTTAGGACGTGACATGGTTCTTCTTGCCCTTGTATGAGAATGACTTGTACCTTTTGGATAAGGACGCACTCGTGTTCATACTATTTACACCCCGGCTGATCAGCCGTGCTCTATTTAAAGTTTTATTTTATGGCTTGTGCTCTTGTTCTGACACTTTTTTACTTCATCTTTTATGAGTTTGGCACCACTCTCTGAGTTGGGCTGGTTTTATGCCGCGCCTGTGCGCACAACCAATAAGGCCACAGAAATCCGGGCAGCATGCAGACGTCTGTAAAGCTGCCAAGTGGGCATGTACAGATGATAAAATTTAAGCAGACCTGGGGGTATGACTTGGGATTTACTAATATCACCATGTTTTTTGTCATACTTGCAGGACTAGTAGCAGCCTCTGGAAGAACTGTGCTAGTCTCACAAATGTCTCAACCAGCAGGTTTTTCGAAGGACTTAACTGATTGAAAGATTTGATGACAATCTTGTCCGACACCGTGACACCTTAAATATGGTAAACCAGTTCACATCGAAGGCTCTACTACGTAATAAAGGTCCAATGTTCATTGCTAGTGAACAAGGAGATCTTTTTGGAACATTGGTTTACTAATTAGCATGTTAAGATACTCAAAGGAACTAAAATCATAAAAACCTCACCTGGTTTGCTTCAGAAAATCAATCAAAGCGCATTAAGACTAAACTGGGCAGAGTTTGAGTTAACTAAACATGCTAGCATTTCATGTTATTTGATTAATCAGTATGATGTGGTCTAATAGCATGGACATTAGTGCAACCAGTGCAGCCAGCTTAAGTATTGTTGCGACTGTCAACAGTATTGAATGCGTACCGAAAAAGCTTTCCAGAATCCCCTCGAACTTGGCATGAAAACATATTTCAATCATAAACCAGGCTTTGAGTTTGTAATTTAATAAGTCGTGGGCTGCCAGGAGAGGGGGCAAGAGTTCTCTGCTGCTCTCAGATGTATCCCAGGAGCTCTGTGGGGAGGAACTGATTTGTCCTCCAGTACAAATAATTTGATCAGTGCGCCAAGTGTCTGGGTCCTGCGTTGTGCCACTGCTGTTGCAGTAATGTGATTTGGTTCTTTTTTTCTTCTTCTTCTTCTTTGGTCTGGGTTGAACACTGCTCCACTTCTATCTGTTGTCTGCCCATGATGCACTGAGAGCTTCGCCTTTATCACGATAGAGCGGATTATCTCATTCCCGGCAGCAGCGGCCTGAGTGAGCAGGCTCTGTTTAATATGAGTAATGCCTCCTCGGACCGGACTGGAGCCATTGTTCGGCAGGGGCTTTAGAGCCCTGCCAAGCTGCCCCCCTCCGTGAACTCAGCTCAGTAGATCCTGGGACATGTGCTTTACCGCATGCAAATGTCAGCAGTGTGGTTTCAGTGTAATCCTATGTAACTGACGACGCAAAAACAACTGGACACTGAGGTTAACAGCAGCCTGTTATTCAGCTCCATATTGGCCTCTGTTTTATTAATGAGGGGCACGCTATCTGTAACTTGTTGTGGCAGAGCATCTGGTGAAGCCGTTTGGATAACCAGGCTCTCGGGTGACGACTGAAATGCGATGTGGGACTGCTGCTGTGTTGTCTGTAAAGAAACATGCTGCTGGTGTTTTGGCGTCAGATGAGGGTCTGTAAGCAGACGAGTGCGCTGCTTATCTCAATGTTTGGCAGCGGAAGACTCCAAGAGCAAAGAGATCCTTGTTAGGTTCTGCTGATACGTTTGAGTTTTTCATTTTCAGGGTAATCCTTTTGATAGTTCATGCAACATCTTTTTTGGCTGCAATGGAGTTTTTCCTTTGACTTTTCTCTCAGGTTAATAATTTCTGTCAATCGTATGAGGGCACAGAAATGATCATTTTGTTCACTTATCTACTGTTCTTTTTATTTCTTCTTTCTTTGCAGTTAATGGCCATCAATTGTATAGATATGTGCAAAATTCTTTAAATAAATAGTTACTGCAAGGACTTTGTGAGGCCAAGATGGAAATCTTAGTTGCAGCTCTGAGGATTTAGCAGCTCCATCTTTTAAAAATGTTTGTAATTCTTCTGACTGTAGATGCTGGTAATTTTAGACCCGTAGTCATTTTTTTCCTACATATCTTTTGACTTATAATGATGAGAACAAGGCAGATAAACAGATGGAAATGAGCTTCCGCATAGTTTTCTGGTTGTTGCATCCCTACAAAAGGAAACTCATCTTTTAGATTATCTTTTATAGATCTAGAGGTTTCAGTGTCATTCCCAGACGAACTCACTCACTCTGAATTGTCTTCATACTGGTTTATTTTTACATAAGCAAATGGTAAAACTCAAAGATGCCAGTCTGTGTATTGTTTTGATCTTCTTATATGCAGTTGCCATTAGTTCAGTTGCTATAAACTGTTTCATATAAATACCTTCATCTCTCCCCCATTGTAGCTTGTTTTGGCATGTTGTTTCCATAGATACAAACCACATTGCCATCTTTGTTAATAATAGTAGTTTAATAAATACTATTATAATCATTTGCATTGTGACTATTTTTCAGAAGATTCCTGTGAATGCTTTGAGACTCTGATTTATTAAATATTTACATATTTTATAGTGAATATGCACCTCGAGTTTTGCATAGACTTACCAGTGAACGCAAATACAATCCCGAAACTTAATAAATGTAACTAAAATGCCATTTCAATAAAACACAATCAATCCAAAAAGTCAGTTTGTTGAAATCTGACTCAAATAAAATAATATTTTCTGGCTATTATTTTTTTGAACGCCTCCTACAGAAATGAGACTTTGTCGTAGTGCAAGAGCTGAGGGAGGAAAAGCGGTAAACTGAGACGTTATATTCCAAAGTTGCAAAGCAGTGGAACTTGTTCCAGTATAAGCACTGGTTTCACTCATTCATCAGCTGAAGAGCAGTGGTGATGTCATCCGGCAGTATTTTTCATGTGAACATATGAACATCTGCAAAGCCTCGTTGCCAAGTGCAACAAAAAAAAGAGGATTATGTTTAGCCCTCGCTGTTGCCAACAGCGTTTTGGGATTTTTTTTTTATATGCTGTGTGGTCACTTTCTACCCAGCTTCACAGTAAAATGTCTCTCGCTTTGACTTGTTTCTTGTTTTGTCACATTTTCCGACCGCAAAGTTCTGTGTCTCTTATGTGATCAACTTCTGCAAAGCAGAGCATAATGAGGAAGCAGAAGAAAAAATAAATGCTTTTCAAATAATTTCCTATAAGAATCTAAAAAAAACAGCACACCTACAGCATGTTGCTGCCACCACCGTGTATCATGGCTATGACCTCCACTATGGGATAGAGTCAAGTAATATTACTTTAATATCTTTCACAGTCCAGCATTTTGTTTCCTCACTTCAGTTTGTCTTTTTTTTAAATTATTGTTATCCAATTTTCCCCTCCAAACAACTAAAGCTTATGACTGAAAAAGTATACAATGTTGCAGGTGACTTACTTTATCATTTCCTTTTCCAGTGCAGGTGAAAAAAAGATGTTTTTGTAAATAAATAAAAAAACAAAGCAGCATTTTCTGAGGATTATGATTTCCTTTAATTCTCCATTTCTACCCAGTGTTTGTTACTCCACCAGATAAACATCTTGCATCTCTGCCTGGTTTTAAATGTTCTCAAACCCTGTGTTTATGATAGATATAGATATGGAAACGGCAAAAGATTTCAAGATGAGAGCCGCCGCCACGGAAAGTGGCAATACTCCAGGTGCCGTATACGAACGCGAATCTGTTCACTGGTGCTAATTGGTGTTGGGGGAGGAAAATCTCCTGGTGTGTTTTGGTGAAGGGGAGTAAAAGTGGGCATCTTCAAAAATTGTCTATTTTAAAAAAAATCTGTTTAGAAAAAGGGTTTGAAACTACCTGGGCGTGGAGCTGACTGTGGCTGAGGTTGAGGCTCTGCTGCCGTAAAATGCTCCAGTCAAGGCTGCTCTTTGTGTTGTGAGAAAAAAATCTGTTCCTCTTTCTTTTTTCTGTAATCTCTGTTGACTAGCCACTTTTTTCTGACTGTTGTTTTTTTCTCCATTCCCTCACACAGGACCATAAAAACCAACCTGCTCTACTTGGAAACGTCTATGTTTCCAAGTAGAGCAGAAACGCTGACATGTAGGGTGACATGTAGAGAAAAAAACCTGAACCGTGATTGCTTCGTCTTTTTTTTTCTTTCTTCTTCTTCCTTGCTCTTTTCAGGATTTGCTTGTCAACAGAAACAAAATTGCTCACAAGGAATATTTGACGGATTAGAAGGAGAAGAGTGGGTTGTTCGGGATTAGGATTACAGGGTGTAATGAAGTGGTGAGAGGATTCTCTCACAGCCTGTTCATATAGAGCCGTCTGTTTCTCTTTATACTGGGAGATGTGAGTTAGGCTCCATGTGCTCCTGTTTTTTTTAACTTTTATTTCAGGAGGAGAGCATTTACTCTGTCAAGTTTGTTCCTCTCAGATACTTCTTCGCTGCATCATTTGCATCGCTATGTTGTTTGCATGCCCCCTGGTGTCCTTGCAGCCTCCTCCCTCCCCCGATCCTCTCTGGTGTGTGTTTAGTTGAGACAAGGGTCTTAAAAGACAGCTGGATGCTTTGGGCTCTTCTTTTGAAACTGCAAAGGTAAAGAGAGGGAGAATCTCTTACCCAGAAAGCCCATTTCCTCCCGGTGACAGTCCTGGAGGGGTTTTAAAGATAACCACACACACCAGTCGGACGTTCCGCGGTGCAGGCAGGATCGGGTGGGATTTAAAACATATCCATGACAGGTTACGTGTCTCTCCCTTGGCATCTGTCCAGATGGATTGGAGTGAGCTGAAAATAAAAGCGCCCTCTTGAGAATCGGCCTGCTGAGGTTGAACACTTTTCAGCTGTTGAGAGACGTAGAAATAAACCATGAGCGACAAAAAAGACTGGAAATGGGCTCATGCTATGTAAATAAATCCTTTCCTTTCTTGGAAATCACTTCGTCTTGAAGAGAGTTTTACAGCAAATTTTTATACAGCAACATTATCTGCTGGTTAGCTCAGCTGAATGGAAAGAAATAGCTAGAAGTGACTGTAAGGGCTTCTCAGTGAATTAGAAAGGATGTAAAAGTCGAAAAACTCTTGAGTTGCATAGACAAATTTGACAGCGATATGTTTAGCATTTGTTTCTGTTCGGCGATAATGGATAATGAAAATCTGACTTATTACATAACCAGACTTAAAACTTTTTTAAAATTACATAGTTATAATGATATGGTCTACACAGTCACACGAATCACACTGCTGATGTGATGGTCATTGATTTTGAGCCCTTGGTCACATTAAATACATTTGGAAAGTTAAATGGAAGGAAAAAATATTTATAAATAGATTTACAAACAACTGACTGGCTGCAGCCTTACAAAGACCAGACCAAATTGAATTCAAGCATTTTTTCGGATAACCAAAAGGTCTGGACTGAGGCTGGAGCTGCGGTGCGTTCCAGTTACGTTGCACGTGGGTTTGATGTTACATCCAGCTCGACAGCTAATGGAAATCATAAAAATAAATTTGTCTAATGGAAATGCGGCAATTAAAAAAAAAACAAATTTTTCTATAAAAACATTTTGTGCTTTTTAAAAATTTTTATTCACATAGAAATGTGTTTATTTCGCAAAACTGCAATGGAAGCATTTTTTTGCATCACACGAGTGACGGGTATCAACAGCTGGACGTTACTATTGGTGGAAAACATGAACAAGGTCACAGGAAGTAGTAGAATTTTAATTTTTTTCCTTTCTGAATTTATTAATTAATTACATTTTTTTGATTAAAAATTTAAATAATGTGTGTAAAAGTTGTAAACGTTTTACAACTTTCACAACGTGCTTTGATTTCACCAGTTTTTTCCTTTCACACTTGCACTAAATAAACTGTCCAGATAGCTGAGAATAATCTCACATGCCACAAAGAGCAGCTTCAACTTTCTAAGCAAGTTAAAATATGACTTGGTTCTGAGGTTAATAAGTTAGGTTTTCATAGAAAAAAAAATGCTAACAGGACAGAAGACCCTCCACGTCTGTGTCATACTTACCTTGTGTCTCTAACTTGCTTTGGGTTAAATGCTGATGTTGGTCTGCGTCTTGGGGAACAAGGTTCAGCACCTCAGCACTTTGGTGTGCAAGGATACGAGTACGTCTCGTAACTTATTGCTAAGCAATAAGTTAAACAGAAGTGACAGAAGTGTTGTTGCTTTGTCTCCCGTGTTGCAGGGTTGGTGTGGATTCAGATCAAGACCTGCAGCCCTCTGGCGACAGCTTCCAAGTCCTCCAGGGGGTGAGGAACTCACTCACACCCACTTTGGGAGTCTCTGGACCTCTGCCACGTTCCGAACACATTCTGCTCCACTTTCTGCTGGGGGTTTTCCTGTTTTGTTGGGGTTTTTTCCGTAGTTTATGAAGGTTCAAACTCAGGAAGTCTAGACACTGAAATGTAGTCTCAGAAAGAAGAAGACGAAAGTAGAAAAGGGAAGCTGTGCGCTGTCAGATGTTATTTTAGGACTTGTCCCTGCAAGCCTACCTGCTGGATCGACTCTTGCCCAATCTGTTGTTTGACTCACAGTAACCTGTAAAACAGGATGTGATTTCTGTTGTTATATTCTGCTGCTATGATCTTAATCTTAAACAAAACATCTTCCCAGCTACAGTGAGAGCAAATCTGGTTCACATGCCAGCAGCTTTAAAGTTTGACTGAAAAATACATGGATGAGGCATGACATTGTGAGATGAGCATCATGAATGACATCGATTTTCTCTTCGCTGTGGCATCTGTTTGTGATGCCAACCATAAGTAAAAGGAGTACAAAAAAAAAAAAAAGTAATCGCTTCTGGAGATGTGCACAGATAGACAGTAGGACATCCTCCAGCACCTGTATTTTTCTTCTGGACAAAAAAAAAGTGTCTTTCCGAAATGCTTCTTTTAAGCATTTATATATTTATAATGCATGGCCCAAGATAACATGTCAAGATTTAGCCTATATTGTCATAGTTCCAATTCTATCCGACCAAATTTTGTTATCAGTTTTCAAGGCTTTTAGTTTAGTTCATTAGTCTTAACTTGCTAAGCATAATTTCTGTCCTACATCACTCTGGCTACATACGACCACAGTCTGTGCTCTTCTTTTGCTATACTCGACAATTCTCACCCCACTATGTCAGCTTACCATGGGCCACACAAAGCTGACCTTTTGTTTTTCCGACTTCAGCACCTGCCCCACAAAATGTCTGCGCACGCGACACAGATGAATGTTCATCACAAAAACTTCCCGCTAGACAGGCGAGACACATACGCCATGGGTTGGATCCACACATTAAACTGATTTGCATTAGATTCGTCATCTGTCATGGTAGCAGTAAAAACAAGTGACTGGTGCTGTTGTCTAATTGCATTCACTGTAACAAAGGCAAAATGTCATTTTTGTTGTTTCTTTTTTTTTTAATCATGTGCTTCTCTAGGATGGAAACCAGGATGAGGGCCAGAGTAAAACCAAACAGGAGAGTGCCTGGCTCTTCAGACTCTGGTATACATTTGATCACAAGTATCCTTTTTTGTGTGTATAAATCCCATGTGACTCAATCACAAGGTGCTTGGTCCACATTTGCTATGCAAACCGGTTCCGCCTGGATTAGATAATTTGACATAATCTTGAGAAATGTTTTGCTTTTCCCTCCTGGTGGCCCACAACGACAGACTAAAGGTAATACATTTAGTGACTCATCCTCCCATTTTCTCCAATCTTCCCATCCCTGCTGAACAATTGTCTTCCCCAGGTGGCTGATTGTGTTTCTGTCTCTTTAAACGAGGCAGCTGTGTTTTCCAGAAGCGGAAAATCCTCCCCCCCTGCTGCCGCACGCTACCTGGAGCCAAAGAAAAGCAACAGACCATTCAATACACTTTAGGTTGTTTCTCCCGAGTGCCACCGACTCTGGCTGTAAATATCCAAACGTGGTACATGGGACCAGCGGATTCCAGTCCTCACCATTTGAACGTGGCACTTGGTTTTCCAAAGCAGCTTAACCTGGTTAAGCTGAGTCCTTCGCTGCAAAATCACATGAACTCACTGAGTTGTTTTGGTCTAGTTTCAACTGCAAATAACATAAAACGAGACAAAACTAACTTACAAGTAACTTTTCAGTAATATTTAGAAGCTGTTTTTATGTTAACAATTCAAATAAAATAAAAGTAAAAGTTCTGAAAAAGTGCCAGTCCACTGGCACATTATGAAAGTGAAATAATCTACCAGTGGAACTGGTACTTTTTAGGGAATTATTGCCTTAAAACAAGCTCCCATATTATGCTCAAAAGAGATTCAGTTTTCTCTTGTTTTGGGTTGCACAGTGGCGCAGTTGGTAGCACTGTTGTCTTGCAGCAAGAAGGTCCTGGGTTCGATTCCTGGTTTTCTCTCCAGGTACCCGGAGAGAAAACCATAGTCCATGACTGTCAGGTTAATTGGTTTCTCTAAATTCTCCCAAGGTGTGAGTTTGTCTGCATAGTTGGTTGCCCTGTGACCCTGTGACCCCTCCTCTTGCCTGGAACCCTAGCTGGAGATGGGCACCAGCACCCCTCATGACTCCACTGGGGAAAAGGGTGTTGGAAAATGGATGGATAAGATACTTACAGTTGACAATAAACCAAAAAAATGTTATTTGTTTGTCTGTTCTCTGTAAAATGAAGAATGCGGCTCAGGTGTAAAAATACCACAACGATCCCACCAGCGCACATCCCTCTAAATTATTACATTTCTGTTGTAACATTTTGCTAAAACCTTTTATGAATCTTGTGTTCCAAGTTTAAATTCAACCTTTTCATTGAGATTTTTTTTTTTCAGATTTGCAATGTGCGTCTCTTATTAATTTTTGATTTCCCTTAATTACATCCCAGTTACCTTAAGCCCATTTTGACACACAGTGGTCCACCTCTGACCTCCACTCTGCCCAGTTACTGTGGCCCACTGGCAAGCTGCCTTACCAGTCCACGAGCATATGAAGTGAGTATTTGTAAAAAAGAAAAAAAAAAGTTGTTTTTTTATTGTGAAAAATATACAAGCTTAAGATCTACATTTGATGAAACAATGCACATCTGTTTTGCCCCATTTATTGCTGTACTAATGTGTGGAAATATCTGGTTTGTAGAACACAGACACTGTGAATCTGGTAGACTTTCTGTGTAATACTAGAAAGATAAATACCTTAGTTGAGGGCAAGAAATTAAAAATGAACTTAATTAAAAATCTTAAGGTATTAAACTCAAATTAATCTGCTGTTTTTAAAGCTGGTAAATGATTCTGAAACACTTTTCTGACACTCAAAGAGCCTTCAGGGACACAAAACATGAAGCCAGAGCTGGAATATGGAGAGAGAGTGTCTATTATTTACAAACATTTAAGGATTTTTAAAATATTAATATTTAAAAAGCCCTTTTTTTAAACAGGTATTTGTTGATTGGATGTCTAGTTGCTTATTAGCAACAGAGAAAAAAAAAAAAGAGAGCAATTTTGCTTTTCCCCAAGGATCTAACCTTTTTAAATCTGTTTGTCAGCTTTAAAGAAAGTAAAGATCCTTAAATGTGATTTTATTCATTTTTTTTATCCATCTTGCGTTATTCTGGGGCTGTAGGTTTAAAAACAAACAGCCAAATCGGTGTAACAAACTGTCCTCAGAGTCGAGTCTGTCCCTGAATACTGAAACCGGTTTCTTCCTCTCCGAGTATCCACCAAGCATTCAGCCACACAGAGCCGAGGCCTTCGGCAGGCAGCATTTTAAAAACGGAGGGATGAGAGGAGGGGGCTGCATTGTGTCGGCACAAAAGACGCTTTTCAGCTCCGGCTCAAAGATGACCAGTGTTCTGACAGACACTGCCCTCTGATATTTAAAACACAGAAATGCCCATTGAAGCTCTGGTCACACTCACTTCACTTTCATCAGGGCTTCTTTTTGTTCTCTGTTCTATGAAACATGCGGGGGATTTTTATTTTATTTTTTTCCCTTCCCACTGAAAATGATCCGTTCCAAATTGGATTCCTGCACATAAAAATGGATTGTATTTTTTGCGGTTTCTGTAATTTTCAGCAGTAAACGATTTAGATGAAGATGTTTTCTCCCTGCGGTCAGGAAGCTGCAGCCATGCCACGTCCAATCTGGACGTAGGGGGTTGCCAGTGTGGCCGGCCACGTGGGGAGAGCCCGGATTAAATAAAGCTCAGTGTCTAGTTCCTCTTTAATTATGGATATTATGAAATGCCTCTCTACTGAAACTGATACAAGACCTTAAAATGCTGATGCAATTCATAATGCTTCTACAGCTGGCTTAAGTTGTTTTGTTTTAGGGCTTTTTCTATTGTATTTTATTTGTAGAAATTGACATTACAAGCTGACAGAGGGGAACAAATTGAAAATCCATCAGTCTGCCTTTTAAACCCCCCGCCCCCCACTGTGACGACCTGAATTCAGACCTTAATCTTTACAACTGGGCCACAAAATTTACAGTTTCCTGTTCTAAACAAAACGCCCCTGCTACTTTGTTGACATTTACTGCTCGAATGGAACTAAATTCAAGATTTGTTTGGACCAGATGTTAATGCTCTTTGTGCTCACGTGACTGCAGCAGCAGCAGCAGCAGCAGGAGGAGGAGAGGAGGAGGAGGGGTGTGTGCGCGATTAGGGATGGCTGTGTGTTTCTACTTTAATTTGGAGGGAGCTTCTGTTAAACTATTTAAGAGCACAAACGATTTCAATGGATTCATTTCCAAATGCGTCTCCTTTCCCCTTAAAAATAGTTTCCCAGTAATACATAGTTATGCAATTTTTTTTGGTGTCGTATCCAGTGAGCTGAATAATCCTGTCATTGACCTGGCATTGACTCCTTTCCGCCCCCGGTGGACATGGGGGCTATTAAATCCCAGATCAGTCTGGGTTGTTCAGCTGTTTGTCGTTTAATCAACATGTGTTTTCTTTCTGATCTGAGGCGTTTGTGAGTCATCTCTGTGCCTGTTGGTCTGGGCATATGTGTGATTCAAGGCGGCCTGTGGTTTCCTGTTTTCATCTTACCTCACTAGCTGCTGCAGTATTGGCGATCAAATGAAAGTCTCTCTGACCTAGTTCTCCTAATTCAACTCACCTGAAAAAAACCCTTTCTATATACAGTTAACTAACATCTCTACCTATCTCAAGCTGATTAACTAATGTATATCAACTAACATATTTCTAGCTAAGCTATCTGGAACTACCTAACTAACATATCTCTATCTATAACTATTGATTTGTAAATACTTGGCTTGTACCGATTTGTTGGTTGGTAAACTATTTAGTTTTTTTTTTTTTTTTTTTTTTTTTTTTTACAATATTGTTAATTTACCAAAATAAAGCTAATCTGAAATGAAGGCTCCTCTCAGATAGCTGTAATCCAGCGTCCCTCATGAGTATTTATACTGTTGATGTCCATTCATCTGTTCACACCTCATGTTTCACTCTGGGTTCTGTTTTCAGAACCATGAGCAGCTAAGGGATCCCGACACTGACTTGATCCACAACGACGCCGACCTGACCTTCACATTCGGCGACACCGCCATCACCGCCAACGGGGCGTCCGCCGGCAGGGCGGATGCCGCCGGGGGGTTGGGCTGGAGCGCAAATGGAAAGAGGAGCGGCAGCACGTCAGAGGAGGCCCTGGAGCGGGAGCTGGACTCCCGCGAGCAGGAGCTGCTGAGCCGCGGCACACGCCTGGTGTTCCCCATGGAGGATCACATCTGACCTCCCCCGCCCCGTCCGTACCAGCCGCTCTCCCTGGCCCGACCCTCACCCGCACCATCTTGCCATTAGTTCTCTCCACTTTCACATGGGCAGAGTGCCCGGCGCTTCAGAGATGAGACGGATCTGAGATATGGGATCTGACAGGAGGGGAAGGGTTCATCGTGACCTGTGGCTCCAACAAAGCCAGGAGGAGCAGAGCTCCAGGATCGTTTCATCCTCATTAGATAAGAAGTTTATTCCAAAGAAGACACGATGCCCCTGTGGTGTTGTGGGAAAAGAAGAAAAAACTCTCGCTGCTGCTTCACAGACTGCGTTCTCTGCAGAAGAGGATTTAAAAACGTTTTTTTGACAGGAAATGGAAGTGACGTCTGGCCATGCAAGACTATCTCTGCATGTTCAACACTTGGTTGTTGTGCTGGAGGAGAAAATGGGTCTCATGGTGGGACGTGACCAGAGTGTCTTCATAGTTCAGAAACCACATAAAGAGACTTTGACTAAAGAGTTCTTTGGTAAAAGTCTACCTGAAGACATTTACTGCTAAAACCACAGCGTCCGGTTGTCTTGTGAAACATCTGCTGCTGAGGACGTAAAGGAACGTTGAAGCTATTTTCTTCTCAGTCGTGACTTAACACAAGCATCCAAATGCCTACAGAGCCAGGCTTTGATTCTCACTGGTGGAACTGTTCATTGAAGGCCTATTACATTTACAGATGGTATGTGAACATCTTGTCATTCGGTTGCCCTAGATCAGCTGTGTTCAACTGTGTCTCATGACACAACTTAGAAACCCTGACATGTTTAAATTCCATTAAGGAATAAAGAAAGGGCATGAGGATTTGCACTCTAACGTGATTAAAGACCAGCCTACACAGTGAAGTAAAAAGCATGCCGCTGTCGCGTTCATCGTCCTTTGAATGTTTGAAGCGCCTACTGCAGCTGCAAAACGTTTGGTAAAGTGCGCAAACCTTTACAAGGCGGAAATAAGAATTTGAAAGCGTTGGAAGATTTATATTTTAGAACAAGTGAAATTAATCATTTCAGTTTGGTAACTTAACAGTGTTTTAGTGGGATGTCATTTCCGCTGCTGCAATACAAATATTACTACGAATACTTTTTTTTTTCTCTTTCTTTTTTTAGTTTAACGGCTCATTACGAAGCCAAAAATTAGCTGTGAAAAATACCATCAAAATTAAGTAGTGCTCAACAGAGATTTGGCTCAGATCATCCTTAAAACATCAGATCTATAAGAACTTTTTTCTTTCTTTACGTCTTTTTTTTTTTTAGCTTAAAATCCAAGGAAGAGCTAGCTCAGTTGGCCTAGATAGCATCTGTAAGGCTTCATAATTAGCATGTGGGTAGTTTGTTGCAGCTGTGAAAAAATAAAGCGTTAAGCAGGGATCGCTTCTAGAGACAGATCTGTACAGATTTCACAGAGTCTAAAATGTGTTTTGAAGAGGAAGGGAATTTTACTGCACGTTTACTCTCACATCCCAGCTTATTTAACATGAAGACCCATAATAAAGACAGAACACATTTCCATCTATATAACCTCAGATATTTTGAAGTGCAAAAAACATTTAGAAATTATATAATATATATATATATATATATATATATATACATATATATATTTAATTATCTTTAGAAATGGGCTGGACGTTTTATCTCGAGAATTTTTGAACTCTTATTTTAAACTCTGGAAGGTTATGCATCAGCCACAATCAAACATTAGTAACATTCCCTCTCTAGTAAATAATTCACAATCACTTCACATGAAGATTAGATTATTACTATGACAGGACACAGTTAGCTTAGGGGGGTTAGCGACCCCCCTAAGCTAACTGTGTTAGCTCGAGAAGCTGTGCACTTGCAAAAGGAAAGAGAATCGGTTTGAAAGTGTAAAATAAATCAGTCGTAAACTGACGACACTACATAGTCAAACAGTCAATTTCTGATTTCATAACTAATTTTATAATCTATATTCACCCATAGATTTCCCCAAGAATATTCATTTATTTTATTTTTTAGTCTGACTTATTAAAGTTGTCCATTAAAATAAAATGTTGATGCTAGTTGTATCAAAATTCAATTGCACTGAAATTTGGCACATCTTATATCATTGGTCGAATTCCAGTGAGATAAAGGACGGCAACACGCCAACGGCATATAAATACTCATTTTAGAGCTCAGAAATTTCATCTCTAAGCTCCGTAATATATTAATATAGGATTAGTTGAGGTTTTTGCTGGTTTACTTCCGGCGAAAACTTCCTATTTTTAAGTTTTCCCTCTGATGATGGTGCATTAAACTCCAGCGCCACATAAAAAAAATAAAAAAAACACGAGCAGTGATTTGCGTTAAAGCACTCTTGGCACTTTATAGCCCATGGAGGAGCCAGAGGACTGGCATTTATCTTCACTCTTACACATATAACTGAACTGCTTCCCTTTTTTTTGTATTCACCACACAGTCCCATTTAGCCCTTTAAATCCACCTTTTCACCAACAGCGAGTAGCTGCTGCATTATGCACGAGTACATGGGGGCAGGTGTGAAAGGCATGGCTGTGGGCGTTGAATACGAGGCCTTTTACACAGGGGGACGACCTCGAAGCAAGTTTTTCGGCTTGCCAGAGACGTCCGGGAGGAAATGAATCTGGTAGAGTAAGCTGTTGCCAGGCTGAGCACAGAGCAGGACATTTAAACCGAGCTGCTGTAAGGAGACGTGCTGTGAAGCAGAATGATCTCGGCGCTTCACAGTCTGGTGATTATCCGTGACTGTGAAAACTTGTATGTACAATTTTAGACGATCACCTGTTCGCCCTTACTAAACACCGCTAACGCTCACGCCGTCTCTGGGGGGAAAAAAGTGGGACGAACAACCTCCCAAATTGACTTGTGTGCAGAAAATGAAATCAGACAACGGAGATGTTTTCGCTTCGTGTTGGAAAATGTCCCTTTCCGTCTCTCCTTTATTCAAAGACAATTCACAGAACAGGAACTTGCATGGATTGAGACATGATGTAGTGTTGTCCCCTCAAAAGACAAGGGGGAGAACTCAACAGACAGCAAACCCAAGAGAGTCGCGCAGTACGGCAAGCAGAGGACACTTGTTGGACTCTTTGCTAATCTTTCATATGCACTTCTTGCCCTCCACACCGCTGTGCTGTCAGCCTGTCGGCTATATTTAAACCTTCTCTGCACCTGAGAAATATGAGATGTAGCCAAAGTGTAAATATGTGCACCTGTCGTCTCCAGCGGCGGCTGGATGACAGGTTCTGTGTGCCATGGTCTGCATGTCAACATGTCAATAAAAATCTTGAAGTTCTGGGTTCGCCACTGCTGTGCTCCACTTAACTCAGAAAGCCTTTTAGTTCAAGGATCTAAAGCTGCAGTATGTAACTATCTTGTTACATACTGCAGCAAACGAATTTGTTTGTTGCAGTATGTAACTGCAGCAAACAGTTTGCTATATGCTGCAAACTGCATATGGTTTTCTTGCGAGTATGACATGACAGAAAATCTGTGAAAAGATCAATCTGCTCCGCCTCACAGCAGAGCTACGGCTGCTAGCTGAAGAAATGTATCTGCTCCCGACCAACAGCAACCAATCAGAGCTAGGTCAGAGCTAGTGCTCAGTGTTGCTAAATGTTCTAACAACATTTAGTAAGTCCTGTAACAGTGACTTACTGTTACAGGAGAACCACATGAGATTGATTGACGGCACTAAGCCCCACCTTTTCGCTCTGATTGGTGGTTTCTTTTTAGAAACAACCAAACTGGGAAACTGGGAGAAGGCGGAGGAGCTCGCTCTTTTCACAGATTATCTGTCTCATGCCATACTGTCACCGCATGGTGACAGTTTCAAAAAATATGTAAAGTTATAAAAATTACACACTGCAGCTTTGATAAAATGCACTCTAGTTTTATCAAATGCACCACTCGCCACTAATTCGCCTTGAGTTTAGACATTGTGATTCCAAAAAACCCCCAAACACATCAGTCACATACTAGAATGTTAAGTTATAGTGATATCATGATAACAAATGATAACCAAATGTGTTTCAAATGGCCATAAAATAATGGCCTTAAACCGGCACCGAATAGTTACTTTATGAACTAGTACATCAATATATACATGCATATAAAATGCTCTGCAAAAGTATTCATGCAAAACATGATTCAAGCCTGTAAAAAAAAACATTGCTGTGATCATATGGGAGCGACATTGCAGAGGTAGACTCATGTCTTGAGTGGGGACACTGATGTGGAGATGGATAGAGCTAAAACAAGGTAATACTGGAATTTGACCTGTCTTTCTTACATGAATATGACCTTAAAAACACAGCTAAAGCTTCAGTCGTTTGGTTTTCAGAATGACTGAAATGTTTTCAGCCTGCATTCAGTAGTGTGGAAGCACTACTGAATGTACAAGTGTTATAAAGTGCTATACAAGTACGATCAGTTTACCATTTGCTGCTCGGACACCAACATGTCATTTTTTTGGCCTTCATTCAGAAAGCTGACCCAGCCCATTACCCTGAACTCACCATCCCCAGAGTGAAACACGGTGGTGGCTGCATCATGTTATGGAGATGACTGGACAAGAAGGCTGGTTTGAATGTATTTTTTTTTTTATAAAGAATATAATTCTTCACAATTATGCTCCACTTTGCATGCTGGGGAAAAAAAAAATCCCAACAAAGAGCGTCTGACTACTTTTGCAAAGCATTATACATGATGATCAGCTGTGATCTGCTGCAATTGAATAATGTCCTGTTTAAGAGTCCCATGTTTTGTTGCTGAAGCCATGTTCCAATTGTACTTTTCATTTAAGGGAAGTACTTCGGACAAAACCCAGATCATGTAACAGAGGATTCTGACAGGTCAATAATCAACTGTATGAATCTGGAAATCATGACAACAAGATTAATACAAGCAGTAACATACATTCGTTGAACTTAAATAGCTTGAAGGTCCTCCTTTCTGTCACACTTCCACAAGTATTCAAGTAAAAGTAATTCTAACAGAACCGACTTCTGAAATCGAACGCGTCGACGGTGTTGAAATGCCTCCTGGACCACGGGGACGTCACCGGATCGGAGGACGCTGTGGACCGTTGCGGATTGAAGGAAACGAACGCAGAGGTCCACCGGTCGGAGGACAGAAGCAGGTCGTCAGGAATTCTGCGACTGATCAGAAAATTTCACACCCATGTGAGAGATTTACTCTTGCAGCTGTCTGGATTCCTGAGAGGGGCCAGGGGCGGAACAATAGCCTCTCAGTAAAAGGGGTTTGGGGGGTTTTTACCCCACCCCAGAAAAATACTGTAGTTTCTCCTTTCAGCACTGTTAGTGAGCCAGTCTCTGTCTAATACCAGTAAGTCAGTAATGCAGGGGGGTTGCTGTTGTGCTGAGTCACAGGCCGGATGGATGAATCTCTCCAGTAAGGCTGAACTTAACGCTGCCACCCTGGATCCATGTCCCGAGAAAGGCCCCCCATCTCAGGTTTTTTTTTTATGGCCCCGGTTTGAACAGGATTTGAGGAGGGATTAGTGCTTCTAAAAAGGACAGAGGTCGGCCAGAGTAACAGCAGCACAAACCAGCCCCCGTCTCTTGTTTTGTAACCCCCCCCCACCCCAACTCCTCCGTGTCTCCACGGGACCCTGCTGGTGTCGAACAGGCAGCACGGTGAGAAAATAAGCTTCCTTCTCCCCGTTTCAAATCCAACTGAGTCCTATTGGCTGCTCTTTCTCTCCCCCTCACCCCGTCGCCCATCCCCACACACACATGCACCACCTCCTCCTCCTTCTCCTCGTCTTTTCAGTATCACCATTTCTCCAGTTCATCAACCCAGCTCGGGTGAGGATAAAAACAACCCAAGAGGCACGCTTGAGAGCTCCTAGTGGACTGCATTCCTGGAGCCTGTTTTGTTATTCCACCTTCTGCCCCTCAGCCTTGATTAGGAGGACCCTGCAGGAGGGGAGAAACAGAAAAGTTAAATACTTAAGTCACGCTACTGCTGCACAGTGAATCAGAGGCATTCGAGTGGCGCAAAAAAAAAAGTGGGTATGTGCGAACGCGACGCCCGCTAAAAGAGGCGCCACACGTCGGGGATGGCTTATTTCTAGGTTTCTGTTGAAAACCTGCCTGGAAGTGCCTATAAAGTGTCTACGTAGACCTCAGTAGGGACAGCGGGACACTGCGGGGAGGCGACGGTGGACCCCGACCTCCACGCTGACGGCTGGCAGGCCTCGCGGCGGTGAAGGACCTCGCTTTGTACAAGCTGCTGGTGACAGCGTGGTTGCAACCCCGCTGGGAGCTCTGCCCCGCCGCGGACCGCCACGAACAATGGCTCTCTTCTTGACAGCACAGTGACTCACTGCCAGCCCCTCCAGCTACCCATGAGGGGACCGGGCCATGCCAGGGACACAACAACGAGCCCTCTGTGGAGCAGCAGAGCTGCTGGTCGTTAAAGGGAGTTGAGATATTTCTGATGGTCTCACTTTGAAGGCTCCAGTTATTCACTTACACTAGTTTTAAGACAGCAGTGCTGCAATATATATATATAGGCCTATATATGTTTTTTTTTTGTTACGAACACAATAAATCACATGCAGTGCACCTTGGTAATGTATTTCTAACCCTTCAACTTGACATTTTTTCCTCACTACAACCACAAACCTGAACTGGGTTTTCTTAGATTTTATAACATACACAAATAGCTGTATATGAGGAAATGATGCATGGTTTCTTCTAAAGGTTTTTTTTTGTTTGTTTGAAGATAGAAAAAAAAAAAGAGCATCCACACAGCATGATACCACCATTGCCGTGTTTTCACCATCGGGGTGATGTGTTCGGGGTCTTAATCGGTGTTACTTTCCCGTCACACAAAGTCTTTGTCCCCGTCTGATGAGAACACCGTATGGGTTTCCTCTCAACACTTTTTACATAAAGGCCAAATCTCCATTATACTGTCCATCGCTAATGGTCATCCAGCTGAGGCTAAATCACACATAAATAGACTCTTATTTAGTCATGTTGGGTAACTATCCACCTTTGGGCATCGAACACAAGGGATGTGTATAAAAAACTGTATTACACTGTTTTTTTTGTTTTTTTTTTTTTTTAATGACTGTCTTAGTATCATTTCCCATTCACAGAACAACTATCCACTACTTTGGGTCAGAAAATCCCCCAAGAAAATATTTATGGTAACAACAGGTCAGAAAGTAGAAGGTTCAACACCGTGCAAGGAGCTTGGCTTTATCAGTCATTAGCCAGAGTTATCTACTAAAAGGGAAAGGCTGATCTGATCAGTAAATCTGTAACGCAGCAGTAAATTATTGTTAAACACCACTGAAACAACAGAGAACAAAGTGCAAACAATCAAACGGATATCGCGGGTTTTATCACTTGAGATTGATAAAAAACGAGATCGATGCGTGGATCTGTTCACTTTGGGAGGTTCAGGCTGGAACAATCCAAGACTGCTTTCACATGTTTACACGGCGATTGCGTGAGGCGGTGCGTGACCCCTTTTTCTGTGATAAATACGAGCGAACTGTTTTGATCACAGTTCGCTCTTGGGGCTTTGGTTTCAGTCAACTGAAGGTCAGAGGTTGGAACCCTGCAGCGAGCACTTAACCACTTCCTGTGCAGATGGAAGCGCAGAGATCATGCAAGGAAGGTATAGAGAGGCAGCACTACTGCTTTCTCTCTGAGACAGAATTACAATCTTTGCATTTTGTGTGTGTGTGTGTGTGTGTTTCTTTACACGCTCTTACCCCCACACACTCTCACACCGCCGCCGTGTTCCTCTCGTAGCCCAGCTGCCTCATCACCTCGCTGCAGTAGGCCTCCACCTGGCCGATCTGCTCCACGTTCAGCCGCTCCCGCCACGCGTAGATCGCCTCCTTCGCGTCCCTGGACGATATGAGGAAGGGCTTGTCCGACGAGTAGCCGTGGCCGCGCGTCATGTTCAGCGCGAACCTCTCCAGCGCCGGGAAGCTGGAGAGGTTGGAGAAGCGGAAGAGCCGCTGCAGCTCCTCCATGGGGCGCAGCACCAGGTCCTCGTAGCGGAGGCGCAGGTAGCTCCTCCTCACCCACGGCGGAGCGCTCATCACCAGCATCATGTCGCTCAGCCAGTTGTCGCAGATCAGCTCCATGGCGCTCGCCACGTAGTTCTCCGCGCGGTTCATCCTGTTGCTGGGCACCAGCAGGCGCTTGTACTTGTCGCTCTGCTTCTTGCTGCGCAGCACCTGGATGCTCTCCTTCACCAGGGCCTGCTTGGACTTGAGCCGCGAGTTGTGCACGGCCCGCGGGTCCCTGAAGAGCTGGACGATCTGCAGGTTGATCGCCGGGTCCCGCATCAGCGGGAGCAGCGTGCTCAGGTCCAGGACGCGCACCCCCTTGATCACCATCACCGGGTACTTCTTGCACTCCCTCTCCAGCTCCCGCAGGTCCCGCCTCTGGCACTTGGCGCACCGGTCCTCCCTCACCAGCCCGACTTCGTGGCGCCGGTGCGCGTCGCACAGCGGCTCCGAGCAGATCACCTTGTTCATCTTCCAGCCGAAGATGAACGCCGTGGTGACGTTCTGCGAGCCGGCGTAAAGTTTGAGGACGGAGAAGTCGCAGCGGTACAGGGAGTTCATCATGTCGCGCACCGCGCCCTGCAGGCTGCCCGCGTCGCCGGGGTACAGCGCCTGCCAGATGTGCCACATGGGCTCGTACAGGTAGAACACGTCCGGGTGCTGGTTGAACAGCTCCCCCAGGAACGACGAGCCGGTCCTCCAGGTGGCGTGCAGGTAGATGTGCGTCCGGGACTGGCTCCTGTTCGTCGGCGCCGGGTTCTCCGGGGCGTCGCTGCCGTTGCCTTTGAAACCGCTATCCCACAGGAGCGCCACCGTGTTCTCCAGCTCGGGGCATCGCGGCTGCTGCTGCGGCAGTTTGGCATTCTGGGCGGATTTGTCCCGGTTGTCCAACACGTAGGGGACGAGCAGAAGTAAGCCTGTGTATGCCAGAATCAAAACCAGGTACTTCTTGTGGAGCCTCCTCTTCATCTCCTTTCGCCGAGAGGGGGGCTGGAAGCTTGTTTTCACAAGAGTGCGAGGCGCGGCGGTCTGTGGAGCGCCCCGGTCGCTACTGTGAAGTTATTCCTCCGTGTGCGAGTGCGGGTGCGGGTTCGCATCATTTTTCACCCGGCGAGGCGGAGCGGCGCTCTGGGTAGGCGTGGTGTCGAACGGAGCCTCACCCCCGTCCGGGAGGCAGTCAGAGGCGAGAGAAATGGATCCGTTGCCGTGTTGTGATTGTTTACGTTCGGAAATGTTGCGCATGCGCACAACGCCGGGGGTCGGGGGGCAAAAAGCCTGTTCTTTTACGTCAAAGGTGTCAAACTCCAGTCCTGGAGGGCCGGTGTCCTGCAACTTTTAGATGTGCCTCTGCTGCACCACACCTGAATGGGATAATTAGGTCATTAAGGCTCTGGAGATCTTATTGAGACAAGGAGGAGGTAATTAAGCCATTTCATTCCAGCGTTTTGTAGCTGTGGCACATCTAAAAGCTGGAGGTCACACTGGAGGTCAGGACTGGAGTTCCAGACCCCTGCTCTAGTGCCATCAGGAATCAGCACACAAAAATACACACAAGGGGGAGACTTTTCGTAAATTGTTTCAGGTGGAGATTTTCATGGCGAGTTAACGTCCTAAATGGAAAAAAAAAGTAAAAATAATTTATATATTTTTTGTTGCTCTTTTCCTATTGCTAGAAATGAACTAAAATCATTTTATAGACCAACAAAATAGAAAAAAAGCCCCTAAAAAAGTGAAATAACTGTAAACATTCAGGAAAATGTCAGACTACTCTTGGTAATATTTTAAACAAGTAAAATATTACTTGTTTAATTTATTGTTGTGCAGGTAAAGGAAGACAAAACAAAATCATAATATTTGTGTGTTATCGAGTGGGGGGAAAGGAAATGTTTTTTTGTTGTTGTTGCCTAAAAGCTTTTTGAAATAATAATAATAATAAAAAGTCACTACCTTTTCCTTGCCAATAAAAAAAAAAAGCTTTCACTTTGGCCATTTTTTTAGAAAGGCAACAATATGCAGCGCAGTGGCAAAAAAAAAAAAAAGCAAATAAATATTTGTTGAAAATGTTCCTGCATTTCATTTATTCATTTATTTACTTACCTTTCCTGAGCCCAGTACGGAAGAGGATTAGGGCCACTGGAAAAAAAAAAAAAATGTCCGAAATTTTTTTTTTCAGTGGTTCAGAAAAGGTTAAAAAAGAAGAAAAAAAATTTTGTGGCCCAGAAAAAAAAAAAAAAAAAAAAATTGTGCCGCAGAAAAAAAAAAATCTGTGCCAGAAAAAAAAAAAAAAAATCTGTGACAGAAAAAAAAAAAAATTGTGGGCCAGAAAAAAAAAAAAAAAAAAAAAAAAAAATCTGTGAAAGAAAAAAAAAAAAAAAAAAAATTGTGGGCCAGAAAAAAAAAAAAAAAAATTGTGGGCCAGAAAAAAAAAAAAAAAAAAAAAGTCAGAATTCGGACTGATGGGCGCCAGCAGCAGCCACACAGACGCAGGTTGAGTTACGGCGGACAGCCAATGTTCTGGAGAAAATGTCTGATTTAAGCGACTTTTTACGTGCCAGAAGAGTACCAGAAGCGTCCATTGCACTAATGGAAGAACAAAAGGTGAGTAAATCAAATGGGATAGTTCAGTGTCTAAAGCCGAACGGTTATAGCTAGCTGTTAGCATGTTTGTTAGCATACGCGGTTAAAGGAATAAGCTGATTTACAATGTTAAATCACACGGATGAATAAAGGATATAACAGCTGTTAATTGCTGGAATTGTCTCTAAAGTGTTTGGGATGTTTATTTTATTGTTCTTCTGTTTGAATGTTTTACAATTAAACTAAGGTTAGCTGTATATGTCAGCCACCTTCTAAATAAGATGTCTGCTGTGTTAAACTGCAACTTTTAGTTCAGTAGAGGACAGAAACTATAGTACAAAGTGACAAACGTTTATAAACACAGCTAATCAATCCAGTTCTTCCTCTTTTTCAGTAAAATAGAGGACTGAACATTTACTGCTGCTATTATTGTCATTCTCCCCAAACAGTAAATTGCTTTAAGCAGAAACGTAAGGATACAATCTTAAATGTAACTTTGATGTTGATTTACAGAGTAAATAATTGTCCTTTCTCATCTTTTTCTGTGCAGATTGACTGTGATGCCGTAGGTCTCATGGACGATGCAACACTTGAAAACTTCTTACCTTCATATGGAGACAGAATTGCTGTTTTCAACTACTGCAAAAGCAAACAGCCATTGTCCAAAAGAAAACAAGGACTTCTTCAAAAGCTTCGGGACAAAATGAAGAACAGAAAGGAAAGTCCACACGAGACCATGACACATGAAAGTACAAGACAGAAAAAGAGGCCAAAAGGAACAAAAAATGTTGAGATTGGATGGATACATAGTGATGGAAAACTACCAAACAGGTGAGAGCAAAGCAGGGAGGTGGCACTAGAAAAATTCAAATGGCCAGTGATTCTGGATTAAAAGACATTCTTCAAGAAGGAAAGACACTTTTTTTCCTGATGGAACATCTCCTAAGGGACCTGAAACAGATTTTGAGTTTGAGGTTTGGGACTTTAAACAGAACCTTCTTACAGAAGACACCGGCCTAACTATTGGGAAAATGTATGAAGCAGTGAGACTGTCAATGTTGCGCTTCTACATTGCAACAAAACCAAAAGATGCAGAAGAAGATAACAGTGACGCATCTGAAGTTGTGTTTGTTTTGGAAAGCAGTAGCAGCTAATTTAATCCATTACAGGTGGTGGATGTCAGGAGGACATCCACCACATCCATCTGTTGAAGTCCAACAGAGTTCAGAAGTTTTTGATGATTCCCAAATTACTTTTGGTCCCATTCTTGATGCTGAAGAAGATACAGATGACACATTAATCTATGAGGGTTTTGTTGTTCCCCCCAGTCCAGCAAAATCCAGAAGATGCAATAATGATCACTGTACGCAATGCTGACACTTTACATGACCTTATTACTGCTTTCTCTGATGAAGAAATTATGAGAAAAACACTGAACGTAACGCGCATACTTCCAGACAACACAGAAGAAGCAGGCACTGGCTCAGGAATACTGAGAGATGTACTCACTTGCTTCTGGAATGAATTTTATGAGCGATGCACCCTTGGTACAACAGTGAAAGTGCCATTCATCCGCCATGACTTTCAAGCTGAGAAATGGAAGGCAGTTGGACGAATCCTTTTGAAAGGTTACCAAGACTGTCAGTATTTTCCAAATAAAATTGCAATCCCTTTTCTTGAACAAGTGCTTTTCAATAATGTTTACAGTGATCTTAAAGCACATTTTCTACAGTTTGTGAGCAGCCAAGAATGTGAAGTTTTGAGGGAGGCAGTTAAGAATTTTTCTGCTGTTGACCTTGATGATCTTGTGGAAGTTCTTGACAATTATGGCTGTAGAAAAATAATCACTCCTGAAAGTCTCCCTACAATCCTTGATGAAATAGCTCACAAAGAGCTCATCCAAAAATCGATGTTCGTCATTGACTGCTGGAGGGAGATCATCTACCCACATCTGTCCCTCAGCCCAGAAGCACTGACCAAGCTGTTCTCAGACCTGCAACCAACTTCCAAAAAAGTCTGTCAGCTGCTGAAATTTGCTCTAGATTTAACTCCAAAGCAAAAGGAAGTACAGAGTCATCTCAAAAGATTCATAAGAGAGCTGGATGACATAAAGCTTCAGAAATTTATGAGATTTTGCACTGGATCTGATCTCATTGTGACAAACTGCATATTTGTGGAATTTCAAGATATGACAGAGTTCACAAGAAGACCAGTCGGACACACATGTGGAAGTACTCTGCAAATAGCAGATAGCTATGAAAACTTCCCAGATTTTAGATCTGAATTCAATGCAGTTCTTGACAGCAATGTCTGGGTAATGGACATTGTTTGATTCATCGTGCAATGCATTACTTTTGAAATGTTCAATCAGTACAGCAGAACTACAAAGACACATAAAGAAAAAGTATTTTCAACAGAGAGAAATTATTGTTGTTTAAAAGAAATTGATGGAAGTTAGCCATTTCTATTGGTAGCTCAGTTTTTCACTGAGAATATACAAGTTTCCTTTGTTCTCACTAGTTTTACATCATACAAAGAAGTTGCCACAAACAAATTAATAGCTGTTTGTTACATCCAAAAGCATCTTGACTTGATCTCAGATCTCCAACTGCCGAATAGAAACCTTAAATGGAAACAATAAAAATATTGTTAGAGAGCTATAAAATTAAAATAAAACTTGCTTTTAAGCTTTCCTTAGATAAGAAGTAAGACTTTCAAATTCATTTGTTATTTAATAATTGGGTCTACAATAGATGTAGAATACAACAAAAAAATTGATTTATATAGAAAATCTTGTACAGTGTGTCCACACTTGAAACTTGTAAATACGGGCCAGTTTATTTTGAACTTTTTATGTCCGCAAAATGTTTTTCAAACCACGCATCTGTTAAGGAGCATTGAGGTGTTAGTGTTTTGTATTTGCTGTTAAATACAAACATACAATTTAAAGTTATAGAAAACATTCGTCTACATTTTCCTTAATTTTATAAATGTTATTGTCACTAAGCATATGTGCTGTTAATCTGTCATCAATCAAGCTGTGTGATTCTCAGTATGTTTTGAAGAAAACCACTTGTTCCTAATGTTAGAAATAAAAACAATGCAATGGAAAAGCTGAGGTTATTTGAACAAATGTATGCCATTTTGTCATGTTCAAAAACAAGGTATTGATCTAACACCTGTCGACAAGATAGATATTTTGTATGTGTATTTTATCAAT
Organism: Poeciliopsis prolifica; assembly: GCF_027474105.1. Lineage (NCBI taxonomy): Eukaryota > Metazoa > Chordata > Actinopteri > Cyprinodontiformes > Poeciliidae > Poeciliopsis > Poeciliopsis prolifica. Next base: position 23,579,633 of record NW_026562377.1, read on the forward strand.
TAGCACTTATTCCATCTGTGCATCTGAGATGATGTTGTTTTTGATAACAAAAGCTTTAATGTTTTATACTAATTTACGGCTGTATACAAGGTTATATTCAATCTGAAAGTTTGTTTTAAAAGTTAGGTCATTCTAATGACCATGTTTTTTTTGGATTAGCAAAAGAAATGTTGTTATATTTTGCTAATAAAATGTTACTTTACCAAATACTTTTCTATTATGGTTTTCAATATGTTAGCTAAGCTTGGCTTTTATTTGAAAAGGTCTAATAACCAAAAGTATTGAAATTGTTGAATTTGAAGATAGTTATAAAAACTAAGAAATGTTATGTTTTTTTTGGAATTTAGCAAATACAATTTTGTTAATTTTAACACATTTAAAACAACAGTTGGGGTGCTGTGGTGGAAAAGCAAAAGTCCTGTATGGAGACCGCAGTCCTGAATGTGGACATCAGACGTTTCCGAGTCATGGCCTGATGACCTTAGTATCACAGTTTCCTCTCTTATTGCTCACTTTCCTGTCTGACCACTGTCTTATCTAACTTCAGATAGTGATAAAAACAAATGACTTTTTTCAACTGTTAAATATTTGACATCAATTGTATTATGAAAAGACTTGGTAAACAAAACATTGAAGTTCATTTTTATTTCACAGACAATTGTTTTCCATGTGTTCAATTTATGACATCCTTTTTGCTCTTCTGCCATTTAGTTCACATCTCAACCATACACTTACAATATCTTTAACAGAACAGCATTTTGTTTTAAACAAAAAAATATATATGAATCACAATGCATACCCGTTTAAAAGGACTGACATTTGGCTCATAACTGATTATCATTGAATAACTTTGCATCAGCATTGTTCCTTCAAATGACTGAAAGCGAAACAAACTATGGGTTAGGAAATCATGTCAAACAACCTGCAATTTTAATTTTTATCCGAACAGTAACAGCTTGTACATTAATGTCAGGTCATCAGAACTCTACAAAAATAATGACAGCAATAAACTTTCATGTTCTGGTAAAATGACGTCAAAAAGGTTCTGTTTGCTTGCATACTTTTCATTCTTTAATTAGATGTAGAGCAGGGAGCCCTGTTTAGAGGGCACCTATCACATTGCAAACACTATCCAATGGCATGATGGAGATAAATAGCAACACTTTTTAAATGATCTTTATGCACACTGAAAGTTGCTAAATACTTTGAAGAATTTCTTCTCTTAACCTTATATACAAATCAGCAGCAATAAGTGGATCTCTTGGGGCCTCCAAGTTGTGTTCTACCATAAGCAGACAACAAAGTTCAAAGACTGTTTTCATCACAGGGATATGGACCTTTTGGTGTACACTCTTCCATACACACAGTGACCTCATCCAGAGAAACAGGTTTCAGTCTATCCTCAGCTTTGTGCAGCTCTGGAAATGAGTACATCACCACAGGTCGGCCCGATACTGCACCCCCACTTGCCCGGATTTTGTGTGAGTTCCATGTGTTCACAACATCATCAAGGTCATCCTGCATAAAAACAAACCATAAATGTTTAAAACTAAAATTGTAACTGTAGCTTTTGCTAAAGATGAGGCATATATTAATCTCAGCATACATAGAAAGTGACCTCTAATCAAAACCAAGCAGCAAGAACAAAATTGCAATTCCAAAACATTTTATTCTGCACATAAAATGATTCCCCAACGTATGGTAAAACTTTGTAATTTACGGATAGAACTTATTTTTAAAACTACACCAAAGGAGTTTAGGGGAACACATTCCCAAGTAATTTAAACCATTTTATTTTTAGTAAACATACCAGAAGATATGCTTTTAATACCTTTTTTGAAAAAAAAAAAACATTGCAGTGTACCAGTATATACTTTTACCTGAATAAGATTAAGAAAGCAGAATTGGATAAGGCTTTTATCCAAAAATCTCCTGTAAAGTGACCATCATCCAGAAAGGTTTGAAATAAGTTCATCCAAAACTGTGCGCTCTGTTTACGGAGGGTGGACCACCATCCTTCAATGCGCTGGTTGGATGTACTTCTTCCGTAAAGGAAACTTTTGTCCCCTGCAAAACTGTCTGTGTGGTTTCGCCTCAGAAATATTTGCATTTGTTCAACACAAATGTTTTCTGTGCCTCTGTCGGCACGTATTCTTTCAGGACATCCTTTGACACATGAAACGGTTTTCAAAAAATAACTTGCAATCAGTTTTGGGTCATTGTTCGTGGTATAAGCCTCCATCCATAAAACATGCCGGCTAAAACCATCTATACAGCCACTGATAGCAATGCCATAAGGTTTTAGTTTATCGTAGCCATCCATATGCCAGAGCGCATTTGGTCCTCTGCAATTGTACTGACGTCTTCTCAACCGTCGTGCTTGTCTCAGTTCCACACCTTCTGGGTCAACAATTTGATTAATTGTCTCACAGTGTCTTGTGACACCACAAATCCATGTTGAATCGCACGAAGATGTAGCCACCGATAACCTTGCATTTGTCCATTAGTCATTATTTGTTGTTGGACAAAGGCTAGCACTTCTTCAAGGTCGGACTGATTCTTTCTTCGAAACAGCCCAAGTCTTCTGCAAATTCTTTTTAGAGTTCGATTACTTAATATAGTATGATGACTGTGCGCTAAAATTTGAAGGATTTCTTTGTTATTTAAAGAGAGTCTGAAGTAAAGCCTAATGATATCATCCAAATCTGACATTTTCAAGCTTCTTTCACTTTAAGAAGGGAACAGTCTTAAACAGAAGGCCTTTTTTCCTCTTGGACAGTTTGTTGATTTAGTAGAAGTTTTAAAACAGCAAATCCATCGCCGTGATTTTTCAGCTTTGCTGCGGCATCACAGTCAATCTGCACAGAAAAAGATGAGAAAGGACAATTACTTAGTCTGCAAATCAACGTCAAAGTTACCTTTAAGATTGTATCCTTACGTTTCTGCTTAAAGCCATTTACTGTTTGGGGAGAATGACAATAATAGCAGCAGTAAATGTTCAGTCCTCTATTTTACTGAAAAAGAGGAAGAACTGGATTGATTAGCTGTGTTTATAAACGTTTGTCACTTTGTACTATAGTTTCTGTCCTCTACTGAACTAAAAGTTGCAGTTTAACACAGCAGACATCTTATTTAGAAGGTGGCTGACATATACAGCTAACCTAAGTTTAATTGTAAAACATTCAAACAGAAGAACAATAAAATAAACATCCCAAACACTTTAGAGACAATTCCAGCAATTAACAGCTGTTATATCCTTTATTCATCCGTGTGATTTAACATTGTAAATCAGCTTATTCCTTTAACCGCGTATGCTAACAAACATGCTAACAGCTAGCTATAACCGTTCGGCTTTAGACACTGAACTATCCCATTTGATTTACTCACCTTTTGTTCTTCCATTAGTGCAATGGACGCTTCTGGTACTCTTCTGGCACGTAAAAAGTCGCTTAAATCAGACATTTTCTCCAGAACATTGGCTGTCCGCCGTAACTCAACCTGCGTCTGTGTGGCTGCTGCTGGCGCCCATCAGTCCGAATTCTGACTTTTTTTTTTTTTTTTTTTTTCTGGCCCACAAATTTTTTTATTTATTTATTTTTTTCTGGCCCACAATTTATTTTATTTTTTTCTGTCACAGATTTTTTTTTTTTTTTTTTTTTCTGGCCCACAATTTTTTTTTTTTTTCTGTCACTGATTTTTTTTTTTTTTTTTTTTTTTTTTCTGGCCCACAATTTTTTTTTTCTGTCACAGATTTTTTTTTTTCTGCGGCACAATTTTTTTTTTTTTTTTTTCTGGGCCACAAAAAATTTTTTTCTTCTTTTTTAACCTTTTCTGAACCACTGAAAAAAAATTTTCGGACATTTTTTTTTTTTTTTTCCAGTGGCCCTAATCCTCTTCCGTAGCCCAGAGGATGAGAAGACGCGTTTGTCTCGTTTCCTTCCTCCACCCTGCTTGACTGGAAGCAGGAAGCAAACGGGCAAGGATGTGATCCTCTAGACTGGAGCTGGTTCTGGTGCCACATCCAGAAAAGAAAAGAAACATTCTTGTTCTAACTTTCTCCACAGAACCTTTACCAGCTTGGCATGCAACATCGATCGTTGCTACAATAACAAAACCAGCTTGAGACAGACATTAAGCCCGTGACCCCACAGTGACCTCACGTTACGCATTCACCCATCCACACACTTTCCAACACAGATCATAACAATAACTATTAAAATAAATGTAAAAATGCATATGTCATCCAATCAGTTGCTTCCGTGTTGTTCTCCAAAGAATATGCTACACCTTCATAATTTTCAGATGCTTGAGTGTCGTTTACGTTCATGAAGTTCTTTCTAAAGTTTTGCCAAGCTAAAAGGACTGGTACTGTGTGGAGCAATATTCTGACAACAACAATAATATCAACGTTACACTGCCTTGATTCAAACCAGCAGACTCTGCAGCATTGGACACGGTTCTTTACATATTTCCAAATCATTGCTGAGTTGCATCTGAATTTGTATCAATCAACCACATGTTATCTCTTTATCGAATAGTAAAGAGATTACATTTTTTGATCTCTTAGGCACACAAAAGCTTCTTCCACGCCGCCTCAACATCGCCACTACCCGAGTCATCCACCGGTTGACTGTCAGGGAACGCGTCTTGTGTTCGTGCGTTTGTTTCAGGCAAGTCACGCCCCGTTACAAATAATAAAAAACCAAACCACCAGGAAAATTTTGCTCCTTGAGTTAATATTTTTACGCAGGTACTAAGTGGCTTCGCTTAGCTTGACGAAACAGACTATTTATTTTCTTTGTGGACCCGTTCAGAAACCACCGAGCGTGAAGGCGGGGCTCTGGTTAAATCTGTTTGTGGGCGGAGTTTAGTAAACTTAGAAAATGACAACAAGCACCAAGAACGTGTGTTAAAATAATAGCCAGGTATAAGTGTATAACTTCTGGTGAGGATGAGCACAGATTTGTTTTGTTGTGAAAGATTTAGCCGCTATTAGCTTTGACCTGGGAACCATTCAGAAGATTAAAACATCAAAACACGCCGCTTGCGCATGCGCACTTGCTCTTGTTTCCAAAGACAAACGGAGCGCGGTAATGCAGAAAGCTATTAACAAAAACAGCTCAACGTCTCCCATTTCTGCAGCAAATAAACACATTTCGAGCCACTCCCGGGTCTCGCGGAGCCGCCAAAGCGGCTACATGTCAACCACCGTGAGCTGGCCGCGGTAGCCCGAAGCTAACTGCAGCGTCGACATGGCGCACTGGAGCACCTTCGAGAAGGAGACGGAGAGGGAGACGAAGAGGCTCGTCAGGTGTATCAGCGGAGTGCAGGACGAGGAAGACCAGAACTTCCAGCTGGCGCTGAAATTCGCCTGGTCGAACTTCAGGTGAGTCCGTGGCGCGCTGGCGGAGCCGGTGTTGACAGCTAGCGCTGTCAACAGCGCTAGCTAGCCGCTATCAGTTGACGGTGAGCTCGGCTAACTGTGCGCTCTCTCCCGCAGGTTTCATCGGTATTTGGATGCTGACAGCCATAAAATTCAACGCGCAGTCGATGGGTGAGTTAGCGCTCCGGGGACGGGGTCGGCTAATTTCCTCTCTTCCCTTTTCAACAATTTCCACGCATTCTTGAGACGTATACAATTTGATGTCGCAGAATAGAATAGAATTCAGCTGTATTGTCATTGCACTGTCACAAGTACAAAGCAACGAAATGTAGTTTGCATCTGTCCAGAAGTGCTATACAGGATATAAATATTTATAAACAGGTGTACAAAGATGTGGTGTATAAAAAAATAATATAAAATAACAATAAAGAAAAAAAAAAGTCAAACTGCACAACCTTTAGTATCAAGATAAATGACATTACATATTAAGAGCAAAGCATAGTTCTTGTGATAGTTTGCAGTCAAATACTTGTGCCAAAAAAAATAAAGATCCTGTAAATATAAGAATTGTGTCATTCATGGTCAGTTCAGATTTTTGTTTTCTTTTTCTAGACCTTTGATGACATTTTACTGGAACAGTTGTTGTGCTGCGTAACTGTGGCAACAAGGTGTCTTTTTCTAAACTGATTGGTATCCCAAAACCTCAAATCCTTACCTGAACTATGACCCCCCAAACTCTAGAGAAGCTGAAAATGAAGCTTAATGGATGCAGAGAGTGAAGGGGGAAGTTCAAGCTTTCTCCTCTAATCCACCTTTCTGACTACCTAACAGATTTAAAGAGAAGCGCCAAATGCAAATGAGGTAGATGAGGTAGATGAGCAGGCCTTACCAGAAACTGATTGTGTCATCCAGGACGTGTTGATGTTGCTTATCGTCTCTTCTGCCTGGATATTGAGCTTTTAGCTCGTCACCGTCAGTGATGCCGCAACAGTTTTCAGTAAGAGGCCACTTCGGATTAGTTGCGAGACTGACTGCTACCAGAACTCCTTTCTGCTCAGAGTATTTCCATCCACAATGATTCACTTAATACACTTTGAAGTTGAGAGTTATGACTTTCCCTACATTCGGTTTTGAACAAATGAAATGTTTTTGGACTGAATTTGATAAGCTAGTTGTTAGATGTGTTGAAGTCCTGGAATAATGGTAATTTGTTGTATTTATGTTCATACTTTTTTTTTTTTAAATGTTCCTTATTTTATTATTATTGCAACAAAGTTTTGCTCAGTATGCACTTTTTAAATGTTTACTTGAATGACAACAATCTCTAAGTGAGCACACCCAGTCAGGTAGATTCACACTATATTTTTCAAACATTTTTTTTCTTTTAGTGATATAAACATTTATTTTTTGTATTTCTCATTTTTTTCCTCCCAGTTTAAAGTGTATTAGAAGCTTAAGAAATTGTTCTGTAGCAATAAAATAAATGACCCGCGTTGCCCAATGCTGTTATGCATAATCGTTTTTTTCTTCTTCTTCTTCTTCTTCATTTTTTATTTTAATTTTTTTAAGCATCTATGAAAAGCTGATGGTCCACTCTGACCTGAGTAAGGCGGGCAGCTGGAGGAGTCTCACCGAGGAGTTCCTGACCTCACCACTACCCAACACCAACGGAGCGAAGGTAATAAACCAAGTGTGGAAATTGAAAACTTTAATTTTCACACGAGCCAAACAGTGTTGGCCAACACGTTTCATCATGCCCTGTGTTTCTCTTCTTCTTCTCTTTTTTTGTTTTGGTTTTAAACGACACAACACCCTGACAGCAGATGGGGAAAACAGCGCTCCAGATTGCATAACCTGCCACTAAACTTTCAAACTGTTCCACTTACCTTTTTTTTTTTTTCTAGACAGACACACACTACGGGATCCTGTCACTGCTGCTTTTCTTATCAGATTCTCCCTCAAACACAAACTTCACTGAGAGACCCAGGGTGAAAGATGCCGGTGAGCTTCTTCTGCTATTTTTCACTTTGGAATCACTCACCCCCTAATTAATCGCGTGTCCGTTCAGAACCGGAGGACGAGTTCGACTGGGCCAAGTACCTCATGGAAGGGGAGGACGTGGACGCCGGGCCGTTCCCGGACACGCCGGTGGGTCTTGGAACGGCGACACCTTTCAAACGCGTTTCCGTGGCCGTACGTTGTCACCACTCTCTTCTGTAGGAGTGGTCGGAGGACGAAAGCGAGAACGATGACGGGCAGCAGCCAATCAGCAGGGAGGACTCTGGGATCCAGTTGGACAGGACCCCCCAGGAGGACCAGGACACCACCAGCAAGACGATGCCAGTCGCATGGACGGGTGCGCAGAATATACAGAAAGAAACGTGGAAACGGTTGTGGAAATTATTCACGCTCGAACCACAAACCGGAATGTGTTTAATTTTCCGTTTACTTTTGCCAAAACAGAGGTTTCAGTCTGGAAAGTGTCTGTGAATATCCATGTTATTTACACTTCCATGTCCCTGAATAATAATTTTAAAAAAATCGTCAGCATGATGCTGACACCGCCAGGTTATTTTAGTTGGAACGGCATGTTCAAGGCTATGTGTTAGTTTTACTGTCACACGAAGCCAAAATGCAATAGTTTATAAAGTAACAAAGTTATTTTAAATACATGTCTCTATACATATGCATTGGAAGCCTTTACAATTTGTATTTGTAAAAAAAAAAACAAAAGAAAAGTACAGAGTCATGTACTTCCTGTTACTTTGTCAGTCTGATACCGGAATCCATTAAGCTTTTTAGTTGCAATCTGACAAAAACGAAGGAAATTACAGGAGATATAAATGATTCTGCAACATCCGGCAGGAATAGTGTGTCATAGTTTTAAAATAACCACGTTTCGGTTTGTTTGTTTTTTTTTTCCAGTGGGGGAACCAGACGCCCGGGCCTGGCTTGAACAGCATGTGATGACTCCGTACTGGGTCGCTCACGCTCCTCGCTTCTCCCACAGCTTGCATTTACACTCCAACCTGCTCAACGTTTGGTAAGATTTCAGACTCCTTTAAGATAAAATTCAATCAGTGGCATGTGGATCAGAACTCAGGGGGGAAATTCTATTTTAATACTGGTATCAAATTTTAATGTGGTATAAATCATAAAAGTGGGCTTTGAAATGTCACTAAGTTGCAAATTACACATTTGGAACATTAATCTTAATATCTTAATGCAATATCATTTTGGTTTTTTCTCTGTTCCACATGACATAAGCAACTTTTTCTCTCATTCCTGAGTTGAAAGGTTGTGACGTTCAGGTGTTCTCGTTTTCAGGGACCAGCACTTGTATAACACAGATCCTCTGTATCTGCCGGAAGAAAAAGCCTTCGTCACCGAGACTCAGGTCGTACGGGAAACCTTGTGGTAAGAATTTGGTGACGCTGAGCCTCCTCACTCGCTGCACACAAGTACACAGAAAACGATCGATGAGGTAATTATGTTGATTTATTTATTTATTTTTGTGACGGGGATGATCTGTGTGTTTTTCAGGCTTCTGTCCGGGGTGAAGAAACACTTTATATTCCAGCATCATGACGGCAAAGTGTCTGTGAGGAATAACGTGGTGGTAACCCATCTGACAAGTGTAAGTTTTTTTGTTTTTACATGTTATTTTCATCTTTTCGCCTCTTAACAAAACAGAGAGTTCCTGTTTTGTTACATACCAGGCTGAGAAATACCTTCATTTTACGTTTATTCCATCCAAATCGAATACCACTGGCTGATCCGAAATACTGTTAAAATTAAATGAAGTTTTAAAATTCAGCTTGTTCTGGAAAATTTAGCCCTTCATTTTATAGAAACACAACGCAAGAGAAAATGTCCGCTTATCAATTAAGCGCCCATCGATCGGTGAGATCCTACAGCTTTGGATTTACTCATTAATCAATAACTTGCCAGTTGCTGGTATTTTACCATGTGCTTTGTTTTTTGTGGTTTGTTTGGTTTTGTTTTGATACAATAATGTGGTCGTGTTTTTGTTCTGCAGAACTGCCTGCACTCGGTGCTGGAGCACGTCGCCGTGTACGGACAGGCGGTGTTCAGGCTGCAGAGGTTCATCGACGAGGTGACGGGCCACAGCTCAGAGCCCGGCCCGCCTGGCCCGGCCTCCTCCCACAGCTACAGGAAGGGCTCGGAGCCGCCTTTCAGGACCTACCAGGCTTTTGTTTGGGCTCTCAACAAATACTTCGCCAGCTTCAAAGAAGAGCTGACCGCAATCGAACGAGAGGTCATCAGCAACGGTAAGCAGTACGGCAAGCTTCAGGTTCATCATCGTAAAGAGTTTGTTTGGGATTTCCTTTGATAAAGGAGCCACAGCAGAGCTTTGCCATTGACTACGTAAACAGTGAGAGGTCCTAGAGATGCCTCGGTCCCACTCTGTTTCGTTTATTATCAAGTCATTTTTCAGGATTGAATAAATATGACTTTAAATGGCCAGAGGCTATTTATGTTTGAAGCCATTTAGAGTCGCTGTTTGTTCCTTAAATTGGCCTGAAATGTCTGAACTACGCAAACACAGATGTATATATTCCGAGGGCCGAAATTTTTTGATGATTACCATGATGACATTACTCCATTTCTGTGCGCGCCAAAGGAAAAACCTGTCCATGTCATTACTGAGTATTGATGTGTTTGCTGAGATGCAGCTTTCATGTTTTGTATGAACTGTTGTCTGTTTGCAGATGAGACGGTGACCCTGTCCGGCGTCCTAGAGCGTCTCAGCCCTCACCTGGCCCAGATCAAAGTTTTGCACAAAGTCTTTTGCACGGGAGTCGCTGAAGTTCCCCCTGCAACCCCAAATGTTGTACGGGCCTCTCACTTGCTTAATACTCTCTACAAAGCTATTATAGAGTATGACAGTGTTGGAGATGCATCAGAGCAAGCGGTGAGTATTTTTTAAAGTTATTTTTATCCTAAACCTAATGGAGGAGTTTCTAACAAAGAAACAGAGTTATTGAAATTTTATACATACTTCTGCGAATCTGCTACTGTGCTAATAGCGGAGCAAATTTTTTCTTTTTGTATAGCGCATTAGCGCTTTTGCTAACTATAAAAACATTCAGCACACTTCTGAAGCGCTAATTTACTTGCCTGCTTTGTAATCTTGAAGTTGAATAAAGTTTGACATTTGCGTTGGAAGTTTGGGTTATTGACTATCAACAATTGTTCTCGTAGTCAAACGTTGATGTTCATGCTTTTATTTTGACAGTGGTGAAGACTGTTTATGCAGCAGTTCTCTCTTTTGTTCTTTTCTCCCCCATGCCACTATCTTCATAACATAAAATAAAACATGGAAAGTAGAGGACAACATACAAACATAAATATCATATATAGGGAAATTATAGAATTATACAACATGTAAATTATACATAGCAAAATGAAATTGGTGTTTGAAGGTTGTAGTGTTTCAAGGGCAGAAATAGTTTGAATTGAAGTCAGTGCTTTACTATTAGCTTCCACTAAACACAAAGCTGATATAATACTTTAGCATTAGCTTTCACTAAATGCCAGGCTGATGTAGCACTTTAGCATTAGCATCCACTAAATGCAATGTTGGTGTAGTGCATTAGCTCCATTAAATACCGACTTGGTGCAGTGATTTAGCGTAGCAGACGTTTTAGTTAGCGGTGCCCACCGCTGGTTAAATGTGTGGCCGTTCTTTCTCTGCCAGGTGGCTCTGCTCTTTTCTCTGTGGACTGAGACGGTCAGGCCATATTTGGAGATTGTGGACGAGTGGATTGTTCACGGCCATCTGTTCGACCCTGCCAAAGAGTTCATCATCCAAAGGTTAGCTTCAAGGAATCATTACACACACTTCCCACATGTGTAGCAAATTGTAAGCACACATCTAAAAGATGAGAATCATTCACCTTCCCAGTCCTCAATATGTTCTGCTTTGTGTCTCGATAAAGTGTGTAAGTTTGTAGTTGTGAGACTCTATTCAAGCAGTCTGAATATTTGAGGGAAGCCACCAAAGCAGATTCACAATTGTTAATATTATAAAATCCAGAACATCTATGTTTTGTTATGCTTTCTAGAAATAAGGATGTCCCAGTAAACCACAGGGACTTCTGGTACGCCACCTACACCCTATACAGCGTCTCCGAGATGGTGGACAGCGAGGAAAAGCTGAACGACTCAGCCAGTGGGAGCTCCGGTGGGGATCCAGGCTCCAGCAACAGGCAGCTCACCATGGTGTCCTTCCTCAAACCAGTGCTGAAGCAGATCATCATGGCCGGGAAATCCATGCAGTTGCTCAAAAATCTACATTGTAAGGAAGCCCAGGATTCCGAGAGATCCTCCAGAGGTCGGTGTTTGTCCTGGTAGTGCGTCACAACAGTTTGTTTTGTTTGTTTGTTTTTTTTAGTTGAAGGGATGCATTCATGATCTCAGAAAAATAACATTGCAGATGCAGAGAGGAAGAGTTTGTACACGCTGTTTCTGGAGTCGGTGCAGTCCCGCCTCAGCAGCCCAGAGGAATCCCCGAACGACAAGATGACCGAGCAGCAGGCCACGACCAGGAGCCTCGTAAAGATGCAGTCCATCATTGCGCAGCACCTGGAGATCGACGACGTCCACGATCCACTTTTAGCCATCAACTTTGCTAGGTAGCAACAAACTGAATCACCTTTTTTGCTTAAATAATGGTTACTGTGGCTGTGCTTGAAAAAATAATTCAAGTATTTCTATTAAAGCTACAAGCATTGGAAGTAATATTATGTTTTCACATCTGATATAAAGGGGCAGAATTATGCAAAATCTACTTTTTAAAGCTTTTTATGTCATAATGTTATTCCATCATCAAAAATGCACCTATAGTGTTGCCTTGATTCTTTCATGCATGTTTGAGAAATCCTTTAATCTCCCATGGTAACCGTTCAGCTGTGCACAGCTGGGTGGACGTAGCTCCGCCTTTGAGGAGCTGCGGTTTCTAATCTTCTACAGTGAAGCCCTCTCCCACTCAGCTCCTTCAGACTAGCCAGCAGAAATGAGCAAACACCTACTTCTCAGTGAAAACATAGTTAAAGGGTTAATTGAGGAGCCATGCTGTGACGTCTTCCTGAAGGCCAAGTTTCAGAAAAAAACAAGTTTTTAGAGGGACCGATTTTCTTTTAAGTGATATTTGGTGTATAGTATTTTTATAAAAGTAAGAGTCATTTGATTGTTCTACAAAATGGCACTAGGTGCCTGAAAAACATGTACTACTGCCCTTTAAAGCCAGAGTGAGTCCAAAGACAAAATTAGAAGCCCAAACTGAATGTGACCTTCATGCACCTTCTTTCTCAGACTCTACTTGGAGCAGAGCGACTTCCACGAGCGTTTCTCTGGCGGCGACTTCATCGTGGACCGCTCGTCTCAGTCGGTCACCTGCCAGACCTTCGAGCTCACCCTGCGCTCCTGCCTCTACCCCCACATCGAGAGGCGGTACATCGAGTGCTGCGGCAACCTCATGAAGACTCTGAAGAAAGACTACAAGTAGGCACCGCTGTGTTGTGTTTTCCTTTTTATTCTCGTTGCTCTAAGTGCTTCCCGTTGTGTCAGATCGTATCCAGCATGTTGTTTTTCGGCAGGTTGCTGGAATACCTCCAAGCCATGAGGAACTACTTCCTGCTGGAAGCCGGAGACACCATGTACGACTTCTACACCGCCATCTTTGAGAAAGTGCAGGAGAAGGAGAGCTGGCAGCAGCCTTCTTTTCTCAATGTGCAGCTGCAGGAGGCAGTGGGACAGCGCTACCCAGAGGACAGCAGCAGGTACTGCAAGTCTTTGCTTTCAGCTCGATGTAGCAGAGTGAAAACTGTACGATGGTTTATGAGGGCAATTTTTTTTGACCCCCTAAAAAGTGAGAGAAAATGTCCTAGAAAAATATTTAATAGTTTGAGATTAATGCAAGATTTTTATTTTATTTTATTTTTTTAGAAAAAGACTTGGAAATTTCAGAGTTTGAAAAATTGAAAATTTGCCACGAATAACTCAGAAATTCTGAGATTAATCTCGAAAATTTTCTATCAATAAGTGTGAAAAATTCCCAACTTACGAAACTCAAAAATTGTTTAGTTTTTTTCTTGTAAATCTCAAAATATCTGAGTTAGGTTTTTTTGGGCATATTTTTGAGATTAATCTAAAATCTTTGTGTGAGTTTTTTCCCCCACAAATGTTCAACTTTTGGAGCTCACAAATGCCCTTGTTTTTTTGTTTTTTGTTGTCTAAAAAGATTATTCTCAGTATTTTTTTGCCGGACATTTACGTCGGTCCAAATACGTTGTCATAAATCTGAGAATTGCAAAGCAGATATTTCATATTTCATGTCCTATAGGTTGTCGGTCTTCCTGGAGCCTCTGGACGCCTCCAGGAAAAAGCACCCAGTGAATAATTTAGAGGTCCTGACCCTGAGTTACAAGGTAAACGGAGGCGTTGCGTATCATTTGTGTCTAGTAAATGTGTCGCGCTGACATTTGCTTTGGTTTGCTCTCCTCAGGTCCCGTGGCCCGTAGATATTGTGATCAGCTCTGAGTGCCAGAAGATTTACAATCAAGTGTTTCTTCTCCTGCTGCAGATTAAATGGGCTAAATACAGTCTGGACACTCTTCGATTCAGTGGTAAGAACTGAGACACTCGCTTCCACCACAGCTGAAAATTATTGAAATGATTGTCTTTTTTTTTTTTTTTCTTAAATATTTTGGTATTAAGACATCTTACCAAACCAGATTAATTTTTTATTCTAAATTATCATTAAAAATTTTACTAATATTAGACACGTCATGTATGTCGGGAAGCAGTTCAGCTATCGGTTATATGTGAACGTCCTAAGTAGTCCTACTCCGTTTGTAGAGGGGGAAAGAAAAAAAAAGTTCCAAAGCATAATGGTTCCACTTCCGTGCTTCCCTAGCTGCGTTTCCATGACAAATGTCTACAGAACTTTGTTGATGTTACATTTCCTGTTTGCATTGTTTGCATTTAATACAAACTGCAATTGAAAATCCCACGTGAATAGGTTTGTTCGTGCAATAAGTTGTCAAAAAAACGCACCCAAACGCAAAAAAAAAACATGTCACTTTCAAAATTGGTGTGTTTTCCACTGAGTTGTTTTTGTAATTCCAATGTCCCCAATGGAAATGTAGCTGGCGTGACTGTGGCGTTCTTAGAGCGACGCCGAGATCACGTGTTCCTCTAAATGCTGCGAGTGAAGTTAATACCAAGGAGTGTGTGTTGTTGCTTAAATGCTTTTTCTGTGTTTTAATTTTAGATTTTGCAGAAGTCACAAAGAAACTGGAAGGATCTCCTGCTGAGGAAGCAAAACTGAAGGAACCAATAAGCCAGCAGATTCACAAAATGTGTCTGCTGCGCGTTAAACTGATGCACTTCGTCAACAGCCTCCACAACTACATCATGACCAGAGTAAGAGGAGGCTTATCTCCTGTTCACAAGAAGACTGAAAGTTTTCCCAGTTAACATATATAGACAAACTCAGTCAGATTGGATGGGGGAGCTAGCTGGTTAGTTTTCATCCGACACAGATTCTCAATAAGATTTAGACCTGAACTTTGACTAGGTCTTTCTAAAATAGCGACTTGGTTTGATGCGCTGCAGAAATACAAAAGCTAAGTATTTTTGGTGTTGTTTCTAGCACAAATATCATGGTACACTTGAAATAAGATTAAACTAACTTCCAAGTAAATTTTCAGCAAGATAAAGGAGCTTATTTTAAGTAAACAATTGCTTACTATTGGATTTAAAAAAGGGCTAGTTCAACTGGCAGATTATTGCACTTAAAACAAGACATTTTTCCCATGTTAAAAGTGAAATGAATCTGCTGATGGCTCTTTCAGGAACTTTCTTGAAAAAAGCCACCAGATCTTCTTGAAGAGTTGCTTGTAAGTTAGTTTTGTCTTATTTTAAGTGTACTAAGATATTTCCACTAGAAACTAGACAAATATACTTGGTAAGATGTTTTTTTTTACAGCGTGTGTTCGATTTCCCCACTTGAAGCTCCTCGAGAGTTGACATGCGCCTCACATTTTGCTAATTTTTCTGGCTTTCCATGCAGTGTAAAAATGTCACTTTTTTTTTTCTTGCAGAGCAGTTTCAATAGCGGATATTTGCAGCAGGTGTCTGTCATTGAGCAGCCTGTGATCCAAATTATCTTAAAGCCATAATCTTAACCATAATCTTCTCATTTGCAGTCTGACAAGTGAGAGGTGTCTCCTCTGTGTCTTGGCAGATTCTGCACAGCACTGGTCTGGAGTTTCAGCACCAAGTCCAGGAAGCAAAAGACCTGGACCAGCTGATCAAGATCCACTACAGATACTTGGCGACCATCCATGACCGCTGTCTGCTGAGGGAAAAGGTGAAACTTGCTCTGCTGAATTCTAAAAGCAATTATTCAGAGGTAGAACGATCAACAACCAGTGGCGTAATTATCGGTGTTGACAGTACCTCGTAAAGCCCAGTAAGATGTTGCCTTGTTTTCAAAAGAGAGTCAAACCCCACAAGCTTTCTGTAGGTTTAGGACCTGACACCGAGATGGTGATTGACTTTAGGATGAGTTTTGTGTCTGGTGAACCCATCTTGTGCTGATTTGATCAGATGCTTCAATTTATCCTGATTAAAAGACCTGGTGAGGATCCATTTTTAGTTTACTGCCAGAAAAGGTGTTTTTTAAAATGTGTTGTTCATGTCAAACATACTGGCAGTTGAAAACAAATTGTGGTACAACGCATTCTAACAAGTTTCTCAGGCCTTTTGGAAGAGAATCGGGCCCACAGCATCATAGCACCTCCACCGTATTTAACAGCAGGCATGTTCACTTCGAAACATTCACCCTTTTGTTTTCCGCCACATTAAAAAAAAATGCTTGTTGCCAAAAGGTTCACCTATTATTATTAAAGTTACACATTTAAAATATTGTGTTGAATTTTACTTGTAGCTTTTGCATTTTGACAGACAGAATAAAAGAGAGGAAAAAAAACAAAAAACATGTAAGGTGATTTTAGCCCTAAAAGCTAAAATACAAAAAAAGCAAGTGAATAGCCCTCCATACATTGTTACTACAAATAATAACAAATCCACACTGAATTTGCTTTAGGGGTTTTCACACATCTTTTGAAAACCCTTGTCTGCATATTTTCATATGTCACAAAATATGACGCCCTGTGACAATGATTTGATGTTTCAAGTTCCAACAGTTCAGCTCTGCAGTTTTCACAGATGGAGGTGAATAACAAAAGAGGAACCGAGAGAAAAACAAAGTCACTTTTAACATTTTTCGTTCCCATAGGTCAGTTTTGTGAAAGAGGCGATAATGAAGGTTCTCAATCTGGTCCTCATCTTCTCAGACCGATGGCAGGCTGGATTTGGCGCTTGGAAGTAAGGCCTGGATAAAAACCCGCACTGCAGCTTTTTCTCAATTTTACCCGAGGATGTTTGTCGAGAATCTCCATGGTGACCCCACGTTTTGTCTTTGTGCAGGATCGAGTCTATTGACAAGATGGAGTCTGATTTCAAAAACTGCCACATGTTCCTGGTGACTATACTTAATAAAGCCGTCTGCCGGGGTTCCTTTCCTCACCGTAAGCCAGTCCTGTTCATTTGTGATTCCCCAACATCAGATGATTCACTTTACTCAGACAGAGATAATGACTTCTTGTTTGTTTCCCTCCTTTTGTTCCTGCAGTGGAGTCTCTGGCCCTCTCTCTGAAGGCAGGGTTTGAGCAGTGCTGAACGACCCTCCATGTTTCACCCATTCATCACTTTGCCTTTCACCGTTATGTAACCTGCTCAGACTGTTGGAGTGTGACAGTCATTGTTAGTTCATCAACAAAATATCAAGATCTTTATTTAAAAATGTTTTTTGTAAGTTATGTTTTTTATACAAAATGTCCTGTCGATTGTAAATGTTATGTGTACATATGCATAAGCACAAAATAAAGTTGCCTTGTTGCTTCTGCATAGAAAAGGCACAAAAGTTCAATGATGAAGAAGCAAATTAGAAAGTTGAGGTCAGACCTGGCTGACCTTTTGGAAAAAGTTTTATTTAAATGTATACAGCTACTATGAATTTACACACAGTTTATTAGTGGATTTCTGTTGAGTCAGAAACCTAACCATCCAAATATTAAAACCTGTCATATTTTCAGTACTAGGTCTAAAAACAGATGTCTGACATTTTTTAAAGCTGCAATATACAATTGTTGGTATTTTAACTTATTTGTTAAAACTCACCTTGTTGTGACAGCACAATAAGACAATCTGTGAAAATATCAAGCTCCTCCTCCATGAGCTACTAAATGTGCAAATAAGGGAGAAACAACTCATCCTTGCAGAAAAACTCTGCCCATTGGTGGCCGTGCTAACTGGCTATTGCTTAAAGTCAGGACAAAGATAATTTCCCTCCCTCATGATATACATGGAATTTGGCAGTAGATCGTAGAAGTATATTTGTTGAATTAAACAAAATAAAATGACTGAAAGTGCCATCTTTTTTTGTATAATTGAAAATACATGCCTAATATTTTAAAGCAAAGTTTGTACAGTTAGATTAATATTTACTGTTAATTTTAAATATCTTAATTTCCATATGAAAGTCCTACCTGATGAAGCTCTTTTGTTTTTTGGGGGCGATATTTGTTTCGTGATATTGTCGCCAGGACGGGTATATTTTTGGCCCCAATCACCTTCCATACGTGCGGGCTTACTGTACATTCCTGCGTGTCCCTGCCCTAGTGGAGGAGGCCTGAACCGCAGCTCGGAGCGCAGTTTCCTGTTGAGTTTCCCTGTTTGAGGGACAGGAACTCCCTGCTCTACTTCTCTCCGCCGCCCATGATAATAATACCAAGCGAGGAAAGACTTCGCCGGCCGACGACAGAAAACACTCCCACGGACCGAAAACCGTCACGCCCGGGGGGTCGCGAGACAGATTAAACCAACGGCTACATGGCGCAGTAGTGGAGAGTTTTCACGCGCAAGTTTCCCAACAACTCCGGGTGAGTGGAAATGATTGAAGTTGGTTTCAGTGTGTGTGGACTCCCAGATACCTCGCCCACGGCTTGTGTGTGTGTGTGTGTGTGTGTGGGGTGGAGGGTTGTTGCACGGCTCTGGCTGCATTCTTTAACCCAGCGCAACCAGTGGGACGCGCGCTGGTTTTAGACAGACTTCTGATAATTAGCTTGTGGAGGTGAACAGCTTGTTGCAGCGCAAAGCCATTTTCCTGGCTCACAGGCCCGAGCTGTGACTAATCTCAGGCTGAGCCACGGAACAGGGATAGAGCCATTACAGGTTGGAGGCAGGACTACACACACACACACACACACACCAAAGAATTCACAGGTTTTCACTCGATGTATCTGTTGTTTTCTACCACCTGTTGTTGCCTTCTGTAGTGAATTAAAGTTTCAAACTTATCTGGAGCCGAAACGTACAACTTCTTTTAAAAGAAAGGAATATAAACGAGCCAACAAAACCATCTGCGAATGTCGAAAGCTAAAAATATACTTTGTACTTTTGGGGTATTGTTGCCTTTTCCAAATCGTTTCCTCTTTTTAGCAACGTTTTTCCTGAAGTTTAGTGCGCGAGTCATCCGGGATTGCTGCGTTCAGGAACTAGACCTCACGACGCGTTCACTGCCCATTCTTCCACTGTAAACAGCACGTTCAAGGGAGTCACTGGAGAAATATTTCAAATGAACCCGAGCAATATTTGACACGAACGCCACATTTTTAAATTCATACGTCATACAATGTTCAATGAACAACCTTCTTGACTGGAATGTTACTGCTCAGGATGGGGGTCCAGTTTCCAATGTGGTCCAACTACCTCCTAAGCTTTTGCTAATGAACTGTCATTTGATTCAGGATAACAACTACAGCCTGCAGGACACCAAACCTTTGGGACTCAATTTGGACACTACAGGCGTTTGGTTCCAGAGCGTCTTGGGTCAACTGTTTTCTGCTTTGTGGTCCAGAAAAAAGTATTTTAACATGAAATAAATACAAGAACTTCCTCAGACAACCTTTCTTGTATTTGGGCAAGTTTAATAATTGGGTGTTTTTGAGAAAAGTCACTGGGTTTCACTATGAAACTTAAAGGAAAGCAAATCGACCGTAGAAAATACTTTTTGCTCCCAACTGTCTCTGTTTAAGAAAATATGTATAAATTTCCCATTGGAAAAAAAAAAGACAAAAAATGTCCATCTGCAAGCCTGGCATGACAACTGATTTTGCCGATAAATTATCCCAGAAATGATTGCGATAAACATTAATAATTTTATTTTCAGACTATTTTTAAGTGATATGTTGATAATGGTCCAATAAAGCAAATTCACGCTCTCAAATAGCAATAAATAATAATTTTGTTCAGATCATATGACTGGAAGATATTTCAAATAACCAAAAACACACAAATTGACCAAAACCAAAAGATATAAGTGAAATAAAAACCACACAGAACAGAAACGATAAATGAAGTAGATTACGTATAAAAGCTGTAAACAAAATTGCTCTTCAAAAATATTAATCATCAGAATGGAATTTTGCGGCCATCATTGTAATTTGTCATGTGATTAATTGGTTATTGCGACATCAGCTCCATTTGATTTATTTGATTTGCTTTTTGCCAAATTCCAATGATGTGTTATAAGCTTGTTGTTTCTGTTTGGAAGCTCGTGCATATTTGTTGTTGTTTTTTTGTTCATTTTGCCTCCGCTGCATTTCGTTGAGTTTGAGATGTTTTCAGTCGCCTTTGAAGTCACAAACGAAGGAAGGAAGCGACGCAGGAAGGCGATGAGGCATGAAGATGCGTTTCTAACCACATCTGTTGGTGTTTTTGGTGAGAGTGGTGCACATATTTTCTTTTTTTTTCTTCTTCTGTGGTTCTGTGTCTTTACTAAGGATACCATAAAGCCAACACACCTTTCAGTTTGCAGCACATTACACCCACTGAAACTAACCGGGATTAAATTAGCTGCTGCCGCCGCTCCAGATGAGTGGATAAACTTTTATTACTTTGCTTGTTTGCTATTTTTTACTCATCAGCCGCAAATGATTTTCAGCTCAATTTTCTTGAGTCGAGATTTGATTACCCATAAACATAAACTCAGTCCTGAATCCTTCAGAACTCAACCCCCCTGCAATTACAACATTATAACTTTTATAAAGTGTAGTTCTACATTTATCATGCCGTGCGCCTTGGATGAGTGTGATTTTTGCACTGATACGCAGAAGCTGTGGTTTATCATCCTGCAGGATGTTAAAGCTAAATGTTTTCACACCTCTGTCTTAAGATCGTTGTCTTGGTAGAGGTCGACGCACCAGCCGGCTGAAGTGTGTTAATCTGCCACACTTATCAGAGTGTGGCCGAACTGTCGTTCAAGGGGGTGTTAGATTCTTGCTTTTGCATCAGTTTCTCATGTAAACGATCGCTTCCTTCCTTAGACTGTTGATGACTTTATTCTGTTTGAACAGAGGGTTTAAAAGTGTCAGACATTCTGCATTTTGATTGTAAATCGTGGTTAGTAAATGCATTTTTATTTGTCAAGCAACCAGCAGCACATTTGCTTTTCTTTTGTTGTCAAGCTTTATGACATGATTTGTAGCAAGTTAGTTACATTAAATTTACATTAAACATTACATTTAATGTTATTTATATTTGGTAACTTATTTTTTTAGAATGTTTGTTATTATAAAATTATGCTTTTTACATATTTGTAGCAAGGTTGACATCGCTAAGACCCTCCTGGCTCTGATTGGTTGTTTTTGAGCATATTTCTGCTGCTGGCAGTAGGACCACAGGGAGGAGGCGGAGCAGCATGATTTATTTATTTATTTTTATTTACTCTCCCCACAGATTAGTTGTTTAAACAAATATATATATAGCAACTATCTATCCATCTATCCATTTTCCAACACACACACACACACACACACACACACACACACACACACACACACACACACACACACACACACACACACACACACCAAGGGAGAATTTAGAGAGACCAATTAACCTGACAGTCATAGACTGTGGGAGGAAGCTGGAGAACCCGGAGTGAACCCACAGGGAGAACACGCAAACTCCATACAGAAAGACCCCGAGCCGGGAATCGAACCCAAAACCATCTTGCTGCAAGGCAACAGTGCTACCAACAGTATAACAACTATATTTTTATGAAAATATTGTTTTTTTATTTTAAAAAACCCATGCATGCTGTAGTTTTAAAAGAAAGCTTAAAGAGATTTGAGAGTTTGTATGTGTGGTCAACTTCAGAAAGAAATTCAGAATCAGACAAAATCAAAATAGGCATGTCAGATCTCAGAAAAATTAGCATCGGCCCTTAAAAACCTGATCTGTGCATGATGTGTTTCCTGTTGTCTCATTTCAAACTAAAGTTCTACCTTAAGTTGACATGATGTTAAAGATGAATATCATGGATTTCGAAGCACAAAATTGTATATAAATTTCCACAAATTTAAAAGCAGTCAAAAGAGGAACCAAATTAGAAAATCTAATAGTGCAAATGTCTGGAAGTTTGAAATGGAAACTCTGTAGGAACCCTGAGCTTATTGCTGGTTTATTTCTGGTCCTCAGCAGCTGCTGCTGCAGCATGTGTGCTCCACCTGCCTCTGCATGCAAAACATTCAAACTTCATCCTCACTAATCTTTATTTGAATTTAGTTTTATTTTTCCTTCCTCATTTCCATTTTAATTTCTAGTTTTGTTGGTAAAACCAGAAAAAAATTCTGACACTTATACAAAGAGTCAAAAATTGCAAAAATGTTAACTTGACTATAAGCTTTTCTTACAGTTTTTTTTTATTTTAAACATCTTGGAGGAACTGAATCAGAATAAGATATCAAATACGGAAAAGGTTACTAGTTTTGGTCGTGTCACAAATGGGTTATTTAGATTCTGCTGATACTGACACGCATACTTGAGCCTGTCGCAATAAGCAATTAATCCATTAATCAATTAATAGCATGCTGAATTAACACAAACTTGATCATTTATTTCCATTCTGATGATTAATATTTTTTATGAGCAATTTTGTTTTCAGAGACTTTATTGCATTTTATATATGGTTTGGGTTGTGTGTGGTTTTTATTTCTGTTTTATTTGTTGTTCATGGTTCATTTCTATGTTGGACACTTGATCACTTCCAGTGCGAAGTGTTCTTTACCAAATTAAAGTCTAGGGGTAATTGAGAGGGCAAATTTGCATTGACATTCCGTTATCAATATATTACTTGACAATAGTCTCAAAACAACAACATTTTAGTTTATCTCAATAATTATTGGGACAATTTGTCATCCAGCAAAAATATTTGATCATGACAGATCGAAACTTTTTGAATTTTTTTTTTCGCTGGAAAGTTTATACATATTTTCTTAAACAGAGGCTGTTGGGTACAAAGAGTTTTCTGTTATTGACCTATGCATACTTAAAAAAAAAGTTTTTAGCGTTTGCTGTAAATTAGCAATCTCACCAAATAGTTATGATCTTGGAGTTAAAGTCTCATCTTTAACCCAGGTGAGGCTGTGAAGGAGTCCTTCTGAAACCACTTCTTTCATCTAAAAGTAGAAAGTGTGACACATTTTTATTGCATTCTTCTGCTTCAAGGAAAAGTAAGTGTGGAGCCTTCATTGCGTTATATGAAAAAAAAAACTGAAGAAGTTCCAGGAACAGAACCTCAAGAATAGATTGACGTTGCTCCGCTATCCGTACACCCAGCCAAGTTCGAAGGGCCAAACGATTGGTCCTGATTTAAATATCACGCAAACTGATGGGTTATGATTGCCTTTTGTTTGTGTGTCTGAACACCCGGCCTCCTTCTTTATTCTGGCTTAAGCGCCTTACTGTGTATTTACTCAGGGAGACGTGGTGTGCTGCTTCAGCAGACTGATTTAACCCCTCAAGAGAAACGACTTCCCGTATTTGTTCCTTGTCAAACAGCAACAGGAACTGGGTTAAAGTAAAAACCCACCAAGGTTCCTTGTTTTAGACAAATAAGAGCATGACGTCTTTGCACAGCTAAAGATCGCTTGTACTTTATGAAAGTGGTCTCTGTTCTTGATTTACCAAAGAATTTCTGTCTAGCCATCAGGAAGTTGTGAAAAGTTTGGATATTTCTCATGAAAGAAAAACTGGCCCTTGTCTTGAAGCCGGCTGTGCGTCACGTGTTCGCCATCTCTGAGGTTTATACTTCCCATTTGCAGTAGAGACTAATTTGCAGTTGGTGACGCTGCATGAAGTTAATTTTTACCAAAGTGAAAATGCTGAAACAAGTTAGTAATGCTCTTTTTTTTTATCCATCTTCATCATTCTTTGCTACCATGTTTCCTTTTGTCTTAACCACACCTATTATTAGGTTTGATCATTCTGAGCTCTCTGGGATAAACACCCTGATGATTTCATCAAAGACTCCTAACCAACCTCAGTCACCTCCAGTTCACTCTATGGGGTTAAAGTTCTAGAAATGAAAGGCAATATCAACCTGATGTTAGGAACTGACTGACATGGTTCATACATTTATTATTTGACCTAACAGCTTCATGAGGGTAGGTTTTTCAGAGCTTTAATTTTACAAATAAAGTAAAATCAAGCATTTTGTTTTGATGATATACTTTCTGAAACTGTCGGTTTGTTGCAGTTAATCTTCTGAACAAACGCAGACACTGCAGTCTCAGCAGAAAAAGGAAGTATTTAAAAATAGTTTACACATTGGGTAATGCATGAGGACTTTTTTTTTTTTTTAATTTTGTTAGGAGTGACTGCCATTAGTCGTATCATGCATGCCAAGTTTGGATGAGAGCAGTCATTCATGCAGATACAATGTTCTTACAATCCTAACTTAAAATCTTTTTTAAAAATCACCTTGCTGCTGCGGTTTAGGTTATCTGGGATTCCTCTGTATTTCACTGCAGCTTTTTTTTTTTATTATTCACACCATGAAAACACCATCTCTACTTTTGATGACCAAAAATATTTCCAAATAGCTGAATTCATCTTTGCTATGGTTAGCAAAAGTAACTTGCTAATTTTTCAGCCAGCTAAGCAGCAGTGCACAGCAACAGGTGGGGGAGGAAATGCAGTGGTAATGCAGTCAAATTTCTAGGCACTCTCGAACTTTGCCATCTGATTTAAAACACAATAAATGAGAAATGAAGGATTTTATTTCCTTCAATTATCATCAGTATCATCTTTGACGTGATGGAAAAAGATGCCCAGTAAACAAGGTCGCCAGGTTTGGCTAACTGTGTTGCCATTGACTACATAATTTTGCAATTCCACATTTCAAAAATAAATTTGCTTCACGGAAAATGGTAATTAAAAAAACAAACAAAACAAAACCAAACTCACTTTTTCCGATAAAACATTTTGACGCTAGCTTGAGATGGCCTGGAAAAATCGTAATGAAAACCTTTTTTCCATATCACAAGAGTCGTGTCACATGTCACTGCACGTTGCCACTGGCGGAAACCAGGAAGAAGATGGTTTCTTATTTATTGGAAACAGCATAATTACAAAATTGTTTTTTTTCTTCCACATTAGCAGCAGAATGATCACAAAGTTTTGCTCACATTTGTAGTGGGAACGAAGATGCTGCCAGTTTCCAGGCCGAAAACAACATGAAACCTGCCCATCTCCAAAAGAAAAATCCCAGCCCAAAACTCAGTCTCTATTGAAACTCTTGTTAATTAGCAGCAAGTATAGTCTTTATAGTTATTTTTAGTTTGTTTTTGCTTGTTCTTTTATTGCATTCTGACCAGAACCAAAACCAATTGCGAATCCAAGCGACTTGATTCTTGGAACACTGGTCTTCTTGTTTTTTGTGTCCTCTTAAATCATGAAGTTTATTTCTGGGATTTTTGTTTTATAGTACTATAGCGACACTTAATTTAACAGTTACTATTTATCGCTGCTTTTTGGATTTATTGTATTAAGAACAAAGTTTTGCTGCCTACTACTGATTCCATTTTGTCTGTCAGCTCTGAAATGTAGCTTGAATTAAGCGACGAAATGTGACAAACATTTACTAATAGCATGCGCCTCAAAAGAAGGAATATGATTTTCTATTTTTTCTGAATGAAGTCATTAATCGTTAATCTTTCAGATATTTACTACATTCATAACAAAATGCAACAAAGAACATGTTTGTTATATTTATAGACTACACAAAATGAAAGTTTTTTTTTTTAAAGAATGCCGTAAAATGTTTCATTATGAACCCTGCTGATCGCTGCAAAATTGACCAACTTTGCTCACCAAGGGTTAATTGCTAACTGTTTGACTCATTGCTGGCTGTCAAGTGAAGTGAGTCACTGATGTGGGTAAAACGGATCTTTTATCTAAAAATAGCCAAAGTTTCCCTCAACCAGCTGTGAGTCAGTAGGATATGGTGGGATCCTCCATCTTTTTAACACTAACCCTTACAGCTCAAAAACGTCATGCAGTCTTCTTGCAACCTGCCGTTGGTTCCCTTTCCTTCACTTCCCTCTGGAGACCTGGTGACCCGCTGACACCGATCCTCCTCCCACTGACCTGCGAGGGTTTTGTCGCTTCTTCTGTGGGACGCGGTTATGATTGCTGCGGGTTTGTGTTTGCAGATTGTGACGTCCGGCTGTCAGCAGCACTGTGGGAAAGCAAACTGAATCGTATCACATTACACCTACAGTCGTTGGCGCTGATTTAGTGGCTGCATCGCTGAGGAGAGTGAAACTTCACAACACAGAAAGCTGCCTTCTCTTTTACTGCTGATAGTTTTTTCAATGTCTTGGATTGTGAGTCTGATATTTTTATTTGTAGTAACTTCTTTTATCGTCTTGTACAGTATACTATTATTATTATTGCTACTACTGGAACCTACGGAGCCCCTGAAGGGACATTGAAGAACAAAAATGAACTTTCTAGTGTGCATCAGCTATTGTATTGTGTACACCAGATGGTATCGGCTGTCCACGAGATACTGATTGGTGTGCGATAAAGGTTTTCTTTTTTTCAACGTTGCTTAATTTTTGCTGTTGCCATCTTGTTTTTTACATATAGTCTCTAGGAACTATTTTTCTATGAAACGTTATACCCGATGACGCTGAAACACCTTAATTTCCCCTTTCCATATCATTTTAAAAGTCACATTTTTGACTGTTTTAACTCTATTGTATTCTAGATGCTTTGGAAACGGTTGAGTGATTAAAAATGATCTTCTCTCCGTTTTTGTGCTCACAAGCTTGTCTGTACATGACTTAAGCAGAAAAAAAAAGCACAGTCTGGTATGTTGTTGCCAAACTGCGGCCAGGTGACGAGACTGTGTCTAAAGTAAAATGCGGAAAGGTGCGCAGAGGAATGAATGAGAGGAAAATACCAAACCGGTGAGACGTTCTGTTCAGCGGTACAAGGATCAGGATTTAACCCCGACCTGGATTCTGAAGCTCCGTGGACAGGAAGTGTTGGGCATTTGGACAGCTGTTTGCACAAGAGGAGCCAAATATATAGCTTTTTATTTTATTTTTTTTTTTGCTTCCTGTGGTTGGGAAGTTCTTAACATTCAACCTCCTGCTCTACTGAGAAGGAGGTCACATACACCTTCAGTCAATATTCAATAAATTAGAATATTATTAACATTTTATAGATTCATAACACACTAATTCTATTCTCGAAAGCCTTCATTTATGTTAATCATGATGATTTTCCACTTACAGCTAATGAAAACTTGACGTTATTAAAGTTAAAATATTGATTCAGATCAATAAAAAACTGTTTTTAAAAACAGAAATGTTAGTTTAATGTAAAGTATGTTTTATATCTGCTTAAATGTTATTTTTCAGAGAATGTACTTTATTGTTCATTTTCTTTTGTTGGTCTGTTGCTTAAAATCATTTTTGCAAGGCTCTGTGGCAGCTGTTCAGGTGTCAAAGTTTATCATATGCTTTGAATGACTTGGCTCAAATAGCCTCATGTTTCACGTTCCTCTTCTGTTTTTTAGAAAGCTTCTCAGTAAAGTACATCAGAACTGTATCAGAATCTCCTCTGTGTCTTTGGACTGAACAGAAATTGAATCAACATTTGAGTTTGTTCATTCTGATTTCAAAGTTTTGCTTTCATTCAACAGCTACGGCAGCATGGTGATGTGTTTCTAGACTAAAGTTTTAAAACCTTTCTTTCCCGTTGCTTCACAGCAATATGGCGTCGACTGTGACTCTAGAAGATGCTCTGTCCAACGTGGACCTGCTGGAGGAGCTGCCGCTGCCGGACCAGCAGCCATGCATCGAGCCGCTCCCCGCCTCCGTCATGTACCAGGTCAGCGCTGGGATGGCTCGTTTCTGCCGCTGTGCTTGTTCTGTTTTTTATTTATACCACGTCCAAATCTAATCTTTTTTTTCTTGCTTTATTTTCCAAAAAAACAAAAAAGAAATTACAAATGACAGACAATATTTTCAAAAAAGTCGTTTTTATTTCAGTCATCACTTCTGTTAGTTGTATGACAGAGTGTCAGGACCAGGCTACAAGACTTTTTTTTGTTTAATTAAAGGAAAGTTGTCCCATTATTGACAGAAAAAAGATGCCGTTTTACCAGAATAATGTCTTGAAATTACGAGAAAAAAAGTTGTTTTAATGAGAAAAAAGCTTGGATAATTATTTTTTTTGTTTTAGTCTTCATACTATTAGTACTTAATTCTCCTAATATTAAAACTTTATTCTCAAGTTCTTTTGACTTTATTGCCAATTCACTTTATCCTCATATTACTGCAACTGCAGTTTTGTAACATTATGCAGGGTTTCCCCCAGCATAAGCCAGTATAAGCCTGGCGGGCCACCAGGCTTTACTTGTTTAAATAGAAGCAGGAAAACATGCCGCCATCTTGGCAAACAAGATGGCGGCAGTGGGTGTGCTGACATCACTTTGGAGAGCATTGGTGAAAAATTAATAAAATAAAATCTTCAAAAACCAAAAATTTGACTAATCGATAAAATTCATTTCTGCTGTTATACTTTTTTTGTGGCAAACTGATCGCTCTCTTTGCTAAAACGTTCATAATAATTCTCCATATTTGTTGCTCCATCTTCACTTTTGTTTCATTTTCCCAACAGCCCAACTTCAACACCAACTTCGAGGACAGAAACGCTTTTGTCACCGGCATCGCTAGATACATTGAGCAGGCCACAGTCCACTCCAACATGGTACGTCTCTGCTCTGTGTGTTCTCTCATCGGGGGAAACAAAAACGCACACAAACTCACCAGAACGGGGTCAGAGGCCTTTTGAAGGTGGGATGTGAGACGTTGCCGTCCCTGCAGCACATTTGGTGCTGTGGAGCAGGCGGCTCACGGGATCCAAACCCTGGAGCGAGAGGCCCAGGGACAAACGGAGGCTCTGAAGCCGCTCTTTTCGGGAAGAGTACGTCTTTGTCTCTAATTAGTGAGAGATAATTGCTCAGGGTGGGGATCAAATCGGACTTTGTTTGGAGGAAGGGCGGGTTCCCCCTCCTGCCCTCTGGGAATAAAGTCGTCGCAGAAGCAACCATGCATGCATCTTTGGGTCTTGTGAGGTTTTGTTTTAGTTGAGTCTGTGTGAAGTGACTGAATATTTTTGTTTGGGTCAGAATGACATGTTGGAGGAGGGGCAGGAGTACGCTGTCATGCTATACACCTGGAGGAGCTGCTCCCGCGCCATTCCGCAGGTAAACTGGACTTTTCTCACTAGGGGTACTCCGATTAACTTTTTTCACTTCCGATACCGATATCTGAGGTTATTATCCAATACACAAACCATAATTTTTTTCAATATTGGTACCGATATTGGTATCAGGTCGGTGTATCTGAAGTTCTAACTATGGTTCTTTTCTCAGGTGAAATGTAACGAGCAGCCAAACAGAGTGGAGATCTATGAGAAGACTGTGGAGGTCCTCGAGCCAGAAGTCACCAAGTTGATGAACTTCATGTACTTCCAGGTACCGTCCTAAACACTACTAAAATCTGAATAGGACGGTACAGATTTTTAGCTGATCATCTACTACGTTTGACTTATTTGAGCCTCTCTGTTTTCATCCAGCGTTCTGCCATCGACCGTTTCTGCGGGGAGGTTCGCCGTCTGTGCCACACCGAGCGTAGGAAGGACTTTGTCTCGGAGGCGTACCTGCTGACCCTGGGAAAGTTCATCAACATGTTCGCCGTGCTGGACGAGCTGAAGAACATGAAGTGCAGCGTCAAGAACGACCACTCTGCATACAAACGGTATTCAGAAGCTTGACGGGCTGCAGTGCAGCTGCTGTTCAATGCCAACACTAGATGGCAGGATGCTTGTTCAGAATGTCCAAATTTAAGCTGAGGGAAGGCGCTGGCTGGTACCGATCTGGAAGACGATAAAGGACAGTTTAATGTGATTTAAAAGAAAAACAATTAAATATTTAATACATTAACTTAACATTTTTATGTTTTTTTGGTGTACATGATGAACAAAACATACATTTTGAAGTATACAGTTATGTTTTATTCAGCTAGAACTTCCTTTAGTTTTCATTTGTTCCCATGCCGAGTTGATTACAAGCAGTTGTAGTTTTCTGTGCACACTGAAAAAGCAGGAAGTGAAGGAACGATTCCACTACTTTCTCATAAAGTCACATGGTCACAAGGTTCAGATTGTGACCCTTTCACATTGTTTAGAGGTTGTTAAAAACACTGAACTGGATTTCTTTATCTTTTCTTTTGCAGAAAATTAAAATTTTGATTTTAAATTCTGCTTAAAACCAAAAATGGTGTAAAAGGGATCTTTCTCTGTGTCTAGAGCTGCTCAGTTTCTCAGGAAGATGTCCGAACCCTCCTCCATTCAGGAGTCTCAGAATCTGTCCATGTTCCTGGCAAACCACAACAAAATCACTCAGGTTTGTCTTGTTGTTCTGCACCAAATATTTATTAATGTGGTCATTTAGGACACACAGTCATGATTTTTCTTGTCATTTTTTTGAAAAATAAATGCAAAAATAACATTTTAAGAAGCTTAAATTATGTTGCAGAGCAGAAAATTCAAATAAAGATACAAAAAAAAAATCACAAGATCACATTAATTGTAACAGAAACTTATTTTATTAGGCTTTAAAATACTACATGGAATGACCAACAGTCGAGTTGATATTCATTTTCATGTGATGCATATTTAAAAAATATTCATTGCTTGTGGTCTGTCTGCCCATCAGTCGCTGCAGCAGCAGCTGGAGGTGATCAACGGCTATGAAGAGCTGCTGGCCGACATCGTCAACCTGTGTGTGGATTACTATGAGAATAAGCTGTATCTTACACCCAGTGAGAAACACATGCTGCTCAAGGTAAATGGAACTGAAATTATACAAATTAGAGCTTAGGATGTTGTGGAAAACATTTGGATAGTATTGTGCATCTCGTTTGAATTTTATGATTTGCAATAAATAACCAGATAACAATTTTTTTATCTTCCTTCTTTGAGCTTAGAACAAATCTAGACCACAAATAGTGAGTAACCTCTCCAGCTACAGGGAAAAACAAAAATCTTTTCCTTTCAACATGAAGGTTTTATTCTTCTTCTCCAGGTGTCAAAAACATTTTGTGGCTTCTTATTTTACTTTCTAAAACATTTTAATGCTACACTAAATAAGTTTTACCTCATTTATTGCTGGCATAAGGAGCACAAATGCTCTGTACTTAAATGTTTAGCTGCCATTTATTGCAGATCTTTATGATATCCATTTTGCATCTGCTGATAATGCGACAACAATGCATTGGCAATATATTTACAATTTTTAATATATTTGCAGATTGGATCATTGTTGACATAGACATCCTCTTTGTAACTTTTTCCATCTGTGCAGGTTATGGGTTTTGGCTTATACCTTATGGATGGAAACAGCAGCAACATCTACAAGTTAGATGCCAAGAAGAGAATCAACCTCACCAAGATCGACAAGTTTTTCAAGGTAGAGAGACACACAAGCATTTTAATAAAATATTCTACACTTCATCTTACTTTAATTTGCACGCTGATACTGTTTGATTTTTATATCAAAGCATAAAATGTATGATTATACATAATGATGAATAATTATTGTATTATGGTCGGCCACACAGAGTTAGTTGGCATATATCTGGCTCAAAGCTCATTGTAGCAATGTCTGTTAATTTGGAAGCTAAAGTTTGAGAGGATCAGCGCATTTCTCCCAACATGACTCTGACATAACAAGATTCGTTTAATTTCCTTTCCTGCTGGCTATACTGATATATATGTGCAAAGGTCTTGAGCTAATCTTAAAGCAGTAGTTGATGGTCAGATAAAGTGTCGGACAATGCTAGCTAAAATGTTATTTGCACTAATCATAAACCTTAATTTCACTAATGCTGGAGCTCTATGGTATTTAACTGAAGCTAATGCTAAATGTTAACTTCCTTGAAAGGACACAACCCGACATTCTAATTCATGTGATATAATGCTACTAGGTATTGTATTTATGTTAATATCTGGTTCCCTGACTGTGATTTATTTTATTCCAGTATGTTTCTTGTTTGAAATAAAGATATTGGGATTAAAACAAGAGAGAACTTGAGGAAAGGAAATTGAATTGTTGTGCAAATGGTCTTCATCCACTTCAAAATAAGAGCATGAATGTAAATGCTTAGCCATTTTGAGACTTCTTAACAGCCAATAAGCAAAACTGCTACACAGATAACTTCATTCAACTTAACATTTACAAAACACCCATGCAAATTAGTTTAATTAGTATTTGTCTGGAAAATTAATTTCCAGACAAAAGATAAAGATATAAATAGTAGTATAGTAGTAGTAAATGGCCATAAAAGGGTAGGAATGCAGATTAGCTCATTAGCAGTTATTTACTTCAGACTAAATATTCATTTGTTATTACAGAATGTTTTCAGTCTGCTCTTTAACATCTGTTGAATGTTGCTGCTAATATGTTCTGAAGAAATTTGAGAGTAATAGAACTTAATCACTTACAGCACATCTTCAGTTGTAGGTTCTCACTTCACAAGGAAACATCATGCCGACAAAATAACAATTTTACAGTCCAATTTAAACCAAGTTTTAAGTTTCTGTTGAACTGTTGAAAATCCATCTTGGATTATAAATGCAGCATTTACAAGAAACATCTTTGTGTTTTGGGATTAACAGCAACTGCAGGTAGTGCCGCTGTTCGGCGACATGCAGATCGAATTGTCCCGGTACATCAAGACCAGCGCTCACTTTGAAGAGAACAAATCCAAGTGAGACTAAATCTCCATCAGAAACATGGAAACAACACAGCACAGACCCACAATTACAATTTGTTGCACATGTTTTAATTGTTTTGTTTGTTTTTCTCCACCCTCCAGATGGACCTGCACTTCTATATCCAGCAGCCCGCAGTACAACATATGTGAGCAGATGATTCAGATCAGGGAGGATCACATGCGCTTCATCTCCGAGCTCGCTCGCTATAGCAACAGCGAGGTTCGTATGGGAAACGCAGACCAGATGGTCATCCTCTCAAGTGATGAATCACAACTTTGTACTTAATAATGTGAGCCCAGTTAAAAAAAGAAGTGAACCCTACGTTCACAATCAGGCTGTTTACAGTGTCAATATGATGAAAAAGTTGATCGTTTTGCTTACTTGAGGCCCTGGGGCCAAATTCAGTGCAGAATGTGTTTTATCAGCATTTTCTGTGACGGCCAGCCCTTTAAGAATATTTATGATCTTGAAATGGTCCAAAATGGATTTGACTGCCCTGATATAGGTGGAAAATTTGAATCTAACTAGAAATGTATATTTTCTGAACGCTCATGAGTTGGAACTGAGGAAAGTCAGGATGTGGTGTGAGTTGATTTATTCATTTATTTTTTTTCCTCGTGTGATCGCAGGTTGTGACCGGATCAGGGCGTCAGGAGTCCCAGAAGACGGATGCGGAGTACAGGAAGCTGTTCGACCTGGCCCTGCAGGGCATGCAGCTGCTCTCCCAGTGGAGCGCTCACGTTATGGAAGTGGTACGAGAGAACAGGCTGCTTGCTCAAGACTTGATCAGTTGTTCACAACACAACTGATGCATTTTGCCCCTTCTGACCATTTATAGAAAGTCTCCATCTCTCCCACAGTACTCATGGAAACTAGTTCACCCGACGGACAAATACTCTAACAAGGAGTGTCCCGACAACGCCGAGGAGTACGAAAGGGCCACTCGCTACAACTACACCAGTGAGGAGAAGTTCGCCCTCGTAGAGGTCTGTCGCATCATCACTCTGAAAACACTACTTTAGACAACTGGCAGCCCAGTCGCTCATCACATGTTGCGCTGTTTGCAGGTGATGGCGATGATAAAGGGGCTGCAGGTGCTGATGGGACGCATGGAGAGCGTGTTTAACCACGCCATCCGTCACACCATCTACTCAGCTCTGCAGGACTTTGCTCAGATTACCCTGAGAGACCCGCTGAGGCAGGCCATCAAGAAGAAGAAGAACGTCATCCAGAGGTTGGACCCAAAGAGATGCCTGATTTCACTTTGTGCTTAAAGTCTGATGATTAGCGATGCAGAAAAAATTCTACAGAGAATCACAATTCCTAGTCCTGGGAATTCTAGATTGATTCAAAACGCTCAAAAGTGAACAGCGTTGAAGTTGTACGTTGTTGCAGCATATTGCATACTGGCCATCATATAAATGAATATATTTTTTTTTTTGAGAAAATGCCTGGTGGCTAAGCAAACCCAATCCTGTTAACATAAGTTACAATACTTTATGCACAAACCTATTTTTGTTTAAATATAAACAAATTGTATTTTTAACCCTGGAACATATTTTAAATATCCAAAATAAAAATGCTAAATGAACCATAAATAAAAACCTCATTCAACCAAAACCAAAAATAAATTGGATTATAAAGTCTCTGTAAGCAAAACTGGCCATCAAAAAAATATCAATCATCAGAAAGGAAATAATTGAACCCATTTAAATTCATCATTAACTGCTTGTTGCAGCAGGATTGTTGTTGTCAGTTTTTTTCTTATGCACAGACTAATTAAAGTTTCTGACCCGTTTGCTGCAGCGTCCTTCAGGCCATCCGGAAAACAGTGTGTGACTGGGAGACGGGCCGGGAGCCGCACAATGACCCCGCCCTGCGAGGAGAGAAGGACCCAAAGGGGGGCTTCGACATTAAAGTCCCCCGGCGAGCCGTGGGCCCCTCCAGCACTCAGGTCTGTCTCCATTTCAACCTTTCTAGTCGTGCGACTGGTAGAGTTTGATTAAAATAAACTTTAAGCAGATGAATCTGTGTCATTTATGCTAAATTTAAATGGTGGTATTTTATTGTTGGGCAGACATGATCCTTTATATCATCCCAGCTATAATCCTTTCCCACACCTTGAAGGTGTCACCAGATCAGGAAGCGCCAGTTCACATTAATCAGGCTTATGAAGCTCATGGAGCAGGTGTGGCAACCGATTAGAGCACAGGTTTGCACTGTTGTATCAAAACTGACTCTGGGCGGGAAAGATGAGCCAAACTCTTTTGGATATTAATAGCATGTT
This sequence comes from Poeciliopsis prolifica, assembly GCF_027474105.1. NCBI lineage: Eukaryota > Metazoa > Chordata > Actinopteri > Cyprinodontiformes > Poeciliidae > Poeciliopsis > Poeciliopsis prolifica. The sequence goes on from NW_026562377.1 coordinate 23,614,597, forward strand.
GTGTCCTGTAGTCCAGTGTTGTTTTTTTTTTTATGTGTTCAGTTGACTTCTATTGGAGCTTTTCTTTGTCCTGCACGAACCTTAGGACTTTAGAAATGGCTGTCGATTAAAATGTCATCTGTGTTCAGGAGTTTTGTTGCTGAGCAACATTTTGGGCAAATAGTTTTGTCCATTATATAGATTAAATCCTGCCAATCTTTCAGCTTAGAGCTTTCCTCTTAGAACCAATCTACTGTCCAGATTGCTTCCAAGAACAGATTTCAACACCTGTGTTTTCAGTGCTTCTTCGATAAAAAGATAAAAATGTTACGGGTGAGAGGACAACCCAGAACAGAAGAGATGCAGTGAACTTCCAGCATTGTTGTGTTGGTACATAAACAACACAACATTGTCGGTGCATTTGACTGCCACCAGACTGCTGACTTCACTTTCATTTTCTCTGTTTGTTGATAAACACCGCAGCTCTACATGGTGAGGACGATGCTGGAGTCTCTCATTGCAGACAAAAGCGGCTCGAAGAAGACCCTGCGCAGCAGCCTCGAGGGCCCCACCATCCTGGACATTGAAAAATTTCACAAGGAGTCCTTCTTTTACACACATCTGCTGAACTTCAGTGGTGAGGAGTTTGATTCTGTAATGGCAATCATTTGGATAAAAAAAAAAAAGAGCCCAGATTTAAAACCCTTCTCCATGTCTCCATACAGAGACTCTGCAGCAGTGCTGCGACCTGTCCCAGCTCTGGTTCAGGGAGTTCTTCCTGGAGCTCACCATGGGCCGCCGCATCCAGTTCCCCATTGAGATGTCCATGCCGTGGATCCTCACCGACCACATCCTGGACACTAAGGAGGCTTCCATGATGGAGTAAGTCTTTCTGTGATAAAACACGTTCTGGAAGCTATTCATCCTTTTTTCTTCTTCTTCTTCAAACCCAGACAGTCGGCATTTATCGTGATAAATTTATTTTCATAACAATTTTGATTAAATTGCCCAAATAATGCCCAAAACTGTTCATGTTGTTTGGATTATGAGTGTCACTGTTTTCTTCACTGTTTGTTCAATGAGAGTAAAAATAAATTTGAAAATATGATTAGTGACAAAATCACACTTGTTTATGTGACTGGTTTAAAATTAGTTACATTTTTTCGTGAGTATTATTTGTGTTTGAGGGACTGTGATTTCTGTGACTCTCTTTTTAAAAAGTAGTAATAAATATTTTTTATCATCTCTTTTATCGTTATCACAATAATGCCACAACATATTGTGAACATCGCCCACCCTATCTGACAAACTGGCACTTGTTTTTATTGTTTTTATCTACATGATACAATGACCCACCAGTAAAATAGATGCTGTTTTACTTTGAGTGTTTACTAGACACAGTGCTTTTGCCTTTTTCATATCCCTTGAACTGTTTTACATGTGATGTTTCAATTACAAACTTTATTTTATTAAATACTTAAAAAAGAGAGAAGTATGGTTTGTATTCATCCTCCATGTTGGAGGATCATCTATTTTTCAAGCTATACCATTGATTCGCTGTTAGATTTAAGTCTGGACTTGAACTAGACCATTTTAACACATTAATATGCTGTCATCTGCACCAATCTTTTGCGCCCCTGACTTTATTTTGAGGGTTGTTGTCCTACTGGAAGATAAACCCCTGTCCTATTTGAAAGTCCTGTACAGCCTCTGAGGTTTTCGTCTAGCAGTGTCCACAGCATAATGCTGCCAACACCATGTTTCATAGTGGGATTGTGCGTTTACCGTAGGGTTTCTGTTTGTAGCCCAGAAAATTAAATTCTGTCTCCAATACCTTCTTCCAGATGTTTGATGTGTCACAGAGGAAAAAACTATTCACTGATAAGGCGACATAAAACTACAACAAGTGGCTGAACTAGATTTTACTTGGGCTTAACCTAGTGAAACGTTTGGAGAGCAATAGAAGACTCTGAAATCCATTTATCATGTTTAGGCCACGTTTAAGCACTTTGTGTTGATCTGATATAATCTCATTGTACAACATTGACGTTTTTGGTTGCAACGTGGCTAAAAGTGGAAAAGCTCAGGGGTGTGAATACTTTCTCTGTGCACCACATGCTCACCTTTCTGACCAGATTCTCCATAGTTGTTCTGCAAAGCTGGATGTTGTTTCTTCATGTTGTCATGTTGGCCACTGGATTACCGTGGTACGCTACAGATTTACATAAGCCATTAAGCACATTCTCTGGCACCAGCCAGAACTCTGTAATTCTTCCGACCGATGCTAGAATAAATCGTTATTCATTTGCTTGTGTCAAGATGATGTCATCTTTTTTTTTTTTTTTTTAAGCATCCACCTTGCAGGAACAGTTTGGCAGAATGTGTTCATAGTTTGTCAGTCGATGGCAGGATTAGGACTTAATGATGTGCAAATGTCACTGTATTACATCCTGGAACTTTTTCAGGCACATTTGAAGCAAACTTTTAAGAGTAACATAAAGTCTCCCTCAAATGTGTGCAGGTACGTGTTGTATCCCCTGGACTTGTACAACGACAGTGCACACTACGCTCTGACCAAATTCAAGAAGCAATTCCTCTATGATGAAATAGAGGCGGAGGTAATGCACTGCAAATGTGTCCTGGATGATGTGATGGTCCTTTAGAAAAGCTTAATCTTTTATATTCGGTGCGGCTGAGCTTCATGACGAAATATGCTCCCCCCGTTAATACTGTATATTGTTTGCAGTCATGTTGTTGTGCACCATAAATCCATGATTCATCTCCCTTCAATAATCTCTGTTGCATATCTGATATATATAGAGCCATTGCATAACAGTTTATAAATGTTGAGGGTTTTTCCTTTTTCTTTTCTTGAATCAAATTGAAAAGTCACAAAAGTCAAATTGCTGCGTGAGCAGTTTAACATTACTGCCTTCTGTTGTTTAATTTTCTGTGTTTACGAGGCACTCTAACTCTTAAGTTTGCTTTTTCAGGTCAACTTGTGTTTTGATCAGTTTGTCTACAAGCTGGCTGATCAGATATTCGCCTATTACAAGATACTAGCTGGAAGGTGAGTGCTTCTGTTTCCGCTATTTCTCTTTTCCAAATAAAAAGAAGGATGTGTCTAAATATCTGCATGTTATGTGAGGTTGTAGTGGATTTTGTCATGCAGTGATTCATAATTTCAGGAAAAAACTGATTTTAGAGTGGGAGGTAATTGGCCACTTTGGCTGAACTGTAGAGTTCAGGTTTCCATATATCATTGTCAATAATTTGGACCTGCAGTGATTATTTTGAGTTATTATTCTCCGGAGTGAATGGATTACACAACAAAAAGTAACTAGAATTGATTGTGAAAATAGGAATTTGATGCAAGTTTCAGGAACAAATATGCTTTTTGTTGCCATCAGCAAGTCTCTGGTGTAAATATGGCTTAAAATTTTACTACTTTTTTTTATGTATTTCTTTTTACTTATTTATTTTCAGTACATTTGCAGTGCATATTAATAATAACAATTTCTGTAAATATGCCCACACAGTTGGTGAAAGTCATCCTGAAGGAGTACAAGTAAAGCTACATAATTATACTAATAAATTAATATATCAGAATAAAAGTTTTTTTTTAGATTGGTCCATTAATCAAAAAAATGCACAAATGGAAAAAAAAAAAAATTTAATGTGCGTTTGTAACGTCCAACTTTGTCCACGTTTCCACAACTTCTCTGTTGATTTGAGTTTGAATGAGAATTTTATTCACTTTGTGTATCATCTGCAGCTCGAAACAAACAAAAAAACACCACATCGTTTTATTTCGTTGTTTATTAGAGGGTTTTTAAGTCTTTTCACTCTCTTTTTGAATCCTTCAGTCTTCTCCTCGATAAACGCCTGAGAGCCGACTGCAAGAACCAGGGTGCCAACATTCCCTGGCCCACTTCCAACCGATACGAGACCCTGCTGAAGCAGCGCCATGTCCAGGTGTGTCCCTTATCTGCTACTCCCTCCCCTCGCCTGTTCTTCTGCAGCCCTCCGCCTTTACTAACAGAACCTCTGTCTCAGCTCCTGGGCCGCTCCATCGACCTGAACCGACTCATCACCCAGCGCGTCTCGGCGGCGCTCCACAAATCTCTGGAGCTCGCGATCAACCGCTTCGAGAGCGAGGACCTCACCTCCATAATGGCACGTCGACGTTTCAGTTTTTTGTTTTTATTAGAAAAGCCGCCTTTTCTGCATTCGCCAACTGTTTTCACTTCCTGTTTCCAGGAGCTCGAAGGTCTTCTGGAGGTCAATCGCATGACACACAAGCTGCTCAGTCAGTTCTTGACCCTGGACAGCTTCGATGCCATGTTCCGCGAGGCCAACCACAACGTGTCGGCTCCGTACGGCAGGATAACGCTGCACGTCTTCTGGGAGCTCAACTACGACTTTCTGCCCAACTATTGCTACAACGGTTCCACCAACAGGTGGGTCGGCTTCAGTAGAGAGGCCGCCATGTTTAGTTCAGCTGGGGTTAAATTCTCAGGGATGTATGCAAATTATTTTTTATGTACTTAGAAATGATGGCCAACAATACATAAAAACTGTAAAAACAGAAAATGAAGCCTCTGTGTTTCAGTTTTACTCAGTGAGAATGAATTTACACAAAACGAAATGAGAACCAGATGCATTTAAGAGTCCGTTTCAGCAGTAAATTCCCTATTTTGTGATTATTTTCAGTTAAAAACAACAGAAGGATCAGGGAAAAGTCAGAAGGATCAGCTTGGTTTTAAACAAATAAATGCAAATGGCCAGCTCAGCAGAAGCAGAGCACGATGCCAGCTGAGCTGAGTTTGCAGCTGCCACAATTGTTCTCCTCATATTTCTCAGACTGACTCAAATAAATAAACGGCACCTGTTTGTATCTTTTTTTTTTATATCGTCCTAAATTTTGATTTTCATTTCGTCCTATTGAGTTTCATTTTTTTGGGGGCTTTATTTTAGTTGCACTTAAAGATTTGTGGTCCGTCAACAAAAACAAAACAAACCAGACTGCAGTTTTAAAGGCTGAATAAGAGCTGTTGATTTACAAGAAGAAAAAAAACGTTCATCAACATTAATGTAGTTGGTACATAAACAACACAACAATGCTCATACAATGCTCATTTACTTTGCAAGAAATATTTAAATAATATTACAGAACAAAACAAGCTATTATTGATGACTGAGACTGTTGCTGTTGAATCAGCAGTCGGATAAATGCGTTTTAAATTTTGCTTCATGACCCAGTTTTTTATGTCTTCACTTTAACAGTTAAATTTGTAACTCTTACTGCAACTCTGGCATGTTCACTGATTAGAAAAGAATCATATTTTTTTATTTCCCTCCACTGGAAATGTGAGCTGAGTTGAGTCAGCTCACATTTCCAGACTCATCAGTCTTGTGTGTTTTCCAGCCACATGGCGCCACTTTATAGCATAATCAAGTTAATATGTTACCTTCAGTTGTTATGAAAATGCTGCATTTAAGTCTTTGAAATTGGTCCTCTGTCTCTTTAAGAAACTACCCTCTGGAAGTCATCAGAACATCATTACTCTATTGATCCTTCAACGTTTCACTGAGTAGTAGCTCCTATAATGAGCTCAGTAGATGCACAGTTCCATCAGGTGTTTGCTAATTGCTGCTGGCTAGTCTGAAGGAGCTGATATGTTTTTGATGAAAGAATAACACTAAAACATGATTTAAAGCTCAAAAAAGTACATTTTCCATAACTCTTTAATAATCATCTGGTTGTCCCAGGTATTTATTGGCTTGGTTTACATTTATTGAAATTGGTTCTCTTCATTGTGCTTCGCTAGGTGTTGCATTAATGGACACGGTATTTTCTCTACAGTTACATAAAATCTGGCTCATGAAAGCTCTGAAAGTTTCAACAACAGCTTGTTTGTAAAGAGATGGGTTTGTGGCTGATAGGTTGTAAAGTTGCTCCTGATGACAGTGTGTGTTCATTGTTTACTTTTGTCTGTGTAATGTACCCAGCTGTTGATGTAGCGCTGCGACGCGAGTTTGAATAATCTCCTTCTGTGCGTCCAGGTTTGTGCGCACCATCCTGCCCTTCTCTCAAGAGTTCCAGAGGGATAAGCCCCCCAACGCTCAGCCCCATTATCTGTATGGGTCAAAGGTCTGTGCATTCCTCTGTTACCACTGCTCCCAGAGAACGACTTGCTTTATTTCTTTGGATTCCATAAGCAACAGATTATTTTTATTTATTTATTTATTTTTTGTAGTGACCTGACCAGCTGTGCATAAGCACATGTTAAAGCTAAATGTTTACTGCATGATAGTCAAATCTAGGGCTGGGCCAGATGGCTTAAAAACACAACCTCAGAAATTTTTCATACCACATCTGATTTCTGATTTTAATCTTTTTTTCTCTCTCTTTTTGCTTTCTTTTCTAAAAAATAAATTACAAATGATGGAAAATATTGTCAGTAAGGGGCTTTAACTTCAGTCATTCTTTCTGTGAGTTGTACAACACAGTATTAGGGTCAGGCTGCAAGAATTTCTGTTTAATTACAAGAATATAGTTATAATATTAGCAGAATAAAGACACAATTTTACCAGAAAAATGTCGCAAAATTATAAGAAAATATATTTTTTTATTTATGCAAAAAAATAAATAAATAATATTATGACTTTATTCTGGTATTATTCTGACTTTATTCTCGTATAACTACGACTGTATTCTTGTAACATTTACTTTATTTTCGGAAAAATAAAAAAAATCTTTGCCTGACTCTTACAATTCCCCGTATAGTTGACCTGACTTCAAAATCCAGATAATAAAACATGTTAGTCCAACAAGATGACATCACTGAACTGTGAAGATCTAAGAAGTGCATTCATTGAAAAAAAAACAAAAATCCAGACTTTCCAAATATTACATTTGCAAAAACTAAATATTTTATTGATCAGTTAAATTCATTTATTGTCTGGGCCTAATGAAATCCCTACAGAAAATAAAGAAAAGGAAACTTTATTCAAGGAAACATTGTGCTGAGCTTCATGTCTCTTAGGTCTTGTGCAAAATGTTTAGACAAAAATCCCTCTCTGCAAAAAAATAAAATAAAATAGAAGTCTAGAAGGTTAAAGCTGAAAGAACCCTTTGAGTTTAATATTTCTAGTAGAATGACCATCTTCTCTGTATCATCTTGTATGTTTAGGTTAACTCACTTAAAATGGTTCAAACAGTCTTGTTGTGAATGGTTGCTATGACAATATCCCTGTAAGCTCAAACAGGATTTTCATTGAGCGGGGTAAAACGTTCGGCGATAATTCGGCCGGGGTCGGTGGGGGGCGCGGAACAATACCGTGGTGACCTCAATCCGCTCGATTAATGCCGGCTCTCTGTCAGCCGGCTCAGCCCTCATGCTCCGGGGTAATTACATGGCCGCCTGGCTGCGCCAGCATCAGCGACGTCTGCATGGCGGTGGCCCGCTTGATGCTCTCCTCGCTGCTGCTGCTCCTGGCCTGGAACAGGTGTCCCGAACTGGACATGTCCTGGCGGGTGGAGGTCGTCACCACGGGGCGGCTCTCGGCGGCGCGGCCCGGCAGGGAGCACATGTTGTGGAGGCAGCCCCACAGCAGGACGCCGGCGATGACCAGCAGCAGCAGGCAGCAGGTCAGCCACACGCCCACCGCCACCTCCCAGCCCGCCCGGTCGTGGCCCTCGCTGCTCTCGCTCGGTGTGCTGAACACCTGGCACTGCTCCCGAACGGGGTCGGCGGCCTGGCACGTCACGCACAGGAAGTAGGCGGTTTGGGGCAGCAGGTTGCCCAGGTAGGTGGCGGTCTGGCTGACGGGGATGCGCTCCTCGTGCTTGAAGCTCTTGCGCTTGTAGCCCATGATGAGGCTGTTCCAGTTGGGATCGTACATGACGCTGTAGAAGGTGTCCAGGCAGGCGGGGGAGGCGGGCCACGTCACCCTGGCCGAGGTGGACGAGATGTTGTAGACCGTGACCACCATGACGACAGAAGAAGAGCTTCCTGTTTGGTTTGGCTTTATTTTCCAGCCGCAGGCTCACAACATTAAGTCAGACTGTAAAAGAGGCGACGGAAGTACAGAGTAAGAAATGCTAAACACATTAAACACAACTAAAAAATAAAAAAAAACTCCTAAAGAAACTGTGATGGTGATTGATCCCATTCCCACTGAATGCAACTTATACAGCTTGTATGTATGTGATCCAAAACTGCACCTTAAAGTGGAGGCATGAAACCACATCTGCCTCCCATTAAACCTCACTTGGTTTTTGGTGTAGTTTTTAGATTAAAAAACCACCACAGTAACTCAATCCCACCAGAAGTAAATGGCACAAATCTCTCATCCAACCCACTCGTTTAAATGTTTATTTCAACCAATAGACTTTCGTCTGTTGTTAAAACAGGCTTCAGCTATTGGACCTTATGAAGAATTTATTCTTTCTATATTTAAATAATAGTTTTAAAGTAAAATAAAATAAGAGTGCAAAAAACCTATAGGAGTAACTGAGTACTGTATGATGGATTATCTGGGAGGCAGATGAAGATGTGTGCAGATGTTCACTAAATTACATAATACAGGATTGTTAGTGCAGAGGCTTATCTTTACTCTGTCACCTGTTATGTGAAAGGAAAGGTGATGATCTGTCAGCCGAAACCATCGTTAGGAAAAAAAAAAAAAAGTGCTTTGGGTTTTAGTAGATTAAAGCAATTAAAATTTTAAATGTTCTGCACTTACATTTTTTAATGCAACAACTGGAGTAAATAAATGATCACACTGTTTTTACTTCTTCATTAAGTTTAGGCTTCAAATTTACATTGTCCTCCATTTTTCCTCTTTTATTAACCTCTAACCCTGGATAGGTGTTTTTAGTCATTTAGTAATTAGAAGTTGTAAGTTTAAAGGCAGACATGTTGAACATTCGACTTGGTAAATCAAAAACATGCATTCACGTGCAAGTTTACTTTCTCGATCAGATTAACATTTATCGACTTTCTGTTGCGTGTGCTGGCACAATATATGATCTCCGCAGCGCTGAAGTTATTTTGAGACAATTCACAGCATGACGTGGATAAAATTCAAGCCTACCATGAAAACACTCCGCTGTGTGACGGTCCTCCCAGTGTGCTGAGCGTCGCTGCTGGTGTTCAAACGTCTCTCCCATTGTAACCAGATGGAGATGCTCGATGCAGAGTCCCGCTCCGAGGGAGTGAAGCACCGATCAACGCGTCTTTATCTCAGATTCTGCAACACTAGAGGGAGTGTTAGCGGATTAGAGCAAACGCAGGAGAGGGAGCTAAAATCTCCTGTTTGGGATAAAAAAAAGTGCATTTTCTCCCATCTGTGGGTCAGTCGTAGGTCATACTCTCTACAGGGACTGTAGCTCCTCTATCAACATGCAGATCAGATGCGATGCAGATCTTTAATTTCCCGTTGACCAGGAATATGATGCGTGTCGTACCTGGAATTTTAAGTGGCGAGACGAAATGTGCTGCAGCCACTTCATCCATCTGTCCCGCTGCTTCTTCCCACAGCACAACAACCAGCGCCGACCACGCTGTCATGGAGCCTGGTGTTCACATTTGTAGTTTTTGAAAAGCTGATTTAAATGTTTGAGGAAGTGGATTAAATTAAAATCTTGTTTCTTCGCCTTGTTGTGATCTGTCGACCTCAAACACACTTTTGTTTTTAGCCTCAGAAGTAAAAACTCATTACAGTTGCAAGTCAGAAACCCTGACATAGTGATGATAATCAGATAATTTAACGAAGAGCGGTTGCTTTTAGCGTCATTTAGTTAAAGACGCTGAACATTTTAGCTTTGTTTTTGGGATTTGCTCCATTTTTTTACATTTTATTTTGTAGGGTTTTTTTTAAATCCTATTTCTTTCATTAGATTACTTATTTGTCTTTCATTTTCTCCTGAGAACTCAAACATTTTTTCATTTTGATTTGTTGCTTCTTTACAGTGTGAATTTTTCATATTGTGACCAAGTAAACTTCATTTGAGCTCATTTCATGGGCAAAACCATCACATAAAAGAAGGTTTTTCCTAATCATCACCTGTCTTTTTGTGTGTGTGGGTGTGCAGACCCTGAACCTGGCGTACAGCAGCACATTCACCACCTATAGGAACTTTCTTGGCCCGCCACACATTAAGGTCATGTGCAGACTGCTGGGCTACCAGGGCATCGCCGTGGTGATGGAGGAGCTGCTTAAGGTCGTCAAAAGTCTAGTGAGTGTGATCTGGAAGACCACGGGTGGAGCTTCTGTCCTTTCTCCATCATCATCATCATCATCATTATTGTCGCCCTCTGTTCCGTCATTCAGCTCCAGGGAACCATCCTGCAGTACGTGAAGACGCTGATGGAGGTCATGCCCAAGATTTGCAGACTTCCACGCCACGAGTACGGCTCCCCTGGTAGGTGGCAGCGCACTGAATGTTAGAGGAGAGCATCATATCTCAGTTCAGCATATAACCCAAATATTATTATTATTATTATTATTATTATTAAGCACAGGTGCCTTGTGTTTTTGTTCCAGGCATCCTGGAGTTCTTCCACCACCAGCTGAAGGACATTGTGGAGTACGCCGAGCTCAAGACGGTGTGCTTCCAGAACCTGAGAGAGGTCGGCAACGCCCTCCTGTTCTGCCTGCTGAGTGAGCAGAGTCTGGTACGGATCGGCCCGCTTCGGGATGCAGCGCCGACTCTGCTCTGCAGCCGGCTGACGTTTTTCATGTCCGTGTGTTACAGTCTCAGGAAGAAGTGTGCGACTTGCTGCATGCTGCGCCTTTCCAAAACATCCTGCCGCGAGTGCATGTCAAAGGTAAGAACATTAACGTCAAGGCACAGTTAGTATTCCTACTGCAAAGCAGCAAAACAACAAAAACAGTTTCAGATGTACATATGTCTACACTAATCTGACCATTCTACATTTCTATCTCTGGATATAAGTTTCCCTGATGTTCACATCGTTTTGAATGGAGTTTCTTTCCTAAACGATTCCCTCCCCTCCTCATTCCAAGCAGTTTCTGTTGTTTTATATGGAAGTAACTAATGTCTTCCTCTCGTCCTTCCAAGAAATGTTTTTATTCCTTCTGTTTATATTTTCAGGATTTATTTTTTCTACTTTTCAAAAATTAAAAAACATTAAATCAGAAAAGATTTGTCACCTGCACATGACACCAAATCAATGACTGACATTGTTCTTAGCATACATAAAAAAACAAAAAACAGTTTGTTCACTAAAATATGTAATCTTTTTCTTTTGGGGGTGCGGGGATTGTCCTTTGAAATCAATACCCTGGAATAAATACATTTAAGATTCTCTGAATCAATATATATATTATTGGTTGTAGGGTTGCTGATAACAGTCCAATTATGCTTTTTTTTTTGTTTGTTTTTGTGCTGCAAATCTTTTATGAATTGGCAAAACCAGACTGTCTATTTCTAGATAACTTGTTCCTTTAAAAAAAACTGTTAACTTAAAAATAGATGCTTGACATAAATAATTTTCTTTATACCACAAGTTCCAAATTTAAAGATTAGATGTCACTTACTACAGATGACTCTCGTAAATCAAATCAAAACATTGTTGATAAAATGTCTCGAAATCTTCCTGCACCAGAAGATACAGTTGGTAGAATCAACCCATTCTTTGTCTTCTCCTTGCCGTTCAGATGGGGAACGCCTGGATGCCAAGATGAAGCGTTTGGAAGCTAAATACACGGCGCTGCACATGGTTCCTTTGATCGAGCGCCTCGGAACACCGCAGGTAGGACCGGGCTAAGCAGAGCAGAGTGGACGTCGTAGCATCGTAGCATTTGTACTTCGTGAAAATCCTGCCAGAGTGACATTATGACCAGAAAACTATCGCTCCCTTTCCTTCAGCAAATAGCCATCGCGCGCGAGGGCGACCTCCTGACCAAAGAGCGGCTGTGCTGCGGCTTGTCCATGTTCGAAGTCATCCTGACGCGCGTGCGCGGCTTCTTGGACGACGCCATCTGGCGTGGCCCGTTGCCCAGCAACGGCGTGATGCACGTGGACGAATGTGTGGAGTTTCACCGCCTGTGGAGCGCCATGCAGTTCGTCTACTGCATCCCTGTGGGAGCCCACGAGTTCACAGTGGAGTGAGTGCAGGATCTCTTCCTGTTCAACCACAAATGAGCCGCGAAAGTCAACGTGTTTATCTGAAACGTGCGTCCGCTCCCTGCTCCCTTCCTGCAGGCAGTGCTTTGGAGACGGCCTCCACTGGGCGGGCTGCATGATCATCGCCCTGCTGGGACAGCAGAGACGATTCGACATCCTGGACTTCAGCTATCACCTGCTCAAGGTGCAGAAACACGACGGCAAGGATGAGATCATCAAGAATGTGGTGAGTTGGAGAGGCTCAGTAACACAACCCGCAGTGCACAAAGAGATTTTATTACCGATTTCCCATCATTTACTCTGTGACTCTGACTAATGACTTAATAAATTAAGATACTTCACATTTCTGTTGCCATCGCTGGCAAAAATGAGTAACTATGAGGGAAATCAGAACTATTTATTACTGTCCTCTTCAAATAAAGGATGCCGCATCTAACGTCACTGATTCATTGTGACAAATGAGCATGTAGGGAGGCATCATGGGAAATCACTTATTTGGATTAATGTTAATGTGAGGCATATCTGTGTGTTTTCTCCAGCCTCTAAAGAAGATGGTGGACAGAATCCGCAAATTCCAGGTCCTGAACGACGAGATCTTTGCCATCCTGAATAAATACATGAAGTCTGGAGACGGAGAGAACATGCCGGTGGAACACGTCCGCTGCTTCCAGCCACCGATCCACCAGTCGCTCGCCAGCAGCTGAGGCGCCGCTGCTCCTCCGCTCGCACTTTGGGACCGCTTCTGGGTTCCAAACACTGTCAGCATCCTCCTGTTTTCCTTTGGCCTTCAGTAGCTAAGGACCATTAAATGCGATATAAGGGGCCACTTTTTGAACGTTTGAACTTTTTTTTTTTGTATTCACTTGTGCCTTATGAGAAAAGAATAGATACAGCCCTTTCTTTGAAAGAGCTATTTTGTACTTGGAGGTAGCTGTAGTTCAGGGAGGGGATTTAGTTTTATGTGTATTTAAGGGTTTGCTGTGGTGGAACATTAAAAGGGTGAACCTATTTTTGAGGAAGGAAAAAAAATGGTAATTTTGTACTGTCTACATGCATGCTCAAACATTTAAAAAAATACTGAGAAATAACCCTCATCCTTATTATGTTAAGCAAATTATTTACTATGCCTTGTTTGAAATCTTTTAATCATTTTAATTCAATAAATATGTAACAAATGTTTTTTTGTCAAGAGATTTTTTTTTATGTAAAACGTTCCCCCACCTACCTCCAGATAAGACTCCAAACATAAATTACTTTCAAGTATCACAAAAAAATGTCAATCATAGTGCGGTTCTTGTCAAAATGTCATTGTCAGCAGGTCCTCAAACCAGAATATATTAGCTTTATATTTTTGATTCATAGAAAGAAGGTCAGTATGTGAAAATTCATGTACATATAACAAAGCATTTCTTTAGAAAATATTTACAGAGCTACAGAGGAATGCAAGTCAGTTAAAGCCGGGGCAGGTGACTTTTAGAAATGCTTTGTTTTGCATATTTATTAAAACTATCACAGTCGTGACAATATGGATAATCTGACAGATAATCTGAAAAATAAAATGGAGCTCCTCTGCCTTCTATCACTAACCACCAACATACACAGCTCAGCCAATCAGAGCCAGAGAGGCTCTTAGCGCTGTTAGCGGAGCCTGCCATGAATGCTAAGGCTAGTTAGCGTAGCCACAGATGACAGTGGATAAACGGTTTTCCTGAAGTGGTAAGTTGTTTCTCCACCATTAGCGCATTTCGCAGCGGCGTGTTATGGCAGTATGATTTTTGCATCCTTGCTCTATTATTTTATCTCCTCACACACACAGCTGCACCAGAACCACAACAGGTTAACAACGCTAAAAGCAGAGCTTGCGCTCCATTATTTGCCCCGTTGTCAGACTTAAAAGGGCAATATTATGCATTTTCCAGCCATATAATGTCATTTAGAGCTCAATGAAACAACTTGAGTTGCTATAAAAACACTACATGTGTCAAATACAACTTACAAGAAATTTTATTTCCTAATTTAACGCCTTAAAATTGGGCCTCTGTCTCTTTAAAAACACCTGCTCTGTCTGAAACTCCGCCTTCAGGAAGTCATCACAACATGGCTCTTGTGTTGCTGCTGCTGGGTGGGGCAGTATGGGAGAGCCGCTCTTTGAGGTCAGGGAGGAGCTGCGCCTCATAGGCGGAGCTAGCTCCAACCAGATGTTTCGCACAGCTGAATGGTTGCCACAGGCAATGAAAGGATTTCTCAAACATGCATGAAAGAGTCAAGGCAACACTCCAGGTGTGTTTTTTGATGAGGGAACAACTTTATATCATAATGGGAGTAGTGCGTTCCCTCAGACGGCAGCAGTAGCTCCAAGTATTCACAGATTATCTGTGTCGCACTGTGTGGACATGGTGACAGTTTTAACCAATATGGAAAAACTTTTTCTCATAAGTTCATTACCCTCAGCTATAACCAAATATGACAGTCTGAGTAAATTAAGGCAAATTAAAACAAATACAATCTACTGGTCCATCCATGTCTCCCTTCCTCCTCTCACAGTTGATTGTCTCATTATTTTAGAAGCTATCGGCACCAACGCAACGGTTGAGTCTGAAGACAAAACTAACAAACAAAAAACCATTTAAGCATCTAAAGAGGAAGTCATTGCTCCGTTCCTCCTTGAGACGCTGTCGAAAGGCAAACTCCTGTCCTCCATGTCCTCTGTGGACTCGTCCTGCAGCAGTTCGTAGTTGGTGTGAGCGGCCGAGCCGTTGGCCGCCGGGGCGCCGCGCTCCTCCTTTCTGATGGACACAGCCAGCGTCGCCAAGCTGACGCTGACGTCTTTGAAGGCGTGCAGCAGGAAGATGCCCACGATGATGGTGAGGAAGCCGCTGAGGGTGCCGATCACGTCGCCGGCGCCCATGTGCTCCCACTCTTTGAAGAGGATGGCGGAGCAGGTGAGCACGGACGTGGTGAAGAACACGTAGTAGATGGGCGTCACCAGCGAGGTGTTGAAGATGTCCAGGGCCTTGTTCAGGTAGTTGATCTGTGTGCTCACGCAGCCCACCAGCGCCAGGAGGAGGATCCAGGCCAGCGGGTTCTGAAACACGTTGACGCCGGCGATGCCCTCCTTGATGGCGATGCCCAGGCCTTTGACGCAGGACACGGAGAGCGCCCCGATCACGGAGCAGATGGTGATGTAAACCAGGATGTTGGTCTGACCGTGGCGCGGGGAGACCACAAAGATGAAGATGAGAGCCACAATGATGACAAGAGTGGCGAAGACCAAAAACCCTGAAAAGATTTTCAAAAATACTTTTTAAATAGTATTCAAGACACATGCAAGAATGTATTTTATGTGCTCGAACATGCAAGTTTCTCAAAAGTTATTTTTTATATGTTCATATGTTAATCAGAGGTCTTACATCTTGTTCATCTTGTATATTCTAGTTTGGGTTTTTATTTCCAGGCAGAAATTTGAGTTTCTTTTGCGTTCTTGAGACAGTTGAGGCTACCTGCTAAGTGCTAACATAACGGTGCTAGTTCACTAGTTCTTTTGGGGTCCATCATGGGAAAGTTCAGACTTATGGCCAGTTGTATGGATGACGTTCATTCATACACAGGTCTTAAATTCCTGTTATGATGAACTTAAAAGTCTTAAATTGAAGTTGATGAAACCTACAGAAACCCTGACAGAACCTGCGGTTCCGGTGCCAGTCTTTACAAAGTGGCTCTTGTTAACTTCTGACTGAAAAGTAAGAAAAAACTGTTGGTGTTTTTAAATAAAGATATAGCAACAAATGCAGGATTTTTAATTTTTTATGTTTTGGGACGTTTTTTAAAAAAATGTTTCTTGCGATATTTGCACTGAGTGTCCAGAAAGAATGACACTAACAGTATCAGTAATATGTTTTTAGGCAGGTTTTCCTCATTATATTGGGTTAAAACGTGTGCTTTTTTAATTTAAGAAAAGAAAACAACTTCTTATGTTCTTTATTTTAAATCCTAAAAAATAGAAATAAAACTCCTTGAAAAAGAATTCTTCTAAAGAACATATTTTGTCTAAAATGTTGCATTTGTGGCTCCAAACCAGTTTTTTTTTTTTATATGTCTTGAGAACAAAATGTCTCTTTTGTGCTAGCTCAAAAAAAGGGAAGTACATCTGTGAGGTTGTCGAGCAGAAAGTAGCGGAAAGTTTTAAGGCGGCATTTCATCTGTGTGATGACGGCGTTTCATTTTGCTGAGTCATCCCTACCTGGGTCGACCAGCTTCTTGGCCATGTCCTCCAGGCTGTCGATCTCCTCCTCCTTCGGCGCATGGATGACCATGGTGGTGGAGCCCAGGATGCTCAGCAGGCAGCCCAGCTTCCCGTGCAGGTTTAACCGCTCAGTCAGGAAATACGACGACAGCACGGCACTGCAGCACAAAAAAAGAAGAAAAAAAAAACAAGCTGTGATGGAAAGTTTAAACCTGGGATTTGACATGCTTGGAAACAAACCAACAAGATTCCACACTGTATGTTACTTCAGGTCATTTATTCAAGAATGTAATGAAAAACAAGAGAGGGCTGTTTGTTCCAGTTTCAAGACGGCGTTTTATCAAAAACGATGTTTTGATAAAACACCGTTTTGGTGTGGAGTGCACGTGATGAGGCGTCTGTACCTGACGAGCACACTGAGGGCTCCCAGGGGCGTAACCAGGGTGGCAGGGGCAAAAGCATATGCTGCGAAGTTGGCTGCTTCCCCAGCACCCACTGAAAAAAATCACAAAAGAAACAAAACATTAGCATGCAGTCAGAACATGTCACAATAGAGCCAGACATGGGGAAACAATGTAATCATGTCTGAGGTTTGAAGCACTGCAACAAGCCTGAGTACAAAAACACACTAACTCATGTCACTGAAGCAAATCAGCTGAAAGGTGATTTATATAGTCAAAAACATGACAATAACACAAAGATTATCACTTACTTGATAGTAAACCAGCCCACCACAACCATTCTTTAAGATATGCATGGCCGCCCTGCCCTGAAAAACAGACAAAAAATTATTTTATTGTTTCTCTTTGAGAAAATGTCTTTTCTCCAAAACCACCTATTGAACAGCGGCCATTTTGCTTCACCCTGTTCCCAAAATAGGAGACTTTGATTATATATTAGATTATTACTACAATGGGTTTCAATTTGCTGGCAACTTTTACAATCCAAAGAGACATTTCATTTCATTTAATTTGGTTCTTTAACATTTTTATTCACAATTATTGTTATTATTGAACCTTGGAAGGACTAAAGAGACACTTGTGGCTCTGGAGCTCCATGCTGCGGACGTCTGCATTAGATCAGCCAAATTCTCTTAAAATAAGGTGTAGAAATACTTCTTCAAAATGAAAGCCTTAATATTTCATTGCAACATTGTTGCAAAAGTAGGTTCCATAAAACTAGAGTGAATAAAGTTGTAATTAAGAAGATTATTTTTGGACCCTAAGTTCTTCAGGAACCTGGACAAACCCCCCCATCAGAATCAAGATGAGCCTCACACTAAAAGAGTTGCTCTTTTGTAAGTTTGATTATAAAGAACCTACAAAATTCATATTAGCTCAAAATATTTTCCATTTATGTTACACAAAAGCTTTTAGACACTATGAACCATCAAAATGTCATCTGTCTTCATTAGACTTGCTGTCTAAAGTGCATTATCCAAACAAATCAAAGGAAGACCCTTCAGATCTGAGGAAAAGGTCAAGTGAGCTGTTGATATTAATGATTACCAGGCTCTGAAAAGACTGTGACACATACATGTGAACACACCCTGCTCCAGGGAGCTGGTTTAAACACGCCTGTGAAACACAGGGCAGGGATTAGCGAGTTTCCCGACTGATCCGACTTCTGGTTTGGCTGTCAGCGATGCACATCAGCAGCAGGGAGTGCCTCAAAGGCAGCTGGCAGATTCAATCACATCATATGTTGCGATCTGGGTGTTCAGAGAAAGAGCGGCCGGTACCTGCCCGCATCGACCCCTTCTTAGCCAGCCTCAGGAGACCTTTCTTCTTCAGGATGAAGCTGCCACCGATGAAGATGCTGGAGCTGATGGCCAAAGCCAAGCCGATGTAGAAATCGTACTTCCCCCGGTCCTGAGCCATGGCGATCCTGGATGCGTTGGAGTGATTTTTCACATCTACCACCAAGCAGGAAAGATGCTCACCAAAGGAGCAGCAACCTGGAGGGAGGACAGAAGGAGGTTGAAAGAGCCCAGTAAGAAACAGCAGCAACATAGATTCCTCAGACTTCACGTCCAACCCTTACAGGGAAACCTACCGGCGACACAAGACACATTACACAGCGGGAAACCTGAACCTGACTCGTTGAAGAAATCCATTTAGGGAGCAGCGCGTTTAAGAACATTTAGTCCCTCTGCTGTCTTATCCCACACAAAGACATGAGAGACTGAGCTCATCCAACCGGTTGTCTGAGTGTTGTGCTGCCACGGACACAAAGCATTGTGAAACTCGGTCAGCTGCTATGTAAATTAACTTCTGTCAGGAGTTTGGAATCAGGAAGCAGCAGCATTCCTCTTAATGGAAATGTTAGGTGCACCTTGATAGGAAGATAACCTGTGGAATTATAATTAAGGCTCTATTATCAACCAATAAGCTGCTTCGGCAGCTGCTATGACGCGCCTGACCTATAATTTGACTCAGCTACAAATAAATGGCGAGCTGAGCCCGTTAGCTACCGTTAGCACCGCAGCTAACTAAACCACAGGAGTCATTGTTAGCCACAAGCAGCGCAGTTTGAGAAGTCCCTACCTTAATTACCTGCTCAAAGGCGGCTGTGCTTCTTTTCCACCCGCCTGAAACAAGCGAACAGCGACTGGCCGGCCTGCGTCTCGGCTCTGCTTCGGACGGTCACATACTGTTTCCTCCTCCTTCAACCAGGTACCGATAGCGGCCACTGGAGGACTGCCCCACCGCGAGCTTCTTCTTCTTCTGCTGCTGCGGCCACTGGAGGACTGCCCCACCGCGAGCTTCTTCTTCTGCTGCTGCTGCGGCCACTGGAGGACTGCCCCACAGCGAGCTTCTTCTTCTTCTGCTGCTGCGGCCACTGGAGGACTGCCCCACCGCGAGCTTCTTCTTCTGCTGCTGCTTTGCGGGGCACAGCGGAGGCCGTTGAACCGTGTGCACCCCGCTGGCTGAAACCTGGAACCACAGAGACAGGAAAACACGACACCCACTCCACGGGGCTCTACTCCACATCAAGATGTTAGAATCAGCTCAAGAACAACTCGAGACGGCTTAAACTAACACCAGGTCATAAAAAAGATGATATATTTTAGGTATATAAAGGTTGGTGTTGTGCAAAATCGACTTTTTTTTAGGTTTATGTCATATGATAATGTCATCTCTTCAACAAAAACATACATACTCCCCCAAAATAATCAGTTCAAAACTTTATAATTAAATACAAGTTGTGTGGATGTTACTCTGACAAGGCCTTTTGGATCACAGCAACAATAATTGTGTTTGACTCAAAAGTTATGCTTTCAAACCTACAATGTTGGAATCATGCTGAGTGTCTGTTGTGCTGCTAGGAGAGTCAGTGGACCAAGTGGACAAAATAATAGGTATTATCAGGTATGTGTACAGTATTTTTGCTTGTATGCATAATTATAACAGGAGGGATCCAGAGTCAGCGTTTAAAAAGATGAAAAAGTTTGTTTGTTGTGAGAACGTTCCATCCTGGTCAGAGAAATGTTCAAATGAATCACCAAACGTTTCAACTAAATTGTATGACTTAATATGTAGAAATCCTGTAATAAGAAAATCCCACTGGAGAAAGTGTTTCTATTAATTTATTACATGTAAAATCAATAAAGATTACAAAAAACATATATATATGCAACATTGTAATAAAATTAAATAAAAGCGGAAACCATCAGCTTTAAAAATCCCTTCATTGGACTGAAACGATACAGCTGCTCTTCATGTTTTATGCAACACCAGTGCTCAAGAATCATCAGGTGAAATGACTGAATAATTCAAAAGGCCCAGTTCAAGTACCAAGGGTAGGTAATGCTGTAAGCGTCCTATGGGGAAACCCTGTAGCTGAACCAAAGCAGAGTGATTTGTTTAGACATGACTAATGCAGGCAGTCAACAGGGTTAATAATGGCGAATGTTATTTTAGAAAAACTAGGAGTCGATAACAGAATACCAATTCTGTTATGTAGTATTAAAAACAACATTTATCATCTTTGACAGACCAACTTATGTTAAGTGGAAGGAAAATTACACATGATTTTCAAACCTTTCCTCTGCCTACATCTCCCAGAATGCTGTGCGGTTCTGGATCAGAATTCAGTGACATTATTGAAAATTCCAACAGACGTATTACGTATTGATATCGATTACATTCTATATATTGCTACTGGTCTATTGTCCAGCTCTATTTCACTTGGAAGTATAAACCGACTGACAATTTGCCAAAGTGAAGGAAATTTGATATGATTTCTCAGTGCACCCCTCCAAGAGACCCGTATGGGTTTCATCAAAACCCATCTTAGTAAAACACGGCAGTGGGGCCATCATGCCTCTCTGAGTTAGGGTGGAGTGTGTGTCACATAGAATCATAAAACATCTTTTTCCTCTTTCTCGTGGCGCATTACTCTCCATTAGTCCAGCTGATAAAATGCACAGAGGTTTACGGTTGTGTTTTCTCAAAATATAATAAAGTTCTAGTTATATCACCACTTCTGCAAGGCACTGTATAAAGTCCCTACACTTCCTTATTCCTGTACAGCCATAAGGCCATTTTGTTCCCAGATAAATCCCACCCACTATCCGATAAAAAACTCACAGTGTTTTCCTCCTCACACTTATGTGGTCAAAGATCACGGCTGGCTGTTTCATCTCACAGCTTTGGTCACTTAAAGGGGAGTTAGTGCAGAGCAACAGAGTCTGTGTCCTGCAAAAAAAAAAAAAAAACAGAAGAAAAAACCCCCACCCTAACACAATCAGTCTGTCTTTTTCTGTTTCTTTTTCTCCTTCCAGGTAATCACAGCTTCCTGGGAAATTCGAAGAAGTATCACTCCCACACACACCGTTGTCAGGCCGCAGAGCATGGCGAGGCCGTCTGTGACCGTGAGTCCCGTCCACTCCTTGAACAAGAGAGCAGAGGCGAAAATCACGGTGGACGTGAACGTCACGTAGTATATCGCTTCAAATATGTTGGCGCTGAAGCACTCCAAGGCCTTATTGATGAAGAAGAACTGGATCAGTATGCTGACCGCCAGCGCCCCCAGCAGGCCAAGGAAGAGAGCCACAGTGCCGACATTTGACTGTCCTTTGCCGAACACGTCAGGAGCCACCAGGCCGAGTCCTTTGCTGCTCGGGACGGTGAAGCTTCCCAGAAGCGAACATATGGCAACGTACACCATAATGTTGGACGTCCCGTGAGCTGGAGCGACCCACACAATCAGGGTGACCAGGGTCAGCAACACGAGCAGGATGTAGGTGACAAACACTGCAGGAGGAAAGAGTAGACGATGAGTGAAAGGCACAGTCCGCCATGTCTCACACGCACGTTAAAAAGTGTTAGAAAAAGAGAAATGTACGGCAGCATATTAGGTCCATTATAGATTGAAAAAGAGGACTAAGTTTTAAAATTAAACTGTTATGTTTTTTTTTCTAGAAAACACAAGAAAATTTCTCAAAATTTTCAAACTCTGAAATTCCCCAAGTGATTTTCTAGGCAATTTCTGATATAAATTTCAAAATGAATAATTTTTTTCTTTTCAAATTTTTGACTTTTCAAATTCAAAAATACTTTATTGACCCCAAGGGGTAATTAAATATTCTAAGTCATATTAATTGAAATTCTTAAAAGAGTCATTGTAGATGGTGATGGTTGTCGGCAGGAAAAATCTTCTCCTTTTCCGTTTTCAAGCACAGAAATTTTCCTGTTCTTTATAGAAAAAAAAACGTAGTGTTTTTGGCAGAAATGCATTCCATTTTTCTTTTTCTACCTACAATGGTCCTAATATCCCAGGGTAGAAATCGTCACCTGGATCCGACAGTCCGTCTTCGAGCTCCTGCCTCGACGATGCCGCCGCTTTAGGGGCGTGAATAATGAGCACGACGGAGCCGCAGCAGCAGATGATGCAGCCGAGCTTCCCCAGGACATTCAAACGCTCCTCCAAGATCCAAGAAGCCAGGACTGCTCTGCATCCCAAGAGAACGACATTACTACGAACACAGAGTTCAAGTGGTCTTGCAAAGGCCTTCCTGTCAATTTCAGTTTTTCGCATCAGTAGATGTAACGCCGGACACATCTATTATTTAAGTGTAACGGATAACCTGATTTGCTTTGCTGACAGACAGAACTGGTCAATAAGGCAGAAGAAACATTATTTCTTCTATGACATCATGCAAAATATCAAGTGATATCTGGCGATACTATCGTGACAACAATAATTTTGACGATAACTATTTATTACTTCTTTTTCTTTTAGGAAACTGTATGCAATTATCGCCCCGCAAACACAAATAGTGCTCTTAATAAATATTCCCGTTTGTAATGTGCTATTTTTGAACACCGATCACAGAAATAAGTGTGACACAAACTGCACATGGTGACTGCACTTTCACATTCCCTCTGAGGAGACACATCACCACGGCAGCATCACTCGTGGCTGATGCTTACCCAAACAGTACTCCGAGGGCCCCTAATGGTGTAACAATCACAGCAGGGGCCAGGTTATACGCCAGGAAATTCCCAACTTGACCAATGATCACTGAGGAAGCAGACGGGTGTAAGGTCGCATTCAGCTCAAAACAAAAGCTTGTTAAGGAAAACAAAACACTGCTGATGTCAAACTCACTGCACAGCGTCCCACAGCACCACACCACATCTGTCAGGTACAAACACCCTGCAAGACATGAATGACGTCACACCGCGCTGCCTGAGATTGCGCTCAACTTTATGGTACATTTGTTTAGTAGTGCCACCACTGTCACGTATTTTTCCCAAGTCTGTCTATGTCTGCTTCTCCCCTCCCCCCTACCTTTGTCGCGAGAACGTAGTATTCCCTTTTTCTGAAGCACAAACGTCGAGCCATTAATAAAGCTTGATATCACGGCTATAGCTATCCCCAAATGAGTTCCAGACAGCCCTGAGTGATCGGCCATTGCTGTGTGCTTTGAGAATAGGGTTGCCAGATCTGCCTGACTGTTTCAAGCACAAATGCCATGTTAAAACGCGCCCCACACAAAAAAGCTGCGGTTTTTGGTTGTCTTTTTTTTTTTTTGGACTCGATTAGAGAGAGACTTGTGTTTTTTGTGGTGCTATCATGTCCTTTTAAGCCTTAAAATATATATTTTTGTCGCAGTTATGAACCAATGACTGATGATGTCATGCTTGGCAGATTTCAGGCATTTTAAAATAGACGAATAATATAAGTGCAAAGCACGACATTTATTAAAATTTAAAAGTTTTTTTTTTCTTTTTCTGTCACACAATAATAACTAGTCCACACTTTAACAACCCCCTAAAAAGCCCTTTTTTTCCTCACCCCAACGTGTTCATAAGAAACCCAATTTCTCTATCTGGCAACACCGATTGAGACGTAAAGCCTTTCACTTAGCAACACTGCCACCCAGTGGACAATTTTCCCTCAATCCAGGTCAACTCCGCCTCTTCAAGATCCCGCCTCCTCCTGCAAAAGTGGCGCGTGGTTTATATCAATACCGCTCACCTGCGCGGGCGGGGCGGAAACTGACTGCACAGCACCCCACATCGGGATGAGCGGTGAACCAGACCTATCGCATCTAATCTAGCAGTCGGTATACGTAATTGGTTTCCATGCCTCCTTATCTGGTCCAAGACCCGTCAATCAAGTCCATAATGAACGTCTTTTTAATGCAGTAAAGCAGCTGAGGGGACGAGAAGAGCTTGACAAGTGACCGCAGGTAATTTATGAATATCTCGCCTTGGTTTGCGTTGTCTCGCAATACTGAACCGAACGCGGTGTACTGCTTCCCTTTAGCGTCAGGGCTGCAGGGATTCTTGGATGACGGAAGCTAGTTTAGCACGGGAAAGCTAGCGTTTTGTAGATGTTAGCAGGTTAGCCGGTGAATTGGTTAGCTCCTCCAGTCCCTGACTGGAAGCGGACGCTGGTCAGCGGTGTAGAACGCCCTGCTGCTGCGGTGATGCCGTGTCAGAGGACGGTGTCAGCCGCTGGAGGAGTCTGCTGTCACCCTTGCTAGCGAGCGAAACCCACCGTGCTAGCATTCACAGCTTTCCTGTTTTCACGCAGGCTCGGAAGCTGCATATATTCCCGGCCTTAAATCACGGGGACATTTATGAAGCGGTATGTAACATAAACAGCTTAAAAGTGTCAGTGTTTTGATTAAGTTGAAGGTATTATGGCTCATAAAGTTCATACACACGAGGGCCAATAGCTTTGTGTAGCCATATGTCAGATGTAGCAGCTCCATATAATGTTTGTTTTTCTGCTTATAGCAACATTATTGATCCGTGTCAGGGGTTCATCTGTGCATAATTGCCATTGAATACTGGTGTGGTCCAGTGTTTTCTCAACACATGATAAATCCTCCCAGTTGTTTACATCGGTGTGCTAATATGTCATGGCCTTCGAGTGTTGGCTCAGGACCACTCTTATCCAGACAAGTCTCACGCCTAGTATGGAAAGTGGCTGAGCTTAAAAGAAAAACAGTTTTTTGCTGTCTGTTTGTGTAAATATGGTGGTTGTTGGACTATTCTATTTAAAGCTTCAGAAAGAACCCTGAATATATATTACAGATTTTTAAAAAAATCCCCTCTCCCTGTATTAGTATTTTCTAAAGTTGAAGTCATGAGTGTAAGATCTTGACATCCTTTTTAGAACCTGAAATTTGACAACCGTGAAGCACATTTGGGGTTGCTCAATATTGCAGTTGTCATTGCACTATCAATTTGTGCAATATCAGAAAAATAACAAACTCCTGATGATGCAATGTTTATTCGGTCATTACATTTCAAGCGCTGCCCACTGACAAGAGCAATGATGAGATGTGTGTGTCACACGATCAGTGGAAGCGTGCCAACAATATTTTTGGATTCCTTTGGAGATGTTTGGTGCCTTCATTTTTTTCAATTTTGCAATACCCAATAATGAGTATTGGGAGGGTTTTACATAAACCAGCCAGAGAGACGTTGAGTAAATAATACAAAAAAAAGTTAATTTATTACAAAAAATCCAAAAATAATTTCAAAATGATAAATTGGGCCCAAAATTGAGGTCAACATAACAAACTACAACTCGGGTAGTAACACAAAGAACTCAGACAAAAACACGCACATTTCCCCAATAGTGCTCAACCCTCAATTTATTTTTTTTTCTTTTAATAAAGTAGGGCTGCACGATATATCTGCATCAACATCTGTATTGGTCGATCTTGGTTATCTTTTAACATATCGGCTCAATAAATAAAACTGGGCCGATACTAACAACTGATGTTTATTTCCATCTTGTTGCTGTTTATGTTTGCGTTTTAGGGTCATGTGGTATTTGTCTGGTTTGTAACAGTAATGAAGCGTAGCATTGTGGGGGTGTTTTAACTGAAGCGATGTGATCACCCAGCGGTGTGATCATTTATTCATGCAATTGAAATGTATATAATTCTGTTTTTTGACCTTAGCTGCAATATTAATATCGGATATCAGCCCTAATTTTTATATCAGACCACCATTATAATAAGCACTACCTAGAAATGGATAAAAGCATTATACCAGTTCTTGATGCTCTTTGAGTTGCTTGATTGAAACGCTTTGATACTTGATAACAATAAAGAGTAGTCGAGTCTTTTCTCGCCTTTGACAATTTGTACTTTTATTCATAACTACATGCTGCTGTTTCCTCCCCCTATTTGTCCTTTTTCTTCATGTGAAGAAACCGAATTGTTGGCATGCCGTGATACTGTCTTAAGGAGGCCTTATTGCCTGACACAGCCGTCGCAGGTTCGAATCCCAGCCTGGCGACCGTTTGCCTTTTCTTCCCTCTCTCTCATTACCTTCTTCCCTGTCTGAGTACTTTAAATAAAGGCCACGAGAGCCAATAAAAACAGTAACAAACAATTTGTTTGCACGTATTTAAACCTGTGTTTTTTTTTTAAATAGTTTAGATTCGTTTGTGTTTAAACAAATCACAAAAGTATGGCCATTTTTTTTTTAATCTAATAAAAACTTCCATGTAATATTCTTAAAAACTTCTAATTATACCCACTTTCCTTTTCTTTCCTTTTCTTTTTTTGGGCTCTTTCTCTGTTCCCCAATTTGACCCTTATGACCTCTGATCCAACCAAAATGGACCTCCAGACTTAATGGCATTTCCCTTGCAATATACTAGAGGAGATGACAGAAATGTACTTTTAAATTGGCACGTCTCAAAGTGCGCATGAAAGGTCTGCATGGCGACTGTGTATTGAAACGTCTTGTGACGAGCCAACGAACAATGGTTTGTCATTGGTTTGTCAGTTTCTGATTCCTAGTTGGTCTCTTGATGAAACGTCCTTTAAGACATTTTAATTGAGGTCAAACTTCTTTGCCTTCCTTTGAAAGCCAGTAGTCCTCTCTGTGTCATCCTTCTGATGATTAAGCTGTTGTGTCCTCCTTGTCCTTCTGTCCAAAATTATTAGTGTTACCAGCATTAAAGCCAGAGGTCACCGCTTTCCCACCGGCAGACTTCATCAGTAAGCTGCCCAGGCTGATGTTGTCCAAACGTCTGTCGGCCGTTACTCAGCTGTTCAGAGGACGCCTCGTACTTTGAGGAAGCGTAGACTTCCAAAGTGAAGAGAGTGGAATAAGCATGCACCTTAAATATATAATTTATATACATTACATGTGTAACGGAGCTCTTCGCGTGTTGCAGGTTGGCTGCGTTTGCAGCCAGGAGAGAAGAGGGGAAGATGCCTTCTCCGTCCTTCACCCTGGACGCCCAGCTGAGATTTCATGACAAATGGCTGAAGATAGACTTACAGGTATGTAACCGTGGCAAGGCACTGATCACGCAGATCGCCGGATTCGTCTCGAGTAACTTCGTCGATATCAGCCCCGGGCTGCGGTGTGCCATTTCTAAAATGACCGCACGGTCGCGTTTGTTTCCTTTAAATCTCATTATTCTGATAAACGATCAAAATGTCTTCAAGTTCTATTGTGGAGAATTTCTTATGAAATTAAAGTTTATTTGCCTTTGAGAGGACAAACTTGCTTTATTATGCCATTAAAAGTATATTGGTTGAAAACGGTCTCTAAACGACAATATTATCATTTATCGCAATAATTGCTGCATCAATTTATCGTCCAGGAACATTTGTATTTATTTATTATTTTTAATATTTAATATATTTTAAAATTTTTGTATTACCTCTCCACCTTTGGTAGCGGGCTTTCTCCGCTGAAGGGCTGAGTGAGATGTGGAATGAGATGGTGAAAGATGAAGAAATAACTTTCAGCGGGGAAGAATCGGCTCACACAGGTATTGCTTCGTCATGCTGAGGTCAGATCGAGGCATCTTTACGTATGAATGCCGGCTAGGTTTGTTTCTCACCATTATCAATACTTTCTGGATATTCTAGAAGATTGCACTGATTGTTTCGGTGGTCAGAAGAAAGATGAGCCCGGCGATAAAGAGAAGAAAGAAGAGGAGGAGACGCCGACTTCCGCTCACCACTCCATCATCGAGACCTGGGATTGGGGACGGCAGCCAGGTAGAAATTTATTTATTTATTTATTTATTTATTTGTTTCTTTTGGGATTTCTTCTAGGAATTTCTAAAAACTGACAAGTGGGTGTGACATGATGCTGCTGATTGGGCAGCCTTCAAAGTATATCAAACATTACGCATGAAGGCCAAACCACATTAATGTTACTGTCTTTCCAATGCAACATTTGCTCCCATTAGGTTCTCACAGGCTTGAATTAAAAATGCATCCTACTTGGCCTTCCTGAAGTTGCCTTCCCTTCTTCCTCTTCCTTCCTCTATTTGACTCTCATCTCTAGTTTTATTTGCTCCTGAAACCAGCGCAGCGCGCTGTAACCAGCATCGCAGCTGGTTACGACAGGCGGTGTTTATCTCGCTGACCATGACTCGTTTCACAACACCTAAATGTCGACCACATCCAGAGCAAGCTCGCCGTTTCAACACACCGCCGCCGCTCTCCATTTATCTGTCTGACTTTGCAGATGAGTGCGTGTTTTGCTGGCGCGTCACTCGTGGAAACTCTGAAATGACAACTTGCACTCTGCCGAGTGGTTATTTTTACCCCGCAGAGCGTAGTCTTAGCGGCCCTCCTAGATGGGGAGGGGGTGGAGGCGAGAGTGTGTTTATTCAAGGAACTGGGTGGGTTGTTGTTTTGGATAGAGGAGATAACCGTTGCAGAGGGGCGCAGACGGCCTTGTGTGCCTACCCAGAGAGCACGGGGTTTATTAGCAGCATGGCTGTTTGTCTCTATCATTTTATTGACTGCGCCCAAGTCTGATATTGCAACGAGTGTAACCGGATCCATCAGCACTCCGTTATCGATGCCTGCAGTTCAAACGGCAAATTTCCTGCTCTCCCATTGTGTGCTCAGATATGTGAAACATGTTTGTGTCAGCAGATGCGGCTCACATCTAAGCCCCTTGTATTGAAATCAGATCAGCGACGGGTAGCATCGTTTCGAATCCACAGAAAGGACATACAGTGCCTTCTGAAAGTATTCGCGCCAATTGAACTTTAACATTTCATCCAGTTACAGCATGTGTTTTATTGGGATTTTATTTGATCGACCAAAGCTTAAGCAGTGGATCAATTAATCGCATGATAAATGAGTTCAATAATTTCTGTTCTGATTATTTTTTTTTTAATAGCAATTTTGTTTACAGCCATTATAATCCATTTAATTTATGGTTTTGGTTGTCGGTTTTATTTTGGACATTTCAAATATCTGCCTATTCCAGTATGAAGGATTCTGCAGAAAATTAAAGTTTATTGGTCTTTAAGAAGGCAGCCTGGCTTTATTTTACCATTATCAATATAATTACTTGAAAATCCCATTGTGTGCTTCCCTTCTAACACATGTTTGTGTCAGCAGATGCGGCTCTGCTGACTAATAAATGTGTAATTCAGTACATTTATGTCTGTGTTTATAAAAAAAAAAAAGAAACATTTGAAGTCAACGCAGTTTTTCTGTATCGGATCGGTATCGATCGATGCTAAACCTCAGATATTGGTATCAGAAGTGAAAAAAGTTCATCCTTTAATATTTGTGATTGTGAAGCCTTACTTGTAATGAGAAAAAGATCAAGTGGTCTGTGTAGTTTTCAAGCCACTGCATTTGTCCTGTCTTTACTTGACTCAGCAGATAAAGCTATTGATGTCTTAACAGAGTATAGTTTGGCTTCATGTCTGGACATCAGAACACAGATGACTTTAGCGGGTCTCTTGCGACCTCGGTCAGTTTAGCTTGCATACAGCTTAAGTAGATTTCAGTCATGCTATATTGAAGCATCTCATCTTCCTGTGCTGTGCTGCACGGTGGGAGTGTAAAAGTTTCTGTTGAAACACCCCAAACAGTGCAACATTGATTATTCTGTTGGTGTTACTGTTGTAGTGTTTTGTGTTTTCCCCCTCTAACGTTCCCTTTATTGCTCAGACGAGACGGAGCTCAAAGACTGTCTGCTGGTTCTGGTCGAGGACCAGCAGAAACTCTCTGCCCAGATGGCCAAAAGCACCCTGTCCGCCCAGCGCCTGCGCCAGCGGTTGGTGATCCTGGAGCGCTACCTCATCTCTCTCAGCCACAGCATGATGGAGGAGAAGTACAAGGTGCGCTGGAAGATGCCCCCCAGCCAGCCTCTGCCTGCTACTGACAATAAGAGGTACGCCTCATAAAGCCCTGTGGATGCTTGGTGCCAAATAAGTAGATGAGATGAATGAAAGAAACTTTCTGCTTATTTTGAGTTTATTTTTATGTAGTGGTCCATTACTGAAGCTAGGCTCCCATCCCCATGACATACTGGGATAATTTATGGTTCTCATTGAGTTGGTGTGGGTGGCAGGGGGATCAAATTACCAAATGGTTTGGACCAGAGCTGGAAACAAGAAAATAATGGAAGGAATTTGTGAATATTAATTAATTACTTGCAGGGTGTTAACACTGATTACATAGAGTACAGATGTTTGATTTAAAATTAATGGCTTATGCACTACATTTTCTATATTACATGCTCTGTATTTGCATTTTGACCTCCTAGCACTTAATTTACTTAACTCTCTTTTCATTTACTGTGACAGACAGACATTTTGTCCCTCCTGGAGTTTCTGAGCTTCCCTAAAGCTGCTGTAGTCTTTTGACAACATGCAGCTTTTATATTGGTTTCACACTATATATTTAATGCAACACATAAAGCTACAGTCTATAAAAAAACCCTCACTACTTATTCCTGGTGTCCATATTTTAAACTAGGCAGTTTGATGAAGTGCTGGGCTGATAAAATATGTGCTCTTTTTTGATATGCATATGACTTGTTGATGAGGTTTGTAATATACAGGGTTTAACTGGATTATTAGTCCACATTTCTTAACTTTTAAACTTAGCATTTTATGTTGAATGTCATTAGATGCAATGACTAGTGACACAAAAGCTGCAGCAGCCAGTAGAGTCTCTTTTTAACTATTAAAACCCAAATTTATTACATCAAAGGTTTTGCAAGCTGTACTCATAGAAATTTGGCCTTGGGTTTTGAAACACAAACCCACATTGCACTAAATCAGCAGATTTTAGGAGTTGAACTTTTTTAGGGGGACTTATAGTGGCCATTAAAACACAAAGAGAAAAACAAACAAAAGCACAAGCCGACACCTGGGGTCAGTTTGGAGCATTTCTGTTACAGCTGTTACATTCAGGATTTCCACGCTAAGATGCAATGCATGTTCTGTAAGTTTCCATGCAACACAGTGACCCTGATTAAGCTGCAGCTTAATGCTGTGCACTCTTTGTGGAACCTTCTAATTTTAAGTGTTTATATCCAAATTCTCGCTAAATGTTTAGATTTTACCTCAATTTTAAATGAAGTAGAAAGGACCTTTATAAATGCTTATTTTTAATAGTGGGTACTGATGCCAAAACATGAACTTCTAAACTAAATCCGTCACATTGAATAAAAATAAACAAGTACTCTCTTGTGACTGCTCATGTGACACAAAAAGCTCCCGAGACTAATAGAAGAGTGACTCTGCTTTCCTCCACTTTCTCTAATTCTGAATCTCATAATGGAGCAAAGTCACAGTATTTGTCCCTTTTTTTTGCTGCTATTTGACGGTGATCTTAAAAAGCTCCCAATCTTTATGATGTACTATAAAACTGATAAATGTATCCCAGAAGAACCCAAAAACTGAAACGGTTTAATCAGAATATGGTTATATTTTCCCCAGTTTGTGGTGAAACTAGAGTCAAGTTGTCTGTCCATCTCTTGTCTTTATTCAAGTCCTCGTCCTGCCAGTAAAGGTGTGGAAGGCCTGGCCCGAGTCGGCTCCAGGGCGGCGCTCTCCTTCGCCTTTGCTTTCCTGCGCCGGGCATGGCGGTCGGGTAAGAACGCCTCGGGGGGACAGGGCTCCGTTCTTTTGTAGCGGGGAACATTTCTGCCATCACCAGATTGAAGAAGCTTCACTGAGCAGCTGCTAATAAGTGACACTGGAGAGTAAACAGACATGTCTCAGAATCTTTAACCTCAGTTTGTTGTTACTGCTTGCTGAATAAGTGGTGGAATGTGTATGTGTGTGTATGTATGCATAAAACTGGCATATGTATGAACATATGTACATTTTCTTTATATACATACATGCATACATATATATGCATGCACGCACATATGACTCATTGGTTAAAAGGCAAACTGGGTTTGTTCCCATCAATCCTGTTGAAATCTTTGAAGAAACAAACCAATTTAAATGAGCTTCACTATTTCTGACAAGTGTTCAAACATTTAGCCAAGAGTTATAGCAACACCTTTGATTAAAAATGGTTATGACTTCTTAATTGGCAATATTCCACATATCAGTGGGAATGGATGCAATTTTTGAGACTGTATAGATTGAATTAAAGTTCTTGCTTTTAAAAGTCCCACGTGAATTTAAGGGTACATTCACACCAGCCTGTTTGGTCCACTTCAATCAAACTAGTTTTCCTAGAAAGTCTTGTTTGTTTGGGGAGGTGAGAATGTGCAATAAAACTCTGATGTGCTGAAAACTATAGCGCAATGCATTGTGGGTAAATATAATCAAATGTGTGCGTGTATTGCTAGGAGAAATTGCTTGTACTCTTTTTGCCAAAGATTGAAGGGAAATCCTACAACTGCTAAAATCTGACTCTACTCCATTTTTGTTTGCATTTCTCGTATGTGGGCTCATGTCTTCTTGAGAGGTTTTTGTTTCATTTTCTGAAGTAGCTCTTGATGCAGCGCCACCACAGGTGAGGAGGGGAACAGGTTTTTCAAAGAATTTGGATCGTTTGACGCAGTGCGGCGTAAAAACGAAGCGCACCTGCTCAGAATGTAACAAGCGCTGGAATTTTGGTCTCAAATCACTTCACTTCTCCTTAATACAGCGCTTCTCAATTCTAGTCCTCAGGCTCCCCTGCCTCCCATGTTTTAGGTGTTTCCTTGCTGCCACACACCTGGATTGAATCTATGGGTGATTAAGAAACTTCTGCTGAAGAGATAATGCAATCATTTGGATCAGCTGTTGTGAAATAGGGGCACATCTAAAAGCAGAGCAGGGGGCCCGAGGACTGGAATTGAGAAGCACTGCCTTCATATCACTTTTCACACTTCCTTATGGTCAACCAGTGGCAGCCTTGCAATAAAAAAAACAATTAGATCGTCAACTTATTTTTCTAGTGATTTTAAGACTCCCGCACCCAAACTGTACCTCGGTTAAATCAACATGTTGAAATCACTCGATATCCTTTGAATAAAAGGCCACGGCCTTCATTTCCTCCTCCCATTGTTGGCTTTGTGAGATGAGATGAGATGCTGTTGTTTCATGTGTTAGGCTGAGAGCTGCTCGTCTGCAGGGACTGGGTGGGAACAAAGGGGCGGCCTCTTTTTCCTGTAACATGAGAGAAACTAACACACACACACACACACACACACACACACACACACACACACACACACACACACACACACACACACACACACACACACACACACATTGTTAAACCTATGGTTCTCATTTCAGCAGTAATTCTGGAATACTTAGTGAGAACAATAAAAGCTTTTCAATTTTCTCAAAAAGCATACCATTTTTTAGTCCCAGTCAAATTACTATGGGACTACACGCACTCACTGTCCGAGATATTGTTAAAGTTGATAATAAAAAGTAGTGGCATATATGTATGATTCCATCGAGAATCCAGTGATGGCTATTCTATATTTATTGAAAACGTGACCCTTATGTCCAATTGTACACACTATAAAAATGTAAATGTATATGCTTCACTACACACTTCCTAACAAGCTACAGATGTATATAAATATTTATTCATGTCTACACAGTAAATCATATCGTTTCTGCAGGAGACGATGCAGACCTCTGCAGTGAGCTTCTCCAGGAGTCCCTGGATGCTCTGAGGGCCCTTCCTGAGGCCACCCTGTTTGATGAGGGGACTGTGTCTTCTGTGTGGTTGGAAGTCGTTGAGAGAGCCACAAAATTTCTAAGGTTGTTTTTTTTTTTGTATTTTCTCAAAGCATCTCTTTTAAGCATCTGTTTATTCTATAAAGAATTACACATTTTCTGCTGTTCCTCTCCTCGTAGCTCCTAGACATACAAAAAGCTGAATTTATATTTGTTTTAAGCTATGGAAACTATTCAAGAATTATTTACCTTCAAGCAGCTGATGCATCAGGGAGAAAGGGAGATTACTAGTCTGCTTCAGTCCACAATTCAGCCATATTTGATATGTATAACATTTTTGTAACAACTGAAGGTAACATTTAGTAAAATGATTGTGTCCCTGGGAAATGCATAATACTGCCCCTTTAAGTAAAACTGACTGATTATCTTCAAAATAAAATGACGGATCTTAAAAACATAGCAGCTTCTTTGCTGTTACAATTTACATTTTTATCTTTTTTCATTCTTGGTTGATTCATTATGACCCATTTGTCACGTCGCTCGCATGTAATTAATGAAAGTCTTGCATCTTTTGGACTCAGTGACGTTCATGGAAGTGCCAGCGTCAAAGGTAACATTCCTCTTCAGGACGAGCACCTCGCCCTGGCCATCCTGCTGGAACTGGCTGTGCAGAGGGGGACGCTCAGGTAACACCACGCACCCTCCCCCACGACCTGATTTATTCTTCCTCTCATCTGCCACGCTGAATTGTTTCCTGGTGTCTCTCTGTGCCCCTCCAGCCAGCTGCTGTCCGCCGTTCTGCTCCTGTTACGTTTATGGGAAAATGGCACCAGAGAGATGGACAATGAGCGCTCCACCCAGGGAACCAGCGCTCCTCTCCTGCCTCTGCTGCAGCGCTTTCACAACATACACAGCAGCAAGGAGGAGCCGCTTCCTGAGCAGGATGCTGAGGTAAGAAAAAATCCAAACCAGCAGCTAGATAATTAAACCTCCAAATTTTGAGGTTTCAAAATTTGAAACCTCAAAATTAAAATGTCCAATAACATGGTAAATTCAAATAAAGGAAAAAGTATCTCTTAACTTTATGTGCCGATTGTTGAGATTAGGGATCCACAGATAAATGGGCTGGAATCCAACATCTGTAAGCTTGAATGGCCTTGACTGGCAATTGACCATTCAGAAAAAAAAAATTCTCCAAAGCAGATCATATTGATCTGTCACAAAAACAAAAAAAAAAACACACCGTTTTGTACACAATTATGATCAGAATAGACAGAATAATCGATTCCCACTGATTATTCTGATGATTATTTGATAAATGGATTAAAAAATTGACACATTTTATTTTTTTTTCTTTGATCACTTAAGTCTTTTTGCACACGTCAGAAATACATTAATATATGCAAATAAGAAAATTCAACTGTGTTTTTGAATGAGAACATAAATATTGCCTAAAACATAGCATTCCTTTTATGAACACTTAATCATTTGCAGCAAAAGATGAATATGCAACTAAAAAATAACAGTCTAATTGTAGGTTTTTTTATTCTGCTGGGTTTGGAAATGCTGTCGGTCTTTTCAAGCTTTTCTAAGGTTTATTTTCCATACCGTTCAAACACATTGTGATGTGGAACTGTAACTGGTTCTGTCCATTAAATGTAATTTCTAGATCCTGACAGCGCCGCTCAGTCCCAACGAGAGTTTCCTGCGGTACTTGACCTTACCTCAGGATAATGACCTCGCCATTGACCTCCAGCAAACGGCTGTAGTGCTCATGGCTCACCTGGACCGCTTGGCTTCTCCTTACAGTCCCCCGCACTGTAACTCGCCCTCCTCACATAAGGTAATGGCTCCTTTTATTTCTTATCAATGCATAAGTCATCATCTTTCATGCGCCTGGTGATGTCGTAATTTAAATTTCTCAAGCTTTTCTGATTTGGTAAAATGCATTAAATTCGTTAGCGCTTCATGTATTTAGTGAGATTCTAGTGTTTCTTTCCCTAGTTGAGAACAGTGCAAATACAGGTGGGAACTCATGAGCAGTATTTCCAGATTTCTCAATTTGTGTCGGCATATCATGCATGAAATGATTTGAATTCTTCCACATTAACATTTAAGCATTAAACACAACAATCTCTACACTGCAAAAACACAAAATCTTTAGTAAGTTTGGTCTAGTTTCTTGTGCAAATATTTTATTACAACTAAATGTGACTTTTCAGCAAGATATAGGACCTTGCTTTATATCAGTAATTCCTTAATGTTGAAAACGTTGTAGCTTCATTGGCAGATTATTTCACTTATAAGTCTAAAAACTCACCTGTTGGTTTTGAACCATAATAACTTAAACATCGACCATGATATTTGATATGTATTGTTTTGATGAGTGCCATCAGCAAAATGTTCCTTCGTTTATTGACTGTATGGTGTTTTATTTATAACTTTGTAATTTAGTGTTTTTTGTGTGAAGCACTTTGATCTACCTTGCTGCTGAAATGTTCTACACAAATAAACTTGACTGAAAAATGTCTTGTTATAAGTGAAATAATTTCTCAAAAGAACTGGTAGTTTTTCCTCAATATTAAGGAATTATTTATTTAAAACAAACTCCTACATCATGCTGAAAAGTTACTTGTAAGTTAGTTTTTTTATTTCAAGTGTCCCAAGATATTTGTACCAGAGATTAGACCAAAAATACTAGCTAAAATGTTATGTTTTTGCAGTGCAGCATGTTTGTATGCATTTTTGTGTAGGTTCTCCAAAGCATGATCCTTAGCTCTGTCTTTCATTATTTTATATATATTTACATATATATATATAATTAAAAAAAAACAAACATTTAATTCCAGGGAACCTTGCAGGAGGTGATCGCTTGGGGCCTTTTGGGCTGGAAGCTGTATGCCAACGTCAACGGCCCCATTCAGTGCAAGGCCCTGTCGAGCCTCGGGGTCATGCAGATCGTCTGTTCAGAGAAGGGATTCCTCATCCTCTCCAACAGCGGCGCCGTTTACACACAGAACTACAAGAGCACAACCCTGGTCAGTGCTGCTTGGAGGTTTTTTGTTGGTTGGTAGGGCGGTTTCTGATCGACACGGTCAGAAACCGTCAACGTCCCGTCAACTAAACCAGTTCCACACCATTCCTGGGTTCTGTTCAGTTCATAGGACTATGGTAGGGTTAGGAATGTCATGATCCGATATTGATATCAGAAACAATCCGATATCTGCTAAAAAGAGCAAGTATTGGATTACATCGGCCCAAATGCACATCGAGAGAAGCACTCCACACCAGCATTTAGTCCGCTCCAACATTTTAGATTTGATTTTTTTTAGTCAGACTTGGTCAAATTTATATATACTCCCCCAAATTTATAATTGGCATTTCTGTTAGTTACCAGAAATGCCAATTACTAATGAGATCTGGCCTATTGACTCGAAGAATTTTAAAATTTTTTGTGCCCTAAATTTTTCCACCCCTGCTTCCAGGCTCCCATGCTGGTCCACTGCCTGAGCTCCAGGAAGATAGTGAAGCTGGCTGCTCATCCTGACGGCCAGCACTACATGGCCCTGTCGTCCAACGGGGAAGTGTTTTCATGGGGCTGTGGCGACGGTGGCCGCCTGGGACACGGAGACACGACGTAAGCAACAACAAATGTCGAATGGAGGGGCCTCTAACTTGTGATGTGTGATCAAATGAAGACAATAGTATTCTTGGTTAGAAACAGAAATGGAACTGGTTTTGTCTATTTAAAGCGGGACATGTCGCCACTGAGTCTGCAACTAAAGACTGTCTTCGTAATGGATTATTCTGATGATTATTCAGTTAATTGGATAAAAAAGTTGCCACACTCTCCAGAGGTTTTTTATATTTTATAAATACATTAAAAGATTCAAATAAACAATAAAATCTTTTTTTTTTTTAAATAAAGATTTTTATGCCTAAAATGCAATAAGATGGCATCCCTTTTGTGAAAGCTGGATCAGTTGTAGCAAAGGATGAATCTGCAGCGAAAACATGATCCTTCCAATGTCAGACTGCGAAAAGTTCAGCTAACTTAAAATCAATACCATGTAGGGCTGATCTTGTTGGCCAAGCTTCTGGGTTAACCAATTTATTGGACAAGAAAAGCTCGTTGGAAATATTTGTGAAACAGAAATTGAACCATCTGAAGCTAAAACTCTCCAACTTTTTTATTTTTTTACCTTAAATGAAAATGTATCTTGCATAGTTTTGGCTTGGTTATTACTCTGTTCTTGTTACTTCTGACCATGTCATGTTTTAGTTTGTATACTCCAGGTAACAATTAATCAATTACTAAATTGATGATTATTTCATTAATTAATTGATTTGCAATTAATTGTTTCAGCTCTAATTGCCGCTAATTGTTTATAGTTTTGAACAAAGGGGGGATAAAAGGGCAGAAAGGCAGCTGTCACTGAAGACCTTTTTGGGAAAGGTGTTGCAGTCTATGCTGAGCTGAAATCCAGTTAACCTTGTCTCATTTCAAACGACTTTTTGCTTTAGTTACCTAGAGGAGCCCACGATGATCGCCGCCTTTAATGGGAAACAGGCTGGAAAGCACGTAGTGCACATCGCATGCGGGAGCACGTACAGCGCTGCCATCACAGCTGATGGCGAGCTCTACACCTGGGGGAGAGGAAACTATGGTCGGCTGGGTCACGGTGAGATCACACAGATGCATTCACTCACATTTATCTCAACATTTAGTGATGGATTTATTAGAACATTTTTTTCTCTCTGTTTATATCCTGTAATGCCTCCTCTCCTGTTTGTTTTCAGGCTCTAGTGAGGACCAGACGACGCCCATGCTAGTGACCGCGCTGAAAGGACATAAGGTCATGGACGTGGCGTGTGGGAGCGGGGACGCGCAAACGCTCGCTGTGACTGAAAACGGTTGGAACAAAATAGTTACGTCTGCTGTGGCTTCAACCGTTCATGCTTTTATATTTATGTCTGCCTTCCTTGCTTTCTCCAGGCCAGGTGTGGTCCTGGGGCGACGGCGACTACGGTAAACTGGGTCGCGGAGGCAGCGACGGCTGCAAGACGCCCAAGCTGGTGGAGAAGCTGCAGGATCTGGATATAGTAAAGGTGTGCTGCGGCAGTCAGTTTTCTGTAGCCCTCACCAAGGACGGACAGGTGTATACCTGGGGGAAGGGAGACAACCAGCGTCTGGGTCACGGCACAGACGAACACGTCCGCTATCCGAAGCTGCTGGACAGTCTTCAGGGTGAGTCGCTGAGGGGGAAGCAAGAGTTTGGAAGGTTTAGGAAAATAATTGTGAATGCATAAAGGGTGTCTGCGCATCCTTAAAGTCTTACATTTGTTTGTCTAAAACTAAGGCCTTGAAATGTTTTAAATTCATTAAAAAATAATGTAAGTTAGCCTCAAATACGTTAATTACACGTTAAATTTAGTCATGGCAGAACTTTTTAAGATAATTTTTCCCTGTAACTTAAAAGTTTTAAGTTGCACAGGAAAATCGTCATTGGATTCTATCCAAAAAGTCTTAAATTTACATGTTTAAAACTAAGGCCTTAAATCCATTTTAAGAAATGGTTTCCCTTAAATACATTAATCCTAGGTCTTAAATTCTATCATGGCAGGACTTTTTATTGTAGGTTTTTTTGCTATCATCAAAAGTTTTAGTCGCATGGTAACATCTTCACTATGTCACTCGAGGCACTTAAGACAATCAGTGACTCGCTGCTAATATAGCAGCTTGTGAGCTTTTGCCTCTGACATGGTTCAGAGTTTTGCAGCAATTTTCCCCCATTCTTATAATTTTTAGGTCTTAAATTTTATTCAAAAGTGGCATTAAATAGATCGTAAGACTTAAGTTTGACTGGCATTACCCTTTGTTTTTTCTGTTTACATTCAGGAAAGAAAGTGGTTGATATTGCTGTTGGGTCAACACACTGTCTGGCTCTGACAGACGATGGAGAAGTGCACAGCTGGGGCAGCAACGATAAACTCCAACACTTTGATACTCTCTTCTCCAACAAGAAGCAGCCCAAAGCTCTCCCAGGACTCAACTCCAAGCACATTGTGGGGATTTCCTGTGGCCCAGGACAAGTAAGATTAACACTTTAACGCTCTTCAGACTGGACAACATTTCAGGGTTCGTGCTTTGACATCCTTGAAGATGACTGAATTTCAATTAGGTGTTGTCAGGATTTGTAAAGTACTTGATTTCTGTGTAAACATGCTATTTTCCTAAATTTTTGATTATTTTCCTTTTTGTAAAATGTGGATATTGTCACAAAAATGCTGAACAGTAAAAAATAAAATTATGTAGTAATTAATTACATTTTTTTTAGTTACTTTATTCTGTTTTTGTCGTCAAATTTTGGTGCTGGAAAAGTTAAAAAACTTACCATGAAACATCTTGAAAGGTTCTTGAATTTTACAGCAGACACGTCGATCAAACCCTGATTTATTGCGATTGTGACGTGACAAATTCCTTGGTTTGTTTGTTGCCTTTAGAGCTTCGCCTGGTCCTCCTGCTCGGAGTGGTCCGTCGGGCAGCGAGTGCCCTTCGTGGTGGATGTCTGCTCCGTGACCTTCGAGCAGTTGGACCTGCTCCTGCGCCAGGTCAGCGAGGGGATGGACGGCGGCTCAGACTGGCCGCCTCCTCAAGAGAAGGAGT
The DNA here is from genome assembly GCF_027474105.1 of Poeciliopsis prolifica. Taxonomy (NCBI): domain Eukaryota; kingdom Metazoa; phylum Chordata; class Actinopteri; order Cyprinodontiformes; family Poeciliidae; genus Poeciliopsis; species Poeciliopsis prolifica. The sequence continues at coordinate 23,655,052 of NW_026562377.1, forward strand.
GCATGGTGGTGGCCACTCTGAACCTGCTCAGGCTCCAGGTGGGCGTCCTCAGGTTGAACCCGTGAAAGTCGCTGCTTTAGCCTGAATCCTAGAATTTGTATTCTTTTTTTTTTCTTCTTCAGCTCCACGCAGCCATCAGCAACCAGGTGGACCCGGAGGAGCTGGGCCTGGGGCTAGGCAGCGTTCTCCTCAACAACCTCAAGCAAACAGTGGTGGTGCTGGCGAGCAACGCCGGCGTGCTCAACACGGTGCAAGGTGCTGCCCAGGCCGTCCTGCAGAGCGGCTGGTCGGTGCTGCTGCCCACCGCCGAGGAGCGGGCCCGGGCGCTGTCCTCGCTGCTGCCCAACGCCGGTGAGTAGGCCTGTCACAATAAAACAATGAATCGCACAATAAATGAAAAGAAAGTCAATCATTTTCATGTGCTTGATTTGTTATTTTGCTTTTTTTTCTTTTCTTTTCTAAATACTGAATGATAAAAGTCTTGAATCTGGTGCTTTGGTTTCAACTATCTCTTTGTTTAAAAGATAATGTTTTTTTTACAGACTCTATAATCCATTTTGTTTGTTGTTTCTGTTTTATTTTGGATATTTAAGATGTCTTCCAGGTTAAGTGTTCATGATTTTGAGAAATTTCCATTCCCCTCCCCAGCATCCAGTAACGAGATGACTGTGAGTGCTGGACGGCGCTTCATGATCGACCTGTTGGTGAGCAGCCTGATGGCTGACGGAGGCCTGGAATCTGCTCTGAGTGCCGCCATCACAGCCGAGATACAGGTCAGAGCGTTGAAGCGAATGATAAATCCACTGCTGTGCTACCTCAGCATGTGGTTAACCTTTGCTTTGAATTGTCCCGTGGAGAAACCCGCCCTCAGCTTCAGAAAGAAACGACATCAACGCTAAGAGAAAACTGATTTCTTGTTATGACAGGACATTGAGGCTAAGAAGGAGGCTCAGAAAGAGAAGGAGATCGATGAGCAGGAAGCGAACGCCTCAACCATGCAGCGCTGCCGAACCGTGCTGGACAAGGACCTCATCAACACGGGAATCTACGAGTCGACGGGGAAGCAAAGTCTGCCCTTAGTGCAACTCGTGCAGCAGCTTTTGAGGTACTTGCCGTTTTCACCGTTTCCACTCCACCGGAATCCTCCTGCTGTCCTCCAACGCGTTTCTACGTTTGAATTTGACAGGAACATCGCCTCGCAGACCATCGCGCGACTGAAAGACGTCGCCCGACGCATCTCCAACTATTTAGAAGCGGAGCACGTCAGCAAGGAGCGATCTGCATCTCTGGACCTGCTGCTGCGCTTCCAGCGGCTGCTCGTCAGCAAGCTGTACCTGGGAGTCACCGACTCTGAGAATGGCAACGGATACAGTAGGTCAATCGGTTCGAGGTCAGAGTAGAGCCGGTTGATAAATTGATTTGATCTACCAGTCGTAGAAAATCTGGATTTTTCTATCTTTTATGCTTTTTTTTTTTTTTTGTGCTTGGGTTTCCGTAGTTCAGAGTGATGATAGTATGCCGAAGGCAGCCTTCTGCCATTTCTATTTGCTTGGACTTTGAATTCAGGTCAACTTTCCAATGGAGTAGTAGGGGAAAGCTGACATTTTCTTCTTGGAAAATGATCTTTTCTTTCTTTCTCTCATGATCAAACAAAAATTCTCATAACCTCGCCCTGACACTCAATCATATCCCAGAAGGAATTGAAATAAAAGCTACTTTTTGAAAATATTTTCTGTCTTTCTCTAAATTCTTTTTTTCAGAAAAAACAAAAAACAAAATATTTAATTAAAATTGGATCCGAGATGTTATTTTTAAGCCCTTGTCCAAAACTTTTCTTGTTTTGGACTGTTGGGTTTGTGTTCAGCCGCGTTTCCTTTCTCTGTTGCAGATCCCGAGCTGCTGGGTGTCGGCTCCTTACTGAAGAAGTACATTGCCCTGCTGTGCACTCACATCGGCGACATCCTCCCCGTCGCAACAAGCATCGCGTCTACGGGTCGGCGACATTTCGCCGAAGTTTCTCGGGTTATTGAAGGAGACCTTACTGGTAGCGTCCTCCGCTCTGTGTTGATAAGGCTGCCAGGATCTTGTCAAGTTATTTAAAAATGTTTCTCTTGTTCTTTTGTCAGGAGTGCTTCTGCCTGAGCTGGTGGTGTCCATCATCCTCCTCCTCACCATCGACGCCGGTCTGATGCAGGAGACCGGCGCCATCCCTCTTCTGGCCGGACTCCTGGAGCACCTGGACCGTTTCAACCACCTGGCTCCAGGCCACGAGAGGGACGATAATGAGGATTTGGCCTGGCCAGGAATTATGGGTACAATACCTCAACTCTTACCAAAAGAGTTGCTAAATGTCATTGTAAATGTTGGATTTTGTTGTTTAGCAGCTTTAAAAGTTTGAAGGTACTAACCTTTCTTCTGTTTTGACAGGATCCTTCTTCACTGGACAAAGTTCTAAGAACAACGAAGAGGTTTCACTGATCCGTAAGGCTGACCTGGAGAACCACAACAAAGATGGCGGCTTCTGGACGGTCATTGACGGGAAGGTTTATGATATTAAAGACTTCCAGGCTCAGTCTCTGACAGGAAACAGCATCTTAGGTAAATAATTTGAATGTTTTATTTTTTTTTTTAGCTTTATTTTGGAAAGTGCAAATAATTCCTACAAGCATCGTCTTAGTTAGATTTTCTTCTCTCCCTGATTCAGTAACTCATTTGAGATTAGACAAAGCTGAAACTGAGATATTTAAATCAGCTCTGGTTTGCACAGTAAATGCCAGATGGGTGAAATTTTATGGATAATACTCTGATGTCCCATTCTCTTGAAGGCAGCACTGAGCTGCACCACCAGAAACTGATAGAAACACAGAAGAAAAGAAGAGTTATGATTGATATGGTTGCAGTTCTATTCATGTTTTAATGTTGCAGAGCACTGTCTTTTTGCAAGATTGGAGAAATGGAAAATTGCACAGAACAGGAATACTTTTTTCCATTCTGATTGGCTGCTGTTAGGCCTGCCGATTTTAACTTGAACGTTCATTGCATTTTTTGTAGACGCCTGTGAAAATGATTTCTATTCACGTTGCTTTTTTGTTCTTTGGGAAATTATTTTTGATGATAAATACAGAAACGGCCATAAAAATCAAAACATCAACAATACTGATAGTAATATTAACAATAAAATAATCTTAGGTGCAAAGTAGCCTACAAATTCTTTGGTGGGGGGCGGTGAGGGATCTGGATAATGGACGGGTCCGCTGGCCCAAAAAGGATGAAAAAAACTAATCTATAAAGTAGTATTTTAGTTTTCTTCATTTTTTCCCCCTTCTTTTTGTTGTTACTTCTTTCCAGCTCAGTTTGCTGGAGAAGACCCTGTGGTTGCCTTGGAAGCTGCCTTACAGTTTGAGGACACCAGAGAATCTATGCAGGCTTTCTGTGTCGGCCAGTACATGGAGGTACTCACCGTTTTTTTTTTTTTTTTTTTTTAATTTGCAAGAAATTGCTCATTTCTAGAGTTTTGAAACAGGATATTTTTAATTATTTCCAGCCTAACCAGGAGACCGTGACGACTCCGGACCTCAGCAGTCTGTCTTCGCCGCTCATTGACACAGAGAGGAATTTGGGGCTGCTGTTGGGTCTTCACGCCTCATATTTGGCCAAAAGCACACCGTTGTCCCCTATGGAGATTGAATGTGCCAGTAGGTTGAAGGACTTTTTAAAAATAATTTGTATTATTTTTTTAAAATTTGTTTTAAAATCTATCCAGAGATCCAAAAAGACTAATCATACTAGCTAGGGTATTTTAATACCCCAGCTAGCTATGAATCAATCAATAAAAATGAACGCCAGTGACAATTATTTGCAAACAGGAACTTGCTGTGAATTGAAACAATTTTTTTTGTTTTTTACCCTCCTTGTGCACAGAATGGCTCCAGTCGTCCATTTTCTCTGGCGGCCTTCAGACCAGTCAGATCCACTACAACTACAACGAGGAGAAGGACGAGGACCACTGCAGCTCGCTGGGCTCCACCGCTCCAGATAAGGCCAAGCTCTACTCCCGCAGGATCACCCTCAGCGACCACGCGCAGCCCTTCCTCCAGGCTGTCGCTGACAACAACACTCAGGACCACACTGTGAAGGTGCACCAGATAAAATGATGATTTAATAGCCTATTGGGAAGACATGAAGCTGAATAATAGTGTTTTAATTAATTTTTTTTCTATTCTAGGACTTTTTGTGCCAAATAGAGCGTTGCTGTAAGCAGTACCACCTTATCACGCCCATCACCTTCCCCCCGGAGCATCCAGTGGAAGAAGTCGGCCGCCTGCTGCTCTGCTGCTTGCTCAAACATCAGGACCTCGGTAACCTAGCAATGCTGGTTTTCTTCTGACAAGTTACCAGCTCTCTTTTATTTTTCTGCCACAAGAATTAACTGTTTGTTGCTGTACTTTAGGAGGTTTGCATGGGTAAACAAAGATTTGTAAAGGCTTTCGTTTGTGAAAATTGTGAACCCTTGTCTGTCACAGGTCACGTTGCTCTCTCACTTGTCAGCCCGTGTGCCTTGGGGGTGGACCAGGGGAAGCAGAGGTCCCTCCCTAAATCAATGATCGATGTCTGTCGCATGGTCTATCAGGCAAAATGTTCACTAATTAAGGTAGGAGCTAAACCTCTGACATCTGCTATAACGTAATAACAGTATGTTGAAATGGCCACTTTGAATTATTTCTAATTTATAAAATGCCTTGGAAAAAGTGTTTACTTCACATTTAGTTGGATGCATTTAATTAGTATTTTATGTGATGAACCAAAACAAAGTATTTTGGTGAGATTTGTGTTTTAAAATGGATTTTTTAACTTTACCAACATGTTTCTTCTGGTTGAAAGTAATGCTAGACAGGCAGCATTGTGTTTTTTTTTCCCATTTTATAGCACAATCAAGTAGCTATGTTAACTTCAATTGATTAAAAAAACATTCTACATGCAAAGTATGACTTAAAATAAATTTTACTTTGTAATGTAACACCTTGAAATTGAGTTTTAAAAACTCCTGCTCTTTCTCAAAGTCAAATTTAACTGACCTGTGATTTTATGTTCACCTCATAAAATCACAGTTGAGATTCATTGAAGTTTGTCCTTAGAATGCAAAAAAAATAAATAAATCGAAGTCAGGAGACATGAATGGTTTATTAGGGGACATTAAGTTGAGAATAAGTGTGTAAAATTTTGCCTTTGCGCGGTCACACTCTAGACTCATCAGGAACAGGGCCGCTCCTATAAGGAAGTGTGCGCCCCGGTCATTGAGCGCTTGAGATTCCTGTTCAACGAGCTGCGGCCTGCGGTGAGCAACGACCTGTCCATCGTGTCTAAGCTAAAGCTGCTGAGCTCTCAGCCTCGATGGAGGAGGATCGCTCGGAAGCTCATCAGGGACCGAAGGAAAAAAAGAGGTGGGGCTACTTGAACTATTCAGAAAAATTTCTTTTTTGTTTTTGTTTATATTTTGGTACATGTTTGCTAAAAGATTTAGCTTTCCCTCCTTTTAGTGCCTAAGAAGTCAGAGTCTGCTGAAGAAGAGCCAAAGCTGGAGAATGAGGGGACCAACGAAGAAGAGCATAACGTCCACATTAGCCCCACTCCTGCGGACAGAAAGTCGCCCACCGGAAAGACGTCAAAGGTAGATTTCTATGGCTCAGCAAGAAGCTGCGTTTCCATTGATGCTAAAATTGAGCAAATTGGAATTATGAAAGTAAATTTGCTTAATAGAAACATTGCAGTTAAAGAAACCCTCACATTTTTCAGTTAAAAGGTTTTAGCACGAGAACGAGCCGTTATTTTTTGGCGATATTGAAATTAGTGTATTTTGGCAAAACGCCCTTTTCGCAACACACCAGTCATGAGATCAACAACCAGGCATTACTACAGCCAAAAAGACAATTTTTAATGACTGATGGCATGAACAAACTTCTTAACTTGTGATTTTAATTCCATTTCTTATTTAACAGAAACACTGCAGTTGCAAAATTAGCCAGCTAGCGATGCATTTTTTTCCCGACTTTGCACCTAATCCAAATTCTGGATCTGTAGCAGGACAAGTGGCAGCCACTGCTAAACACGGTGGCAAACGTCCAGCGGTACCGGTGGCTGAAACACAGTGTCCAGGGAGTATTCTCTCAGTCCAGCCTGATGGGCACCATTGTGGAGTTTGCGCTGAAGGAAGAGCCACTGGATGTGGAAAAAATGAGGAAGTGTCTCCTTAAGCAGGTGAGATTGAAAGTGAAATTTGTTCAGCGCTCCTCGATAATCTCAAGCCCTTAATTTAGAAAAGTGTGATTCTTTTTGCCTCCGTTTCATCGCAGCTGGAGAGGGCAGAGGTCAGGCTGGAGGGAATCGACACCATGCTGAAGTTGGCCTCCAAGAGCTTCCTGCTGCCGTCTGTGCAGTACGCCATGCTCTGCGGGTGGCAACGGGTCATACCTGAAGGGACCAGCTTCGGGTAGCTAACCAGATTTACGTCTGTGCATAAAAAATTGATATGTAAAAATTAATGTCTCATATTCTTTTTAGAGGTTGTTTTTTCATGATATACTTTGACTGGAAATCTCATATAAAATACACAAAACAGAAACTGTGTCGAACTATTTGACTTCTAAAAAGAAGTAAAAAAATATGTCTGACTTATAGAAGAACCAACACCAAGCTTTTAAGCTCTGAGAATTTTATATACAATTAATGCTGGAGAACATTTTAATTTAATTCCATCAAATATATTGAAACCAAAGGACTTTAAAAATGTCCCTTTAAAAATTTAGTCATGTTTAATACTAGGAAGAGATTATTGCAAATTAAAATACAAAAGTTCTTTGTCTCGAGCTCAAGTGACAGAAATAACAGGATGTACACATTCAAAAGTAATTTGTTGTATTTGCGTACTGTTTTAAAACAAATATGAATTTTATCGCATGCAGAAAAATTATGGCAGTTTGGATGAGGAGGTCAAAAATAAATGCTAGAGTATAAATCAATGTTTAATGCTTTATAATAAAAAAAATTAAGTCTTAAACATTTCAGAGTGTGAAAACATGTCGCTTACAACTTATATTGTGAATCTAATGTCTACGCCAATGAAAGTTTTGGTAACAATTTACCCAATGTTTTTTTTTTTTTTTTTTTTTTTTTTAATCCCTTCGCTCCCCTTTCACTCTTGTACAAGTGTTTATAAGAGAATGTGAGAACTGCTTACATTTTTGGGGTGAATGAAAAGATCGACTGATGGATTTGACCTTTTCAGGGAGCCGCTGTCAGACTGCCTGAAACACGTCGATCTGATCCCTCCCTTCAACCGGATGCTTTTGGAGGTGACCTTCGGGAAGTTGTACACCTGGGCGATCCAAAATGTTCGCAACATCCTGCTGGAGGCCAGCGCTCGCTTCAAAGAGCTGGGTGAGTGCTGGGAAAAAACGGATCATCACTTTCAGCTACATATGCTCACGAGTTCGGCTGTAGCAGATTATTTTTATAATTGATGAATCTATTTATTCTCACTATTAATTGGATAAAAATGTAACTTTCTGAAGATTATTTAATAACTTCTCACTATTTTTATGGTCCCGCTGTAGAAACATTTGCAAGGTATTTTGATAATTTTTCCTCATTTAAACGCCTTTTCAAATCTACACATAGATGGAAAAACCTCCCCACTGTTTTAGCAATTTGAATCACTCGATCTTTCTTGTGCCACAGCATCATTGACTTTATTATGAGAATGTGTTGATTTTTACATATCAAACTTCATTATCAGGTAATTTGCTGTCTGATGTAGGTGTGCAGCCGGTCCCTCTACAGACCATCACCAACGAGAACCCGGCCGGACCAAGCCTCGGCACCATTCCGCAGGCCCGCTTCCTTCTGGCCATGATCCACATGCTGTCCCTGAAGCACGGCTCCAACAGCCTCAGCCTCTTGCTGAACTCTGGCCTTCTGGCCCTCACTCAGAGCATCCTCAAGCTTATAGGTGAGATTTCACCAGGTGACCCGAAACAGGTGGATTTAGGAATCAATCTGAGTTTCTGTTTTACGCTGCCGACGTTTGTAGGACCCAGCACAGACAGCAGCGAGGAGGACCTCAGTTTGTGCGCTCACGGGGGCTCTGCCACGGTTCTGGAAGAGTCCAGAAAGGAGGCGGCCCCCACGCCCCTGCCCGCTTCCGGCCCAGAACTCGCCGCCATGATGAAGATCGGCACCAGAGTGATGAGGGGAGTGGACTGGAAATGGGGCGATCAGGTAAATAAATGTTTTTATTTTTTAATTCTGGTTAATTTCTGGCTCTGTAATTAATTAATCGGATTTTAGATGACAAAATAAGCAACATTTTCAGTTCAAGATCCCTTTTTGCTGCTGAATTCTTGAATTAGCATTTGAGATCAACAAAGATATTTATCGTTTTTAATCTGTTTAACCATCAAGTTGTTGCAAAATGCTTTTGTATCTAGTTGCCTTTCAAGTTTTTCATGATCATTCATGGAACTGCTTAAAAAAAAAATATATATATATATATATATATATCTGTAGATGCAAACTGTAGACACTGACATTAGCGGTGGGGATGTTGGTGCTGCTGCAACATGTTTAGCATTGAGATGCTATTTTAGCATGAACAGCTTCACTGATAAGCAAACTCTTTTTAACACAACACAATAGTCTTATTTCAGCGTCCCGTCAGACCGGTTTTTTAAAACAAAAATTAACACCTAGTGGGCCAAGAAAAGTGACTGTGTTGTCCGTCGCTGTTCATGGATGTCACTTGTTGGTCAGAATTACGGATGTGGCATAAATGCAACACAAAGGTATTTTTTGTATTTTGTATGTTTAAAAACAAAAACCCGATTAATTGCATTAAAATTGTATTAATTAATTGAAATGAACACGTTAATGAACTTGTTATTGTGTTTAGTTTCAACGATTTCAGTCTTCACGGTCATTCCAGGACGGCCCCGCTCCCGGTCTGGGCCGGGTCATCGGAGAGCTGGGCGAGGACGGCTGGATCCGGGTCCAGTGGGACACCAGCAGCACCAACTCTTACCGGATGGGCAAAGAGGGCAAGTATGACCTGAAGCTCGCAGAGCCGCCACCGGCCGCCCAGCCCACCGCCGAGGACTCTGACACGGAGGACGACACAGGTCGGTGTGAGGGTCTGACCGCAGCTCCAGGGAACACACAGACGTCAGAGTAGGAGCTTTAACACGGCTTCCTCCTTGTTTCAAAGAAGGCGAGCTGATGGAGAAGAGCAGCCACCCAACAGCCATGATGTTGACCAGCACCGTCAACCTGCTGAAGACGCTCTCTCTGTCCGCTGGGATGTACGCCGAGGTCCTGCAGACGGACGCCATTCGGACTCTGTGCGGACTATTGAGGATGCTGGTGGAAAGTGGAGTGAACGACAAGTCAAGTAAATAAACTGCTCATAATGATTGCGATTGAATTTTCAATTTTTTTTTGGAGATCTTTTTAACAGGAATTGATTTTTGGTGTCAGGCTGTCACTCCCACAGGCTGGTGTCGCGGGAGCAGCACCGGAGCTGGTGCACTCTGGGCTTCATCCGCAGCATCGCCCTCATGCCCCAGATGTGCAGCACGCTGAGCACCTCCGCCTGGATTGGCCTTCTCATCCGAATCGTAGAGGGCCACCAGTCCTTCAACGCCATCACTCTGCAGAGACAGGTTGGATGTGGATGCTGGATTAAATTTAGCTTTTGGTTTCAGCTTGGAAAGCGGAAGCTGCAATCCATAAATGTTCTCCAAATAATTTTTTAGTATTGAGCTCAATGAAGCTTAAGTGTAGGATAAAACAAACACCTGCTTTTAAAATTTGTTTTATTTTAGTGTCATTGTAAGCGTGACTTTTTTGTTTTTTCTTCTGTGCTTTGGAGTAAAATTGTGACCGAAATTTGTGACCCCCATCCTTCTTTTTTCCTACTGTTATTTAGTCATTTGTTTTAAAAGCAGAGCCAATTTTAAGCTGTGTTTCTCATGGAACAATGGCTGTGAAAAGGGGTTTTAATCATTTAAAACCAAATTGTTGACAAAAAAATCACATTTTAGCATGTGAATGCTGATTGCTAATAACTTTAGCGATTAGCATGAATAGACCTAAAATTTGAGCCAGTAAAAATGGCTCAATATTAATAAAAGTGCCCATTAAAAACTGTTATAGTTTTCTCTGCAGTAAATGAGTACTTCTTAAAATTTAAAACTTTTTTTTGCATTAATGTAATTTGAGTTTATATACATGAAAAAGGGTTTGATTTGACTGGTAAAATAATACTTAAGTATACAATTGTTATCTTAATGTTCAATTTATGTGGCCCTCAAAAGTCTAGAGGGCCACATAAATGGTTATGGTGGGCCGGATTTGGCCCGTGGGGTTTGAGTTTGACACCTTACAGAATGTATATCTTCACCATAACTCTTAAGATTTTCAAACCAATTTCTGTTTGAAAGGATAAAATGGAGACACATTGCTTAATACATTTTCTCTTCCTAGTATCTCCTAAAGTCTTGCTCTCTCTCGCTCGGTCACAGCATGCAGACCTTGAAAACAGGGTTTCCCACAACTAGGCAGTTACTGGTTACGTCTTCTTACATTTCTACTCAGGATTAAACTCAGGAGACAATGTGACAGAAATTTAATGGACATTTTTTCGTTTTAGAAGAAGGGAAAACATGGTCAGTCTAGAAGCACTCAAAAAAACGTAATCTGTAGAACAAACTCTGTTTTCTCTCCATTGTAAACAGATCCTGGCACTGAGACTCCTCCAAGCAGTTTTGCCTTCATGGGACAAGACCGAATGCTCACAGGACATGAAGTTCCTGGTGGAGAAACTGTTCAGTTTCCTAGGAAGTCTTCTAAGCACCTGCTCCTCAGACCTGCCACTTCTCAGAGGTCAGATGAGTTTTATGTTGAAAATTTTTGTTCTAATTCTTCATTTCATTTTTGTATATATTTATATATAGCGTTGCATATATTTTAAAATAGTTTAATGTCTCCACAGAAGGTTCCATGAGAAGGAGGAAGTCCCGCCCACAGGCTTCTCTGACAGCCACTCACAGCAGCACGCTGGCGGAGGAGATTGTGGCTGTGCTGCGCACGCTGCACTCCCTCGGCCAGTGGAACGGTCTCATAAATGATTACATCAACACCCAGCTGGGCTCCATTGGTGACATTATGGCCGGCTGTCAGTCTGAAGCTGTAAGAGTTGCTGCTTTCGTAGATTCAGCTGATTAATCCAGTCAGAAAAAAAAAGGGGTTTCATGGAACTTTTCCTTCTCGCTATTTTCATCCTAGAGTTTCCTGGAAGAGTACTTTCCCGACTCAGACGGTCCCCGGGTCTGCAGCCTGATGGCGGTGCTGGCTGTGATCGGCGGGATCGACGGGCGCCTCAGGCTGGGCGGGCAGGTCGTCCACGAGGAGTACGGAGAGGGAACGGTGATGCGCATCACCCCAAAAGGACGCATCACGGTTCAGTTCCACGATATGAGAACCTGCAGGGTTTGCTTGCTCAGCCATCTCAAACCGGTATGAGAGACATTTAATTGCTTCTCTGTTCGCAGAACAAACAAACGAACAGATTAATTTTATCTGCTGACCGTGTTCCTCAGCTGCCTGGTGTGGCCTTCAGTGTGCAGAACCTGCCTCTGAATGAGCCCATGTTGGCCGTTTGGGCTCAGCTGGTCAGCCTGGCTGGCAGCAAACTGGAGAAGCAGCGCATAAAGAAATCCCTCAGCCGAGGACTTACAGGTACAAGAGGCAAATCTTTGCAGCTGCATTTCCATTAACTGTAGAGTTAGACAAAATGGGGGTGCTGCGGTGGTGCAGGGGTTAAGCACAACCCACATGGAGGCTTTAGGCCTTGACCTGGCTGTTGCAGGTTTGATTCCCGGCCCGGCAACCTTTGACGCATGTCTTCCCTCTTCTCTTATTACCCACTTTCCTGTCAGTTCACTATCAAATAAAGGAGTCAATAAAACCTTAAAACAAACAAACAAACCAGCACCATGGCTGACTCATGAATGTATTTCATCTAAGTGTTTACATAAGTTTTAATTACTTATTGCATGAAATGGCATATCCAATGGTATATGTGATTTTTATTTTATTTATTCAATTGAAACACCGCAACTACTTTTTTTTTGAAGACATTAGCAGAATATAGACAAAGATTTGCATGTTTGTAATTGAAACAGAGTTACTGTCAATCTGATCTATCATGATACTAAACAAGCAGATATTCTACAGACAATTTTTTTATTGTTTTGTAATAGTAAAGTTTGATTGATTATTTATAATTATGTTTGCAGCTGACCAGGTGGACATCCACCTCCTGCGCTGCCAGCAGCTGAGGCTTTACATTTTAAAAGCAGGCCGAGCTCTGCTGTCCCACCAGGACAAACTGCGACAAATCCTCTCCCAGCCAGCAGTCGTTGACATGGGACCCAGCCCCAGTGGTAACGTATCGATATTTATTATTGATTTATTGCCCGGTCCTAATGTTAAGCTTCTTTTTTTGGAGGGGGGATTTGTTTTCTTTTCATTTGAATCAATCACTGTTATTGAAAGGAAAGCACGTTCACTTAACAAAAAGATTATTCATCCTATGAATTATTCTTTTAATGTCAAAGTGAAGCACTTCATTCCTTTTTCTACAAACTGCCTCCTTCTAAAGAGGTTTTGTGAGAATGAATACAGGTACATTTAGCTAGCCGCTGAGAAGAAAATGTGACATAACACTCAGATTTTGCTAAATTTTCAAACCTACTTCTGCGCAGACGATCCGGTGGCGACGTCCCCTGATGTCGGGGACTTGTCTCCTGAGGGCCCGCTGCCCCCTCTGATCCTGCTGCAGCAGCTCCTTGCTGCTGCCACTCAGCCCTCGCCTATCAAAGCCATTTTTGACCGACAGGAGATGGAGGTAAATGTTTACTTCAATCAGCTGGTCAGCAGTAAATCGCACCTATCTTTGTGCGCTGCATTCAGATTGACCTCTGCCTGTATGTGTGTGTATAGGCAGCAGCTCTGGCCGTGTGTCAGTACCTGGCCGTGGAGTCGGCCCACCCGTCCTCTCCGCTGTTTGAGGAGAGCAGCTCCAGTGAGGCCACCACGCCCGTCACCATACAGCATATCAGACCCCCCAAGCAGAAGAAGCAGAAGACCTCCCCTGTGCCTCCCTTACCCATCGTCCTCCAGCTGATGGAAATGGGCTTCCCAAGGAAAAACATAGAGTTTGCCTTGAAGTCTCTGTCTGGCACCACAGGCAGTACCTCTGGTGTCCCAGGTAGAACATCGCGCCGCGTATCGTTTCATTAAATACATAAAAGCTTTTAAATGGGGATCTTGATCGTAACTGAGCTCATACATCAGGTGTGGAGGCGCTGGTGAGCTGGCTGCTCGACCATCCCGACGTCCACTTCACCGAGCTCTCTGATGCCGACACCGTGTCCGATGAATACTCGGACGAAGAGGTTCTGGAGGAGATAGAGGAGGCAGAGCCGACCTTCTCCGTTGTACGTTTCCTATTTTTCTTCAATTTACACATCTTTTTGTCTATTAAAGCTGGGGTACGTAACTTATAAAATATATTCTTACATATTTGTTAAAATATCACCCTGTCGTGACTGTAGTAAGACTGATAATCTGTGAGAAGATGGAACTCCTCCTCTTCTTCCAAATGCTACGATTGCCATGTGCAGAAAAGCAACACTCGATGAAACAACCAATCAGTGACATGACAGTTTTAACAAATATGTAAAAAAAATAAACCACACTTATTTTTTGGTAAAAGTTACATACTGCGGTTTTAAGTGCTATTCATGACAGGATGCACTGATAGATTCTCCTCTCTGCTACATTAGCCTGCGGGAGCTGTGGTGACTGAAAGTCAAACTTTTAAGAAGAGGTCAGATTTCCAAACAAACGATGATTACGCCGTCTATGTGAGAGAGAACATCCAGGTAATGTTCTGCCTGAGCAGAGTTGTTTAAACTGCATCAAGGGATGCACTAATCTAATGACGGGGTTATTTTTGGCTTCCCCTGCAGGTGGGGATGATGGTGAAGTGCTGCAGAACGTATGAGGAAGTGTACGAAGGAGACGTTGGGAAGGTGATCAAGCTGGACAGAGATGGACTTCATGACTTGAACGTGCAGTGCGACTGGCAACAAAAAGGAGGAACGTACTGGGTTCGCTACATCCACATTGAGCTGATTGGTACGCATTTGCTCATTTGAAGGAAACTTGAAAATGTCTTTTAGTATAACAACGTATAGCGTCGTTATACTAAAAAAAATCTTCACTTGTGTTTCCAGGTTTCCCACCTCAAAGTTCACCTTCTCACATAAAAATTGGTGACAAAGTTAGAGTGAAGCCCACAGTTACAACGCCAAAGTACAAATGGGGCTCCGTAACACACAGGAGTGTCGGGGTAGTGAAGGGTAGGTCTGATTTGGTTTTATGGTGTGTGATCTCTGTCTGGCATAGTTTTGAACTAAACTCTGTTCACCGCTCACAGCTTTCAGCGCCAATGGAAAGGATGTGATTGTAGACTTTCCACAGCAGTCGCACTGGACTGGTCTGCTGTCTGAGATGGAGCTGGTGCCCAGTGTTCACCCTGGAGTGAGGTAACTTATCCGGTAGTAGCGCTGGAATTTCTTCAGGGGCTGAATACAAATTCGGCACACTTTTCAGTTCTTTAAAAAAAAAAAAATTAAGACCATGTATCATTTGTATTTTCTTTCACCATTATGAACCATTTTGTGTTGGCCTGTCACATAAAATAATGATAAAATGCATGGAATTTTTTATTGTAATTTGAGAAAATGTAAAACTGTTTTATACTTTTTCCTCTTACTGCATCTCTCCACAATATTAAAACTTCAAAACGTCTTGCTGCCCACAGATGTGACGGCTGTCAGATGTTTCCCATTAACGGCCCAAGATTCAAGTGCAAAAACTGTGACGACTTCGATTTCTGCGAAAGCTGCTTCAAGACGCGCAAACACAACATCAGACATTCCTTCGGCCGGATCAACGAGCCCGGTCGGTCCTGCTTTCACGCCAACATTGCATCTGTCCTGCGCGTTGTTCTGTGTTTGAGTCGTTAACTTTCTTCCTCACCGCCTCCAGGCCAGTCTCCAGCCTTTTGTGGTCGTTCGGGCAAGCAGCTCAAGAAGCACCACAACAGCCAGCGCGGGATGCTGATCGATGATTGGTCCCGCGCCGTGAAGAGCCTCAACGTGTCGTCCTCCATCAACCAGGCATCCCGCCTCATTGACTGCAGCGATCAGTGCTGGCAGTCCTCCGGCTCGCAGGGAAAGGTAAGCTGTGGCTCAACATTAGTACAGCTTTTCAACTTAAACTTTGTCCTGATCAGGATTTTTCTTTTTTCTGAAAAAATATTGGAGTCAGTTAAGAGTACTCTTGCTAATGGCCGATTTTCATGTACGTCATATACAACATGAAAATCAATGCCATGCATTGATTTTGAAGGCTAGAAAATATATTTATGTATACACATCTGTATTTCTTTACCATATATTTATATCTTAATATTTATAATTTGACATGCGTGCTTAAAAGGATTATTTTATCTTTCCTTAAAATAACATACTATTTTAATTAATATTACCTTGTATGATCAATATCAGTTGATAAACTAGTAGTCAAAATCATAGTTGATCATATAGTGTAAGCTAATGCTAGCATTTAATTAGCTGTTTTGATATAACTTGTTGATAATTCAACATATCAGTGCATTTTCAGTTAACCTTTTTCAGGCAGAAAAACTACAGAACGTTTTATTTTTTCCTGCTTCATGAACTTAGAACTTTGAACGTCATAGAATTTAACACATACTGACAGGATTTCCGGTGTTTTTTTTTTTTTTTTTCAGCATTGGATTCGCCTCGAGCTTTTCCCAGACGTTCTGGTCCACAGGCTGAAGATGATCGTAGACCCAGCAGACAGCAGCTACATGCCCTCACTGGTGGTGGTTTCAGGTGACTTCAGATGAATATTAAATATAAATAAATACATGTTTTTGCTTGGAACCGTTTCCTGTTTAATTTCTCTTAACAAATGTGTAAACTGGTCTATTTTGAGGCGCCTCACAACTGTCTTTGAAATACACTGCTGGCATTAAACAAAGAATAAAAAAATATGTCTCACCGATACAAATATCTGAAGTTTAGCATTGGCCGATACGATCCGATACAGAAAAACAAAGCCGAATCGACTGAAAATGTCTTTTTTTTTTTTTTTTAAACATGGACAAAAATGTACTGAATTACAAATGTGATAACTCTGCACCAGTAAAGAACACTAATATTTTCACAAGCTTAGTCAAATCTGTAAAAATGACAACACTGGAATTTGTTGATTCAGTTCAATTCGGAGTATAGCGGCTAGTGAAAACATAAAGGAATTGAATCTGACAGATATCGTACATTTACTGTGATTGCTGTGATCAAACATGTAAAAAATAAACTTTGAAATGGTTCAGAAAGTGGAATGATTCGATTCTAAATTTTATGTTGGATAAATAATAAAGCATGATGTCACTCAGAGCCCAGCATAGAATTAGACTGACTAGATCTGTCCTTACAGATCAGGCACCTGAGCAAGAATTATTTTCAGTATCTGGACCGATGTAGATATTATCAGATCAATACATCTCTCTTCAAGACTCAAAATGTCTTAATATGCATTTTCTCTCTTTTTGTCCTAATTTAAGATGGAGTAAGCAGTAGTGTTTGCTGATCATTTTTATTTGCTCTATTACCAGGTGGAAACTCATTGAATAATTTAATCGAGCTGAAGACGATTAACATCAACCCCACTGACACCACCGTCCTCCTGCTTACTGATTGCACTGAGGTTGGTAAACTTCCAGATGTTCTTATTAGTCATTTCATTGAGTTTTGTAATCGTTGTTTTTTTTTTTGTTTTGTTTTTTTTTAACAACACGTCTCACATCAGTTTCACAGATACATTGAGATTGCGATCAAGCAGTGCCGTAGCTCAGGTATAGACTGCAAGATTCACGGACTTCGCATGGTGGGACGCGTCAGAGCCGAGGATGAGGACCTGGCCACAGTTCCCTTCCTGGCGTCCGACAACGAAGAGGAGGAGGACGAGAAAACCACGGCTGGAAGGTGAGACGGCCCAGACTTCTGACTGATGTAGCCAACTTTCTGCTCTTATTTGATGACTGAGGTGGTGGTGTTTTTTTTTTTTTTTTTTTTTTTTTGCTGCAGTTTCGCTCGGAAGAAGTCACCAGGACTGGAGTCGGCAGCCACCATCAGGACCAAAGTGTTCGTTTGGGGGCTGAATGACAAAGACCAGCTGGGAGGACTGAAAGGCTCAAAGGTGCAGTTTCAATGAACAATAATCCTTACTGTATATTCACCTCCTCTACATGGATGACATCAAGCTGTATGCCAAGAGTGAGCGAGACATCGACTCACTGATCCACACCACCAGGATCTACAGCACTGACATTGGGATGTCATTCGGACTAGAGAAGTGTGGTCGGCTGATCACAAAGAGGGGGAAGGTGATCCACACAGAAGGAGTCTCACTCCCACAAGGAACAATAGCAGACATAGAGGACAGTTACAAGTACCTACCCTTACTGACAAACAAACAGTGAAATGTCCTTTCGGGAAGGGTTAGGTCGCCGTCTTCAGTCTGGTGATTTGGTCTGAGCTGGTCCTTTTTCTCAATGATAATTTTATTTACAGACACTTCTTGATTAATTTTATTTATTGTTTTTGTTGTTGTTATTCATTTTGTAATTTCTAGTGCAAATGTGTTGGTACCCTTAAAATCTGAAAGTTCACCCACAGGAAATAGAATTTTGTTTTACGTTAATTCTTTAACGTGTTTAAGTGAAACAATCTGTCAGTGGAACAATCCCACTTGAAAGAAATTTGCATGCCTGTGATTAAAAATACATTTTTAATCCAAAAATATGGACTTAAAGCAACACATGTTCTACACCAGGTTAAAAATTTTCTTTTTTATAAAGTTTTTTTTATTCTGATAAACCAGTCTCTGTACATTAGTTATTTGCTGTGACAAAATGCAGAACATTTCAAGTGTTATAAATCCGTGCTGTGTACGTTCTCTGCAGATCAAGGTCCCCTCCTTCTCTGAAACCCTCTCTGCTCTCAACGTGGTGCAGGTGGCTGGCGGTTCCAAGAGTCTCTTCGCAGGTAAAACGGGGAGGAAAACCTTTATTTTCCCTTTAGCTCCTCCTGCGTTATATTTTGTTGGTGACTGCTGATCCATGTTCAGTGACCGTGGAGGGGAAGATCTACGCCTGCGGAGAGGCAACCAACGGCAGGCTGGGTCTGGGCCTCTCCAGCGGGACCATCCCCATCCCCCGTCAGATCACAGCGCTGAGCAACTACGTGGTGAAGAAGGTGGCCGTGCATTCTGGCGGGCGCCACGCCATGGCGCTGACCGTAGACGGGAAGGTGTTTTCCTGGGGCGAAGGAGACGACGGCAAGCTGGGGCACTTCAGCAGAATGTGGGTTTTTGTTGGAAACATCATTTCTGTCTGTGAGGGATTCAAAATGCTGAAGAGGCATCCGTCCTCTCCCTCAGGAACTGTGATAAGCCCCGGCTGATCGAGGCTCTGAAGACCAAGCGCATCCGAGACATAGCCTGCGGCAGCTCCCACAGCGCCGCCATCACCTCCAGCGGGGAGCTGTACAGCTGGGGCCTGGGGGAATATGGCCGCCTCGGACATGGGGACAACACCACCCAGCTGAGGCCCAAACTGGTACGTGCGCGTCCTTTACTGGCCCCACCACCTTACAGAGGCTTCTCACTCAGCTCTTATGAAACACCTGTTGAAATTAGTCAGATTTTTGTAGATTTTGTTTTGCACAATGTGTATTTATGTATAGACCTGTCGCAACAATCAGTGAATCAATAAATTATGAATCACATGAAAATTAAACTCCATAATTTCCATCTGCATGTTGTTTTATTCTTTTTCTTTTCTCTTTCTCTCTACTTCCCAAAATGGATGATAAAAGTCTTCAGTCTGGTGATTTGGTCTGAGCTGGTCCTTTTTCTCAATGATAATTTTATTTACAGACACTTCTTGATTAATTTTATTTATTGTTTTTGTTGTTGTTATTCATTTTAGATTTTTAAAATGTTTTCCAGTTCCAGAGTTAAATGTTCATTCGTATTTAAAGTTGTTTGAGTGTTGTGAATGTGTTCTTGCGTTATTCTGCTGTTAAAATTGTATCACTTGAGAACAGTCTCAAAACAATGTAATTGTTTATCGCAATAACTTCCGGGACAATTTATCAGGATTGATTCAGAATTTGTTATTGTGACAGAATTTGTGTGAACGGGCAGCGCAGGACCGATGATCTGTTTGTGTTTTTGTCGTGCAGGTGAAAGTGCTGCTGGGCCACAGAGTCATCCAGGTCGCCTGTGGAAGCCGGGATGCTCAAACTCTAGCCCTGACTGATGAAGGTATACCTGTTCAACACACCAACCTCTTGTCTATGTTGGCCAAATAGACGATTGAACATTTTAAGTTTAAGATTATGTAAAGTCAGTCAGAAGTACATCTGATCTGCACAGAGACCAGGCTCTTTCTTTAGCCACTAAGAAGATCCTAGCATAATTCTGGCTTGATATCTGACCACTCTACTTATCTAAAACGGTGAAGTTTGATCCATTTCTTGGCATAGACGTGGATTTTACCATAGTTCGTAACATTGTTATTAGAGTTAGGGTCCAGGTTCAGAAACTTGATGTTGGCTTGTTTTATCAACTCCAAAACAGAAATCGTTGTTTGGTTTTTACACCATGCTATGTCCAAAGTTTCAGTCAT
Organism: Poeciliopsis prolifica; assembly: GCF_027474105.1. Classification (NCBI taxonomy): domain Eukaryota; kingdom Metazoa; phylum Chordata; class Actinopteri; order Cyprinodontiformes; family Poeciliidae; genus Poeciliopsis; species Poeciliopsis prolifica. The sequence continues at coordinate 23,674,955 of NW_026562377.1, forward strand.
CTGACCCAAACTGTCCCCTCTAATGATATGAGATTGTTTAGGAACAAGCCAAGATTCATTAAAAGAGCAGTACTTTGCTATGTATGATTCAGGCACATAGTGCCATTTCGTCGCACAATCAAGTAGCTATTTTACCTCCAGTTGTTAAAAAATGGCATCCATGAAAGTAATTTGACTTCACAGTTTGATTCTTTGAAATTGGTCCCTGTCTCTTTAAGAAGCTCCTACACTTTCTGACAATAATAATTTTAACCTTCACTGTGGATGTGACAGAATTTACACCAAATTCAAACTTGGTCAACTCGTTTTAGGCATTAAAGTTGATCAAATTTGTATGTTCTGTCATCACCCCAAACTAGAAAAATATTTGTTGCCGTTCCATTGCCATGGAAACTGTACACATTTCTGCGTCACATTTTTTGAAAGTGACTTAGAGAAAACAAGCTGAGTTGCGTTTGCATCTGTTTTGCCAGGCTTGGTGTTCTCCTGGGGCGACGGGGACTTTGGAAAGCTGGGCCGTGGCGGCAGCGAGGGCTGCAACATTCCCCAGAACATAGAGAGGCTCAACGGACAGGGAGTCTGCCAAATCGAGTGCGGGGCGCAGTTTTCCCTGGCGCTGACCAAATCTGGAGGCGTCTGGACCTGGTAAGATTACCAAATGTTACTTAAAAGATGAAACATCAATTTTCCATATTGCCGGGGAAAATTCATGTTGCCTTTTTTTTTTCCCTCCCTCCACCAAACAGGGGGAAAGGTGACTACTTTCGATTGGGCCATGGTACCGATGTCCACGTGCGGAAGCCCCAGATGGTGGAGGGACTGAGAGGGAAAAAGATCGTCCACGTCGCTGTTGGAGCTCTGCACTGTCTGGCTGTTACAGACACAGGACAGGTTTGTAATTTTCAGATCTGTCTCCGTCTTTGAAAGGGTGTCTCTGTTTTACCCTGGACAGTCCTGCATGACGTTTAAAGGGAAATGCAAGGCATTTTGGTGCTTTGGAGTAAAATCTTGCGTTTCTGTGTAAGGTGTATGCATGGGGAGACAACGACCATGGCCAGCAGGGAAACGGCACCACCACGGTTAACAGGAAGCCCACCCTGGTTCAAGGCCTGGAGGGACAGAAGATCACTCGAGTGGCGTGTGGCTCTTCTCACAGCGTTGCCTGGACTACCGTGGATGTGACCACACCCTCGGTTCACGAGCCGGTCCTTTTCCAGACTGCCAGGGACTCCCTGGGAGCCTCTTATTTGGGTAATTCCTCCTTTCCATGCGTGAAGCTAAGAAGTCTCTATGGAGATGATGGGGAACAGACTTCATCTGCTTCTCTTTAGGTTGCATTTAAAGTAGTGGTGAGACTCATTTGAAAATTTTAAGAGCGTTAATGGCATTGTCTGTAACTGTGTATTGAGAAAATAAACCATATGTTCAATGTGAAAAACATTTTTGCTGCTAAATTATTGGATAAATGGACAACAATCAAGATATTTGTTGTAAAGTTGTCTTTTGGCTTCCAACAGATTTACCAGACATGGGTCAATCTGAACATTGCGATTTGGACTTCATTTAATCCAGCCTGGTTTAATAAAAACCCGTCCAATCTGGTGCAGCTGTTCTGTCCTCGTAAAAAATCATTGTGCATCGCTTTGTTTTGGTTTCCCAACATCGCAGGTGTCCAGTCAGAATGCGACTCGGCGACGGTGAGCAACAAGATGAGCGGGCAGAGCAACGCCAAGCCCAACCGACCGTCGCTGGCCAAGATTCTCCTGAGTCTGGACGGCAACCTGGCCAAACAGCAGGCTCTGTCCCACGTCCTGTCGGCTCTGCAGATCATGTATGCGAGGTACGCTGTGTCAGGGACCTAAAACTCCCACAAACAATGGGAGTCGGCCGTATTTCTGCCTGTTAGGGGCGTAGTAGCTCTAATGGCGGGATGTGCGGTGGTGTTTCCCACAGGGATGCGGTGGTTGGTGCTCTGATGCCAGCCAGCATGATCCTGCCAGCAGAGTGTCCTTCCAGCTCTCCCATCCCTCCACTGGACTCCTCCTCATCTTCCTGCGTCAGCGACGAAGAATGTCCCCCCGTCCCCGCTGAAGCCGAAGAGCGGGTCAGCCCCAACCCTTGGCAGGACAAGAAGGGGGAGGTCAGGAACACTAAACCAGAATGCTTCATCTTCATTTCATGAGGATGATTTCCTGTTGAAGCACGGAAAGGTTTCTGATTGGACCAAATTTTAATCTTTGAGAGTGGGACGTTTTCTGTGTTTGTGCGTGATCAGGCGCCATCCTCAGAAGACGCAGTGACACCGTCGTCAGCGGTGACTCCGTCAGCCTCCGGAGCCTCCGCCCGTCCCTTCATCCCTGTCACAGATGACCCAGGAGCCGCCAGCATCATCGCCGAGACCATGACCAAGACCAAAGAGGTCAGCTGCTATATGTCTACCTCTCCATTAATCCGTTTATCCACCCTTCCGTTCATTTAGTCATCCATTGCATTGATCTACTTCATCAGCAGCCATTTAAATCCCATGTGAATTAGAGGTCGGCAACATGGACTGAAATTTTTAGCATAATAATAAACTGTGGTAATGTTGTGATGGTGGTAAAAGTGACTATAAGAACCATTTCTATGACCTTTGCTGCATTTTCTTTACACAAAGCTTTGTCAGTTTAATGCTAACGTCAAAAGAAAAACACAATTTCTAATGAATAAACGTAATTAAAATTACACGTGAATAAGTTTGTGATAATTCATATTGAAAAAAAACTTGCCACGCCATCATCATCCTACCACTTCCTGTCGTTTTCTTCGTGGTTTGTGGCAGTATCTGGTTGGCGACCATGTGACTCGTGTGACGTGAAAAAAAGTGTTTCCATTGCAGTTTTGAAATAAAATAATTTCAGTAGAACCACTTCAACAAGGCACCAAAACTTTGTATCAATAAATAATTTTTTTTAAACTGGTGTGTTTCCATTTAGCAAACTTACTTTCAAAATGTCAAATGACAGTCAGGTGGCCAATGCAAATCCAGCTCTTGTGCTATGATGTATGTAAGGATTTAAGGAAACTATGCGAAATAACTTCACAGAACCTGACTTCTGGAAATCCAAACGGAACCTTTCAATATCTGCTAAAACGGGAACCACGAGAACTGTGGACATCTGAATCTGGAGTCTTATGAACTTGTGTGAACCCTGATTTTATTTTCTTTTTCTGTTGAACGTTTTCTGTCAGGACTCTGAGAACCAGAGTAAGGTCGTCGGTCCCGAGCCTCAATACCTGGACGAGTTCACCAGTCTCCTCGTTCCAGACGACACTCGGGTGATCGTGGACCTGCTGAAGCTGGCCGTGTCCTGTCGCTCCGGGGACAAAGGGAAGGAGGTTCTGTCGGCCGTTCTGTCTGGCATGGGGACGGCTTATCCACAGGTAACACAGCGGATCCTCCCAACTCGGACAGACGGGTTTCAGGGCTCGTCGTCCTCACGTTCCCTCTGTGTCGTTCAGGTTGCTGACATGCTGCTGGAGCTCTGCGTCACCGAACTGGAAGACGTTGCCACGGACTCGCAGAGCGGCCGCTTGTCCTCCCAGCCGGTCGTCGTGGAGAGCAGCCATCCGTACACTGACGACACGTCCACCAGCGGGACTGTCAAGATCCCAGGTACGAACGCATCCCGAGGAGAAAAATCACTTTAAATTTCGGATTAATCGCAACGAATCACTTAGTGAAATAATTGTCAACTAATTTAGTAATTGATGAATCGTTAACTGAATTATACACTCAAAAACCAGATATTAAACCAAGACCGCACCAAAAATAGATACATTTTCTATTTCGGATAAGAATAAGAAAATAAACAGATACAAATATGTTCTACCCAAAACTCCTTAAGTGGGTTGTTTTAACTTAACCAGGTCCAAATTCTTACCAAAAAAAAAAAAATCCTCTTTCAAGCATCTTTTGTTATGCAGTCAGTTAATTTAAATAAACAGATCCATTCTGCACTGTATCGATGGAAAGTCAAGCAGATAGGCCTGAGGTTTTCTACATTTTGATGTTAGCATTTTTTTAGCTGCAGATGCGTTCACCAAAGGAACGTTGTTATTGCATTTTAGAAAAAGCATTTTTTTTTTTCCTTTAGAAACAAGATAATGCTTTTACATCGTTTAAAATAAGCCTTAATTACTAAATTAATTCTTAGTTGCAGCCCTAATAAACCACCTCCACTTTGTTTGGAAGGTGCTGAGGGTCTAAGGATAGAGTTTGACCGGCAGTGTTCAACGGAGCGGCGCCACGATCCGCTAACCATCATGGACGGAGCCAATAGGATCGTCTCTGTCAGATCAGGTAATTGGAGGACGATGCTTTACCTCAGTGAAACACAAAAGAAGAGATGAATGAATCGTAAAATAATGCTGTGCATATTTCAGGTCGAGAATGGTCTGACTGGTCCAGCGAATTAAGGATCCCAGGAGATGAACTCAAATGGAAGTTCACCAGTGACGGATCAGTGAACGGTTGGGGCTGGCGCTTCACCGTCTACCCCATCATGCCAGCTGCTGGTGAGTGGATATTTTTATATACCAGTTCAAACATCAAAAGATTTATTTATGGAAAAAGATTAGGGCCACTGGAAAAAAAAAACCTTTTACGTTTTGTCTCAGAATGAGAATTATTTTAAATGTGTACGCATTAGACAAACGTAATTTTAAAACTAAATGATTTACATTTATTTATTTTTTGTGGTCCTAAACCTCTGTGACTGTTTCTTTTCTGCTCTTAGGCCCCAAAGATTTGCTGTCTGACCGCTGCATCCTGTCCTGCCCCTCCATGGACTTGGTCACATGCCTGCTGGACTTCAGGCTCAACTTTGCCTCAAACCGAAGCATCGTGCCCCGCCTCGCCGCTTCCCTTGCCGCCTGCGCCCAGCTCAGTGCGCTAGGTAAGCACATGATGATCCTACTAATTCATAATTGTCTGAATGTTTACATAATATCTTGGATGCAAGTTTATATTTGGAGTGTTAAAGTGAAAAATGAAGGTGAAATTGAAGTGAAGTCTGGTTCTGCACAGCTGCTGGACACAGGATGTGGGCGCTGCAGCGTCTGCGTAAGCTCCTCACCACGGAGTACGGTCAGTCCATCAACATCAACAGGCTGCTGGGGGACAGTGAGGGCGAGGCCCGCTCCATTGTGAGTAAAGCTTATTGTTATTATTATTAATGTTTTAGTTTGACAATTTTTTTCCATTAGCTGAAGTTTGTCAACAATAGTCATACATAATATTTTTTGCGCAGGACCTTATATTATCACATTCAAAAATAATATTGTTTTTTAACCATCCTTTGCAAAAAAAAAAAAATAAAGCATTTTATCTATATTTTAGTAGGATAGTTAAGAAAGATAAGTCAGCTATCTTAAATCAAAGCCTGGCGTCTGGCCCACTAGTTTGCTAGCGATGCTTTATCTAATGGTGTATGAAGTGACGTAAATCTATTTCAATTCTTTCAGAGTTTCACAGGCAGTGCTCTGGCTGCCCTCGTGAAGGGCCTCCCCGAAGCTCTGCAGAGGCAGTATGAGTACGAGGACCCCATCGTCAGGGGAGGAAAGCAGCTGCTTCATAGTCCATTCTTCAAGGTATGCTGCGGCGCCGGAGATATCGACACGTGTCTGCCTGTCTGTCGAACTAATTCTGACTTGTTTATCCAGGTTTTGGTTGCTCTAGCTTGTGACCTTGAGCTTGACACGCTTCCCTGCTGCGCCGAGACCCATAAGTGGGCCTGGTTCCGTCGGTACTGCACCGCCTCCAGAGTGGCCATCGCCCTCGACAAGAGGACGTCTCTGCCTCGGGCCTTCCTGGATGAAGTAAGTCCACTTTATGAATACAAATAACAGAAGATATTTTCACAAAGTGAATTTTATTTCAGTCATCTCTGTTTTGATTTGTACAATGGAGTACAAAGGGTGAAATGTCCATAACAAGCTATTTCCTTCCCTCCGAAGGTGACGAAGAAAATCCGTGAGCTCATGGCGGACCACGAAAGCATGAACGGACTTCACGAGAGTCACGATCTGTTCAAGCGGGAGCACGACGAGCAACTTGTTCAGTGGATGAACCGGCGGCCCGACGACTGGACCCTCTCCGCCGGAGGCAGCGGGACCATTTACGGCTGGGGCCACAACCACAGAGGGCAGCTCGGGGGCATCGAGGGGGCCAAGGTCAAAGTTCCCACGCCCACCGAAGCTCTTGCCACGCTGAGGCCGGTTCAGCTCATCGGCGGAGAGCAGACTCTGTTTGCAGTCACGGCTGACGGAAAGGTGCGTCTGCTCTGCTTAATCCTGTCTGACCTCGCGAGATGTTTGCGAACGGCAAACATTTCAGCGCTAATCGACTTTATCTTGATCTTCAGCTCTACGCTACCGGATACGGAGCAGGGGGCAGGCTGGGGATTGGTGGCACGGAATCAGTGTCCACACCAACCTTACTAGAGTCCATCCAACACGTCTTCATCAGGAAGGTGGCGGTGAACTCTGGAGGAAAGCACTGCTTGGCGCTCTCCTCAGAGGGGGAAGTGTACTCGTGGGGTGAGGCCGAGGATGGAAAACTGGGCCATGGGAACAGAAGGTAGAAACTTTTGACACTTAAGGATGAATTTACCTTCAAATAGCTGGTCTTAAATAGAGCTGCACCGATGAGACCAATAATGATTGCTAGCAAATCAGAAAAATGCAAAACACAAGTTCTTTAGCATTTTACATCATAGTAAGTCAAAATTGCATTTTCATTCTTGTTTTGTCTGCCGTTCTTCAACCGATTCTGTCTCACCAAGTTATTGGTGCATCTTTCCTCATAAAGTATTGACGCAAACTAACACTGTTGCCTGATTGAAGACCAAACCAGTGTAAAAGGTTTTGCTCCTACCATAACTGGGATTCCCCCTCACTTCCCAGTCCCTGTGACCGTCCTCGTGTAATCGAGTCTCTGAGAGGAGTGGAGGTGGTGGACATCGCTGCCGGCGGCGCCCACAGCGCTTGCATCACCGCCAGCGGAGAGCTCTTCACCTGGGGCAAAGGTCGCTATGGACGTCTGGGCCACGGCGATAGCGAGGACCAGCTGAAACCCAAACTGGTTTGCTCTCGCTCTCCGTCTCTCTCACCGTGCTCCAGTTGTTTCAGGCCGAATGATAAATAATGCCCCGCCTGTGTTTGTTCTCCAGGTGGACGCCCTCCAGGGTCACCGGGTGATTGATGTGGCCTGTGGCAGTGGAGACGCTCAGACGCTGTGTCTGACCGATGATGACATGGTCTGGTCTTGGGGAGACGGGGATTATGGGAAACTGGGACGAGGAGGGAGTGACGGCTGCAAAATCCCCATGAAGGTGAGCCGGAATTACAAATGAAGCTTTTAGTTGTTTTACACTAAAATGAACCTAATCACTAATGTATCATGAAACTTCTGATGTTTTGGTGCTTTTGTGGTTTTTCTTTCAAATTGGTTTGTTAGTACAGAATTTAGACAAAGAGTATAGGTGTATGTAAATTGTTCATACACCTAGTGTTTCCCCCAGTATATCAAAAACCAGGCTTTACTCGTGCCCCCACCAGGCTTACTTTTTTGTTGTTGTTTCTATTCATCTTAAGGCTTTATAGTTGATGTTCAGGTATTAAACTTCCAATCTTTTAATAACACATAATTATCAAGTGATATTTAAAAATTTACTGCCAACTCTAAACATGTTTCAACTGAAAAAGACGACGGGGCGCTGAATGAATAACTACCCCGGCACCCCGAGCGCCAGGCTTAGTAAGTTTTCTCCCTGGGGTGAAGGGTCACATGAACTGAAACAATAGCAAAGCAAATTTGTGTTCTACACACTGTGCAAAAAATATATACTTTGCAAAGCAAAATCCATTTTACTGTAGGGTTGAGAAACTGCCACACAAATTAAAATTTCCAAAGCGAATTTGAAACTGAAGTACCAGTCTTACCACACTGGTATCAATATTATCGATGTGTTGGAACAGCCCACCCAACTCTACTAACTAGTAAAGCCCAGTGAGAACCAGGAAAAGATCCTCACTTTCCACAAATGACCTGCCTTAGTTGCTAAATATTATGAAATATTCTGAAAGTGACTTTTAAAATGTAGTATATAAAGTACACACACACTCTGACACACTTAGATGGATAGATAGATAGATGGATGGAGTATTTAACCAGTGTTTAAACAAGTTTGCCCTGAACATTGAATATTTCTTTATTTTTTTAAGAAAAGCTGACTCTTCCTGCATGTATCTCACACTATGTATTTTACTGGATGTGATTTCCAGTTTTGTAAAGAATCTTCCTATGTTAAATGTTTCAGTCAGAAAAAAAGTCTGTTAAATGAGTCGCCATAGCAACACCATACATCTCATGATCAGATCAATAGGCTTTACTCTGCTGTTTGTCATCCTGAGATAAGGATTCATTGGGAGCTCAAAGACAGACGATGCGTTCAGGGTGAGAAAAATGGCGCCTGCTGTCACGATCTTAATAAGTCAGTGCAGGCAGAGTCTGGAGGCTGTGGGTGATCAATCAGACTCTCTTCAGCATCAACACCAGGCTCTTCTTTTGGAATGCTTCCCACGTTCTCACTCTGACTTTGTGGCACAGAGATGTGACTGGAAGGAAGCATCTCTGCTTTCATTTAACATGAAGCCTGTTTTTAATGCGTGAGCCATATAAATAACCTGTTCTCATTTACAAATGCACAACATGACTTCATGTTGATTCTAAAACGATTACTTCAATGATGTTCAAACCTTAGATTGACTCTCTCACCGGCCTGGGAGTGGTGAAAGTGGAGTGCGGCTCTCAGTTCTCGGTGGCGCTCACTAAATCTGGAGCCGTCTACACGTGGTACGTACGGCATCTGTCGCACACAGACCTGTTTGGTCTCGGTGTTGTGTTCCATGACTGAACTTGGTCTTGTGTTTGTGCTCGACTCAAAGGGGGAAAGGGGACTACCATCGGCTGGGCCACGGCTCTGACGACCACGTGCGACGGCCCAGGCAGGTTCAGGGGCTTCAGGGGAAGAAAGTCATCGCCATCGCCACAGGGTCTCTGCACTGTGTTTGCTGCACCGAGGACGGTAAGACAATCTGCTTTCCACAGATGTTTTGGTCTGCCCAAACCCAGGGTCAGCGACCTTTACAACACAAAGGCATCATTCACACCAACCCTGTTTTAACTAGAGCTTTAATGGGACTGTAGTGCGTTTGCCTAGAAAGTCCGGTTCGTTTGGGGAAGTTGAAACAAAAAAAGCAAACCCTTGTCCGCCTGAAGACGTAGGCCTGAGTTTGGTAGAAATAAACTCTACAAGCGAACTGGAGATCACTCCAAAAGTAGAAAATAGACTACAGCACAGGGCATTCTGGGTAGATACAACCAACGAACGAGCGGGAGAAACGGCTTGTTGTGTTTTAACAAAAACAAAAGAGAAATTCTACACATCTGACACTACTCCATTTTTGTTTGTGCCCAGTGTCGTCTTCAGAGGTTTTTGTGTTGTTTCAGTCGATAGTTCTTGTTGTCGCGCCACCACAGGTGAAGAGAAGAACGTTTTTTTTTGTTTTGAAAGGTTTGGTTTATTTTCACATTGTGAACGCGAACCACACCACCTAAAAATGCAACAGATGTCCCAAATTGAACTGAACCTACCAGACTATCAGATGCGAAAACATTCTAAATCACGCACAGGATGGCTCCATCTATAGACCTGGTTACTTTTGAAACCCCGATTTTATGTGGGGGCAAATAATGAAAGGGGGCAAATTACTTTGTATATTTGTATATACATTTGTAAAATTTTATATGGAAAAACTTTTTAAAAAGTTTTTCATGGAATTTCTTAATTGTTGAGTTTTGTGCCGTTTTGTCACAGAATGTTACGACTAGAACATATCAAAATGCGAATAATTCACAAAAGTCCCTTTGTGTTGTCCTGTGGCGCCCTCAGGAGAAGTTTACACGTGGGGCGACAACGACGAGGGCCAGCTGGGAGACGGGACCACTAACGCCATCCAGAGGCCGCGGCTGGTCGCCGCGCTGCAGGGCAAGAAGATCAACAGAGTGGCCTGTGGCTCGGCTCACACCCTCGCCTGGTCCACCAGCAAGCCCACCAATGCTGGGAAGCTACCCGCACAGGTGCTGCACCAGCTCCGGCTGTCCATCGGGTGGCAGTAACAGCTCTGCAGTTCTCCTTTGACACTTTAAAATCTCTGCTTTTTCTTCTCCTTGTTTTTGAAGGTCCCCATGGAGTACAACCACCTGCAGGAGATCGCCATCATGGGCCTCAGGAACAGACTCCTTCTGCTGCATCACTTCTCTGAGCTTTTCTGCCCCTGCATCCCCATGTTCGACCTGGAGGGCCGTCTGGGCCAGACGGGGCACGGCCCGTCGGTCGGCTTTGACACGCTAAGGGGCATCCTCATCTCCCAGGGCAAAGTATGTCACCATGGGAGATATACCAAGCAGAAGCGCAGAGGATTTTTACATTTTTTTCATTATTAATTACATTTTTTTCTGCAAACAGGAAGCAGCTTTCAGAAAAGTGGTCCAAGCTACGATGGTGAGAGACAGACAGCACGGCCCTGTGGTGGAGCTGAACAGAATACAGGTAGCCTCCGATTTCAAGTTTGCATTCGCTAATCTAGGGGTGTCCAAAGTTCTTTGTCATGTGGATCAAAATCATATCAAAAATACATAAACGCCAAGAAAACTATAATTAAAAAAACAACTAAAACCAAGCAAATAAACTGATTTTGTTTTTTTATTTTTTCAGGAAAGACGTTATTCATCAGAGAGACAAACATAATTTAAAAAAAAGGATTTTATACATATTTTAAAAGAAAAGACTAGTTTTCAAATTTTGGCCTCTGTTGAACAAATTTATTCTTTTGAGAACATTTTTTTTCAAAGCGCTTGCTAATATTTATTCAGGTTTAATAAATCACCTATAAAGCTGGTGTAGGTGCAATGAATTCAGCTTTTCAGTTAAAAAGAAAAAAGTCTGTCTTCTTTGTGTTCTGCTTCCCTCCTCCTCTTCTTCTCCCCTGAGATACTTCAGTGTTTCATGTGATTTCTTTCATAAGAGGATTTCTTTTTTTTTTTCTTCTTTTTTTATGGTGTGTGATCTGCAGTCCTTCCTGTCTGCAGGGAGTCCTGTTGTAACTTTAAGCCCCACCGCACACACACACACACACACACACACACACACACACACACACACACACACACACACACGCACACAGTTCTGTTCTGTTATCATGTTTCCAACAGTAAATCAATTACTGTTGGAAACGTAACGGGAACAAGTCAAAACTTTTTTTTATTTTTCATTTTTTGTTTGTTTTCCCTCCGTTTTCTGCTCTGCAGGTGAAGCGTTCCCGCAGCAAGGGGGGTCTGGCAGGCCCCGACGGGACCAAGTCTGTGTTCGGTCAGATGTGTGCCAAGATGAGCTCGTTCAGCCCGGACAGCCTGCTGCTCCCCCATCGCGTGTGGAAGGTTAAGTTTGTAGGTATGTGTTCATGTCCACAACTGGGACGCCGGAGCTGCTTCCTCAAATTCCCCTGATGGACAATCCGCCCTGATGGGTTTTTATGAAGCAGCCAACAGAACGCGGCAAACTGCTGCTGCTGATGGAAAAAGATCTATGAGTTTCAATAATAGTTTCACCAAGAAAAAAGCATTTGTATTCAACCCCCTTTACTCTAAAACCCTCAAATAAAGTTAAATGTGACCAACTGCATTCAAAAACCAGCTCACTAGTCAACTTTTGTGTAAGTTGTTATAAATCCAGCGGTTCAGTGAAACCGTCATTCATCACAGAACATCTGTAATACAACCAGAACCTGCAGTTTCACCTTCAAAAAGTCACTGAAAGCTAGAGAACATTTTCTGAATATGTCCTACATAAAATGGTTTATTATGAAAGCTAACAAAATTCATTTCTGTTTCAAGATTTAAGAAATGAAAAGAAACAAATCCATTAATACAAAAGTCAAAAAATATTTTAGAATGAGATGTGCCTTTTTTTTCTTCCAAATATAGAAAATGAAGAACAGTTAGCATAGTTTGAAGCTAGTCATGCAGGTTTGTCACAATATCAAATTTACCTGGGCGATAAGTTGTCCCAGTAATTATTGTGATAAACGATAATAATATTGTTGGTTTCAGACAATTTTAAAGTAATATAATGTAATAATGCGAGTTTGACCTCTGAAAGACAAAATTCAATTTTGTAAATAAAAAAAGCACTTTACACTGGAACTGGAGGATATTTTAAATACCTAAAATAAAACACAACAACCCAAAGCAATAAATATGAAAAGGAAATAAAAGGAAAACACATCTGAAACCAGAAAAATGAGATGAATTATGATGTTTCTGTAAACAAAAGGCACAGGAGTCATAGCTTTACAATCTCTGTCTAGGTCAAGTGCTGGAAGGGCCTAGTCAAAGTATATAAATCCAGTAAAGAAAGTTTGTCCTTGAAGACTTTTGTTTGAACTCTCTTCATCTACACTGACTGAGCCTGCCCTGCTTTTCCATAAAGTCTCTAAATGTGCCAAGCTATGCAGCGAAAGATGGTTTTAACTCAGTGGATCTGAATGGTTTTCAGCTGTTCATTAGTAAAAATGTAAAATAAATGAACAAATCCCTACGAAATAAGTTTTTAAAGTGAGAGCATGTCTTATAAAATGCCAGAGTTCGAGTAACCCAGTTTTTCCACAGATCTTGCCCGGTTTGACGCCATTCTCTATCTCCGTCCCCACCTCTCCGTTTCTTACCAGGCGAGTCTGTGGACGACTGCGGCGGAGGCTACAGCGAGTCCATCGCCGAGATGTGCGAGGAGCTGCAGAACTCACTGACGCCGCTGCTCATCGTCACGCCGAATGGCCGCGACGAGTCGGGCGCCAACAGGGATTGCTTCCTGCTCAACCCCGCTGCCAAGTCCTCTCTTCACATGAGCATGTTTCGCTTCTTAGGTATAAATCTCCTAATCTCCTCATGAGAAAATCGTGGGAAAATAACACTTATGCTAATGTTAAAAAAATATAGAGTTCAAAATAAAAAAAACGGAGTCCAACAGCAGTCACTGCTGCTGTTGGACATTTTCTGCAGCGTTTTGATGTGTTTTCCATGGTCTCTGCAGGAGTTCTCCTGGGAATCGCCATCCGAACCGGAAGCCCTCTTAGCCTGAACCTGGCAGAGCCCGTATGGAAGCAGCTGGCAGGGATGAACCTGACCATCGCTGACCTCAGTGAGGTGTGTGTGTGTGTGTGTGTGTGTGTGTGTGTGTGTGTGTGTGTGTGTGTGTGTGTGTGTGTGTGTGTGTGTGTGTGTGTGGAATAGAAAATGTTCTCCCAGCAGCAGAAACCTTCACATATGCAGTTCTGCTCGGCGATTAATCAATTTCATCAAGGTTTTTGTCTTTGAAAAATTGAATTATTCATTTTTAAATGTGGGTGGGTTTTTTTTCGTCAAAGCACTGGGTCTCCATAGTGACGTCATTTTTACATGCGTGTTTTACTGCTTCTGTTTGTTTGGAGTTGGACTTCAGGTCAACTCTATGACAAAATATTAGGAGTAAGTTGACATTTTATTTCTTAGTTTAACAGAAGAAAGTCATAAAGAAATTTACATTTTTACATTTCATAAAAACCTGAAAATAGTCGTTGAGGGGATTTCAGAAATTCCCAATCTGAGACCTTAAGTGGGGAAAATACTTTCCCACTCCTTCATTTTTCCAACATCTCCTTTATAAGAACTGTGTTGATTTAGCACATAAAAACCAAAGCTTGAGGTTGTTACATAATTACATGACCGGAGGCTGAATCACTTTTAAACACATGCATGTTTCATTTGATAAAGGCAGCCTAACTGCATCGTGTTACATATCAATAAACTCATTTACTCTGAGGTTGTAAAAGCAAAGTCCTCCCTTCACTTCTGATGCTTCTTAGCTCCTCCAGTCCAGGTGATCTGCACCACAACGTCGTTTAAAAACGCATTCCTATACATTCCACCTCAGATTAAAACCTGAGCCTGGCTCTTTGCTGGTGCAGAACTCGCCGCATGTTTCTGGAAACTTCTCCTGAACTCGTTTCACGAAAGCTAAAAGCCCTTTTGGTTTGGTAAGTCAGTTGCCCCCGCTGCGCTTTTGGCTGGTGGCGTGAGTCCACTCCTGCCCTCACGCTCTGATCATACGCTCCTGCAGCATCTTTGGGAGAATAGAGAAGTCAGGGGAGAGGGGAAAAAAAGAATTTTTCCCTCTCAAAGCTGCTTTTGTTTTGCAGTTTTCTCCCCCGAGATATCGCAAAAGGTTAGATGGCAGAAGAATGTTTTAGCACAAGACGCCGTGAATCTCACGGGACGTGTGTTGTGGCCACGACTGCAGTCACATACACACAGACACACTCCAAGTAATTTATCCTGTCAGTTATTCTGACAATTAGTTGAGAAATCAAATAGAAAATTCTCCCGTTCTGTAGTTGCTACTTAATCTGAAATGTATGAAAGAGGAAATCATCCGGTCCAAACATTTCCAATTTGACAGGCCTCTGCGGCCACAACCATTTATTAAAAATAAATAAATCTGACTGCTTCAGATTGTTTTTAAATGAAAGGACAGAATAAACAGTCTCAACGTTGTTGCACAAAGCATCATTTTTACTTTATTCCTAGCACTTAGCATCCATTAGCAGGTCACAGTGCGCTAAATAGTAAAACATAACGAAGCTTTGAGGAAGACGATTTGATAAGCGGTGACTTTGTGTTGTCCTCAGGTCGATAAAGACTTCATTCCCGGGCTGATGTACATCCGGGACAACGAGGCCACGGCGGAGGAGTTTGAGGCCATGACGCTGCCCTTCACCGTGCCGAGCGCCAGCGGACAGGACATCCAGCTCAGCTCCAAATACTCCCACATCACCCTGGAGAACCGGGCCGAATACGTCCGCCTGGCCATCAATTACAGGTTAGAAAACTTTCTGATGGCACAGATGGGAATTTCTTCAACTTTTTTTTTTTCCCCCGCTAATCTATCTGGTTTTAAACTCCTTGTACAGGCTCCACGAGTTTGATGAGCAGGTGTCTGCTGTGCGCGAGGGAATGGCTCGGGTGGTTCCAGTTCCTCTGCTGTCACTTTTTACTGGTTACGAGCTGGAAACCATGGTGAGGGAGAGCATGCATGGCCTCCAGGAGTCGCCCGGTGCTGCAGCTTTGTGCCGATTCTGATGGAAGTACCTCCTCCTCATCCTCCCTCTGCTTTAGGTGTGCGGCAGCCCGGACATCCCGCTCCACCTGCTGAAGTCGGTGGCCACATACAAAGGCGTGGAGCCGACGGCGCCGCTCATCCAGTGGTTCTGGGAGGTGATGGAATCTTTCTCCAACACAGAGAGGTCTCTGTTCCTGAGGTTCGTCTGGGGCCGCACACGCCTGCCCCGCACCATCGCCGACTTTAGGGGTCGAGACTTTGTAGTGCAGGTGAGGAAAGGTCCTCTGATCAACAGTTTGTCCATGAATCCGTCAATCCATTCAGCAATCCACCCAATCAGTCCAACAATCCGTCGAATCAATCATGGTCCGTCCATCAACCATCCAACAATCCGTCCATATTTTTACAGCCCATCCTATGGATCCATGGAAATGTGGTTTTGATTTGCAAATGTTAACATCTCTGTTGCTGCATTTCCAGTGTTTTGTTGAAACAAACAAAAAAAAGCTAAAACCCCGGTTTCATTTGTGTTCAGGTTCTGGATAAATACAACCCTCCCGACCACTTCCTGCCAGAGTCCTACACGTGCTTCTTCCTGCTCAAGCTGCCCAGGTACTCATGCAAACAGGTGCTGGAGGAGAAACTCAAATACGCCATTCACTTCTGCAAGTCCATCGACACGGACGACTACGCCCGCATCGCCCTCTCCGGGGAGCCCGCGGCAGACGACAGCAGCGAGGACTCGGACAACGAGGACGCCGACTCCTTTGCCTCCGACTCCACGCAGGACTACCTGACGGGACACTGAGTTTTCTACAGACGGCCAGGATCCCGTGTCCACCCCACTTCACGGCGCACGCGCTCATACGGGCGGCCTACTGAGGCACACACACGTCTGTTTTGCGGGGGAGAAAGGTGGATGTGTGAAGATGACATTAAAAGAATTATAAGCTAAATAAAGTGAAAAACACCCGTTTTGTTTTTAGTTTCTTTAAAATGAAGCGGAGCGATCAACTGCACATGTGATTGTTGTGTTACATGGAAATAAGTATATTACAGTTACAGCCTAGCACTGTGGTAGATTCCTCCCTTTTGGTTTGTGTGAATTACCCGTCCCTAGATTGTATATAGAAACTGATGTGCGATAACAGTAGGATTCCTTCTTTGTTCTTCTTTTTTAGTAACAACCATGTTTCTTTATAAATGTACATGTATAAAAACATTTTTAAAGTCGTCGTTTCTCACCCAGCTCACTCCAGTCAGAGCCCACTGAAGGATCATTTGAAGATTTCTGTATTTACCCACCAAGTTTGTGCACTGTCTCCTTAAAGAATGTATATGATTGTGCCATGTATTCACAGGGGTCATTCCTGCATATAAAATGTTAATACATTTCTGTTAATAAAGTGAAAATAAATCCTGCTTATTTAACAATGAGTGCTGCTGTTTTATACTTTAGTGACTATACTAGTAAGCCTGCTTTTTTCTTTTGATTTTTTTTTTCTGGTACAGTAGAGATTATTTTTGTTTTTAGATTAGCAAATTTTAGTAAGACTATGTCAATGTCAAATTTATTTATATAGCACTTTAAAACGGGTATGAAACTGCACCAAAGTGCTGCACAGGAACGACAGTAACACAAATAGATAAAAACAGAATATCAAAAAATTGCTTCAGTTAAAAGCCAACGAATAAAAATGAGTTTTGAGAAACGATTTAAAATGATCCAGGCTGCTAGCAGATCTAATCTGAAAAGGCAAATTGTTCCATAAATTAGGAGCAACAACAGAAAAAGCCCGACTAAAAGCATATATTTGAATAATCATTTTAGCATTAATGGAGGACGTCTTTTTTATTTTTTTTTTATTAATGTATCTAAAATTAAGTCTATAAAACATCTTGAATTCACACACACCAAAAAAAAAAAAGTTGGCCTTAAATGTCACAAGTTTTAAATTTTAATTAGTGAACCCCTGGAAGCTTATCTAAAACAAATTAATCAATTATAAGGCAGATTCTTTCTTTTTTTCAATTGTGGTATGTAACTTTTATTTAAATTTCATTTTATTTTTCACATTATTTGTTACTATATCGAGACAAATAATCTGTGAAACAGAATTGAGCTGAGAATTGAATTGAGCCGGCTCCCATCAACATTTTGACAAAAAAAAGCTGAAAACAAGATGCTTTTTCGTGTCACTCCAAGTTGACACAACATATGACAACATATGGCACTATTTCACGTCAGAAACTGCCAGGATGCAGAACAACTTAAACTTACAAAAAAAGTAAATATCTGAGAAGCAAAATGAATTCCAGTAAAGTTTCGCAATAAGGACTGAAATATTAAGTTGCGCAATACCTGCGTCACCCTCAGCATTAGTTTGGAAAGGCAAGTGTTAAGCAAATTTGACACCAATAGTGATCAAAAGTGAGATTTATATCCTGGATTATTGGGGCTAAGTCTGTCAAACATGGTACTCCAGATTAGACATGATTTCACAATCCAAAATAGTCTTCCCACTTTGATGATGTCATACTTCTTTGGTTCTAATCTCTGTTTAGAAATGACGGCCATTTGTTCCAGATCAGTTGGTGGGAGTAGGACAGGTGGGAGTTTAGAGCTGCAGGATTAAAGAAATCCCCTCTGATTACCTGTGTGACCTCAGCACTGCGCCTCGCTCTGGACCAGAGGAGGCCAAAGGTCACAGGAGCAACTAAAACTCCTGCGTAGCGTTTCAGTCCATGAGAATCTCCTTTAAGCGCGTTCGCTCATTGTCGGATCATGAGAACCTCGGCCGAGTCACGAGAAACGGACGAGAAATGTTTTTATGGCGGCTCGATTTGGCTTTAAAATCATTTGCATTCCTTGAGGATTTGGTGACCTTTCCCCCCCTGACGGCGTTATTCTGGCTCAAGTCAGGTGCTGCTCAGATATTAGATCCTGGGGGCCGGGGACCCTCATTTACAACACCTGCTTATGGATTCTGTCACAGAATACAGTGAGAAACAAGAACATCTATTTTGTTCAAGTCTAAAATCATTCACTGAAAACCTTTTCTCGGCAGATTCAAGTTTTGAGTAATCTCATGTTACACGCGCTGGCTGGAAGTGAGGCCTAAGTTTTTGTTGGTGCAATCTGATAGGAAATGTTTGAAGTGTGGAGAAAAATAACAGAATAGCTCAAAAGAAAAAAAAACAAATTTTTAACAAATAAAAGCTATTCCAGCTTACATAAAAAAGCAACAACCTGCCTTTCCCATATGATTGATAAAATAAGAAAAAAACGAAGAATCCAGCAGATCCCGACTTCACACAGCTCTGATCATCCGTCGCTGCAGGCCGTGTTTTTCCATGTGATTTCTCTTTTGTCCTTGATAACTCTCTCATCCGCCCACAAGACCAGAGTGCGCTCAGCCCCCCTGGACATCTCTTGTGCGCGGCTTTAATCCCGCTCTGTCTCAGCCGGCCCTCGCTCCAGACCAGGTGACTCCAGTCAGTCGGGAATCTCGTCTCCACCGGTTTCTGAGAACGAGGGAGGCGGAGGCTGCGAGCTCCTCCGACTGGAAACGTCGCTTCAGCAGGCAGGCAGAGCAACGGAAATGCAGCTTTCGTTTTCAGATTTTGGTTCTGAAAACGTCTCGTTCTTCAGGTTCTGTTTGTCTGCTGCAGCTGAAATGTGAAGTGGACAAAAACTGACCCATGGTTTTGAAAAGTTTTGTTGTTTCCCCCCCTCATTTGTATTTGGTTCGTGCTCCTACCCTGTGTTTAGTCCATCTTCCCATCAAATCAAAGCGGTTTCACTGTCCCTGCTGAAAACAATGCATTCCCACAGCATAATACTTCTGCTGCCATGTTTCACCTCGGGGATGCTGTATTCAAATTGGTGCTGTCAAAGAGTGAGAGGAAAAAAATATATATTTTAGTCTAATCAGAGGCCCTTCATTTTATTTCTAATTTCTATGAGACGTTCGGAACCTGTAGGACATTTAACTAAGAGCTGGGTAGTGACTAGTTACATTTACTTTTGGAAAAATGTACTTTTATTAGTATTTTTCAATTACACTTCACTTATAACACGGGAATATTGCCTTGTTATGAGCAAATTTATCTTCCAATAGAACAAGTACTTTTTCATCAATAACAAGGAATTATAGACTTGAAACCAGCTTCTATCTTGCTGAAAAGTTACTTGTTGCAGTGTGTAGAAGATGGCCCTTTTAACTCTGAGTTAGGTGTCTGTCTACGCTGCAAAAACTCAACATCTCATTAACATTTTTGACTGGTTTCCAGTGCAAACATCTTAATACACTTGAATTAAGACAAAACTAACTCCAAAGTATCTTTTCAACAAGATACAAGAGCTTGTTTTATGCAATCAGTCCATAATATTGCTAAAAATTAAATAAAATAAAGTACCAGTTTTTCCAAAGTTTTAAGAGAAATAATCTTTCAAGTGCTCTAGTACTTTTTACTACTAGTTTCCTGAGTGGAAAGTTTCCTTTTAAAGCCACGTAGACTCTGCACCACCCACTCCCCATCGGCTCCACTCGGCCCCCGCCCCTCTGAGGGCCCCGCCGCCCTCAGAGGGCTCAGGAGCGTCGCCCTCTTTTGCTGGGGAGAGCGGAGGAGAGAAGAAACTTCACCTTCTCTTGTTTTCAACCACGCCTCTGTGCTCCAGCGTTCCTGCAGCCTCTTCATCCCACCCCCAGCAAAAAGAAAAGTATTAATCAAACTCAAAGCTGAGAATAATTTGGATTACTGAAAAGTAAAGTTTTGCGGCAGATTTTTGATTTTTTTTTTTTTTTTCCTATTCGGATCCAACACCTTTTTCTATCTCTCAAGGTGAGTTCATCTGTTTTACTTTATCATCAAAAACGCAAAATCTGAGTTAGTGGAAAATGCAGAGAAGTACCTTCACAGCTTTGAATAAACGACTCTTTCCACCAGGCGTCAAGTGAGTTTCTGTTTAACAAATGACATCCGTCGTTTCGCAGAGCCCTGCTGACAGATTATGGAGCAGGGACCGGCCGATAAGTTCAGTTCGCTTCCAGCCTGCAATCTTCAATTGCTGTGAACAGAGCTGGAAAAACCAAAAAGAAAGCAGTTTGTTTTATTGACGTCACAAAGAGCCTGCGGGGCCCGGCGCCCAACAAGCCCGTCATTGTCCCCGGGAAGGACAGAGAGCTTCCCGCGTTACATGAGGCTGGACTGACAGCAGGAGCTGAGACAGTCAGACAGTCTGACATCCTGAATGTGGTCATTTTTGATTGTTTGGATAATTGAGAAAAATGAGTGTGGAGGTTGTTTTAGTTGGGATCTTTGCTTGTTTCCTGCTGAGTTGTTATTTTTGACAGTAGTTCAGCTCACTACTTAAAGAGCCTAAATGTCATGTGAATTCCTGCTGTCTTTCACATGAGCATTAATCCTGTTGGCTTCATGAGGTCTTTATTCTTTTAGAGGGCTGTTTTCGTTCTCTTAACTTCACTCTTCATTTTCTGTTTTCACCTGATTTAGTTTTGAGCAGGAATCTGTCTAACTAGACCGATGTCTCTCCCTGCTGCATACAGTTTATGCACATTTCCCCTAAAATTCAAACCTAAAATTCAAACCTTTTCTTTAAAGAGGTTGGAATAAAACCAAGCGCCGTCGGCTCCTGACATTGAGAGCTTTGAACTGTTGTCACGGTGCATTCACAAACTTCGCTGACCTCTGTTTTTATTTTATGTACCAAACGATCACAAAGCTGTAGTGAATTAGAAGGAAAATGATGCTTGATTTTGAAAATAAAATAAATAAATAAATGTAGCGTTGAGATTCAGTGGTGGTGTCAGCATCATGCTGTGGGGAGGGAAGTGGCTTAGTCAGATCAAACTGGATTAGACTTTAACTAGGCCATTTTACACATGAAAATGCTTTGATCTACATCAGTGCTTTACAATCTTTTTTCCTCGTGTGCCACATAAAAAACCTCCCAAAAAGCTATAAAATCCCAATAATAAACAATGAATATGAAACAAACAATGAGGTTTGCAACAAAAATAAAAGCATAGAAACGACTGTATTGCTGGAACAACGAAGATGTGTAAGACTTTTTAAAAGAAAGGAATGCAGTTTATTACATGTTTGCGGGCTGGTTGTTTTCTTGCTGTATTGAGACAAGTTTAATAATTGAGCGCTCCTAAATCTGCCAGATCTACCCCATCCTGTTTATTGTCTAGGTGTCTAGGTAAGTAAAACAAAGAATTTTATTTAACATTTTCAGAGGAAATTAGTTAGTCGTTAAAAATGCTCCTAGTTTTAAAAAGCGTCTCTCTGCGTCGTGTACGTGCTCATGGGTCATTTGTGCCGCCAGGCCAAATTTCAGATTTTTATTTGTTGACATTTTTTTTGCAGGCCGAACCTTCAGTTTCATGAACTTGCATTACTTTGTGTTGGGCAATGACATTTTTTCCATGACAAAATGTGGAAAAGCTTCTATAGATAGGAGTGCATCAATATTACCAAAATGATCTAGCAATTATTCCTGGTACATTGAGTTCTGCTTAGTGCCAAGCAACAAAAATCTAATTGGGGAATTGAAGAGGAATCTTTTCAGGCAGAAACGCTGCTGGCCTTCGTCGTCTTCATTCATGCCGTGGATCACATGACGTCTGGCGGTGAAGCTGCAGCAGTGTAGCACCTGACTGCAGAATCGTCTTACGCCTCGAAGCCTTCAGGGCCTCCCCGCATTGTTTCTTGTTATTCTGGTCTGCACTCTTTCTAGTTAAGTCATGCAACTCTGGTGGAGTCACTCGAAAAGAGGGACTGACTGGAGCAGCAATCAGTGGTTTTGTTCTCCTTGGATAAGTCAGTCAGTGTCCTGCAGACTTTATGACAGTATTCATGCGTCACAGCGTTTAAAATATGTTGTTGCATCACAGAATTAAACTTCAGTGCATTTTATTAGGGCTGTAGTGATACACTAATCACATGATACAATACGATATGCGATATTCTGCTCACTATTCGGTATATATCACGATATTGAGCGAACGATAGGATTCAATGCATTTTAAAAATTTTCTGAAAGATTTCAGAGGAACAGAGAGATTGTGACTGTTCCATGGACTTGGATTGAATTAATTAAACTGATGCTGTAATACTGCTGTAATAAATGTTGGTTTTGTTATACGTTTGTTTTACGTTTGCTTTGTTTAAATGTTAATCGTGTGGCTTTGTGTATTTGGTTGTGCAGAAGCGGGAGCATTTTTTTTTTTGTCTTATTCACTTGTACTAGATAATGTAATTTATCTATTTCATTTAATCATTTTACTGTAACTGTTTCATTACATGTCATTTTTAATGTACATGTGCAATTGGGTAAAATTGTAATGTGTGATAACTGTCATTTGACATAAAAACTCAAACTGATACATTAAATCAATACAGGATTTAATGTATCGATACTCGCTGATGAAAAATCGATACTTTCTGAGGATAAATGTTGTAGAATTGATAACATCACACAGGCCCAGTCCTTACTAGGTGAGCTTGTTAAAAACATCTTTGAAAAAAATGTTTTTAAAGATGCCTCGTTTTCCTTTTCGTCACAAATCTGTTCCGTTCCTTTGTTATGAAATAAGTTCACCACATCGGCTGAAGGAGCTGGTAAAACGGAGATAACCTATTCTCTTCTCCTCAGGCCTCAGAATGTATCTGGAGAACAAAAGCAACCTGGAGATTGAAATGTCTCAGACGTCGGCCGCGGGCCATCAGGGCAGGAGCGGCCTGAGGTCGCCGGAGGCCGTGGCGGGGAACTTTGGGGAGCTGCGTCTGCTGCAGGGGATCTCAGAGAGAGGAGACACCCAGAAGCTGCAGCCTGCAGGACAGTGCGTCATCCATGCTGAGGACCTGGTTCCGGTTCGACAAGAGAACGGGTACGTCCCTGCACCACTTCCTGCACACAGACTACTGAAGTGGACGCCAGTGCATCGTCCAAATACACTGCTAACTACTGGCCATCCACTGAAATTGCAAGAATATGTTTTGCTAAATCCAATATGGCAGACAGATGAAAAAACAACTCAGGAATATCCAGTTCCTTCTTCCACATCAAGTATCCCCTAATACCAGAGATGCATTTTCCAAATAACAACTTTGTTTTTGGAAAAAATTACAACTGCTCACCTAGAAAAACCCCCCAAACTTTTTTACATTTTTTTCCCCCTACCTTTTTTTATGCCTCAAGAAAATCAGAAACAGAAAAAGAAATTCTGATGTAAAGGATCATAATTGATGCATGAAAGGGCTAATATAACACTTCAGATTGGAGTCAAACCTGGTTCTCTTATTTGCGGTACTTGTGGGCATCGAGAGAGACTCCCAGCGAATGCCAGGTATATACATACGGTTACATGACCCCAATAAGAGGTTATGTTATTGTGTTTTCTGTGGGATTCAAAAGAGAATAATTGCAAAAACCAGACCAAAGAAAGCTGTTTATTTTTCTATGAAGTTATTGGTAATGGAGTAGAATTCAAAAGGAGCAAAGTAAGAAGATTCCCCCTCTCAGTTGCCCGGTTCATCGGAGATATTTGGAGCAAAATGAGAAAAGTGTGTATTAAAAACCCTGAGCTGAGCCCCTCTCTAGAGGAGCATGTTTTCTGCTCTCATTTGCTTCATTTCTTGGAGAAAAAAGCTAACAAGATTAACGGCCTCTCTTTCTTCTCACTGGATTAAAGACGTAACGAGATTTCAAATCACACATGCAGAAAGACATTACAGTTCACCTCCTACCAGGTCAAATGTAAATCTTTGAATCCCGCGGGGATGAGTGAACATAACAAAAGACGAAGAAAAAACTTTAAACATTCCTTGAGAGCTACGAACAATCACACAGACCGAAATGTGTGTGAAGGTGGGTTTCGATCCCAGGAAAGAGTCCCTGGGTGGAAAAGAGCTAATCTCAAGCCCGTGGCCGTGACGTCATCGGAATTATACTGAGGAATTAGTGAACTAATTCGATGCACAAACGATACCAGAGTTTTCTCGGCAGACAGGTGCATTTGAATCGTTATTATTTCAAATAATCAGGTGCTTCAACAATCACGTTTTAACCAAATAAAAATGTCACGCATGCAGAAATGTGAATCAGCCCTGGAGTCGTTCAGAACAGGAACAGAGGATTTAAAAAAATGGCAAAAAGTTGAATGACATCAGAATACAGAAGCATTGACTCCCCAAAGTTTCCTGCTTGAGGTGTTAAAGCATCAAAGGGTAGCGCTGGAAAATAATTGCTTCTGAAAAAGATGTCGGGTTATGGGTCAGGAAAGAACTGAAACATGACAGGAAAACAATCCTCAGGCTCAAAAATGAGTCAGAGTAAACAGTGCTTGCAACTTTAAATGATCAAATACACCATGTTACAACAAACATCCATTTTTACCAACTCAGTTTATGTACAAAAACTACTTAACAAAAGAAACAGGCCATTAACACTTGAGGAACTTACAAGTTTGAACAAAAATATTCCTTCCCATGTGAAGATCTTCAAATTTTGACTGAATATAACACGGCTGGAGCCAGAGCTTGAAGATGGCCGGCAAACAAACAGAACTTTGACAATCCACTGATGTCATTCCTACAGTCAGACCAGGTGATGGCAGCATCATGCTTTGGGTTTGGGAGATAAACTAGCGCAGATGGAAACATCTGGTGCCTCATGTGACCTTGAAACAAAGAAATACTGAACAACTCAGGACAGCAGGAGACCTGATGAAGTTCTCCTTCCACCTGATCTTCATCATCAGCACTGTCTTCTTCGCCTTTCTTGTTCACTTCATGTTGCTTTGAATGCTTTTGTTAAACATCGACTCCCTACAGCTTCAGTGTTCCGCTTTCCTTTTCTCCAATCACAAACTTCTTGCTTTCACAGACGCCCATTTGTGTTTTTCTCTAAACCAAACATCCGTCGCTCCGGATTCTCTTCCAAATGTTCCTCATAGGTTCACTAGAGGTCACATTGTTCTCTAATTCTACCAAACAGTGTGTAAGAAACTTCCAAAGGACGAGTCAGACAAGAGAAAGAAAAACAGTTTTCAAAATGAAATGCAACACTTAGTTCGTCCACAGCAAAGAATTGAGCGAATCAAGAAAACAACAAAACACACAGAATCGTGAAAGCGCTGTGAACGATGTCAGCCGGCGCTCCTCTGGTAGCAGTTGTTCAGTCAGACTCACTTGGCAGGAAACAGTTGCTTGATTACATGTTTGCTTCTGTCTCCTGTCCAGTATTTGCTGTGCTTTTAGCTCCTGCTGGCTATTTGCTGTCGTCTTCAGGCTCCCGATTGGTTTCCGTGGAGCTCTGCAGAGCGACACAATACGAACCTGAAGCAAATCCTCTGATGTCGGTGGAACAAGCAGACATCACTGTTATTAATGAGAACCTGACATCAGGACGTTTTGCTGAGGAACACCTGTTGTGGTCTGTCACAGGTGTTCAGTGAGGTTATGGCTTTAAGGTCATTCTTTCACAAATGTTTCTTTGAAGCAGTCTTCATGGTTGGGTGTTGGATTCATTTGCAGAGGACTCAATAGGAGAAGTCATTTCCCCCAAATGAGCCGGATGATTCTTTCCAATTTCACTCTCCTGTTCTTCTGTCCGGCCACAATCTGCTCTTAAACGCTTCAGTAAAGCTCGGCCTCTCTGCTGAGACGCACTTTGCCGGAGTTGGACCGGGACGTCCGAGGGGAGGAAACGTTTGTAGACTTTCGCTAAACCTCTCTGTAGTTGTGTAAGCGTGTCGGCGGGGAGATTAATGGGACAGGCCGAGCCAAATGTCATCTAGTTCTCTATCCCACAACCTTCAAACACAAAGGGCCGTAGTGTCTGCGGCGCAGTTGGTGACGCCTACCGGAGTGGACGCCAGCGTCATAAGCAGGGAGGATAAATGTAACTAAATGTCAGGTTTATGCTTCTTGTTGTGACGCCAAACAATCACCAAAATAGATTTGTGGAGCTAAAATTACAGCAGAAAATGTTTAGAGACTGCGATAAGTTGATGTTAACCAACGAACACTATCCTGAGTCCTTTTAATGAGAAGAGTTGTATAAAACTGCTTGTTTTATTTAAAAACTGAACACTACAATTTCAGAAATTTGTGAATGTGTAAATTTGAACTTTACACAATTGAACACCTTTCGATTTAGTATCAATAAATTTAGTTTGAGGCAAGTATGAATAGACTGATCATAGCACCTGTTACTGGGTCGGATATGTTAGGCAACAAATAAACACCTACAGTGAGGATAAGAGGCTGAGACTCACAGATGCATATAAATCAAACTCGTATAATGTGTTTTTATGTTTAGTAAGTTAACATGTGCCACCCCAGTCAATCCATCACCTGTCATGAACATGTGTAAGTCTTCATGACCATTTATGACTGTTGCCATAAAGTGTCATTCGGTAAATCAAGACACTTTTAATACAAAGTTGACTTTATTCAAAACCTCTTTGTTATTACTACTTGACATTAACCAGGAAATCACAAACTGACATAAATTTATCATAAAAGTGTTACTGATTACACTTTAGAATGATGTAGCTTTATGTTATCAAAGCTAAAGTTTAATCAGTAATAATTTTATCACAAATTTAACCTGGGAAATCTTCCATTTGCCAAGATGTTGCAATTTTCCAAGCATCTACCTGCATTGTTGTGCCAGGCAACTGCCAGCATTTCCAACATACAATTTAAGTGTTGAGATTATTAAACAGGTCCAAACACACATTTCAAACAATCCAATTAAACAAATAGTAGATATTATAATAGTGTGTGAGGTTGTGATAATCCGCCAGGATTGTTAGATCAGCTGTTTTCTGATCTGTTTGGCGTCAGACTAACAACTTGCTGACAACCAGAGTTTGTTTCGTGTCGTTTATGTCAGCTCAGATGTTTTCCAGGCTATTTCAACTCACAGTGCCCTTTTGCTTTATTAGTTTCAGGAACAATTTCAACGCTGTCAACTTTCTCCGAGGAAAAGCCAATTCAGCCAACCTTACAGAACGGTCGCCTCTGCTGCGATTCTCCCAAGATGACAGGTGAGTGGTTCATCTGCCTTTTGTTTTTGGATGTTTACCTGAGATTTAAGATTTCTGTGTATTAACCCTGCATGCATTTTTATGTGGAATCAGCAGCAGCGGAGACTGAACCTTTGAAATTAAGAAATCCCACAGAGAGAACATGCACGTTCCAAACTTCTTGTGAAAGTTTCAGCAACTTCAACTTTTGCGGTGCCAGTGGGACGACTTATTAGGACACAGCTTTGTTTTTTCCACCAACCATCATCAGAATGCAGTGTTAAAAGGAAATGTTGAAAGTTAAGGCACAGCTTTTAATCATGAAGACAACAGACAAGGTCTTGACCAAATGCCGTAGTTTTTTGGTATCAGAGAGACAGTCCGAGCTCATATCCAAGTCAATTCCTCCACCAAAAAAACGTCTCCAGACCCAAATCGGACATTAAATGTGCAGCAGGAGATGTCAAATCATGAGGAAGAGTCCAAACTGTGCAGGTTGAACGCAGCAATTGAATCAAAAAGTGCATCAACAAAGCACAATTATGCAACCCGATTGCCGCAGCATTTTGTTTTACATGACAAATATTTGGCATTTTAACAAATGTGACTGCATTGAAAAAAAGTTCTATTCTTGGGTTTCTGATCCCAAAATTGTCCTTTCCTTGCCTTATTGTTCTTCCAGTATTACGTACATGACAGTACATGAGTCCAGCTTCGTTGGAGCCGAGGAGCCGTGGGACAGCTGCTGCATGGACACAGAGAGACGTTACCGCCTGGGCAGCGAGGTGGCCAGTCTGTCGCGCTCCAACTCCTCAGAAAAGTACGAGACGCTGGAAAATCTCAACCGCAGCTTCAGACTCGCCAGCAGTATAAAGTGCGACTCCCCGTCTCTTCTTACATCATTTATTATTCTGGCACATCATACATGTACATTATGAAATCAAATCTACAGGGTTTGGAGCCGCTGACATGCAGCAGGCTCACAGATCATCTATTTCTGTGTCCTGTCTTTGTTCTCCCTCCAGATGCTGCCTCAGAGTGTCCAAGGTCGTGGCTATGTTTGCGATTGTTGTTCTCTCCAGCGTAAGTTAGTTACAAAAAAAATAAAAATAATTCAAGGAGACTGAAGCGGCGAACTCTAAACTAATGTTCTGAGATCCTTTGAGACGTTCAGCTCTTGTTTGCTTGTATTTTAAAAAGTTTCACTGAACTCATTGCATTGCTTGAGAATTAGCCTTATCAAACTCTTTGAAATCCACCAGAGTTTGTGTTGATGTGCCCTCCATTACAAATGATGGAGCAAAACAAGTTTGTGTGTCTTGACTGCAGCGTGAAGGAGTCCGGTAGCAGCGCAATCCCATCAATTTGTCATCATGACAAGTGCATGTTTTACATCCGGTTTCTAGAGCGAGGGTCTGTGAGTTCAGTCCTCAAGGGACCTTTAGACGAGTCTTTGGTTCAATGCACCTGAGTCACATGACCGGGTCACTAGCAGGACTCTGGAGGACTGTACTGCAAATGAAAAACTGAGTCAGGCATTCAGCCGTTTTCTTCAGGTGTGCTGGACTGGAGGCACATCTAAAAGTTGCAGGACCCTAAGATATTTGGTCACATTTCACAATATCTATTAACTCGGTTAAAATAATTGGCAATTTTGCAACAATTTTTTGTGACTGACTGATGGTTTCCATCTGGTCTCAGCTGTTCTTCAGTATGTACCCGGATCGGGACGACCCCTGGAGGATGCTGGCAGTCTCTCCGACAGACAGCTTCTGTATCCTTTCTGCTGTTCAGTAGATGCTTTTTTTAAAGGACGTTTTTGGCGATAGTGACTTTTATCTGACAGTGAATTGACAGTAAATTGGGTTGTGAGAGAAGAGGGACGACAATAGGGACAGGACTTGAACTTGTGGCGGCCTCATAGAAGGCCGAGGCCGCCGTACATCGATCGCGCGCTCTAACCCTCCACATCGCCGTGGCCCTATGTGCTGTAGGCACTTCTTCAGTCAGAAAGACATAAGCATGTCACATATCGAACAGAACTTCATAAAACCACCGGTGAAGAGGACAAGCGTGGCGCTCAGCACACGGGCATGGTGGAGGATTCACTTGTCAGCAAAGCGTCTGCATTTTTCTCTTGACGGTGCCCGTCTCTCAGCCATGAACGTGACAGACTTTCGGGACAACGCCTTGCTGAAGTTACAAGTGGCGGGGCCTTTTGCAGGAAGGGCTGCGGACTCCGCCTCCCAGGAGTTCATCCTGATCCAGGTGGAGCAGGCTGAGGAGCCGGGCCAGCGGAGGAGGAGGCCTCAGCAGGTCAGAGTGGCCATATTGCCAATATACATCTTGGTCTCAGTTACGGTTATGAGCTGTGTGTGATGTTATATTGGTCTTGTAAATGTTACTCTGCTTTTATTCTTGATCCTGACGCTGTCTGCTCTCTTTTCCCAATTAACCCCGCTGAGAGGTTTTCACCTTAACAGTTCTTGGATAAATCCAAATTCTTCTGCAACATTTATGATCATGATTTGTTCTGCTGTTTTTTACCAGGTGACTCATAACTGGACCATTCCCCTTCATCCTGAACGGAGCGACCAGAAGGTGTCAACAAGAACCTTTGAGATGCTCAGCAGGTAATCGGAAGATTTACTGTGGACTGAAAAAGCTTTCACAAAACCCCGCAATAGAAAACTACACACTGTCCCCATATGTACTCATTTGCTTTCCCAGATGAGCCAATAGGAGTCTCTCTGACTTTATCCGAGACGTCTATAGTCTTGCAAATAGAGAAAACCTGTGCAGAACGTTCTGTTGTACTGCAGCAAGGCAGGATGTCTTCCACGGCACAGGACCCTTTACCTGAGTCAATCCAGAGCTGAAGAGCTGGTCTGGGTCCGGCTCCCTCCCTGTGAGCTGCTGAGGGCTGATGGGAAGGTGGATGGAGCTAAACGCAGAGCAATCTTTAAGTCTGGAGTGGAGTTCAGCTGTTCTGACCTTAATCCGAAGTAGAATTTGTGGCAAGACAAGAAAAATGATATTTGTGGCCATCCTCCATTCACTCTGGTAGAACTTGACCTGCTTTGTAGAAGAAGAATTAGCAAGAATTTTATTCTAAAAATGTATAAAGGATGTTTTATGCAGTATTGACTCAAAGGAGCTGGACACTCATTACACTTTCAGACTTTCTTTGTGAGAAATTCGTGTCACATTTTCTCTAGGAAACGATGCACTGCTGTGTGTCAGCCCATTACATAAAATTCAAATAAAACTCACTGACATTATCAGAGCACTGTATTCTAACGTTTTAATGCTCCTCTTTCCAGCGAGGCTACCTTTAACATGACAATAATGACTTTTATGTCCCTTTTAAGAAATCGCCGTATATTTTCACCTGACCTTGAAGAAAAGCCTGCAGCCACATTTATGGAAACATGCAATGAAAGAAAATGATCCTCCATTTTCTTTGCTGCTGTGCCGTTTCATTTCCTGCACCTAGTGACCCCATCGTCATCACGATTCAGGCCTTCCTGCAGGATAACGACGTCGTGCCTCTGTCCATGACCCACCAATCGCTCTACGTTACGAAGGAGACGCAGGTGGCTATTGCGGGAGTCATCCTGGCCGGGGTCTATGTTCTCATCATCTTTGAGGTAAATGGCCTGCTCTGCTGCCGGTGATGAACGGGTTTTTGTCCTCTGTCTGTGGCGCAGTTTGCAGGATGACATCCTGAAGTATTTAGAACACACAAGACGTTGTTACAGGACCGGCAGGAACACACCTGTGCTTCTGTCTGGAGAGACATTTACTGTTTTTTATGTGTCTCTAATCGACAATTTATCTAAAATGCAAAATGCATACATATATAGTTCTTTTTCTGAGTCTGTATACTCCAGTTGACAATTTATCAGTTACTAAAATAATTGGTTAATCACAATTAATCCAATTAAAATCACTTCAGCCCTTATCAGTTGCATTATGTTTTATGTGAAGATTCAACTTTACTAAGTAATGATACACAACAAAGTAGCAAAATAAAAAAATCTCTGGCATTGTGTTGGGAAAACGAGTTTGGTTTCACAGAAACGTCTGGCTTCAGCTTTAAATGACATGAACTAAAATAAAAGCTGGCATCCATGATGCTTCGATGCTTATGGAGTTTCATATTTCTCCAGATATTTGTTGTCAACACCACGGTCCTCTCAGAAACATTTCGAAGCACGACTCGTTCCTAAAGGAGTTAGTACGTGTGGCCATTCTCACTTTTAGCTTATTAGACAAAAATGCAGAGGGAAGCTCTGTTGGTCACTCTATGCATGTCTGACTACAGTAAACACCAATGTGATTCACAGTAATGTAACAGCAGCAACGAACCAAGTGGATGTTTGTGGTAGTTTTGGAGAACTGTATGAGAGAACAGCGCCCCCTACTGATGACTTAGTTACTAAAGTTTTCTTTGTTTTTTTTTATACAAAGAACAGAATAAATCACTGAAGCACAGAGGATCCTTTTTAAAATAATAAAAAAAAATTGGTCTTGCACCAGGTATGCATGTTTGTATGTTGGGAAAGAGAAGATGACCTCTTGTTCACTTGTTTCGTCCCACCCACAGACACTTTGATTTTCCCACATTTTTCTTTTCCCCTCCCCATTGTCAATTCGCTTTTGGATTTAATTAAAACAAGGCCGTCTCCCTGATCCTGGCAGGGCGTGAACTCACACAGCTGTTCCGGGGAGAACAGGAAGCGGGAAGATGACAGCGCAGTTATGATCCGCACAGACGCCGCCGGTGTTAATGACGCGTCCACTGTCATTGAAAGTCTCCGCCTTTGTGCGGTGCAGATGGCTTCACCGAGCCTCTGCTTTATCATCCCCATCAGGTCTCAGGTTTTGTCTCGGCCTGACAGGAACGTCTTAATGAGAGAGCCCACACTGCTCCGTCATTCGGGACATCACAAAAGGAATCCACCGGTGCTGGTAATTGGAGACTAACTGGGTTCTCTATTAAAACATTCCTGGTGGACCGACGTAAAGAGCCACATTTCCATTTTATCTGACGTGACAAGAGAAAGAGAGGAGCTTTTGTTCTTCTTCTCCTCATTCATTATTTCAACGGATCTGTCCAGACAGACAGTTTTCAGACTGTCTATAGATTTTTATCACTAATAAAGCCTAATAAGGTTCATTCTAATTTGGAGTATTCAGGAGTATTCAGATTGAAGACTGTGAATATTACAGTAAAGATATTTAAAGTTTTCTCAGAGGCAGTAATATCAATGTTAAAACATGTGCCATGTTGATTTAAATTAAAATGATTTTTTGTATGATAACACACATTTTAGCTGTGTTTACATTGTGCTTATTTTGTGTCTTGAGGTTTTTATTATAGGTCAACACAACAATGTAAAAACAATCTGTTAGAGAACATTTTTTCCTACAGTGCAAGTAAAAAAAAAAAAAGAAACCAGGAAGTAAAGCGGCAGATCTTTGCTTTTGAAAACACGACGTGTCAATGTTGGTTGAGTTTACT
Source organism: Poeciliopsis prolifica (assembly GCF_027474105.1). Lineage (NCBI taxonomy): Eukaryota > Metazoa > Chordata > Actinopteri > Cyprinodontiformes > Poeciliidae > Poeciliopsis > Poeciliopsis prolifica. The sequence goes on from NW_026562377.1 coordinate 23,707,804, forward strand.
GCTGTCCAGCCGTTCTTCAGCAGCTGTCTGCTTCATCGTCAGAGGAAGACGACTTTGAGAAATGGTCTTCTGCTGCTGTTTATCCTTGATGGCCACAAATTGGCTGACTTTGACTAGATCCTGAAACTGAACAGGATTTCCTTGGTGTGAGCTTCCTAAATGATCCTGAAGTAAAATCAGTGTCTTTATTGAGGATGTCTAAAATACCGACGTAACATTTGCATACAGCTTAATACAAACGGATACAGTAAGAACAAAGATAACTTTGGGAGCCCTTCCCCAACCTATCGATAATCAGTTTACGTTTAATCAGTTGTTTTAGGTTTCGATCGAGTGAGGTCCAAAAAAAAACTTCAATAACTCTTTAATTAACCCTCAAATATGAAACTATGACACATCCATTAAGATGGCAACTTCAGCATAAGTCACCAAACATGGTTTAAGACTTTAGTTCCTGAAACTGGTTAATCTGTTCAGATCATAAAGGAGAAGCCCATCACCCCACTGACTGGGAAATATTTCTGCCAACATGCCAGGCAAAACTTCAGATGGTTTATTTTTAGCAATAAACATTTATTAGCAAATGCTTATCAAACCAAGCAACATTCGTGGGTAAAAAGGTAAATTACCACCATTTGAAACACACATGTTGCTAAACCGTTAACTCTGTGCATCTTTTAAATTTTCAGATTGTGCATCGCACTCTGGCTGCCATGTTGGGATCCTTAGCAGCTTTAGCCGCCCTGGCTATCATTGGTGATGTAAGTCTCTTAAAAGTCTTCAGATTAGCCACCTTGTTGAGGCAAAACTCAGAGAAACCTAAAATCTGCTTGGCAGATCTACAACTGCTGGTCATTGAACGGTTGTAAAGTGTTTTCCATTTTGTCTTTGGAAATAGAAATCCTGAAGCGCTCCAGCTTTTTATTGACATACTGTGATTTAGTGTGTTTTATTCACAGAGACCCAGCCTGGTCACTGTGGTGGAGTGGATCGACTACGAGACGCTGGCTCTGCTGTTTGGCATGGTGCGATTCAGAAAATACATCAAGACGTTTTTTTTATGTAGAGTTTAAAGGTGGTCACAATCCAGCTCAGAGGAATATTGGTTTTAAAAAAATGAAAAATAAAAATGCTCTTTTTAGACAAATTGGGATTTTATTTAAATCCATTGCAGCTCCGACACAGTTAACCTTTTCCTGATTACATTGTTTTTCAGCACTCATTAAGCTGGCATCAATTTATCATCCATGGTGACTGCATTAAAAAAAATGAAGGTGACGTTGTTTTGAGGGGTGTGACCTTTTTCTTCACAGATGGTGCTGGTGGCCATTTTTTCAGAGACAGGCTTCTTTGATTATTGTGCGGTGAAGGTGAGTTCATGGAATAATGAGGACAATTAGAAATGTTTATTCTGTTAATGAAGATAACCAACACAGTCCATCAAAATGGAGCCATTCAGAGTAGCTGACATTTATTTATTTTCTTACCTTTGACTATGTGGCCTTTAAAAATAGCTGCTAAAATGTTTCTTCTGCTTTTTGTTTTTCTTTTTACACGTACAAGCCAGCAGTTGGGGTTTGGGTTTTAGTCGGGGTTTGGATGTCTGTTCCCTTTTAGAAATGAAGTCATCATCATTTACTTTCTCTTGTGTTTTTATTTTTATTTTTTTATTTAATCATATTTTATGGTTCAAACTTTGTTTTTTTGATTCTCATATGTGAAATGTGATGATTTCACATAACTGGGTCACCAGTCATAGCAGAATAATCCATTATTAGTTAACCTACTAACCTACCTAATAATATCTAAATATCTTATTGTGATATTTCTTCAGGCCTACCAGTTATCCAGAGGGAGGGTTTGGCCTATGATCATCATCCTGTGTCTGATTGCTGCCATTCTGTCTGCTTTCCTGGATAACGTGACCACCATGATGCTTTTCACTCCTGTCACCATCAGGTAGAGCGTAGAAACAAGTTTGACCAGAAAAAGCTTCTTCTTTCATGCCTGAAGTTTTAAATTGTCTCTTAAATGAAAACATGCCCTGCAACGACAAATGAGCCCTAACCGCCGCCGACGGGTGAAACGATTAATTGGATTAATCTCGGTAAATCGATTATTGAAATTATTGTCACCTGGTTTAGTGATCGATTCATCGTAAACTGAAAAACACAAACTCTAAAAAAATAATCATAAAAAAATGCTGTTTGATGAAAATCCAACAGACTCAGAGCAGTAACTACATAAATGTTTCTACAGTTATGATAAAAAACCAGATTTTTTTTGTCTCACCTGGTTCAAACTTTGCAAAAATAAATAAACCTTTTGTTAAGCACCTGTTGCTATCCATTTATTGACCTAAAAAATACTCAATAGATTTTTATTTTTTTTAGCTGCAGATGCATTTTTTGCTACAAATGATCAAACATTCACTAAAGCAATGCTGCTGTTGTTGCATTTTAGATGAAAATTGTGTTTTTCATCAAAAAAGTAATTGCATTTTTTAAAATGTGTCTTTTGATGTATTTCTAATGTGTGAAAAAAGGATTGAGTGGTTAAATGAACAGTTTTCAGAATGCGCCAGTTTATTTTTCTTTCATTCGATTAATCTTCAGAATACTCGATGGAGCAATCGGTTACTAAAATAATCGTTAGTTGCAGCTCTGAGTTACACGCCGGCCACCCCAGCAGGGAGATTGTCAGAATGAGCTGAACGTCGAGGGTCACAACATAAACAAGGCTCAAATATCCGTGTTCCAGTTCAAAAGCTTTGAAACACTGAGAACTTGAAGGACATAACACTTTCATCTTTACGTTTTCTTTTTTATTTATTTTTTTAATTCCTGCTCTGCTGTCCGCTGCTCTACGCAATCTAATCAAGCGCCATTCTGTGGTGATTTTGCAGGTTGTGTGAGGTGCTTAATCTAGACCCCAGACATGTCCTGATTGCAGAAGTAATCTTCACCAACATCGGAGGGGCCGCCACAGCTGTCGGAGATCCACCCAACGTGATTATCGTGTCCAACCAGAGCCTGCGCAGAGAAGTAGGCACTTTCACAGCTCTGTGAGCTTAAACATGAAACACTGAAACAACCCAGCAGCTCGGCTCAGCGTAATCTGACACATAAACCAAACACCATGGGAGAGCTGCTTTATGTCTTGTGTGTGTGTGTGTGTCACGGTGAAAGGAAAATTGCTGATTTATCCGTGCAGATGGTTCAGGGTTGGAGAATGACGAGCCCGTTCTGTGTAAATGTGACACTTTTGTGTCACATTTTTAATCAGGCGGGTGACGCGTTCAGTCTCTGCTTACTGAGTTAAATGAACTCGTCCCCGTCGATTCGGAGGCCGGTTCAAACACAGACACGGGTGACGTTAGAGGAAAGCGCGGCGAGGTCGAGTCGAACCAAACGCGGCTGAAAATGAGCAGACAGTCAGAGACCGGATGTGACGGGGAGACAGGAAGCTGAATAAACTGCAACTGAGGCTTGCAACTCTACAGAATTAAAATGCAGAGAAGGTGAACTAAGACTGTTTGCACACCAGATAGTCCTGTAGCCTCGGTTTGATCGGGAACCAAAATTACAACATTTGTTAAATCTTCAGCTGGGGCGGTTCGTTTTCACACCAACAAAATCCAAATCTGTGCCAACTTAACCGGTTAGTAACCAGAGCCCACGTTTTAGGTCGTAAGCAACCTAAAACATTTTCACTGTGACTTTGTTTATTGATTTATTACACAACGTTCAAATAAAATCAAACCGAGGGAAATCACCATGATAAACATTGTGGTGGCAGCGTCATGCTGTGGTTGTGCTTTTCTTTAGCAGGGGACAGGAAGCTGGTCAGAGCTGACAGGAAGTTGGGTGGTGGAGCTAAACACAGGGCAGTGATGGAAGGAAACCTGCACTAGTCTTCAGACTGGATGAGAATGTCCTAGTCTAAGTTCAGATCCAAATCAAACCGAGAATGCGTGGCGAGACTCAAATTGATGTTTGGAGACGCTCTCCATTCAGTCCGACTCAATTGGAACCGTTTTGCAAAGAAGAACGGCCAAAAGTTCCAGTCTTTAAATTGGTTCACAGAGCAGGAAGGCTCCCACTGTGACCGCGGCAAAAACTGCTTCTTCAAAAGCAACGAATAAAATGAAAATAAAACCCACTAAAACGGATCGAGGTCGATACTCTCCCACTGGTGGTTTCCAGCCCTTTACGTGGCGAATCGCTTTCCTCTGATGAACTCTGTGTCAGACGCTCAGCGAGGCTTGAAGTGGCCTGTGAGTGGCACATCCTCAGGACTCGCCTCTGATTACAGGAGACGCTGTCACTTCTAGTGCTAAACCTCAGCGTAAATCAGAGCATAATCTGCTCATTTGTTACATTGATTGAGAGCAGAGAGCTTGTAGTGACTCTTGAGAGGAAAAGTTGTTTTTAAAACTAGCCCAGAAATCCTTAAATTGCTTCTTTTTGGGAGGGGCAGCCCACATGTCTGCGTGTTTAACACGCCTACCATTATTAGCATCATTTGTAATTAGCATGCATTATACCAGTGCCATTATTCCTGTTGACTTTAACCTTAAAGGAGTAATGAAGTAAAAAAAATAAAATAAAATAAACATTTAGATTTTGAAATGAAAGAGTTGTATTTAAGTGTGTGTGATAAACCTTAAATTTAATATCTTATGTTTCCCCAACACTGTCAGCAGCTGTCAACAGGAAGAGATGAATCCTTATATTTTATAAAAATAATACACAAATTGTTTTCCTATTTAGTTTGCAATATTCAATGTTATTTGAAATGTCTGTATATTTATCTATCATGGTAGCTTGGTGCTCCTGCCAAAAGTACCAGTTCACTGTGAACTGGTACTTTTTCATCAGTACTAAAACTTCTTTCGCGCTTTTACAATCACTGTAACCACTCAAAGCGCTTTACACTGTAGTCACATCCATCCATTCTCACTCACAAACATGCACATGATTATACATTGATATGAATATCAGTGGGCAGTTTGAGGTCAAGTGCATTGCCCAGGGGCACTTCAACATGTGGCAGGAGGACCTGGAACCAAACATGCAACCTTCTGACGACTGCTCTGCCCACAGAGCTCCAGCTCCTACGTTGTGCTGAGAAATTACTTGTATGTTACTTTTGTCTTATTTCAAGTGCACTAAGATATTTGCACCAGAAACTAAACCAAAAATACTAATTATTGTTTTGCACTTTCTGATCTCATCTGACAGAGAGGAGCTTTTGTCACAGGACTGAAGCAACAAGGTGACATAGTGAGAGCATGTGACACGTCGTCATGAGTCTCATGTGAGAGGGCCGGCAGATCCTCCAATACGTTGCACTTGATTTGTGCCTGATGGTCTCATTTTCCACTTTGTCTGTAGATCCTGCAGGTGTCACTATTAACCAGTTCTAAATATTAAAGTATTCAGACTAGACCAAATAAAAACAGCAGGTTTTCTGTTTTGCTTTTGTGCTGTAAGGATGAACCTGACTTGACCTGAAGTGGACATATTGATGGTTAAAATCTATGAGCCGCTCATCTCACACATCATCAGTATTTTTTTTTACGTGCTAAAACTGATGGCAGGGTTCAGTTTGTGGCACCAGGACACGAGCAGGAGAGATTTGTGAAATCTTGACCGTTTTTTTCCCCCCTTGTGTTGCAGGGAATTGACTTTGCCAGCTTCACAGGCTACATGTTTCTTGGAATATGCCTCGTCCTCCTCACCTCATTCCCTTTCCTCAGGATGCTCTACTGGAACAAAAAACTGTACAACAAAGAGTCCATTGAAATAGTTGGTGAGTCACTCATTTGGACCACAAAGATGGTTTGATGGGCACTGAGCTGAGGGCACAAACCTGAAAGGAACGCTGCTGCCCTTGTGTTTCCGCAGCAGCTTTGACTGTAAAACTGTAAAAAAAAAAAAACCAAAAAAAAAAAAAAAACAATTCAGCTTTTAGTCTGGTTTAGGTTTGTTTTTTCTTCAGCATTTGTGACGAACTACTGGATGTCATTATGAGCGGTTTGCATAAGAGAAAGTATTTTTTATGTCACAGATAGCAGATCATTTTTTATTTTTATTTTTTTAAGTTTACAGTTTATTAACACGTTTCTTAAATGTTTTGACTGTTAAGTTCAATGTATCTACAGACCAACACAAATAAGTTAAATTGTGAAGGGGAAGGAAAATAGTTCATGTTCTTTAGATAATCTTTTTCTCGGTACATTTGTATTGAGCACTACTAAGCTTTGCATAAGCACTCTGTCACAAGTACAGAGTCGCACTGCCTCATCATGTTTCTACTCAATAACAGTAAGACAGAAAGCAGTCGTCCAAGAAATTACTCAAGTATGAAAGTATTTTTGTAAAAATGCTACTTGAGTACCAACCGATCGAAACATCAGATTTTGTGTTTTTATATTATATTGTCTTGCAGATAAGAACGCAAAGTTATCTGCAAATTATGGTAATTAAATGATTGAACCAAATAATACAAATAACATAATTACAAAAAATATATATACAGGAGGAAAAACACAATATATAAAACTCATAAAGCTGATGCAGAATGTATTGGATATGTAAAGCACTTTCAGGCACAATATGATCCACAAATGATTCAGTCAGAACAACAAAACCTGAAAACAGGAAGTCTCACTTCAACTTGAAAGGCATGAATCTATCTAGCACTTCTCTAATCATTTTCACCGCCTAAAGTGTTTTACACCAGAGCCTCATCCGACATTTACACACCGACATGTTGGTCGGCGGTGGGCAACTTGGGAGAATGTTGATTCATGACGCGTGTCAGGAGGACGCTGGAATCAAACCTACAACCTTCCGATTGCGAGACGACAACTCCACCCATGTTCACGTCTGGTACATTTATAACTAAAACATGTTTAAGTACGGTTTAGTAAATCTACTCCTAAAAGTAATTTTTCTTTTCCAAAGCGTTACTCAAGTAAATAGAATTAATGAAACTAGTCACTCCCCGAAATAAGATCTAATTTGTGATTGCAGTGCTACGAACTTTGAAAAGCGTTCTAGATGTAATTTTAAAAATCATCTTCCAATCTCATGAAAAAGAAGCAGCGGTCCATCAGTCCCTCTTGCTGGCACTGACAAACGATTCGCTCGTCCTGCAGGCTGTAATCGGCACGTAACTCGCCTCTCTTATTGTCCTGCTGTCTGAAGAACAACTCCTCTAATGCGCTGCGCCGGACTTGTTTTTATGTCTCCTTTTAATTATCTGGCAGCGGAGAAGAAAGATGCGCTCGCCCATCCCTGAAGACCTGGTGTCCGGTGTCAGAGGAAGCTCATTTAAAAGGAATTAGGAGCACAGAGTATATTAGCTTTGGAGGATGATTTTGTCTTCCATCCAGGAATCTATATTTTCTTGTGCCGTAATCCTCTTCATTCAAGGCCCTGTGGACTTACATAATGGGGACACTAATAAAACAGACATTTGTGGGAGACTCTTTTTTTCTATTCTTTCTTGTTTTGAGAAAGTCCCACCAGGGGATCATTAAAGCGGAGACCACCAGGCTTTCCTGTGGTCACCCCAGCTCTCTCATTAAAGGAGAAGCAGGCCGACTGTTTGCTGCCACACTGAGCTAAAAGAAGCCGTTCCCACTCATGAGGGGCCCGTCCCGTTCGGACCCGATAACCCATCTGTAAATCCCAACCCTGTGGACTCTCCCGCTTCTCAGCCAGCTTGACGTGCAGCATGTGGGTAAATCAGCTCTGGCCCCCCTGCCACTCCTGGTAATTGTGTGGATTTGCTTACAGGAAAGTCAGTTTTTTTTTTTTTTCTTTTTAAACTCCTCCACTTAGTTCCTGTTTAGGTCACCTAGCAACCTTCTAAAAAAAGATGGCTCCCACTGATGTTCGCACAAGAGTCCAGCATCCTCAGGCTGTATCTCTGTTTCAGGCACTGGCTGTCCCTGGGCTGGTCAATATGCTGCATTAGTCCCTCTGTTGGGGACAGTGTAACATATTGACCACCAGTGTCTTCTCATTCAGTCTCAGCTGTCAGCCCTTTTGCCCTGTGAATGTCCTGAACTTTATGGCTGTGCTGCTGTGGAGGCCCAGCAGAAACGCAAACCGTGAAAAATTCAAGTCGGTTCCAGCTCTGCTGAAGACAGAATCCTGGTCCTCGAAGATGAATCTTTACATATTTAACGCGTCATTTAATCAGAGTTCCAGCCGAATGAAGCTTTAAACAAGTACAGAGCCTTCATGATGTGCTGCAAAAGGCGTCGCGAAACAAGAAATTGAATTGCATTTAGAATTTCAGTGACTGATTTAAGACTTCCACAGAACGAGTTAGAGACAAAGTACTTCATTTTTCATTTTTCAAAAAAAGAAACAGAAGAAACATCCAATAATTACAACAGATTGAGATAACATGTATAGCAGATTTCATTGCCACTCCAGAGTGTTAATATAACTTGCAGTCAGCGGAAAAGAATTGGAAGAGCTAATTATTTATTTACATTTTATACCTTCAAGATAGTTGGATATTTTTAATCTAATATCTTTCATTTATTAATTTTTGGTGCTTTTGGTCCTCTGTACTTCTCTGCAGGAGTTGTGCATTGATGCCTTTGTGTGTTTTGCCTCCCCTAAACACGTCTGTTTGTCCTTTAACTCCAGAGCTGAAGCATGAGATCCTGGTCTGGAGGCAAACGGCTCAGCGCATTAACCCGGCCAGCCGGGAGGAGACAGCTGTGAAATGCCTTCTGATGCAAAAAGTGCTCAACCTGGAAAATCTGCTGCGCAAGATGATGAAAACCTTCCAGAGGTTAAACGAAAAGCCCACACTGCTCTTCTGTGTCACTCTCAAAACTGCATGCGTCGCATATCGTTGCACTCGTCTTTTTTGTCCGTACTTCCAAAAACAAACCCAAACGTATCTCATTTCAAAGTTTCACACATCCATCAAATAAACATCAAATGTATGTTCTGCCAGTATGGCACTCCATTGTTTAATTTTTTTTCTCTAGATTAATGCGACTTCTGTTATGTTTTTCAAACAGACAAATTTCTCAGGAGGATAAAAACTGGGAGCAAAACATTCAGGAGCTGCAGAAGAAGGTGGCGTCTTGATTTTTCCTTCAGAAATATTTCTCTCTCTGCATTGATGCTATCTGAGTAATGTCGTGGGCTGAGTCTTTGAGAGTTCACTTGAGACAAATACCATCAGATTTGTGATAAAAATCACTTTTTCAAGAGCCAAGGAAAATATGCATTATATATGTACATTTATAAATATATATATATTTTTTTACTCCACAGCACAGAATAACAGACACGGTTCTGTTGGTGAAGTGTGCCTCCGTCCTTGGTGTGGTGATCTTCATGTTCTTTCTCAACTCCTTTGTTCCCAGCATTCATCTGGAGCTGGGTAAGTGCTGCTCTGTCTTCATCAGGCCGACTCTCGCCTTTACTGACAAGTTCTACCACAATGTCAACTTGGTTATATTTTCTTTTCGAACCATAATCCTGCGGAGCGTGATTCCTAACATGCTTCAGGATGAGATGTTACAAAAGGCTACTTTGAAATATAATTTCATGTTGAGCCCTCTGTGTATTCAAACACACTTTCAGATGCGATATGTGTGGTCAGCCAATCACACGACAGGAGCGCACTCTGGCATCTGAATGTGGTGAAGATGACTTCCTCGAACTTAAACTGAATGTGTTTAGTATTATTCAGAGAATGGTCCCATTTAAAGACAGAGGACAATTTTCAGACTTTGAGTAACACAATTTTTGATACGGAGGATAACGCGCTGTGAGAGAGGAAACGGTCATTTTCATAGAGGCTTCAACATACTTGAATAAATCAGAGATTAGAAAGGCAGTTTAAAATAGTTACGTTTCAGAATAATTTTAATTAAACTATGCAGCCCACTAAGCGTATTTGTTTCTAAACTGCACTCAAATTAGAAACGGGCTAAACGGGTCGACCGGATGAGGGTTTGTCAAATTCTTAAGCACCTTTCTGAGTCAGACCTTCATAAATAAACCTCTTTTAATGAGTTTATCAAAGGCATGTTTTCATCACAACCACTTGAAAAGATTAAAGCTTAATGAGTCAACGTGGCTCCTTAGCCAAGTTGACTCATTTTTTACTTCTGTTTGATATGTGCATGATTGTGATCACCAGTGTTTTGGGTCATTATTGCAGCTATTGCAGAGCTTAGAGTTAGCGTAGCAACACGCCTGTCGGGTTCTAAGGTTGAGTAAGGAAATGACTCATCACTCAGTCAAAATACAGCCATTGTAGTTTCCATGAAGTTGATGAAACTGTTTGAGGCGTAGAAAGTGGAAATCCTCCATAAAAATGAACATCAATATGAACATATTGTTTTAATTCCAGCTGCAAGTCTTACACAGTACGTCTCTGTGAACTTTTTTTTATTATTATTAACTCTTCAACGTTGCTCATCTAGAGAGTAAAATTTTGCCCACGCCAGTCACACGTTTCCAGAGATAATAAAAGATTTCACACAGAAAGCGCACCGAAAGCAAACCAGAATGTCGCCGTTGAGAGACTCTGTTTGATTTAGTTCTGGACTTTGACTGGGCCATTCCTTGCTAAACCAGTCCCATTTCGCACGGCTGCATGTTAAAGACTGTTGCATTGCTAGAGAGATCTGTTCCAGCCACGAAAAGGTGAGCACTTCCTGATGTTGTTGAAAAACCTCCCCACACCATGACGCTGCCACCACCATGCTTCCCAGGGTAATGAGCAAGACAAAACAGTGTGTGTGGTGCTACTAAAAAAAAACTTTTGCCAGACTCAAAATTTATTTTTACTTGTGTATATGTTAATATTATTAATCAGTGTCTGTCATGGTCCTGCAAACATCATCCAAGACAAAAATGAACTTTGTGTTCTCCATTAAACCAACACAAATATGCTCCTGCTTTTAGCTATACGCGTTTTTCTGCTGCTGTGTTTGCCGTCAGGTGTGTGTGTCTGTCTCAGCGGCCGCGCCGACTTAATTACAGCCACCGTCTGGGTGACATCCATCAAACCGGAGCGACCCCACCGCACTGCGTGTGCTGTTGCACCTGGAGGGGAGCCGGCGCCCGTTCAAAACACACATCGCTCATTGAAGGCGCGCCGCCGGTCGGAGTCAGGGTTGACTGCAGCTGCAGGTCGGCCCGGCCTGATCATTCCTTCAGAATCAAGTCTCATTAAAATGTCATTAGCTTGACTTGTTAGGATTTAATTGCTGCTCGATTGTTCACCAAGTGATCCGACTCTGCTGCGGCGAGTCGGATCTACTGTAGTTGGGGCGAAAAAAAACAACTTTTTATCTTTATTTTTATAGACGACACTTTGGTTTTTTCATTAAAGGTGAAGGGTTATGGAAAATTGACTTTTTTGAGTCATAGTGTTACTTAAGCATTGTATGCTTTGTATTGATATGGTGCAGGGTTTTTTTCCCCCTTAAATAATCCAAAGTGATGATATAAAAAAATAGGTTATATAATTTTGAGTTAGCTTTCCAGCATGTTTTGTTGACTAGCTTTACTTTTGAACTTTGAACTGCAGCTTCACTGACTGGCACGGCCTGCAGACGCAGTGGGCAGCTGGTCCAGGCCGTCTGCCCAGCATTAAATGGCAGGTGGACAATGCTACCGCTAGTTGCTGGATGTGACATTTAGCTGCTATTAGGAGTTAATTGGAGACGAAAACAGCGCTGGTGTTTCAGGTAAACAGTGGTCGTCAGGATAATTCATTCAATCATTTGCCATTACACAATTTCCTCTGACATTTTCACTGGAACTCTCTGCCTTTGCGAGACATTTGGAGTCAAAAGAAACATTTTGTCCCTTATGCCGTTGAACTGAGGCAGTGACTAACAGCTCTGGCTCACCAAGGCTGATTCTTGTGAAAATGCCTTAAAGTACCATTGGGTTTTTACATTCTGCACAGTATTAACTATGTCCCCTCTGTCCTCACTCAGTAACTTTCTCAGTTTGTCCTCCACTTCTCTACGTCCCTTCAGTTGTGAAAGCCGTTCCCAAAGGTTTGAGCCAGGCCAATTATTGCCGCTCACCTGTTTAATCAAATTTTCTCCGAGTGGAAGCACATCCATTCCTCTCTCTCAATCTATTGGCACCAGCTCATGTGCTCCAGCTTAGAAAATGTTGGTGTTGTTTGTTTGTTTGTTTTTTTTAATCAGAATGAGTTCGCATTGCATGAAGGAAGTAATTTATGCAGCGTAACTTGCAAGAATTTCAAAACTATGGCGACATTCTGGTTTGCTTTCGGTGCGCTTTCTGTGTGAAACCTTTTATTATCTCTGGAAACGTGTGAATACAGGAACCAAAGGACAGATACATGTGTATGTTTAAAACAATTTGTTTCAATAGCAACGTTTCTCTTGTGATCGGATATTTACGTTTCATTGCACAAACCACAAACTTCATTGGTTTCAAGATTTCAACCTACAATTCCAACCTAATTTTCTCATTTAAAAAAAAAAGAACAAATTAGACACTCTCTGTCTGAACTAACCGAACTTGGACTGTTTTGCAAAGATGAACTGGCGACTGCTTCAGTCTGGAGACCAACTCAGTAGTCCAAGTAGGACCACTAAGACATGCAGCTCTTGCCGTAGCAACACGTGGTTCTGCAAAGTATTGACTCTGCAGGGCTGAAAGCAGAGCATCTCACTTTATGTTGCTTCGCTAACTAAAATCCCAGTTAACCTAATTGGTTAGATTAATTGGGTTAATCTGTAACCTCAAACCTGATATTTGAGGTTACAGCTGGAAAAAGTCTAACAGGTCTGAATATATTTAGAATCTACACTCTTATCATGAATTTCAAACTAAAATTGGTCTCGGATGGAGATTATGTCAGCTACAGATGATGATCAGGTGACGTTTCCTTTCCTCTCTCTCTCAGGTTGGATCGCCATCCTGGGGGCCCTCTGGCTCTTAGTTCTGGCCGACGTCCAGGACTTTGAGATCATCCTGCACCGGGTGGAGTGGGCCACTCTGCTGTTCTTCGCGGGCCTCTTCGTTTTAATGGAGGTGGTGACCGCGCAGTCCTCATGTGTGACACTTAATAAAAAGAGCGTGTCTTTGTTAATCCAAAGAGGGGAGCAAACATTAACACCTAAGAAAAAAAAAATCTTAAACAGCCTCACCTGATGATAAAAGAAAGCGCCTCATAAGTTAGCTTAGCCACACTGACAGCCCGCTTGGGTGTGACCTAAATGCAGTTTGGCAGTGAATTCACATTGTGAAAAGTAATTACCTTTTTCTCCACCGACCGGCTGCACTGTGTAGGGAAAGGAAAAGGTTGTCGACACAACGGGATCTATTTTTGCTTTTCTTTTCTGCCTTTTCAACTCTTGGTTGAAAAGGCAAGAGTTTTCTATTTGTTGGAATCATTGAAGTTTGTATAGTGTTAGACAACCATCTCCCACAAGACCACCTTCCATATATATATATATATATATATATATATATATATATATATATATATATACATTTAGATCTCAGTGTCAGGTATGATAACAAGAATGCTTTTATCTCCTTCTGATTAATTTCTGCTAAATAGAAGCCAAATTGCTTTTCTTCTCTTTCTTCTCACCTCTAAGTAATTTTCTGATGTTTTTTTCCTCTCTGCCTTCCTCATTATTGATCAACTTTTCATTTTTCAGGCTTTAGCCCAGCTGCAGCTTATCGACTATATTGGAGAGCAGACGGCGCTGCTGATAAAAGTGAGTCCTTCCTTCTCGATTCGCAGCCTGGGCCGTTGTGGCTCAGGTATCTGTTCGGCTGGCATAACTGATAATTGGGCACAGGTGACTTGATATTGCATTTTTATGCATATTGATCCTTTGGCTCCACACAAGCTCCGAATTCAATTATTTTGTTTACGTCTTTCCCGCTCCTGCCGGCGGTTGGCCGAGCTCGCTGGTCATTTTCACCCATATTCTTGAGGTGCGAGCGAGTTGTCTCTTAGCGGGGAATTGAACCAGTAATGGGGACGTCAGCCCACGTTTAGACACCGGTCCTGTCTGAGGCCAATAATCACACATGACAGGCGGTGTGCTGTTGTGGGTCCTTAAGTTGGTGAGTTTGCCCTGACGATGGACAGCGTGCCAGGTAGAGCCGCACCGTCTCTCTATCATGGCCCAACTGCAGGCAAAGGGAAAAACAGAAATAGTTTCTTTTGATCCTGTTGAAGGTGGGAGAGAAAAGAGAAGCTCAAGAGGATTCAAACCAGAGACCTTCTCAGACTTGAACGTCTGCTGCTCAAGTCCTAAACATACGGGGTGGGCGATATAGACTGAAAGTTTTATCGCGATATCTTGTAGTACTATTGTGATAAAGATAAAAGTGACCATAAGAACTATTTATTGCTTCTCCTTTCTGTAATTGCATGGCAGTGATGGCATGTCACAAATAACACTCTTTAGAAACATTCCTATTCGTGCTACTTATTTCAAAGCGGCATTTTTGCTGTAGAGCTGCTTCCGTACAACAATAAATGAAACACTTTGCAATGACGGCACTTTGAAAAGTGTAATGTTTCAGTCATTGAGGTTTGTGTTTTTATTATGCAAAGCACTTTGAACTTTGATTTGATTCAGTCACAAAACGGAGTGAGATGTGCATCACCAAATTGTACGCAGTAACTACATTTAGTGAATTTTTGTTTTTAATTAATACAAATTTTTTTTAATCATTATTGATATGTTCTTTGGACAAACAGTGGAGAAAATAGTCAAACTAACTATCCCATCAATATGGACAGTTTTGGAAGGTTTTAAGCATCATTTTTGGAAACGATGATATTATGATCACAATAAATCTGAATTCCTATCATACTACGAAATGTATTGTGGTAAATAATAAACAATGTGATAAATGCCCACCTCTTCCTGGATGTTATCTAGATTACCACACTTTTCATCCCTCCCATTGTACATAGGAGTTTTGTTTGTTTTCAAGCTCTTCTCTTGCAAAGTTTTTTCTTGGACTTTTGCTGCTTTTTCTCTCATTCTTGTCCTGCTTTCGTAAAAGCAATATTCTTAAATGTTCTTAAAAAAAAAAACAAACAAACAAGCATTTTAACGCGAAGCCAAAATACTAGAAAAGTTCATGCTTCAGTAAATGTATTCAGATTGTGTCTCAGAGCTTCAGGATGTTTTTTTTATTATTATTTATTTTTATTAACATGTATTAGCATAACTGCTAATGATCTAAAATTGATTAGTGCACTCAAATGAGTTTATTTTACATTGGAAAAACCCAGAATTTGCAGCTGGCATTTTAATATTCAGCTGCTGTCCAATGAAAAGTGTGAATGTTTCGGGGCTAATCTGCTGCCGTTTCAGGATCCAAACATTAAATAGCATCAGCTTAAATGCAGACAACTGGAAGAGCCTATTTGGTTTAATTAGTTCCCAGACTGGCTGATGTGGGAACACCATGAACTGTACTGGTTGTGCGTCGCTCTGATTTGTTTCCCCTCCCAGGCGGTGCCAGAGGACCAGCGCCTGGCTGTGGCCATCATCCTAGTGATGTGGGTCTCCGCTCTGGCTTCTTCTCTCATCGACAACATTCCCTTCACTGCCACCATGGTAGGCCTGGTCAGACTCACTGCTCGCCCAATCGGCTAAAAACAGTAAATGTTTCAATTCAAAGATAAAGCTTTGTAGGTTGACATGAAGAAATCTTAAGTTTGAAATTGTGAGAAATATCAAATCAAGCTGGTTTTGTCTTACAGATGTTTTTTTTTTTGCTTTTCTGAAAACTGAAACTAAACCACAAAAGACATCTTTGCTTTTTCTCTTGCATCGTTTCCTGCTTTGCCACAACGTGAACAGTAAACGTCCGAGCAGTTTTGTTGAAAGATACAGCAGAACATTTCCAAGGACACCTGGTGGAGCACAATAAAAGACAATGAATCCTTTCATGTGAACAGACCTTCAATGTCCCTCAATACGTTACGATCACAAACTGGAATCGAGAAAACCTTCAACGTTACCGTTTAGCTTTGTTGATGAAGTTCTACTAAAGAAAACACATTTTGCATCATTTACACTTTGAACGTTTTCTTTAAATACCTGATTTCTACTAGAAATAAAATGATTTGCATAAAAATACTCACAAATATATATCATTCTTAATTCATCCGCAAGTAAATAAATATGTCAACAGAAACGTAATTATTGAGAATTATGTAAAATTAACTTTTCTGAACTTCACATCTTGTAGTAATATTATTCTCTCATCAAAAACATGCCTTGAGTGTTGCCTTTCATCTCCCATGGCAACAACTCATCTGTGCAAAACCCTTGGTGAAACGGAGCGCTGACTTTGACGACTCCTCCTTGGACCTGCATGCAGTTTCAAAGCTCCCCCAGAGCTCCTTCAGACTAGCCAGCAGCAATTAGCAAACACCTGGTGGTACGCATCATACAAACTACCGCTCAGTGAAATGCTGATGAAAATCTTTTTAAAGGGTTGCTAGAGGAGCCATGTTGTGATGGCTCCCCAAAGGTGGAGTTTCAGAAATAGCAGGAAATTTTAAAGAGACAGAGGCCCAATTTTAAGGTGTTAAATCAGGAAGTGAAACTTTAGTCATATTTGATATATATTACATTTTTATAACAATGGAAGGTAACACAATTACTTGACCGTTCTGAGGAAGAGCACTATGTGCCTGGAAAAATATATAATGCAGCTTCTTTAAACAGAGTATTAGCTTCTTATTTCAGAAAAAAACAGTTGTCTGTTTTATTAATTAAAACCTATGTATTGTATATTTTAGTGATTTTAAATGTACGTCTGATTCTCCCAGATCCCAGTTCTCATCAACCTGAGTCAGGATGCGGACGTCAACCTCCCTGTGAAGCCTCTCATCTTCGCCTTGGCGATGGGGGCCTGCCTCGGTGGTGAGTTATCAATCTTTAATAGGAATAGGAGCGTGTGTGGTTCGGGGTGACACACCACCCAGACAGCGGGGGACAGTTTGATCCCCTTCCTCAAAGGTGTGGATCTATAAGACTGGCCTCTGGCATCAGACGCTTTAGGCGACAGCCACAGTTTCAGCAGCTGTGCTTCTTCCCTGGGAAGGCAGGGTTGTTTTTTTATTATTATTATTATTTTCATTTTTCAGAGAGAGGCTTCAAGGTCCTCAAAGTACAGCTGCTTCAGGCTCTGCTGCGCCAGGCGTTGGGCCCTTCGTAGCAGTGGCGCTCTGTTAGGGTGGGCAGCACAAACAGAAGGGGCTGTCAGAGTGTTTGAGTTTAATCAACTGCAGTATGACAGATTTTGATGGAGCTGCTGTCCACTTCCAGTCCCGCTCCAGCACCTTTTGGACACCAACACACTGGAGTCACTCACTGACTGAATCAATCGAGAGAACATCAGTTTTTAACATCAATGAATTTTAAAGACAGTGATTAGCTATTGAAGGTAGAGACAGTGGAAAACTGAACCAGAACTGCAAGCAGTTATCAACATGTTCCAAGTCCTTCCCAGCAAGTCAACAGGATATTTGAGATGCACATAATTGATTTACATTGTTTTGTTTCCTGGTGTTAAAACACAAATAGAGTCTGGTACAACAACAAAAAAATGGAAGATTATATTGTCCAGCCCTATGCCGTGTGGGTGTCAACCAGTTTGCCAGATTCATGTTGGTGGTTCGTTGGCAACACCAGAGGTTCAGTTTTTGCTCAAATGTTTGCATGAAAGAAGATGAAATATTCTAACATTTAATGTATAACTCTGCATAAATTGGACAAAAAATACTACAAAATTTAAACTTATGCATCCGAATGTTGTCATTGTAGGATCACCTCAGCTTGACAAAAAGGAGTGTGTAAATGAATGACTTTAAAAGCTCTGATGTTCCTGGCTGCATGCAAGCTTCTGACCGGAGCGGCGCGTCGTTTCAAAAAACGTAATTGTGCATCCAGAGCCAAAAGCTTCTATGGTTCCTGTCCAGCTACTCTAATGACAGACATGAGCGCCACTGAATGATCGCTACAGGAGAAAACATCGACGTGTAGATGGAGCTGAGCATCATCATGTCCACTCGCTCGCTTGTCCTCTTGAAATCTGTGACATTTAAAGGACGCATGACACATTATGTTATTGACGAACTGAAAACGTTTTCATCATCTTAACCCTCTTCCAGCAGACTTAAAAACGGCAGGTTGAGTCCAAACAACAGAAAGATTTTGCCTCGGAGACGCGTGTCATTACTGAATAACATTTAAGATGAGGACCCCTGAAAGAGGATGCACCATTTTCTTTAATAAAAACGCAACCTGAGAGACGCTCGTCTTGTTTTCTTGCTTTGCCCTTTAACTTTTGAAAGGGAACTTTTGATTGTGCTTTGACTTTTTCAAGGAGAAATATGTTAAATGTACCTTTGATTTATTTATTTTTGTGACGATCCTTTCAGGAAACGGCACGTTGATCGGGGCGTCAGCCAACGTCGTGTGTGCAGGCATCGCCGAGCAGCATGGATATGGATTTTCCTTTGTGGAGTTCTTCAAGTAAGCTTTTCTCCTTTGACAACCTGATCCTGTGCATGAAAAGTTGCTTTTTATGCACAGGATCATGTTTGGGAACGCTGTGCCACGGGCCACTCTGCCTGAAGGAAGTACTTACACATTAATATCTGTCATATGTCGGAGTGCGAAGTGCCAACAATGTGCAGAAGCTGCAGTCTTTCCCAAATATGATATTTCAATGGCTGAGTCCGCCGAGAGTCATTCCTACATTTTACAAAATAACTTTTCCAATTCTTATCATATTGTAATTCCAAACTTCAAGCTAATGTGTTGCTGTTTTATTTGATTGAACCACGCAAACAAAAACAAGCAACTGCAGCTTCTGCACAATGTGTTTGGATTCCTCTGCATGCAGCAAACTCTCTTTCTCGTTGCCTAATTTGATGTTTTGAAAATAAATTTGCCTCATGAAAATACACCGATTTTTAAAAACTTTATTTTTCCTATAAAGAGTTTTGGCTCTACTCGGTTGAGGTTATTGATCTTATTTTTTGGCCGTATCGAAATTGGTTTATTTTGCAAAACTGCATAACACGAGTCATGTGATCAACAAGTGGACGTTTCCACTGCGCAAACCACGAAGAAGAAGATGATAGGAAGTAGTTGGAGAATCGCGGACATGTTTTTTACCGACTTACTGTATAAACAAGCTGATTCATGTGTGACATTAATGTCTTATTTGAAGGAAACACCGCAAGTGTGAAATTGCGTCTTCTTCACGTAGTTCTTCAAAGCAGAGTGAACGGAGATATCAACTGGGTTCTTTGCTGTACTTCAAGGAGTTTATGAAACTGCAGTATCGTTCAGGAAAGAAGTCCACAAAACGTGAAGTCAGACTCGCTTTAGGCTTGCTGTGAGAGCTCGCTGATGGTTGCAATAAAAAACAAAATGCCATTTTATCTGAAGCAGGCTGCCTCCCCAGGTTCCACCTGCTCACTAATAATTTCCTCTCCAGTGATGTAACAGCCAGACATACCTGCAGTTTGCCCGTTAGAGAAACAGAGGCGGTCAGCAACGATGAAAGGTTGATAAATACGAGTCTGATTAGGCCTAACATGCAACCGTTTGAAATATTTTAAGAGTTTGACTTAAAACGCTCGGAGTAATGATGAGAAGTGACAGACAGTGATGTGGTGGCTGGAGTAAGACTTTTCAAAACTGTGATGCTTCTATTAAAGAATTTCTTCAGAATTTGTGCAATTTTATGGATGAAGGAAACACAGCTACTGTTGCCCTAAGTACCTCAAATCATTTCATGCTGAACATGTTTACACATTGTTTAACTTCCTGTTCATTTAGTTTTTCAGTGACAGTAAAGCCAATTATATCGCAAGTACTACACATGCCACCTGTGTTTTAGGTGAACTGTTTGCATACACACACACACACACACACACACACACACCACACACAACACACCACGCACACACACACACACACACACACACACACGCGCGCACGCACACACGCACGCACGCACACACACACACACACATACTGCCTTACTGTGCCTTACACATAGGAACAGCCATCTGCTTTGAATCTCATTGATAGTGATAAAAACGTGGGAGCTGTCAGTTCGACTTCCCCCTCTCTTGTAGTCGTGTTTACAGTGGCTAGATTGAAGCACTGCCCTTGGCTGCAGCGCTGCCTGTAATTGGCCGTCTGCAGTGAGGGTCACAGCTGCTTGGGTTTGGGGTGTTGGGGGAGAGAAGTGTGTCTGAGCCTCCAGACAGCTGGGACTAACTAGTACAGTATCAGGTGGTTGAGCCGAGGGGCCAGATGAGCCCAGGAGGATGTAGATGCCTCTTTGATGGGTCATCACAAAGGAAGCTGAACGACTCTCAGTAGCTCAGATCCTCTTTTAGTTGCTTATTTCATGCCTTTGTTGTTATTTTTCATCTCCATCAAAACTGCGAAACAGTGAAAGCATCAGCTGTGTGTGTAGCTTATACTCCAGTTGGAAGGGAAGTGACTACGGAGCCACCCAGTTGCTAAAAGTGTTTGGTTATCCAGTAAAATACGTGTAAGGCAGGTTGAATGGACGTCTTGATCGCAGCACAATCTGCTCATCTGCGCATGTGCTGAAGAAATACTTCTGGATTATTCCTGAAACTTACATCAACAAAGTGTAACATATTTATTTATTATTTATTATAGCGTTTTGATTCCACAACAAGTAGTATTACTTATCGTAGTAATACTACTTGGAGAAATTATAGATTCAACACATTTGAACAAAATTGGTATCAAACGTTTGTGCTACGTTGTGCTGGTTTGTGCAGCAGAAATTTTTGATTGTGCAGGTTTAGTTTTGAAGATATTAATTAAAGTTTAAAGGTCAAAAGGTCAACCAGCCCCCCACCCCCCATCCACTTTCATACAATCAAACAGAATAGGTGTCAAACAGTTTGGTTATTTTTGTTGTGGTCTGTGCAGCTATGATTCTAAAGATATCAAGAAAAATGTTTCTAGTTTCTAGAGGTCATCAAAGGTCAATGGACATCAGTTCTTTTATAAACAGTTTATGCTAGTTTGTGCACTGATTTGAAGTCGTGAAAATAAGTGTTGATGATGACTGTCGATCATGAAATTCAGATAGTAACAGCAGACTAGAAAGTTAGCACACGTTTTGCTCTAGTCCTGTTGTCAGTACAGTCTGGGGCCGTTCTCCTACCAGGAGCGGCTCTGGAGCAGAGCATGTCGGCCATTATCTCCGTCACGCAGCTTCCACGGTGAAAGCGAGCGCATCCCTCGGGTTTATCTGAAGAGAGCTTTTCAGATTGCATCAGGACTTTCAAAGAGCTCCCCTCAAATGCAATTAAGTCAGCGTGTGAGTACGCAAGGCAGAAAGGAGAGTTTTCAGACAAGGTGAACCGGGTTCCTCTCTGTGCCGGTATTATGGCAACTACCAACTACCCCCCCCCCCACACCCACACACCCCACCCCTCCCACCCTCCTGCTCTCTGTCCCTTCATGCTGTGCCTGTGATGAGGAAATGGCGATTGCTCAGCAGAAAAGGATCCAGTGTGCAAAGGTGACCCTCGTGTGTCTGACAGTGATACCAGCTTAGATTTCCTCCTCCATCCATCTTAACTGGACATTCGTTCCACAACCGCTGAGCTTTGACCTTGTGAGGCTGTTCCTGCTTCAACACGTCATTTTTGTTATGAAAAGAAAAACCCACATATATATGGTCCTGATGGAAGGAAGCAACAAGTTGCACAGAAGGACATATGTTATGCTATGGATCAATAAACACATTGCAGACTCTCCTGCAACAGCGGCCAGTCGCTCCTTAAAGCTACCCAACAGACAGAATAGGTGTCAAACAGTTTGGTTACTTTTGTGCTGGTTTGTGCAGAAATTTTTTTATCTGTGCAGCTATGATTCTAAAGATATCAAGAAAAATGTTTCTAGTTTCTAGAGGTCATCAAAGGTCAATGGACATCAGTTCTTTTATAAACAGTTTATGCTAGTTTGTGCACTGATTTGAAGTCGTGAAAATAAGTGTTGATGATGACTGTCAATCATGAAATTGAGATAGAAACAGCAGACTAGAAAGTTAGCACACATTTTGCTCTAGTCCTACTTTTTGTAGGACTAGAAAAGCTACCCAACATTTTAAAATGACCTTTAGGAAGCTGAGATGAGCTTTTATGGCGTTACAAGCTCATAAAAACAACCAAATACTTTGTGAAATGTTCCCCCAGAATTTTCAGAACAACTTTTTAATCCATCAAAAGTTGATAGATACAGGATAGTTCTATAAATAGTGGCACATATTTGTAGAACTATGCTACCTCAGTTCTTCAAATGCTGAAACAATTAATATTCACAAATTTTGCCAGATACTTTGCCTTCCTTTTTCTATTTAAATGAACCTCCAGCTGCTGCAGTCAGTGCTAATATGCCCCAGAGCCTCATTCGCTTTCAATTCATGAGGAAACTTGACATTTCCATGTGCATATTAAAAAGAAAAATCCATATCCATATGAATTTAAAAATAGCCACAGCAATAGGGCTATATTACTAACTTTAATTAACCTTTTGTAAATCTTCTGTTGCCTCTGCAGTTTGTTTGGCAAGCTAGCAGGAGGTATTCAAACAAAACATAAACACAATTCCTAAAACCTCCAACCTTTCTAAGCAATTTTAATATATTGAATCCTAATTGTAGAAAGAAAGAAAGAAGGAAAATACACTTCTGTACGTTCCATAGGTCTTATTCAGCTGATTAATTTCAACCACTGCAGACATTGAGTCCACAGATAAAATGTAATTTCAAGTAATAAGCTACGTGTAAAAACTATGAAAAAAATAAACATTGCATTGAGACATTACTTCCCATCATCCTGAATAAGCACAGGGGGGCAGTGGAGAGGAAGAACTCCAGTAAAAACAGGTTCAGGATGCCTTTACCGGCAGAAGCTTGAAAGCTTGTAAGACATTTAAAGGGACAGCATAATGCACATTTTTTTTTTCAGCTTTAAATCATTTTATAATGTTATTCAATCTTCCAAAACATACAGGGAGTGTTGTCTTAATTCTTCCATGCATGTTTTTGAAATCCTTCAGTCTCCCATGGCAACCATGCAAACCCCTGGGTGGATCTACTTTTGTCTTTGAGGATGAAATTCCTCCTCTGAGCTGCAGCTTCCAAGCTTCTGCCTGAAAAAGCAGCCCTCTGACAATGAACTCCTTCAGACTAGCCAGCAGCAATCAGCAAACACCTGGTGGAACTGAGCATCTGCTGAGCTCCTTAAACGAGCTACTTCTCAGAGAAACGCTGGTAAAAACGTTCTGAAAGGATTAATAGAGGAGAGATGTTGTGATGACTTCTTGAAGGCGGAGTTTCAGAAAGAGCAGAAGCTTCTTAAAGAGACAGAGGCCCAATTATAAGGCATTGAATTATAAAGTAAGTCATATTTGATGTATATAGCATTTTTATAATAGCTGAAGGTAACAGTTACTTGATTGTGTTATAAAAGGTCACAATTTGCCTGGAAAACACATAATACTGATCCTTTCAAACGTCAGCATGTGGAGTTAAGATCATATGCTAACATTAAAACATTTATATTCGCATCCCTGCCAAAGTTTGGACATTAGGCATTTCCTAATAAACTTTTATATTAATACACAAACAAATGAATATAATTGCTTCTCATTCCTGGTGAAACATTTCTACTGTTTCTATTTAATCCAAGGTTATCTCTGCTTTGTTGTTAGCATATTCAGCAAACAGACGAGCATGCATAGATGCTTCCTGCCATTTCCATCACCTCATGTAAGCCATTACTAACTGGGCTGCAGGTAAAGATTTTAATTGACTAAAATCTGCATAAGCATTATGCATGTCCCCTACTATTCATGCTGTTCTTATCACACGCAGGACAAATGGACTACGAAGTTGTGTTTATGTTGATAGTTGTGTCCATGTTAGAAATATTCCTCATCAGAATAATTTGGGATGCATATTTTTAAAGTCTGTCAAACATCATAAATTTACCGAGCTCATTAGAAATAGGAACAATTATTTTACGTTGCATCAGTTTGGTTAGGGAGACTGGCAACATGGCTGCTTTCGTTTAAAGTCACGACGTTTAATTACTGACATATAAAATGTAAGTTTGTGAGGTTTCTTTGGGGTTTTGTTTTCTGTCCTCCAATACTGATCTGTGTCACAGGCTGGAGGCAACCAGACTCCTGGCCCTGAAAGCAGCCATGTGTTCATCTAGGACATGGTCCACATCCAAATGAGAAACCATCTGCAGCGCTTCAGCTTCATGTGAGACCGAGGACGCTAATTCAGAAATAACAATCGACACCAGCTTCAGTTGGGCAATAAAATAACTGCGAGTTATCCTCCTGCGTGGATTAAACGGGATTTGATTTTCAAAGATGTGGTTTGTGTTTAACAAGATGGTGGAGAGCGGAGCAGCGTTGAGACTGCTTTCACAATTTCCACTCTGACTGGATTATGTTTAGCGATCAAAAGCACCATTGAAGGCTAAACAGGACTGAACCTGACACAGTCTGGCACTCGGCCCATCTCTTCTAATCAGCAGCTTTTACGTTCCTGAGACCTTTGATGACTTTGGTTATTCTGCTTTTTCGCCTATCAAGTCACAGAACTTGCAACGCGAAATTATTTGCCACCCAACAGATGTTTTTCTTTTGCTTTTTTGGCACACAAAAAAGACATAACAGACACGGATCCTTCACAAATACAAATTACGGTTCCTTTTCTTTATTAATAGTAATAATGGTAATCTAAAATAAACCCGAAATTGTATGAAAATGAGCAAAATTTTTAAATGTTTTTTAATTATGTGAACAAACTTACTCGCACGTGATTTTTCTTGCATTTTCTATTTAACGGAAACTTTGCAACTGTGGAATTGAGTTTTTTAGACGTTAGCCAACGTTAATGGAAACACGTCCACTGACAGATTCAGAATACGGAACAGTGTTGCTGTATGAATGCTTGTTTGTATGTGTTTTTCTTCTTCTTATTATTATTATTAAAAGTAATATCATACATTTTCTGGAGCGTTTAAACCACTGTACTTCCTGTCGCGTCCTCCAGGCTGGGCTTCCCCATGATGGTGATGACGTGCCTCGTCGCCATGTGCTACCTGCTGGCCACACACATCGGCCTGGGATGGAACATGTGAACCACGCCGGCCAAAGAGACGGAGTGTATTGACACACCTGTGTGTATGTGCGCATATGTGTGTGTGTGTGTGTGTGTGTGTGTGTGTGTGTGTGTGTGTGTGTGTGTGTGTGTGTGTGTGTGTGTAGCCACTCCTCTAGGAGTTGCAGCTCACTTTAAGTGTGATGCGTAAGCTGACCGACCAATCAGATTACAAGCAGAACATGAAGCACTGCAGCTATGTTTTTTTTGTTTGTTTTGTTTTTTTTAAGCGTGGGAGACGTGTGGACCATCAGGGACAGATTTACACGAGTTTTGAACAAAAGCCGACTCTGAGAGAAGCGTTTCTTGGCTGCACTTCATATCTGTATTCGTGGTGCTACGGCGTCAGAGGGAACAGCAGCTGCCTGTCTGCTGAATCTCCTTTGGAAATCTGTTTACAAAAGACGTCAAATGATTTCTTCAATCACTTATTGTAACCCATTAATGAAAGACACAGCTAGAAACTGCTGGTTGATTGTTTTTACCAATCGAAACATCTGAAAAAAGGCCCAGTTAAAGGGATTTTATACCAGTTTGTGTTTCTATTTCACTGTTACGATCCCCAAATTTTCAAAGCAATGATTCGTTTTTCTGATTTCAACACATTCTCTGATTGTGTCTGGTTATTTTAACTGTACTGATTGGTCCCTGACTGGGTCAGTCACCCCGTCAAGCTCTGGTTGTTTTCTGTATTTATTGTACGGCTCAACAACACGAACGTCTTCTGTGTTCTCTGAATAAACGTTTCAGAAGACGAATAATAAATAATTTCTGGATTTTATTTCACTCTATGTGTTTCCCTTAAGCGGATGGAGAATGATGATACAGCATGGACAAACTAATTAACGTGTGAATTTAATTGTGTTTCTTATTTAATGGAAGCATCCCAATTGCAAAATTCTGGGGTCTTTTTCTCAACATTAGCGGAATATTGTCAGTTTTGCTCATGTTTGCAAAGGAAATGCAACCAGAGACTTCCCAAAAAGTCCTGTTTATTTAATTAACTACTTGATAAATTCTGAATATATCTTCTTTCTTCAAACTCCGATTATTCAATACCAATACTGAAGGCAGAATAATATGTTTGGCATTAGCAGAGAGAGTTTGCCAAGTTTTAATGGTCACAACCAACATGCTGAAGTGAGCTGCTCAACCAACCCAAAAATGAATACATGAATTTTTATTTCAAACGTGGCACCAATTAATGAACTGGCTTTCTGATTACACAGGATTTCCTGCCAAGATGCATTATTTGACTATTTTGACTTTCAGTGTAAAATATAGATTACAAAATGTGCTTAGGAAAACAGAAGCATCTCCTTGGATGTCAAACAGAGTTTTTAAAAAGTCTGACAAATATGCACCGAGTAGCGATTCAGTTTTAAAAAATAAAGTTAAAAAACAAAGTTGTTCACACCAACCTGGAATAAGTTGAGCCAGCGACTGGTCGGAGGCAACAGGTGCTGTTGAGGATTAAATAAAAACCTGAAGTGGGGAATCCACAGAAAGTCACTCAGCAACATTCTGCTTTTCATTTCAAAGGACCGAACCAGTGAAAACCTTTCAACCAAATTTACTGTCAGAAACTTTTCTTAAAACAAACAAACCAAAATGGTTCCTTCGTTTAGCCAAATGTCTTACATGAGCAAACCCTCCACAAATCCCTAACAATACAGCGCCAGCTTGTTGGCTCCACTATTTCCTGTAAACTAAATAAGCCACTCGCATTATGGTGGCCTAAATCAATAGCTGCCCCATTAGTTCAACAATGCAGGCGGAACTAATTGTATGGTAAACAATTTGTGGACATGTGGTAATGTCTTACTTTTATGGATTTAGAGAAGTGGGTCCAGACACAAAAAAGGTTTGGCAAAATAAAGATCTTCAATAGATGGGAACAATAATTTCAGGGAGACGGAACGAAGACATTTACAGGTAGAGCTGTATTTTAAATATGATTTTAGAGCAACAGAATAAAATGGGCTACATAAAAACGTGCACCACATTCTTTTAAAAGTTTTGAAAAACACGTCCCTCCAAAGGTTATTATGGTTGACACAAAATACCAAAAATGTGACAGAAATAAAAACAGTAATTGATGGAGGTAAACTATAACTGGAACTGTGTTGCACATTTGTAAACGTAAGACATACTAAAATTCAGGGGTGTAATTTTAGCGATTCTACAATATTTATTGATATTCTTTTCCTCAAAAATTATCGCTTTTTCATCCGCGATACATTAAATCTTACTTTGAGTTATATCAAATCCACATGAATTAAGTGACAGCTGTCACGCATGACATTGTTTATCCAGTTGCACACGTACATTTAAAATGACATGTAATGAAACGATCAGTTACCATTAATTAAATAATGAAATAGATCAATTACATTATCTAATGTAAGTAAAAAAGACCAAAAAGGTTCCTTTTCTGCACAACCAAATCCACAAATCCACTCAGTTAACATTTAAACAAAGCAAATGTATAAAAGAAGCAACATTTATTACACCATCAGTTCAGTTTAATCCCAGTCTGTGGAACAGTCACACTCACTTTGTCCGTCTAAAATCTTTCAGAAAATTGTACAAATTTATCAAATCATGTCGTTTGTGATAAATATCGTATCGTGGTAATTTTAGCTGCAGAATTAAAAAAGGTCCCCGACCTTTGAAAGAACAAAAATTAAGACTATAACAAAACTAAATTAACAATGAAATAACACAATCCTGATCCCTTCCTCTTCATGATCACGCATTACTTTGTGTTGGTGTATCAAATTAAGTCCCAAGTCTGTGCTTGTAATGTGACAAAGTGATGAAAACTTAAAAGGTTAGGGATACAAGACACTGTAATCCGTGTGTGTGTGTGTGTGTGTGTGTGTGTGTGTGTGTGTGTGTGTGTGTGATATTGAAGCTACTTAGAAAACCAGATTAATGTGATGAATCGGCCTGCAGAAAATGTGGAATTTTGATGACTGGCTGATAATCTGACTGAACGAACTTATTAAAAACTGGTTGAATGGGAAAATTCATTAGGTTTTCCTCAAACAAGTGTCTTCTTTAAGATTCCTGTTCATTAAGTAGGGATTAAACATGTTCTGGCCTCTGTAATTAAGACAAGGAGTGAAGGAGCTTAGTGGGATTCACTTTAAAGGTTTTGTTTTTTTTAAATCCTCACCTTACACACACACTTTCACAACGGGGAACATTTGTGTCTCTTTCTGTGGAGGTTGTAGTGAAACCACGGCGTGTGTTGCAATCCGAACAATAAAGTTGTCTTCAGCGTGTCGTTAGGGGTGGAAAGTGTCACAGCTGTGGAAAACATAACAGAAACAGCGAGCGTACAGAGAGGCTGCAAATGAGAAAAATTAATGACTGCATTCTCCGGCCCAGATATTAGAACACCTCAGGCTATTCTTAGACAGCATAACTCTCACAGACAAACTACACGAATAAGCTCCACTGGAGGAAAACAGCAGGTACAGTTTTCTCGTTGTTTTATGTGTGAAAGACTTAAATATGTACTTTATTAGTCACCTGTAAAGGGACTTTAGCATTTCTAATTACGTCCAAATAGATCTCTGTGTTGAACCTGCCTAACCACGTCCGCAGTTTTCTATTTTTTATTTTTGGGGAATGATGCCCAATCCAGCACAGTGATAAACCCCTTCGACTTGGCGCCTTATCTGCCTGATCTCCCACTGTTTCTCCCCAATCAAGATTTGGTTCCATCTGTCTGCTGCACTTTTCATTTCCTCTGCTCCTCCCGTCCACCTCCCTTTCTTCAGAAGCTGCTCGTAAAAAAAAAAAAAAAAAAAAAAATGTTGCAATCGCATGCCAGCCAAAGTTTAATTAAATCTTTTAATTCATTTATTTATTTTGTTTTTGTCTGATGAGTATGCCAGATCATCACATGTCATTCATTAACTGATTTTTTTGTGCTCAGACATGGTACAACTGGTAAGCTTTAAAATGAGATATATCGTCATTATTTCCACTTTTTCCAACACTGTAACTGCTTTTTTTTCCTTCTTCTTTTGCAGCATTGCTTACGGTGGCTTTACGGTGCTGCTACTGTTGAAAGGTTAGGAGTTCACCTTGAGTTTTTCGAAGAGGTATCTAGATCTCTTTCCATCTCATTTACTGTCACAGTCTCTTAAACACCAGAGGTCTGCAGCTAGTTAAAACATCACGGGTTGGTTATGTTTCTGATTTTTGTTTTTGATTTGTGTCTTAATATCTAAGTTCCTCTCAACATTTAAACTACATTTGCTCATGCGGTTGATGGCCATTGACTACATTTTGACCTTTCAAGTGATTCATCCAACCATTTGAAATAAATGAAATTACATGATCGGAGCCAAAAAATCTGAAATATGTAAATGACCTACATGGTAATATATCATGGCTGTAAGACGAGAAACAACCATGTCAGAGAAGAAAAACATTACACTG
Source organism: Poeciliopsis prolifica (assembly GCF_027474105.1). NCBI lineage: Eukaryota > Metazoa > Chordata > Actinopteri > Cyprinodontiformes > Poeciliidae > Poeciliopsis > Poeciliopsis prolifica. The sequence goes on from NW_026562377.1 coordinate 23,737,554, forward strand.
CGCATGCCCCTGAACGCACCATCTCCATGATGAAACGTGGCGGCGGCAGCATGCTGAGCTCGATGGGAAGATGGATGGAGGTTCATGCTGCAAAAGACGTGAGGTTGGAACGGTCCAGTCAAAGGGAGCAAAGATTGAGTGCCATTTGAATTCAAATGGCATCTCAAGACTTCAGTCCGATTGGCAGGTTCAGCCAGACTGGAGGACGAAATCTGACACACCTCATCATGACGCCTCCATGAACGGAAACTCTTAACTCCACTCAGCTCAGAAACTTACCAGAGCTGTTTGTGATAATAACGTTGCTGCTCCTGCCATTCAGGCGGCATTCCCTCATTGTTTCCATTTCAACCCACCAAACAGGACGTTTCACAGCTAATGGCTGTCGTGCCTCTTCGTGGTCGGACCGCGGTCGCGATCAGCGCCGATCAAAACTCACACGCATTGTGCTGTTGTGTTCAGTAATAACGCGCCATTTGCATATCTGTGACAGAAACGTATTAAAGTCTTTATGCCTTATTGTTTATAAGAATGTATGAGGTGATGGGAAGTAAGGCTGCCTGGCATCGACTTAATTGGATTTCTTATCTCAGCATTGTGTGCTTGATGAAACAGTCCACGGGTGCGAGCACAGAAGTCACGAGTCAAGCGGGCTTTAACTTTTCGAAACTGTTTTCCTCATTCTTGTGGTCAACAGTCGTTTGATCAGGTTGATGTCATTTATCTGCCGATTAGGGAGCACTCACAGGCTTCCTAAACGGGTCAATTTTAACTTTAAAAAGTTTCTACAAGGTGTCTGTTGAGATACTGAGTCAAGCTACTAATTGAGTCGACATTCAAAATCTGATTTTGCAACATTTGTTCTGCGGTACGGAGGAGTGAAAAACAATTTCCCCTCTTTGGGAATTCCTCATTTTTTGCGAGTTTGTCCTTCTTTCGAGTTCGGCACACCGAACTACTTTAAATATTAGTGGAAGACAACACATGTACACAAAAAGTGTAGTTTGTAAATGAAGGTGTTTGTTGTCAAGGGAGAAAATCCAGCAAAGAACAACAAAAAGCGATGAGCTTAAACCGTGAGGCAGCGGTGGAAAACGACTGAAGAACAGATGAACTGATCAGAGGAGATGAGGAACAGCTGCGACTGGGAGGAAACCGTAAAACAGAGGGAGGAAAACTAATTAACACAAAGCAAACTGAAGAGCTACCAGCCTAAAAGGAAGAAGCCTGGCAACAATGTGAGAAAAACAAAATATATAAGAAGCAGAAGAGATAAAACAATAAGGAGCCCAATTTGTGCTCTCATTGCAAATGTGCTCAAAAGTTTGTGAAAAACTTGAGAAATTGACATTGTGAAAGGTTTTGCAGCTGCGGCGCTTCCATTCAAGAAGAAATTAAATAAAAATCACACACAAATAACTTCACACAGCAAGTCATTCAAAAAAATGTGCCGTCGTCCTCCTACCACTTCCTGTTGTCTTCGTCTGTTTCGCCGGTGGTGACATTTGCTTTTTGATCATGACTTGTAGGATCAAAAACCCCCCCCGAAAAAGCGTTTTGCAAAATAAGGAAATTGGATATGGCCAAATAAAACACATACTCCATTTTTTTTCTTTTTTTGAAATTCATATTTGATGTATCAAATTGTGAAATTATGCAGTCAACGGAAGCACAACTACAGAGAAAAGAACAGCATGTGGTAAAATCTCTAAAACAAAATTGACAAGGAAATGATGAAAGCAAACAGCCAGGAAATTCAACATGCTGATTTTATCTTGCCAAACTGAGCCACAAGCTGAAAGAGTTAACCAAAGTGTTAATTTTTCCTTACATGAAATAAAGTCCTGTGGGAATCTGAAAGTTGTGAGTTTGATTCCAGCTTCTTTCGGTGCATGATGTGTGTTTGTGGACGCCACAAGATAAATGTAGGAACCTGAAAAAAACTGCGTAAATTCAGTCAATTTACCATTTATGATGTTTGCTTTAATGGCTCATTCCACAGAGGCACGCTGTGATAAATACCCATTTACTGTCACTCTGCAGTTCGTTCAAAATGGAGGCGTCCTGTTGTCAGGAAAAGCGAAGCACTTTGAATGATTAGCTCGAGGTGACGGTGGTTTTCATCCAGGTCTTGACACACTCCGTCTCCACCTGAGCCGGGTTCTGCTTCACGTCTTTATTTCTGACATATCAGTGTAACTCGGAAAAATCGACCTTTAGATGCAATAAACGGTTGTGTTAATGTCTTGTGTGGCTGCAAAACACACAAGATGTTGTGTGTTTTGCACACAAAACACAAAGCTGGGGCTTGTATTTTGACCTGCGGGAAAAACAGTAAGAAAAAAATAATTTGTTGATGTATTTATGGGTGTTTTCCAAGGGACAGCCAATCATGCCGCTGCTCTGTACATCTGGATTGAAAAGCCTTATTGGATTTCAGACACGGGGAATTAAGTTTAAAGGCAGACTCGGAAACACTTTGTTTCAATTTAAGACAAAAAAAAACAACCTTTAATAAATGTTTTTCTTTCACCATTATGATTGTTTTGCTGAGAAGCAGAGGTAGAAGATGACAGCCACTGCATTATTTTTTGACACATGCTGTAAACACCGAGTCGTAAAGATGATGGTTGACTTTTAAATCTGCTTTATGAATTGATTGTCAGCGCTGCTGTTTGCGCAACGAGGCGCAAAGGGAAGAAATTCTCAGAAAAGTGGAAGGGAGACGGCCAACCGCAGCCTCCTGGTTTAGCAAGTAAATGAAACAAAGTCCTGAGGTAAAGGAGCAAACGTCTCCTGCACACCTCAGGTTCTGAAAGTAAATGCTGCAATTTTACCTTGAATAATTATAAACAACAATTGATTACACTCCTTTATGTTTCTAAAAAAACAACAACTTTAATTCATTTTTTTAATCATCATTATCACACATTCCAGATATGAAAAGCTTAAGCCAAAAGAGCGACATATATAAAAAAAAAAACATACTCACGGGACACTCTTACACTTGTACTCCAGCATACCACTGGATATGGCACAGCTACTGTACCGCATGTTACACTGATGTCACAGGTATGAGCGGATTGAAGCAGATTAAGCGAAGTATCAGCTGTATAAGAAGAGAAAACGTGTAGACAAAAGAAAGACAGAAGTTGAAAATGTGTACAGCTTTCAGAAGCCTTGGAGGCCTTTAACACAAAGATAGTCCATCGATACACAAATGGACTCGGGTTAGGATTGGGGTTATGAGTAGGGTTCACCCTATCCCTAACACCTTCAAGAATATCAGACATTACTATTTGTTACGCTGTAAGTTTCTGCTCCAGCGGCAGCTACTGCACCATTACAGAAAACAAGGTTCCAGTATGGCAGAGTGAACTGAACAAAAAAGTCTTTGGCTTATTTATTCCGAAAATGTGTGTTTGCAATTAGTTTGTTGAACTATGTTAACAAATCCCCCCCCCGGAAAAAAACACTCTAATACACCGAAGATTGTGTCTGCTTAAGGGCCAAAAGCCAAAAAACGCAATGTTAGTTTTAGAGATGTTGACACAGAACATCGGCAACAGAGGAACGAGTTTACCGCCTTATCACCAACTCAGTGTCATGGACGCCCCAGTCGCAGTTATCCTCGGCACAGATGATGCAGCACCCAGAGCCAGTTTCCAACAAACATGCAAATAGTGAGCCAGGACCCGATCCCAGCACCCAAATCCCTCTCTTTGCTTTCCCAATGTTTGGGGGAATAATGCTGCATTGTGTGCTGTGTCTGGTCGAGGGACACGATGGGAAAACCGTCAAGAAACATAATCAGAAAACAAATGTTGGTCATGGAGAAGAGACGACTGCCAGAGGAGAATTATTTTGCCAGTTTGACCAACACAACTTTGTCAAAAATGTCATATTTCACATTAAAAGGTAATGTATTTTTATTTGCAAACGACAAATACAACAAAAGAGTCATTGTTTTAGCATTCTGTGCCTGTTGCTGCAAGTACAGGTCTGCTGGAGAGATCTAATCTGTCATACACTGCAAAAACACTAAATTTTACCAAGTGTTTTTGGTCTAGATTTAAACATTTTAATAAGCTTGAAGGAAGACTGAACAGCCTTTTGCTGTTGCCAGGTAATAGAAGAGTGTTAACTGCTCTGTGTAAGGGAGAGATCAAGTGTGTGACTCGATGACCACCGAACGCTTCGGTACGTCGCTTCCTGCCGTTCCTGCAGTGGAGTCTGCAGAAACAGAGCGCAGGGCTGCTCTTCAGCCTGGTGTGTTTCTTGAGTAGCAGTTTCGGTGAAGGTAGATGCCTTTTAGAAACAGATTTCCAACACACACCGCTGAGGTCCACGCAGACTTGACCTTTGAAAACTCAAGCGTTTGGGACCAGTGGCGCCCCCCGGAGACGGGGCTGGTACCTCGTGAACAAGGGCAGCAGAAACTACCAGGTAACCCACAGATGAACAAACTGAAATGTTTGACTTCTTTTGGAATATGACAGGGAAATAAAAGCTGTCTGTCGTGTTGCATGAAGTTTCACAGCTTTCTATGCTGCCAGACGCAATTTACACTTGTGAGAGTAGAGAATCATCAGTGGCATCAGCAGTGACTGCTGTGGTGGAAATCCTGCAGCCAGAGATGCTCAGCCTCTTAAAGATGTTTCACACCATCTCGATGTTGAACTGCCAGTGCTGCGAACTTTCTGGCTCCGCCGTTAATCGAAAACATACATGAGGTCAATTAAAAATCCCCCAAAAAGATTTAACTCTTTTCTGCAGACACAAAAATTTTGTAGTTTTGTCCTAAACCTTTTTAGGAACATCAATTTCAAATCTGCTGTAGGGACATTTCATATTCTTTAATCCTAATCTACTAATCCTAACCTACAGAAGCTTGTTTTCAGTCAATAATTGTTCAATATTGAAGAAAAAATTATTCTTGTTTTCCCATTGGTATATTTTTTATTGTTATAAGTGAATTGATCAGTCAACAGACTGTACTTTTTCATCAATATTAAGGAATTATTGACTTAAAATAAGCTTCTATGTCTTGCTGCAAAGTTATTTGTCAGTCAGTTTCGTCTTATTTCAAGAGTACAAAGATATTTGCACTAGAATCTAAACTAATAATACTTGGTAAGAATTTGTGTTTTTGCAGTGTAGGAAGCTCATTAGGTGACGAAAAAGTTAATTACAGTCGCAAAATCAAAGTAGGAAGAGATCATATACAGGTACAGAGCTGAAGAGATTAAAATGATTCAGGTTTTATCTACAATACTGACAGAGAATCTGAAGCGTATGTCACCCCCAACCTCCACCTCCTGTGTGGACAATCACTGGCTGCTGTGTAAATGACCAACCAATGAAATTAAATGTTAACAAAATAGTGTTAGCATAAATTATCAATGTGATTTTTTTTTTTTAAAGACCGGAGTTGTTTTCCGTGGTAGGAGTCTGCTGTGGTTATCAGACGAGCCGCCGGCACCAACCTCTGGGTCCAATTAATCATGATTTATATTCTGTAGAACGAAGATAAGATACTGCAGACGCCTTTTGACCTCATTTCAGAGTTTCTTTTTTTTTTTTTTAACTATCTCTCTAACGACAAATCCTCGTCCTCTAAACGCAGTTTGAAGGCCAACATCTGGACGGCTGTTGAAGACAGAGTCCGACCAACAAAGCAAAACGCATTAAAAGCACGGTCTTGCATTCAAATAACAGCCGTGTGAATGCCTAATGTGACAGGTTACGCAATCTGTTAATCAGCCTGAATGCCAAACAAAGGAAGAAAACAGAAGCGCTGCTGTCAGGCTGAATGAGCAATCACACTTTTCAGCATCTTGTTGATCAGCAGCCGCTCTGCCCTCCTCTGCCGGTACGTCGATTTCCTCCAGTCACGTAATAGTGACCACTCAGTTTCACATGGACTGCATAATGATGCAGTTTGATTAGTTAATCAGTCTTAATACAGTGATGGAGTGAAAAGAGAGGCAGGGCGTCGTTAGCGTTAAATTTGCCACTGTAACCCGCCGCTGCGCAGCACATCCTGTACTGTACTTTGCAGCACATCCTGTACTGTACTGCCTGGTTCTGTTTGAGTTCAGAACCTGGCAGACGTCAGGGTTTTAAGATTTTCTTCTACCAGCGGAGACAAAGAACGACACGACTTGTCAGAAATAACTGACAGGAAAACAAAAACCGTCTGAAACAAAGTACAAAAAACATAAAATCCTACAAAGTATCGTGGATCTGGTTTCTAGCACATAAATCTTAGAACACTTTAAACACACGTGTCAAACTTGAGGCCTGTGGGCCAAATATGGCCCGCCATAGCTTCTTATGTGGCCCTCTAGATTCTAGACTAAACACAAAATGTGATGAATTATTACTTTGTCAATTAAATTAATGCCGTGTTTTTTTTATCTGTTTACTGCCAAATCATATCAATTAGTCTCTCCAATTTCTTGAGAATTATTGTGGAAATTCATGCAAAAAAAAAAAAATCCCCACAAATTTCTTTTTTGTGTGAATAATTGGGAGTTTATTGCAGATTTTGCTCAAAAATTGTCAAAAACTTTCTGACTTGTACTAAACATCTGCCTCAGCCTTGATGTCAGATTACAGACCATGATCTTAACAGTTGTATTTACCGTCATAAATAAGCAGAAATATCGCAAATATTTTCAAATCAATACCACAAACATTTTGACTTTTATATATATAAAAAAAGACAGAATCACAAACTCCTGGAAGGACTGAAAAGATGTTCAATAGTATTATTTAATTTTAAGAATTCATTGACATTTTAACAGTTTGGAAACAGGATTTACTGATAAATTATGGCATAACCGGCCCTTTAAGAGCATTCCCAATCTTGATTTGGGCCAAAACTAAAATGAGTCTGACACACCTGACTTAAAATTAGACAAAATTAACTTGAAGGACATTTTCAGCAAGACATTAGAGCTTGTTTTAGGTCTATATTTCCTTACTCTTTATTTATAAAAAAAAGTTTTAGTTCCACTTGCAGATTATTTCACTTATAACATGGAAAAAATGTCTCAATAGTAAAATAATCTGCCAGTGAAACTAGTACTTTGTCATCAATATTTAAACAAGCTGAACATTTACTTTTAAGTTAGTTTTGTCTTATTTCAGGTGTTCTAAGATTTTTGTTCTAGAACCTGGATCCAAAATACTTAGCAAGAGCTTGTGTTTTTGCAGTGTGTTGAAGTTTTCTGCCTGTAGCAAAAAGCACAATTTGTTAAAAAACATAAAAATAAATAAAAAAAACTCGCCTCCCTACAGACATTTTCAGAGGTAAATCAGGTGTTACTCTAATGTTGTCAGCGTCGAGTGAGAACATTGGAAAATTGAATTACTACATAACCAGCTTATATTGAAACAATCATTCAATCTCCGAATGTGGCAAAACCTCATCAGGATAATTGTCAGTTGTTTGCAAGTCAGAAGGCGACAACGATGAGGCCCAATGAATGTGATTGGGCCCCCAGATTACATATAATCCTATTAGATTTAACCTAAGATCCTTAACAGATTTACACAATTCCTCCCTTATTCGTTTAAGTGTGTGTGAGTCTGTGTGTGTGTGTTTTTGTGTTGCATGAGTAACAATTGGTATGCAATTGGTATGTAAAAAATAAATTCTGAAAGTGGGTCTAAGTGACAAGTGTGTTTTTGTACTTCTTGGTCAAATTTGATGAGAGGAACTGAGTGACATCAAACCATTTTCAAACATTTATATATATATATATATATATATATATATATATATGTATGATTATATACGAGTATATATATATTTGTTTTAAGGCAAGTTATCTGTTTGCACCAAATACAAATCTGAAACAGACTAAACTAAATAAACGATCTCTGGAATTAAACAAGCGAGAAAGAAACTGACGTTACAAACCTAAATACACTGAAAACCTACATCAACTCCTCACAGAATGAAATATGGAGTCGACACTAGCATGGCGTCCATCCATCTGCCTTAAATTAACACGCTTAAAACCAATATGCTTTAAAAATCCTAATCATTTTAACCTTTAACAAAAAAAACAACAACGAACAGAGCTACTAACATTGATTATAACCGAGAGTAAAAATGGTAGAAAGTGTCATTCATCGTTGTTGGAATGTCAAAAAAAAAAAAAAAAAAAATTTAATAAAAGGTAAAACTTGACATAACTGCTTGTGCATCAATGGAAAAGGAACAACCATCTATACTTCTGCTGAAGCAGCATACTTATAATTACGATTATTGTTTATAGAATAAACACCCAATAAACACGTATATCAAGTCTAACGGTTTGGTGCTTTAATTGGACCTTCTGCATTAATTTAATGGGACACTGAGCGGATCATATGGTGTTGGGTGTCCAGAAATATTTCTAAATGGTTAAGTTTGTCTTACTTATAGGCAAAAGCAAAATGGTGGCAGCCTCTGTTCAACCGACTGCAGTGTGCAGTAACAGGTGGGGGAGGGGACAAGCTGCATGTTTCTATGATCCACACCATCAGAGAAAACACATATTACTCTGGAACTTCCTCTGGCATCTTATTGAAAACTTCCTAAACAGAGCGCCAGTGATGCAGCCAAACTTGCAGTACCGTAATTCCGCCACACGTAGCGCTATCTGAAAAATTCCAATGGCTTCTGAAAGGGGAGGCGTTGCGCTTTCCAGCCAATATCGGGTTATTATGATAATTTGTTTTAGTCACAGGACATTTAGAGAACTGCGTAGAATTAAAATATGTAAAAATATCTAGGTGGACATTTTAAATTTAGGACACAAATGGTTTTAAAATGACTGTAAAACCAAATATGACCACAAAAATTTAAAAACTTGATACGGGTAACACCTCATCGCTAGTCCCATCAGATAGCTGAAAGTAATGGTGAAGATATTCCAATAATAACTGTGTATATTGTACCATGTGACTACTTCATAAACTTATTGATAATCAGTCAAAGCCAGGCTCTTCCCATCTACTCTATAAATGATAACTCCCTGATTATTGTTACGGATAGTATCTACCCCTCCAAAGGAAGGCACTAGGAACGGTTTGTGTGTCCTTGGATTTTCATCGGTTCGAATCGACCGGTGGCTGGAGAACAGTATTCCTACAACACAGAGCCGTCTACCTGCCTGAGCAGACTGGAGTCCCTGTGTGTGGCTCGCTGCCCGCTTGTCCTCACCGTCCTTTCTGACTAGAAACTCTGCTGTGCTAGATTCAGACGCCTAAAGTCACTACAGCAGAAACAGGCCAGATGTTGCTCTCTTACCCAGGCAGCTCCTTCCAAAAAGCGCCTGACTTTCTGACTTTTGATTCCAGTTCTGCAGAGTGCGTTGTACTAAAGGTAGAGATATCCGACCCAGTACACAATGTTGAAGAGCAAGAAGGACGTGGGGAAAAACACACGCGAGTACGCGTCCAGTTCCAGTAGGTCTATGTGGACTCTTCCTCTTCTCCAAGCGCCGCCTTTGCATTCTTCAAAGCAGCAGAAGAAGCTCTGGCAGTCTTTCCCGTCCAGACACTCATAGACGCAGGCGTCCTCGAACTCCTGCCAGTACATGGCGTTGTTTAGAGCGATGACGGTGTGCGGAGGAGGTCTCACATCCAGCACAGAGAAGTTCTGAAACACAAGATGTTGTAGATTGAATATTTCAAAGCTAAGTTTGTTTCCTCGTGTTGGAAAAACTCAACGACGACTGTATCAGCTGTACCAGCGTATGCTTTAGTGAGATTTTTATGTTAAGAAATTAAAAAATATTTTAAATGTGCAGAAAAGGGGATGAAAATGTGAAATCAGAGGATATTTAGTTACAGTTAACTTCAGTTTGAAATTGATTTTTGTTACCAGCGTCATTTATTCATTCACTGCAGAGTCCTTTGGGGATTCTGCAGTGAATCCCCAAAGGATGAGTCCTTCCAGTCCGGATCCTGACACACAAGATGATGAATCACTCCACGCACTAATGGCATGAAGTGGTTCAGCGTAGACTTTGTGTCTCCTAAGTGTTCCTTGTTGTAGAAATGGGGCTGTCTGGGTGGATGACGGAGTAACTTGTGTCGTGTGATGTTACGAGTGGAAGAAGTCTGTGAGGTAAAATGTAAATGTCTAAATGAAATTTACGTTCTACTGGAAATATAGATCCGTGTTCTCCTTTGTTGTAAGATGTTCTCATCTTTGCAGAAATATAGAGTTTAAACCAGACAAATTTGCTCCAAATGAATTGAGCTTAATGACGTGACAAATGATTACTTGTTACATTAAATTATAAACCCAAGACTTGCCGTTGATACAGAAACGAATGTTGGATGTTTCTGTTTCAACTTTAGATATCACTTTACTTTCTACATCAATTTATCCAGTCGGTGAATTCATCATATTTTGTTGAAATCCGTTTTGACTTTGACAGTTTTACGCCTTTCCCCGACGGTTTTGTTGAGGTCAACTCAACAGGTCAAACAGAGCGAATTTGAAGGATTGAATCAAACTCTGCACCCACACCAATCTCCAGAAAACCAACTAAACCAATGGAAAAAAGAATGAGGAAAGCATATTTTTCTTTTTAGCTTCTGTATTAAAGGGGGTTTTAGATAAAAGCCAAATTTTGTTGATTGATTTTCAAAGCAATGCAATGGCAGCACATCCCAGGGGGTCACTACTTTTTATAGACACTATAGATCTTTGATAGAATTAAATAAATAAATTTATGTTGCGGCTAGGTGGCTTTGCTAACATTTGGGCCTTGAGGTATGCTGTAGTTCTTCCATATTATATATAAAATCCCACTGAGTCAAATTACGTGGCTTCAGTCCTAGTTGGAAACCGTAGAATAAAAACTCGACTGACACACATGAAGAATCTCACTCAGGCCAAACGCACCAGCCTTTTAGGCTCCATGTAGCTCGGCCTCTGAATGCTGTATGAGTAGTAATTTAACGTTGCGTACTCCATCAAGGCAGCAAAGACAAACAGGAAGCAAACGGTGACGAAAAGGTCCATGGCGGTGACGTAAGACACTCTGGGCAACGACGTCCTGGCCACGCTGCTCAGAGTGGTCATGGTGAGGACTGTGGTGATCCCTGCAACAGCAAAAAGGGGGGGAAAAATGCATTCAGTTGGAGCAAAGATAACGTTTTTTTTTTAATTTAACAAAATCACAGTCCAAAGAGTCGAGTACTTTTTAAATGTACACTGTTTCAGGTGGATCTGAGTTTCGGTTCTGATTAACGAGCTGAAAACTTAATAAAACTCGATGAGTTCGTATCGACGCACTTAATGAGCACATCTTTCGGTTTCTTATACTCCAGTTTTTTCCCTTCATGAGTTTTAACGCCGGTCAGGTTTCATTGACGTTCCCATGGTAACCAGCTGGCATCTCACACTTTTCCTTCATCCCTGGGCTGCCGTGGTGATTGCCCTCATCCTCCTCTGGCAAACATCTGAAGGTGTTGCCATAGCAGCAGGTAAACACCTGCGGAGCATCCATGTTGAGGAAATGAAGTTTGTTGGCTTTGGTCATTTTATGCATTCATTAACTTCTCCTGCATCGTTGGTGAACATCCTTTAAAGAGATTATATTTTTTTTTCACCTACAATCAAGACTGTCAGAAGAGTTGTGATAAAAACTAAATATGACATCGATTCAACAGTTCAGCTGGATTCAGACTCAATATCAGCAGCCACAACTTAAACCTTGAGTCAGTCTCAAATGCGAGATATTGGTGGCCAACATTGTGATTAGTTTGAATTTTTCTTATTTCTGTGGCGCAGAGAATCGAAACAAATTGTGAAGGAATTTTCCTTCTCTCTAATTTACAGCAGCGCTTCAGTTTAAACGGCTTCAATGTTTCAATCAGCAGTTAGAGGTCTGGACTTTGACTGGGTCAGGACAACGCTTCTATTTTTTAGTTATTCAGGCACTGAGCGCACCGGAGACCGCTCCAGAAGCAGGAAGCGGACTGCAGCGCAGGGCATTCTGGGTAGATGTAACCAAAACAAATGCTAAGAGTAAACATTAAATAAACATTAAAACCTGAGCCCGCTCACTTTAAGGCTATAATTTGTGTAGAAGGAAGTTGAACTCGTGTCTTCTTCAGAGGTTTCTGTGTCGTTACAATCAGGCGTCCTTGTTGCAGCGCCACCACAGGCGAGGAGATGGAACAGGTTTCTCAATTTCTTTAGGTCATTTCACACAGCGCAGTGTGAAAACGAAACGCAGCAGACGGAAATGTAGCAAATGTTGAAACTTTGGTCCCCAACTGAAATGAATTGACTAGAATATCAGGTGTGAAAACGCCATAAGATGCAACTTCTCACACCTGAGCTGTGATGCCACAATTGAGATTTTCTCCTGGAAACTCTTCTAAGCAAGCCGTGATATTTCAGTCTTTATCTGATGTAGACGTCAGGAACCGAAATGTTTATCATGCAAACTAAGTCCTATAACGTCAGAGATGGAGCTCTTCCATCTACAACCTCCAGACGTACGCAGTCTGATCTGCGGGGAATTTACCAAAAAGATTGCCAGCCGGCTATCTTAAATGTTTTCCACTTAAATATTTCCTCAGCGTCCAACGATAGTCATCAAATAGATTGGAGAATGTCTTCTGACCCTTCCAGGATTGATGGGCAGCAACAATTTCATCTCCAAGCCGTTTTGCTAATGTTTTTCCTGCTGGCATTTTGTCAGCACACACCTGTGCGCTGCAGAAACTCCTGCTGGTATGGAGACGGTCACACTTGCTGATGATTATTTAATTGAGTGCATTCAATTAGCAGCACCTGGATGCTGATTTGTCTCTTACATCCCAGGATGTCACCCAGGTTCCCCCTTCGGTTTTCCCCAGTTTTTCCAGTGTGATAGTGACACAACACAGACGCTGGTATGGCGCAAATGACAGAGATCAAATTCAATTCAAATTCAAAAATACTTTAATGACCCAAACGGGACCTAAATGTCGTTGGAGCTCGTATTAATTCAAATCCTTCAAAGCGTTTTTGCAGATGGTGGCAGGACAGATCTCTTGTATTGCAGTGGATAAATAAACACGATCACACGCTCACTCATCTGTTGGAAACGCACTGAAAAAAGCAAACGGACGATCCAACTTAAAAAAATAATGTTAACTGTCACAAGTAATCAAATTAAACTGTACATTTATTATGTTGGTTAGGCTGTTATGTTGAACAAAGGCAGATAAAGTAACTTTGACAAAGTTACTTTGATTTTCTGTCAGAAATGAACATAATTATATTAAAAGTTGGAGCTCTGTTCTCTTTCTCAGTGCAGTTGTAGATGAGCGTAGGAATTAATTATATGCTAATAAAGTCAATGGTGAGAAAAAGTCAAATCATTTACCTTTATAAATGCCAGTGGTCTGCACAACAACAGAAAGGACATGCACAAAAATAAAAAAGACGGCAGCAGCGCTGGTGAACATGGAAAAAACTAATTAATTGGCAAAGAAAAAGTGATATCAGATGATGAGTAAAATGTAAATCAACAAAACGTAGAAACTTTGCAATTTTGCTCTGAAATGTAAATGACCTAGAGCTGTTCTGGCCGGAGTGGCGTCCTTTTTGATCCAGAAGGAAACCCAGGAGAGAACCACGGTGAGAATGCAGGGGATGTAGGTCTGGATGGTGAAGTAGCCCATCCTTCTGCTCAGGTCAAAGTACACCGTCATCACCACGTAGTCACCTGAGGTTACAAATGTTACAGCACTTACCAAATACTTGTAAAAAAGAGCAAATTACACAGCAGAAAGTCGAGCAGCAGAGTTGAGAATGTGAGTCGCACCTGGAAAACCAAATCTGTTTGTGTCAATCTAAACCATTTATATGAACCTGCTGCTGCTGCTGCTGCAAAAACAGCAAACCGCCACAGAGCAGATTGGTGCCTCCATATGCGCAACTTTTTCAGATTTTTTTTTTCTGCACGGAAACCAAAACATACACTAAAAAAAGTGGGACAGATGTATGACAGTAAATGTGTGGTGAGAAGGTTTTGGTTCAGAGTTTTACAGAACCGTCCTTTAAACCTCTAAACTGTTAAGAAATGGATTCAGAGGGAAAGATTTGTTTTAAGATTTGTGTGAAAAAAGGATGAGAGGAAATTGCAGAGTCTGAACACATATGTCTAGTAATAGATGATTCTATCTTAGCATGCTTAAAAAACTCATCACTGTGTCTTTACTAAAGTCTTATTTGCATTGTCTGTTATTTCTTCTCAAGTCTTATCTACATAATTTTTCTACCTTGTCTTTTTGCCAACAACATAAACAATACTGTACAATGGAAAGTCAAACAGTAACTAAAAGCTCATCCTGATTCCTGTCATTCAGGGTCAGACAGAAATAAACTTGATGTAAATTCTGCTTTCTAATTTAGTTAGATTTAGTTTAATTTACTTTAAAGTATTTACACATTAGTGTTTTTCTACTAAGAAAACAGTGAATTATCTGCAGTGTTGGATTAAATGTAAAGCTCAGAATAAACTTGTTTCATTCTCGTCTCTTCAAAACCCAGAAGAGAAATTCAGCTGCAACTTAAAGGTTTTATAGTCCAGCAACCTTAGACACCAATTCTTTTTTTTTTGTAACAAATGTGAATATTGTGCAAAAAATATGAAATGAAGCTCTTTTTACTTTATTTGACATGTAGTTCTGAAAGTGACTCATTTATGCTAATCTCATCTCCTTCATATTTTTGGCTTACATGAACCCATTTATGGTTCTCCTCATAAATCTTGACGTTTTGTTGTTCAGATGGAACCGTCTCACACATGTCCACACTGATCGGCAAAACGTCTCCGGGTCGTAAGCGCCAGACTTTACCCGCCGTCGTCTTTATGACGTCCGTTGTGTTTCTGAGGCCCATGAAGTCGAACTGGTACAGACGCCAGGACTTCTGGTCGGCCGCCTCCACCGAGTTCTTCCTCCACTTGTAGATCATCTCGTCTTGCGAGTATCCGTCTAGAAATACACAGAGCGTGTGTGTTTGCCACACATCCTAATGATTGATTCCCCACAAACACACACACACACGCACAGAACTGGGGTCACCCAGAGCTACATTTGTCTTGAGTTGGAGGCCGGCTTAATGAAAAGTCCAGTCGGTCTCACTGTGGGGCTCAAACTTCACACGACGTGAACCGTGTGAAGTTTGAGCCTTTGGAGGGTTTTCATTATCAGTCATTGCAGGTTAATGTTTGGGGTTTCTTTGCCAAACTCCAACTGGAGATGTTATCATCTCCAGCAGAAACACTGACTGAATTATAATCCTGCTTGATAGTGATTTAACATAATCAATTTCAAATAAACTGTGAATTGTTGGGAAATTGTTCCTCCAATCCATCGCAATTCATCAACTAATCCCCATTTAACGCGACCTATTTCATTAAATCAAACATAACCTCGTCGCTACACTCACTGCATGATTGGTTTGGATATTCAGCAGATGATAATGATCAGTTCATGAGAATACTCCTGATTTATAGGTGAAAAAAATTCAGACGGCATAATCATCAGGACCAAACGTCACGTCTTGTTTGATTGAACCTCTGTGGAATCAGAGAGTTGACTAGACGATCACAGTCCCTAAAACACACACTCCGCTCTCCACCGGCACTAAAAAGGTATACACACAGCTGTTCAAAATTACAGGCTATCAAGAAAAATGAAATGTTCACCTGCATATATTATTTCAAAGTCTTTTCCTCCAGTAATGCTGGATTTATCTGAAACTGAACAAAAACTACAACAAAAAAGATGGGAGAAACCTAAAAGAAGAAAATAAAATCACCGGTTTGATAAAATGTGCACAAATGAACTCTTTGAACACCCAGATTCATTCTTAATCAGCTTTAACCTGCCATCTATTATACTGGATCCAGTTCATTTGTCACAGAGTTCAGTTGCATCCTTTTGCTGAGACCATGGCTCGTGGTGCGTTCACACCAAACGCATTCTGAGCGTCTGGTTTATGTTCAGTCTACATTTAGGTGCCTCGAGATTTGAACTGTTTGGAGCGTTTGAAGCGTCGAGCGGAAAACAACGGCTCGAGCTGATGCGCCTTCGCATAGACTTGGAACGCAAACCAGACGCGCAAAACACCGGCTGCGGGAAAAAGAGGTGAAGCTTCTGCACTTAAAGTTCACACCTGTCGAGCCTGAAGCGTCGGGCGCGTTTGGTGTGAACGCACTATTACAGTGAGGTTACACAGAATCAACAATGATCTCATATTAAAAAAATAAATCAAATAAAAAGATCAAATTGGAGGAAATTGGGACAATAGTGACATTTCAAAGAACCACAACCTGACAACATCAAGTAAACAAAAAGACCTGAAATCTTTCACCAATCTAAAGAAACTCAAGAACAGATGGGAAACAAAGTCACTGACATCTACCAGCTTTGACAGTCAAAACTCCCATTTCAGGCTCAATTCAAGAGTTTTATCCCTTTAAAAATCTGTCAAAAATACACAACTGATACATCTGTAAACCATTTATTTTCAATAGTAAAGAATTAGTTGAGATTAGGCATCAATTCATAAAACCTGGATGTCGAGTTGCCTTTGCCTTAGATGCGATTTTTAAACGCATCTTCATCTCTTTTGTCTCCAGACATTAGCATGAAGTATCTGACTGTTCCAGAGCCCAACAGGTACGGCGGCTCCGTAAATAAATGAAACTTTTTCCAAATGAGTAGAGCGACATCGCCATGGAAACATGCGGACTGATCCTCGGGTGAGGAAATGCGTCTAATGGATCTCAGCGGGATGTTTCCACAGACGAGGCCGTCCAGCAGGCAGGTTGTAAGCTCTGATAGGCTGCATGGGGCGCAATCACACCGAATGGCTCTCCGAAGCCACAAGATGACACATTATCCACACGTCACGCCTCACTTTCGGCCTCGCGCTCCTTTCTTCAAAGCAGCGCTGAGATCGCCGTCAGATGGACGGGAGAGCCTTTCATGAGCTGAGCAGCCAAACACAGGAAGTGACCAATCGTGTCACAGAAGGCGCCGGCGGTGGACGGACAATGACTGACAATCTAAGGACACCGCATCGAAGTCTGTGTTTTTAAGACACATTTAAAAGTGGATATTTGATTGTCCACATAGTAGGTGATATAAAAAAATAAATAAATACTGAAGAGAATTTGTTTTAATTACTGTTTTTATTCTTATAAGAAAAAAATTTAATCTTCAGACAAAAGAGAAAAAGATGCAAAAAAATTAAATTCCAAGTCTCTCTGTCCTAGCAAGTTCAGACTGAAAGCAAAAAAAACAAGATGGTGAAAAACAAAACCCGGAAATGTCCACATGGGACATTGTGGGCAGTTCTTGCTGTTTGTTTTTTAGAAATGATTTCTGAGTCTAACAAATATGCACATGTTCATTCATGAGGATGATGATAATAATGATATTCAGACTGGTAGCAGCAACTGATGCTGGAATCAAATCCAACTTTCTAACGCAAAGATTACTGAGGCTGTGTTCACACTGCAGCCTGAAGTGAGCCAATTCAGATTGTTTTTGCTGTAATGTGACCTGTAGCTGATCTTTTAATGACTGTCTGAACAGCACAGGTCGGATTCTTTTCTAATGCGACCCGGGCCACTTGCATATCTGCCAAGTATCCGATTCAAATGCGACCGAACGTAAAGGTGGGATGAATGCAGTACTCAACAAAAATGTCACTATTCTGCCTCCTGATAGTGGGAAGAAAAACAACAACCTTGACAGGCTATCATGGGGATTAAGTTGTTGATATTCTGCTCCGGTCAACAACAAACTTTAAAAGTGTGCGCTATTCTCCACCATTAGCATCCTTGCTTACTTCCACAGACGCTGATCACTTCTTCCTTTCATGGTTCAGCTTCTTGTCTGATGTGTTTTAATAAAAGTATAAACAAAACCCACAGATAGGAGTTTACATGAACTCCCCATAGAGCATGAATATTATTTATTTTACCCTTCTCTCTGGGTTGTAATGATTTATTGAATTGTTTTTTTCTGGGTGACAGGACTTCAATTAATTCTAAAAACAAGAATTCAGCAAATAACTGAATACATTGTAGATTGTCTGAAGTGGGTCAAAATTCAACATATGGGCTTGACATAATCCAATATTTGAATGATTGTTTCTTACTGAGCTGCAGCTGAACTACTTTTTGCAGCCATCAAGGCATAATCCTGGCTGATATTTAACCGGCCTTTGTGTCCAAAATGGTTCATTTTAAATTGGTTGGTTTCCTGCCACATATTTGGCTTTTCATCATGACCCATAAATTTTGAAAAAGGAGTTGAAAAGGCAATTCCAGAATTTTAATGTAATCCTGCTTTATTCATTACAAACTCAGGGAAGCAGCCAAATGAGATGAACTCTACCAATTCTGATTATAGGAGTGAAAAAAAGTAAATTATGCATATGTATCCACATCTGGCCAAAATGATGCAAACACAGAATAAAATCAATCGAACCTCCAATTCAATCCCGCTTTTAAAAACCGTTAAAGTTGCTTGTTGTATTATTGTTCTACCTCCCAAAAAATAATAGATTTTAAAATTAACAACTCAAAACGTGCTGCCAGAGAAATGGCATTTATACTCTGTAGCTTTGCACAGAGTATAAATGCACATTGCAGCAGGTACTAATATACTTCAGTTATTCTGAATCTAAATCCACTTTGTGTTTAGTTCAATACATATTCACTTTAAGGTTATAGATAAGCAAATGCTATATATGTTATCCGAGCATTCATAAAGTCTTCCAGTTTCGGCTTGCAGATAAAGCACCTCCTGTGCTGCTTTTGACAAATGAACAGTAGTCGCTGGGCGCGGTGCGTGAATCTCCACAGTGGCTGGCAGCACAGTGATCCATCTTATTCTGCCAGGTGAGTGAAGGCATCTGTTCTCTGGAAGATTTAAAGGGGCGGTGTTATGTCTTTTCCAGGCACACAGTGCCAATTTATAGGAAAAATAGCCACTGTTGATTTCAGTGGCTATAAAAATGCTATATACTGTATATATCGAATACGACTTAAAAGAAAATTGACTATGCAATTTAATGGCTTGAAATTGGGGCTCTGTCTCTTTAAAACCTCCTGCTCTTTCTGAAACTCCACCTTGTGGAAGTCATAACGATATGACTCCTCTGTTAAACCTTTAATAACGTTTATTGACAGCATTTCTCCGAGAAGTAACCCCTGTAATGAGCTCAGCAGATGCTCAGTTAAAGCAGGTCTTTGCTAATTGCTGCTGGCTAGTCTGAAGGAGCTGAGTGCGGGCTGCTCTGTGAGGCAAAAGCTCAATAGATGGGAAACGGCAGCTCCGAGGGCGAGTTTCGTCTTGAAAGCGGCACTAGGTCCCACCAGGCGTTTTGTACAGCTGAATGATTGCCAGGGTAGATTTCTCAAACATGCACAAAATAATGAAGGCAACACTCCTGGCGTGTTTTTGATGAGGGAATGAGCTGAAGTATAACACACAGATTGGTTTTAAAGTCCTTGCAGCTGTAAGTAAACATTAAGACCGCGAGGATTTATCGAAGCGTCACCTAACGAGGTTTACTCACAGCTGGAGAAGATGAGCGGACACGAGTGTTCATCCATTGGAAAGTTGTGTAGCTGCAGCTGGCACTCAGCATTTATAGTTAACCTGAAAAAAAAAAAACAATAGGGAAAACTGAACCTCAGTTCATTAGAAACTTTTCTTAATAACAGCATAAATAATGTCGGCACACAGTTGACTGTCACTTTCGATGCTCTCCAGTTATTTTTGTGACATTTTCGTGCTGCAGAGAGTTCACCCGTCTCCTCCGGCCGACGTTTGGTGAAGTGTTTTCGCTTTTCCCACAACTCTGAGTCCAGCAGCCTGAGTGTAGTGCAGCAGGAAACATGCAGAGGTCCGTCAGGAGCCCTGCTCACTTTTTATACAGCGAGCACAAGAAAACAAAAGACAGAAAAGACAAGCGATGCACAGTAGCTTGTGGTATATGTTTTGAAGTGTCAAATGTCTTTTGAAAGTGAAAAATTTCCCCCAAAAAACAAAAAAGGCAAAAAAGATTCAGCAAAAGAAAAAAAATGGGTCCCTTGGTGGCCATTTAAGTCCATATTTATCTATTTTGCAATTTCTACGGAAAAAACTTTGTAACGCCAATCAAATAACCTTGATTGAAAGACATTTTTCTCTGTCATTCATATTCCCTTAATTATGGGTTACAAACAAATAACAAAATAAAACACTGGACAATAACAATTATGGAAAACAATTTATGACAAAATGATAAAAACTGAGAATGCGTGGTGGCAATGAAGTGCAAACAGTCATTGGCACGATTTACTTCTAAAACAGACAGAAAATATCAGACATTATTGTCTAAAAACACAGTTTGTGGCATAAAGTAACATAAAGCTAGCACGCTACTGACCTTCGATTACACTGGTCGGCAGCCAAAAAATTTTCTGTCAACTGTTTTAGGGTCATTTTGATGAGCTGAGTTCAAACGTCACTTTGGTTTTACTCAATCAGGTCGACTTTCTGAGCTACGGAGCAACATGAGCGTCAAAATGCACGACTGGTTCTCACAACTGGATCGGTTTGCTGAGGATCAATGAGTGGTGAGCAGGAGGAGAGACTCCATCAGGACAGAAAAGAGACGGAGAAATTTACACAATGAAGACGTAATGTTCAATACACATTTACTACTTACCCTTGAATAATATCAGTGGTTATTATTCAATTTACAGAAATCCAAGTTTGTAATATTTAAATACACTGTTAGAAAACTTTTTTTTCTCCTAAAACCTTTTTTTGGATGAGAAATATTAACAGAGATGAACTGATAATGTCATGAAAATGTGACCAATTTGATCAGAAGATCAGATTTCCCGAAATAATGTGTGGCTGCACTCAGTCCGGATCGTCTGGACCTCCTTATGATCATGATAGCAGCCTGCCTCCTCTTTCACATCAAACAGAACCAGAATCAGCCAAGACAGCATGAAAGGAAGTAAGTAGATTCTCAAGTATGAGGTGTGTTTCCCTGATGTGGCTTTCTCCACTTTGTTAGAAAGGATGCAGGATAAAAGCAGCAAATGTAAAGTTAATGGAAGGACACATTGGAGTGAGGAGAGGAGGTAGGAGCTGTATAAAATATGTTTCTTCTTCTACTTTTGTTTCTACGCCACAGCGAATCATCCGTCTCTATTTTGTCCCATCCTCTGCATCCTTTACTCTCACACCATCTACCTTTATCTTGTCTTTCACTACATCCGTAAATCTCCTCTTGACCTTCTGCCGTGTGGCTCCAACCTCAGCATCCTTCTACTGATGTAAACACAGTCTGTCCTCTGAACATGCCCAAATCGTCTCACTCTGGCCTAGAGGACTTTATCTCCAAAACATTGGACATAAAAACATTAGAGAAGGATCCTATTATGTTAGCAAAATCCTCCCTTTCAAAGAATAAATGTGTTAAATGTGTTCTCAGATCAATCAGGCTGAGGATGGATTCAGTTAGAATCAAAATACGTAAATGACAATAAATTATCTGCTGGTGTTGGATCAACGTTCCGGACCTCTCAGGTCTCCTGGTTCTGGTTCTTCATCCACAGAACCAGAGACAAACATGGAGAAGCAGCATTCAGCTTCTATGCACCACAGATCTGGAGCAAACTTCCAGAAAACTGCAAAACTGACCGGAAGGAGCGTCGACTACGCAGACGAATTTGCAGTACCGTCATTCCGCCACACGATGCGCTGTCTGGAAAATTCCAACGGTTTCTGAAAGGAGAGCCTTTGCGCTCGGGTTAGTACAGGAAAATCCCTCCCGCTGTTGCGGGAAGTGAAATTAATTTGATGGTCACTCTTTTAAGAGACTGTAAATTGCGAGAATAACTGTCTGGATATTGAAAGTTCCAGTTGACATGGACAAATGGACAAATTTATTTACTCACAGGACATTTAAAGAACCGCATGCAATTAAAAATAACTAAAAATATCCAATAACTACTTATTTTACCTTAGGATTGTTTAAATTTGTCTTTCAAGTTGCATGGACAAAATTTCTGATCAGACGAATTTATTGAACATCACATTGAATTCTGCTCAGAAACATTTAGTGTGAACATTTATTAAAATAAACATTTTCTTAATAACACCAGTCAGATCATTATAACGAGCTTCCATCTCAAGATACGGATATGTTGGAAAACACAAAATCCAGGTCAAGCACAAACTATCAAGCAGGTGGGCAGTGAACACAAATTCATGCCTGGAGTAGAAACCTCTCTCTCCCCCTCATGTCTTGTCCAGAGTTAGCCGTGCCAAAGTTTTCGACAGAGACGCAAACAACCAGGAGCAAACATTCCTCGTAGAAGTCTTCCTCATCCTGACAGCAGGAGGTTTACCTTGAGGACAACTACGAGGTAAGCAGCCAAGTCAACAGCAGAATATCTCCTCGTCAAACGCCGAGACTGAGATCCATTAAAGCTCAGATGCTTTAAGTCCCGTCTGACGATTTGACGACAGACGGGACGTCAAGTCTGTTTTTGATGGCTGGAGCATCAAGACAGACCTGCATCAAGGTTTCCCCAATGCCACTCAAAGCTTTACCTGCTGCCAAAGGTGCTTGAGTCACTCACCAGTTCGAATTGGTCCGTCCGTCTCCACGAAAATCGCAATCAATTATTAAATGTTCAGAAAAGCATTATGAGCACTAAAGTTCAGTTTCAGACTCAAGAGTTTGATTTCAGCAATCATTTTCTTTCCGTATCACACAGCAATATTTGTTGGTTTTCTTTCGGCCAGATCGGGGTCGTTACCTTAAGGTGTAAAGTATTTTTCCGTCGTTCCATATCCTGAGCAGCTGGTTTGGCATCGTGATCCAATGGGAGTCTGCGGTCTTGGAGTTTCTAAAGATGGTGTCCGGCAGCCAAATGAGTCCAACCATGTTGCTGTTCAAGGTCAGTATTTTCATTGTGCTGTTGTATCTGAGGCGGGTGTCTGTCCACGTCTGGGCGAAGATGATGTCAATTTGGTACTCCTGTCAAAATAAAAGAAGAGGAAAGGAGCACATAAAATCTATTCTTTCATTGAAAATCTTCTTAAATGTGTTGTCTTAGCGACACAGAACGCAATGTTGCAATATTGTGTGTTTGAGAAATATTTCTCATTCACGGCTGTGACTGGTCAAAGTGTTTGTCTTTTTCCTTGTTGGTTGCTCTTTCTGTCAACTCATTTGTTTCTATGCTAAGTGTAGTCGCTCCAGGTCCAGAGATCTCCTCAGTCCCTGTTTGTTTGTTTGTTGCTTTTTTGCTGACAGAAATGATAAAAGGCTGAACAACAAAGAAAGTAAAATGTGAGAGACACGCCACAATTAATCATTCATGCTAGATTTGCCTGTTAGCCCAGGAGACTGTAAGAAGAGTGCATCAGATGGATGATGATTGATGCTACCCAGAGACTCGCAAAGGTATTCATAACTCTTGAACTTTGTTTCTCTACAACAACAAACTTCAATGTGCTTTGCTGGGATTGTATTTGACAGAACAACACAAAATAGTGGCTTAGAAAACAATTTGAGAAGTACGGCGTTTGTATCCAGACCCCAGAGTCAAAAGTTTTCTGGAGATACAATTTCACTGTAAGACCCTTCAGGTAAATCATCGCTGATTTTGTTCAGCTGGAGACAGAAAATGTTGCCTGTTTGTTTTTTTCCTTTAAAACTCGGTCAGATTGGATGGAGCAACCCCGTGAATGCACATTTTTTGTGCCAACATATGAATATGTTCGATTCTGAACGACTTGCATCCATCATCATATCGACTTCCACCAACTTCCCCATCCCCAAGAAGAGTGTCTGCAATCACCAGGCTTCATTCTCATTAGGGTTTCTTTAAGGTGATAATTATTTATTTTTTCTTAAATCAAAAACAAGGTGAAGAAGAGATTTAAAAAAAAAAAAGATAGAAACAAGTTGTATGTTTACAACTTGTTTCTATCTTTGGTATCTGTGGTATTCTATCTAGCAGAATACCACAGCTCGCTAGCCGCCGGCTGCTAATGACACAAAAGATTTGCATCTTCCCCGTAACTTTCAGCTTAAAACACAACTTTTTTTTCACTCTTTTTGAGGCATTTGATCATTTAAAGAAACTTAAGAAATTACCTTTTCTTGTCTTATGAATATAATCTATGAGAATGATGAGGAAACATGTCTTTGATCGTTCTACACTGAGCAGATATTCTTAGCTTGCTGCATCGTTGCATCCCTAGTAAATATACATTTGTGCATTCACCTGTATTTTCATAACTTTAAACACGATTTGACTTCATTGGGATCCAACAACATGGATGTAAGTCCAATAGTTCATGGTATATTACTGGGCTAAGTGGAGCAAATTGGAGCAGCTGCTAGCCGTGGCAGAAAAACACCCAACGGTCGAGTCGCTTGGGTCATTTCTGGCAACAATTCGCAGAAGGATGTGCAGCATAATTAAAATAATGATATCTTCCCCTCTCATTCCCACCCACGCATTTGAATTCAGTTGCCGCCGCCTGAAATGTTTTGACCTTATGCTCATTCTGCACTGTGGCTGGAACAGCTCACCAATTAGAATAAAGTCCACATTCACAGAGCCCAGCGCGCGGGTCATGACCTTTAATTGTTTCGCACTTAGGGAGGGAAAAAATGTAAGAATTTCATGGTTGTGCTTTTTATCTCTAAACTCATTTAAAAATAATTTGAGGTGACTGGATCGACTCTGACAAGTAAACCTCATCTAAGACCTTTGTTTTTTTCGTCTTTTTTTTTTTTCGCAAAGGTGCTTAATTAATTTCACATTAGAAGGTGTTTTCATTCTAATGAAGCATTATGATCCTTCACTGAGGCATTGCTGTAAATAATTTCAACTGTTCACTTTCAATTGTGATGGGGAATGTTTCTGTAAAAGTCTGCTGATGTAGAGGTTCTGCTAAACCAAAAGATCCTGCTGTGAATTATAAAAGGACACATGATTTAAAGAAAATGACTCTGATTTATGCTAACAAACGCGACAGTAAAGAAAAAAAAAGGAGATAATTGACCCAAATAAGAGAGATGAATTATTTTTGACTGTCTTAAAAAAAAAACAAAGCTATTGTTAAACATTAAACACACTTAAAAGTCTCAGATCAAACGAATGTTAATGTCAGATATCCAGAGATTTTAAATGATCATTTACCGAGGGGGAAATAGCTACTAAAACCAATTTGACCCAATATGTGAAACACCCTCTGTAACAAATTATGTAATAAATCTGATTAATCAAGTTTTACTGGTGATTAAATTCCACCAGTAAAGCATCAGCCCTAATTACTTTCACACCTCTGAAGTCAGAAAATCATTTAAATAGGACCTGTGGGACAACACGAAGTAGGCTAAAGTCTCTCAAAATTATTCAAAGAAATTCAAGAGGACCTGGGCAGTGAAGTCATTGACATCTGCTGGTCTTAAACAGATTACAAAACCACTTCTAAAGCTTTGAGGCTCCACAGCGAGAGCCGTTATCTGCAACTGGAGAAAACATGGAGCAGCGGAGAGCCTCCCATGAGTGACTGATCTACCAGAAATACTTCTAGAGCACATCAACGACTCAACCAGGGGGCCACAAAAACAAAAAAAGAAACATCATCTAAAGCACAGCAGGCCTCACTTAGCTCAAAGTCAGACTTTATGATTCAATAATAGGAAAGAGAGATTGAGCAAAAAATGGCATCAATGGAAGAATAGTAAGAAACCCCCCGCTAGTAATCAAACAGGACTCAACATCTTGTCTCACGTTTGCTATAAAACATCCTGATGACTCCCAAGACCATCAAGATGTTTTACAGCAAGAGCATAATCTGGAGCTGTTTGGATAAAAAAAAATTCTTTAAAGAGGCTGGAAAGAATCAATTGTGTACATAAGTGAACCAAATACAATATAAAAGACTCATTGAATGTTATTGAAAGCGATTGATGACAGCTGCTGTTCCTAAGGGCGGCAAAAGTAGCTATAGGTTTACGAGGTCTTTACATTTTAACACGGGGTCGGATTGGCTTGGATGGATTTTTCTCCCCCTAAATAAATTAAATTATAATCATATATACATAAAAACATGATATATGTTTCTAGGATTGAATGCATTTTCAGTCTGATTGCGCTGTGCTTACATTTATTTCTCAAACAGCTGACATGAACGAAGCTTTACCACATCGACTTCTAGCATGTAGCAACATCAAGATCGATCAATCAATCACTCAAATCAAATCAAATCAAATCAAGTTAAAATGGCCGCCCGCATTGCAACAATGCTCTCTATTGATGATCACAATTTTTTATCTTCTAAAGCTTAACAAAAACAACAAGTCAGACTTTTGTATTGATATGAAAAATTTGGGTGTTTACATAGCGCCCTATAGAGACAGAACGTTAAAACTCAATCTGTTGCTTCCTCTTTCGCTGCCTTAATTTTCTGTTGATTCTCTACTGACTGAGCTTATAAAAATCACGTAGCTAAGGTAAAGTATGTAAATCTATCATTTCCTCCTGTCAGCCTGGCTGCTAAGTGGAGTCACAGTTAGAAGATTTAAGCTAATGGGGACATATGTCTGCCGTTGCAGCTGGAATCATGTGGCCAGATGGGAGTATCAATCATGAGAGAAAATCTGCTGCTCATGGCTTAATGTCGACTTTGATGCAAGACGAATTTTTCTGCAACAGTTTCATCCGTTGCTTAAAACGAGCAGAAGATGGATTAAAAAAAAAAGATGGCTGGAAGACGCAGTCAAGTTGTGGAACAGTCTGGGGGGAAACCGTCCAGACGGAGGACGCTGCTGCTGGGGGGGCAACTGGGAAATTCAGGAGACATGGAATCTGTTGACAGACTGGTCCACTAATACAAGTAACTCCCCATTAAGGACATTTCAGATTTAAAAAGATAAATGGTCTCACTATACCCTGGTTCTGATCGCCTTTCATCCTCATCACAACCTCCCAATTTATGACAGAAGTAGACAGTATTGTGTGTTTTTCCAGCCACATGATGCCATGTTAAAGCACAGCCCACTAACTTTGTTACCTTCAGTTGATTTAAAATGATTATATATCAGATTTGACTTGAAAGAAATTTGATTTTCCAATTTAATGCCTTGAAATTGGAAATGATCTTTTTAAATTTCACACTCCGCCTTCAATTATGCTGTTTACAAACGTTCTCGGGAGCTTTGGACTGAGAAGTAGGGCGTCAGAAGAGCTCAGATGCTCAGTTCCACCAGGGGTTTGAAATTGCTGCTGGCTAGTCTGAAGGAGCTGAGTAGGTTGGGCTATTTGCAGGAGAGGCCTGCCATGTGACACAGAGGTTCAGCTGGAGACTGAAGATCCAGGAGCTTTGAGTAAATCTGCGGTGCGTCATATGAGCGCAGGTGTTTAGGCTCCCCTAAAATGATTGCCAGCAGAGATTCAGGGATTTCCTCAAACATGGAAGAAAGAAACAAAGCTCTGTCTATTAGAATTAGCTTGATGATCTTAAACATACACAAATTTTCACACCTGTGTATTGAATATATAGCAGAGACATTCTAGAAAATGTCACATTTATGTTCCCTGGTGATCCATTTTCATACAATCTCATATATTTATTATCTAAACTCAAGACAAGTTGTGCACCACAGAGAATCTTTTGTTGGTTCATTTGCAGCTTTTTCAAATTGTTTTGTGGACAATAAATAGAGAAATTTCACATTCTGAAAAATAGACAACAAAAAAAATCTAACAAAGGAATTATTTTTTAAATCAAATTTAATGTAAAATATAGACTATTAAATCGTTTTGTTGTGTTGTTTTTTTGACATGGAGCTCTTTGCACCAGGTTCAGTACTGTAAGTGGGGCAGAGCGTACATCTCCTCTGCAGTGAGCTGCTCACTGATTATGCAGAGAGATGTGGGGACACAGTGCATACTGTATTTGTGCCGTCCTTTGGGAAATCTTGTCATGCTCCTTTGCTGAATCCAAATCTCTCCTTGAGCCCCGAAAGGTTAGAATGTAAGAGAGGATGAAGAGGGGAAACTTTGTGATTCACATGGTGGGGCTGGCGGATCGGGGCACTCAAGTCTAGCAAAGGTTGGAAGTGCTTAGAAACACGTTTCGGTTTTAAAACGATTGTCGACTGAAAGCGGAATAAATGGGTAAAATCGTGGAGGATGAAGTCACAATTGGTCTCACCAAATTTGGTGAGACCTCATCTGTTTGTAGCCTAACTGTCGCTTTGTGATATGACGATTCACATCTGAGAGGTCAGAGAAATAAAAAGCAAGGCAAATCCCCACCCTGTAAGAACTCCAAACCTGCTCAACTTTACTTTAGATGTAGTATTCAGCTTCTTTGCACAGCAAATCTGGAACAAACTTCTGGAAAACTGCAAAACTGCTGAAACACTGAGTTCCCTTAAATCAAGCCAGATTAGAGATGGCTTTGATCAATATGTTGGAACACTGACCAACATATTTGATCTGTGTTTGACAAAACGTGGTGTCTATTGTTTGTTTCATAATTCAGGCTTTCCCTCAGTGTATCATCAGCCTGGCAGGTCACTAGGCTTCATTTGTGTCCCCACCAGGCTAAGGATTACTTATTTATTGAAGTCTTTTGAAATGTTTGCATTTTTAAGACTTTATAGTTGGTGTTCAGGTATTAATCTTCCAGTCTTTCAATAATCCATGATTATCAAATGATATTTTCAAATTGCCTGTCAACTTCAAAGACTTTTAGGTCACAAACATGACGGGCCTCTGAATGACATCCAGCCACCAGGCTTAGCAAGTTTTCTAGGAAATACCTTGATAATTGATAACTACATGATGTGTAAAGCGTTTTGAACTGCCTTGTTGCTGAAAGATGCAACACAAATAAACTTGATTTTACTGAATGAATCCTTGTAAAATAATTGTCAAAGAGAAGACAACCCGGCAGGGAGAGATCAGAGAATCAGTCAATAGAGTGGCAAGAAGAAAGCTGTTGTTGACGTGTCCAGATATTTACTTATGAAAAAACAAAACATTGAATCGTTTTCCTTCAACTTCACAATGTAAGATTATGGCTGTGGTGTTTATAAACCACTCATACAGGTTCTGATATGAAGATGTGCCGACACTAAACGCAACAGCGGATGCACAGAATGTCGAGTATTTATAGAAAATTAAGTGAGATTAGAAACCATGTTCTTGCTAAATGAAACAAGAGTCTTTCTGTGTATTTTCCCCCAATGCTCTGAAGTGTTGGTGGTTTAATTATTGTTTGCAGTTTGGGGACGTGACGCTTGCTTCCCTCTGGCAGGCAATTTATGAGCTCCAGCTTTTGCCCCACAGAAAATCAGGAAACATCCAACTCAGCTACTTTACAGACAACTTGGAGAAAGTCCCACTTTATTATGTTGTGTCTTCATTTTGGATACGAAGAAGCTCCAAATACAACAAGGAGGGCAGGACGCAAGCAGCGAGCAAGAAGAGCTGAACTGAGAGAAATCTCTTAAAGGAAAAATACCATGTGTGTTCTAGGCAAATGGTACCATTTCATAACTTGCTATAAAAATGATATATGTCAAATATGACTTAAACAAAATGTGATGTAACATCTTGAAATTGGGCATCTGTCTCTTTAAGAAACTCCTGCTTTTTCTGAAACTGTGACTTCAGGAAGTCATCACAACATGGCTCCTCTTTAACAACTTTTTCAGCATTGTTGCACTGAGCCTGGCAGTGAGAGGCGCTGTTCCACCAGGTGTTTGCTAATTGCTGCTGGCTAGTCTGGAGGAGCTGGGTGGAGGAGTTGCCATGGAGGGCTGCTCTGTGAGGAGGAATCTTAAAAAGTGCAGCTCTGAGGAGGAGCTGAGCCTCAAAGGAGGGGCCAGGTCCACTCAGGCGTCTGAATGGTTGCCATGGGAGATGAAAGGATTTCTCAAGCAAGTATGAAAAGAAAAATCAAAGCAAAACTCCAGGTATGTATTTGATAAGGGAATAACGTTTTAACATGACGTAAAGCTCAAAAACAGTCAATTTGATGCAATACTGCCCTTTTGAAACAAAATAAATTCTAAAAACATACCAAAAATAAGGAGTAAAGGAGTGAGGACACAGGAAGTGCAAGGAGCTCTGACTAGAAAACGGGCAAACAAGAGAACCCGAGCTGAACAAACATAAAGACTGGAGGACGCACAGACGGACGGCAGTAATTGAATTTTTAACTGTACCCCTCCAAAGCACTTCAGACAGACCAATAACATTTTCTAATAGCCATTTCAATTCTCATTTTATTTGGGATTTTTCCTCAATAAGTCTCTTATTGAAAGCCCTTTGAATGTGAAAATCATCCACTTCAACTTGTAGTGAATCTGTGGAGAAAGGAATGAATCACCATCTGTTGGCCCATGGAGTCATGACACCCTGAATTATACGGCGCATTGCAATTAAAAACAGTGCAGGAGTGACGACGGAGATTACTGTGAGTGAATTCATCTGCAACAAAGGAGATCAAAATACGGCTGAATATGTTTTAGGTACGCAGACGCACATTAAGTAATCTACAGGCACGTTGGTGTAGCTGCAAACTCTGATTGGTTATAGACCTAACCACACCGCTCGTCATAATCTGTGGATTCAAAGCAGACTGGAACATTAGAAATATGACAGGATTATTAGGAGATATTACTATAGATATAATAGGAATAATCAGAAATATAACAGGATTCATGAGGTAAATCCATTTGGTTACACATATCACCAAAAATCTACCTCCAGATTTTTTCAAAAATAATAATGACACCTGGTGTGAAACAATATTGCAGTAAGTAGACACACTAAGAAAGGCGATAATTAACAAAGAAATCCAAAACAGCTCTGAAATATGAAAAGCATGCCATGTTTCTCATATTTTATTTTGTAAAATAATAATAAAAAAAGACCCGCACAATTTGGTGTGGATCATAAAAATCATAAAATTTCAAGACACAACAGTCATTCTCTCTCTCTCTCTCTCTCTCTCTTTCTCTCATTATTACAGCATTTTGCAAACAGAAGCCATTTTGGTTTTCTCTGACTAACCCTGTGTGTCAATTGCTGAGTCGTATTGTATTGGGGATCATAACTACGATTCAGCATTTTGTGAATCTCTCCTGGAGATTAAGATGATCTTATATTGAATTGAAAACTTTCTTTATTTCTACTTGCATTAAAAAAAAAATACTAAAATACATTTGAATAAATGACCAAAGTCGGCCCCCAGCAACCCGTTCTTCCATTAAACCCTCCAACACGCCACAAGCTCCTGGTGAAGTTGGACTTACCATGTTGATTGAAGAAACCGGTCCGATGCTGTTCACAAATATATCCACATCTATCACAGTTGGTTTCACTGAAGGAGAAGAAGAAGAAAAATAACATATTTTACTCATCAGATTGCTCACTGTAGCCCAGGCTTCTGCTTCTATAAATTAAAGTGAAGACAAAAAAGAAAAAAAGGGTCTTGAATTAAAGACTCTTTGCTGTTCAGGAGCCTCTGAAGACGGAGGAGCTGCTGAGCGAAGAGGCCCTCAGGGCGTAATGATCACACATTAGTCTTCATCGCAAACTGCTGTGATGAAACACCTCCATCAGTGTTCGCTTGAAAGAGACAATTACGCATCGATTATTCCTCGGTGAGTCGAGCCCACAGCTACACTTTTTTAGACCTTTTCCCATTAAGGTCTAATTTGGCCTTCTTTCTTTAGTTTCCATCTCCGTGGCAATCAAAGCTGTGCCTTAGTTTTTTTTTTTTGTTTGTTTGTTTTATTGTCTTTAAAAAGAGTATTTCATGGGGGAAAAAAGCAATCCACAAACAATGGATGCTATTAAGGTGACATTTTTCCAACCAAGCTGCAGATTTCAATTTTCTACACAAAAACAAACAAACAAAAAAACAACCCAAGGGCAAAGCATCGTGGAACAAAGGTTATTGTGCTTCCCATAAATGTTTAGCAAAACCTCGATATACACCGACGACAAAACAACACAATGTTAAACTTGAAGTTTTTGTGATACAGACTCTTTTAAGAGAGACGCTGCGACTTCGTAGGCTATTAATACACCTTGAACTTTTATGCATTTTATCTCTATACATCTGCAAAACGTCAACACGCCAGCTGGAAGTATTATACATATAAAGTGTAATAAAGTGCAAAGCAACTGATAAATGATTTTCACATTTTCATTTTAAGAGGAGCAGAAAAGAGGGATCAAGCGCTCAGGTGGACTTGGATCCACTGCACAATGAAGATTACAGCATCCTAATTTTCACAACTTACCTACAAAATAAGGTATAACAAGTGCAGAAAATAGACGAAAACACATGGGGGAGTTTAAGAAGCTGTCACAGAGATGGTAGATTCCAATGCCAAAGCTTAGGAAACCAAAGTGGCCGTCAGCAGAGGTTGGGTGGAGGGCCAGGACTCTCAGGAGAGGTGCATGATGAGAGAAAGGCTGCAACTAGATGACACATAATGATCCTTGAGTGAATTCAAGAACAGCAGCTGAAAGAGGACGTCCTCAACCCCGTCACAAGGAAAGGATCACAACATGACAGACTCAAAGTGAAAGTCGATGGTTGTGAACTTTTCCACCTTCGTGGAAAAGTAGCAAAGCCGTTGTTTAAAGAAGTTCAATTTTCACTACACCTTAAGACATGCAGGTGTGAAAGAAGGTGTTCTGGTCAGACGAGTACACACAGACACATTTTGACTTGTCTGTGAACACAAAACGTGTTCACAAGACATGTGGAGGTCCGATTGAGCGTGATTGCACTGCGCCTTTCCCCTCCTTGATCTTTCAGATTTCTGCCCATTGTGGATTGCCAATGGGTTCCTCCTCCTTCTCCTCAATAGCACGGTTAGATAGAGGGCATGAGCCTCCATGACATGGGGGTTGCTTTCCCCGTACTTCACTGCCAACCTGCCTCCATCTTGGGCACATTTCTACTCTGCTGGGGTGCCTGGTATCAATGGTGTCTGCAGCCTCTAGGAGTTGTGGCAACCTTCCCCTTGCTACTCTTGGGCACTGAGAGCTGCGTAGTAGTAGCTGCTCTTCTCATCATTGCCTTGGAAAGTGTAGGCAATCGACAATGGGGTATGCCTGAAGTGCCACAAGAAGAAGAAGAAAGGGTCATTTACTGAAACAAAAATAGATACAAATCTGGAGAAGTCATCCCACTTTTGTCACTTGACCCCAAGTGAACAGCGGGCCCTTGCTTATTTCATCTGATCAATCTGGCTCACCATTTGAACTCCAGCTTCCCTCGTCTCTGTCTTTAGGTAAGATGGGAATCTGATACATGTATCCATCTGTAAAGAGAAAAAAAATCTCTCCCATGATTTTATATGAACCTTCTTTGGAGTCTTTGTGTCTTGGACCAATCAGAGGATCAGAATTTCCCCACCTGCCAGTCTACAACTGCGATCACCTTCCGTCCAACAGATGGGACTCCAAAACACGCTTAAGGTGAATCGATGCAGAGAGCCGTTTAGTTGTGTGGCATCCAGCAGATGGGGAACAAGCAGAGTAGATCATAACTCACGCCTTTAAGCTCTAACATTGGAATCATTCTGGGGTGTTTTACGATAATTCACATGTTTCTACACAAAGACTGAGCAAGCTCCTGTTTTACGCTCAACAACAGACACTTCAAACAGACTCCTGGCAGGGAACTCGTTGTGTGTAAGCTGTCAGGTAATAATGTCAGCTGCAGAAACAGGATGTGTTTTGCCCTGGAGAGCAGCCACCCAGACAAGCAATTAATTGGAGACAATCAGCCCTGATAGCTGGTTCTCGACGCAGAGCATCTCCTATCCTCAGCCCTTCCCCTCCTCCACTGACCTGAGCTTCCCTCCCAGGGAAACCATTCAAAAGCTGGTGCAACCCAGTGGAGGGCTGTTATTTTCACAGCCATGGAGAGATTTATAAAGTTTTTCATGAAGTCATTTCAACTTCTGAAGCTCCACAAAACACTCTGACACGTATGTGTCAAATCGGCCCACCAGAGCTTTTTCTGTGGCCCTCTAGAATCGAGGCTTAAAACTAAATGTGCTTAAATATTATGTTTTCAATCAAATCAATACAGTTTTTATCGGTTTACTGCCGAATTATATCAATCAGTCACTCCAGTTTCTCGAGAATTATAGTGGAAATTCATGCAAAATCAACAAATCCCCACACTTTATCTTGCACTGATAACTGGGAGCTTATTGCAGATTTTCCCCCAAAATTGTCAAAAACTCTCTTACTTGCACATAACAGCTGCCTCACCTTAGCTGATGTTAGATAATAGTCCATGTTCTGTACAGCGAGTAACAAAACGTTGTGTTTCCAAATTACTACCACAAACTCTTTACTTTTATTGAAAACATTTTTTTAAAAATTCACAAAATCCTGGAAAAACTGAATAATATTATTTAATTTTAAGAATTCATTGATATTTTAACAGTTGTCTAACGGGTTTTATCAATACATACATTCTTAAGAGCATGCATGATCTTGATTTGGACCAAAACAAAAATCACTTTGTAAAAGTCTTGTAAAATTGTTACATTTTAAATGGTCTGACCTAAATCTGAAGGTGTTTTTGAAATCTCAAAGGTAAGGGAAGGCTTTACATTTTCCAGAGAGTAAACATCAAGACGAGTAAAACTGGCCTCGTTCGTCCCCCAGGTTACTAAGATAAAGTGGCCAAACAATTTAAAATAACGTCTCGTAGTTATTGAGTTATTGTTTTAAATTCCTAAAACCTTGTTTGGCTGTGACTGCTCTCTTTCTCAGGGTGAATTTGTAGTGTACATGAATCAAATCTCCTGGAAGAACCTCCGGGCAATAAGTATTCTGCTCCGCAGTGGGACGCTTTTTCTGCCCTTTTTCTCATCCAGAGGTGAGAAAAAGGAGATCCTGGAACCAAACCTTGTGTAAGATTAATGCGTCATTATGTTGGAAGCTGACAGTGATGCATTAGCTGCTCTCTCTCCAGGCCGACACCAGGAGAGTCTGGTTCTGTGACCAATGGACAGCTGTAAGCCAGGAGGAAACAAACTGCGGCTGCAAGCCTGTGTTTGGCATGAGGCTATTTGTGATGAACATGGTCATGTGACCACACAGCTGGACGGTTTGATTTGCTGTTTCAGGGTGAAATATAATTAGAAACATCCTTGTCAAAACGGATTACCAAGTTGGCTTTACTCGGTGAGACTGAGACAAACCGAGCTAACAAAAAAGAAGAAAAAATAAGAAATCAACATCCACAGCTAATCTAATGAGGTTTCCGCTGTTACGTCTCCCGCCAGTTTACGTTTTCACATTTTGCAAAGACTTGAAATATCCAGCTGGACTGAAAATTTGCCAGATTTGAAGAGTTAAACTGATTGGTTGTTTGTACCTCCATGCTGCATAACCAGGCGCTAAGCAGCCGGTTTTACTCTGAAACAGATTTTGGTGGCAGCAGAAGAAGAAACTTTCTCCTCTCCCATTATGTATTTTTCTTTAACCACATTTTTACTTATATTTGGACTTTTAATAGTAGCCTAAGCCCACACACGTTATCTTGGAGATGATCTGAATGAACATTTATTTCAGAACTGCCAGAACAGACTGCCTTTGAAAGTTTTGCATTTTAATATTTTGTTTGTTTTATTTTACTTTAGTCAGATCTTGTGATTTTTTAGCTCAGTTGCCCCTGAAAAAAAGTGTCATTCATCCGTTTTTTGGGATAAAAATCTTGCAAAAGCTAATTAATTTACAAACAAAAAAAGAAGACGTTTAACTACAAAACTCAATTAACAAATTTTTTTTTAAAAAAAGTCAGAACGCTGTGATTAAACAGATTTTATTTCCCTAATGGTCCTAATCGTCTTCTGCTTATACTTGCTACTTTTCTCTCTTGGATAACAACAGCGTTATTCTTTTATTGGTGGTACTCTGTTATCTTTATCCACAAAAAGAACAATGGCGTTCTTGTCATGTTCTTTTTTCCCCCCCTACCTTCCTACATGACTGCATGACTGTCTACTGCTGCCATTTCCAGTCAACTCATTAATCACATCAGCTCACAGGAACTCCCTGTGACACGGCTTCACCTATTCTTGGTGGCGATCGGAGCGGCGGCGCGATGACTGATGGCACCGAGACATCGGCTTCTGCCGTGCCGGTCCGGGCTCGGCGGCAAAAGGAACGCCAAGAGGCTCTGAAATATTCAAAAAGCAGAACAGATCGCCCACCTCAGGTGGTCATCTGTTACCCGGTGAGCAGACACCAGAGCCGCTGCAAGACGGCTCCTTAATGACAAAGAACTGCACCAAAGGGGACTTTAACATGCAGGCGGTTCTGTTTGTCTACTTTGTGTCGCGTAGTTTCACCTTCATGAGATCAAAAGACAGATCAACTTAAAGTGAGGCATATTTTCATCAATTTTTGATGCAACCAGATAAGCTGCTGGTTTGTTTCCATTGTTTCAAGAAAAAAATTTGTTTATTGTTTTTTTTTTGTTTTCCTCACCCTCACGGCTCTGAGCAATTTCGCCATGTGACAGAGAAAGAAAAACCAAATCAGTCAGTCATTATGATTCCTCTGACAGTAACTGGCTTAGTTACTAAGTAACAGTGTGAACAAAAGGAGCGGCGCATTGGTTTCCACGCGGGCTCTCTGTCTCGTTTATGTCATCTGCTTTTGAGTGGTGTGTCATCGCTTTGAGCAGGTCAAGTCGCAGCGCTGCATACAAAGTGAAGTTAGTAAATTATAAGATGTCATTCTGATCTCCATCTCTGCACATTTCTCAGTGGAAGTCGCCGCACTTACTTCCGCGAATTCACGAACTTGAATCACGATCCCGCTTAAGCTAGCGACCGAACGAGCTACTTTTCTCACTTCCGATATCGTTCTCGATATCTGAGGTATCGTATCGGCCGATAACTGATCCGATACAGAAAAACAGTGTTGAGTTGACTGAAAACGTTTCTGTTTTTGTTTAAACGCTGACATATTTCTGAACCATTACAGCACATTTAAATACACCAACAGCTACACATGCTTGCTCAAACATACAAAAATAACTTCAATTACGATTATAACACAAAATGGAAAATAAATAGTCAAGGAAACTGAGAAGAACAACATGTTGACTACTTTGGTCAAACTGGTAAAAAATAAAACTTATCTCAAATGGTTCAGAAAGAGAAATAGGAACTCTAAATATAAAGTATTAATCATAAAGCATAGAATTAGACTATAAATGTGTGCTTATGGATCAGACACATTGTCACGATAAACCATCTGTAATTGTTTTTAGTATCAGGATCGAGACAGGTATTAATTTCGAATTGGTGAATCTTTAGTTAAAAACCCAGATGGCGATTCATTTTCACCGCTCGGCTCCCAATTTCTGTGTTTTTCATTTTAAATCTCCAAGTAGCCTACTTGAAGATTTAAAAAAAAAAACTAAATGAGTAATTAAACACGAGTTGAAAAGTCTGACTCAAAAATGTTTTTCAAGGAAGTTTTCCCATCACCCCTTTGGGACACTGATGGTGTCGAACAGTTACGATGAGCTCCAGTGACCTCGGACGCCAGTTCCTACAACGAGCTCCAAAAGATCGTTCTTTTTCTTGTTTTTCCCATCTGGTTTCACTTCAATCCTTCGTTAGCCTTCAAACTTTGTCACAAGTAATTTGAAAACTTTAATTTCTTCGTTCGGACTGTAGATGTGACAAGTCGAAGCAGTTAGCTGTTTTCTTGTCCTGATGCATGAGGGTCGACGGCCGTCTGCCTCCCTCACATACAGGAGCTTGGAAATAAATCTGAGAGAACCTTCTCGCTATAGCAAACTACGAAACGAAAAATAATAAATTTAGAGTTATGACAGAGCAAGTTTCATATCTGGTAGCAGTAAGATACTTCCTAGTTTTAATAATGTAAAAATATGCAGCATAAACAGGCTCTCCTTCTCATAGTGCTGCTTTTATACAACATCTAAATACCCCAAGAGGTGTTTCTGCTTTGCTGCTGCCACCTTTCTTATTTAAAAGGGAAAATATTTTGGATTCAATGAGAGATAAATCTCTCTCTTTTTTGTTTTTTTTTAATTCATTGGACTTTTTCTCGTTTGAATGATGTACCGCGCCTGAATTTATTTCCACATTCTTGCAGTTAATCATTTCAGTACTTCAGTTCTCCAATCTTTCCCATTTTGCAAAGTAAAGCCTTAAAGGAAATGAAGCCGTGTGTCACATAACGATTCTGTCCCAGCGAAACAGCAAGTCATAGATCAACAATTACTAGTTCCTGGACCCTCTGATCAACATAACCAGAAAAACATTTAGAAAAATGACTTCAGTTACATTTATTTAATAGTAATTGTCAATGCAGGCAATGACTCTGCCACCAGTTTTTTCTTTTTTAATGTTTTCCATTTCTTAATCATTATATTTTTCCTTCCGTAGTAAACGCAATCCAATTAAAGATGAGATTTTTCCTAAATTACCCATAAAGTGTCATGTTACTGTAATGAAAGATAACATATGCTTTGTGTTTTGGGACAATTTACCAGATGATGTGCTGGAAAATACATAAAAACATTTTTTATTTCACTTACTCTTTTTGCAACTCAAGTATTTTGCGCAAATAGAAAAGCAATGCACACGTAAAAGGAGGCTGGAGAGCAACAACAATCTTTTCTCAGTTGACGTTGAACGTGTGTCGCATCATCAGCGTAGAAATCCATTTGTATTCGAGCAACGTGGTCGGAACGGCCCTCATTGCTCAAATGCAAGCTCAAAACGTCACATTCATTAAAGCAGAAAGGTCGAGCTCAGATGACTTTAGGCCGCCGTCTGTCATCAAAACCCCACGTAACAACAAATGGCTCTCTGATTTACTTATCTGCAGTCGAGGGAATTAAAAAACAAAGGCTAATTGCCTGTGCCGTGTTTCTCATTAGTTCTTTTAAATCACCCACACAAGTTAATTTTGTCCATTTCAGCCGGGCAATCAGCAATGAATACAAATCTGCGATGCACTAGAGATTCATAAATTGTGACTGTGTGTGTGTGGGGGGGGGGGTGCGTGTGTGTAACATAGTTGCAGCTCAGTGAAAAGGACATCTTTTTTTTTTATTATTTGTTTTTTTTTTACAAATAGTTGCCATGTAACTGGACAACAACACCTGAACAATGCATCTTAGAGCGTGTTCCCTCAGGCCACTTGTTTTCTTTATCTGCTTCATCCATCCCAGGACAAGATCCCAGCGATTACTGGGGACGTGTGTGTGTGCCAGTGTAGGTGTGTGTGTGGGTGGAGGGTTGGATATGGGTTGGTACACCCTGGAGATCCAGGCCATCGCTGAATTACAAGACAAAAAAAACAACAACAAAAAAACATAATTTGGACTCGCCAGTTAAACGAACAACATATTTGGACAGGAAGCTGGGGAGAAAGATTTTGGCCACGGGGAGGATAAGACGTCAGAAAACCAAATCCACCAACAAGAAAAAAACAAAAAAAAGTCAAAATGTCTGCCGATGCTGTTTCCTCGTCACCTTCCCAGATACTTTGACTACGCAGCTGCGTAATCGCCATGAGGAGATACATCAAAATTTGCTTTCACTCAAATAAAAAAACAGAATGTAAAAATACTGTAGTTTAAGTTTACTGTAGATGTTGGACAGACTCACAGCCTGTAGAAGGTGATGGTTACAGTACATTATAGTTATACCGTACTGTAACTATGCTGAACATGTTTTATTTAACCTGGTTGAAAACAAAGATGGTTTGACCTTCCTGCTGCATTACCTCATCTACTCTGGGATTAAGGTCCTAGTCCAAGTATAAACTTGTTGACCAAACAGCAGACACAAACCTGAAATTCAGGTTTTTAAAAAACAAAACCGAATATATGAATCCAATGAAACTGAAGACTGAAACAGACATTCAGGCAGCATTCAACAGCTATTCAACAGAATAGCTGCTCACAGGTCCTTTTTGCATGAATTACTGCATCAACGTGGCAACGCATGACCTTAAGGGACCTTGATTCTGAGCAAAAATACACATTGTGCTTTAATTAGGACGTTGGCACACACACAGAAAAAAAAAACCACCCAGTCCTTGTTTTCCTGAGTCCAGTTTGGATGCATCACAAAGAGGGCAGCACCGGGTCCAGGATGCGTCTGCATTTCTCTTCCAGCTGCTGGGATTTTTCCCTCAAATACTTTTTTCTTCAGAATCGTCTCACGGCTGCAGTTACGCTTGGTCTGCCGCACTTTGTCCTTCCACTCATCTTTCTGTCGTTGTTCTGCAACGACCTTTGGTGAAGTCCATGCCTGCCTCAGGCATGAAACTCTTTATGTCAAACATCCTTTTATTATTATTGTTATTGATTTTAGGTGAAATTCTACTTTTCTAATAAGTAGACATGAAACATGTCAGTAGTAGAATCCATAAAATGTAAATGTTCAGTTTTGGAACTGATTTTTAGAACTATAATTAACTCTTTTTTTTTTTTTTTTGCTTTCTCCCGAAAAAAAAATATTATTATGCCCGCATTTCTGGGGAAAAAAGAACAATGAACAAAAAAAAAGCGAGTCTTACCTCCAATGTCGGGCCTCAGCTTCTTGTCATACTCCTTGAGTAAATTATTGAGGATTTCCGTGGTGTCTGTTTCCTGGGATTTGGGAGCCAGCATCTGGTTCACAGTGACATCCTCGTAGTCCTCCTCATACTGCACTGCTAAACAACTGGAGAGAGGCGAGGAAACAAGCTCGTGTTTAACAGGACGTGCAGTGCGCAGAGAGCATGCGTTTGGAGGAACTTAGACATAAAGTTTCAAAGAAAATCCCTGCGGCGAGGATATGGAAATCCCTTCTTTTTCTCTTTTTGGAAGAAAACGGAAAAGAAGGAAAGGAAGCGAGGGGCGCCGCTTACCAGGCGAGAAGGACAGACAGAAGTCCGACGCCGGCAGGGAAGCGCGCGTCATGCTTCTCGGAGGGAGAACCACAAGTAGACAGAGACGCGTCAGCGGACGGTGGCTGTGCGCGGCTCTGAGCGGGAGCAGGAGCGGGAGGAGCGGGGCTTCATAGTATCCAGTCCAGTCGATATGTCTCTCGGTGTGAATAATGATAATAAAAACCATTCATATCCTTCCCCGGTGGCCTGTTCCTCTCCACCCCCACCCCTCCTCTGCTCCAGACACAAACTCAGCAGTTTGTCACCGCGGAGGACTGCAGCGCTCCTCCATCCACAGCGGACGGCGCTGCGCCCTTTACGCAGGTGCGCACGGTGGCTGCGTTCTCCGAGAGGCGAGAATTCATCAGCTGAGAAAAAATAAAATAATAATAATAAAAACCAAATAAATAAATAAATAAATAAAATAAATAGAGAACTCCTCCGTGGCGAAGTCTGCGTCACGCAGGAGTCGTTACACCTGCACGGAAATACTTTTTGTCGAGCTTTGTGCCTTCGTTCTTCCCTTCCGATGAATCACAGCAGAATGTCCGCGTAGAGTGTCTTCAAATGCACTCGCAGAAGAAAACAAAAGACTTTACTGATTCTCTTCGAATGCAAAGCCAGAAATAAAAACAGGACTAAGTAGAACACGGGGACACGCAGAATCCACAAAAACCCAGAGCATGATGCTGCCACTATCGTGCTTCATTGATGAACGTTTATTTGTCTTACGCGCAGTAGAAACATTTTCCTTTCTACAATGAAAAGCTTACTTTTGTCTGCAGGAATGTTATTTAAAAAGTTTTTTTTGGTACAAAATGTAAAATAACCGAACAAATTTGAGTTTAAATATAAATTTTATATAATAAATACCGCTATTAATATAAAATGTCGGTAATGTGAATAAGGCATAGAAGTGTATTATTGGTAGCGAATGTAAACATGGGCGCGCCACACTGTAAAAGCAAAGATGTATATTTGACGGTGATGAGCAATAAAATGAAACAATTTAGAATTTGATGTAGGTTGTTTTCATGCTCATTTAGAGAAAACCTTTTTTTAAATTTATTTGATTTGCGTCCTTTACTTTAAACCACTTTTGTTTACAGTGAATTATTGAATCCAGTTTAATTTTTTCTAACTGTAAAATGAAAAATTCAAGTAATTTTGCATCCTGGCAACCGCAGCTGATGATGATGATGATGATGATGATGATGATGATGATGATGATGCACCTGTTTCTTTATATTTGAAACACTGAAACCGTGGATTGAGTGGAAAATTAAAATAAATAATTGCCCCACGTTGCGAATCAAAGTCGCCTCTTTGACTCGTCCTCAGTTTGGAGGCGTGTGTGTGAGATGCTACACATGTGCAGCGTCAGCAGCATAAGAGGTCAGAGGGCGCTTTAGTTTTAGCATCTCAGCTGCAGAGCGATGACGAGCGTTAGCCGAGCCTCTGGTCTCAGGCTGTGGAGCTCCGCCTGACCTCTGTCACCTCTAGTGGCTAAAATGAGAACTGCGCACACTTAAACAAAAACAAAAACAAAACTCTGACTGCTGTTGTGCTGCTTAACATGTAACTTTTTTCCCCACACATTTGCATGTGCCTTGCCAAATTCTGTACAGTTTTGTGCAACACACATCCAGAGTTTCTTGACTTTCTGATGTCTG
This sequence comes from Poeciliopsis prolifica, assembly GCF_027474105.1. NCBI lineage: Eukaryota > Metazoa > Chordata > Actinopteri > Cyprinodontiformes > Poeciliidae > Poeciliopsis > Poeciliopsis prolifica. The sequence continues at coordinate 23,780,290 of NW_026562377.1, forward strand.
CACATGCATTGTTGTTTTTTCCTATGGAGACGCCATTGTAGGGCCTCAGTGTCGCGTTGAAAGACAACTTTGAAAAGCGGTCGAGCTGTGAATGAAACCAGCAATCATTCCCACGACCCCACTTAGCCACATGATCACCTACTCACAGCCATACATTAGCATAATGCAAAAGATAAAGCCCAAACCTACGGGTCCAGAACGAATCAGCAAATGATTTAATGGGCCGCACTCAGAATAAATATGGGCTTCATGAACTTATAGTTGTTTTTTTTTAAGTTTAATGCTAGATGAAATCACTCATGAGTCTAATTTGTGCTGCTACCTGCCCAGCATATTTAGCATGTGCACCTATACACTCTGCATGTTAATCCAGCAGTCTGCTGAATAAAAAAGCTGGAGTGTGTACGATGCATTCGCTCTCTTAAAGAAATAATATGCTAAATAGTGTGTGACACCCCCTTAAAGAGTAGAGTTGATCATCATCGCTGCATAGCTCCAAACATTTGGACCAAATTCAAATGCCAAAGTGGTGCTTATGGTTTTCAAGCTGAATCTGAAAAGTGTAAATTGCATTTGTATTTTTGCCGTCTTTGATGCTCTTGCATAAAACATCAAAAGGTCCACAGTTCAGGTGAAAGTTGTGTGCTCCTCAAATTCATACAAAAAGTGCTCAGATGAGAGAAATTGTTTTTGAATAAAAAGCGACGGTCTGGTTCAAATTTCACAACAAGCCAAACATTGGACACGTAAAGTTGTGGAAGAAGAAAGCGGCCTGTTCAGAAGAAAACCAAAAGAACATTTTTTGGCACATTTAAAAACAAAAAACAAAAAAAGGTGTGATGTGTGGCAGAAAACCAACACTGCACTTGTCCCTGAACCTACCATCCCCACAGTGGAACATGGTAGCGTTAGTATCATACTCTGGGGACGTCGTTTCTTTAACCGCGTGTGAACTTCCTTCCACTAAACTTCACCCTGAACAGATCCCCATGATGAAACCTGCTGGTGGCAACATCACAATATCAGCAAGAGTTTGAATTGTGTTCAGATGTCCTCTTTATATTCCAGATCTCATTGACATATTTTCTTTTGTGCATTTTTATGTTTGTTTCTGTTTAATTACGTTGGATTTTTTTTTTTATCTTTTCAAACCTATTTTTACACAGATTCTTTTTGCATTTTTTTCCCACAATATTAGCATCATTTTCTTAAAAACATAGCAAATAAACTCAATGCTCCTTTTCTGATCTGTTTAGCGACTACCAAATGTGAGCTGTCCCTTTAAAGGGGCAGTATTATGTAAAATTGACTGTTTTGAGCTCACAGAGCACCCTTCCTTTGAAACTCCCCCATTCAGCTCCTTCAGACTAGCCAGCAGCAATCAGCAAATGCCTGGTGGAACTGCATGTCTGCTGAGGTCATTATAGGAACTACTTCTCAGTGCAATGCTGGTAAAAATGTTGTCGAAGGGTTAATTGAGGAGCCATGTTGTGATGACTTCCTGGAGGTGGAGTTTCAGAAACATCAGGAGTTTTTTAGAGACACAGGCCCAAATTCAAGGCGTTAAATTACAAAGTCAAATTTCTTTGTTTCATATATGGAGCATTTACTGAAGGTAACATCGTTTCTTGACTGTGCCATAAAATAACGCAATATGGCTGGAAAACAAACTCCATTTAAATACTTCCTCACTTCTAAAACCTGCAGCATCACCTCCACGTTTTGGTACGCTCCCCGAGATATGATATTCACTCCCCTCTCTGTGTTTTTCCCTCCGACACTCCAATCTCTGACTGATGTCATTTGGTGCCATCAGCGACGGCTTAATTTGTCGTCGACTCCGGCCCAACTGAACCAACTTAAACGGATTTAAATCCTTGAGTAGCAGATGTGAGCCAGATGTCACAGCAACAGAGAGACCCCCATCCCAACCCCCCAACAAGACGAGTTTAGCACTCCAACAACTGCAGAAGAGGCGTTGGTGTAATCCAGTGCTTATCAAATAGTGGGGCGGGCCCCCTTTGGGGGGCGCGGTGCGATACATGGGGGGGCGTGTGATCCTGGGGAACAGGCTTTTTTTTTTGGCCGTACTAGTATAAAGTGTAATTGCGCACAGTAGGCGGCAGTGGCGCTCTCATTGTTACTTCTGTCACGTTTGCGACAGTGCAACATTTTATGATTTACAAGACAACAGGTTTGCCTTGGTTAGCAGTGTTAAGTCAACAAAAGCTCCGACTGCGTTCTGTCTATGGCCTCCGTTATTCAACAACCCCCAACATGAAAAAGTTTTTCACAGGGATGAAAAGAAAAGCGGAGAGAGACAAAGATAATGAGACAACAGAAAGTCAACCGAAAGCTAAGAAGAGGAAATACGACGAAGCGTATTTAGCGCTTGGCTTCACTGTGACTACAGTTGGAGAAGAGGAAAGACCGGTGTGTTTGCTGTGTCCAAAAATGCTCGCAGCGGACAGCATGAAGCCAAATAAATTAGCGCGTCACTTAAATATGTTACATCCCAATCACGCCGATAAGCCGCTAGAGTTTTTTCAGCGAAAAAAATGTTAATAAGAAAAAAATGTTATGCAGAGATGGATAGTCACGGTGGGGAGTGGGGGGCGCGAATAGTTTTCTTTTTGCTAGGGAGGGCGTAACGGAAAATAATTGAGAAGCACTGGTGTAATCAAAGGCCGAGCAGAATGGGCACAAAGTTGTTTCTATCAAGTAGGATTACATTTTGGTTTTGTCACGTCGAGTCCCGCAAATCCACAAATTTGTAGGCTCCTATAAAGTTTAGCGGCATAAGTTTTTTCTGCATATGTTATAGAATAAAAACATGATCTGTTTCCCTCGTTCTCTAAGAGTACTTCAGATAGCGCGAAAATTTTTGAATCGGTTTTGCTTGACAACCGTCTCAAAGTTGCAGTTAGACCAATTTCCAATGTGTCTTTCCAATCACACTTTTTCCTTCCATTCAACTTTCTGAGAAAACACTTGAGCCAGCAAAGAGCTTTTATAACTTCAACATTGTCTTCAATGTCAACAGTCACATGGTTGGATGGCCATTATAACTCCATAACATTAAAACAATAATGTTATGTAATTTTTTTCGCGAGACAGAACTTTGAGAGTTTTTGTTATCTGTAAGTTATAGACATCAAAATGACGAAAAAAAAGTCTTCAAATATTTTACTCTATGTATAATGAACCTATAAAACATACATCCAGGTTTCACAGTTTTCATTTAGTTCAGTTTGATTTCCGTGAGAAAAAGAACAGATGTTTTTATTTTTATTAAGCACAGACAATCTGGATTAGCCTGTCTACATACCGCGTTTCTTTCAGAATGAATGAAACATCAGTCAGCAGCCTTTCATTAAAGCTTAAATGTCAGCAGCAACATTATTGCTTTATTATGACTGAGCACTAAGAGCCGGAAGACGGTGCGAGTGAAGCTTTATTGGAGTCAGATACAGAACAAAGTGCACGTTTTTGACATTAGCACAGGCCTTGACATTTGTCACATGAAAAATGGGATTAAAAAAAAAATCTATAGCAATGCTTTTATTAAAAAAGACGACTGGCGGATTGATGAAAACCTAATTAAATACATGTAAAATGTTGACAGTTTTAGCATGAACACACACAAAAAAATGTCATTCACTTCAGCGTTATTTATTGCTTCAGGTATTTGCTGTTAAAGCACAGACAGTTTCTGTTTACTTCAATGTCAATACAATATTTCTAAAAAAAAAACAAAGAAAAAACAAAACGGTTGTAAAGCGGGCATTAGGTCGCTTGATAAAGTTCGGACATTTAAGCAAATTCAGCTAAAAATAACGTTTGTATTTTCTGAGATATGGGTGAAAGAACCATTACATTCCATTGTTCTGTTAAAGTGATTTCCCGTTTTAGAAAAAAAGGAATATGGGTACAATAAATGTAGCTTCGTTTTTAAATAGACTGAATGAAAACATCGTGGCCACTCAAAATGTCGACTGCGGCTGTGGAGTGAAGAGGCTTAGTTTAAAATGAAATAAAGAAAGCGTGGCTGCATTTAATTGTCTGAAAGTACACAAACATGAAAACAAAACTCCAAAATGAACAATTGAGGTTTTCAAGGTGTCAAAAATCTTAAATTTATTACATTGCCAGAAGTACTGAGACATGCCCTCAACGTGCCAATCCCCTCCAAAACTGTTAAAATGCAACCAACTAGCATCTAGTACGAGCTAGCTTACGATCAAGCTAACAGTTTGTGTTTGTGGGTCACGTGAACTAAACTTTACTTCAAAGTCTTTTCATGTAACTTCAATAAAAAAAATAAAAAAAAACGTGACACATGAATGGAATAAAATGAAGCAACAGCAGGCTGGTTGTTTTTCCCCATTCTCTTGTCTTTATGTTAACTAGGGCTAAGCTAAGCTAAACAAAGCTAAAGACATCAGGCAATAGCTGTTTTTTTTGTTGCTTTGTTGTTTTTTTTTAATTAATATTGTTAAATATTTCTATTTGAACCCTGGTGATATGAATTGGTGTGGTCGTGACGCTTTTCTCCAGCCAGCATATGTCCGTCTTATTTTCATGCCAAAACAAGATATTTTCATTTATTTATTTTTTTTCCTCAAGGCTAATTGTCAAGTATGCTAGCTTTTAATCGTCAAGTATGCTAGCTTTTAAAAAAGACCAAAAAAACAAACTTATATCTATGAAAAAAAAAACCTGAATGTTTTCCTAAGCATAAAACCTTTTTAACTTGCCAGGGTTTAAACTACTTGACTCATTCTCTTATTGAGCACTAAAACTAGCAACTAACAATGCTGTTGTGTAAGCATTACATCGATATAAGTGCAAACTTTACCGGGCGAGTGGTGCTTTTCTAAAAGCAGGGCAAATATACAACTTTCTTAAGCTACTCCCGTACCTACTTATGTACACGGTTTAACCTCATAGTTTAGAAACACACCACTTTCAAAACGTTTCCCGCTTGAACAAAAACTCAGACTGATTAAACTCAATCGAGGACAAGCCACCGTAAATCTAAAGTAAGAACAAATAAACAACAACAACAATAACAAAAAAAAAAAACGTGAACGAGTCCACTAAATGAACTTTCTGAACCGGGTTTCAGAGTAAGGTTGTTGCAGGAGTGCAGAGTTCAGTGCATTCATAAGGAGTTATCGCACTCTGAAGGCAACACATTCAGCATGGCTATTCGGCTGCTTTTAACAAGAAAGCAAAGTTACATTTGCCTTGGTCCTGTTTCACATTCGTGGACCTCAAGGTTAACATTTACTGTACAAAGACTTTACAAAGATAAAAAGCGGTTTTGAATGATACAGTACAAATTGTTTACTTTGCATAGCATTTGGCCTTGCTTTTCCATTTCCAACTGAAAACTAAACGACAGAATACAAAATGCCAAATGCTCAAAATAAAAAATAAAATATATATATATATATATTAAGTACAACCAAGTTCTGAGTGAGCAATCATAAGTTAATCTTTTAGGTCGGTAATCATACATGAACTAACTCAAGGCAAACATGGCAGCACTTACCCGAAGCAACACACATGCAATAACTTGTAAATATCTTAAAAGAACAACAATTATGGTACAAGGACAAAGTGCTTGGCATTTGTTGATTGAGTTCTCGTCATCGCTGGCCTTCAGTCTAGAACTCACTCAGCTCCTTTAATCACCGGCTCCCTGTTGAGGTACGTGGCCCAGTACACCAGGTTGAAGGTCCCAAAAAGCACGGGGAACACAATCCTGGACATCTTGTCGATCTTGCTCACGCTGTTGTAAGTCTTTTTGGGGTCCGGGGCCTTGCTTTCAGACGGTTTGAGCTGAATAGTTGTGCTGTTTGAAATGGTGGAAATGGACGCGTCCTTGGTGAGGTTGGCTGTGTAGTTCACACCAGCGGAGCAAGTGTTGTTGGGCTTCATGGACAACGCCAGTGGGTCTTTTTTCTGCGGAGAAAGAGACGAGCTGTGGTTCTAGTAAAACTGTGGTGGTAAATATAGGTAATACAAGTTAAGGCGATACATGGAACAAAAGTAAAATCTGATGACCTGATGCTCATTTTCTAGTAGCTCAGCAAGTTTTGAACAAACTCTTCAAATGTTTAGCTCTGAAGTCCCCATCTTTGTACTTCGACATCAAACCCAGCGTACGTACCTTGGGCTGTTGGGCCTCCATCGCTTTTTTCCCGTCCCAGGCCCAGCTCCTTTTGGTGAAATAATTTACTGTGGCAAATTCAATGAGGGCTGAGAAGACGAAGGCATAGCACACTGCAATGAACCAGTCCATGGCGGTGGCATAGGCCACTTTGGGCAGGGAGTTTCGAGCGCTGATGCTGAGAGTGGTCATGGTGAGGACCGTGGTCACACCTGGCAGTGAGAGAGAAAACTGGGTCAGTCTTAGATATCAGAGTTGCAGTTCTGTTTCTATCACAGCAGATTAGGGCCTGGAAAACAGCCGGCTGCGTAGGAGAGTATTATAAACAGATCACGTAGTAGTAGTAAGAAAAAAAAAAGAAAACTACTGAGAAATATTCAGCCTCTAATCGTGGAAAGAACAGCTAAAGGTCTCTTTGGGAATCCTCCTATGGGTTCTGATGCTCAAACATTTCGACCACTGCGCAGCTCGACCCGTCTTCCAGACTCACCAAAGACGGTTCTTGCTGGCACAGACTCTCGGTTGAGCCAGAAAGAAACCTGGGACAGGATGACAGTCATGAAGCACGGCATGTAGGTCTGGATGACGAAGTAGCCGATCTTCCTCTTCAGGTAAAAGTGGGCCATCATCACCGTGTACTCGCCTGGAGACAACAAAACAGATGGACCGTCATTTCTCCATGTGCTTAAAACAGCACACTCAACTGATGGGAAGAATATGAGAGCTTTCTCGGTTTAGACAGGAAGCTTGTATTTCAGAACTTCAGAATGAATGGGATTGATTGCAGTCATTTTATAGTGAGAAAATGGCAAATGCCTGAAAAGTTATATTTAAACTGTTTGGACAGGTTGTAATGTCACGTAGAGCTGCATACTGAAACCTTTATTTAAAAATAACAAAATAAAAATATGAGTTCCAGTTTGTTTGGCTTTTCAAACTTTTGTTCTTTGTTTTTCAAGTAGTCACTATGAGTTTGAAACGATTAATTAGGTTAATTGTGATGTTTCGATTATTGGAATAATCGTCAACCGATTTAGCAGTCGATTAATCATTAACTGGAGTAGAAAGACTCAAAAAAAATCCCAAAGAACACAATTTGCTGAGAGAACATATTCAGAGCAGTAATTAATCCAGAATTGCACAAAAACATATCAATTTTGCATTTTGATGGCCCACTTTTTAAAAAATACTATATTATTGTACTAAAAGTCAGAAAATGTTCACTTTCTTATATAAAAAGAAATTGAATTATTTGTTTATAAGCATCTTTTGGGTGCATTTTGTAAAACTGTTCAGTGAAAAATCGGTAGAAAGCTTTAACCTGATTGATCGATTAATTGTCAGAATAATCGATGGAATAATTGATTTCTGGCCCTAACTCGCTGCAAGACTCTCACACGTCTCCCCTTCTCGTCACCGCAGGTTTAAGTTTTGTCACTAAAGCTTTGTTTCTGCTTTGTGGAAAACGTAAAGTGGAGACGCCGGCGGGCCCGGGCGACGTTCAAGTCGTAACAGGGAACTACTCCAACATTAATATTTGAGAGTTTGCTCTGAAAACCACAACGCCGTGGTTTGTTTGTTTGTTTGTTTTAAATGAAGGACATGCTCAATCTGTGGAATTTCTTTTCCTTCCTCTCATTAAAGCACCTGCGTGGCGCCCGGCCCGCCCTGATAAACCTTCTCTTTCTGGGTCATCCCGCCGGTAAACTCTGGCGACCCGGGCCGCGCTCACAGCCTCACTCTGCACGCCCTCTCTGCGCAGTTGCTGTTTTTCCATTCAAATGTAGCCCAGATTAAAAAGGGATTTTGAAAAAAAAAAAAAAATTGGCAGATTTCAACGCTCATACAAAACCACACCTTCAGTAACTTCCAGTAGAAATAAACATGACTATTCTCCCCACACTCCCTGTCTAGGATTTTCTGCTTTTAATCACAATACTTTACGGTAATTATTGTGATTTGAGCTGCAACTAACGATTATTGTGGTAACCGATCAAACTAATAATGAAAAAAATGCCACATTGTTCAGCTTTTTCACTTGACCATTCAGACATTATTAGAAATACATTGAACGACACAAATGCAAAAATAACAAAATTCTACTTTTAATTAAGAAAAACATTTTATTGTCTGAAATGTAACACTATAGCATTCCTTCAGAAAATCTGAACCAGGTGAAGTTCAAACTATGACACTGAGGAGTGGTTTTGGTTATAAAGGTGTTTTTATCTTATATACAGTTTTGGCCTCATTACTGCCCTGAATATGCTTTCTTTCTCAGAAAATTACCTTTTTTTTTTTGAGTCTGTACGCTTGAGTTAGCTCGCATTCCACGACGCCCGGCTCCAAGCCAGCGAGCCGGGCTTCTTACCCATTTAAAGTTTGAGAATAGGTTGAGATCGTTTCGGCCCCAAGACCTCTAATCATTCGCTTTACCAGATAAAAAAATTAGCTGACGATTATTGCAATAATTGATTAATCGCGATTAATCCAATAAATTATTCCAGCCCTCATTGCAATGAAGATAAAAGTGATGAGAAAAAAATTTTTGGTAATAGATTGATAACTGAATCTCATCACATTTTCAAAGAAAGTGATATTGAAAGAAACACTCATTGTGAATAATAATAATAATAATAATAATAATAATAATAATAATAATAATAATAATAATAATAATAATAATAATAATAAAATTAAAATCCTGCCTGCACTTGCTGCCATTAAATATCTGATTTTCTGTCACATGATCTGACATTAACCAGAGTTTTCTCCTTTAAATGAGTGATGCATTTATTTTTACAGGGAAAGAAAAAGTAGGTTGTTGGAAGGGGTGGGGGGGGAGAAAAAAACATTGTATCCTGTTAATCAAGTGAAGATTGCATTTGAATGATTTCCTTGTTTTGTGAAATCCTGTCGAGCTGCCGAGTCTGATAAACTATAGAAAATCCACAGATGACTGCTGCTTTCTCCTGGCAAAATCGGATTTTTCTGTCTCGCTAATCCCTTGTCACAATCTGCACTCTCTCTCTCTCTTCCTCCCTCTCTCTCTTTCTATGTGCAAGAACCACGTACATGTGTGTGGGTGCGTGGGTGTGTGACACAGTCCATCCCATTCTGTCAGGCCAGGCCACTCTTGATTGGGGACGTTCATCCTCGCCTCGCCTGAGCGAGACCGCCGAATTGGACCTGGACCGCATGCAGGTGCGAAGTGAGGGTGAAGGAGAGCGAGCGAGAAGCGGAGGGGACAAGACGGGAGCAAAGTTTGGACGGTGCGAGCCATGCAACAGGCGGCGTCATGTCTTCGGTGGAAGGGGTTCCCGGGTCGCCTTCACTCTGTGGACTGGTAGCCTGCAGACCTGCCCTGTGGGCGGGGGGCCACGGCGTGGGGGTCTCTGCTGTGATCTGACCTCACCTGACCTCACTGCCTTCTGGGACTGAAAGTGGATGGAAACCTCCCGGGTGTAAACAAACAAGCAAACAAACAAAACAATGCGGTTGTGGTGGATTTTACTGTCTGGGTTCTGGAGCGTCTGTGGGGAGCTGCCATTTATAGCGGAGAACAACGCGGCCATGCTGGTCAACTGGTGAGTACAGGTCCATCTGTTGGGCTGTGATCTGGAAGCAAGGTCATGCATTTAATAAAATAAATCACAACTTCTGCTCCTGCAGCCGTATTTGCATCCAGTCTGGTTAAACCGGTGGCTTCCACCACGTGTGCGTCCAGCACTGCTGATCTATTCCGGGCCCGCTAAGGAGGGTTTGGACCTCAGAATAGCTCGGCTAATTAAGCCCGTGCTGGCTCTGGGTGACTCGCCTTTACCTGTTCAGGCGGCGCTTTGCTGCGTGTGCAAACGGACCGCACTCTGCAGAACCTGCTCTGATCCAGAGCTTCCCACCACAGATTTGTCTCATAAACTGTTTCTCTTTCGTGCATCATCCGGTGTAAACGGGGCGTAGCGCCTGTTTGCATCTCTGGGAAGCCCGTCTTGCTCTCCCCTCCTCCTTTGTGACAGACTAACAACCAAAAACCAAAAGTATTATTCTTTACATAAGGGAATTAAGCAGATGCTGTCCAGCCCCTCCGTCTCTTCCTCAGCAGCCAATCCCTGCGCTGTGATGTCACTCGGTAAAAGCACAACTGATGGGCCTGCCTACGGATTAACCCTACAGACCCAGTGGCTCAGACCATGGATAAGTGATTTTTTTTTTTGCCCCCCCCCTCACCCCGTCCGCCCCTCCATGCGTCTGCCACCTCTCCTTCTGACAGCCCCAGAGACAGCTGGCTGTGTGTGGGAGGCCCACTCAAATCCTGGAGATTCATTCATTGCCCCCCCCCTCTCCTCCCCTCCTCCTGCCCTTATCCAGCTTGATTTGAAAACCAGGTCCAGGCTGGAGCGACGGTACGACTGCTGAGCTGACTGGCTGCTTTACTTCCTCCAGGTTCTTGAGGGGGTTAAATAAAGCCTGGTGGCCTGCCAGGCTTATAATACACTGAGGGAAACCCTAAGTAATGACAAATAGCCGTCTCTGTATTCAGTGAGTGCTTCTTCAGGTTAAATATTACCAAACATCTTTTCACAGTGATATTATGTGGCAGTATCCAGATATATATAAAAACAAAAACCTGCTTGGATTTGACTGGTGAAACAACATTTAAGCAGACATCTGTTTTCCTGATGGCTCCATATGAGTTTAGTGGGGCCACATAACTGGGTATTGTGGGCCAGATTTGGCCCATATGCCTTGAGTTTGACACATGCTTCACACATGCTTAGGACTGGACAATAAATCAACAACTATAGATTTCAATATACCAATAGATAATGCATCTGATAGAATGTTCAATGATGTCACTGAACTCCGACCCAGAACCGCACAGCATTCTGGGAGATGTATGCAGAGGAAAGGCTTTAGCTCTTAAGCACCCAAGTCTTAAAATTCATTGAATTTGTACATTGTGCCATGATTCCACTCTTGAACTGGACCTCCCCAGTAAACCAGTAAACCAGTAACTAGACATGAGCAGCTCTGAATGATTTTAGCTCAATACTCCAAAGCAAACAATGAGATGTTTACGGGTCTTTGGGTGTAAAAATGCTTTTAGCTTCTTAGGGGAAATTTCTATTAGATTGAGGTCAAAGCTTTGATTTGCCCACATAAGAATATAAACTGTATTCTTTAATCATTCTTTGGCAGATTAAATCGTGTGCTTAGGCTCACTGTCTTACTGCTTGGCCTATTTTCTCCAGAGACTTGTTTCAGTGTCTCAACATTTTGCTTTAGAGTACAGTGGTATGAACCCAGATGTGTTGCTCCAGCAGAGGCAGCAGGTTGTCGGGGCCAGGAAGCAGCAAAGCAAAGTGCAAGGTCAAGGATAGAATTATAAAGACATCATCTTAAAAAAGTTTCCAGAAAACTTTTATATTCATTCTTCAGCCTGATCAATGAATCTGTTGGCACCGACAGACTGCAGTAGGTGGAGTTCACCTGTGTGCCACTTGATCTCCATGCATGATCTGCACAGCGACTCGGAGATCGAGGAACACAGCTGACACACCAGGGAGAGTTGTGGGGTAGTTTAAAACAACAAAAACAACAAAACAACATCTCACAGAACGCAGATCAATCCATCAGCAGTCAGAGAGCGGTACAGCGACCAACCTACCAGAACAAGGCCGTCTACCTAAACCGAGAAAAAGGGCGAGGAGACCATAAATGCTCCCACACACTTTATCCGACACGCCGTTCTCGTTAACACAGACGCATGATGAGCATTTAGTTCGCAGAGCAGCATGCGCCCCTTGAACCGGACACCAGGCCTGGGTCAGTGCTCTAGAGCTGGAGTGAGTTTACGGTCTGTCCGCTGTACCCCGACTGGTGTAGATCTCCTCCGTTCCCGCCGTCTGGCCGATCAGGTGGTACTGGTTGAGCCTCGAGCCTTCCTCTGCCACCACCACAGACTTGGCTGCGTCCTCGGTCCACTTGTAGATCACTTCTGAGACGGGGTAGGCATCTAGGAGAGAGGAGACGATCCTACAGGTTCATAATCGAATATGTAACTGATCATGATCCATTTCATTTATGTTTGAGATTGTAACGTTTCTTGTCCTCCTCCATTTCATTTCTTGTTCTTGGTTGTCGTGTTTTTACTTTGAATATTCAAAATGCCTTCCAGCTCCATCGTTGAGTTCTTTACTAAATTAAACTTCATTAATGTTTATTATGTTATCAGTCTATCAAAAATGGTCTCAAAACAACATTTATTGCTATAATTAGTGGGAAAATTGGTCGTCAAACCAAATGTCTTATCGTGACAGGCCTGGTTTAGAGGTAATATTCCTGGATTACGTTTGAAACAAAATGGCTTCTTTTAAACCTTCCTTCGTATAAAAACATGGAAAGCGTAGACGTTTGGTTTGAGGCAAGAAAAGATTTTTCTTTAACATTTTTAGGACAACGTGTATATTTCAAGCTTCTAGCATTAAAAATGCTGTTTAATCGTGGTTAATCGCAGCGCTGGACTGTGACGAATCTGATTTAAAATTTTTATTGACCGTCAGCACCAGCCTGGACCGTCAATTATCAAGACGCAAAATATTTCAGCTGCATTTCTCAGCCTCCGTCACATTTATTGGCATCCCTGGTGAAGATTTGCTGAAATTCTTGTTCAGGAGGGTAAACTTCCACAATTAGAAACAATTGTTTTTAAAAGAATCATGCTAGTTGTATTTGCTTATCATCAAAGTGAAAACTTGACTGAAGCTTCGTTTATTTCTATTTTACCCTTTTGACCTGATCTGCGTTTCTTGACATTTCTAACAAGCCACGTCTTCCTGTGGTGTAAAGTTGACATGAACGCAGCATCACAGCAATAACTAAGAAGTAACAAGAGAGGACGTCCAGCTGTCTTATACTTTGGATTATCTCGTCCTGCTTCTCTTCCAAAGGTCCTAAACACCTTGTTGAAGAATCCAGCATAATTGACTCTTAAATAAAACACTGAAAACAATTTGGCATCCGATTATTAACATCTGTATTGGTATTGGTTCTGACAACAGTTCTAGATCCGGTGTGGCAATGTTTTATAATTCACTTTGCACCATATTTAAAATTCCTAGTTGCCCTTTCTGAACCATTTGGAAAGTTTGTTGCAGTTTATTTTTTGACCAAATGTAGGCAACCTATTGTTTTTGTAAGTTTCATCATTATTTATTTTGCATTTTTAATCGCACTGACTGAACAAATTCAAGTCGTTTTTACATGCTTGACCAAACCTGTGAAGCTATTGGTGCATTTATGAGTGCTTTATTGGTGCAGACGTAGCAAATAAATGTGTAATTCTGTACATTTATGTCTCTGCTTGGGAAAATAAACGTCTGTTTTTCTGCATCCGATCGGTATCGGCCAATACTAAACCTCAGATATCTGTATCGGTATCCGAAGTGGACAAAAGTGAATCGGTGCATCCCTGTAGAATATTAACCCAACAATATTAACAAATCAACGCTCAATAAATAAAACACCACAATAATATAAAACAAGCACACAAAAAAAACCCTTGTGGGTTTATCTTATGAGAGGATGCTCTTATGTTGTGGTGGGCCGTTTTTACATGTGGATAAATCTTACTTTAGGCCAAAAACTAACAGCATCTAAGATTTAATTCTGAACCCTTCCTAGTGTCAATATTAGCTTCTCCTCCTCCACTGATAGACGTTACGTAAAAACTGAGCTGCAAATCACCTCTCCAAATGTCACTATGTATTTACATGGCCCCTGGACGCATCCGTGAGGGAAAATAAAGTTTGATGAATGATGTATTACGTGAGTGTCGTTATGTAACGGATATGTTTCTCACAATTTCCAAATACTACAGGTGCACTGTAATATTTAATCCTGTGTTCAGCAGATGAATTAATGCCGATCCATCCTTCTGCCACGACGTGGAGCTTAAAACGCATTAAAGTCACGGATATTTACACTCAGATTCACCGATACACTCATAACCACCATGGAAAATGTCCATAGTTTATGTAAATAATATTCTTATTTGACGGTAGGAACATTCAGCTGAAATGCTCTGCTAAAATGCTGAATTAAGAAAAACAGTTTTTTAGAAAAATGAATATTTTTTAAAAATCACTAATGTTGTGCAACTGCACTACTTACAGAAAACCTTCAGAAACCGAGAAAAACAAAGCAAGAGGCTGAAAGCCTTTAGGCATCGAATTCAAATAAAACATTACAATAGTAAAACGGTCAAGTTTTCCTTCATTTTCTCTCAACGTCACTCAAGATAAAAAAATAATAGCAGTACCCACCATTGCATTTTACATTATAATAACCACTTATTTTCTCCTGTTGTGCATATTCTGGGACCCAAAACCTTTTTCCACGTGGCTGAGAGAAACTAAACCAGCCAATTTTGTTTTTAGTGAGACAACTGAGAGGCTAAAAGATATTTTCTCTCCGAGCTTATAGCTCCTCTAATTAATCAACTTTTTTATCTCGACAAACTCCTAGCACCATCAAGAGCGGACGACACAAACCAGTAATATTAAATATTCAACACAGTAAGCAGATTTTTTTTTTTTAATTCTCATAAATTTACTTGACTGCTTCTGACTGGGGCTAATTCTTGATGCTGCTAAATATCTTTAGATAAAAAAAATAAATAAAAAAATCAGTCATGGAGATATAAAAAGTTAACGTAGAGATGGCCGAAAACAGAAAGTTGTGAGAGGGAAAGCAGACCGGCCACTATGACCTAATAGAAAAATAAATAGCAAAATAATAATAATAATAATAATAATAATCATCATCATCATCATCATCATACCCTTTCACAAAGTCACATAAGATCTTCTTATAGTAACATAAAAAGCAGAAAAAATAGGGATCTAACTGAAGAGTAATGTCTATAGTTTCCAGCCTCATCACTCAAAAAGGCCTTAATAAATTAAAATATGCCTTTCAAAATTTTACTGATTCATGCAAAAATATCTAAAGCGTTGCATTTAAAACTAGACGAGCTGCTTTAAGTTCTTCCTTTGGCCTTCATGTACCTATTTCTACATAACGTCTGGTCAAAGTTATTAATAGCCACTGTGAAGGGGCGGCATTAGAGCTGCAGGTTGTAGACTCCTGGGTTAAAAGCCATTACATAATGCGTCTTCAATCTGCACTACAGAAAAGACACAGTCTTGACCTACAAAGCATCTGGGCCTGTTGAATGGCAGACCTGATAAAAAGAAACGCATGATTTCATGTCCCTGGTTGGTTTGTGTCAGATGATCCTCGACATTAACCCGTGAAAAGTTTCGTTTCGCCACAAATTCTGCACAAGCACAGCAAAAGTGCTCCTCGGAAGCGGGTCGACGTTCACAGATGTGGAGCACGTTCACGAGGAAGCGGGTCTGGTTTCGCAGCTTGCATCGCTGGCTATTTTTTGCCGTGAACTTGAGAACAAACGAGTGGAAGCGCGGCGTCAGCAAAGCCAGGCAGGTGCAGCGGCTCCTCCACAGTCAGCCGCGCGCCGTGACCACAGAGTCTCTCACAGCCTGTGTTCCGCGAGACATCACGCTGCTCATAGGAGGAATGACGGGCAAATTCCTTCATGTTTCGCTTTTTTCTCTGCAGGGCTCAATTATTTTACTCACAAACTATGGTTAAACACACAACAAAAAAATTTTACCCTAGTAATTTTCCAACCTCGCATCCAGTCGAACAACATGTGCGAGTCTCTTTGCAGGCCCTGCTTCATTTTTGGACATTTAGACACGTTTGCGTGTGTTTTGCTGTAATTATATGAAACAGATAATGTAATACGAGGAACAGCAGTACGCTTCAAAACGGCCATTTAGAACCGTAAAGGCAAGAGTGTTGGATACAGAGCAGCAGTTCTTAAAGGCTTAGAATGACAAAAAAAAAAACATGCCGACATGCAAAATCTGTCTATGGTATCGACGCACGTTTTAAAACAGAGCTACAATGATTTTGTCAAAAGACAAACAGAAAAACAGCAACATAATTGTTTTGATCCATCTTTACTGTCAATCAAAATATGCAGTTAATTGAACGCTCCATTTTTGCTCAAAAACTGGAAATTTCTAGGTTTTAAATTGGAAAAGTGAATCAGAGGTTCGTTAGGGATAAATTCCCATCTCAACTCTCCGACCTCAAAATCCAAGATGGCTCCCTTGCATATAACACCTGTGTTAGCCTCAGTTTTGAAGCGTCACCCTGTAAAATAAACGACAACATAAAACATATTATATTACTGGAGGTTAAATTAGATTAAGTCAGGCTTGATATGGCAACTTTAAAGGTAATTAGTTGCCTACAGTACATGCTCCTGGTTAGATTTTGTTCTCAAAATGAATAAAATTGAAGTTCTAAGTTAGGTTCAGGAACTATTGTCTTTCAGGAAACCTTTCGTTAAGCTGGCAGGATGCGGCTAGCTCTAAGTTTAGCTGTCCCAAATAATGTAAAAAGTTGCCTATTTAGCAGATGTATGTTATTTCTAAAAGTTTGAGCCAAAGCTTTAGGTTTCCGAGTTACATCAGTTTTTCAGAGTGATGCTACGGTGATGAGCAGAACTCATGAAAAGAGTCTCATGTCACTGGGCTACCTGGCCTGTCTAAACTACTTTAAACATAGAAAACTGCTCTATTATGACTGTTGTCATGTCTTGAAACAAATTCTACATTGAATTTAGGTCAAGACAGTGACCTTAAACATACAGGCTGTTAGCATACAGTCAAGGTCAACCATCTGCCCTTCAACTCTGACCAAGTTCCCTGCTTCTGTTTAAGAAACGCGTCCCCCACCGCCGTGTGGCGGTGATGTGCAAAACACGACACTTTGTTTATCGGGTGGATTTAGCTCTCGTCTTCTACATGCTTTCCTTGTTGTAAATTCGCTTCACCTGGTTTTCTTTAAACAGTGGCCTTCTTCTTGCTGCAAAAAGTCAACAGACACTCTCACCTGCTCTGTGGATCTCCGACGTAAGCCTGCCTCAATAAGCAATTGATCGATTAATCGCATGATAAATTCAAATGAACTAGATGTTATCGAAGGTCAATTTTGGGTACAGAGATTGCATAATGCGTTTTATTTCTGGTTTCGTTTGTTCGTGGTTTTAGTTTCCACTTTACTTATTGTTTTTGGTTGTTGTTTTTTATATGATATATTTAAAATATCTTCCACTTCAACTCCTAAGTGTTCTTTACAAAATATGTAAAGTTTTCTTTTTTTGTCTTTTGGTCAAAAGTCTTTTGGTCTTCGAGAGAAACAACTTGCACCGTCGCACCATGTTACTTGAAAATGGGCTCAATACAACCATATTATTGTTAATGCAGTAATTACTGGAGCAATTTATCGTCCAAGAGACTCAGGTAACCATGAGTTACTTCCATAACTCTATAGTTTAGTTAGACTTTTCACTTTTTTGTGTGTAAAAAAAAAAGAAAACAAAACAAAAAAAATAAAAAATACAATTCTTCTACTTTACCCTTATGTGTTACTTTGTGTCCATCTGTAAATAAACTTTAAATAAAACACTAAGTTTTATTTAATGCGCAGACTAAGAGGGAATAATTGTCGCCAACCAAGTTTGACGTAAATGGAAGTCGTCCTCACAATACGTGTGGGGCCAAGCGCTTCTGTCCCTCTCAAACTCTGCCTTATAAATCACTAAGCAGTTTGACGGACACAAGTTACAGCAGAAAGAGAACGAGGCTGATGGAGGCAGAGTTCAGTCCATGAAAGGTGATTAACTCAGCGCAAAAGGACAGGTCTACTTTTGCTTTGAAAGCCTTGAGCTCCTGGGTTAGTGCTGTCCATTAGGTCAAAGGATTAGCTGAGGTTAATGGAGTTTGAGGAAACAGGATATACGGCCAAGCAAATTTTACAGCTACACAACCGCAGAGTGCCGAGGTATCAGTGCTCAAAGTGGAGCTTACACTTCCTTTTAAGGCCAGTACAAGACGTCTTGTGACAAGACATGTTGCTCTCCACCTTCAATGTATAGAGTGTACACTTATCTCATAGCTGCAGGGTATAAATGTAGTGAATATTGCTGTGAATGCAACTTATGGTGTCCTGCAAGTCTTTCTAACCATATGTCTGTCTCGTTCATGAATATGTCTTGATCCAAGCCACTACATTGTGGGTCGGTGTGTAACGTTCAGAGTCTTTTGCAACGACGAACCACTTTCTTCCAGGATTGCTCTTAGTTCCACCAATCGACGCATTATCTCTGACCTGCTTCATGATGCTGCCACCACCATGCCGCTCCGTGTAGCCTTCAGGGCGATGTACAGTGTTTGATTTCAAAGCCTTCTTTAAATGTCTGCAAAATCTTACAACTTGCTTAAGGCGACGACTTTCTTTCTGCTTCTCTTTTTAGAAACGCCAGATCTGTGAAACATTATAATTGTCCTTTCAGTTGATCTGTGGATTTCTATAAGTCCTCCTGGTCATTCTCATGGTCTTCTTTGCTGCTCTCCTGACTAATGCTCCTCCACCTGCCAGTTCAGGCCGACCGCCATGTCTTGTTGGGCTTGTACTTGTGTCAAACTCTTCCAGTTTTTGGCTGACTGCTTGAACATCGTTCTGTGACATTTTCCCTCTGATTTCTTCCGTCAAGCGCCAAAGTCTTTTGGATGCTGTTGGGGAACTTTTGAAGCCTTCGCAGAACAGCTGAATTTAGTTTGAAGGCAAATTGTAGAAATGGATATTATTTATGGGTATCTCTTCTTTTTGAGATGTGATTAAAAACCCGCTGGATGGAAAGTCATTCGGTGAGTTCGGATCGGCTGAAGCGGCACCAAATTACGGTAAAAGTCACCACGGGGCAACATACAAAAAAGGGAAACGGGTTTAATTCAAATCCAATTATACACAGTGCAGTTCAGTCCATTTACAATCCAATCCACTATGCACAGATTGAGCAAATTCAATTTTCTGGCTGAGAAGTCTCTTTCACTGTTGTTATTCCGTCTTTGCCTACAAGAACCATAAACCTCCTGGATGAGCTGGAAACAACTGGGATAAAGTGAACTGAATTGACAGTAATCCATCAGAAATTACAGCCAGACTGAGTCTGAAGTCCACCAGCCAAAGCCCTGTGTGCTTAAAGTTAAGATGAAGAGCAAAGGCGGCGTGATGAGCGTTCTCGCCGGCGGCGTTACAGACAGAGTGGAAAGGAGCCTTGGTCCGATTATCCCCACCTCCGCGTGGATAAAGTGGGCGTGGCAGGGGGTAAAAGTGGTGTGAGGCCCGGGATCACCCTCCATACGTCAGAGGCAGGGAACACTTTAAATGATCATCTTAAGCCTGCCGGGCAGGAACTTCCCAGATCGTTTTGGAGCTTTGTGAATCGATGTTGCAAAGATGTTGCAAAGTGTACAACTGAAAGCTTAAAGGTTGAGTGGAAAGCTCTTTATGTTTCCGTTTTCTGAGCGTGTGCACATGTTCACAGATACTGAGTCTTATTTAGTTATTTATTTTTGGAACATGGCAAATAGGTCAGGGAGAAAGACAGAGTTAAGTTTAAACTAGTGGTGGAACTCAATTTTAATCAAAAATAATGATTTAATTTGATTTGCTTTATTTGGTAGGGACAACACACATTAACTGGCATTTCTGTAAGTGTGCCAGAATTTGCCAAAAGGACATTTTGAACAATTTGCCCAGTTTATCTTGTTAAAAACAAAGGCTTTGCAAACTAAGTTAGAATACCGTGACTGCGCTAATATTGTCAATTTAAAAAAAAAATTGCAATCACTACAAATAATACAGACAAAACAAGAATATAATTAAGAACACACAAAAAAAAACACATTTATCATAAAACGTATGAGAAGTCATTAAAACTAAATGAATCCATTTAGATGAGAAAACACAAGTGGTCCCATGAAGGCACTAGGAGAAAGTACTTAATTAAAATGTTGAATAATAACAAGCATAATTCATCACATTTTAATCCAAAACCATATTTTGATAAAATAAGCAATATTTTCAATGAAAAAAAAAATTTTTTGTGCTGCTAAACGATTGCGTAAATAAGCATATATGCGCTCAACAACAAAGATATTTGAATTTAAATTTTTTTTAGACGATTTTTTTGTAAAAAAAAAAAAAAAAAAAAAAAGAAAAGTATAATTTTCCCTCCACTTCAAATTCCTTGAACGTCACTTAAAGTTTGCAGTTCTGACGCAGCAGCGTGCGGGAAAACATGACGGGTTTTCTGCAGTAAGCAGAGGTGAGGTGGGATAACGGAGGAGGCCGGGCCGCAGCGCTGACATGTTGATTAATGGCTCAATCAGGAGGAGTGTGTCAGAGTCTAAATGGTTGTCTCCTGCACCACCACAGCAGCTCTGCACCTGAAGGATGAGGGCTGTCACACTCTGAGCTGAGCAGCATAAAGACCCCGAAACCAAAGCAATGTCAAATCGGCTCCTGTTCAGATGCCCTCGTGCATCCCGCTATGGCTTATATTCCTTTTCCTGTCCTTCATCTGGTAAAGAAGCAGGTGTGTGGGCATGTGTGTGTGTGTGCGTGTGTGTGCGCGTGTGTTTGGCAGGAGGTGGGTCAACTCACAGCTTCCAAACTTAAGGGGACAGGCGTGGGCATCCATGGGGAAATCTTCCAGCTGCATGGGGCATTCTGCTGAGATGGTGAGCCTGAAAGAGGAAACCCAGATTCAGAAACTGAGCAGAGATGTGACATGTCGTTTTCGTTTCTTTTTTTTTTAAAATAATAATGACCTTGTTTTTCCCTGAAATACATATAAACACACTGTGTGAAACGATAGAGAAATAATCCTTATTGTTCTACTCGGTAGCAATAAATAACCACCAGAGGAACTTTGGTACAGCTAGAAATAACAGGCTGGTGCAGCTTTGGGTGTGTGGAGTTTCCACCTATCTGTGGAAAGGAAACAAATGAGCTCCAAGCCTCGTGCAATGCCGCCCTCTGCTGGCTGCGTCGTGAACATCTTCAGTTTCTGGTGTGCTGGAGTCAAAAACACAGCGGCTTGCAAAAGTATTCATACCCCTCGAACTTTCCCAGATTTTTGCCACATTGCAACCAGAAACAAAAATATATTTTAATGTAATTTTTTGTGAAAGTCCAACACAAAGTAGCATACAATCATGAAGCAGTAAGAACATTATGCATGATACGCATGAGAAATGGGGGCTGAATCCATAAAAGCACTGATGGATGGATGGACAGATGGATGGAAGGATGGATGGACGGATGGATGCAATCGACTTTAACAACAGAGAGAGAGTAAGAAAGTAGATGTTTAATTAAGGAATTTGATAGATATTCTGGTTATTAATTTATAGGTGATCTCTGGTCATTTAAAATTATTTCACAACTCCACTGGAAGCATAACAAATTAGAAATATTTGCAGTCGAAATCAGATACTGTTTGATACCAAACCAGAAGAAAAGATTGATCTTACAATTGACAGAAAATTTCAAAAGCTTTTTGCACAACAAACATTCTCTCAGTAATCGGCAGTAATGGTTTGATATTTGTAAGATAGAGAACTTGGTTGAAATGTGCCAAATTTACTATTTTGTGACCTTAGGAAATAAAGACTTTAAATTTTTCGAAGCACAAACACGGTCCTCTCATCACCTCTTAGGCTGATTGTAAAGTCGAAGTCTGCAGTGAAGATAGAAAGCTGCTGTTTAATTCCGACTTCACAAAATTAATATTTCAACTCTGAGTGAAATTGATTTGATTAGAAATGATTGATTAGAATATATAATGACTCAGCTTCCATTAGTCATAAGTTCAGAACTGGCCTAAAAAAAAAGAAAGAAAAAAACCCCATAACCAATCAAAACAGAACACACTACTATGGAAGTCAGAATTACAAAAAAAATAAAATAATTGCAATTTCTTTTGATACACACGGTGTGTAGTGGAAGGTGTTGCACAGCATCAACTGGAACTGGACGTTTCCTGAGAGAGAGTTTTTCACGCCAGAGCAGCTGCGTCTCTGCAGACGACAGTATTTGCTCTCTGAAGCAGGGAAGAAGAGAGCAACGCGTGCGTACCATGTTTCTGTAATAACCTCGTTCACAGAACACAAACCCTGTGACGGGTCGTGAGCTCATGTGTTCTCGGTTGCTCCACTGGGAAAAACGTAGAGTAAATATGAAGGAGTCAATCATCTTTTTTTTTTTTTTGACACACAGCCCAGTTCATCTGCTCATGCTTTCCGAAGTTAATGTTTGACTTGGTCGATTTCTGGTTGTGAAAGGATGATGACCCAAAACTGAAATGCAAGTTTATGCCTCTCCTTCTATTATTAATGATGCTTATTAAAGCTGGGAGAGGGTGTAGCGCAGCGCTGCGTGTGGCGTTGTTGTGTTTAGATCTGTCCCAGGTTGTCTCAGTAGTTCTGACGATAATGTTGTTGTTTTGAGACCATTTTCGAGTGATATAATAGTAATGCTGAAATGATGCAAGCAACACATTCTCAAAAATGGATAAACCTTAAATTCTAATAAACTTTTAACACTAGACCTGGAAGATATTTTGAATATCTAAAATGAATGGAGAGAAACAACTAAATAAAAGAAGACTTAATAGAATAATAAAGTACCTGTAAGAAAAACTGTCCTTAAATAAAACGGGCAACTTGAGATCAAAGCACCAAACTGGACACTTTTTTTTATCCAGTTTTTGGTAAAAAGAAAAATGAGAGAATAAAAAAACAAAACATGAATCACGCAAATGTAAATTATTCAGCTCGTTTCATGACACAATGCGATTCATTGATGCGTTACTTATTGTGACAGGCTTTCTTGTGTTTGTATAAAGCTTTCACAAATCCAGCAACACATTCACAGCGTCTCGCACCCGTCAAACCGTTTCACCGTTTGTCACATCGCAACCACAAATCGATACGTTTTAATTTGATTTCATGCACTGGACCAACACAAAATAGCATGTAACTGTGAAGTGGCAGGAATGTGTGGCTTTCTGGGGTTTTGACAAATAAAATCTGAAAAGTGTGGTGTGGACTTGCTAGACAAGTTTTGCACGTGTAAAATACTTCTTGTTCACACATGTTCACAAATCTCAAAGGCCTTCAGAGGAAAGTCTTTTTATCAAGACTATTTACTGATGAACTGACTCATATTAGGGATTAAATTTATTAACCTGACAGGCTGAGATGTTTCATGATAAACTCCAAACTAATGATGTTTTAAAAAAACATAATGTAAGTTTTGCTATTTTCTGTTCAATGAGAGAATCAATAGATATTATTGCATTTGAAAATGTGATTAAGTGCGATTGTTGTGCGTCGTTCAGGGATGCACATCACATTTCTTCTGTATGTGTGGTGTCCTAAAGCAGCATATCTTTTTCAAGAGCAGTATTTGTATTTATGAGGCTGTAATTGTATGAGTAACTTGAAAAAAAGTAATGAGTAGTTCTTATCGTCATTTTTATTGTTATCACACTAGCACCAAAAAGTATTGTGATAAAACGTTCAGTCTGCACTGCCCACATTCTGAAGGGAAATTAGTTGCGTTGGACTAACTCCATATCAGAATAAGGAGGAACAAAGACAAATGAAGATCTTAAGTGTAAGAGTTTTTAAAACCTCTCTAATTCATGGCTAAGTGCTAGTTTGTGATGATCTGTTAAATAAATATAAGGATTATATTCCTGACTGTTTCTGAGTTTCCAGAGCATTATGAAGAAGAAAACATAAATAAATATATATGTCTATCTGTGTGTTAAAAAGGTAACTATTGTGGAGCTACGGAGAGTGAGGAGGGTCAAAGCAAACACTTAAAATTTGCCTGCCCCCCTCCAGTTCAGAGTACGGGGACAACCACGATGATGCGTCAGTGCCGGGTCGGCGAAAACAAGTGTGTGGGCTGTTTTCAGTGCAGCGGTGCTCCAAAAAAAAACCCACTCAATGCAAAGAAGCAGCAGGTAGAGGTTTTAGTCAACACAACATTTTTCACTCAGCGCCGACCAATCAACAGCTGCGTTTCCATTACAAACGTGAGAAGCAAAGGTTGTCGATTTTCTGCTAATGTCAAAAAACAACACAATTTAACGTGTGTGGTGTTAAATAAGGAATAATATCAAAGGCAAGTTGTGAATAAGTTTGTCCACATGATATGTCATTGAAAATCACGCCTCCATCTGCTTCCTGTTCGTCTTCTTTTTCGTCTTCTTCAGCGGCGACATCCGGTTGTTTGTCGTGTGTCTCGTTTGATGTGAAAAAAACCGTCTCCTTTGCCGTTTCGCAAAACAAACCAATTTCAATACGGCCGCAGAACCGCTTCATACTAGAGGCAAAACTTTTCATCGAAAAACAAGTTTTCTTCTGTAATTGAAGCATTTTCTTTAAGTAAACTTAATTTCAAAATGTGAAATTGTGCGACTTCATGTTGAATGAAGAGGCAGCCTGTGTTGTGGAGTGCAAAGCCTGATTGAAAAATAAACAGTTGCTGCCTTTCCATTGACCACGTAGTTGCGCGATTTGACATTTCAAAGAGAAATCTGCTTGATGGCAACAAATCAATTTAGAAAAAAAGTTGTTTTTCAATAAGTTTTGGTGCTGGGATGAGGTTTGTCTTGTGAAACTGATCAAATCTAGTGAAACACCAATCACATCACACAAACCACATGATCAAAAATCAGACGTTCTACTGGCGCGAACCACAAAGAAGACAACAGAAAGTGGTAGGAGGATGATGGCACATTGTGATTTTTAAAGACTTATTGACTGAACAAACTAAGCTACATGGGATTTTAGTGGTGGGGTCTTATTCAATGGAATCACCGCATTTGCAAAATTGTGGTTTTTTTCCCTTGTTGTCAGAATATCGACAAACTTCTGAGCACATTTGCAGTCGAATCGCAGGCCCTGGTGCGGCAGCAGGCCGGTGGCCTGAGAGCCCACCTCATGGTGTAGAGGAGCGTCCCGTCGTCTTTCAGCCGCAGCAGCTTGTTGGGCGTGGTCATGTTGTGCGCAATGGACTTTTTTCCGTTGAGGAAAAACGTGTCGGGGGTCCAGATGTTGCTGGCCAGCAGGTTGTTCAGGGCCAGCATCTCCATCGGGCCTTTGAAGCAAAGCCTTTCGTCTTTCCAGCTTTGACGGAAGAAAACGTCGATGGTGTATTCCTGTGGAGAGAAGCTTCAGTTGCACCGAAATGGAACTTTATGTGGACGTGAATAATGTAGGCTTCGCCTCTGATTGGGCAGATTTGTACGAGAGCAGACGTTTTCCCTGATGTTTTTCTGGAGAAAACAAATTACTCTTGAGAAAACAGAGATTCGAGAACACAAGACTATTGGTGTGTGTGTGTGTTAAACTTGACTCTAATGTCAGGTTGTCCTCGATCTGACATTGTCAGCTTGAGTTTGTTCTTGCCGAGGTTTTAAGGACACCGAGAAATTGATCGTGAGCATTCAGGAACACATTATCGTCTCCTTGTCTTGCAAAAGTGGTCATTGTTACTGTGTGATAAAGACACACACATCTCATTAACTCAAGAACAAATGCTACTGAGCTCAGCTTTCGTACATTTGAGGCATAATTTATATAAAGTAAAACGTTTAATAAGAACTACGGTGTGAAAGATTTATAAAAAGAGCTAATCTGGGAGGAAAATAAATTGCGTACCATTTCCGTGTCGGAGACCGGACCGAAGCTTGTGACAAAGATGTTGGTTTTGATCTCCGTCACCTTCTCTGTTGGAAAACACAGAAAATTATTACATAATTATTAAATATACAAATAATTATTATACATATGAATCCCATTATTAAAGTGATGGTATGTCGATTAATCCTAATGAGGTTAACCTGGATTTTTTTACTGACTCCACAGGTGTTGTAAGTTGTGGTGTTCCTCAAGGCTCTATCTTGGGGACATTTTTTTGTGTGTGTGTAGTACTATGTATTCCTCGAACACTGCATATGCAGAGAGAATTATTTTTGAAACTTTTTAAAATTCCTTTTCTCAAGTAATCCCGGAAAAAATCATTTAAACAGTTGGAGTGATCATTTCTACAAAAAAGAAAAAGAAAGCAGGTGATGTGCAGTCCTTAAGTCAAGTAAGATAAATTCTGAACAACATTAAAGAAGAGAAAACACGGTCAGTTTTCAATCTGTGACTGTTGTCAGCTGTTCAAAGTGTGGCAAACGGACCAACTCTCTGTCAAAGATATTTCTTACAACTCTGAAGCATAGCAACCCTAAAATCAGGGATCAGGAATGTTTTCCTCCATCATCTGACATCAGGAAGTGTTTGTGTTGGTTTTTTCCTGGGAATTCAGCAGCCAGAAATCTTACTGGGACCGGAAAAAAAGCAACAAAATCACTGATGTTGGCCTCTTGTTAAGCACAGAATCAATTCAGAAAAGCTCTAGTAAAAATACATATTTTAAAATACATTGGATGAATTTTTTCAATTCACCAAAATTGTATCGTCATAAATAATAAATGAATAAGTCATTCCAAAATAGAGGCCAGAGCAATAATCGTAAATATACTTATAGTACATTCATAATTAGCCAGACTGCAAGTATACAAACGTATTATGCTCAGTGCATGTGTCAAACTGAAGGTCTGGGGGCCGAATTCGGCCCACCATAACTTTTTATGTGGCCCTTGGGACTCTAGGGCCTTACAAAAACAACTTTAAAGATACGTTGTGCTCTTAAATATTATTTTATCAATCAAATCCAAGCATTTTTATATTCATACAACCCAATTGCATGATTGTGAAAAGATGTTTTTAATTTCAAAAATGGAAAGCAGAGACAGCTACTCAATAATACTTTTAGTTTGTTACATAGTTTTATCAATACACTCTGCCACAACCGGCCTTTTCAGAAAATTCATGACAGTTACTGTAGTTTTTCTTTCCTTTAAGATTTTTATTGTCTTGTTTTGGGGTTGGGGATGATAAAACTATCCAGCATTTAAATCAATTACATTAAAAAAAGAAAACAGCCTATGGGATAGTCTTGTATACTAGTATATGGCGCCCCATGTACTGAGACATTGGCCCTTGTTCCAGCTGTCTGGGAGTCAGTTCCCAACCCTGGGTCCTTTGCTGCATGTCTCTTCCCTTTTCCTGTCTTATTTCCTGCAAATAAAAGTCACCAGTGGCAGAAAAACCTCTACAAATCTAATTTAGTTTGACTGAAGCATGCAGACTCTGGTGACACCTAGTGGTCGCAATAAAAAAGACACTTAAAACTGATTATTTGCAGCATATTGTCACCTTCATAAAATAATGGCCCATGGCATTTTAGTCTTGCCAAAGGATAATTTAGGGAAACAAACAAACAAACAAACAAAGATTTCGGCCGTTGTATTAGGAAGGCGGAAAAAATATTAGGAAGGTGGAAAAGTTGGAAAACAGACTTTTCCAATTTTATTCAAGGCCTGAAAATGTCAGTTCTTTTTATTCCCTAAATGCTACAAAGCATAATAGAAAAATGTTTCATTCTCCAGTTTCATTTTGATAAAGTTTTAGTTTAAAACTAACAGGAAGGTAAGGATTGTATCCATTGAGCTGAGTTTTACTAAAATGAAACTGAAAAGTGCATCACAGATAAGCATATGGTTTAAAAAAACGGTTAAAGTTCTTAGTTTTATGTATTTAATGAACAGAGGGAAAGAAAGTTGATCTTTCATTCTTTGACCACACTATTATGCCTCATCACCAGTAAAAATTAAAACAAAAATAGCTTTTTTTTTTTTTTTTTTTTGCAAAACCAGAGCTGCTTTGCAGTCACACTGATGTTAGAGCTCATTGAGAGAAGGTCTGATCAGACCAGCTGCGTCTCATGTCACATTTCTTCTTCTGCAGAGATCAAACCGCGGTTTCATCAACACCTCCTCTCCCTGCAGTAATATTCAAGCAGTCCGATAAAAAGCCTGTAACACAATGAGTTGTAATGGCTTATTGATCCAGCGGACTCACCTCCCAGACCGGGCCGGAGTCTGTTGTCGTAACCGTCCAGCAGTCCGTCCAGGATGCGGGTGAAGATGGTGATGTTGTCATTTATCTCCGCCTGTTTGGGGGTTCCGGCTAAATCCTGGGAGAGACTGGATGAAAGGCAACTTTTTGTTGTAGTTGGTGTCTTATTTATTTCTTTTTTCTTTTTTTTTTTAATGATAGCCTCTGCAATACGTAAACATGCCAGAAACTCGGTTCCTCACCTCAGACGGCAGGTGATGCTCACAAGCAAGACACAGAAGCATAGACGTCTCATTGCAACGCTGAAGCACATCCCATTGCCCATTCCTGAAAATGCACACACACACACACACCCACACACGCACACACACGCACACACACACACACACACACACACACACACATAGTGGTGGCTTCAGCATGAATGGTGCAACAATAAGGATTCCCAAAATCAAGTAAAACAACAAACTGCGTCTTATAATTCAGAACTCAGTGAAGAATAATTCAGGTGAAATTAGAGCTGTCTATATATGTGGACATTTTTGAAGAATAAACATGGATGAAGTTCAGTTTTCAAAAAAAAATGGATGAAGTTTAGTTTTCAAAACAAAAAACAAAAAAAAACACAGAACTAGCCCTTTAATTTGGCACCGATTTATAAAATCAGATACCAACTTCAGCAGCAGCAGAGTTCACACTGGATACACTGCAAAAGGATTGTCAACAACAAAACACGTCAGTGGCTAAGATTTTTTTGTTTGTTTGTTTTTTAAATTATTTCAATTGATTGTCACTTTTTTTTTGAGACAATGTGATTTAGGTAAAAAAAAAAAAAAAGACAAAGGCCATTATTTTAGGATGTCATAGTTGACAGATTTGTTATGTTCGTTGTGTTGCTGCCCCCACAGTCCATGCCGCTCTGGGCAGAGAGCCATGCTGACATTGCCCCCTGCATGCTTTTAGCATGGGAATTTCACCAGCAGCGCGGTTCAGTAAGTGTTTTATCTCTGAATAAACTAGATTAGATTTGATATCTCTGCAAAAAAAGAAAAAAGAAAAAAATAGAAAAAAGAAAAAAATCCTGTTTTTGTTATGCCAAATTTCTAAAGGAGGATTAATTCGCACATAGGATTACGCTGATTTCATTTTTTGACTGTCTGTTTGTTTGTTGATATATATAAATATAATGGTGTAAAAAGGATGGAGAAAAAAAAGCCAGCATGCACTGAAATCTCCAGATCAGGTGTGTGCAGGGAGCCAAACACAGTCGCTTTCCTCTATGCGCAAGAAGACGTTCCTTAAAACAATAATAATAATTTTAAAAAAATAAATAAATAAAAAAAGACAATTCAAACACACAATCAAAAATGCTCAATTCCTCCAAACATCAGAGCACCCCCATCTGTTTTGGACCCCCCAACCACCCCACGCAGCCCACCCGCCTCTTGCCTTCCACTCCTTCATTAAGCTCCTCTCTGCTGAGGCTTTCACGCAGGAAAATACCCTCAACCCCCGACTGTCTCCACACATCCTGCACCACAGCTGGAGCTCGGTGAACCCCGAATCATCACCACCATCATCATCATCATCACCCCAGTCCTCATGCACATCCACGACACATCCCAACTAACCGACGACGAAAATCCGTCACGATCTCGGCAGAAAAGCTCCCCTCTCATCTGAACGTCTAACCGACGCAGCAGCGTCTCCTCCTCCGATCTCCCCCCCACACACATACACGCACACACACACGCACACGCACACACACACACACACACACACACACACACACACACACACACACACACACACACACACACACACACACACACACACACACACGCTTCCCGCTACATTCCCCTTTCTGCTGCCGGACGACGCCGCGCCGCTCGTGCCGCAGTTCGCCGAATCTCACAGCGGCGGAGGATCAAACTTGTGCTGCTCTGACAGACTCACCGGCTCATCCACACCCCCTGTGAAACAAAGACTGCTGCTCTCAATGTCAGCCGCAGCTCTCCCCGGAACGATTATATAGGGTATATATAATCGTTCTATATAAAAAAATAATAGAAGGAAAAAGAAGTAGGCGGCAGAAACGAATAACACCCCCCCCCCCCCCCACCCCGCTCGTCCTCCTCTCCAGCTGTGAGGACTGACCATCCTTTAGTTGGTCTCCAAGGTGCTGCACGGCGAGCGTTGCACTAAATCCAACAGCGTGTTCAGCGGGAGAGGACGTAGTAAGATCCGGAATCCACTGCGCACTGAGCAGAACTGGGCGAGAGAGCAGGAACAGCAGGAGGATGAGGAGAGGGAGAGGAGGAGGAGGAGGAGAGGGAGAGGAGGAGGAGGAGGAAGAGGAGGAGGATGGATGGATGGAGAGAGGGTGAGAGGAAGAGAAGAAGAGAGAGAGGAGTCAACAGAGACATGAAGAAAAGAGTGAAGCCGTCTTTTGAAATGAACGCGCTCATCTGACTCGCCTTTATGTTCTTTGACTGCATTACGCACTTTATTAGCGCGGCCCTGACGGAGCCAAACGTGTTCTCCTGAAAGTTTCACCAGACAGATGAAGGTTTCACAAATCCCACACCTGGTTATGAACAGTCTGCTATCAGCTGAGAATGTCCTAGTCCAGGTTCGGGCAGTCTAGGTGATGGAATCGCCCTTTAGCCGAATTGGAAAACCAACTTCAGCTTCAACCAAGCAGCAGGGGCCAACATGCTGATTCTCGTCAGCGTTTTCAGTATTTAACAGCGACGTGTGCGCGCGCGCGCGTGTGTGTGTGTGTGTGTGTGCGTGTGTGTGTGTTCAAACTGTGTGATTAAACTTTAGTGACTTGACATTGGGAACTGACCCAGTCTTATTTCTGCTGTCATCGTGCTATTTAATGATCAAGGGTCCAGTAAGTGTCAAACCTAAGGTATTGTGACGTTTCCATAGCGATTAAACAAAACTCTTGGCCTAAAGTGGTTAATTAAGCTCCACTCAAACAAGCTGGTGAAATAAACTCAAACAATTTGATTTCTAAAAGGCTACAGTCATCTCTGGGTTTTTTTGTTTCATGGCCTAAGTAGGACACGCAGCTGAAAACTGCTGCTTTTGTTGTCGGTGGTCTAGATTAGATTGCAGGAGGCGAAAATATGTCACACAGAACCTCTGTGCGTCTCCTTCAGCTGCTCTCTGCATTTTCTCTCCCTAACCCCCCAAAAAATGTGGATCGGATCCCTTTCCCAGAATGCCGCAGAAAGGCGGGAAAGTGGCGCCAAAAGTGGACACGTCTCGAAGCAGAGCGCTCCGAAACGAGTCAGCACCGCAACGAGTCAGCACCGCAACGAGTCAGAACCGCAAAGGCAAACGGCAAAAAAGGGGGGAAAAAAGCAAAATAACGTTCGCTCTTCTGTTTTCACAGGAACGCCGTGGATGGGAATAAAAAGCTGTACGCCATTTACGACACGAGGTAAGGGAACTCCTCGCCCTCCAACAAGATCAACCTCTTAACCCCGCTTCTTTAAGGTTTGTGAAAATAGCGCCCCCTTCATTTCCGGAATGCAATAGTCCCATTTCCAAATAAGGTATGGAACTGACAGTGGTCCCACCCGCCCCTTTCTGTTTGCTACAGAAGTCCTTCTCTCTGAAGGGAAGCAACAGTTGGATGCTTTTTTTTTTCACAAATGTTTAGTGAAATCGTTGATGAAAACTTGTGCTGATCTCTTTGCACAAATAAAGAGAAATCGTTTCTGAGGGTCCGGTACATTCCAGTTCCGTGCCGCATTATTGAACCTCCTTCTCTCTTTCTCTCTCAACCGCAAACGCATTAGCAAGCTGACAAAAAAAAAAAAAAGCTTAAAAACATTCTCAGGAAATCCTCACAAGTAACTGTAACCACTTGGCTGTTCGTTTTCCTTTGCTCCTCCACCTCATCCCTGAGCTGCTAATGCCCTCCGAAGAAACCCAACCAAAAACAACCAATCAGAGCCAGGACTGGCTTACTGCTGCCAATCATCCTCATGTACTCACTGGGGAAACAACTTATCGTTACACAAAAATCGTTTATCGATGGCTATGCTAGCTAGCCTTAGCATTCACGACATGCTCTGCTAGCTGCAGCGTAGCTTAGAGGAAATGGGGGGAAGTGAGCAACCACAGGAAATGGGGGGAAGTGAGCAACCACATGAGGGTGATTGTCAGCGCTGAGACCCGCCTCTTGTCTCTGCTTGGTTGTTCCTAGTTAGCAGTGAGAGAAGGCAGAAAAGCTTGATTTTTTTCTTCTTTTTTTCAGATTAGCCTGTTTGTCTCCTACTGTACTGTCAGAGCATAGTGACTGTTTCTAAAAAAACATATTTGCATTAGTCAAAATTGTTTCTACGGATGCAAATGAGTAGAAATTTGGAGAAATCTGGAGCCAGAGCAACCCACACATTGAACTGTGCATAAGTCCTGAAAGAGTTGATGCACTTTCACTTCTCTGCTATGGCAGAGAAGTGAAACTGCACAAGAACTTCCACTGGCTTGTGCAAACTGCACAAGAACTTCCACTGGCTTTCCACAGCGTGCTACCATCGAGGCAGATTTGTGGAGTGCGTCACTCATAGTTGTAGAGACGTGCATCCATAAATAAATGAATAAATAAATAAAATGCAGATGAAGTTGAAGCAAAGTGCGGTTCTACAAAGTTTTGACCGCAGAACGGCAAACGTGCAAATGCACAGCGCAAGATTTTCTTTGCGGAACATTTTGAATGCGCATCACTTTCCTTCCGTCATCTCTCACATCATCTCCAGTGAAACACGCTGCAGTGTGTGGCTGGAATGGGACAAAATATTACAAGGTGCGAATTACTTTTGCAAACAGAAGCACGCGCACATCAAGACTCAATTAGAGCATTTTGAACGCCAACGTTGAACAGCAGACCAAAAAAAAAAAAAAAAACTCCCCGCGGTTGGAGCGCAAAGTGCTCGGTCGCTGCCTCCACCCAGGATGACGCTGGGAGCGCGGAGCGGCCGCCGCGGGGCGGCTGTCTGCGGCTCCGCCGTCCACTCACTCCGGAGCGGATCATCCAGGTTGTCAGACTTGACACAGAGGCGCAAGTGATGCGGAGCGGCTCCCGCGGCAGCCCGAGTTTCTCTCGCGCCTCCGTTCGGTTGTTAAATAGCCAAACGCTCAGAGTCCATCAGGCAGGCATGTGGGGGAGCCTGCAGGACGCTGTTTCACTGCCGCTGGTCGCGGCTGTGATGTGTTGCGCCCAGAGGTGAGGGGCTCTGCCGGACGCCACGGCGTTTCTCCGGGAACCGACTGACCGCCGTTTGTGTTGTTTTTCAGCGTCAACGAGCCGGGAAACATGTCGTTTGTCAAAGAAACTGTGGACAAACTGTTGAAAGGATATGACATTCGTCTCCGGCCAGACTTTGGAGGTATGACTCAGGATGTTTACTGCTGCTGTTACATTTCCTGTCAGTGTTTCTCCAACTGCTATTTTGAATGTTGACAATAAACAATTGTTTTTCTTCATTTGATTGAATCTTGTTTGCTTTTCGTTGCAGGTCCACCGGTTGCTGTTGGCATGAGCATTGATGTGGCGAGCATAGACATGGTGTCAGAAGTTAATATGGTGAGTTTATGCCTAAACTGTTTGTGCTAAACTTTTCATCAGATTCTGCGACATGGGTTGAGTTGCTGGAACTGAGTTTTAAATGTAAAACCGCCTTTTCTGAGCTTTGCGTCATGTTATCATATTATTTACTCATAAAAAAAAAACGCCTAGAATGTTGCCTTGATTCTTTCACGCATGTTCCAGAAATGGCGAACGTTTAGCTTTGCAAATTGCTTGGGAAAGACTGAGTGCCACCTTGAAGGAGCGAGCTTCTCCTCAGGTGCACTCTGCCTCAGATTTCCCACTCAGCTCCTTCAAACTAGCCAGCAGCAATTAGCAAACTGCACATCTGCTGAGCTCGTTGTAGGAGTAAAATGGCGGTAAAAAAAAAAAAAAAAAAAAGAGAAGTGAAGATGGTGAGTGAAAAGACTCATGTAGGCTCTGGTTTTCAAAGTCTAAAGTAAGCAAACAAATGATCCCCATATCATTACATCGCTGCTATTGATGTAAGCCTAAGGGAGTCCATGTCTTTCCGTTGCTTTTGCCAAAAATCTGATCATACCATCTAAATATCACTGAAGTTTTCACTCATTAAAGCAGGCAATGTTGAACAGTTCGTCATTAGGTTCGGTCAGGCTGCGTGTTCTGTTGATTCTGTGGCCTGCTCTCAACAACGTGAACATCTAGAATTATGATGATTGTAGCTTAACTCGTCGTCGTTGTAAATATGTTTTTGTTGAAAGAATCAAGAGAGCACAAAACTACTGGTATTTTCAGATGTTCTTGAGGCTCTTATTGTGAAGGTTTTCAGGAAGTTCCATCTTGGTTTACCTCCTGTTTTCACATAGTTGACGTTTGACAAAACTAAAAGCGCATTGTTCCGTCCAGCCGAGTTCAAAAGCAGGGCCTCTGCTGCGAAGCTGACAGTCCAAGAAAATTTAGAAACAACTTAAATAAACAAACTTGGTAATTAAAGTGACTGAGAATTAGCTGTCAGGGTGATATGAAGGCAGAGGGTTTGGATTGTGTTGTTGCATGTGGTGAATTTTCAAGAAACTTCTCATGATTTGTCAGACTGAGAATAAACCAGGTGCATTTAACACGTGGTGCAATTTAATGGCTGCTGGATAATTTCTCTTTTTTGGAGCATAGTCTGTAAACCTGAGAAACGGAAAAACCCCTGTAGAGCCGCGGTTTTTGAGACTGATTAAGAACGACTCAAACCTCCTGTTTTCCTCCAAGTTTGAGCCACATTTCTCATTGAATTCTGTCCTGCTGCAATCACAACCCCTGAGCCGCTTGTAGCGAGAGCACTACAAAAGTTTATGAATAATTTAGCAACAATTTACAAGCACCAACTGCATGGCCTGGCAGAAGATGCTAAAACTTGTGCACCACCCGCTGTAAGTGCCAAGAAAATCACCAAGTCCAAGTAGTTAGCACCGCCAAACCTCCTCCACCTCCACTATATGGCCCTCTGGTCTGTTCATTCACTGTAAATGTGGATTATATTGGATTTGCATGACATATCGAATGTCACACAAGCAGCTGAGGTGGACTCAGCAGACGGCAAACATCACAAATGGAAAACCAATGGAAACCTCAAAGAGGAATGTAGATAATTAATAGTTTATGTCCTGAAACCCATCATTAACCTCGTTGCCATTTGCTTCACATTAGCATCCGTCAACGTTTCTGGACCAAGAGACGTATTCTGACATTCAAAGACGAATCCCTTTTCTCTGGCTGAGAAAAAGTTAATTTTTGCATTTTTTTTTTTTATTATATCTATTTTTATATGAACATCATTTAATTTAAGCTTTTTGCTCTTTGGTAAATCGTTGTCGGACTTCATATTTTCAAGCTTCCACAAAACATTGTGGAAATAGAACAATAATAACTTTTATTTTTCTTGCAGGTCAACGCTGTAGATTGCAAATGAAGATGCTACGTTTTAGGTTATAGCCTTTTTCTGATTAAAGGGTACGTAATGCTGTAGACATAATGTCTGGCATTAGGAGGGACAGTGTAGTTGAAGTTGAGATTAGGTCACGTTGCAGTCAAAGTGCTTCATAACCCAATCTGGGAATGGATGACTTCACAGCTGAGTTGAGCAAGTCGGAACATCCGAGGCATTTTATGACAACTTCAATTTGGTGCTGCTGGTTAATATGACAGAGTTTGTTTTCATTCTTATTTTTAATTATTTTTTAAGTGTTTGATGAGAGTTTCGTGATGAGCAGGGAAACGTTACAGTGCTCACTTGCAATAGAAACTGTAACAGAATCGACTCTTCACCGATGATTTATGATTTTTGTGTATTTCCTACACGAGACCAAAGATAATTCATGACAACACTCCAGCAAAATAATGTATTCCTCGTTCATCGTGGGCATATGGTGAAAACGATACGCAGATTTGCATTCGTGTCAATCGTTGACTCGTTTTTTCTGAACATTTTTCACCTTGTATCATAAAAAAAGGAGCTCTTAATTGGATAAAAGTAAACACCACCCCCACTTGTAACTTGGTTCTCGCTGTCCACTGGGCCACGTGGAAGGATGCCGTCTCGTCTGTGGTGATCGGATCAGACTGTCTGTGCTAATGGCTCCGGGCATGCAGATGGGGACCCAGGAAGTGCATTTACCCCTCCAGCACGAGGAACGGTCTCATCTAGAAGATAACACCCCCTCCACCCTCAAATGGCACTTGAGCATGTGTTAAAAACGATCCGGCCCTGTTAGCGATAATGGAGTTGTGTCTTATGACTCGTGAGGCAGCTAAAAATAGCTTCAACATCTTGATGGGCTATACATTATCAAACACACGGGATCACTGACAGCGCTGCTTCAACTCCACCTCAAAGCCTTTATTTTTAATGCCTGCAGCGACTGTATGTATGACTTCACCATAGGTGTGTTTATAAAGTCCGTCAGTCAGAGAGGACTGACTGACAGATCCACCCATCTGCACGCGTGCGGTTAGCAGTAATCACTCCGATGTCGCCAACTGAGTTACTTTGTTGAGAAACGTTTCCGACAAAAGAATAATTAGAATCGGTAGATCAGCAAGCCTGTAACAAAGTTTGCCTGACGATAAATTGTCCCAGGAGTTATCGCGATAAACGATAATACTGTTATTTTGAGACCATTTTCAAGTGATATAATGTCAATGGCAAAATAATACAAGAACACATTCCTGTAGATGAGTAAACCGTAGATTCTGATGAACATTTAACACTGGAAGTGGAGGGCATTTTAAATATCTAAAGTAAAGTTACCAAACAACAGAAGCAACAGATGAAAACAATTATAAAATCTCTGTAAACAAAATTGTTCGTCAAAAAATTAGCTAAGTTGGAGACTTTCATCATCCAGTTTTTGGTAGAAACTGACAGAGAAAAGAAAATGATCAAGTATTCAACCTGAACTTATTGAGCTCATTTTAATTCATGCAATCAATTTGATTTGTTGCTTATAGCAGCAGACACAAAGACCAGGTTTTCTTAAAGGGGAATTGTAAGTAAGATAAACCTTTTTGAGCTTTTCTTCATGTTATAATGTTATTTCCTCGTCTGGAGTGTCGCCTTGACTTTTTCACGCAGGTTTGAGAAATCCTTTCATCTCCCATGGCAACCATTCAGCTGTTGAAATATTGTTAAAGAGTTAGTAGAGGATCGATGTGATGAACTCCTGAAGGTGAAATTTCGGAAAGAGCAGGAGCTTCTTAAAGAGACACACGCCCAATTTCAAGTTGTTGAATCAAAAGCTCAAATTTCTTTGAAGTAATATTATATACATGTGCATCACTTTTATAACAACGCTGAATAACATGGTGACACTTTATTGTGCTACAAAGTGGCACTATATGCCTGGAAGACGCATATTACTGCTCCCTTTAGGACCGTGATTAGCCAGAAACACGACTGCTGCTTCAAGACATCTGACTTTTGATTATGTCCCTTGCTGTCTGATGCGGCTTCTCTGCAAAAGAGTGAACTTCACCGTCTCTTGACCAAACGCAGACAAGCCCCAGTCCAATTCAAACATAGCTTATGCTGCAGAGTTGGGACAACAGCAGATTCAAGACGAACAAGAAAAATAGTCGCCTATACAAGACATTTTGTGATAAAAGTCACTGGCAAGAAACAAGCAACTAGTTGCATGTTTTTATACCATGTATAGCAATTTATCTGTTTTCTATTAAGGTATCAAAGAAAAGAAAAAAACACTTCCAATCTGCAATGTTTGCTACTTATCTCTATTCCTACTTCATATTTACTTTACATAATTGGCAAATAAAGGACAAAAGAAATGGGACAGATACAACTATTTTAGATCTTAACTGCCCTCCCCCCTCCCCCCTCCCCCCGTCCATGAAGCTCCTAATCCAGTAAAGCTCCCAGAGGTGTTTTTTTTACACACCGCCTCGGTATGAGTCAGCTGAAAGACAAGTCCACCATGTGCTGAAACGTCCTCATCCATTTTGACACTTTAACAGAAAGCAACTTTCTGCCTGAAGGAAGCGTTACCCTTAGAAACTACAGATGTTCTCCAGGATTTTAATGGAGGGGCTTCAGTTAATAAGTCAGACACACAAAGCGGTAAAAAGCTGCAGGCTCCAGCTACTCATAAAGTAAGAAGAACTCAGCTGGTGCAGTTCTCTGTGAGCAACATGCAGGGCTTCACACTCCGTTACACAATGCTAAGGTGTGAGCCAGTAGGAACAGAAACCCCCTTAGCTCCACTCTGTCGGGGAGCTTAACGCTGCAGGATGTAAGTTCAACAAAAATATGTCTTTTTTCCATATTTGTTAAAACTCACCATGTCGTGACAGTGTAATATGGGACAGGTAATCTGTGAAAAGATCAAACTCCTCCCCTAGCTGTGCTATTACCATCTGAATAAAAGCACCGCTCTGGGTCAAAAGCAACCAATCAGAGCCAGGAGGAGGGTCTTAGCGCTGTCAATTAATGCTAATGGTGAAAAAACAACTTACCGTTCCAGGAAAACAGTTTTTAAGCCGTCATCTATGGTTGACTAGTTATCTAGTTATCACAGATAACTAGCCACACACGAGCATTTATGGCTACATAGTCATAACTAGCTAAGTAACCTTAGCTAGCCTTAGCATTTGTAGTGGTTGCTACACATAAATAAAGGAAGGGAAATAGAAAGAAAGGAAAGAAGAAAGGGAGGGAAAAGGGAAGGAAAGAAAAAAACAAAGCGACTAGGAATGAAAGAATTTTGATTTGAACATTTATTTTTCAATAACTATTCATTGTGACATAAAATTTTACACCCAAGAAACATTCACATAAACACAGAGTTAAAAACTAATTGTCCATCAACCCGCAGAAGGCACGACATTGTTAAAAAGCCACTGAGAGAGAAAAACCCTCAGTCTGGTTACTCATTATTGAAAGAAACAGAAACTCGGCTTTTAACCGTCCAAGTAGACATTTTGCCATTGTTTCCCACTCAGTAACTTAGTTTTTTTTTTTGTACAGCCTGCACTGAGTATGAAAGCCATTTGAGAGCAATAAACTCCACATTTCTTAAAAACCAATTCCAAGAAAATAATCCGTGGTGCAAGTCACTGCCATTTAAGAAATGATCTGAAAAGTAGTTTCTATTTTCTGGCAAGGGAAGAGAGTGTTTTTATTTTTAGACAGTTAGTATTCAATTAAAATACATGATGACATCAGAGTTTTACAGCCTATTCACATAAACAGAGTTAAAAACTAACAGTCTGTTCAGGTTATTAACCATTTACAGAAAATCAGCCTTTGCTTTATATTTAACCATGACTTGTCTACTTCTTCCACCCTTTCTACTAATATAAAAGGAAAAATGTGCTTATGAACAATTTTTTCTTAGTAGCTTTGTTTTTTGTATAGCCTGCTCCGAATAAAAAAAAAAGCAATAGCATGCTGCTGACCTTGATCTGCTCCACGAGACCCTCCAAAGACCCAGTTCTATCAGAAGTTCAACTTCTGTTTTCATTCAGCGTAATGAGGCTGAATAAAATTATCCAGCTTTACACCTGGCCGAAAAAGCTAGATTCACTATATATAGTTAAAACCTGAACCTCATGTGTCCACTGCATGTAACAGAAAAGACATTTAATGGATGCACAGAGAGAAATCATCAAATGCTCAAAAAAAAACAAAAAAACATCGTCTTGCATTTGAATCCTACAGGGATGCTCTGACTGTCTGGTGAGGCGATGATAGACACTCCTTACACAGGGCAGGAGCACTGAGTGCTATTCTTGTACTCCCAGCAGATCCGGCGGTGTTAAGTCGACATAAACAGTGTTTGACTGGCACGTAGGAACCATGTCTGAGTGTGAGACAGTGAACTCTCCACACTGGAGATGGCGGGCTCACCCTCCCACCGGGTCTCATTTAGTTTCTGTTGCTGAAAACAAATGTTTTTCAGGGTCCCCTGTGGCCCGCATGACAAGCGGCAGCCTGAAAGCGAAGTCCGTCTGCAGGCGGTTTTACGCTCGGCTCTTAGAATATCTGTGTTTGCGAGCAATTTTTAGATCGCAGAGGTTTGTCTTAATGTTGATTTGCAAAGTGACGTTGATGCGGAAGCATGTGGCAAGTTTTAGGAGTTTTGTTGTCAACGCTGCTGCTTTATTTGTCGAACACTTAGCTCGTAATGCAAAACAATACGTATTTTACAGAAAGTGCACTTGCATTAGTTGAGGTTTCATGCTCTTTAGGACACATTCACACCACTCTTGTTTAGTCTGCTTTAATCAAACTCTGGTTCATTCGTAGAAGGTCCGATTTGTTTGGGGAAATACGAACGCACAATCAAACCTAAAAAGCTAACTGTGGTCTGCCTCAAATCCTAAGTCTCTCTTTGGTTGAAGTGAATTCTAGTGAAGTTCGAACGTATATGAATGTATGTGAACATCAAGCGGATCAGAGACCGCTCCAACAGCAGGGCATTCTGGGTAAATACAATCAACAGAAACACCAGGGTCTAGTGCTAGAGGAAGAAATGGCCGGTGGTCTTTCGCCAAAGACAAGAGAAATCCTACAACTGACACGACTCCATTTTTGATTACATTACGTGAAGGAGGAAGTTGCGCTCATGCCTTCTTCAGAGGTTTTTGTTTCATTTCCACCATCACAGGTGAGGAGGGGAACAGTTTTTTCAAAGTTTGAAAGCAAACCACACCAACTGAGAATGTAGCAAATGCTGCAAATTTTGGTCCTGAACCGAACCGAGTGTGGAAACAGCTTTAATCTCCTTTATTGTTTGGCCACGTTCATGTCAAGGTTTGACCCTCAGATGGACGTCTCTGGTGTTTTTTGTCACATTTGAATGTTACAGATTATCAAACTATCAGACAAAGATAATACGAGTAAAAACAAAATGCTGTTTTTAAAATGCAGATACTTTTTAAGAACATTTCTAAACTATCCTGGTCCCACTGTATGTGGAAATGTAACAGCTCCCTACCTCTAAGATATCAACAACTCCAATCCACAGTCAGAAAGTCCTGGTATGTTCACCGCTCTCTCCATTTGTGGGTAAAGTCTCTCACTGTGGTTCCCATTAGTCCTGAAGCCTTAGAAATCAATTTTTTAACTCTTTCCCGTGTCAGTGTTTATGTTTCTTATCTATTCGTGAGTTCTGGACGTGTTGTTTTTTGTTTCCCTGGCATGTTTGAGCCGACTTCTTGTTACCAGACAAGTTCTGGTCACGTTTCTCGATTCTAGAGGGAAACAGGAAGATTGTAAAATTCAACTGAAAAATAATGTGGTTCAAATAGCTAATTCCAGTTAATAGATAAAAGTCTAATTTGCAAACTGCATTTTGTATTTACTCAAACTATGTTTGCTGGTCTTAAAAAAATAAAGTTTGATAATCCGAAGCAGTGAATTTGAACTAAAAAGCAGAAGCAGCTGACATCTGCAGGGCGTAAGTTTGTTTGCATTAAACTGCGTTTACCAAGGAGCAGAGGGTTTGTTGCTGTTTGGACTCTTGACATCTGGTTTTAACACAGTTGTTGTCTTTCACAGTCATTAGTTTGTTTCACTGAATGAAATCCATTAATAGCCATCATTCTCCAATGTCGCTTGAGTTAGAAATAGAAGTGAATTTAATTTCCCGCCCACTAAGATGTTTCCATTATAGGGGATTGGCACCTAAATGGGCGCCAGTGTTTCTTTTACAAATAATAATAATGCGGAATAAGCTGATAAGGATATTCTAAAATGAGGGAACATCGATGTTCGCCCCTGCAGCGACTGAGAATATATTAACAGTGGGGCCGTTGCCTCTTTTGACCCAACTAAAAGTCCTCATTTTAGTGTTTAGCTGTCCTACTTTGTGGCTGTAAGAAGTGCGTTGTTGGACTTCCCACTGCAGATCTCTATCTTGGGTTCCATGTTTCCCTCTAAAATAAAAGGCGAACTTGGTATAAAAATTGCCATTGATGCATGTCAGGGGAGTGCAAACCCTTAATTAACCCCTACATAGAGCAATTTTAATAATAGCCACATGCAGATTGACGCTATCTGAAGTTTCTTCTTTTTGCAGCACTTTCTAGCAAAATCGGTGGATCTTGTTCTGCCCACAGCAGAACAAAAACACAGGAACCAGGAACAACGAGGAACTAACCCGGATCTCACTGCAACCCGGCAGAGGCATGAGCAAACGGGTTGCAGGAACCAGACTGAGGAGAGAGAGAGAGGCTGCAGGGG
Source organism: Poeciliopsis prolifica (assembly GCF_027474105.1). Taxonomy (NCBI): domain Eukaryota; kingdom Metazoa; phylum Chordata; class Actinopteri; order Cyprinodontiformes; family Poeciliidae; genus Poeciliopsis; species Poeciliopsis prolifica. Next base: position 23,822,775 of record NW_026562377.1, read on the forward strand.
GCGAGGGCGAGCTAATGAGGAAACTAAGAAAAAGAGTCTGGGAGATGTGAGGAAGAAATAAACACTGTTAGGCAATCACTAAATAGAAATGAGCTAAAACAGAACCAAGGCTGATTTCATCAAAGGAAGAAACGAAGGAACAAGGAATAATAATAATAATAATAATAATAATAATGACATAATCAAAGCCCCAAAACACCTCCTGTAAAATAAAATAGACTTGACTCATCTAGACTGAATTGTTCATCCCACAAAATGCCTGTGAACATAGATTATCACGTGTTTTTCGGAGTTTTCCCAGGATTGCTGCAATAATCTGTAGTTTAATCTAAACCATTCCATTAAAGCTCTGGTGTGTTCAACCAATAACTAATTTAGAGATTTTCTTCCATTGTTTTCCTGTTTCACACCATCCACTTTCATTTCAACTGATGAAAAGCATCCAGCATGCAGCGCTTACCCTAAAACTTATTTAGGGATTTCAGGGCAGACAAGACTGGATAGTAATGAGAAAACACTTTTCTGAAGTGATCTGTGTGGAGAATAATTTCAAACCACAATGAAGTGAGAAAATTACCAATTTTGTACCTTGTGCATCAGTGGTGTAGAAAAGTGTTTCTACACCACTGATGGTGTAGAAACAAAAAAAAAATGCCTTTTTTTTAAATGATACTGTTCGGTATCGAGGGAGGAAAAAATTGCAAGCCTTACATGGCTCCCTGCGAGACAAAAAGTGATTTTTTCGGTGGTGACCAACCGAGGCCCGGAACGTGTCCCCGCTCGGACCGGATCAGCGAAGAGACATGTTGGAGGCTCTGCTTCGGAGAAGCTCAGGTGTTGTTTTAGGAGAGCTGCTGACGTGGGATCTGAAGACCTTGAGCTGTTTAAAATAGCCACAACCCAGACGTGGAAGGAGTGTGTCGGTAGAACTTCTTTGCCGAAGCGTAAGAGCTGTTGCGCAACGCTGATTCATCAGCCCACATATGCAGAACGGTGGGGGGTGGAGGGGGTATCTGTAAAAAAGCAGGAAAATCAACCGAATAACCCCATCAGCATGAAACGGGTTTGGAGAAAATAAGGTGGATCCACTGCGCAGCCATCATATGAAAGCGCCTGCTGCATGGTTTAATAAAACAAATGAACCATGCGCAGTAAACAGGGACGAGCTTTCAACACACTGGAAGAGACACTTATTGTACACCGGCTCAATAATTTATAGGACTACATCTGGATCGTATTACATTCTCAGTGTAATTCATTCAGCTCAAAACGAGCTGGAAGTTCGTCAGCGCTCCCTGGAGGGAAGAGGCGCTTTTTACGCGCGGGTCGTTTCGTCCCGACACGCTTGCTTCGGTGTGAGATTGATTTATTTATTTGCCCGTTTTTGCAACGCTACATCCTGTAAATGTGCCACTTCAGCGAGCATTTTGGGCGTTTTTATTTATTTCCCCGAGACCCGCTTATTTATTTAAGAGAGCATTAGTCAGCAGAACCAAACCAAGAGCGCTTGTAAAGAGCTCCATTAAGAGCCGGGAGAAGCGCTTGTGTTTGATGGATCAACTTATTGGTGGCTGCTGCAAATGAAAGCTGAATGAATGATTCATGCCTCTGCAGGTATGGCTGATAGTAATGAATCATATCTAAAAAAACAACAAACAAAAAAAAAAACAGCTTCAAACTGCATTGATTGTGTTGTTTCAGAGTCCCCATGTTCCTTTATTTTCCACAGGACTACACCCTGACCATGTACTTCCAGCAGTACTGGAGGGACAAGAGGCTGGCCTACGTGGGGATTCCCCTCAACCTGACGCTGGACAACAGAGTGGCGGACCAGCTCTGGGTCCCAGACACGTACTTCCTCAATGACAAGAAATCCTTTGTGCACGGGGTCACGGTTAAGAACCGAATGATTCGACTCCACCCGGATGGAACCGTCCTCTACGGACTCAGGTGAGAGGCTTCAGGTCTTTCTGTGAGAACGCACAAGAACGCACGTCTAATATTATTTGAAGTTAGCAGTTTTGACAAATGTCTTATTACGACTGCTTCTCAGTCCACTACTCCCTGGTATGTTGTTAAAGGTTCAATGGACAAACGCTGTTTTGATGATGTGCTGAAGGCGGAGTTTTGGAAAGAGCGGGAGCTTCTTAAAGAGACAGAGACCTAATTTTAAGGCATTCATTTTCTAAGTCAAGTTTCTTTTAAGTCATGTTTGACGTTGCACTTTCATTATAGCTTAAGGTAACATAGTTTCTTGACTGCACTAAAAGATGGCTCTGTGTGCCTTGAAATACATAACGCTTCCCTTTTAAAACAATATCAGTGAAGAAGTGTTTCCACTGCTACACATTTTTCTCTGTGTCTGGGTAATAAATGGATATCATTAATAAACAGAATTTTTGGTTCCTTGAACATTTAATTTTTTGAAAATCTGGATTTTTTGCCATAGTTCTGAGTAACAGCGCATTTTGTTTGACGGCCATGTTTTCTTAAGTCAGGCTGCAATTACAGTGTGAGAATAAAGTCCTAAAATGACTAGAATAAAGTTGTAAATTTATGACAACTCCAACACAAAGAGAGTTATACCAATTAAACATTGGTATAAGTTTTACATATAAGTAAATACTCAACTCTGTGGAAGCATGTTTGTCATTAAAAGCAACTTGTTTCTCTCTTATTTTTAAGACATTCTAGTAAAACCGAGCCTTATAATTTTCCAGTATTATGACTATATTCACTATAGTCCGGCCCTTCTACTCCGTTGTTCAACTCACAGAAGGAATGACTGTAATAAAAGCCGCTTTTGAAAATATTTTCTATAATTTGTAATTTAATTTTTTTTTATTTTAGAAAAGAAAGCAAGAAAAAAATATTAAAATCATAATTTGGATCTGGAATGAAAGAAATGTTATTTTTAAGCCATATGTTCCAGCTAACTGTGGTCTGCCTAAAAGCCTAAGTCTCTCTTTGGTTTGTCCATTAAACCTTAGTGAAGTTCGAATGTATATGAATCTGACTGATTTTGGTGCAAATCCAGAACATGTCAGGTCGCGCCCTGCTCCCTCCTACTTTTGCTTAAGCTGTGGTTCGAGGTCAGCTTTTTGTAATCACTTCCCCACTTTTCTGTTTTGGCGTCAGAATCACGACAACGGCGGCCTGCATGATGGACCTGAGGCGATACCCGCTGGACGAACAGAACTGCACTCTGGAAATCGAAAGTTGTACGTCTCGAGCCTCTTTTGCTTAGTAGAAGAAACGGGGGCAGATGGCCTCACTCTCCCATCACTTAAAATTATGACGAGCGCAGGGAGTCTCATAAAGAAGACCCTTACACTCATCGTCTCGTGCGGGGCACGGAAACTGCACAGGCAGCTGAATTGCTCTGGATTTATGAGCCAGTCATATCTGGGCGATGTTACTGGCTGCAGACTGGTTTTAGCATTGGCAAGCTCCGCTATCTGAGGCTGCCGTCTGAGCGGCCATTAAAGTATTGACAGCTATTGATCCCATGCAGCCGTTTTTATCTCAGTCAATCGAGAAATTCGTTTTGTCCGTCCACCTCATGAGAATCACACCGTGTTCCTGGCTTTTCCTCGCAGACGGGTACACCACAGACGACATAGAGTTCTACTGGAAAGGGGGAGACACGGCCGTTACCGGTGTGACCCGGATCGAGCTGCCTCAGTTCTCTATAGTCGACTACAAGCTCGTCTCCAGGAACGTGGTCTTCTCCACTGGTAGGTGGAAGGGAGTCGGGTCAACGGGGGTCAAAGGTTGCGGATCGGATCTTACATTGCGTCTCTGCCAGAGGCGGGTCGAGCACCCAAACATTGTCCTCAAGTAAGAGCAGAACTACTACAAATTTCTACTCAAGTAATGGCAAAAAGAGGAAATTTTACTCAAGGAAGAGTCGCACTGCCTCATAACAAAGTTGCTAAAGTAAAAAGTACAGCATAGTAGTACCCATAAAGTTAAATGTAACTAGTTGGTACCCAACTCTCACGTCTGCGTGTAGCTTGAAGGATTAGAGACGGCTCTGTGTGTCCCTGTTTGTCTTGATGAACAATAGAGTATAATGTAATCACACTGCCTTTACCTTAAGCAATAAATTATTTTCTCTTTCTCTTGTTGGAGGGAAAGGAGAGCTTGTTCTGCACAGTTAATTAGAATGTATTATGTACAGAGGGCTATAAAATCTTGCTCGCTCTATTATGTTTACAGATGCATCTCAATAAATTATAACATCATCAAAGAGTTTATTTAGCAACACGGAAACTTTATTGTGCTGTACAGATTCATTACACACACAGAGCCATTTATTTTTCTAGTGTTTATTTCTGTTAACTTTAGTGGCTATGGCTTACAGAACATTAGGTTTTCACCCAAAATCTGTGTTTAATAAATCCATATTGTATATGTGTTCCCTGTTTGAGCTGATTTACTCATACGAATAAACTTTTTTAATGATGTTCATGCCCGTGCAAAACACCACCCAGCTTTCAAACGCTCCTCATTTGGTCAAATCTCCTTTTTCTTTTAATCAGAGTATTCAGAACTTCGACTCCAGTCCTCAAATCAAACTAAAGTGACGGGCGAATCAAAGTCAGCTGCTTCCTCTTCCGCCTTGTCTTGTAGGTGCCTACCCTCGCTTGTCACTGAGCTTCAAGCTGAAGCGAAACATCGGATACTTCATCCTGCAGACATACATGCCCTCCATCCTCATCACAATCCTGTCCTGGGTGTCCTTCTGGATCAATTATGACGCCTCAGCTGCCAGAGTGGCTTTAGGTATGATATGACCCGAGCAGGAAATGTTAACATACTGGTGTTTGTTGGAGAAGAAAATAGACACATTAAAATGTACAGTAAGTAGAGAAAGGAATGGCAGATAAAAGCATTTGCATACGTTGAAGTTTTTGCTCATTCTGTCATGTTGTGACCGCAAGCTGTATTTTATTAGAATTTTATTGCTAGCTCAACACAACATAGATCATCACTGTAAAATTGAAAAATATATAGACAATATTCAATGGTTTTACATGTTATATGTGAAACCCATGTCATAATACATTCATTTGTTCATTTGCATTTGTTCCAAGGAGGATTAGGGTAACTAAAAAACAAAAAATACATTTTTGTCTCCAAATTCTGACTTTTTTTCTCAGAAGATCAAAGCCAGAATTCAGAAGATCAAAAGATTCAGAATTCAGAGATCAAAGCCCAGAATCAGAAGATCAAAGCCAGAATTCAGAGATCAAAGCCAGAATTCAGGAGATCAAAGCCAGAATTCAGAAGATCAAAGCCAGAATTCAGGAGATCAAAGCCAGAATTCAGAAGATCAAAGCCAGAATTCAGAGATCAAAGCCAGAATTCAGAAGATCAAAGCCAGAATTCAGAAGATCAAAGCCAGAATTCAGAGATCAAAGCCAGAATTCAGAAGATCAAAGCCAGAATTCAGGAGATCAAAGCCAGAATTCAGAAGATCAAAGCCAGAATTCAGAAGATCAAAGCCAGAATTCAGAGATCAAAGCCAGAATTCAGAAGATCAAAGCCAGAATTCAGAGATCAAAACCAGAATTCAGGAGATCAAAAGCCAGAATTCAGAAGATCAAAGCCAGAATTCAGAAGATCAAAGCCAGAATTCAGAGATCAAAGCCAGAATTCATAAGATCAAAGCCAGAATTCAGAGTAAAACAAAGTTAAAAAATGTACAGATCTAAAATTAAAGTTAGAATCCTGAGGAAAAAAGTCTAAATTCCTTTATTATTATTATTATTATTATTATTATTATTATTATTATTATTATTATTATTATTATATTCACTTGTTCGTTCCCATCAGCCTGTCTGAGGCTGCAGCCTTGTCATGTAATAAGATACTCATGTAGATCTACTGGCACTGGGAGTAATGGTGCTTTCATATGGGAACATCCTTACAGGAAGAGTCTTTATAGCAGTTAGAAAGTTAGAAATTTACAGAAAGCTCAAAGTCCTCCAGTAACGGAGAGAAAATTCAAGCTCAGCTGTTTCCATTCGAAGCAAAAGTTCCAGAATCGGTGTCAGCTGTGCTTTCTGAAAACACAATACTCCTCCTAACTCAATTGCCTTAATGGAAACCCTCATTCAGCATCGCTGCGCTCTAAGTGCTCCCCGCGTTAGGAAGAGCACATTATGGCAAGCGATCATTAAATCTCAGCTTTGCGTACAAAGTGATGAGATGATGTGGAGTATTTCAGGAGCTTCTGTGGACAGGCGTGTTGGGAAACTCCTCCTCAGACGTGTAGCTCGTAGGAAAGCAGGCTCCTGGCGTTGGTCTCCTCCAGTGCCGTCTCCTGGAGAAGGCCGCAGTCTGAGGCGGCGCAAGATCAATGAAAGTTAGTCACTGAGTCGTCTCGGTTCAGTCACAGTGCGGGTGATGAGTCACAAATTCCTTATTTTCTCCTGCTGCTCGGAACTTCCTGGGTAGTTCTCTGGCGTCATACAGACGCTCATCATCCACTCATCATCTGGATCATCATCATATTGGGTGTGGGCTTTTAATGATGCATTTGAAAATATCTTTTTCCCCATGTTGGAATAACGACAATATAAGAACTACTTGAACTGGATCAGTCGTACAACCTTGAATTTTTTTCTCTGCTCCCCATGCATTCAAATACTCACATATAACATGAATATATTATGCATATTTTACACATTTCAGACATATATTCAGCTATATACAATACACACCCCAATAACTAGGGCTGGATGATCTAAGACTATTTTTTATGCCATAATTCAATTTCCGATTTTATTTAATTATTTTTCTTGATTTCTGCACTTTAATAAAAGTGTGAGACTTTTATTAAAAATAGTTTTTCAACATATTTGTTAAAACTGTCACCATGTCGACAGTATGTCATGAGAGGTCTTCTGTGACAACATCAATCTCCTTCAACTCCTCTCTGTGCTATTGTCACTGTCTGAGGAACTGCACCGCTTCCAGTCAAAAACAAGCAGTCAGAGCCAAGAGGAGGACCTTAGCGCTGTCAATCACTCATATGCACTTGCTGCGAAATTTTCTAATAGCAGAGATTACAGGAAAACCGTTTGTCCGCCGTCATCGGTGGCAATACTGAACATTTATGACAGGCTCTGCTAACTGCAGTGTAGCAGAAAGCAAAATTAAAATTAAAATATTAAAATAAAATATGAAAATGACATCCTGCAGCTTTGAGATAAATTACAACTGAAAAAACACATTTTCAAAAATTCAATCGTCCCCTCTGCGAGTTGACCAAATTCAAAGTCCAGATAACTACAAACTGTATGAGCTGTAAAAAACATATCATCTTTTTTTAAGATATTGACTTTTTATATCAAGTTGGTTGCTTTCAAAATTGAGGCTCTTTCTCTGTGTCGGCGCTGTCAGTGCTGTGAAAAGGTTTTCAGAGAACATTTGGCGGAGAGGGTGGCACAGTGACCAGCAGGCTGACATCTTTCGTTGCTTTGAGATTCCCCCCGCTAACCGGACTGCGATTCCCTCCAGGGATCACCACCGTGCTGACCATGACAACCATCAACACCCACTTGAGAGAAACCCTCCCCAAGATCCCCTACGTGAAAGCCATCGACATGTACCTGATGGGCTGCTTCGTGTTCGTTTTCCTGGCGTTGCTGGAGTACGCCTTCGTCAACTACATCTTCTTCGGACGCGGCCCGCAGATGCAGAAGAAGCTGGCTCTGAAGGCGCTGAAGGCAAACAATGAGCGTGGCAGGTTTGACCGACCCAAGGTGAGAGCGACCAAGTTGATGACAAAGTGGAAATTGCCGGCGTCGTGCTACCCGTGTTGTTGTTGTCGTTTTGCACGTTGCCTGGAATCCAATATTGGCAGCAACAGCAAGATGAAAATGCATTTGAATGTACTTGGTTCTGCTTCAGCCTGGAGTCATTAAAGTTAATAAAGTTACAGCAACTTGCGGTTAGATTAGATGTCATTTTTCCAAAAAAAACTAATAGGCGGGAAAAAAATTAGATGGTAATGATTTGCTTCATTTACAGTTTTTTTTAACTTACTGCAGTCTCTGCTGTGGGAGAGTCCTGACTTTTATTCTTTTTATGGTGGCAGAGCTTTAGCAGCAAATGATTTAAGCTGCTGATTCAAGCTGTGTCATCACCATTGATTCGTATTTACTGCTGCAGGCAGATAGCCTCCATCTTTACAAGTCAGCATGGAAGCAATAACATTATCTGAAGGTTAAGAGCCAAAGTGAGGATGGAGACTGCACCTAGTTGTAACAGAAGGACGGTCTGGTCAGAGGTCAGAGGTCGGAGATTTATCTCCATTGACAAGGAATCGTGGGTATGGCCATGAATTAATTTCAGGCTGTTAATTTTGCATTTGTGCCTTTCTCTCTTCCTCCAGTGTGAAACACCAAACTTCTATACAAAAAAAAAAAAAAAAAAAAAAACGATGTTTCACTGATTGAATTTTGTCTCGTATCCTCTGGGTCAAAATTATGCTTCCATGCTTGATATCTACATACACCTTCACTATTATTTGCTTAACTGAATGTTGCAAGCTTTTTTTTAGCCTCGGTGAGGTTTTCTGTATGTGTGTGGTTTTGAAAACTACGTTCGACCAAATATTACGATACCTTTGCGTATATTTAATGCTGTGAGTAACAGTGACTCTAGTTAAATCGTCTATTGGGTGACCTTTCTGACTCCTTTATAAGAACCTGATCAAAACTCAAAGGACGTTATTTCTGTTTCTTTCGTCCGGCTAGTCCATTCTGGAGGGAGTCAACTGGAAGACCTCGTCGTCTCTGAAACAGTCCAATCAGGTTCAGAGTCGCCGCCAGTCGCATCAGGTGAGCACCTGCTCCAGCCAGCTGGATTTTAAAAACCATCATTTAAAAACATGTTTTAGTTTCAACTTAAAGCTGCATTCTGTCACTTTTACCTGCCTTCTCTCAGTGCCAGATAGATGTGTGTGTGTGTGTGTGTGTGTGTGTGTTGTGTGTGTGTGTGTGTGTGTGTGTGTGTGTGTGTGTGTGTGTGTGTGTTGTGTGTGTGTGTGTGTGTGTGTGTGTGTGTGTGTGTGTGTGTGTGTGATTTTTCTTCATTGAATTGGATAAGTTTATAGACTTGTACTAACTGTTTTTACTAACCAAATTGGCCCGTGTTGGTTGTTACACATTGCAAAATATGTTTGTATAAAAAATTTGAGTCATACCACACTGGACTGGAAAGTGTCTCAGTTTACATTGTCTTATATTGTCACCATCCTCAAATAATGACCCAAGTCATTTTTTGATAAAAGTTCTTTTTGTCAACAACAACAAAAAAAAAAAATCACCATCTTTTTCTTTCCAAAAGATGTTTTAGCCAAAACAAAAACAACACTTTTGGCCATAATTTGAGACAGTATAGAATTTGCTAAGTTGCAACGTTGTGCCCTTTGTATTTGTCTCAGCTTCCTGTGATTTATCTCATCCTGTGTGGAAAGCTGCACTCGCCATGACAGTAGTAACAGGGGCACCCAGTGCAACCTTGATCTGATTTGTGTGAAGCGATTTAACTTTGGGACAGAGGGCACTTCTCTCTGAAGGCCGCTCTGCGTTTTATCCCCTCTGTGACGTCATCGAGGCTGTTTTTTTTTTGTTGTTGTGTGTTTTGGGGGGTTTTAAACCCGGCTGCCGTCTACGTTCTCTCCCAGGTCGACTCCCGCGGGAACGTTCTGCTGACGTCCTTGGAGATCCACAACGAGGTGGGGAGCAACGAGGTCACCACCACCCTGAGCGAGACGCACAACTCCACCTCCATGACGTTCGACAACTCGGGGGTCCAGTACAGGAAGCCCAGCGCGCCCAACGAAGCGGGCCGCCACAGCCTGGACAGGAACGCGCAGTTCAAAAAGACCCGCCTGCGGAGACGGTCGTCGCAGCTCAAAATCAAAATCCCTGACCTCACTGACGTGAACGCCATCGATAGGTGGTCGCGGATTATATTCCCCTCCGCCTTCTCCCTGTTCAACATCATCTATTGGCTTTATTACGTCCATTAACACACTGCGGTTTTGTTTTTCTTTTGGGCTTTTTTGTTTGTTTGTTTTTTTTTAAACCCATCTTTGTCTCGTTCCGCTTCCGGAATCGGAGAGAACGTTTCGACGCAACGCGCCTGACGTGGTGAAAATCCCGAACATTTCTGGGTGCAGCGAGCGCAGACTTTGGCCGAGAGAGCCGTCATTCAGACTGTGCGACGTCACGTGGGCTTTTACCGCGGTGCGGGGGGGAAGTGGGGGAAAGACTTGCGTGTACAGACGGCCACCTTCTGTTGTGACCTCTGCAAACAGCTGGGAGAGGAAACATCTTTGCACCGCTGGAGGCCTGTTGCTTGGACACCGATGTTTTTAACGTGATCGCATTGTCGCAGGTGTCTTTACGACAGTGATGCGGCTTTGTTTGTCTACAAGTCTTCACTTTGGCCAACGTGGACACTCCCGATTTCCACCTGCAGACTAAAATCTGTCTTAATCTTTGGCTGTTTTGGAGAAATATTGTTGTTTGTAGCTCAGTTCAGGTGAAAATCACTGAGGAGTCTTACAGTGCCTTGCAAAAGGATTTAAACCCCCTCAATGTTTCCACGTTTTATCACATTTCAACCACAGATTCAAATGTATCAATGTTTATTTTATGTGATAGACCAACATGCAAAATTTTTTAACATTTTAGGGATGAGAGAAGCAACTTTGAAAATCCACACGATTCCATCGTTTCTTGGAGTTCACGACGCCGTTTGTTCTCTCACAAACTTCTTCAGGGAACAGCTGGATTCTTACTGAAATTAAATTACACACACATGGTTTCTGTTTACTAACTAAGACTCCCGGTTGGACTGGACTCCAATCTCATTTAGGGCATTAGTGTCGATCTATCACATAGTCCCGGTAAAATCAAACAAAGTTTGAGTGTGGCATGTGATGAAAGGTGAGAAGTTCAGGGAAGTTTGAACGCTTCTGCAAGGACAGGAGAGCCTGCAGCCTGTTGCGGCAAAACTGGAATGGGGTGAGAGCCGGCAACAATGTTGCCAAAGATCCAAACGTTGCTTTAAAGCATATTCATCGTTACGTTACTTAACCTTAAAATTCCTACTGTTGTTACCGCAAGAAAGCGCGATCACAGCCAGCACATCACTCAATCCTACTTTTCTCATTCTCATCCCGTCAGACAAAGAAAGCTTGGAAATTTGTTTACATTAAAAAAAAATAATAATAATAATAATAATAATAACTGATGTCGATCTGTGTTCGTAAAAAAAAAAAAAAAAAACCTTAGGTTTAATTTGGTTTATCTTACCTGAAACAATTGATGTCATTGTGTATTTGATGCTAACTTACACTATCTAACATGTTTGTTCAACACCTAACAAATATAGCCTACACTTTTGCTTTGTGTAACATACAACATACTGCTGGAAAGGGAAGATATTTATTATTAAAAGAATGCCAAGCCGACAGAAACCTAAACTAAAATGTTTACCTGAAGGCAACTGGTATATAGCACTTCCAACATTAACATATATATGTGAAAATATACTCTTTTTTTTTACCAAGATTTTTTTTCTGACAATCCAGTTAAGTAAACAGGGCTCTGTTATGACTTGGACAAAAGGGATAGGCCATAATTCACATTGGATGGATAAAAGTGAAATAAAATGAGCATTATCTTCATAACACCTTAAAGGTTCATCAACCAGCCACAGGCTCCGCCCACAGGAATACAAAAATGAAACAAAGCAATTACCTCTAACTCAAGTAAGCTCTTATCAATGTTTGAACGATAAGAAAAATAAATAAGCAATCACAGGAATGAAAAAAGAACACTGAAAGCAAAAGGCAATGCTCAATTTGATAGAAAACCATTAATATACAACGTCTTGATGGCGTTGCCATTGCGTCTTCACGTGACTCCCTCCCGGCGCCCCTTAATCCGGAAATAGTATTGTTTGAAAACCTCGACCGGGAAAATCTTTGACACTGGAAATTGAAAGCTAGGAAGGAGATGACGGCTATGTGCAGCCACGTCGAACCGCGATGGTTTGTGCTGAAACCAAGAAGACACGTGTGTGTGTTTGCGTGTGAGCACGGACTTTGCTGTTGCACTATGGCCGAGGTCGCGAGGGCTCCTCTGTCACACTTCCAAAGAGAATCGGGCGTGAAAGCAAAAAAAAAAAAAAAAGAGTAGGAAGAGTATTATCATCCAATTTACATATTGGTTGTTAATATTAGCTCAGTCAGTATCAATCTGGCAGTGCCCATAAGTTACATAATGACTAATACCAGCTGATACCGATGTTGGTGCCGATGTATCGTTCAAATCTCAACTAATAATGGAAGTAAATAAAGATGAATTTACTCCTTTCCCAAGTCAAACAGAAAAATCCTTTCAATAAAACCTTCAATTATCTTTTGTACTGTTAACAACTCTGGACAAACAGCTGGCAACGCATCAGGCTTTGATTAGACCACAAAAAAGTTTTGGTTAAGAGCTAAAGCTCTGACTGGTCTGTCTTCTTATATCTAGAATGAGCTTCTTGTTTTAATGTGAAGCTCCATAAACAGACGTCTGGCTGTAAAAAAAAAATAAATAAAAATGCTACTTTTTTTCTTTTTTTTTTACTAAATGTTGGGTTCATATGAAAAACAAAAACTTGAAATGATTTCCCAGTTTTGTCATCATGCTTTCTGTACCAATCTGTTCTTGATATTTTTGTTGAAACCCTCATTTACAGCGAACTTCACACTGGACTTTTCTTTCTTTTTGTCTCGTCGCATGGCGTTCGAGAGGTGACCGGGGTCGTCGTTTCAAAACACTTGTCCTCAAGCTGTTTCCCTTGCAGTCTGGATGTACATGCTGTGACATTTTCTTTCAACTCACTCTGGCTATGTTGTCATCATTGTTTTGCTCAGTGATTTCCAGCCTCGCCTTTCGTTTTGGTTAGTCCTCGCGAAGTATTACAATTTCCTGGCTGTGATTGAAAAATATAAAAAATAATGATAATTTTTAAAAATGGAAGAGTTTCAGATGATCTTCATTCTTTTCCTGAAGGCCCAGCCAGGAAGTGGACTCCCAGCTTACCTCCAAATCCTCCCCCTGCAACCTCAGGAAGGGCCTACAAAGTTTTTACAAAGACTGGGAAAAAAGTGGGGTAAAAAAGAAACGAAAAGCTGCTGGCAGACGCAGCTTGTGATGCACCATCTGCACTGCTTGCCTGAGCGGCTTGCGGCGCGTAGGAGTGACACCACCTGTCAGAAGTCCGCCGCGCTCCCGCCTTATGGAGCACTGGTCTCTATAAGAAATCAAACAAAAACAGAAGAAGAAGAAAACGCTCATGTGAGTTTGGGAAGGTTTCTAATTATTCAACAAACGGCTCCTTTTGAAAACTTGTCCACCACCACCTGCCTCCACAACTAAAAATCAGTCATCGGGTGAGCTGCACATGGGATCCGCTAGGGGGAGCTAAGCTCTCTTTTGTTGAACAGCGACAGATTTTCTTCGCCGTTTTCCAAACGTGGGCCTACGGAAGAGGATTAGGGCCACTGAAAAAAACAACAACAAAAAAAACAATTCTGACTTTATTTTTTCAGAATTCTGAGATCAAAGTCAGAACTGTTTAATTTTGTGTTTTTTCACTCTTAATGCAAAGAGTGAACACATAAGGTGCTCAAAAAGGTTGCAATTTTCATAGGCTTGACAAAGTTGTCCTTGCGCAAAAGTGGCAGTAGCACAAAAAGTGCAGTCAGTTCGGCGACAACTTCCCTGGGAAATAAAATGAGCTGACAATGCAGTACGCTCCACCAAAAAACAATAAATAAATACATTTACACACAAAAAAACACCCAGCAACCCTGCTTTTAGTGTTTGACTGCATAATTATCGTTTTTTAAGGGAAGCTGTCAGATGGGTGGGTGAGAAAATGTCAGGCGCACAAAAAAGACCAAAAAAATAAATAGCTTGATAATTAGCATTCAGACCAGTGCCCATTCAAAACGGGCCTCCACAAGTGTTAGGAAGACGAGGTGAGACTGCAGTGAGTGAAACGAAAATAAATATGGAGGCACATTTAACCACTGGGATCAGACAACGACGAGAAACAAAAAGATCCTTAACTCTGTGTCTTCATGTCTTCTGATAATGGGGCCCAGGATGTGTGTGCGTGTGCGTGTGTGTGTGTGTGTGTGTGCAACAATAATAAAAAATAAAACACGAAATGGGAGATTTGATTGAGTTTCTTTGGAAGGCTGAGAAGAAGATAATTAGACCGTGGCAATAATACATTTCTTGGTGTAATGAGACAGAGCTGGAATATCTGCACGCTCGCCCACAATAATGAATCGAAAAGAGCGATATTAAACCTGGAGGCGGATGCAACAACACAAGCTTCCAAGAGCGAACCCCCCGCAGCGACTTGGACCAATAATGCAAACGGTGATATTACCAGCAGCCTCCCTTTTGCTTGTTTATTGGAGCCTTTTGGCAACAACGCCTGAGAGGAACAGAGGCGGAAACGCTCCCGAGGAGGATCGAATTACCATCAGTCTCCACACTAATTCGACGAAACAAAAATCAAACAAAAAATTTTCAGCCACCTGAAAACGCCACACTGAGTTTCTTTATGCTCTGTTTTTGTTTCTTTTTTCCATGCAGGCGTCTCCTCAAATTATGTCGCCGACTATTCGCTTGGAGAGCAGGCTCACTCAGTTTGATGTTTTCCCGGTCCTTCAAATCACATAAAAAATCCTCTCTCTGTTTATAACTTGTCCGGCATTCTTTGACTTTCAGGTGGTGCACAGTCCAAGCTCGGCAGAGAAAGTTGCGCTGAGATCAGTCAAAACACACAGTTACAAAACCCCGGTTTGATGTATTTTTCATTTCATAGCACAATCAGCCGTGCTACCAATCGTCAAAGAAAAAAGCTGTATATTTCAAATATGACTTAGAGGTAATCTATAATTGAATACCTTGAAATTTTACCTCTGTCTCTTTAAGAAGGTCCTGCTCTTTCTGAAACTTTCAGGACGTCATCATGACATGTCTCCTCTGTTCGCAACGACGTTTTCACCAGCGTTTCATTGGGAAGTAGCTCCTGAGCAAAGCAGGCGCACGCTTCCAACAGGCGTTTACCAATCGCTGCTGGCTAGTCTGAAGGGGCTGAGTGGGCGGAGGGCTTTGAAACTGCAATTCTGTCTGAGTCGGGAGCAACTTTGTCCAAGAAGGTGGGAGATTAAAAGATTTCTCAAACAAGCATGAAAGATAGCAAAACTGTTTTTGATGAGGGAATGACATTACATATAAAAAAACATAACCCTGACAGATAAAACTCCAAAGGTAAAATAATTACAAGTAAAAGGTAAAATACTAATAATAAAAAAGCTGGACATAAAACCTAAATGTTTTTCCATCTAAGAAAAAGTGAAGCATCGTTCAATAACTGCATTTTAAATAGACAGTTTTTTTAAAAACTTATTTTCACTGTGAAGGTCACACTTCAGAGATCCTCTATTGCTTTAAACAGTCGTCCATTTTTTTATTTGTCTCAGAAATTTGCATCAAAGCCTGTGCTGAGTGCAGAAAAAAAAATTTAAATTCAGAGTTTAATAACGCTTTTTGCGTTACAGCATCTTTTAAAAAGTAAAAAATGCTTCACCACCAAGCAGCAACGTTTCGATTTTAGCAGCAGTAATTGCCAAAACCGTTCCCAAAGCATGGAAACAAGGTTTAACACGTTGGAAACAAAATTTTAAAGTGTTGCACATTTATCGTCATTCAGTTCCAGGACAGCCAGTGCCGGTGCGCCACAAGGGTGAGTGTTTGCCCCACTGCTCTTCTGCTCCCTAAGTTTTCAAATTGCCCGATCCAAGATGGCAGTTGGAGGATGGATGACTCGCAGTTTGTAACGGTTACATTTTTGTTTTCATGCCATTTCCATGTTTCATGCTTTTCCTTGGAGTGGAGAGGAGCACTAGCTTCGAAACCCAGAACTAGCTCAGAGCAGCTGAGCGTTTATTGACGGTATGTCACTCAGACCCGCTTCACCACAGAACTCTTGAGTGTTCAGGCTGGCAAAGCGAAAAACACCAAGGCTTAAAAATCCATACAGTCCCATAACACAAGCAGTTTACGTCAGCTGTTGGCAAATTATGGCAAAATATAGTCAAAAATAATTTTTAAAATTGTATTTGTTGTTGAGTATTCATTGCTTATAAAAACTAGCAAACACTCTCTAAAATCGAATTGATGTAGACTGATGAAAAGTCACAGCAAAATAAAACTAAACCAAAAACTCCAAACTAAACTTTGTCATCAAACGCTTTTCTGCCTCTCAGATTTAAGCTGATAAGAGCAAAGTTTAGCTTGCAACACCGGCTTTCTTTTATCCTCTCGTCGTCCGAAAAATGAAAGTGAAATGGTGTGGAATTGTAAGGAATGCATGCGCTGCACTTCAGCCGCTTCGCAGGGCTCATTTTTGTGGGCATTTAGATCATTAAGCTTAAATATCACTGGTTTCCAGGCGGATTTAGCTGAGCGAGTGTTTAGCTGCTCCAACAGCGCTCCACCATTAGCGCAAGGTCAGTAACCATCACAGACGGCAGACAAAATGTTTCTTTTTGGGTTTTTATATATATATATATATATATATATATATATATATATATATATATATATATATATATATATATATATATATATATATATATATATATATATCCATTCACATTTCTTATAGATAAAGTAAAGCGACATCAGAAAACAACAACTGATTGCTGATGTCATGTTTGACCTTCCTCTGCTTTCTGGTTGGTGTGAGTCCAAACGCACGTGTCAGTTCTTCAGTTTTTCTCTGCAAACCCCCCCGCCGCCCCACCGCTCCTCGTCTAGTGACCAAGTGTGTTTTCCCTCCATGTTTATGTCGTGTTTGCTGGCAGGAGGTGAAATGGATGTGATTAGTCAAGTGTATGAAATGAAGCAAATTAGGCAGCCAGGGAGCTCACCCACATAGCTCACCGAGTTCAATTATCTTCTGTTCTGTGTACAGTGGGAGCTGCTGCAGCTCAAGGTAATGGAGATTAAAGTGGCCTTTAAGTGTACATTTGTACTGATACGTGAAGGTTTTTTTTGTTTTGTTTTGTTTTGTTTGGGTTTTTTTTTCCTCTTGAACCCGCACGCTTTGTCCTGTTAAATGTTTTCATGTGCGCAGGAGACAGAAAGCACAAAAGTCGCTTCTGTTCATTGAACCCTTTCACGTTTTTTCCACCTTGAAAGCACAAATTCCACTAATGTATTTTTTTTTTCTGTAATCAACACAAATTAGAGCTTATCCAACCATAATCTGATGAAAATCTATTGCAACCAAATAGCAGAAGTTTGTAGAAAAGATTAAATGTGGATCAAAAGCTTCACTGCGTACCAATTTGCTGAAATGTGCTTTATGAATGAACTTGGCGTTACTCGTCTTGAAGAGTTCGTACACATATTTATCAAAGTTGCCCTTCATTTTTGAGGCCTAGTAAATACTGTAGAATAATTGTCCTTTTCCAGGCTCGCATACTAAAAAGCTCCAGGGTTCAGAAAGTCTCTCAAGTTGAAATGCGACTCCAGAGAAGCACAATTTGTTTTAAAACGGCATAATCAAAGTCATCCGAACCCAGTGCCCTCGATGAAGTCTTTTACATCTTCATGTCTAGAGAAAAACTTTCATCCAATCTCTATTTTTATCAGAATCTTTTTTTTTTTAATTGTTATATATATTTTTTTGTAACCAGTGCAGGCCGATCTGTGGTAGAGAACAGATCTTGTGTGCAAGAAGCAGCTGAAGGAGCAGCTTTGAAAACAAAGAGCTGATGGGCCAAAAAAAAGAAAGAAAGAAAGAGAGAAAGAGAGCGAGAGAGAGGAGGAGAGGCTGCCAGCTTCAGCAGCATCAATACGCTGCTGTATCTCCATAGGAGCACGTCACTGCTACTGTACATTGAAAATGTAGGAACTGAAACACACACACACACACGATTCGAATGTAATCCAACTGTTAAATCATAACAGATATGTCAGGGTTACTCCGTCTTTCTTTGTTGCTTTAAAAAAACAAACAAAAGAAAAATGCTATTTTTATTGTTAAAAGTACAAGACGTCCAGAAAGTCCCTCCGGTGAGATGTGTGAGTCGGAGCTTGTCTCGTACAGGGGCTACTGCATCAGACTTTGACGCAGCACCAGACTTTTTTTTTTTTTTTTACTCTGAGAGGTGTGAAAGAGCTGCACTCTGCTGCGAGAAAGCAGAACCCACGTCTCTGCTTTTGCTCCTCCACACGAAACGTGTCACTGTTTTTCTACATGAATAAAAAACTGAAATAGAATCTGGCTTTTATTTTTATTCATTTTTTTGTAATTTTAAACGCTCATTTTTTCTGCAATTTTTTCTCGATCATTCAGCGACGAGGCAGTTCAAAATGCTTTATGTCATAAAAACACAATGCAGTGAAACAAGCTATTGTTTTTGTTTCAAACTTCTTTCTCTTTTTTTTCAAATAAGAAAGCATGTAATCAGTAGGACAAGAGAAAACATGTGCAAGAACAAAACAATTAGCTGACCATTTCCTTTCTGTTTGGAAAGGAGTAGAAAGAAGCAAACACTCATTATCTCAGTTTAATGAATTATATCACTCACAGACTCAACGATTATCAGAAATTTGTAATTAAAACCATGTTATGGTCTTCAATATGCTGTGCTAAAGAACCAAGACAAAAACCGTTGCATAAACAAAACGACTACAAACTGACTCATAACACCACAAGAAAATCTACAAGCCCATATTAATAATAAAGGCAAAATGAAAATTTCAAATGACAACCAGATATACAGTGTCAGAATGAATACCAACTCCTTTCCAAAGTACGCCATATATATATGTAATTATTTAAGAAATATTGCATCAAAATCCTCCAGTAAATATGTTGATCACCAGCTGCATTTTCCCTACAAATTTGCGCAGAACTTTGTTGATATTCCACTAATGTAGGAAACCAAAAAACAAAAACTTTTTTTTGCAATTGACAAAGATGGAGGTATGCTGTCAAAACATGTCAGGTGTGTCGGAAGAAATAGGTGTCTGATAAAAGAGCCGAGAACATCGGCGTTTGGACTCGTGACAAAGCATGAAAAAGTCAAAGGGTTGTGGAGACTTCTGCAAAGTTTATTCCAGGGTTAAACGCACTTAGTCATTTACCGGCTTCGACAACAACCAGCCGGTGGCACCTCCTTCCTCCCACATGCAATGTGTAAACGTGTGACTGATGTGTGAGACCGTGTCCGCGGCGCACTGTGCCGTTAATTCAGCGCCTCAAATCATATTCCACACTTATTCTTTTGCTTCGTCATCAAGTCCATGCGTTTTACAGTCAAACATTTGCATCTGCTTTTATTTAGAGCATCTGGTCATTAATTACTTTCGGGCAGGAAAGGTCAAACTAAAGAGCACTGAAACGTTTCTGTGTTTTTATCATCACTGTCCCATAATTAGACTGTGATCACAGCTGCTCTTCCCTTCAGGTTGCCGTTCTTCTTCTTCTTAACCCTCTGTCATCCCTCTGTCTGCCTCAGCATGAGCTACTTCAATTTCTACACACTTTAGATGCTCCAGGCTGAGCCCAGCCTCGTGTTCCCATCTACTGAAAGTCTCTTGAGATTTTAGGAGAAAATCAGACTTGATGTTTGGTGATGCGCCGCGCCAAAGTGAGCAGTTCAATCACATGTATCAAACTCGAGACCCGGGGGCCCAAATGTGGCCCGCCGTGGCTTTTCATGTGGCCCTCCAGACTCCAAATTGCATCAATAAGTCCCTCCAGTTTTTCACAAATCTGCAAAATTCACACAGCATCAGCAGATCCCTGCATTTTTTTTCTTCCTAATTTTACTGCAAAGTTTTCACAAAATTTGCCAAAAACATCGGATCTAAGTGACTGCTGTCTCAGCCTTACTTGCAGCTATAGTCCGTGTTTGATACAGCGATTAATAAAAAGCCACATTAGCGCAAACACTGTGAAAATTCCTTAAAAATATTTCTAAATTAGCGCAAGAAAGTCTGTGATTTTGGTTGCAAAGATACACAAAAACAATCATGAAATCCTGAGTGGACTTATCAGTCTGATTAATATCATTTCATTTTAAGAAATGCGTATTGGATGCTGATCATTGATATGTTCCAGTTTAACGGTTTTATCAACACATCCTGGCACAACCAGAACATTCAGACTTTTGATATGGCCCAAAATGGAAACAAATTTAAATGGTAAACATCACATGTGCTTCAGGTTATGCACATGATTATCGGCTCTGGTAGAAAGGTTTCTTATTTTAAAAAAAAAACTAATCTTGCAAACTCATCTTGGCGTTTAGTAATTAAAGGTGCTTCACCTTTCAGCCGAATGTGCAAATAGTTCATGCCAGACTTCTCCTCAGGGTGAATTTCCCCCCAGTCCCTGCCGGGCTGCACGTTTCTGCACACTCGGCAAAACCGTCTCCATTGTGTAGGGAGATTCATCAAATCAATTATTGACTTAATTACTTTGATTTATCGGGGGCCTCTCTGCCCGACTGGCATCCGACCGCATTACGCATTCAAGGAGCAGTCGGCTAAATCTTCCCATGACTGGATGACGATCATCTGAGAGGGCAAAGCGAAACTCTGAAAAACTGGGGTTGTTTCACTGTACTGTACCACAGCAACAACAGCAGCAAAAAACACAAGCAACAGAAATTGGTTAACATATTGTTCTTCCCAATCAAACCCAGCCGACTACATGGAGTCAGACATTTTGCTGCAGTCCCCTGCTCTGAGCATGCATCTGGCGACCCTGGAAAGGAAAATTTCCATCCAAAGCTGCAGTATGTTGTTTTTGTTTTAAAGGTTTTTACATATTTGCTAAAACTGTCACCCTTTCACTGCAGCATGAGACACATAACGTGTGAAAAAGCCAAGCTCCTCCCAGCTTTACAATTGCCAACTATAGATGTGCACCGCTCCCGGTCAAAAACCACCAATCAGAGCCAAGAGGAGGAGGGTTTTAGCGATGCTAATCCTGCTAGTGTTCGTGCTGCTAAATGTACTAATGGCAGACAAACAGCCTAAAGATACAAGAAAACTGTTTATCCGCCATCATCAGTGGCCATGCTAGCTAGCCTTACCATTCATGACAGGCTCTGTTATCTGGAAGAGAGAAAGGGGGAATGTGTGAACAGTGTGTACAGAAGATTGATTAACAACATTAAGCCCCTCCTCCTGGCTCTGATTGGTTGTTCATGGCTAAGTTATGTGTTTCTGCATTTTGCAGAGAAGGTGGAGGAGCTCAATTCTTATACGAAGTTTTGTACACGTTCAGGACAGTAAGGGAGCAGTTCTAGATGTATGTCCAGAAGAACTTTTCCAAATCCTGAAGCAAATTT
This sequence comes from Poeciliopsis prolifica, assembly GCF_027474105.1. NCBI lineage: Eukaryota > Metazoa > Chordata > Actinopteri > Cyprinodontiformes > Poeciliidae > Poeciliopsis > Poeciliopsis prolifica. The sequence goes on from NW_026562377.1 coordinate 23,844,256, forward strand.
TGTGTATTTTACCTTCACAGAAAAAGTAACCACCAAGATAATGGAAAACTCTTGTCAGTGAAACGCCCAAGCCTTTTGCTGTCTGTTTACAACATGTGTAGCTTCCATCATAACACAGTGGATCTCATGGATGTCCATTGAAACATCTTGAAACTTGCTCGGAGCTGAATCAGTCAGAGTTTGCGTTCCAGAGGACGTTGCGGTCCTTCCCTCCAGCTCCGCCGAAAGAGCCTGGTGTTGACTTAAATAACACCTACTTCAAAAAAACTCTCAGACGTGTTTACGGTGTGTGTTTGTGTGCTTTTTATTGGCGGAGATGAGGAGCAACAGCAGTGTGTGCAAAGCACGCTGAGTCTGACTGGCGTTTAATGAGAAAACTAATTGAATGGAGGTTTCTCCCGTGAGTTCACAAAGTGCACACCGGTCTGGTTAATTAAAGGAAAGCATGTTGCCATTCCGATGGAGATGAGTTGAAAATGATCATCTCCCTGGGCTTCCTTATTATAAGATTCAACTCCTCGCTGAAGTCGGCTGGTTTGACCCAAACGACGGCGTTTAGGCGGGAGCAGCGCTCCGGTTTTGTTGTACGGGAGACAAATTGGCCCGATTTAAATTGGCCACAGAGACGACATATCCAAAGGCTCACTGGGGTTAATGAGCGATGTGAATGTTAGACTGTAGTTTAATTCTAGTTTTGCTTGGAGAAAAGCGTTACGGGTCAGTGTTGTGACATGCACTTGATTCGCTTTACGTGAAAGGCTTTTCGTGGCAAAACCCAAACATTCAACAACTCGGCCTCATTGCCACCAGCAATAAACTACACTCAAAAAACAAAAAAACAAAAAAAAAAACATAAACTCAGTCGATTGTTGAACTAAACAGATTGGGCTCTGTCCAAATCAATTAACATGCAAGTTTCAAACCTGGCACATTTTGGTAAGTTTAACTTGAAAATTCTGACTTGTTAAAGTCACAAAAAATTCCCTTTTTCTGATGCAACAACATCGTTGAGTGAATTCAACAACCCAAGCTGTTCCTTTGAGGGTTGGGTCGCGTTAAGAAGATACAGAGCCCCCTCGGAGACATGGAGAGTTTTTTTTTTTTGGGGTTTCCTTGCACTAAATTAGCAAATAAACTGATGTGTATTTTGTAAATGGTCACAGTGACTTCAAATGTCATTCTGAACTTGCAAATGCCTTCAAAGTTCCTCAGTGAAAATGTGCATACACATTCTTATCACTTAGATGCAAAAAGAGCAGTTTGATAATCGATCTGCTACTGCGTGTTCATGTTTGTTTGTGTGAGGCTGAGATGGGACTGCCAACACTAAAGCACACAGTCAACACTGTTGGGTAATTTTATTATACACAAAAATAACTCCAAAGTTTGAACTAGTTCAACTATTGTTCAAAAGGAAGTTATGTTTCCTTTTCACAGAAAGTTTCTGTCTGTCTCACAAGGAATGGAAAGAGATGGAAAGCCCGTGTTTGACCTGCTTTGCTTTGGCAATTTGCACATAAGTTTGTCACACCTTTGTATCCTAACGATAAGCATTCAGACATCTCACTAATGAGATCAACATGCATGGAAAAGACTTACAAAATCCCCGTATCACAGCAAAACGACTTTAGGTCAACTGGTACATTATTACGAGAACACAAAAGAAAAAAGTTGCCCCATATTTTGTTCCGTACAAAATATTGACTGTACATGGATGGGAGAAAATCATGTGTGCCCAATTCTAGCTTTTAACAATAACTGAAGATTACTATTCCACCCTGAAAAAGGTTTAATAAAACACTAATATATATATATATATATATATATATATATATATATATATATATATATATATATATATATAATTATATATATATATATATATATATATATATATATTTGTGTGTGTGTGTGATGTGTGTGTGTGTGTGTGGGGGGGGGGGGGTGCGTGTGTGTGAGTGTGAGTGTGAGTGTGGATCAGTACACACTGATCTGTCGATTACTGTTGATTAAACTCGCACTACAGAGCAGACCTTGGTTAAGCGTGGCTTACTCTATGCTTTTAGATTAATGCGTGCAGATCCGATGCAATGTGTGCTACAACGTTGCTGAAATGCAAATGCAGAAAACCTGAGTTACAGAATAGCCCAAGCAGCGAAAAAAAAGGCAACAATCAGCCTCTGAAATGTGCTGCATGAGCAGAGTCACAATCCTTTCAGAAACGGGTGGGGAAGTACAAGAAAGTGCATCGGAACGAAACAAACCGGCTGGGACTAGGAACACGTCTGCAGAACTGAAAGCATGGCGAAGAGGGAAAAATAGCAGTCCTCAGAGGATAATTGTAACAGATCAAACTCTACGCTCTGGTGCTGCACCGAATCTAACACAAATCTTTGGTTGTGAGAATTGGAGCTTTTTAGTGTCAATGGAAAACAAACCTGAAATCGAAGCACTCTATAAGAACACGAGAAGGCTCGTAATAAATTATTTCCTGAGCCATAGCATCTGCAAACTGATAACTTTTGTCATGAAGGCCTGGAGTTGCTGTTCATCAAACCTTACAGAGTTATCTGCAGCTTCAACAAAGTCACCAGCTTCATTGGTGACTCACCTAGACAGGAACAGACTTTACTATTGCTTATCTATGTAAAAACAGACTACAAAAATCATCCATCTTCTGTATTCTTTGTAAAAAGGGGGGAGGACGGTGTTTTTTAGTCGGTCAGACAAATGCTTTTTCACATTTTCTCTCGCACATTCGTCAGAGTCGACCTACTTAATCAGAACACGGCGATTCAGATGCTGACATGCTACTGACACGCAACCAATCAAAATGAAATACCTTTGTCGAGTCACGGTGGCACATTGGCTCTGATTTATGAAAACGAGGGCTATGCTGGTGTGTATGTCTCGAAATGTGTTGCATGGACACTGCAGGAAAAATAAAAGTTTGAAGAGTGTAAAGGTGAATACACATTAGCATATCAGCAGATCTGAGTTTCTGGCAAAACTCAGAACTGAAAGAAGAAAAAAAAAGTGTTTTCATCACCCAGGAAACGTTGGGCGGACAAGAGTAACCTGTAAGCTGGATGAATAAATAAAACAGGGTAAAACTCACAGGATGGAAAGCCTTTAGGTCTCTCGGGAAGAGCTATGGCGCAAATGCAGCAAATAAAACATTTTGTTTGCTTGACCTTCCTGGCATGGAAATGGTATAAACTTCCAGTTTCCTAGACATTCCAGTCCAGATATGTTTATCAAAGAGCTATATAGTGAAAATCTGTAGTTAGAGGGAAGAAAAATGATTTATTTTTCTTCTAAAGTTACCCATTCTTACATGTGGTAGAGTGCCTCATTGGAGTATCATGCCCTCTTCTGGCAGGATGCACAATGTCTGCATCTGGTGACCTCTTTTCTTCTCCGAGGCATTAAGTCAGCTGCCTTCCAAGTAATGTTATCAACTTTTGATCACAGAAAAAAAAAATACATTAAACATGGTCGAGACCGTGTTGTATCCAAGCAGGATAGTAATGGATTTTTTTTTTTTTTTTTTTTTTTTTTTTACAATTCTGAGCTGGTTACCAAACAGCATTCCAAGCTTTGAACATCTCAGAGAATTGAGAGTATTTCTCAATAGAATAGAGCAATTGAATCGCATAGAAATATAATTTAGTTTACAATGTGTGTACGTTCGCTCAAAAGAGCAAAAAGTGCTCAAAATATGTCAACAACAAGATTAAGAATGATATGTGGCACAAGATTGTCAAACACTGTGCTGTTATCAGAAAGGAAAACAGTGTGTGCTGATCCAAAGGATGTTCAATTGAGTAGAAAAACTTTTTTGTTAAGTACATAATATGAAACTTGAGAAGACAAAAATGTTCATATAAATCTGTTCTGTCATGTAAACAGTATATTTGATGTTATTATCTGTCATAAGATACATACTTGGATCTGAATGGTCTTCACAGATTCACTTTCACAAGTGGAGCGTTACGGCTTTAGCGCTATTGGAAATTGCTTTGAGTTTTGCTTTGGGATTTCAAATGGTGTGGACGCAGAAACAAAATGAAAGGGCAGGGGAAACAGGGGTTAAGTGGAGTAAAAAGTTAAAAGTGAAAGAGGGTGAGAAGAATAGAGGAGAGAAGGAAGGATAAAGAGAGTCGGAGAAAACACACCAGACATCTGCCTCTGCAGAAAGCGAGAGAAACAAAAAGAAAAGCATGAAACCACACTGAGAAGCTCAGGGTACTAATTAACACAAGGTCATCTATAAAATGTTTCTGCATATGAATGATTAATTGCCAAACTTCTGACTCACAGAGCAGCCACCCTTCACCAGTTCCTCACTCAGCTCCTTCAAACTAGCCAGTAGTAATTAGCAAACACCTGCTGGAACTGAGCATCTGCTGAGCTCATCATAGGAGCTCAGTGCAATGCCGGTAAAATTGTTTTTAAAGGATTAGAGTAACCATGTTGTGATCACTTCCTGAAAGCAGAGTTTCAGAAAAAGTGGGAACTTCTTAAAGGTACCAAGGCCCAAATTCAAGGTTTCAAAATTACAAGGTTAAATTTATTTGAAGTCATATCCGATATATACGCAATTTTTATAGCCACTGAAGATAATTAATTGTGCTAGGAAATTGCATGACATGTCTTGAATATAAATAATACTGCCACTTTAAGAAAAATGGGGGGAAAGAAGGAGATGTCGAAAGACTTGCACCTGTAACTCCAGTGGTTCTTCAATAACTCACAGCACTAAAGTACAAATACACAGTTAATACCACTGCAGTGCCCAGATAAAATTGTTTCTGTCCTGTTTAAACCGAAGCAGACAAAGTGTACAAAATCTGTCTCACCTTAGAATTATTTTATTTTCCTGGAGGGAAAAAAAAATCATAACCCTTTAGGGTTTTTTTTCTGCTGTCTCTTTCAGTGCGGCAGCTGGGCGTTTGGAGGCCGTACTCAGCCGGTTCTCTTAGCACCAATCTCTCTCTGCTCATTCATCATGTGGAAATTGAATTGTTCTCAACGCCAAGACGCCGCAGTGTACAATCAGCCATTATTTTTTGGCCCAACAGCTGGACGGTGCTGTAGCAAATTGCTGGAGACCCCCCTGCAATAGGCCTTTGATTTATCACCTCCAGTGAACCTGCTGGCTGAGAGGCCAGTCAGCCTCAGGAGGAGCTAATATTTCAGCACTTTCAGAGGCCTGTCCTTTGGGTTTATAGAGGGCGAGATGGGTGACTGGTTCCTTTTGGGGTGTTTCCCCATAACATAGTTTTCATGGTATCTGTCAAAGATAGTGTATCTGTCACCTGGTAGTGTTTAAAACACTACCAGGTGTTGAAAGGGGTCGGTTTGTTTCCGACCCCTGGTAGGAAACAAATTACATGATGTTGTCTTTCTGTATTTAGGTTTACACAAGTTTTTATGTCAGACAAAAACAACTTTTAGTCATACATTTGGAAAAAAAACCCCCAAAAGATCCAGCTTTCAAATGGTGTCGGGTAAAAAAAGCTGTTCCAAATATTTTGGCCTAATGTGAAAATCTAATTGGGCTCCAATTCTAACAACTGGTTGTGAAAACTTTTTACATCTCCGTGGAAAAATGTTGGCCCATTTTTGAGCATGAATTGCATGTCTTTGGACATGTCACAGCATTTCAGTCTAATTTAAGCCCAGACTTTAACTAAGCCCCTCCAGAACCTTCACTTTGTCTGTTTTTAGCTATTCAGAGGTGGATGATTTGGTTTTCTTTAGATCATTGTACTCCTATTCAATAAGTGTGTTTACTATGGCTGAACAATGGACAATGGACTTGAAATGTCCTCAAGTCATCAAACAACCACCATCGTGTTTCATAATAAGTATGATTTTTTGTGTGTGTGTGTTTATTCAAAGACAAATACAAATGGACTGACTTTTTTTTAAATTTTTTTTTAAAGTTTGCTTAAGCTTTAGTCTTGTTATGACTTGTCTGATCATCAAACTTTGGTTGATGATCTAAAACTGTGTTTTTCAAGGTGCAGGCCGCCAGGGGGCGCTGTGTTGACTTCAGAAAGTTGGAGGAAAGATCAGAGAAAGAAATGTGCAAAAATAAATTTTATTTCATCTCCAAATGTTTTTTCTTAAAATCTTCACTGTAATTTTGTTGTTGTTTTTTCAATCACGTTCACAAAAACAGAAGTTAAAATTATTGATTCAAATGTTATGTCTAATTCTTATTTTCTGTCTGCTAGTCAAATTCGTAGAAACTGTTTTGCTCCTCAAGTAATAGAAAAATATGAATGACCAAAAAAAATAGAGCTAAGAACTGTGGGAATTTAATTAAATTTTATTTAGATGTATACTATATTACATATTTCCATATAATAAGAAGAGGGCTTTGTAATAATAAAAATTGCATTGTCTGGTACAAGTCAGATCACGTTATCTGATAAAAAAAAAAACACGTTTGCAGCAACCTAAAATCACAAGGCATAAGGTGGCATTCATGGTAAATGAATGTATTAGTTATTGAATATTGAATACAAAAAAGAAAATAAAAAAACATTCTGAAAATTGTTACATGTTTTGTAGCTTTGCATGTTGGTTTGCAAAGGGAGTTCCTAGTCAAAGGTTAATGCTGTTCGGCAAGAAAACGTTTGGGAAAAATGTGATCTGAAACATTTAAGGGTGACAAAGAAAAAACATTTGCGGTATCGCTCTCTTTTTCCTTTTTTTTTAAAGTGGCAGTATTACATATTTTCCAGGTATATTGCCATTTTATATCACAACCTTGTAACTCTATTACCTTCAGTTGTTATTAAATTGTATATCAAAAATAACTTAAAAAAAATTTGACCTTGTAATTTCAAAACCTCTTGAATTCGGGCCTCTCTCTCTTTAAGATCCCCTGCTTTTTCTGAAACTCTGCCTTCAGGAAGTCATCACAACATGGCTCCTCTATTAACCCTTTAACAACATTTTCACCAGTGTTGAACTGAGAAGTAGCTCGTGTGATGAGCTCAGTTGATGCTCAGCTCCACCTGGTGTTTGCTAATTGCTGCTGGCTATTCTGAAGGAGCTGAGTGGGGCAGCTGCATATGAAGCAGACGCTCTGCTTGGAGACTGGAGCTTTGTGAAAAAGGCGGTGCTAGGTGAGACCAAACGCTTCTGCACCCAAAATGGCCACCAGGGGAGATTGAAGGATTTCTCAAAAATGCATGAAAGAATAAAGCAACACTCCACCTATGTTTTTGATGAGTGAATAACATTATAACATGATGAAAAGCTCAAGTCGATTTCACGATACTATCCCTTTAATTTCTTTTTTTTCTCTCTCTTTTTTTTGCATTTTGTGCAATACATTTAAAAACCCATAAATTTGATATTATTTTTATTTTTATTGGTGGCAGTAGTATGCCAAATTCCACAAAGTTTGTACATTACAAATTGCAAAGTCATTTTACGGCTTTTTAGCTTTTTTATTTTGATTATTTATTAGGTAAGAATGTTGTAAAACCGAAGCGATTTACACATAAAAAACTTTATGACACATTTGACAAGAACAATTCAGCTTTTTCAGTCTTCCTGCTGGCCGTGTAAACGAAATTATACCGCGTGGCAAAAAAAAAAGAGAGAGAGAAAAAGGCTGGGTCGAGGAGGGGCCACCGGGTCAGATTTCCACAAGAGTGCGACCCGTAACCCACTCACAACCACCCCATTATGCTAAAACTGTGCGCAGTCGCTGATCTGTAAGCAAACCGTTAGCTCGCGGCCTCCCCCTGTGACCCATCCATGTGTTCTACAGATCTGCGCTCCAGCCCTCCCTGCTCCCCGAGCATCCTTCCAAACAGGCAGGGGGAAAAAAAGAAGCCAAACACGCAAAAGTTTTCCTGTCGTCAGAGCAGAAGTCGACATGGATAAAAAGGAGAGGTTTTCGTGACCGAAGCAAACAACTTGGGTTAACTTTTTGTTTTGTTTTTCCCCTTCGCTAAAAGAATGATAACATAGCCTCCGGTTTTCGGTGGTGTTTTTGTGTGAAAACGGTAACAGTGGAAAAGTTTGAGGCAGCGTCAGACGATGGCGCGAGACGGCGAAGACGCCGGGATGGACAACGTTTCAAGAGCCAAAGGGCAGCGAAAGAAAAGGCCGAAGGAGAACAAAACCAGGACCGTTCACGCCAACATCCACTACGACAACGCCAAGGGAGATGAGAACCCCAACAGACACTACGCTAGCAACAAAATCAAGACCACCAAGTACACCGTGCTGTCATTCCTGCCCAAGAACCTCTTCGAGCAGTTCCACCGCTTTGCTAATGTTTACTTCGTCTTCATCGCTCTGCTCAACTTCGTCCCGGTCGTCAACGCCTTCCAACCCGAACTTTCTCTGGCTCCCGTGGTCTTCATCCTGTCCGTCACTGCCATTAAGGACCTGTGGGAGGACTACAGGAGGCACCGGTCGGACACAGAGATCAATCACATGGACTGCCTGGTCTACAGCAGGTAAGGCCGGCCTGCAGTCCGCCTGGATCCTCAGCCTGGACGCTTTCTGCCTCGTTGCAGACGCGCAAGCCGTCCTGCTCCCATGCATCTGGTCCACTCACATCAGTTGGTGACGGAAACTTGGGGAAGAAACAAAACAAATCAAAAACGGCAGTCTTTAAGATACCTGCTAACGAGTCATGCCGATTCAGCTGTTTTCCTTGCTTCCTCACTGCAAAAAACACCAAATCCTACCAAGCAACTCTAGACTCGTTTCCTGCGCAAAATATCTGAATACTCTTGAAATAAGGCTAAACTAACCTAGGAGCATCTTTTCAGTGAGATACAAGAGCTTGTTTTAAGGAAGAAATTCCTTAATATTGATGAAAAAAGTAGCAGTTCCATTGGCAGATAAATGAAGACGATGAGAGAATCTGCCAATGAAACTGGTATTTTATCAATATCAATGAATTATTTACTTTAAACAAGCTTCTACATGTTGCTGATGAGTTACTATTAAGTTAGCTTTGTCTTAATTTAAGTGTACTAAGATACTTGCACTAGAAACTAGACAAAAGTACTTAATAGTGTGTTTACTACCAGTGTACTTCAGTGGGATTGAAAGTGATTTACCAAATTAAAGTACAACATAGAGGTAAAGAGGAAGTTGGGTTTTCCGAAATAAATGCGTGGATGAAACTCGAGCTCAGGCAGATTTAAAACTTGTAAACATCAGATTTCAGGTTGTGCCACAAATTCTCTGTTGAATCTAAAAAATTTGCTTTCAGATGAATGATACTGGAAGAATATTTACCAGATTTAAACGTTTTAGCTCCCTGGTCAAAGACAAACTTTTACCTGCTTGTCAAAAGGATCTTGAGGATCAAACACGTTCTTGTACAGACTTGACTACAATAAAGTACGCCTGCAATGCTTTTAATTAAACAACGTATGAAAAATAGAATCAAAATTAGAATGCTTATCACATCAATTTCTGATCATTTTAAGGTTTATTTATCATTATTTCTTCTATTTTTTTTCTTGTAAAATTGTCTTTTTAGTATTATTTTGCTAGGTAATATATTATTGTTGCCTGGACATGATACTACAATCTCAAAGAAGGGATGATAGAAATAAAAGCCATTCTTTTTTTTTTTTTGATAAAAAAAAAAGAAAATTGGACATGGCATAAAAACAATCTGAGATTGTATTTTGAAGCTCAGCTCTGGTGTGTGTCATGTCATTTTTGGATCAGTGATCTCTGTATGTTCAGAGTTTATCCCTGACCTGTCCGATACTGTTTGTTCACTGATTTTCTGCAACAAATCTCAGAGGCCTTCAAAGAAAAGCCAAATTCACTCTGAGATTAAATTACCGTACAAACTAAGTTAGCTGATCAGTCTGGGTTTGAGATTTTCATTTGTTTAAAAAAATTTTGAAAATCCAGTATTGTCGACATTGAGCAAGTTTGCACTACCTTGTCCTGGTCTATCCATCACATAATATTCTTATGAAATACATTGACATTTGTGGCTTTTAATGTAACCGGCTGGAAAAAAAAGAAAATTTCAGTGCTTTCCATCACCTGGTATAACACCGGCTGGCCTTCATGCATGTCACCTGAATCGTCACTTCCAGATCCAACTCTTCCGGCCTCAGGGCTAAAGCTTAGAAACAATAAAATCCTCCACAGATGTCCGTCAAAGAGATACAAAAGATTGTTTTGTATATCCTGCAGCATTTGCTTTTGGTTCCGACTCGTCTGAATGGCTTTCCAACCTGATGGCCCGTTTCTGACCAGTTTCCTGAGTATGTGTGCCCAGACTGTTCTTCCCTAATGAAAAGCAGCACTGTCGTCCTCCCTCTATAGAGCATAATTCACAGGCATCAAAAGCTCCTCCGTGTTTGGCGGCTCCAAGGTGTTTGCACACAGACTTGACCCGTGTCGTTGTCAAGTTTGGACATAATTGGATTGTCTTTTGTGGCGGCGGCAGTCTTATTATGCTAAACATCCCAACCTATGGAGCTGCTGACCTGACTAAACTCATACAGTACCCTGCACACCTCTGCTCATGCATAAACATGACGGACTACGAATCAGCGTTCATATGATGGGAATTCTGTCATGCAGCTACATTCCTTTTAATTAGAGGGTTAATCTAATGAAGTTGGACCTTAATTTTTAAGGAATCTAAATATTAGCTTTGAAGTTTTGAACCGTATTGTTTTAATACGTCGGCGATGGTTCATTCGACCAGTGATCATAATGGGCTGTGACTGAAAAACATGGATTGTCTCTTGTTCACTACGAGCTTCAACACTGAAAATATCCAGCTTTTTTAATTCGGTGTGTGTAAGCAAAATCAGATAAAAGGGATATATTTTTTTCTGCTGGCTCTAAGAAGGAGACCAACATATACAGACCCACCAACGGGAGTTTTAATATTTTGATAAATAAAAAGTTGAAACCAGAAGCTTACATGTACCAATTTCAATTTTTTCCACTGTCTGCAGTTAAATAAGACCAAACGTCTCGTTTTCTGTCAGTTAGGATAACCAAAATGATTTGTATTTGCCAAAGGCCTAAAAATTGGCACATTTTCCAAAGATTTATTGTTGTAACTTCAAATTCAGAACTTTACATACATTTGGTCAGTATCAGCGATAATTGTCACTTGGGTCAAATCTTTCGGGTTTCCTTCCAGAAGCTTCTCTCAATGGATTGCTGGAGTTCTGTTGAGAGCTGCTGGAACTGAGTTGGGTTTATAGTCCTTCTCACTTATAGAAGTTTGTGGAAGGAAACCCAGAAGGTTTGACTCAAGTCCTACAATTTAAAAGACAGTTATCTCTGATACTGACCAAATGTATGTCTGCTTCAAAATTCAAGGAAAGTTACAAAAACAAATCTTGGCGCCAAGTTTTTCGGTGTATGTAAATATCTGGTTTCAACTGGAAATTAAACTCCATATCTATTCAAATTTTTCAGAGTTATAAAAATAGCCTGTTTTCAGTTTTTGACAGGTAAATATTGTATAATCCATAATGCATGGAGAAAATTTCATCAAATGAAAAGCATCCAGCTATTAAAGTTTTTGAAGGCCAATCATAGGGACAACAAATCTCATATCAGCAGTTGCAGCTTGCTTTCTTAGAAGTAGCACAGTGTCTGTGTGAAGTCACACACCAAGTGTACGTTGTTCCGGCAGAGAGGGCAAACGCTACGTGGAGAAGTACTGGAAAGAGTTGCGAGTCGGGGACTTTATCCGGCTGCGATGTAACGAGATTCTCCCCGCCGACGTCCTGCTGCTGAGCTCCAGTGACCCGGATCGCCTGTGCCACATCGAGACCGCCACGCTGGATGGAGAGACCAACCTGAAGCAGAGGCAGATCGTCCGCAGCTTCTTCGACCTGGTGAGACTGAAACAAAAGTTGTTCTCGACCTCCGTTCATCATCCGCTTGCTGCTACATTTTGCTGTATCGTCCCTTTGCTTTTCAAGTGTAGTTTCAGGTTTTATGACTAACAAAATTTTTATCACAAATTGCAGGGAGAAGCAATCACTGCTCACTCCTATCAGTGAACTGTGGGCTAAGGTGTAACAGAAATGCTTCTGAAGATATTTATAATCTACAAAAGGCGGTTATGATAGAAACTCAGGTGAAGAATCTCAGTTATGGACAAAAAAACCCAAAAATGTTTTCTCCGGTTGACGTTCCTGAGATTCTTTTCAAAACCCACCTGATAAATAAAAAGGAGATAGTTTTCAGCTTTTGAGATGGAACAATTAGAATAAAGAAAAGGGCAAAAATATTAACAAAATAAATACAGATTAAGGCAAATACTTGCATACACTGTGGAAAAATGATTATGTGGAAATATTGATGCAGCTTCTCAAGACTTCAGCCAGAAAGCTGAAGGTTGGACACAAATGGATCTTCCAAAATGATACATTTTTCCACTCTATTAAATGAGGCTAAATTTTTTATGTCTTTAGCTCAGTTTAATAACAAAACTTCATGTAGTTACAAATAGCACGATAATGAATATAATATACATGTTATAAACATTCAAATCCAAAAATGTTCTTACATTTCCTCCATGATTGAACTGCCTTTTAAAGTTGAACTTGATTAAATGTTTTGGTTATTTTGGGTATACGTCTATAAGTTTCACATTTAGAAATGTGGAGGCAGAATTAATCAACTCCCTCTCTGAGGAAAACTTTTTTTTTTCAAGAACAGAGGCATTTTGCTGCTCACACCGCCACAATCAGCCACTTTCTAATTTGCACTGTGGTGTCGAACTCGACTGCAAGAACAAAATCAGACGAAAGTCAGATTGTTATACTCTGATATGAAGCCAATGTACCCATTATATGAATACAATGCATAAATTTCCCCTGAGAATAGTTGGCTTTTTCACATACATCTTTTTAACTCTGTCTATAAATTTCAATGAGCTTTGTGATGGCCGCTCCAAAAAACATGTTTACCTCAACTAATTTATCTGCTTAGGTTTAGGTTTGGAAGATCCATTTGTGTCCAACCTTCAGCTTTCTGGCTGAAGTCTTGAGATGCTGCATCAATATTTCCACATAATGTTCTTTTCTTTTGAACAGAGAAAATTTTACACACATCTTAGCATCCATAACCAAAGTGAAGTGGGGGCTCCAAATATTTTCTCATTGGGTGTTTTTGTCTTCACAGGACTGTGACTTTGACCCATTAAAGTACAGCAGCATAATTGAATGTGAAAAGCCCAACAATGATCTGAACCGATTTCGAGGCTACATGTGAGTATTACTTTTTTTTTTTGTCTTAATAACTTTTAGAACTTTTGATTTTCAATTGCTCTTGTACCTCATCGCGGCTCTATTCATTTCTATGTTCTCTGCTTTTGAACAACTTCTTCTCCTATTTACTTTCACATATCTCAGATGAAGGCTTATGGCCTCTTTTTGAAGATTTGTTAACCAGTTGTCTGTACTGTTTTCTTTTTGTTTGTTTTTGTTTTGTTTTTTCATATGTGCAGCCTTGTTGGAAGTCCCTCCCTGCTGTTAAATTTGTGGCATCATCATCCATATAGTGCATGGTTGTGGTGTTTTCTACTGTAAGAATGACTTATCTGCTTCGAAAAAAACACTCAAAGGCACATTGTGATTTATTTGTGTCATACATTCAGTTTTATTTGTTTATTTCTGGCACTAAGTTCTAACTTTTATTTTCAGCGTCAGAATGACTTGTTTGCTCTTATTTAGATGTTACATTTTCTCTGTAAATGATCTCAGATGGTGGTTTGTAGACAAGTCAAGAGTTTCAAAGTTAAACTTGGGTTGTGCTCAAAACTGAAACAGAATACCTAAGCAAATGATATAGTCAGCCTTGTTTGGATGTGAGTTATGACTGTGCAAATTGCACAAACCTCAAGGTATGCAACAAAAAAATTACATACCTTGATTATGAGCAGCTGTGTGTTGTCAAGTTTCTTAAAGGGTCAGGTTAAAGTTTTGCATCCAGTTTCAGTATTTGTACTGGAAATGATTAGGGTTGTTCTCCTAAGGTATGCTTGCTACAGTAAAAGTAAATGGAGATTTTTCACTTTTCCCTGCTTAGTTCATGACTGGTTTGGATTTCCAGCTGTAATTCAGTCAATATAAATCATTTGTAATGATTTATATGTAAATCTTTACAAATGTAATGTGTCATGCTACAAATCATTCAACAACGAGAATACACACAAGAATTTCCTGTTGTGAATTTTCTTCTTTCTGCTGTATTATACAGCATTTTTTTTTGTTTTCTAGAATTGTGCCCTTAGTGTATGCTTTTGTTTTGTTAGTTGTTTTTTTTTTTTTGTTTGGTGTTTTGAACAAATTTCCTTTGGTTTTGGATGTTGCACAGCTGACACTTACAGCTCTGATATTAAAAAGAAAAGCACTCGTCCTTTCCCAGTTTCCTAACATATTTCTGCCTATTTCATTATTACATACCAGTCCGCCTCTGTCGGTCTCTCACTTCCTGTGTACGTTTTTATATGAGAACGACTTGACCGGGGTCAACCCAATGGCTCTGTTGTGATTCAAATCTGTTGAGTATAAACCAGGCCCCCCCTCCCCATTTTTTATTTTTTTTTGAAGGACTTTTATTTTTTTTTTTACAGACTTGATAATTAATTTTACTTGTTGCTTCTGTAGTTCATTAGAATTTAAAGTTTAGGGATCTTTCAGAAGGTGCATTTTTACCGTCATATTGCTTGAAAATGGACTCAAAACAACAGCGCCATGGTATCTAGGACAAATTATCATCCAGTACAAATTTGTTGGTGTGCCTGGATCCCCACCACTTCTCATGATGTCACCACATAAATACACTGGATTTGCTGAGCTACCTGTAAAGAATCCATCGCGACTTGTCTTCAAACTATGACACGTATTCTTTGCTTAGAAGCACACCAGATGCTGCAGGTATTGAGTTGCCAGGCTACAGTGGAGCTCAAGGCTCACCGGTGCTTTATTACATTACGGTCAGTGACACCCGGTCTAATCTGGCTTCCCCTTCAAAGAGAGAGAGCGAGCTCAGGGGGGGTTATCTCCTTTTCTAGCTGTGCTAGCTGTGAACTCCAGTAAGCTGTGTGTGTGAGCTAACTGCTTCGGGATCAGGGAAACTCGTATTAATCTATAGACCAGTGGTGATGTGTTGGCTTGGTGTCAGAGGTCAGGTGCGTGACCTTTGTTGTTGGAAAGCATTATGATAGTAGCATTGCAGTGTTAGTAATGTTTCAAATTCCTAAGAGCTACAGGAAACATCCTGAAACATTTGTTTAAAAAAATTGATTCAGCTTTTGTACAAAAATGATTAGGTCTTTAGTTATGCAATCATAGCGCAAATCTGGGGTGTACCGCAGCGGATGTTTTCTACAGACATATTAAATCTTACATGAAAGCTAACAAATCTCAGCTTTTTTTTTCAGTCAAACATTTCTTTTAATGAGGTGAACATGCAAAACTTTTTAAAAATTTTTTTTTTATAAAAGATTTGGATCTAAAATGATTTAGATTAAAATATCTGACAAAAATATTTAAAATATTGCCTACTTTATTTTAGCAAGTAAATATTAATCACAATATAATTTAGAATATTTTGTTAGACTTGACTGAATTTACTTATTATTTGAATTCTGGATATATGATATGTAGTGGTGTCAGATTAAAAGTTGCTGAATACAAACGCAGACAACACTCAGATATTTAATATGGTGTTTGTGGCTGTAAGAATCGGTTAAAAACCTGGAATTTTGTTATTGAAATGGGACATGATAAAGTTAATGAGGTGTGGATTCTTCTATGAGGCCTTGCCTTCATTCAGGCTTAAAACAGACAAGATGTCGGTGACAACTGAGCAATAATGATTTTTCTTTCATCTGAGTCGTTACTTAAATTGAATTTTCCAGAATCCACCGAAATGGCAGAAGAGACGCACTTCACAAAGAGAACCTCCTTCTGCGCGGCTGCACTGTCCGCAACACGGAGGAAGCCGTGGGCATCGTTATCTATGCAGGTCGGTCCGACCCGGCGCCGCCGGACAGAGTCACCCTCCCCTCAAGACCTGCGACCAACACGCCTCGCTTCTGTCTGTGCAGGTCACGAGACCAAGGCCATGCTCAACAACAACGGGCCGCGTTACAAGCGCAGCAAGCTGGAGAGACAGATGAATGTGGACGTGTTCTGGTGTGTCGTCATCCTGCTGGTGATGTGCCTGTTTGTTGCTGTCGGTATGTAGAACTTTGTTTCATAGGCACAAATTTCACACGTCGCCGTGGAAAACCTTTCCCCCATCAGAGGCCAGTTTATTCTTTGCTTCTTTGTTGTCATATTTAAATGTTTTTAGCTCCACAAACAAATGTTTATAAATGAAAAAGTAAATAGAAGACTTCAAATGATGATTTAGTGGTTAAAAAGAAACTTGATGTTTTTCAGCATATTTTTGAAAACTTTTTAACCACACTCATGTTTTTTAAGGGTAATGAAAAAAGTTGCTTTGGCTTATCATCCCTGTCACCTTGTTTGCTCTTAAAGTCGCAAACTGCTAGCTGGACATCACGTGTCAGGATTGTCCAGTAAGGAGCAAAATGAATACTTCCATTAAAGCTTTTATTATTAACTTTTATTTAAAAGAATCTGTTTTTTTTTTTACATATTTGTGAAAACTGTCACTATAGTGTGATGGTATGCTATGAGACAGGTAATCTGTGAAAAGATGGCGGTCCTCTAGCTCCTCCCACGGTTATTACTGCCATCTGACCAAAAACAACCAATCAGGACCAAGAGGAGGGTCTCAGCGCTGTCAATCATTCGCATGTACTCACTGCTCAATATACTAATGGTGGAGAAAAAACATACCATTAAAGGAAAACTGTTCATTCCCAGTCACCTGTTGCTATGCTAACTAGCCTTATCATTCACTGCAAGCTCTGCGATTAGGAAGAAGCTGCAGCTAGCAGAGAGGAAATGAGAGGGGGGGGAGGGCATTTACAGCACTAAGACCCGCCTCCTGGCTCTGATTGGTTGTTTCTAATTAGCACCGGGAGAAATCATAGGAGGTTTTTTTTTCCCCCTCAGAGAATATGCCTTGTACCATTTTATTACAGATATGTAATGAAATATATATATATATTATTTATTTTATGCTCTCCGTCTTTCTGCTGACCTTTGCTGTTGCTGTTCCAGGTCACGGGCTGTGGATGTTTCAGTACGGAGATAAGAGACCCGTGTTTGACGTTCTTAGTCCTGAAGGGACAAACTTAACACACTCGATGTCAATCATTTATCTCTTCCTCACCATGATCATCATCTTTCAGGTACGAAACTGGGAGGAGGGGGGCGGACAAAGACCAAGTGCAACCCTGATAACACGTGCAGGGACAAACCGTATCAGTATTTCTAAAAGATTCTCTTCCACTGTACGCAGGCAGCGCTGTAAATCAAATTGTTAGCTGAAATTATTGCAACCTCTGAGCATATGACCTCTAAATCTTTATCTCTACTTAAAAAAAAAACCTTGGTAAGCAATGAGGATGTATGTGCTTCATGCCTCACACAACCACTCTGCTGTGCAAGAGCAAGTTGGGGAGGGAAAAATTGCCACGGAGCTCTTATTGATCTGTTTGCTTGTGACCTGAATCATCGTGTCACGCCGCTCCGTGTCATAAGCAGTGGTTCGGTTTTGATCTGCGGGGTTTATGTAGAAAACGGTGAATGAAAGTCGCCGTGGCCAGTAATGTGCTTTAGCTGTGTAAACAGCGTCTGCGTTTGCCATGCGGGGGGAAAGCGTGCAAACTTAACTGCCTTCCCAGATGTTATGACTCAGTCTTCTCAGCAAAAGCGTTAATGGAAATGTCCCATCACGGCTCACGCCAACCTTTTTCTCAAACAATTGAGCAAATGCGGTTTAAAAGACTTTTTAAACAGTCTTCCTCCAAGACCATACAATACTTTTCTGTTCGTTTAAAAACTCCACAAAGCTTTTTTTTAAATATGTTTTTAAACATTTTGACATTTAAAAATATTTTTTTTTAAAGCAATGACGAGGCCTTTCTGGTCATTCTTAAAGTATTTTCTTCATTCATTCATATGTACATCAATGGCTTAAAAAAAATAGCAGATCTTTTTTTCATTTACTCTCGGTTTCCTTTCTTTTTTAAAAGTTATTGGCTGTAGAGGCCTTTATTTGACAGTGAATTGAGAAGAAAGTGGGTAATTAGAGAAGGGGGAAGACATGCAGCAGAGGTCGCCAGGCAGGGAATCAAACTTGCGACAGCCACGTTGAGAACTAAGGCCTCAATATGTGGGTTGTGCTTAACTGCAGCACCCTGTTTTCCTTTAAAAAAGATGTTACGCCAAAGTTTCAGGGCCTGGCTACAAGAATATTTATTTTACAATGAGAATATAATCTTAATATTATCATAAGATGCGATTTTACCAGATGAAACATCTTAATATTGCAAGAAAAAAGCTTTGATAAAGTTATCAAGATCTGAAGAGACCAGCTTAATCCGTGCGACTCTTCAAAATGATCTCAATTGTTTGCACAGTGATATTAATTTGATGCTGATATGTTAAAAGATTAAATATTTCTATTGAAATATCAGCTGTAAAATTTAATATGCTCAGCATTCTGCATTTTAATATTGTATTGTTTTTTATCTTTAAGTTCTCATCAACTTTTTTTGTAATATTATTTTATTCTCCTAATTAAAACAATTCAATTGTAGCTTGGCCCTAATATTCCATTATAGAACTTGGTCAAGTCTTGAAGTCACGGTTCATCTATGCTTTACACTGCGCTTGCCTACCAAGATGGCGCTTCAGTGGCACAGATCACTTCCGGCTCAGATTTGTAGGACGTGTGCATAGAAGCAGTAAAAATCAGTTGTCAAACAAGATGGCATCATTCAGTTCTGACATCATTCTGAACGATGGAAACCCAAGGAGTGGGTTAGTGGGGGAATATCGATGGCAGTATTTTAAATGTTAAGCTCTGAGAAGTGGTTCAGACTGTCTGGTCACTTGTGCGTTTTGTGCTCTGAATCCTCTGTTACTTTCCTCTCCCAGGTGCTGATACCCATCTCCCTCTTTGTGTCAATTGAAATTGTGAAGATCTGCCAAGTGTACTTCATCCATCAAGACATGGATCTGTACGACGAGGAGACAGACTCCCAGCTGCAGTGCAGGGCGCTTAATATCACCGAGGATCTGGGCCAGGTGCAATACATCTTCTCTGACAAGACGGGCACGCTGACGGAAAACAAGATGGCATTCCGGCGCTGCACAGTGGCCGGCGTGGAGTACTCGCATGACGCCAACGGTGAGTTCCACCGGCCGACGCGCAACGCTGGTTTCCCCTTTGAGGCCCTTCCTAACGGCTGGGTGTCTTTGCGCGATGCAGCTAGAAGGATCGCCATGTATCAGGAAATCGATTCCGAGGAGGAGGAGTTCATGTCCCACGGAGGCACCCTGCCCAGACGGGACAGCGTCACCAGCCATCAGAGCGGACGCAACGTGCTGCGCTCCCACAGCACCAAGTCCCACCGCAGGACGGGCAGCAGGGCCGAGGCCAAGCGGGCCAGCATCCTCTCCAAGCACACGGCCTTCAGCAGCCCCATGGTCAGCTCAGCACTCCGTTCAGCGATGTCCCGGTCCGCTCCAGTCCCCGCTAATGCTTCCCTTGTCTGTCCTGTAGGAGAAGGATGTCACCCCCGATCCTCAGCTCCTGGACAGAGTCAATGAATGCGGCAGTCAGCTGGACTTCATGCGCTTCCACCGCCAGTCCATGTCCCACCTGCCCTCTGGCCTCTCTGATGTCATAGATTTCTTCATCGCTCTCACGGTCTGTAACACCGTGGTGGTGACCTCGCCTAATCAACCCAGGCATAAGGTAAGGCATGGCGGCTCCCACAGGCCTTTGTTTGATTTTGTGATTTTTTTTTGTGTGTGTGTGTGTGTGTGTGTGTGTGTGTGTGTGTGTGTGTGTGTGTGTGTGTGTGTGTGTGTGTGTGTCCTATAGTTCTCAACTTAAAAAAAGTCAGAATTCAGTTTTTTTCAGTTTTTTCTTCTTCACATTTCTTATGGTGTATTAAATAAATACAGAATTGAAGATGGGTAACTTCTCTGAATGAAGAGCAAACATGTTTCAACCAAAAATACACTTGCAGTTTTTGTGAGTTTCATCAGTTTCTTTCAATACAAATATTGAAAGAAAGTGATTTGTAAAATTTTTCTTTTGACTGATTTTTTTTTCTTATTGTTGCCTAATTCATATTCATAATATATGAATTATCATATTCATCATTAAAATATAAATTTTTTTTAACCTAACTTTATATTATGAGTTGATGATTGATAATTTCATCATTTACTCAGTACTTGAGTCGACTTTGTACCAAATACTTTTTTTTACCTTTTCTTGGAGAAGTCAAGACCCAAGAAGGGTGAAGTCAAGTGAATGTGCGTAGCCTGTAATTTAATTTTCTAAGTTGCAATTTAATGATTGGTTCAGAAAATTGCTAATATTTGTGGCATAATTAAGTTTTTCATATTTTAGGTAGTCAAAAGAGTTGAAAGTTCTCAGTCATCCTTCCTAAGCTTCCACCTTCACCAGTCATTCTTTTCCTAAAACTTTCCAAATTAAAGCAAAAATGTCCATGTGCACGTACCTTTCACTGCCATTCTTTGATGTGCTGTGTCCAAACAAAACCGTGTATCCGAGTTTTGTTTTGCCTCGACGTGAGCCTGGGTGTGGTTGTCCTGTTCTGAGGTGACATCCTCCCCACCCATCACACAGCTTCTCCCCCTCCACCTCCTGTCCTGCCCTCTTTTGCCCCCCTATTCAACACCCAGAGGGATGGAGCTGTTGCGATTAAACTGTACAAACTGACACATTATTCATGTGAGTGCGTGTTTGCCCTTCAAGGTTATCGCTTCCAGTGAAGAAAAAATACAAGCCTTGTGCAAAACAAAATCAGCAGCTTTGATGCAGCTTCCCTCCAGCTTTCGTTTCTGCTCGTCTTTATTGTTGTGATTTGTTGTTCCCCGCGCCGGTGCGATTGTTCACATTTTATTAAGATGCCCTTGTAGCTAACCCAGCCCATTGAAGGATTTATACTTGTGTATTTGTGAGAGCCGTGACTCTTGCAGTCAGGAGACTGCGGAGTGAGTCACCCTCTGTGTTGTCGTGCAGCACCACCCCGGCATTTAGGACTGGCTGAAGGATTTTTGCCAGGAGAGGCATTTTTATCAGTGCTGGAGTGTGTAGTGATGGATTGATGCTAATTAAACAAAAAGGACAAAAATTGCTCTGAAAAAGTCCTGAATTTAACCTGCATATAAAATACCTTTAATCAATTTTCTAAAAGTTAAGAACATTTCTCGATCACATTGGTGCTGTTTAATATAATGTAAGTAATACATTGATTGAGAATGTATTGATGCCTGATTTGTTTGACTAAGTACTTCCAGGACTGGGCCTGTCATGATAGCAACTCAGAGTGGTCCCAGATAAACAATAATATTGGTTATTTCTGTGATAATTTTCAGGTGATTGAATGATAATCCAAGTGCACCCTCTCAAAGATCAATAAACTTTTATTTCTAATGAACATTTAACTATGAAAGTGGAAGACATTTTAAATATGCAGAACCCTAAAATTATTCTTTTCTGATAAGGAAGGTAAAACAGGACTGTTTGGAAATGCGTTCACTCAAGAAAAACATAGCCCCTTTGCTACTAATATATTGAATAACTAGACATGCAAGTGCAACAACATAGATTTTTTAAAATTAATTTATTATTTAGATTATTCAACCGTCAGATTACTAATTTAGCTTTCAGAAGGTCCTTGTCAATAATGACATTTCTTTGAAAAACATACTTCAGAAATGTGAACTGTGGACGCTGACATTAGTCAGTGCTGCTGCGACATGTTTTGCATTTTGGACTTGAATAGCTTTAGTGACAGTCTAACACCTTCTAGCACAACTTGAACACAACAATATTCTTTTTCAGATCATTTCTTGGAACAGAAATGAACCCCCATTGACCAAGAGAACTGACTTTTTCATCAATCACCATTTGTGGGTGTCGCTTGTGCGTCAGAATTATAGACGTACAAGAAACATGTGAATACAAAAGTTTCTGCTCATGATTTTGTATGTAAAAAAAAAAAAAAATTAATTAAATGAAAAAATCCCGGCCCAACTTTTTATTTTGAAATTGGTTCTTTTAACTTTTGTGACTCTGAATTACTTTCATACAATCTCAGTGGTACTAAAAATGAATTTGAGTTCTGTTCTTGCAGTAACAACTTCCACATTTGAGGGCTGTTGTAGTTAACATGACCTTTTTCCAACAAGTAAACAAACCATGCTTAGTGCTGCATGGTTTGTTTACTTGTTGGAAAAAGACCCAATTTCTCAGTTCCTGGCAATCCAAGCTGGATGAACTGCTACACATGGACTCCTTATGAGTACCTAAACTGGTAATAACCTTTTGTAAGTGAGTTCAGTTTCAGTATTGCAAACATCACCGTTGATTTGTTGGGTCCTTTTATTTTATCACAGGCCATTTGCTGTTGCCTTTTATTTGATCTCCTGACAGACTGTGTGGCATGGTGTTCAATTATAGGTGGTAAAATGTTGAAACAGCCCCAGCAATGCTACTCCACAGGGCAGCAGCTGTTTCCAGCCAGTGTTTACTAGCAGTCGCGTACTTTCAGGCTGACTGTACCAACCTGTTTTCCTTCAGCAAGTCTTCCTCTGCTTAGACTCCTGTCTTTCCCAAAATTAGCTCAATGTTTGCTCTCCTCGCCGATGCTCATAGTTGGGTCACATGGGTGAAAACTGCTTACGATTGACTGCCAGGAACCTTTCAGATTTTTTTTTCTATGCATGTGTGAGAATATAAAAGTGGAAAGTATTTGCCTGCTGTCAGGAACCAGCTGTTTGAGATCCTACAGTTTTGCTTTGTTAAATGTTGCAGCGACAGCTTGCTTTTATTTTAAAACCTTGAAATATTCTCCCTTTCATTTCACTTTTTTTGGTACATTTACTTGCTTTTGATGTGGCCAAGTTTTGGCTCAAACTGCATATCACTGTGTGAAAAGTTTTGGTTTATGTCTTCAACACCTATCAAGTCTAGGTTTATCGTGACTTTGTTAGTATTTGTAGGTTGCAGGGTTATAGATTTATTGTAAGTAATGTGGTTACCGTCTGCGTTAAATGAAAGGGTGTTGTTTTATTTTATGCTCTGAAATTCCGACAATTCAGAGGTGCACCAGTAGATAGTAATAATTTGGAAATAATAATGTGAGATCAACAGCCACGGGCACAACGGATAAAGCGGACCCTTAGCTTTCTCCGTCTTTACTGTCACTAGTGTATTAAAACCTTGCTTAACCTGATGGGGAGGCAAGTAAAACCTGGTGGCCCACCAGGCTTTTGATTCTTTCTCACTGTGAGAAAGCTTGAATTCATTGGGCATTTATGTCATAAAGGTCATTCAAACAAATAAAAAGATTGACTGGTCCGATCAAAGTGACTTTGATTGGGCCATTTCTACACATAAACCCGTTTTTATGTAAACCGCCCCATTTGAGCTTTGCCTATATGATCAGCAGTGCTGTCCTGTCCTTTTCACTTGTTTTTGTCCAGAATTATCATCTATTTAATTGTGTTATTAACCATTTGCCAGTGTTATTGTTGCAGTAACTATTTAGTGAATAATCTTACAAATGTACATGATTCCTCTTTGCGCCAGATAATGTTCCTGAAAAAAGTGCCCCTGTATATTCCGCATACAAAAACTGGACAGTGAAAATGTACAAGTTGAGGAGAAACATCGACACTGCTGTCTGTTGCGCTGAAACTTCTGACAGCACTTTGAGCTCTTTGGAAATAGTTCGACTCGGGCCTGGTGTCAAGTTTGGCAGGCACTGAAATGGCGCAATTTATGTCATGTCCCTAGGTCAATGAAAGCCAATTTTCAACTATAACACTGTAAACATAAGATAATACAGATAATGGATGGATGAATGGATTAACACACACCTTGCAGTTAATTTAATTTTCAGATGTTGGATTGAACAGTATTCCGATGTCCAAAAGTTTGGGATATTATTCTACAAACTAACCCTTCTCCAAAACATTCTCCCTGCCCATTAATGTTCAGGGTTGTAAAGTGATGAAGTTAAGTTGAAAGGGTTATGAACACGTAACCCTAGTACCGCAGATGTGTATTTATCCTTTAATCTTTGTTTTCAAGGTCCGAACAAAGTTTGAAATAAAGTCTCCGGTTAAGACCATCGAAGACTTCATCAAGCGCTTCACCCCCAGCCGCCTGACCTCAGGCTCTACCAGCAGCAGCTCTTCCAGTCTCAACCGCTCTTTCAACAGGGGCTGCTCCAGCTTGATCTCCTCCTCTGAGAGCACGCTAACCAAGCTGAACGAGGAGCGTCTTTCCAGCACCGTGGAGCCAGGCTTCAGCCCCATTTCACCCCGCTATGACGGAAAGCCCCCCGACAACCCCGAGAAAGAAGAGCTGCGCTACGAGGCAGAGTCGCCCGACGAGGCCGCGTTGGTCTACGCTGCCAGGGCGTACAAGTGCTCCCTGGTTGGACGCCTCCCTGACCAGGTGACGGTGGAGCTGCCTCACCTGGGGAAGCTGACGTTTGAGCTGCTGCACACGCTGGGCTTTGACTCCACCAGGAAGCGCATGTCGGTGGTGGTGAGGCACCCGCTCACCGATCAAATCACAGTCTATACCAAAGGAGCGGACTCCGTCATCATGAACCTCATCAAAACCCCTGACACAGGTAGGGAACTCAGCATGTTCAGTCATTTCAAGCTGTTTTCTGGGTTTGTGTAGTTTGAAGAGAAAGTTGGTGGCAGAGGAGGGCAATATGGACTTAAAGTGTTATCATAATATTTTGTGGTATTCCTGTGGTAACAATAAGTTTGAAGATAGGCACTATTTATTACTTTTTAGGTGACTGTAGCTGCGACTGCATGACAACAATTATAGCCTGACAAACACAGATATTGTCCTTAAAAAACATTAATTAAAAATTGATTTGTATCACTAAATTCTACACAGTAAATGTATTTAATCATACTTTCAAAGTTATTGATGCTTATTGATACACCTTCATTGAACAAACAATGGAGAAAAATAGCAACAATAATAATACAGACCATTTTCATTTAAATAAACAAATAAATCCAAATATTATAAGAAATGTATCATGATAAACACTGTGATAAATCCCCACCTGTAGTTGGAGGTAATCTCTGTTTTTGTGGTGAATTTCCATTCTGGTTTAGAGTTGTTGAGCTGGAAGGAGACCCTCCTGATCTTAAATTGTTTTGCATTTAAGATTAGTCGTGTTGTGTTGTAGAGTTTAACGAAACTCTACAACAAAATTTATGATGCCACTTGTTTGGGCAGCACAATATATCACAGTTATCGTCATTGCAGTACAATATGAACTTTGACATGCTAATGCTGTATGTAGTCATAGCAGCAGAGGCTCGCACAGGACATGGACAGACAGTTGGCAATGTTTACCAGTAATTTTGCCATTGCAAGATTTTCAAATGCCATGAATCCCACTGCTGTTGCACTTATGAAAACCTCATGACGCCTTCAAAAGCACAAAGCCTGTTGATTGTTCTTTTGGAAATAAAAGGGGCTACAGATGCAAGCCACACTTGGTATTTTTGTTTGTAAACGTGTATCATTTGTGCTACTTTACTTTGTGTTATCTTGTTGCATAAATGGTAATAAAATTCATTGACATTTGAGGTGGTAATGTGGCAAAATGTGACAAGGTTCAAGGATGTCTAAGGATGTTTTCACACCTGATAATCTGGTTGACTCAGTTCGATTTGGGAACTGAGTCAAAATTTCAACATTTGTTACATTTCCAGCTGGTGCGGTTCACTTTCACACTTAACTATGTCAAATGATGTAAACCAATTGGCAACAACTTTTCCCCTCTTCACCTGCTGTGACGCTGCACAAAGCACTACTGAAGGCAACGACACGGAAACTCCTGAAGAAGACACTG
Organism: Poeciliopsis prolifica; assembly: GCF_027474105.1. Taxonomy (NCBI): domain Eukaryota; kingdom Metazoa; phylum Chordata; class Actinopteri; order Cyprinodontiformes; family Poeciliidae; genus Poeciliopsis; species Poeciliopsis prolifica. Next base: position 23,870,345 of record NW_026562377.1, read on the forward strand.
AGCGCAACTTCCTTTTTCACAAAATGCAAACGAAAATGGAGTGGCATCATATTGCTGTTGGATTTGTCTTTTGTTTCTGATAAGCAAGCTATTTGTCCCAGTACTGCGAGACTCTTACACCTGTTTTGGTTGTATTTACCAAGAATGCCCTGCGCTACAGTCACTCTCCTGCTTTTGGAGCGCTCTCCGGTCCGTTTAGCGCGATTCGAATACATGTGTGGATGCCAGAGTTCACTTCAACCACACCGAGACCTAAGTTTGTAGGCAGAGCAGTTTGCTTTTTTCAGCGCACGTCAGAGCTCAATTGCACATTCACACCTTCCCAAACAAACCAGACTTCATAGACAAACAAGCCAGAGTTTGATTAAAATGAACTAAATGGGGCTGGTGTGAATGTACCCTTAATGTTTTCACCATCCACCGAATACTCCGTATTAGCATGTCACCCCACATAACCACTCCATGTTGACTCCTCAGTTCTACATTTATTAGTTTCTCTCTCTACCAACAGTCAAATTTCTGGAGAACAAATCTACCTGAGCTTTTCAGCCGCAGCATATATGTCAGATTCTTTCTTTCTTTCTTTTATAACTAATGTAATATTTCCTCATTTCCATTCACTGAGCTTTCCTCAGAACCCCTGCCTCACACTTTGAAAACCTCTTTCGTAGAAGATCCACCTCTTACCTAAACTCTGCTCCTTTCCATGTCAACAAACAAGATCGCAGGTTATGTAAGAACTCACTTTTGAGTTTAAAAACTGCTTTCTGCTACCTTCCACAAATAAACTTCCTTTTTTCTTCATTTGCCTTGTTGCATAATCAAGGCACTCCTTTATATTCTAATGGTAAAGGCGCAACAGGTTGTTAGTATTCCAGGCACACAAAGAAACACACTTGTGTTTTCGACTAAATCTCTATACACGGTAAGGATTCTTGGAAAGGTTCAGTTCACATTAAACTCGACGTTTGCATCTGAAGTCCTGGCTTGCTATACAGCAAACTTTTTTGAAATGGAGAAACGACATGGTTATTTGTCATCATGTGGAGATTCAGCAGATAAGCCGAGTTTGAAAAAAAAACAAAAAAAATGGCGTATTGTGTTTTATTTTAGGAAACGGATCAGAGCGAACGGCAAGACAGTTGGAGGCATAGTCTTTTGCCTTACTGAGGTTTCCTCACATCCCTCCACAAAGATGCAAGTGAGACCTTAGAGTAAGCAAAACACAAAATAGACTTTTTAATGTGACAACAGAGCACACAGAAGCTGACATTTTTTCTCCACATAAATACACTTCTTCCCCCTTAAAACATTTTTTTTAAGAAATCATTGTCTGATTCCTTGTCTTTTCCCTTAGAAAATTTGCTGTTTTGTGTTAGAGAAAGATATGTAGTTTCTTTTGGAGTTTAGGAAGTGAAGGTCTTCCGGACACTGCAAACATCTTACCTATGTCCTTGTTCAGACAGTACAGCGCTCTGCAAGATGGTTTTGCAGGTAAAAATGTAGAAGAAGCACCTCAATAGTCCTTTCAGAAGCCACAAATCCTTCAACTCCATCTTGTCACAACAGAAACCTCCTTATAACTCTATTTAGCTAAGCTTATGAAAAATGGTCAAGGCTAGTATTAACCTTTCCCGTAAGACATTTTGCAGAAAGTAATGAAGAGAGAGAATAAATTGAAGTGACATTGGTTAAAAACTCTTTATCTCATTGCTTCAAATAAGATGCATACAAAATCAACGTCTTTGTAATCCACAAATACTTTTTGTTGTGTAGTTGGAGTCGGTCGGAGAGCAGAAAAGTTGAATTTAGTCAATCCTGGTTCTTTCTAAACATTATATTTTGTTTGGTTCATATTTCTCAATCTATTTAGTTTTCTCTACTGCTATTACTTTTTGTTTTTTTTCAATTTTATTTTATTAGGAGTAGTGTGCTCTGTATCATGGCTGCAAAATATGAATATAACAACACGACGATAAGTTACTTTTATCCAGAGAGCTACAACAATTTAGTGTTGATTGAATTTTATTGTCTGCTATCTTGGCTCTCAACTCTTGAGTAATGATTGTACACTTTGGCATTTTTCTTTCTATTTTTAGCTTTTATGATACATTCGTTTGTCTCTTTTTCTACTTTTCTTTCTGTCTGTGTTATTCATCCTAATAATTTAATAGAAAGTAACCTGTGCACCGCTTTTCCTTGGCCTCCTGTTAGGGAATGCCTGTAATCATTTTTCTCCTGTTCACTACTAGCAGAAAGTTTCAGCTTCAGAGATAAATGAGTGCCCAGATATGTTATCCTCCTGTCCTGAGTGCAGATAGACACTCCTATTTTGGTTTCACATGTTTTTAGACAGTCATCTCCACATTCTCTCTGATAAGGCTGGATTGTAAAATAATTACTCAACTCAACTTCCATTATGAGAAGAATGCAACTCTCTGGAATGTTTTCTGAAGGCTATGTGTTTTGTTTATCGTTTTAGGGGCATTTATGCAGTTTCTCTGTGAAATCAGCACAATGGTGAGATTTTGGCCTCATTCCTCCTCTAACAGATTTAATGGCTAATAGGTTGTGTTCATGCAGGTTGGGCTTCCCCGTAACACTGATCTGTACAGTGATAGCTTTCAGACGAGGCTGTCATTCAGTGTTGCTTTAATAACATCGCACACGGAGGCGCTGAATGTGGTCTGAAGTCCCTTGAGCCTTTAGAAATTGCAGCATGACTTGCAACGAAACTCCAGTTTCACCACTGCTGTATAGTCTTGTGTAAGAAACTGTATTACTTTCTGTAAGAATTGTGCATTAAAATGAAAATAAATATGAAAAAAAACTTGAATCTTCATATCTAGGTTGAACATGTTATCTGTTGACCTTGGTACACAGTGTTCAGACAGACTTTTCTATTTCTTTTTTTTCCACGTTATTACTGCAGAGTGTGTTTTTTGGGAGGGGTGAAGAGAACATTTATTCTCTTAACCCCCAAAAATCCAGTTTGTGTTACTTCCACATGTGGTACTAAATCTATCCGATCTGATCTGATCGTTTTCAAAGCGTCTGCAGTCTGAAAGGTCATATCGTATTTCGTCCAACTTTTAGGTCGTTCTGCACCAAACAGACATTGGCTAAACATTACAAATATAAATCTAAGAAAAAAACGTGTGTCACTGGAGCGCATCGCATCACAGTCCCACCAGTCTTGGTTCTGATCACACATCCAAACAGACTTTTCTACTGACGTTGCACTCGATGCTCCACAAAAAGCTGTTGGTCGTTATTTCCTTTTATCAGCAACCACACTAAAGAAAAATGGGACTCAGCAAAAATAAAATATCAAGACGTGCCTCGTGAATGTATCTTTGGTCTTCTTTAACTTCTGAGACCTTCACAGAACAACAAAACCAAATCAAATTTACTATTCCAGCAATTTCTGAAAGCAATATAGTTGCACTATATTTTTTTATTTTGGAGTTCTGAATACTAAATGTAAATTGATGCCACACTTGGGTCCTACATGGCAAATTTTTCTGGACAATAAATTGTCAAAGAAATTATTGTGAAAAATGACAGTATTGCAGTTGTGAGATCATTTTTTTTCAGCAATATATTGATAATGGCTCAAACATTAATGAACCATAACTTTGTATAGGACACGCCGACACAGGAATTGGAAGATATTTAAAACATTCAAAATAAAATGACAACCAAAAGCAAAAAAGAGAAAAAGTAAGTAAAAACCACACACCACCATATCTGTCCTGGCGTTTGAAGTCTGTTGCCGCCGCCAGTTTGCAGCTCATTTGTTCCTTTTAGTAAAAATAATTTGCTGCGGCGGTTCGTGCGTGGTCGTCGCGGCCAAGCTGGGCTGTTATTAGTGAGATTACATGGCTGGCAATCAGAGTGCTGGCTGGTGCATCTGTGTCAGGAGAGCCGTAAAGCCAATCTGTTGGTGTGCCGTTCCCTCTGGCCAAGATGCGGCGCCATCGGCGACGCTCTGTTACCAAACATAAGACCCAACATCCTCAGCAAACCGCACATGCTTGTATTAAACCAATTATGTAACGCAGCTGAAATAGGATGGGCTTTATTTTTGTGAGATGAAGAACTTCTGCCACCAACCTGTGTCTGCTTGATGAGTACCGTGACGTTTTTGTGAAAAATATTGAGATGCATGGTTACTGTAGGTGTGAGCACAGATGGTGCTCATGTTTCTGTTAACATCTCTGACGGTTTTGGTGCTAAATTTTCCCCACAGAGCAGAGTATTTGATCTTATCTAACCAATTCTTTCTGTTGTCTTCTTATTTTATTATTATTTTTTTAAGGCAACACCAAAGGAAAACGTCAGAAAAAGATTTTCTGCCGGACACAGAACTACCTGAACCTGTACGCCGCAGACGGCCTTCGCACACTCTGCATTGCCAAAAAGGTAAGTGTTAGGGTTGTGCGTCTCGCTGGATTCTGGGCAGGCTGCGATCGTAGTCCGGCACAGATCACTGCGCGGGCCAGCCCTTCCAAACGGGACATGCTTCATGACTCAGCTGCAATCTGTGCCTCGTTCCCAGGCTGCTAATTTATGCTTTCACAGGCCGTGTATTCCTTGCTTGTGCACAGCCTGTCACCAAAGCCGAGTGATGAAACACCTTGTCAAGGTTTCACATTCTGCTGTGCAGGAATCACAGCAGTAATGTTCCGTTTTCCCACAAGAAACAGAAAGCAGTGATTCTTTTGCTGTGTGTGTTTGAGTGTAACCTTCTGGTGTGTTTTGTGTGTGTGTGTGTGTCAGACTTTGAGTAAAGAGGAATACGGCCGCTGGCTGCAGCGCCACCTGGAGGCTGAGACGGCCATCCAGAGAAGAGAGGAGTTGCTCTTTGAGTCAGCGTTGAGGCTGGAGACAAACCTCCACCTTTTAGGTTTGTTGGGTCACTCTTCAGTTTCAGAACTCACTTCATTTTTAGAGCAGAAAAAAAATGTCTTCTGGAGAAGCATGGAGTTTGGTTTCAGTATTTTCCAGATATGGAAAAGAAACCCATTGTGTGTCAAATGGTGTGTCCTTCCCATCTTTTCTTTTCTTTGTGTTTTTTGCGATATGTACTACTTTCTTTCCCTTCTTTCTCTTCCTTTCTTTTCATGCTTCTCCGTTGTTTCTTCCTTGTGTGCTTCCTTCTATGCTTCCTTTCTTTGATGTAATCTTCCTTATGTTCCTTTCTCTGCTGTGCTCTTCCTCCCTTTCTTCCTGCCCAATGTCTTTCTTTCTTTTCCTACTTCCTAGTTTTCTTTGACTCATGTCCTTTTATACTCCTTAAGTTTATCATTAATTTCCTGAATCTTTTAAGTTTGTCTTCCTTCCTGGTCCTATGTATCACTTATTCCAAGGATCCTTCTCTGCCCTTTCTTCTGTTTGTCATTCCTTCTTACCTTGTCCCTTTTTCAATTTTTATCATAAATCCTTTGTTTTTTCCGTATGCCTTGTATTCTTTCCTGTCCTTTCTTTGTCATTCTTGTCCTTAATTGCATGCTTTCTCACTTGATTTTTTTCTCTCTTAATTTCTTTTTTGTCTCTTTTTCTTTTTCCCTCTTTCTTTGTCTTTGTTTCTGTCTGTCTAATAACATAAATGACAGAGAACTGTGGGAAGTTGAGTCTGGAAAAGTGTGAAATATGTAGATTAGAAACGTGTCTGTTGGGAAGCATTGTTGCAGACACTGACATGCGTCCGTCCACAGGAGCGACTGGCGTTGAGGATCGGCTGCAGGACGGCGTGCCAGAAACAATAGCTACGCTGCGGCAAGCCGGCCTGCAGATCTGGGTCTTGACGGGTGACAAACAGGAAACGGCAGTCAACATTGCCTACGCCTGCAAACTGCTGGACCCGGACGAGGAGCTTATGACGCTGAACGCCGACTCCCAGGTGAGCCGCAGCACCCAAAAGCTCACCCTGTTTACCTAATTCAGGCCGTATGCGGAATAATCAATACATTAATCATGTGCAAACCAAACATTAACGTAGGCTTTTCAATGAGTCAAGGCGTACTGTGGTTTTGCACAGCTACGGTTTCTAGACTGCTAAAATTCTCCATCATACCGTTGCTATGGTGTCGAAGTCTTTTCATGAGAAGCCAGAGGAAGTGAGAGCGTTTCCTGCTGCTGACTGAAGCAACAAAGGCACTTATATTTTCCTCCTCGCTTCTAGGAAAGGCCTACACCAATCAAACCAGGACTAATCCACCTAATTTTGATGACTCATTGAAATAATCAACTAATTTAGTAATTGATTAATCATTACCTGGAGTATACAGACTCAAAAATGTAAACTTCAGAGAAAAAGAACACAGTCGGAGCAGCTACAGAGACAAAATAAACACATTTTACATTCAAGACTCTTTGTCAGTAAATATGTTACCCAGAACTCCTCAGGTGGCATTTTTATCTAGTTCAAATTCTGTAAATAAAATCCATTAAACACCTTTTAATTACTAATCAGTTAATCCAACAAATAATCACCAGATCAGCTTTGCAGTGTATTGATATTAAAACGTGAAGATTTTCACGTTAGTCGTTTTCTTTCTTGTTTTTTTTATTTTCAGATGCACCATTTGCTACAAATGTTCAAGCATTCTCTAATAGAATACAGTTGCTGCATTTTGGTTAACAAAATGAATCTGTTTAATAATATAATAGAATTATTTGCAACTTTTAATGTGTTTCTAATATTGTTTAGAAGGAGGCTTAAATGCTAAATGTGCAGAATGCACCAATTTATCAGATTAATCGTTCAAATAATTGTCTAAAGATTAATTGATTACTAAAATAATCAGACATAGCATTATGACCGCCTTCCATATGGTGTGTGGGTCCTGCGGTTGCTGCTAAAGAAGCCCTGAGCTGTCAAGTGATGGACTCCACTAGACCTGTGAAGTTGTGCTCTATCAGCTTGCCTTTTTCCGTTAATGCATCCTGGTGCCAGGAGTTTTCCAGAAAAGATGATATGATTCGTTGGAATCCGTTGCTGCTAAGGCATGTGGTCTCCAGATGCAAAGCTGCTCAGGCAGTTTAGACATCGGCGTGTTGGTGTTGACCTCTACCTGACCCCGTACTTCTGTCTAATCCAGGAGGAGTGCGCTGTGTTGCTGGAGGAAAGTTTACGTTACATCCAGTCCAAATTCCTCTGCAACTCCGGAGACCCGTCCACCAAGACCTTCCCGAATAACATAGCGGACTTTGAGATTTACTCTTCATCATCCTTTTTCTCCTCCCACACCGCTCACTTCATTGTGCACCGGCTGGGCTTGGTAATTGACGGGCGGACCTTGGCCTTCGCCCTGGACAAGAGCCTGGAGGATAAGTTCTTGGCAGTCGCTCGTAGCTGCCGCTCGGTACTGTGCTGCCGGTCCACGCCGCTGCAGAAGAGCATGGTGGTCAAACTGGTGCGGAACAAGCTGAAAGTCATGACCCTGGCCATAGGTGAGCACCGAGTGAATGATGGAGCGTGACAAAAGTTTAGTTTTCAGTGTTGCCAGGTTTTGCTGAAATCCGATGGCCCAGCAGTTTTTCTGAAACCTAAAAACTGCTCCAAGTAGAATAGAAGCAAAATGTTTAGTCTTACTGGGATGTATTAAACACAGTTCCTAAGAAATCAGGAATCCAAATATTTTTCCTCTAACTATGAGTGGCTGGAGAGATGCATCTTTCTGTCCATCCCCAGTCTGATGATATACCTTGCTGAAAGTTTATTTGGAACCCAAAGAAGTTTTCTGTAACTTCTCCTGAAGGTACCGTCACAATAAGTCAAGTTATTTCAGTTTTAATGTTTGTAAAGGAACGCGATATATAGTTGGCTATAAAATTGCTGCATGCTCTGCATTTTAAATTCAGTTTGCTAATAAAGAAATTGCCCTTTCAGATGAATTATCCTCTGCCTTCTATACCTTTGCTTAAAAATAAACCTTAAGGACAGAGATGCGGTTTCCATCATTACAGTATTTGAAAATAATATCACAAATGAATGTTGTCCCAATGCAGCTCTAATCGGAAAGGTCATGACCTTTTTGTAATTGGATTGCTTCAGGCTTGTAATTTTATTTATTTTTATTTTTTTGCTTTGCTTTAATCATCATCAGCTGTGATTATACCTACTGTGGTATCTGGGTCATTAAAAATAATGACTCAACATTATTGAAATCTAGCAGTGTTCCTCAGGTGCAAGTACAGCTGAGAGTCGGAGCAGGAAATGATTCTGTTGAATTGAATGTTTTCTTCAAATTGTTGCCTTTTAAAATCTGCACTGAGCAGCTTGTTATTTTGGACGTTTGATTATAAGTGACGTAACCGGCTGTGCCGACAAGCATGAGGAGCAGGAGGGATCCGAATCCTGCGTTGCGCCACGTGTGGGAAAAGTTTTGGTCTCATAAAAGCAAACCCTCCTGGGAAACTCGCTGCAGCCAAACAATCCAAAAACATTTTGATGCCTGTTTGGCTGGGACTCGTCATCAGATGTTTTTTCAGTACCACTCGTCGAGAAAGTTAAATTCTTAGTGTGTATTGGTACGTCGAGCTTCCATCATCCAACTCAATAAATCACACTAAACACAGCGACAGATTCTGTTTGCTGTTGACAAAGAAGATTTTACCATTGGATCGATGCTCCGAGTTTAATGTCATATAAATGAAACGGGGGCGGTTTCTGTGGGATAACTCTGCAAAAACAAAATTTTACCAAGTAATTTTAGACTAGTTTCCAGAGCAAATACACTTGAAATAAGTAACTTACAAGTAGCTTTTCAGCATGATATAGGAGCTTATTTTAAGTAAATTATTTCTTAATATTGATGAAAAAGTATTTGTTCCACTGGCAGATTATCTACAAGACATTTTTTCCGTGACGTACGTGAAATACTCTCCCAGTGGAACCAGTGCTTTTTATCAACAATAAAGAATTATTGTCTTCAAACAAGCTCCTGTATCTTGCTGAAAAGTGGCATGTAACTTGTCTTATTTCAACTGTAGTGAAATATTCGCACTCGAAACTAAACCCAGAACTCTTGGTAAGATTTCGTGTTTTTCTCAGACTAACGCAAACATTCATCAGAGAGTGGGCCAAAATGTCGTCTCCCTCTACCCACCATCGCTACTCCCACTCCCACACTTGAAGAAACAAAAACAAATCTCTTTTGTTTTTATTTTTTCATAGTAAAACAAAATCAAGGCCTGCTTGTTAGTTCAGCCTCACAGGGACAGAAGAGAAACTGTTATTCAGCACCAGACTGCAAAACCAACACAAAGAAAACTGCACCATCATAAATCTAATGTCTCCTTCTCTGTATGCTTGACCATCTGAGCATCATCTTATTTGATGACACAACTTTTTACTGCCTCCAGGCTGTCTGCTTCTCCCTTCTGACCAATTATATTTTCTGCATCTTTCCCGCACTGAGGGACTGTTTTGTGTCTGTCTCCCCGACTCATTAATCACAGGTGACGGAGCTAATGATGTCAGCATGATCCAGGTAGCGGACGTTGGCGTGGGGATATCCGGACAGGAGGGCATGCAGGTAAGGGTGAAATAAACCCACGGCAGCTGGAAAAAGCATCAGCGTATAGGAGATATTGTGTCAGAGGTGTGAAGGTGGGAAGAAAAGCAGGAGTGCTTATTTTTTGCGTGTAGTTAAGGACAGGGCTATAAATAGAAATTTTTTTGTTGTGCCGAGTCAGGAGACTGAGTCCTGCATCCTGCAGAGAAGCAGCACAGCTTGCGAGTGCCTCTGTGTCAGATTCAGATCTAAGGTCTCGGAGCATCTTTGCAGTTGGCAGTGAGGGTTTTAAAAAGAAGGTTATGTCTTTCCTCTTGTGGACTCACTCAGAGCAGCGTCCAGTTTCAGAACGGTTGACTCTCACTTCGAGTTTAGATCGGGCCTATAAAACATCCAGCCCGACCCCCAACCCAAATTCATGTCCGAACCTGAGCCCAAAGTAAACCAGACATATTGTCTCGATCACAATTTTACTGCTTTCGCAGGCTGTCGTTGAAGTTAGCAGTGTAACTTCTCCCTTCTTCCATCTCTGTTTTGTTGCTTATTGTAACGGTAGGTGAGTCAAGTTCAAATCATATGGGACGTGTGAATGACAGGAGCGGAGCATGTTCATGCATTGGGCTGCACTTGTTACACTGCGATCACGCCATGCTTACTGTCTTTCATTTCTAAAAGCAAATTAAACGATTAAACATCCAAGCGGATGAGTATTTTCAACAGGTGCTGTACTTATTCTGCAACTTCTGATGTACGTCGGCTTCGCTCAAGGAAATCACAAAGTTCATGCCTCATTTTGCTTCACAAGTCGCAGTAAACTCTGGATATTCCAGCTCGTTTTGAGACACTCGACCGTATTTCCTGCATTAAGTCTAGCACGCATTTACTTTATTCAACCATAACCCAAACCAAACGATGTTTCTGCTGTTAATTGTGCTGTTGACGGGTCATCTTGACGGTTGGGGTTGTCATGAAGCGTTAGTGGTGTCATCTTGGGGGGGTGTGGGGGCTTATATGCTGATGGATGAAACTGACACTTCTCTACTACTGCAGCAGGGGAATCCCAATAGGTGCACAACTTGTTTAAACATTATTGCTTTGGAGAGATTGCACTCATTAAAGATTGATTAAAAAGAGGCAGTTGAGTGGAGTAGGTCCAGACGTGTTGATGATCAGAGAGTCAATCTGGAAGATGCAATTTTATATTTTGTAGATTTGTTCTAAAGAAGTATGTTTTTTTTTTTCCTTCTGGCGTTCTGCAGGCGGTGATGGCGAGCGACTTTGCTCTCCCTCGTTTCCGGTATCTGCAGAAGCTCCTGCTGGTGCACGGACACTGGTGTTACTCTCGGCTGGCAAACATGATCCTGTACTTCTTCTACAAGAATGCCGTAAGCCACTTTGTCTGCTGTGATTGTGTTTGTTTATTTTGCAAAAGGGTCAAAGTTTCTGACATCAGTCCGTCCCGTTGTCGTTTCCATGCAGATGTTTGTAGCCATCATCTTCTGGTATCAGTTCTACTGTGGCTTCTCTGGTTCATCCATGATCGACCAGTGGTATCTCATCTTCTTCAACATGATGTTCTCCGCCTTCCCTCAACTTATCACTGGTACTCTGGACAAAGACGTGTCGGAAGAGACTCTCCAGCGACTACCTCAGCTCTATATGAACGGCCAGAACTCTGAGGTCCGCTCTGACGTTTTCACCCTCAGTTCCCTCAGGTTTTCTGAAAGTTACTTGTAGATTTTTGTATTTTTTTAGACAATTTCCAATGTCAGATTTTTTTTGATTTTTTTTTCTTAAATTTTAATGTCCAAATACAAATAATTCTCAGCATTAAAACTAATTTTCTGTTCTCCCTTAATTATTTATGTTAGGTCAGAAGCGACACGCCAACCTGTGTGAGAAGCGTCACTCGTCATTTTGCAACTGCTGTGTTTCCAATAAATAAGAAACGCAATTAAAATCATGCGATAAGTCATTAAAAATCATAGCATCTCCATATAAGTGAGTAGCTTGGTTAGGATTAGTAACTATTAGTGTGAGTGTTGCCTAGCAATGTAGACCCTTACCTTAACTCTGAGATGAGTTTTTTTTTTTTTTTTTTTTACCACAAATTTAAACATTGTGAATATCTAAGCTAAAACAGAAGAACAACAGGGAGGCTGGGTAACGCTACTCTGGAGGCCAACAACTGATCTTTCAAGAATAACCGAGCTGTAAACCAGACGTTCTTTTTAAGTTCAGTAATTTTATATCCCATTCACAGTTTGTTTTGTTTTGTTATTAAATTGTTTGGCTTCATTTCTGTCACCATGTTTTAACTTTGAGATCTTAAATATTATCTCTCACTGTTAGCCAATCTGGACAGCCTGGATTAGCAAACAGAGATTGTTTATCCTTTTAGTACTGCAGCTAATTACATTTTTTATTTTATTTTTATGTATTAAATTGAGAAATTTATACAAGAACATTGGACATTTTCCTAAAGCAGAAGGCTACAGCAAAGCTGTCACTTCTGAGAGAGGAGCCAACTGACTGTAAATGCTTTATCTTGCAGGAATATAAGCCATACATGTTCTGGATGAACATGATCGATGCCTTCTACCAAAGTCTGGTGTGCTTCTTCGTCCCTTACTTTGTAAGTTTGGGCTTCATTTCCATCAGCTCGTGTCTCTCAGTGTTTTTGCTTGTTGTTGTTTTTACTCGATCATGGTTTCCTCTGTCCACACCCTGACCCTCCCACGAACCGCCCCTCAGGCCTACGCTGACTCAGACGTGGATCTGTTTACGTGGGGAACTCCCATCACTGCCTTAGCTTTATTCACCATCCTGATGCATTTAGGGATCGAGACCAAAACCTGGGTAAGAGAAATGCCTTCAACTCCGATGACCGTCCTTCTTCCGAGTCTTTTCAGCTATTTGCTCTTAGTCACATCCTTACTAGCATCCAGGTTTTGTGTGAAAACAGGTGTGAAACCAGAAATTCAATCAAAAAGACAAGATTTCATAATTGTTCCTGATCCAAAGTCCTGCCTTTTTATTCCATTCTCTTTCTGCTTTACATTTAGCTTAATTCCCTTGGATTCATGTCAAAGTGTCAGATCACAAGCCCCCCGTAAAGGTATTTTAGGTGATGGCAGAAAGCGCTCTTTTCACTTCCCCCCTGCAATGGCTGTGAGCCTGTAATTAATGGCCGTTTTTGTACTGGAGTCAGATTTAATGACTTGTAATTACATACTGTCAGATTAGCCAGTGTGTTCAGCTGCAGCTCAGCAGCCGTGCGTCCACCGCCCACCGTGTGCTGCACGGTGACACACACCCACTGAATCTATGTACAGAAAGCCTTAAACATTCAGTGTTCTTCAGCGGCTATTTTGAATCTGTAAATGAGAATCAATCAGATTCAATTATCGAGACAAGAGAGCATTTTTACATTTTGAAAAAGAGAAAAAGAAAAGCTACATTTTCTGTTCACAGTTTCTGAAGACATTTTCTGTCTTCGTGTAATTTCTGTTGCTGCTCAGACACAAAAGTGACACGCGACCATGTAAGCAAGAGTAGAAACTCTGAATGCACATTTTATTTTAAATAAACTTGAATTCTGAAAAATGATACTGGGAAAATCATTTTCAGCATAACATACTCCTTTAGATTATTAACGATGATTAAGAGATGTGTATTTCTTCTTCTTTTCATTATTATTTTTATCATTAATAACAGTAATTAATAAAACCTGTATTGCATGTCCTGTATCCCAGGACATTCTGCTCTGGGTCCATCACCCAGCACATGTTTTGTTACTAATGGCATCCCATATTTCACTGCATTAGAATCTGTGGCAGCGCTCGCATCACCGTCAGTGACTTCCTGTTCAAAATAAACCAGTTCTCAGGCGATTGCTGCCAGCTGCACTACAAAATGTCCGTAAAAGTGACGCAACATTTTGATTGTATACAAAAAAAAAAAAACTGTTTTGTCGCAGTAATGCTCCTGTTTTTTTGCATTCCCCAAGCCTCTACCCCCCCTGCCTCCCCAACATTGCGCGGCAGTAGCGGAAATACACTCTTCTTCTACTCTTCACACACAAACACATTCATCTTTCCATAACCGACGTCACGTTTTAGTAGTTTTATTGATGGAGGTTTTTAGAGTATTGCTTCTTTTTTATATACTCCCAAATGCCACATCAGAGCCTATCTTCACTTTTAGGTGGCATTACTCTCATATCAGGTAAAGAAATCAAAATGATGAACCTAAAAGACAATTAGCATCTCCTTGTTGACCTCAGTGTGAAAACTGAAACAAGAAATCTGTTAACCAGCTAACTTATTGCCTCACTAACTATCAACTGATTTACAGTTTCAGTAAAATGTATTTGTTCTTTTTTTAGCTTTTTTTTTTTTAAGCCATTGTGTGACTTACACACCCTGATGGTAATCATATACACTCAATTAGATCCCTGATGATGTCTGGTCTTAAAATCAATCTTTTAATTTGTCCTACCGTTTTTTGTTTTTTTTTTTTCCTAAGGAGTTGTTCCACATTTTAGTTCTAAATGAAGATGTTAAAGTATGAATTGATTTTTGTCCTGGTTCATCTCCTCTGCTGACTTGGAATCTGATGAGACGATGTGATTAAATTTTTTCTTTTTTTAATTGAGGCGCATTGATCCCCATTAGATGAGTAATGTTCCTTCTACTTACTCTCTCCCGCCTCTGCAGACCTGGATGAACTGGCTGTCGATAGCCTTCAGTATAGCGGTATTCTTCACCGCCGCTCTGTGCTACAACGCCTCCTGTCCCGTCTGCTACTCCCCTTCCAACTCCTACTGGATCATGCAGAGGCTGCTCCAGGACCCGCTCTTCTACCTGCTGTGCGTCGTCACCCCCGTGTTGGCGCTACTGCCTCGGTACGCTCCAGCTTCCTTTTCCCAGACATCTGAAAAGCTCGTGGAGTCTGAAATATTTATGAAGCGTGCCGTGAAAACGATTTCTGCGATTGATGCCAGATGGTTTTCTTTATCCCTGCGTTCATCGCGGGAGCAGAGCCGAAGTATGTCCTGACGTCTTGACCTGATTTTCTTTTCCAGATATTTCTACAGGGCGTGCCAAGGCACTCTATTTCCGAGCCCGGTCCAGGCCGGGAGGCAGCTAGATAAGCTCCCTTCCGACACTCGCAGGAACATCCTCAGTCTGAGCAGGTTCAAGATGGGGTCGCTGCTGGGTGCCGGACCCAACTTCCTGTCGCTCAGCAAACCCGAAGTTGGTCAGACGAGCACGCCCGGCGCCAGTCAGGACAAGCAGAGCTCTGCGACACAAACTCATAAAGAGAAGGGTCAAACAGCCCCTTCGGAGCTTCCCCGCTCGCACACTCCATCACACTCCAGACACAGCCCTCGGCTTCCCGACAGGCCAAAGCCTCTTTTCACCAAACAGTCGGATGAGACCTTACTGACGCCGGCTCCGAGTTCGCCCGGCCGGGCGGCTTCCGCGCCGCTGGACGCGGAAATGGTCAGCATCCACCTGAACATGCCCACCGACAGAACCTCGCAGTGCGTTACATACACACCCAACTCAGAGGAGGGGCTCCGCTCCGGCTGCGTCGTCGAGCCGCCACACAGGACTGTCCAGGCGGCAGAACGGGCGCCACACCCTTCCTTATGATGTCTCACCTTACAACTCCTGGCAAAAACTTAGGGAGCCACTAGTCTGTGGGGGGGAAGAGCTCAGTCGGTCTGTTTTACTTTGTAAACGTTACAAAAACACCTAAAACTATTTCATTGAACAGCTGAACTCTGGTGAGAAAACTTCAAAAACCTGTAAGTTGTGTTTAACAGTGCTTTTTTTTTAAATCCAGATCAAACAGAGAGAAAAAAATGAACCAAAGAAAAAACCTCACTTGGAAAAAAATTGATCAACCAACTTCCACTATTATATAGAATAAGCTTTATGGACACTTAAAGCATCTATTGCAATTTTTCTAGCAAAATTTCTATCTCCATTATTTAGTTTTTCACTTTTTCAACATTAAAATAAAAATAAATTTTTATTTTCTTGTTATATCTCTTATTCTTATTTTGAGACAAACTCAGAATTATAACATGGTTGCTATATTACCTGTCTTTAGCATCTTTTGTTAGCATTTGGAATTGCAAAAATGACTAAAATGGCAGTCTCCATTCTGTTTTAGAATCTAGATTCTTAACTTTAATTTTTTTAAATTCCAAGCTGTCATAAATACATTTTTATTCTTCATTCTTAGTTTTTAATCACTCCTGACACCAAAATGGCTTGCGTCCTCACTCAGTCACCACTTCCACAGCAAAGAGTGGTTACACTCTGGCTACACTTAGTTTCTCCATCTTCTTAATCTTAAAAAAAAAAAGTGGGATGATTTATAGGATTTTTCTAAAAAAAAAAATTTTAGGCACGTTTTATGACATTAAATTATAGCTTTGCTTCATATCTGTATTTTTTTATTATTATTATTTTGCTCCAAACGACTGACTGATCGTCCTCACAGAGCAGTACATCCATATTTTTTTGGCAGGAGTTGTATGTTACTCATTCTCAGTTTGCACAATAGTTTTTTGTTTGTTTTTTATTTTTTTCAATCAGTTTTATTGTTTTCTTTTTATACTATTATTTCTTTAAAACATATGCAGAAAGGTACTTTATTTTGTTTTTCCATGTAGAGTTCATGTAAATGTTGCTTTAAAGATTTGGGAGAGGAAAGAACTGGAAAATCTCCTTTAAAAAAAAAAACAAAAAAAACACAACTCAGCTTTATTCCTGGAAAGTTGTGACTTCTCAAAGTCATGCGTCTCGTCGTTGTCGATCAGATTCTGTTGTGCAGGGTCAGAACCGAGACGTTCCACCGTCAGCTCAGCCGGCGGGGGCATTAAAACCTGGAACACACATCGCAGTGGCCTTGAATCCTCGCTGCAATGACTTCCAAGGACGGAAGTTTTAAGAGAAATCTCCTGCTTTTTGGTTTGTTTAACCCAGGTAGTGGCCTCACCGCTGAACCAGTTTGTCCATTCTGAAAGCAAAAGCATCTTTATAGCTGCCGTGTTGCACAGTAAATTACACTGAATTGTGATTTTTTTTTCCTCCTCAGCTGCACATTCAAGATATAATTTTTCTCTTGTGAGAGTTCACAACAGATCTTTCATTTCAGTCTGTGTACATAGACTTTCCCGGGTGTTTTTTTTTGTGCGTGTGTGGTGAGTGTCCGTATTTTGTACAGATATATATACACACACATACACACACATATATATATATATATATATATATATATATATATTTTTTTTTTTTTTTTTTTTTTTTTTTTTTGTTTGTTTTTTGGAGCCGATAGGTTTTAGTTTAAAGAGTAAAAAGTTTGTTGCATTGTTTTGTTTTTAATCCAACCGTTTTGAATTTCAGGACATAAGTAGAGAAATAATCATTCATTTTCTTTTTCTGTTTTTCAAAAGACCAAATTTGATCCCGTGGAGCTAACCACAGAACACCAGCACGAAAGGGAGGTGGATGAGGCCTTGTGTGTTTCAAATGCCTTTTCTTTTCTTTTTTTCTTAACTTCCTGGCTGATTTCAATTAAAAGAAAAGTGTTTTTTTTTTAATGGAGCGTTTATTAACATTCTCGTCAAAAGCTCAGGAATTATGCAACTCCTATAGTTGTCTGTTTTAGTCTGGCGTTTGGATTGAAAAGCCGATTTCTTTCTTTTTTTTTTTTTTTTTTGTTCTGCCAAAGAAAAAAACTTTTTACCTTCTTGAACACTCCTTTTTTCCTGGATACAAAAGCGAGAGTTATTTTGGCATTTGTCAGTGAAAATGTCTCTACAATATAGCTGCTCCAAGCCAAGTAATTTGAATGCAAGACATTGCCAAGATACCAAGGTGCTGTCACTGCCACAAGTAGCCATGTTGTCCGAAATTATTTGTTTTGCTCTGACTTTACAAATGTTGAGCTTTAAGTCTGGTTTAATAAGTTTGTTAGCTAAAGCTGAGCTATTGAAGTGTTTAATTGCCAGCGGTGACATGGTGAATTCAGAAGATATTAAAATGAGCAAGTGTCTCATTTTAGCAAGCGTTTAATGAGTGTTTTGCCGCCTTAACGAGAAATCTTATCGTTTAAAGCGATGTTTGAGGCTGGAGAGACAAAGGCTAGCCCCTAACCTTGTTACTATCTAGCTATAATGAGAGCTAGCATGGAAACTGTCTCTTAAAGCTAAATTGGGTTGGGGGTTTTTTGTGTTTTTTTACCATTATTTTATTGTTAAAAATCCATGCAACTATCTGGTTACTCATTTCAGTGTGAGGTAAACTCTGCTAAGTGAACCCTTTAGTGAACACTTTTTAATAGGCAGGCTTTCTGTAGCTCTAATCACAGGTTAGCATCCAGTCTTTAGTGCTAAGCTAGCTGTTTTCTAACTGCTAGCTGATACTCAGCAGGCAAACAGAACAAAGTTCAAGCTAGCAATCAGTTTTCTTAGCAGAGATATTTTCTAGGGATAGAGAAGTCTTCAGAAGCAGATTTTAACCACCAGCATGGTGTTAAGAGAGGTTGGAAGCTGCATTTACTTTTGTTCTGCCCAAAGATAAAGAGGCATCCGAGGCCACATTAATGCAAACCAGTAAAACCTCCAATGAGTCACTGCACTTCACCCAAAAATTATCTGGTATTTAACTGCTGGAAAATAACAAAATTTAGTTGTTGTTTTTTTAACCAAATGGGACATATTAATTAGTGGGATTTTGAGCCTCTGGGAGGCAGCTTTTCTTCCCAGTCTAAGCTAAGCTAAGCCAAATCGACCCTTATGGTTCTTCAACTTTATTATTGTTGAAGCAAGTGTGCAGATATAAAACTATTCTCTTGAAGCACAGCACAGAGCCAATTTATTGCTCCTTAGCATGTTCTTACTTGAAGGGCCTCATGAGAACTTCTGTCACATGCTGGGTTTGTGTTCAGCTAGCCAAGTGTGTTTCTGCCAGTGTTTCGCTATAAACCAAATAAATCCCCAGTGCTGAACCGTCTTTCCTATTGAGATTCCTTCAACATTTGTATTTGCACTTTAAAGCATTTCATCTGACCTGTCATTGAGAATTTCTGTTGCACATGTTCATTCACACAATGTTGCAATGCAATATGCAAAAAGGAACGGGAGGTATTATGCTCAACTAACACTATCTATTTTTATTCTTCTTTTTGTTTTTAAAGTGCGCAGAAACCAATGGGAAATTGACCAAACTGAACTTTTTGCTGGGAAGAATTGCATTTACCTTTAACTGTGTTCAGTGCATTTTTTTAAGCAAACCTAATACCAAAAATAATTTATATCTACCTTGTTTTTCTTCGTAATAGAAAGTGCCTCGACACTGGATAAGAAATTGCTGGATCTGTTTGATTAAATATGATTGAGCATGTTTTGGGGTTTTTTTTGTCTGTTTGTTTTTTTTCGTATTTTGTACAGATATTTATGAGGATGAGTGGCATCTTTGCCCCCGACTTTCCCCCGCCGCCCCTCTTGTTTTCATTGCCTTTGCACACAAATTCCTTCTCTGGCATGTTGTTTGGTTTGAGACTCGTCAGTCTGTTTGCTGTGTTTCATCTGTTCTGTTCGTCCCGTACCCTCTGTGTGCCAGAAAGAAGCTCCATCATGTTCTGCTGCATTCCGTGGTGCTGATTTCCACTTAATACAACATTGAGCTTTTGCACAACAGATATCCATGAGTTATATGTGATAATTGAGCTTTTTGGGGGTGTTGGGGGATCTTCCACTTTTATTCCTTTGTAATAATACCAAGTTCTGGTAAGTAAAAGGTTGGCGAGGAATCCTGAATCGCTTCAGCTCAGTTAAGAATGTGGAAAACTGCACAGGGTTCAGTTCCACAGTTTTATGTCAGGTTCATGTTGTTTTTAGTTGTTCCAAATGTTCTGTGTATGGCTGCTTGTGATCAAAATAAAACTGCAAGAATAAAGTATAATTTTTACAAAGTTACTTTTTCTTAGACTGCAAATCTCTTTTTTTATAGCAAAGTGTAACCCCCTCACTAGGCTGCACACTTATTTTAGTGCGTTTCTGTGATAATAAACCTGTCAAAATGCATACGGAAGTCATTTTATGTCAAAAATGACTGGAAAAAAATAAAAAAGTTTTTTTGCAAAAAAAAAAAAAAAGCAACTTAGGCCATTATTTTAGGAAGGTAATATTTCAGAACACAGTTTTGGATTATGCATTATAGCAGTGGAGAGTAATGTGAAATTATACAATGTATAATTTATTGTTGTATGAATTACAATAATAATTATTGTAAATTACAATAATTTATTGTAATTTACAATAAATTATTGTAAATAATTATTGTAAATTAATTATTTATTGTAATTTATTATTTACAATAATAAATTAGTGCAGGTGCGTCACAACAAATTCAATCATTTTCTTTCAAAAAGCCTGGGAATCAGCCATCCAACTTTAAATGTATTTTATTAAAGGGGCAGCATCATGTATATTCAGTTTTGTAACACAATCAAATAACTATGTTACCTTCAATTGTTCTAAAAATGGTACATATTTGTCAAATATTACTTTTCCTAATTCAAGTTGGGCCTCTGTCTCTTTAAAAATCGCTGCTCATTCTGAATCTCCGCCTTCAGGAAGTCATCACCACATCTCTCTAACGATTATTTTTTTTAGGTTTTTTTTTTCACCTTTGCTGAGAATCAGCTCCTATAATGAGCTCAGCAGATGCTCAGTTCCTCCAGGTGTTTGCTAATTGCTAGTGGCTAGTCTGAAGGAGCTGAGGGGTGGTGTCAGGGTTTTTTTTTTTTTTTTTTGGTCCACCCTGCATATCAAAAAAAACAACAACAAAAAACAGACTGCACTGCAAACAAAGCAGACAGGAGTTCACACAGGCACAGCTTGACCTTTCACCCCTAAGACCAGTGCTGGAATTATTGTCAACTTCCTTCTACCGCTGATCTCCATCTCCTTCACAGCCCGATTGCAAACTAAATTAATCGTCTTTTTCAACTTTTTCCATTCACTTTTTGTTGTTGTTCACTCCTCAGCCTGCAGGGCATAAAACTCCCAGCAGTGATCTATTTCCAGGGTTTCCTTCCTCCCTACATCCCGTGCAGCATTGCGGGACAACCAAACTTGCAGTAAAGAGTGATTTTATTCCTCGTCAACCAACTCCACCTCACACCTCGCTCAGATGTTAGACTTACTTTGACTTGACCAAATGTAAACGGCGCGCGCGCCCGGGCCCGGTCGCCGCGGTCAGAGGGATTTGTTTCTGGAAAACACTGAGGAGAGTTTGGACTTTTTTTCTGTCAGCCCACCCGTGTGCTGGGTGAGGCTCCCAGTTGTTAAAAACGATTCATTTGGGGAATTGCACCGATGACTCGTCCAGAAGGTCACGGAAGAACCCAGGGCCCCGGACTGAAGTAAAGTGGGGGTAAACCAAAAAAGAAAAGAAAAAAAAAGAAGTGGTTGCATGTGTCTACAGCGACTTCTAGTGTTCACAATGAAAACTGCAGCCACGGTTTACACATTTATATGTGGAGACTCAAACCGAGGATAGAGTATTAACAATAATACAATATTAATAACGTAATAATAGCACAGTTATATGAGAATAATCTCCACTTTACTAAAGCAATTTTACAGTGAACTAAGCACACAAAAATGAAATAAACCAAATAGTCTTGAGTTTTTTGTTTTTTGTCTGTTTTATTGTCCAGAAAAAAAATATAGGGCTTGCTACATTCACACAAGTCACTTTTTAAATAATTTAATGGATCGTGTCCTGATTGGTTCTCTTTCAAATAAATCAAAGCTGTATGAATTAAACTTTTCGTTCCTGGCCCTTTAAATGCGCTTTACTTGAGGTGCTCGTTTCGTTTCGGGTGTTTCCGTCACTTCCGACAGAGAGTCGTGCGCGATCAATTGCGGCGCGTGGAGGTGAGAGGAGCGAGCGAGCGTGCGTGACGTTCGACGGCGTCGCGCTGCATGCCGGGATACAGCTCGTTCTTGTTTACAAGATGACGGAGAAAACCGCTACACCCTGACTTAAACACGGAACAACAAGTCCACTCTGTGACGCTGGCACACCCGAGCCGTGAACACGCGTGTAAAAACAACAACAACAAAAAAAAACACGAGTGGTTTTCCTGAAACGCGAGCCCACGGAGCTGTCAGTCTGCCACGCCAGATATTTTTATTTTTTTTTTTGCACCGTCACTATCTGTCAAATCACAGCAGGTTGGTTGAAGTTCCGCAGGTTCTGTGTCGTTTCCTTCGTTTAGATCAGGATTAGCCTGTAATAGAAACGAAGCTCTACTTCCTTTTAAACTAGTGCTGAGAAACTTTGCTTGTCTCTTCCTCTTCTGTTAGTTGCTGTAATTTAGGTCTAAAGGTCGACAGCTCATTTATCACAGCCAGTTGATTTCAATAGCATGTGTGACTTGTTGTCTTCCCTGTGATTGTTTTTGGGTGTCATCTCGGGCCTGTGTAACTTCGTAACTAAGGGGATTTTGTCCCTGTCAGAGAAAAGACACAATCATTTTGCTGTGAAATGTCCTTGCCAGTTAAATCCCTTCACGCCACAGCAATATTCACACTTTCAGTGCTTGTGTGATAAACATTTTGTAGAATCACCCTCTGCTTCAATGGGGTCGGCTTTGTCCTTCTGACCCAGGCTTCTTTTTAATGCTGCCTGAATAGGTTGAGGCTCGCAGGTGTTACTTTGTGCCTTATACACTGTATTTCTATTGGACTTAAAGGGAAATATTGCAGCACCTTCTCCTCTGGTTCTGCTGCTGTCTTTGGTTCTGTTGGTAACCCAGTTTCACTTCCAACTGTTGGACTGATTTGCTGTGATTTGATTTAATTGTGTTGTGCAGTTTTGCCAATCGTTTCTACTTGGGTCTCAGGGTAAATTTGTTGAGACGTCCACTTTCTTAAATGTTTTCCACATTTGGGGTAAACATTCTCGCTGAAGAATTGCCTCACACAGGCTAAAATTTCAATCATTTCGCCTTAGATATTTTCTCTGCTTGATGAAGGCTATGGATTTAAACCCTTTCCCATGAACACAGGATGTGTCTTTCGACATGGTTGTTTCAGAAACAAGAAGCTACTTATTGCATCAGTTGGGGTTGAATAACGTTTTGCCAGCTGACAGGCAGGACTCGTCCAATAGGAGGCTCCGTACCTGTTTGCTAAGTTACATCCAGGTGGATGTTTTTTGGGGGCCAGGCCACCAAATAAAGTCACTGCTGATGTTTTTCCTGGACGTTGTGTTAAACACACACAGGTCTACATTATCATCCACATGTAATTTAGTGGGACCTGGCTGATGCTTTCTTGTCTTCTTTGGCAGCTGAAACATTTTTTCCCTGCACCTTTAGGCAACATATAGGATATTAATATGCATCATTAATAGCTCATGCATCTTCTTACTCTTCTGTAAGTATGGCTTGAAGGGCTGCTGCTCAACAGAGTAGCAAATTAAATCTTCAGGTTTAATCGAGAAAAGCCTGGTCAATTAATACAGTTTGGGGGTGGAGTAAATATATTTTTAAAAATGTGCATCAAATAATCGGAATTTATACTTTTGCCTGTCGTTCTTTCAGCTGACTGTCCTCCGGCCTGCAGAGAGGAGTCTCAATCCAGCCGAATGTAAGTCTCCTCTGACATGAATCCACAATTTTTCTGTTTGTTTCTAACAGACATGTTTTCTCGTTTTCTCATATAATGCTGAATAGACGAGGTATTTGTTTCTAACTGGTATCTCACTTTATTTAATCCGGAAATATTCTTTTTACGCGCTCTCTTACAAGAAAGCGAGGTATGCAATGGTTTTACAAAAATACAGATTTGAACCTTTCTTAAATTTTATTAAGGTAATGCTCTGACCCCTATCTGGTAAGCTGCAGGCTGTAGGCTGGCTGCCTATGCAAGTACATACTTTAAGACCATAAAAACAATGCTATATTTATTACTGGTTTACTGTGAGAACATCCTGGTGGCCCTCTGCCTACTGCAAAATCAGTGTTTTGTGTATTTAAATTATAGGCCTGTCACCATAACACATTTTGCTGGATGATAAATTCTCCCAGAAGTTATTGTGATGAACAGTTCTGCTGTTTTTCCAGAGCATCTTCAAGAAATATAACGGTTATGGCATAACAAAGCAACAACACACTCTCAAATCTCATTAAACTTTAAATTCTAGTGAACATTTAACACTGGAACTGGAAGACGTTTTAACTATCCATAATAAATAAACAGCAGAAGCAACAAATAAAATGTATTGTGAAGTCTCTGTAAACAAAATAGCCTAGAATAGCCTAGTCAAAGTCCAGACCTAATTCAGTTGGGAGTTGTGTTAGAACTGAACTGATGGTCTCCGTTCAGTCTTACGGAGTTTGAGCTATTTTGCAAAGAATTGGTAAAAATTTCTAACTGGATGCAAATGCAAGTATTTTTAAGGTCATCTTCAAAAACAAATGAAAAAAACCCCAAAATGTCTTATTTTTCTTCATCTTCATGATCAGTACATGGTGTTCTGTTACATACAACTCAAATGAAACACACTGAGGTTTGCAAAATGTAGCATATTCAAGGAGGATGATCATGTTTGAAACGCGTACATTGCTTATATTGTAAATAATTCTTCCTTGTTTGTGTGTTTCTCACAGGAACAGAGCGACTGCAAAGCGGTTAATTGAACGCTACTTTCAACAGTTGACTCAAGGCTGTGGAAATAGCAACTGCACCAATGAGTTTTGTGCCTCTTGTTCTGCTTGTCAACCTCTGGGCAACAACGCAGCAGCTGCTAAAGCACTGGAACTGTTCAAGGTTAACGCCAAACTCTGTGACTATTACCCCTCCGTCGAGTCCAGGTCTGACGAAAACTCTCGGCTGGGGCGTGAGATGAGCACCGAGGAATTCTCAGGTACTTTCAAAGCAGACTATGGGTTGTCGCAGATGTATGGTTTAAGTCGGTTTTAACGGTTTGGTTTCCGATTGCAGATGTTCACTACCTCACAGAGCACACCGTGTGTAGGATACTGAGTGTCTGCGAGGAAGAAGGGAACTACTCTGCTCTCGTCCGTGTCATTGGCAGGATATTCTCCAACGCGGACGCTCTCATGAAGAGTTTCCGGAAGGAAGAACCAAGTGCCGCTGTCAAAACCCTCAATTCTCTCAAGTCGAAAGACGAAGAGAAACGGAGCGACCAGTCGTCAGAGAACAATCTCTCCTCCTCTGCTTCCTCGCCCGACGAAACTCCAAACGGAATCCCCAACTCCTTTGAGCCTTCGGTAGACATCGACGCAGTTCGAAGGGTCTACGACAAACTCCTGTCCGTCGACCAGGTGGAGTCTGCCCTGGTCAACGCCCTCATTTACCTCACTCCAAACGTGGAACTTGACCTGGAATATCTTGATGTGTACGAAGCAAACCCAGATTATCTGAATATTTTCATCATAGTGATGGAGAACAGAAACCTTCACAGCCCGGAGTACCTTGAGGTGGCGTTACCTTTGTTCTGCAAGGCGATGAGCAAGCTGCCGCTCATGGCCCTCGCTCGCCTGTCCAAGCTGTGGTCGACGTTCGGCCTTCCGCACGTCCGCCGCATGATGGAGACCTTCCAGCAGCTCATCACCTTCACAGTCGTCAGTAATGAATATGGCGCGGAAAACCTGATAAACGACGACGAGACGGTGGTGGCTGCCACCAAGTGCTTGAGGGTTGTCTTCTACGCAAGCATCCTCGGCGGGGAGGTGGACGGCGAGCACAACGAGGAGGAGGACGACGAAGACGCCGAGTCGGACGAGCTGACGCTGCACGAGCTGCTGGGCGAAGACCGGCTCTATAAGAAGGGTCCCCGGGTCGACCCTCTGGAGAAGGAGCTGAGCGTCCGTCCTGTAGACAGCGTCAAACCCCTCATACCGTTTGAGGATTTTGTCAATGAATCGGTGAACGAAGTGATTGAAATGGACAAAGATTTTACCTTCTTCAAAGTCAACGCGGAAACCAAGTTTTCCTTCCAGACCTGCCCTTTCATCCTCAGCGTCATCACCAAGAGCCAGGGGCTGTATTACGACAACAGGATCCGGATGTACAGCGAGAGGCGCCTCACTGCCCTCTACAGTATGGTACAGGGCCAGCAGCCAAACCCCTATCTGAAGCTCAAAGTGCGTCGAGACCACATCATCGACGACGCCCTCGTCAGAGTGAGTCTCGGGGCGTTGGAGGTGTCGGTTTGCGTCGGATATAACGTGGTTGGAGCCGTCCCAGCGAGTGAATAACATTTTATTTCTTGCAGCTGGAAATGATCTCCATGGAGAACCCGTCAGACCTGAAGAAGCAGCTGTACGTTGAGTTCGAGGGCGAACAAGGCGTAGACGAAGGAGGAGTGTCCAAAGAGTTCTTCCAATTGGTTTTGGAGGAAATCTTTAATCTGGACATCGGTTAGGCTTGCAACAATGTTTTGTATTAAAAGCTAAATGCCTGCGTTTTGCAACTGTTGAGTTTTGTTCACGTTGTAGAAATCGTCAAAAACTTACATTCACTTGCTTGTAAATGACTTTCTCAACAGGGATGTTCACCTACGACAATGACACCAAGCTTTTCTGGTTCAACTCGTCCTCGTTGGAGAACGAAGCGCAGTACACACTTATTGGGATCGTTCTGGGGCTCGCCATTTACAACAACTGCATCCTGGACGTTCATTTCCCCATGGTTGTCTACAGGAAGCTGATGGGCAAGAAAGGGACCTACTTGGATCTGTCAGACTCACATCCAGTACGCCAACTTTTTCTATATGATGTTACATGTTCATGTGGATGTGTTGACATTTTACAGAGAGGGTTCCTGTAGGGCTGGAAGCTTCCCTTTCTTCCTTCCTTGTACCCAGTATTTATTCTTACTTTATGTTGTGCCCTTCTGCTCTTTCTGTCTTTCCTTTTCTTTGTTTCCTTGCTATTCTTTTTTGCTACTTTCTTTTTAGCCCTTCTTCTTTCCTTCATCCTTTTGTCCTTCCTTTCTCCCTCCCTTTCCTTCCTTCTTTTCTTTCCTTCGCTTTCCTTCCTTGTATTCTACCTCTTCACTCCTTGTGTCATTCCTTCCTCACTACCTTCTTTTCGTCCTTGTGTCCTACTTCTAGTTTTTCCTTTCGTCCACCTTTCCTTCTTTTCTTACTTCCTTCATTGCTTTCATCCCTCCTTCTTTCTTTCCTGCTTCCTTCCTTCCAGCTTCTGTTTTCCCAGGTCGGATATTTAAAGCCTGATTATTTATGTAAGAATATCAGGGAAAGCTAATGTAAAAGGGATGGAAGTCTGCAATTTGAGTTTGAAAATGTCAGGAATTTTTGCATAAAAAATGTGAATTACCCCTCTGAAGAGAAAATGCAGATCTTCTCTAGTTTCTGCTCTCATGTTCCTGCTGTGGCAGGTTCTCTACCAAAGTCTGAAGGAGGTGCTGGAGTACAGCGGCAGCCTGGAGGAGGACATGATGCTCACCTTCCAAATATCGCACACGGACCTTTTTGGAAACCCCGTACTGTACGACCTGAAGGAGAAGGGGGACCAGATCCCCGTTACCAAGGAGAACAGACAGGTGAGCTGTGATTGCGGCCAACACTTTGTTTACATTTTTTATATATATATGGTTGTAAGCCTCAGTTTAGAAAACCACATGATGTAAATTCCTAATTTTATGCTGGTTGAATGAATTACTTTCAAGTGGGGAGTCATTTCCAGTTGACTTCTTTAAAGTCTGAAAAGATCAGACTTTAAAGAAATGAATCCTACAGATTCAGTTTGGTTACAACATTATTCCCAGATCTAAATCCTGACTTAAAGCTTTTGGAATGAAGACTCTGGTTTTACGTCTCGTTACACAGATATAAAAACATGCTGGTTCCTCCTTTGACTTGGGTATGTTTCAAAATGACAAAAACAGGAATAACTAAATGAAATGACACAGAAGCTCAGCTGAACACCCTGTACAGGACAACAACCCCACACCAACTTGTCATTTCAAGAAAGACGACAAAACTACAATGAAATGTTTGAACTTTTTGAAAATGTTCTTTGTGTGTGCGTGTGTGTGTGTAATACACAGGAATTTGTTCATCTGTATGCAGACTACATCCTGAACAAAAGTGTGGAGAGCCAATTCAAAGCCTTTAAGAAAGGTTTCCTGATGGTGACAAACGAGTCGCCGCTCAAATACTTGTTTAGACCAGAGGAAGTCGAGCTTCTGATCTGTGGGAGCAGGGTGAGAAAAATCAAAAATCAGCAACCTCCAGTTTTCATTTTGCAATGAATTGAACCTAAGTAGAAAACAAAATAACTCTTTTTGTGACGAGTTTTATGCAGTTTAGAAAATCTAATGTCTGGAATTTAAATGAAAACTTAGTGAGTGTTTTTTTTTTCTTCATAAAATTAGATTTAGAAGTATAGCAGAGTAAAGTTATTGATTAACTTTACAAACAAGTTTTTGTATCCTAAGTGTTTGGCAATAATGGACAGACATTCCTCTCATAAAACTGCATCCTTTAATCTCAAGAAAAGATTAAAAAGTATTAAGAATTGATCGTATAAATTCTCTCTTTTTTCCTTAGAAACTTGACTTTGAAGCACTTGAAAAGACAACAGAATATGACGGAGGTTACACTAAGGATAGTCAAATTATCAAGTAAGTCTATTCACTGCCTTTAAATGCTATCTCGGTTATAAATGTTTTAATGTGGTTTTATTGAAGACGCTGAAAAAATAAGGGATTATGGAAACTTGATTTTGTTTTTTTATCATTTTGCACTAACGGGAGCTTTTGAGTAAGAATATAACAATGTTTTCCGATAAGATTCAGATACTGTTTTGTGAACTGACGGTCTGATGGTCATTTCCTTCTAGTTTCTAATTCCTACAGGTACCAACATTAAAGTGGAGATATAGGCCATAAAGCCATGGTGAAGATTAGCCTTTTAACGCACTGAGAACTATGAAAACTTGAGTCTAGAAATATCTTATTTTTTACATGCGGAATGCAAAGGAATCCTGAATTGATGTTTGTTTTTGGCTGCAGAGACTTCTGGGAAACCATCCACTCTTTCGGAGAGGAGCAGAAGCGACTTTTTCTCCAGTTCACCACAGGAACAGACAGAGCTCCAGTCGGAGGTCTCGGTAAACTAAAGATGATCATCGCGAAGAACGGCTCTGATTCGGACAGGTACAACTGGCGCAGGCGACTTCCCGTTGAATTTCAACACACTCGACTCAAATGAACTTTTAGTTTTTGTCGCGGTTCATTGCAGGCTACCGACCTCCCACACCTGCTTCAACGCTCTGCTGCTCCCTGAATACTCCTCCAAGGACAAACTGAAAGAGAGACTCCTCAAGGCCATCACTTACGCCAAAGGTTTTGGAATGCTGTGACGGACTTCCAAAGAGAGTTTTCCGTCTGTGTGGGATAGAAACGACAAAAAAAAAAAAAAAAAAAAAAAAGGGAATACCACCAAAAAAACAACAAACAAACAAAATGCTGCAATAATAATTCTGTGCCTAATCAGTCTCTCACAGACAAACTCCACTGTTGGCCTTCCACGCTGAGCCCTCACTTGCTTTGTAACCTCGTCACTTGTGTAGGCATTAGAAATCCCAAATAAGTTCAGCCTTCTCCCATCCCCACATGCCCTGGTTCTGAAAAGGCGAAAGCCCGTTTGTGAAACTGTGAAAGTGCGCTCACGTGTAGCACATAAAGTGTATTTATGACGTTAGTTTGACTTCTGATGCCTCTGACGTTTTTGGAAATGTAGCAGTATTTAGTCCTCACTGGGCCTGACGGTGCTCCTTGGCCGCGATTGTCAGTTTAGTAGACTGAGGTGAAGAAGCCTTATATATTACCTGCTCTCTGACCTTCAGTCCATCTTACGATTGAAAGCTTTGTGCTGTGCCTCCTGTAGCGGATATGGACTGAATATCGTTTGCTGTGATCCTGATGTGATGGTGTTGGCTGCGTGTTTTAAAGGGGCAGTGTTATGCAAAATTGGCTTTTTGTTGTGGTTTTACATCATGTTATAATGTTATTCCCTCATCAGAAACACACCTGGAGTGTTGCTTTTTGCTTAATGCTTGTTTGAGTAATCATTGAATCTCCCACGGCAACCGTTGTGGATGCATAAACACTTGTTCTCACCTAGCGCCACATTTTCCACTCCTTTCAGCTCCTTCAGACTAGTGGCAATAGCACTAGTCTGAAGTGCTCCTAGGGACGGCTGTAAGCTGCTTAATGGAGAAACGTTTTGATAACTTCCTGAATGAAGGCTGAGTTTCAAAAAGAACAGGAGCTTCTTAAAGAGACAGAGGCCCAATATCAAGGTTTTAATTGCAAAGTGACATTTCTTTCAAGTCATGTTTGTTATATGGTATATAACATTTTTATAACTGGCAGTAACGTAGTTACTCAATTGTGCTGTAAAATGGCATCACGTGCCTGGAAAGTACATAATGCTGTCCCTTTAAAATTACTTGCCGATTGTTTTAGTGTGTCAGATCTTTTAAAAAACGCGTCTCTTGGCTCGTTTCCTACGAGTTACTGATTTGCACACTTGCCAAATGTGCAAGGCCTGTTTAAGGGAAACGGCCACAAAAAGTGTTCGATTTGTATCTCAGGTATGTAAAGAATTTGCAGAAAATGTGAAAACCCTTCTGTAAACTCTCCAATATGCAAGGTAAATAAAGGTGAGAAATTGTAGTTTTGTTGTAAATTCCTGTATTGGCATGGTATAAAAATAACTGTGGCAAAGTCACAGATTTCTTTTCCGTGCCAGGACGTCACGCCAGTGCTAACATCTCTGCAGTGATATTACGCAGTGTCGTGTTGCGCTGAAGATTCACATCCTGGAGTCTTGAACTGGCCACAACTGATCACAGCTCAGCCTACTTTCTGGTTCATGCAGCTATTAACGATTTGACCACACGGGGCGCTCAAAACATCCCCGGCTGGTTAAAAAATGGCCAAAATAAATAAGTAAAACAAAATGGCAACTTCAACTCTATTGAGTAAAGCGTGCACTGTGACAAAACGTTATACGGTTCAAAACGTGACATTGAAAACTGTGCTAGGACTGGACGTTTCCTAAAATGCTTTTCATTTTCTAAATGTTTATACCCATGTAGCATGTTTTTTTCATAGACCAACAATTTTAGCTGGATAGGAACCAGTGTGTTAAGACAGTAATATGCATAAGCAGCTAGTTACCATCCATCGGAAATTAGTTGAACGTGATCTGTTTTCAAAGGAAGTTTGACATTTTTCTTTTTCACACATAGACAAAGAGGTTATTCAATATGAACATTTTATTTGCGTGTAACGTTCATATTTGTAAGAGTACGCTGACAGTAACATATAAACAGTACTGGCTTTTTAAAATGTTGACATTTTTATACAGTAAACAGTGCAGCTTAAGAAGAGCAATACATTTACCTGAATAATCTGAATTCTTATCAGGGGGGAAAAAGTCATCCTAAGGCTATGAAAAGCCAATTTTTGGCATAAACAAGTGCTTCCTCTCAACACACTCAAATTGTTTGAAGACGACAAAAGTAGCAGTTAATCAGAAAGCACAAAAAAAGACTCTCTGCATTCACTGTACACAGTTTGACACATAATGTGATGATGATAATAAACACAACGTACAAATAGTTAAAAATGTGGGCATTTATATGACATAAAAGAGAATCACTTTCACAGTTCTCCAGTGATGGTTTTTTTGATTGTTTTTTTTTCACTGGACCTTTTTGTCTTTGTCAGCCACCACTTCGTCGAGGTCCTCCGGTTTCACGGATTTGACTTTTTCCTCCATCTGAGTGACCCTCTGCTTCAGCCGTGCCTGGGTGGAGGTAAATTCTGCCATCAGCTGAGCAAACTTGGTCTGCATCAGATCCAGGTTGCCCTGCAGTTTCACAATCTTCTCGTCCAGGTCTTTGGGGTCCGCGCCCGCATTCGCCACCGCCTCGTCGATTAGGTTGTCTTTCATCAGGATGGCTTTGCCCTTTTCCTCCAGAGCTTTCTTGGCATCCGGATACTCGGTGAGCGCCTCCATCAAGTCATCTTTGGACAAGGCGAAGAGATCGGAGTAACCCACACTTCGGATGTTGGCCGTTCGTCGGTTACCGGCTTTACTCCCCTTGATGCCTAAGATACTGATTTCTCCAAAGTATGCCCCGTCGCTGAGCACCACAAACTGAGTGACTCCGTCATCAGCCACCACTGCCAGCTTTCCTTCCTTTATGATGTACATCTCCCTGCCAATATCCCCTTTCTTACAGATGTAATCTCCAGGACTGAACACCTGTGGCTGCAGCTTGAGCACCAACTCGATCAACAGACCAGCTTCACAGTCCTGGAAAATTCGCACTTTCTTTAGCGTATCCAAATGGACGTTGATGGCGATCTCCGCCTTGAGCTTGTCCGGGAGAGTTTTCAAAACTTCTTTCTCGTCGCAGGTCTTCTTTTCAGTCCAAAGATAGTCAAACCATTTGATCACTCTGGCCTCCAAGTCTCTGGTGACTTTTCGAAACTGCATGTACTGCTTTATGGAGTCGATCTTTGCCTGAAACTCGGCACGAGAGGCATTCATGTTTGAGATCATGGCACCAACGTTACCGACAATACTAGCAAAGATTAGCACACCGGTGAGAAAGTCCCCAATGACAAAGAGGAATTCAACGTCTTTCACTGGTGCTGGGGTTTCTCCGATGGTGGTGAGGGTGAGTGTCGACCAGTATAGGGAGTAGATGTACTTTCGTGCCAAGCGACCGTGCTCTGGGTGACTGATGTTGGGATAGACCCACGTGTCGGATCCAAAGCCAATGCTTTTCGAAATGGAAAAGAAAACACAAGCATTCCAGTGGATGATGATGAGGATGTAAAGCACGAGATTGCTGATACGAAACATGTTTGGGAAGCTGGTTCTCGTCTCGGTGCGCTCAAAGAACTCAAAGAGCCTCTGGATTTTGCAAAGACGGTTGAAACGAAACTCTGGATTGTCAAAGCCGTACTGCAGAAAGAGTAGGTCTGTGGGTATCATTGAAATCATGTCATATTTGAACTGAGACGTTGTTCTGTATTTAGCTCTCAGTTTTTTGGCATCTTTTACCAACAGTCCTTGTTCCAGGTAACCTAAGGGAGGTAAAGCACAAAATAAGAGACCAGCCCACAACATAGCGTGAAGATTAAGCTAACATTTCTTTCATTGAACATTTCCAGAATTCGGACCTGTTCTTGATCTGACAAATGTGTCCATGCAGTAGATGATGTCTGAGGTATAGTCCAAGACTATCCAGAGTTTGGTGTACGAATATTGGAGCTCATTAAAGGAGGCCCTAGAGAAAGAGAGAGAAGCAAAAATCAGCAATCAATTTTTGTATCCAGGAAAATAACAGTAGTACTAATAACAAGACAGTACCTTGTTACAATCATGATCAGGTTATAAAACACGGGGCCTGCAATGACACTCAGCCATCTGTAGTACTGGTCTGCAGATGGATCCATAATCCAGATTTCTTTCCTGAAAACAATTTGGTACTTAATAATGGCAATATGAAAAACATTACAGAGAAAACAGATTTTTGTTTTGTTTTTTTCTTCTAAAATTCAAATTACAGGCTGGACCAGCATCGGCCTAACGCCGTACTCACGGAGGCTCCTCTTTCTTTTTATCGTCTTTCTTGTCATCTTTCTTCTCATCTTTCTTTTCGTCCTTCTTCTCGTCTTTCTTTTCGTCCTTCTTCTCCTCTTTCTTTTCGTCCTTCTTCTCGTCCTTGTTTTCTTCCGTCTTCTTGTCTCCGTCCTTGTCGTCTTTTTTCTCCTCCTTCTTCTCCTCTTTCTTGATCTCGTCTTTCTTGTCCTCTTTTTTGCTGGAGATCACAAGCTCAGTCTTAACGTGGCCAGACACGGACCCGGCGCAGGGGAGGGATGAGAAAGGCGCGAGACACTGATCTACACAGGGAGGCAACTTCGGGCAGACTGGCTCGGAGTGTGAGGTTTCTGTTGTCAGGTCCGATGTGGGTCACGCTTTCAGCCAGCAGGTGGCGCTGCGTGCTCAGAGTTCTAATGGAAGCAAATTTGTCTCCAATTTGCAAACCCACATCCACTTGCAACACAAAAAGTCAAGAAGTGAAGGGGAAGGTGTCGTTATCACCACAATTAGCATCGGTAGTTATTTTTATGATGCTTGTGAAAGGAACAGGAAGACGGGAAATACACTTCCTACGGGGTTTTTTTTTTTTTTTTTTTTGCTCTTGCTAATGGCTCGTTGGGTTAGTTACAAGAGGGGAGGCTGCAAATACAAACGGTGAATAAATTTATCATGTCTATATTTGCTTCAGAAATTGGGTGCACTTACTCATCTGTGTTGTTGCAGTTATTTGTGTTGTAGGTGGCGAGAGGCCACTTACTGGAAAGACTTGGGAAAAGAAAAACGGAGAGAAATGTCTTGAGATATATGCAAAAAATGCACATCATTTTATTCTGTATTAAAAACTGAATGTAATTAGTTTTCCGGTCTATTTTTGCTACACGTCCTGATTTGAAAAGCATCCTTCTGTCTACTGAGGCCAGCTGAACAGATGCTTTGGCAAGCTTAGTAATAACTGTGCAAAACCCAGTTTGTAGAATCTGATATTTGGTTGAAAATTTGTTTAATGTAGAGCCTTTTCAAAAGACACCGTACTGTAAACGGACGCCGCCGTCCAGTGACCGCAAACCAAAAGCACACTTACTCTTTCTTCCTGCGTGTTTCGCTGCGGTCGCTCTCCCCACTGGTTGCATCTTTAAGGGCCGGGCCTCTGATGCGCTCCAGCAAGGAGTCATTCCTCTCCTCTGTAGGGTTCACTCTGTGGGATTCCCAGTCCCGCAGCATGAGGAAGAGGTAAGACAGCCTAAAAGGTCAGCGGGAGGTCAAACGGCACCAAGTGACATCGCTCTAGGCCGGGGATGGATTATTCGTCATGTCGGCTTACAGGAAATACAAGTTGTGATGGAGGCAACTAATATAATGACTCAACAGAAAATGTAATGAATAATGATTCAGGGGGTAAAGTGACATGTCAGGCCTCCAGAGGGCCAATGGAAGTAAATGTACATAAACGTATCGATATCGCTGTGGATATCGATACGTTCCACTTGCTCAAAATGCCCGTTGACATCAGCTTACTGGTGTTTTCAGTTTCTCCAGTCTTTGTCCTTATGCACCCCAAACACAATTGAAATCTGAACTTTCTGATTAAATTTGGGTCAAGCCAAGGAAGGCATTGACGGTAAGGACAGCACATCCTCACTTTTACTTTCGCTTTTCACTTCCCGGCTGCACGTCTGCGCTTCCAGTAACCGTGTCTCCATTGACCGTACGACTACGCAATTTAACAGTTTGAAAATAAACTCACTTGATGGAAGCACAGGAGTAAAACGGCGATACAACGTCTTGGCGCTGGGATGAGGTGTTTTTTTTTTTGGCCTAATTGAAATTGGTTTCATTTTGCAAAACTGCAATGGAAATGCTTTTCTTCGCATCTGCTTGTGGACCACTGGTTTCTGGTGCATTCACCACAAGGAAGAAGACGACAGGAAGCAGTTGGACGATGGTGGCGCGACGTGTTTTTTGACGACTTATTGCGTGAACAGACTTATTCACGTCAAATTTAATGTAAACGCCTCGATTGTGAACTTGCTAGTTTTTGACATTAGCGGAGTATTGGCTATAGTTTGGCCACCACATTTTTTATTCTGCTAGAAGAGACAAACTAGGCTTTGCATCTGTACTTTCTGTCAGCAGTCCACAAGGCACAAATGAGTCGAAACCATTTCAACCTGCCTTTTTGGTGCAAACATCCCCATGGAGAGCAAACAAAGCAAACTCTACTTGCCAAGGAAAATCATCAGAAGACTTATTAGACGACGGCTTATCTCTGAAAACACCAGGAAGTCTTGGCCTACATCTCTGTTTTCTTGTCATCCATTCAATTGATCAGGAACCAATAAAACGCTGATCTGGACCCAAAGAGTCGGCAGGTGCAACACAGTTGAGTCCCTGGTGTTACAAATCTGTCAAACAAGTTTTTTTGTTCTTGCTCCACACCTACTGATTAGCACTCAGAATGTAAAAGCGCATCGACGTTCACCTGGCCAACGCCGCACCACCTCTGTGTGGGCTTCTACGAGGCCCCGAGGACAGGGCTCCCGCGGCGGCGTCTTGGCGAAGAGAGTGGGCCCTAGGAGACAGCAGGAAAGGTGTAAGACATTCACTTGATCCTGGAAATCTGAAAAAACTATGACAATACTCCAAGGAGCGCAAAGTGAGTTTGTTCCCTAATTCGGCCCTCAGACCTGCTGTCCCCGTTTTCCATGGCGTCGAGTTCATCGTCGGACGTGTTGGTGGACGGCCGAAGTCTTGCTGGGAACGAGCTTTCGCTGCACACTTCTGCCATCTTGTTGTAGCCGCCTGTGCGGAACAAACACACACACACACACACACACACACGCTCAGTCGGGCTGAAACACCGTTGTGAATAAATTAATTAATGGAAGGTGTAAATGTGTCGACTTAGGGCCCGACATCTGTGTGAGAGTGCCACCTAAAAATACCTCTTGTTCTGTGAACACCAAACAAGATCAGCGTTGTCTTTTGATGAACCCACCCAGCCGGCTTTTAAGAATAAGCCATGGCTTACAGGTAGAATGCAGCGGCTGTGTTCAGTGTTGTATACAGCAGGTTAAGTCTATTAGAACGCAGCTTAGGGAACAAGTAGACAGTAAGTGGCCGAGAGCCCCGGCAGCCTGCAGAGACGGCCTGATCTGGAGAGGAAAAAGCTCCGCTTTTTCACATGTTGCACGGAGGTTCACACCAGAATCTGAAAACGCGCGGCTTTCACCGGTCACGTTCTGCTTTGACCGAATCGTGTCGCCTTGTCCGTGCCCAGGCAACGGCTCGCTGATCTCTGGGCGAAACCAGTGGTTGTAACACGTGCACTCCTGTAGATTACAGCTAATGCCGAGGAGTTAAGCTACCCCCGGGTAAATTCAATCACACTGAGAGCATTGCCAGAAAGCTAAGTGTTTGAAGGGTGACGGGGGGTGAAATCGGCGGCGTCTGCACCGTGAGTATGAGCGGCATCGCTCATATCGCGCGCTGCATCGAGAGAGCAAAGGTCACTCGGTGTCACTTCGCTGTGATTTGGATTTTTTTTTCTTTCTTTTTAGACAAACGGTCAAAATCTCAAGTTTAGTGTCAGGAAATGACACAGCGCTGTCGCTTCCTGCATTGTGACGCAGATTCAAGGATTTCTTCAACCGAACTTTGAAGAATGAGGCAAAAACTAAAAAAAAAAAAAACAAAGAAAAAAAGCTTCGCTGTGCACAGATTTCTAATAATGACGGTAATGGTGGTGCTGGCATCACACTTTTCTAAGTTCTCAGGGACACGTTATGAATGAATGATATGAAATCAAACAATGTGAAAAAAGCAGAAGAACTCACAAAAAGGACATATTGTGCATTAAAAGCTATTTTGAACAGATGGCTTTGTTATTTCCATACATGATAAGCACATCTAAAGCAAGCAAGACTACTTTACTATTCTGCAGCCATACAAGGATTCAACACTGTCTTTTCTTATATATATGTATATGTATGTATTGACTATTTGTCCAAAAACTAAAATTCCAAACTCGAAAAAACTCAAATCTCAAAAGTGATCAAAGCAAAGTGAAATAAACTCAAATAGTCAATACAGTGCATCATGGGTTCTGGTTTACGCAGTCCAAAACAAAAGGGTCAAAACAGTCAAAATGCAGCTCTTTGTTTACTTTATTCAGTTTTTAGCTAAAACCAAGTTACAGGCTTCAGATAAACCTGCCCTGACTCCTGCACCTGTTCTCACTGATAAAACTGACTGACGACAGATAAAAAAACCATAAGACCACCACGTGACTCAAAACTTATCTAAACCCTCCATATTTATACTGTGAAACACACCCACTTCCCAAACGGAAATCAATCAACTAATTAAGTGAATTACTAACCAAAAAACTTTAGAAACAACGAAATAAAATAAACATTCTAATTATAAATCAACTAGAAAATAAGCAAATAAAAATAAACTAATTAATCTACATTCTAAACTTTAACTGAAAAAATTGAGAAATAGTTCCTACTATATATATATATATATATATATATATATATATATATATATATATATATATATATATATATATATATACGCAGGTGTCCTCTAGTACCCATTTTGTTCCTCTTTGACAATAAATCCAATTCTAACTCTAACCATTTATATTCCATATTACAGCTAAATAATCCCAATGAAGCTATAACTCACTTGTCTGATGATTCCTCAGGCTGACATTCTCAAACCGGCCCCAGTAACCACAATCCTCTCATTTCTTTGATGTAGTTCCATCTTCCCGAATGAAAAATTGGATTTAAAAAAAAAAAATTATTATTATTTTTTTTTGCTGGTGATTTGTTTGATCCGAGCGAGGCGTCCCAGCAGAGCAGTCCCCGGCGCGCAGTCACCACAAAAATAACTGAAGGCTGTCCATAATTAGATCCAGGAGCTCTGCAGCCTGCAGACTGAGCTCCCGGCTCCCAGGAACAGACAAGAAGGGGGAGGAGTCCTGGACCTGCCGTGACCACGGCCTTCTCTGACAACAGGTTGGCAAAAACAAACAAACAAACAAACATCTAGCTGCAAATGTTTCCCTGGTAAGATCAAATCCTGCAGCTGGATTTGAATCTTTTTGGGTTTTCTGAATCCGCATGATATAAGAAATTGAATTCAATCATTTTCACAATTCAAATAAAAATAAACACTTTATTGATCCAAAGGGGAATACCATTTTGCTGTAACTCAAATCACTCCAGATTCTTCAGAGTTAATGTAGACAGTAATGGCTGTGGGACAGAAAGGTCTTCCGTAGCAGTCTGTATCGCAGAGAATTTGAAGAAGCCTCTGACTGAAGACTGTTTTTCTGCGACTGTCTCATTATGTGTCATCATCTCCAGAGGTTCCACAGTCGTGGATCGTCGCTCCGCCGTAAAGCGTCTGTTTCAGTTTTACACTAACAGCCTCCAATAATATTTCGCTTTTTCTCTTATGACCCTCATTTATTTAGTCATATTCAGCCCCTCACTGAAATGTACTCAAAATGTTTTCACATTTCAAGTTTTGACTTTGACTGGACCACTCTTTGAAGACATCGACGTGCTGCGATGGCGGTTCTCCACCGACGGTTCCACTGTGACGCTTTGCAGCGTAGTTTGATTTTGGATCAGCCTAAATCTAAATCAAGTCCGTCATACATTTATATGCACCGTGTAAAGATTATGACGTAAACGACGAAGGTTCGGGGGGACCTTAATCCTCTCACACACCTTTTCAGCTCTTCCCACAAACTCGACATCAGGGTTTTGTGAAGACCACTCCTCAAATCCTGAGATGTATCGTGTGACGTGTAACGATATTTACGATACTTCTACAAGAAAACATCGCGGGTCTGTTTCTGGCGCCGTCGTGCCGTCCTTATGCCTGGTCGGCCCAGGCATAAGGTTAAAGAGAAATCCCTTGGCAATATACGGCGCTGCCAAGCTAATCCCAGATTAGACTTGAGTACCTATTTCAGCCAGCTAATGCCCCCTCGCTTAAAGCAATGGAACGTTTTGCCTTTTGTGTTCATATTACGTTGAGCGCGCCGTTGGGCAGGCGCTGCGTGCTCCCTGCTGTCGGTACTTTGATGTTTACGGCCGAGAAACTCCAATAGTGATCATCTTTATTTTGATTTGATCAACCCAAAAACAAAAATAAAACAACATAAATATGAAAAGTTTTCACATCTACGTTTATCACGGACTGAATGGAATGGGGCCTGTGACATCGTTCAGATGAATCCCTACTTCGAGTCGGTTTGAAATGAGTGGGATCTGTTTCAGTTTCAGTCAGGGAGTGGTGATCTCATGAGAGCCGTTTCCTGCTGAAAGTCAAGGAGCCCTCACGCCATCTTGAATCTGAGCTTTTCCAAAGTGCAGTTGTTTCTCTAGGAAGCTGCACTTTGCTATAAAACACCAAAATATGCGTGGAAAGAAGGTCAGCTGAGCTCACCGGGAAGGCCGGCTCTGACCCAGAGATGACCCAGCAGTGCAGTGCAGATGTTGGTAGACACAAGGACTCTGGGTGACTTCACACTGATGAACAGCGTTTCCCACTCCATGCATGAAGCTGTTGCTGAACTACGGAGCTCCTTCAGTGACAAACCGCTGCGTGCTAAGCGCACAAATGAGCAAAACAACCAAGCATGACATCACATAGTGTCGTTATTTAAAGCTAGGTGTTTAGTGAAAGAGATCTTTTGTCAGGCAGCTAGGCCTTATGAAAAAAAAGCTCTTGCGATGAAAAATGCTCACCACAAAGTTGGGCCTTAATTAAAGTATCACTCATGTGCTCGAACATCATCTAATCAAGACAAATTAGATCTGACCAAGTCAAACTTCTTGTCACTTTGTTGCGGTCTGAAACGAAACGCGATCGGGCTTCACTGGGATCTCCGACGTCATGGAAACAAGGGAAAAATTGTGCAACAAAGTCGTATAATATGAAGTACAGTTTCCTTACAAGGAGCAACCTTGGCTTGTCTCGTTTCGAAGAAGGAATCAAAGATTTTGGATGCCAGTTCTAATACATTTTTAGGGTCTATTGTTTATTCTTGCTTGTGAGATTCGTTTTTGATGAAGGCTGATGAAGAACCGCCGCTGTTGGATTTTGCGTCTTATGGTGTTGAACTTGTTCAGAATAGAAATATTTTTGTCCTCAGCATTTCAAAGTGCAATACGCCATATACAGAACTTCATATGAAACAAGCAGTAAATGGCGCACTTTGTCAAATGCCACCATCAAAATAATCAAAAATGTTGACCAATGTTCCGGTTTCAGCAGAGGACGTTAGCTCCCAAGTCTCTTATTTATGCCTGCGTTCATATTTTTGATTTCCAATCTGACAGCCTTTCATGCTAACAAGATGTGTGGAAATGACAACTTTCAAATTCCCTACTTAACAATATTCCACTTCTTCAGGTTGTTGAAAAGCATTACTATATTAGTCGAGGTTTCCCCCAGTGTATTATGAGCCTGGCGGGCTGCCAGGCTTTACTTGTGCCCCACCAGGCTAAGTATTGTTTACTTATATTTAAAAAAAAAATGTAATTGCCTTTTTTTAAGACATTATAGTTGGAGTTCAGGTATTAATTTTCCAGTCTTCCAATGATACATAATCATGAAGTGATATTTTCAATTTTCCTGTCAACTATATTAAAAAAACTTTTTAAAATATAACAAAAAAAACCCTCTACACCACGGTCATTCTGGGGATCAATTTTATCACGTTTTTTTTTCTTAAAACTGTTTCAAAGGTGAGTAAAACATCAAGTTTATAAGCCAAAAGGCTGGAATTACTCGGCCAGAGCTAAACACCTTTAAACACACTACTCCCTTGAATGAAATTAAGGAAGTAATTGGTTTCCTTGAAATGGCAAGCATCCAGAAGTTTGTGTGTGAAATGTTTTTCATAATAAAAGCAAAAAGAAGGTGATCAGAGGAACGGACCAACATGTGCTGAAAGGCTTCTCAGAGAGGGAGAAGTAAGAAGGGATGAAATGACCTGCCTCTAAGTCAGCATCTGCTCCCCAAAGCCACATATTCTCTACAGTCTTTCTCCAGACTTCAGAAAGGGCTTACAGGGCAGTAGCCCAGGGCACCAAGAATTGGGGGGCATCAAATATTTTGAATGTTTTCATAAAGAATGCAAGTTTTACATCGTAACTTTTTAAAAAATAAATAAATACTCATAGACTCATATATAATGTGTTGTTTTAATATTGTTACATTTTTATTAATGTGTACACTCCTAAAATATTTAATAATTCTGAACTTTCTGTACGACTTTTGTTGGACCAAACATGGAGCCATCTCATGTTTTGAACCTGCTGAAGTGTAGGCCTGCCTATTAATGTACTGTAATTTGAATATTTCTTTTCTTTCTTATGTAGGGCACCAAAACTGGCTCTAGCCCAGGCTAGAAAGGG
The DNA here is from genome assembly GCF_027474105.1 of Poeciliopsis prolifica. NCBI lineage: Eukaryota > Metazoa > Chordata > Actinopteri > Cyprinodontiformes > Poeciliidae > Poeciliopsis > Poeciliopsis prolifica. Next base: position 23,912,039 of record NW_026562377.1, read on the forward strand.
CCCCTTTTCCTTCTAGGTCTGGCCCTTTCTACAGTGTCTGATTTGTAGTGCGAAGCAAAATTATCTTTGAATAACATGAAGTAAAAACGACATATTTGACAAATGTTCTGTGACAAATGTTCCTTAAATTAGACGGGTAGCCTTTTAAAGTCTGAGTCTTTGTCATTGTTCATCTCCTTATGGTGTACACAAGCATAGCAAAATTGGGAAACGGTTCTCTCCTCAGTGCACTTATATATATAACAACAATAATTAATAAACACGTTGTCCACAGACAAAACATGACATTTAATAGTGTCAAATATTAGCCTTTACCAGGGCAAAACGGGTAAATCTGTGAGGCAAACACATCAGTCCTGTCCTGCTCTTGTGTATTAAAGGTGGACTCCATGTTGCAGCTGGAACTTGTCTGCCCCCTATAGGACGCTCGCAGAATTACACCCTGCAGTTGTTTCACATCTTCAGCCGGATTCAGCCGTCACTCAAAACAGTGGAGGTAAATACAAAGAGTTATGTACGACACGCTGTGTAGATGGCCACATTGTAAAGCATATTTTATCCAAAGAGGTTTTCTTTTTCCTTTCAATTGTACGTTAGTGTCTATTAAAGCTTTAGCAACCCAAACCCCACATAAATCTTGTGTCAGCTTTTGTGATCTGTGTAATGCCAACAGACCTTATCTAGCTGGCTCAGTGGTGATTAATGCCCCCTCAAGATAACCAGTCCATCTTTGATAGTGTGGGGTAAAACATTCACTCTGAGGCCTTCACACGACGCACAAAACGTCCCCTGTGTCTGCTGGGTACCCAACGCTGACCAGGCTTGTAAACAGTGCAGTGCGCTCTATTTACACGTGAAACTCGCCCGAGAGAAAGACGGAGGGCGAGGAATGAGTTTTGAGACAAGACGGGTAAACATTGAGCGGAGGCAGAATGTGGACGTTCCTGTTTCCCACCTCGAGATTCTCTCCCGTGTCCATGGGAACAACGTTAGGCAGAAAACGGCTGTGGCAGTTTTCACTCTGAACTTCGACCCTGGCAGGGAACTCCTGCCCCCGAGCGTCTCTTTTGCCCTCAATAGATAAAATTTCCCTTTGTAAACTGTTTTTTTTATTTTTTTTTATTTGCCAGTTTATCTTTGCCAATAGTAAAATTAATTTTATGATGCGGAACAAAAAAAACAAAAACCTCTAGTGACTCATTTAAGCTGATCTAATTCATTGTCCTTTTTTTTTTGTCTTTGTTTACACACAAAGACAGACCTGAATGACCTCTTGTGACCTCACGTGTCACCATATCTCAAACATTTCCATGATGGGACAGAACAGAAAAAGTTGAAGGTGGAGCAAACAGGCCTGCACTGGAGTATTTGTTTGCGTTTGGCAGAGCGTCCAAGGGCTAGTTTATGTACAATGGATGTCGATAACATTGATTATTTCATTACCCATCAATCTGCAGAGGCAACACTCGTACTCGCGATCCTACTGATTCACACGTGTGTAAGAAACGATCAACGATCATGAGTCACAAAACATTGGACGCAGTTTGAGCTGACGGTGCGGTTCAACGACGGACACCTTTCTGTCTGGAGGTGAAGACTGAAAAAAACTGGTGGCGATGAAATTAGAACCATTTAAGACATTCTTAAAAACCACGTCAAATGGATTGTTTTAACGAAGCGGAGTTATGTCAACACCACAAAACAGCCCATTCGAAAGACAAACAATGAGCGTAACTGTGGCGACACTAGCGGGAATGTCATGAAATGTGATTACCAATATCAGCTTTTTTAAAGAAAACTTGAAATTCACTAATGAACTCGACTTGCTTGGAAACAAACAGATGTAGTTCGATTTATCCATCCTGAGGCTGTCGCTGTTTCACGAACCGATGTGGTGAACTGCTTGGCGTCTGTCAGTGAAGCAAAGAGTTATGTCTGGTTGAGTAAGAAATGTGTCCAGTAACCAGTGCAAAAACATGACGGTATGATTTGTCAGTTAAAGCCACAGGCTTTAATTTCAAAAACCCCAACATAGGTAATCCTTAAATTCAGCATTAACATGCCTGTGTGTGCTGATAACAACAGATCACAAAATGCCTCCAAAAGTCCGGAGAGATCCTCCACAGAATATCAGTGGCAGCGGAGAAAGACACATTTGACTTTTAATAATATTTTTCATGAGATTATTAGAAAAATATGGCAGAGATTTAAATTTAAAACCTTTGTTGCCAGATCTGAACAGTAAAGATGTGTTTAGAAACTCACGAGCAAGACTGTAGCCATAGAGAAAACAGATGTTGGACAGATTTGGAACAATGAACTCATTGAAATACGATGCATCTTGGTCAGCAATAGCTTTATAGGTGCAACAAGAGGAATTTTGACTCTATCTTCACTGCTATTAATATTGAGAGGAGGAGTAGCAGTAGACGACATGAAAGGACCGACCTTTGACACTCTTCATCACACAAGTGAAACCTTATCTTGGTGTTGTGTTACAATTGCTCTTTGACACTGTGGTTTGTTCTGCGTTCCCTTTCACAGTTGGTTCTCTGCTTTTTCTGTGTGTCAACAGCCACAAAAGAAGTGAAACTCTCACCTCAAGCCACCCTGCAGCTCCTTCTGAGGAGCAAGGGTCAGCGGTTAAAGTCCACGCCGGCCAAAGTAGCAGGACTCGTCATGATCACGTTGTCTTTTCCGTTTGAGCTCATTTATTGCTCTGGAGCATTAAGTGTTACCTTGTGCACTCCAAAACGTAACCATCTATCTTCAGATTTTCTGCTTGTTGACTAAACCAGATGCCTTGATGACATGGCTTTGGGCTTCACTGTCTCTGTGTTCACCGAGGTAAATAGCTGATAAAAGAAGTAATTACTTGGAGGAATCTAATGCCTTGCAAAAAGCACCGCTGTTCTCTTTTTGTCGTCCCATGATTACAGATATCTTACAGATATTGTTGAAATTTCACGTGTCAGACCAGCAGAAAGTAAGGGCTTCACTCTGAAATTTAATGAAAAAGGACACATAGTCTTAATTTTTTTTTTCTCAAAGAAACTATGCGTCACGTTCATTTTCTTTCTATTCAAATCTATAAACCTGAATAATTTGTCTTAAACTGGGATTTCAATTGAGCACACAATGAACCAGAATGCGTGAAGTTCCAAACACAAATAAAACATGTTTAACTTTAGATGCTGGACAACACCAAACATTTGACAACACCGTGAAGTTCTGACAGATCATCACAGTCAGCTTTTATATCCGTCTCGGAAACTGGATTCTGAATTCGGGGCTTTTCGGCAAAACGTCGACTTTTTCCGGCAACTCAGACATCCTAGAACAAATAGAGAGCATGTTTTCTCTTTATGTCAGGGGGTTTTTGGATTTAGATTTTTTTTCATCTTCAACAAGTATAACATTTTCAACAACAAAGTAGCTAAACTAAAAAAAAAATAATAAAAAAAAAGACGGTAAAATGATAAACGAGTCGAATGAATTTGATGCTGAACAAAAAAAACGGACGAGCAGCTTTAATTAAAAACAAATTGCTTAGATACATATGACATTTTGCTTTTGACAAGTCTTGGTCTTTGAGTCGCTGCTTTGAAGTGAAACGTGTAAAATGCGGGTTTTTAAAAGCGCTGTTCTCCACAGCGGTTCAGGCGGGAGGGTGATGCGTTGCTGCCTGTAGTAACCGGTGACGCGGCGTGAGGCGGAAGAAGAAGAAGAGGAGGAGGAAGAGGGGGAGGAGGAGGCAGAAGAAGAGGCCACCGTCCTGTTTGAGTGGTTAGCTGCTGCTCAGTGGAGCCGCAGTGTTTCTTCTCACGGCTATGATTGACAGAGGCAGCAGAGCTTTCCACGGGCATGTCCGCGCACTCGCTCGGTTGTTATCGTAACCACGGGGAGACCCGCAGCATGGCGAGTCCAGAGAGAGCCCGCGGCTCCCGCACGAGAAGAACAGCGTGTGTCGGAGTCTTCAGGATGTTATTTATTGCTTTTATTCACGCCGCGCGGGCGGATAAACAAGGTTTGTAACTTAGCCGACTGTGTCCGCGTTAGCAGGCGCTAACTTCCGCAGGCATTTTCAGTGAAGTGCGGGTAAAGCTTAGCCTTACCTCCGCGGGCCAACTTTACCACGGCTAGCCCGCTCGCACTGAATTAATGGTTTTCCGTCATTGCCATGAACCAGGTTTAATGGCAGACTGTTTATTAGCACAGTTCACAATGAAAGAACCACCGACATGTTGGTTTGTAAGTGGCCTTTAAACGCGACGCTAGCTTCCTCGCTGGCTCTCCGCTGGCTCTCAGTCCTTCCATATAAGGCTAAGTTAAGCTAACTACATTTTGGAGAAGTCCGAAAAGGTGCGGAGCTGCGTCTTAGCACCACGGCTAACACTAGTTTTAGCTTAAAGCCGTCACTGTGACCTGAAAGCGCTGGAATGGAGACATGTCAGGGTGGAGAAATAGTCCTGGTAAGGCAGGGAGGTGACTTCCTCATACCGAGTCCAGTCTGAGGTGAGACACTCGGAAGTTTTATTTTGTAAACGTGGCTTCTCGGTTTGACACTTGACCCGCTCCCGGGTTCAGGTTGGGAATGTCGGACGGCTCGGCCCACAGGCTAAATTGGCCAGGTTGTTATTTGGCCAGCCGGGTTGCGGTCATGTCGTGTCAGGTCAGAGCCAGACGGACAGGTGACATCCACTGTCAACATCAGCTGTGGAAACTTTGAGACGTGCCCTGTTTACAGTGCTTCCACAATGAGGAGAAACCGCTCCCAGCCCGTCTGTGTTTGACTGCTTCAACTTTTTCATTACTTTTATGCCGCACTAAAGGCTGCAAATCCCCGGTTTTAAACTGTGGCACAAGTACAGCTGGTTATTGCACTTCGGGAGCCTTTAGAAAGGCTGTCAGTGTAAATGCATTAGCCATGATGTGAAGATATCAGGCGGCAAAAAGAGGATTTAAGCAGGTTGAACTTTGCTTCAATTGAAAATGCAGTGGAGAAAAATGTATTGCAGTGGCTCTCTGAAGTAAAAATTTTGGGTTTGGGAATAATGTCAAACCTAAAGCAGCCCTTTGCGCTAGCTCTAAAACTTTTAGGGAAGTCGTATCACATTTGTTTAACAAATTGCATCTTCAAAACTGTACAGAAACGATTTTCATGGCCATTTTGGATGCTGAGTTCTGTTTTGGCGAGGAACCGCCGACATCTCAGGAAGTCCAGCTGAAAGAACCAGCCATCAGCTTCTCCGACTTCACCTAACAACAAACGGACACGCTCCACACACTGTTGGGTTAAAATATCTTAAAACTGGTTTTAAGAAGAAAAACTATCTTTACATGTTGACTCACACCTTCTGAGGTGTGATTAAAAAAAACCAAAACACAGTCTTCTTTAATCCGAGATGCTGATAAATGCATTTCACCAACTGTCTTCAAACTTTGGTTTCTGCATTTTTACAATCATTAATATTTTGTTCATGGGCTTCTTTCATAAAAGTGTTTTATCTTTGCTCTCCTGAGGGTTTGTTGACCTCTGGAGGGTTTCAGTTCTAAGCCACATCGTGTCTCCATTCTTAGCGTAGGCTGGCATGAGGTTCTCACAGTATGATGACCTTAATTCAAAATACCAGTTTCACAATATTTACAAACATTTCAACATAAATTATTGTACTTAGGGAGAATACATTTCTAATTTTATTTATTACATGGGTTTGACACACAAATGTAGAAATGTAGAAATGAAAGCCACTTTTTTTTTTGCTGATTTTCTTTTTTTTTTTTTTTAAATACCTGATCTTAACTTGGAAAAGCTAAGTCAAGCAAACGCCCAGATCATTCACACACACTCTTGCTGCACTGTTTGTGTAACACAGTTACTAAGTAATGCCACGACAAATCTTTGGATCAGTGGATGAAATTGTGTAAACTGCACATTTTTAAAGTGTTAAAAAGTTACAAAAACATGATGTAACATACTCAGATTAAATGTCTTTCTTGTTTGGTAAATTGAATCTTTACAGGAAGGAAATGTTTCCTTTACTGTGTCAAAAGGTGGACACAGTAAAGACATCTGACCAGCAGAGTTTAAACTTCGGGCTTAATTTGAGGGAATCCCATCGCAGTTGAAATAAAAGATGTCCGCCTCTCTAAAGCCTTGTTGATAAGAGCGCCATTGTAAAGGATTTACTACCTTTTTCACAACCCGACACCTTATAACATCCAGAAATAGACGCGCGGCGCAGGCACGTCGTTCGGCGGGGCTGTCCTCAGTTCGTAACCTGTGGCTGAAGCCAAACGTTCCCCGGCTGTGAGCAGATATGGAGCACGAATCTTTCAAGAGAGCTTTAAATTACCTTCACGAGAAATTATAACTAGTGGCTCAAGGAGGTAGACGCACTGAGCGGAAAATGTTCTCATATGTCAATAGGGAAATGCGAGCAGTTTCACAAAGCTATTTTTACATGACATCTAATTCTGCTTTTCTCTAGAATTGTGGCCCAGTGTGCAGCTGTCGCCAGAGTTTGAAATTGGCATTTAAAAGCTGTGTCTTCTTCTATTTATATGTTCGGTTCTTTGCAATGCAAATAAGCTTTTTTTCAAAAAAAAAAAACGTCAACTGTTGCAGCACCATCAAATGACATCATGTTTTGTGCTTTTTTAATTAGTTTTTGTCAATGTAAAGTTTGATTTAATTGTTGGTAAATGTACTAAGATGAAAAGCTGCCCTTCTAGCTATGATGGTGGTGTAAATAAAGCTAATTGTTTTTGTTGTTTTTTACAGCATTCATTCAGTCAGACACAATTCTGGAGGTTCTACATTTTGGTGAGGGAAGCCTTTTACAGGTAAGGCCTTATGTTTCCATTCATCATCTGAATGTTAACAGAGGATTATCAACCTGATTAAGAAACACTAAGTTGGCATGCAATGCAGCTGGCAGAGCTTCTGACTAAATGATCATGTTTTCTTGATAATTCCTTTGTGATTTTTGTCTTGCAGGCAGAGTCTGACATTGATTTTAGTTTATATCATCAACAGAGGTATGACATGTTTCTCCTTTTGATTTCTAATGATGTGTTTAAGCTTGAAAACAAGAATTGGTTGCACAAGTTTAACATTTTTTAGCTTTTTCTATAATCCAAGCTGTCAGAATATTACAAAGAATATTAAATATTTACATGCATCCAATCTAGATCTGGAATAAATGTGCTTTAGCAAGTTGCACCTGTTGTATCGATTGCAAAACCAGTTCTGTTGTTTGTCTCGTTGGAAAACCTACTTATCTTTTAAAGTCTTACCTTTTGTTTTGAGGATAAGTTGATGAATTAGCTGTCGTCGTTTTGTATTTCATGCTACGGATGCAATATCACTGTGCACCTGACAGCAAAACAACCCCACAGCATGATCCTGTCACCACCTTACCTGACAGTCGGAGCGGTGTAACTTTTAAAAACATTGCCAACTATGTAGGCAGCCAAACTGGAAGGAGTCTGTCTTTTGAGGCTCAATGTGCTCTCGCATTACGGGTGAAACTGGCTTCCCATTAAGTTAACATTTGAACTGTATTGATATCTTTGATTAAAATGCGACAAAATTAGCAAAAAGGCTATTTTTCATCAGTTGCTCGTGGACAATAAGTTATTTGTCTTGCTAAAAACAAATGACACAAATTTTGTTAATAAATCAGTACAAACAGTAAATACAAAAATAAAAGAAGCTGTAACACAATTAATATAAACTGTATTTTAAGTTCATGTCCAATTTAATCCTTGTTTGTTCTTGCACTGCTTTTAATCATTCTACATTTCTTGTTTTAATAACTGAGAGATTTCATACAGTTAAATTAGTTTGAAATAAATAAAGCAAGTTAAGATTCAGGAAGAGGATGAGCTGCTTACAGAAACGTGTGGACGATGTTTGAAAGGTGGCAGAAAATCGACCAATTAAAATGAGCTCTCAGTGGAACAGGAAGAGTGGTCGGATATCCAGCCAGAAAGAGTTTTTTTTTTTTTTTAAAGGGTGTGTGTGTGTGCTTGTGCGCACATGCGTGTGCGTGAGAGAGACGCCTGCCGTACACTTGGCTATACCCCCGTTCTTATAATGCGACCAACATTGGAAAAATAGCTGCTGGTGTAGCTGGGCAGAGACGGGATACTTTTAATAGCGAGGTGCGACGGTATGGGGCAACTGGCAAGTCAAAATTGCGACAGAGTGAGCCGCAACCTTTCAGTCACCCGTCTGACCAAAGCGCACCGAGCTCTTCTCTCTTCTCCATTCGGGTCCAGGAGGGCAGAGCTGAATCGGCCCGCAGGATCTCTCCACCGTACTCAGTGTACACAAACATGGCAGTCAGTGAACAGCTTTGGAGAAGTTTGCCTTCTACTCACTGTCCTAACATCCCTCAGTCGTATGCTGTTTGAACTACAGTGAGTCTCTTTGCAGTTGGACCCTGCACTGATTTTTAGGTTTAGTTTTTTTTTTTTTTTTTGTCTTGCAGTGTGCATCTGTTATGATTTGTTATGATGGGGGTGTGTGTCCAACAGACAGAGCGGTGCTCAAACTTGAAAACAGCTCTCCATCATGGCTGGCAGGAAGCTTGTAAAAGTTAGCTGACTTGTGGCTTCATGCTTCTGTTTTGTGGTCTGCAGCAGTTGCAGTTACATGCACCCGACATGCAACATCTACACGTGTGTTTGCTCCATGTGCATGGAGGGTTTACTGTATGCAGAGATGTTAAAGTCCATGAAGTCATTATCTCTTGGAATCGTAGCGCGAGTGTTGACAGAGGTGTGTCAAAGGAGTGTTTTGAATTTTTTTTTTTTTTAAGGCTCACACTTCCTCTTTTACTTCATTGTGTTGAGCTCAGAAATCAGTTTGAAGCAGCATTTTCTCTTCCTCTGGAATGAACCTTCTTAACATACTATATGCATGTTTCCTTTTATGCATATTTTTTTACGCACAGGAAAAAAAGCACAAGGCTTATCAACCACTCCTTGATGTTATTGCCTAGTGGATGTAATAAACCTGCATCAGTTCAAACCTGCAGATGCGTGGGACTACTGTACTTGCATTAGCAAAAAAATATTTCCTTGGTGGATCGGGCACCAAAACTGGCTCCAGCCCAGGGGCCCAAACCCATGTAAGTCCGGCCCTGGTGAAGGCGTATGAATACTTTCGCACGGCCCTGCAGCTCACAGAGGAAGAGCCTCTGCTCTCTCATCTCTGTAGCGCTTAGAAAAATGTAGCCACTACAAGCTATTTTTCTTTTCTTTTTTTCTTTACTCCAAAAATATTGTCAGCAGTTGTTATATTAGTGGCACAAAGCGGGGACAGGCTCTGGGTGACAGTTCATCCCGTCACCTAGAGCTTGACACATTCTGTTTCCCCAGGGATGTAAACCCATCCCGCCTCGGAATATCCTGGCTATTGGAGCGCTGCGCTCCGGCTTTTGTCTGCTCTTGTGAGCAGAGGCTCGGTAGTAAAAGAAGGTGAAACGGATCTCCAGCAAATTGTCCGACTGCAGGGCGGCGTTAACGCAATTACGCGAGTTATATAAAGCGAGCGTGTTCCTTTGTAAGAACAATGTGAGACGGTATAATTAGGGTAGCACAGTTAGATTAAATATTTGCCTCGGATGGGGAATCTTAGTCACAGATGAATTAGTCATATATGTGGCAAGACAATCACGTGATGTTCAGCTGACTGCCACGTCTACCATCTCCAAACTTCCTTTTGCATGAGATTTACATAAAGGCTCACGTTTCTGTTGTGTGCTTCCTCCCTTCCTCTGCCCCCGGGGGGAGCCGCCCCTCTGTCTATTGTTTCGATACACCTGTCGCTGGACAAGTTCTGTGAGTTTTACAGCCGCAGAGCAAGTTTGTTTAGAGAAGCACCACAACCTGAAAGTGACACTGAAAGCTCCTTCTTTCGCACCCATCCTGCTACTTTTCTTTGTTTTTGTTGTCATTTTCCAAGTTTTGGGAAGACTTTGGACATATACATGGCATGCTGCGAATGGGAAGGGATCCCACTGTATTTTTTATGTCCTAAAAAAAGCAAAAACCAGGAGTTCATTGGTCATCTAGTCTCTCTAACTTTTGAACTAAACCCGAAGCATGAATATTGCTGTCACTTGCCTGCTCTTGCTGCTGTCACACCTTCCCGTCTCTTGCAGCACGTCCCCGCATCGAGGGAACTGCCGCCCTATACGATTTGAACCTCCAATGCTAGACTTTCATGAACAGTGAGTATATTTTTTTCTATCTTTGAAATATTAAACTTGTTAGTTTGGCATAGTTTGCTTCCTGTTTGTCGGGTTTGTTTTTATTCTGCAGGGTGTCTGTACGTCCTTTAAATTTATGTATCTAAAATGAAGGGATTGAAATGTCTTTAAATTCATTAAAAAAATATTGAAGTTGGCCTTAAATACTTCAGTCAGAGGTCTTAAATTTTTCCTGGCAGAACTTTTTAATCTTGCATATGTAAGTTTTGTTTCTCACTGGATTTTCTGTCTGGCAAAATTAGATGCTAATACATCCTTGGTAGCTAGCGAGGTAGCTTTTTTTTTTCTATCATGTGTAGGTGCGATTGTATCACCATTTTGCTGCACATTGTTTGTTTTTGCCACTGGTTCACTTCTGTTGAGGAACCATACAAGGCTACGCGCATTGTGTGCAAAAAACAAAAGGTTTATGCTGGACACTAGGGAGGATAAAGTCTTCAGAGAGAAACACAAACTTGCTGCTAACAGCCATAAACAGTCCCCAGAAATGCCAGTTTTTGCTATGCTTGGTTATAATACAGCAGTATCTCCCAACCATTCCTTACGTTTATATTTTTTCTGCCTTAGATTTAATCCAAGGTGATATTAAAACCGCTTTAAAGGCTTAAATTTAAATCAACATTAGTTCTCTAACATGTCCAGTAAAATCCTGTTTGCTTTGCAGTTAAAATGATCCAAACCCTTTTTTCTTGTTGATCTCTGGATTGCCCAGAAAACAAGAAGCTAACTCCACAGCCACTACATATCTTCAACTACTCACTAGATCACATTCTTGTCTGATTGTGGAATCATACATCAGCGTTCTTTAAAATATATTTCCTTGTTGAGGATTCAGGGAATTCGCTTGGAAAAACTCTGGTTTGTGTTCATTCACACACATATTTCATTCAGTCCACTTATCAGGTCTGAAAGTTTTCATCAAGGCCCAAGAGCAAAGGATGGAAAGATCCTGGAAGTTTGTCCATTTGACCTCCCATAATGACGTTCTGGGCACGGTCGGATTTCTGCCCAAGCTGAAAATGTCCTTGTCTGATTTCTGTGGGAGGGAAAGTGATTAAAACACCACAAGAGCTGAACTTGATTTTCATACTGTGCCATTTTCATATCAGCCGCTGGCTGCCTGACAGTTTGTAAATCAAGAGTCCATGGTGTGCTGTGAACGGCGTTTTAACAATCTGGAGCTAGTAACTCGGTGGAGTCGAATCCGGACTCCACAAGATGGTTGTGTTTCTTATTTTACTTTAAGTAGTTGACACAAAAGACCTCTTAAAGTTCAAACATGCAGACTCTATTTTAGAGTTTTGTTTTTCAGTCATCGCTATTTTTTTTCTGACAAAAAAAGATGCAATGACAAAAAAAAAAAAAGACATTTAGCACAATTGGACGACTAAAAAATGTAAAAGTAAAAAGAAAAATCCCAATTAGAGTAGCATGGTTGAGAATTTTCACACCCTGTGGGCAGAAATAATCTTGGTTGTTTTCTAGTGTTTATTCAGGCGCACTAGTTTCTGAAAGATGCTAATGTTTTTGTCTTTGTATTAACATGTTAGTGGGACCCTATTTTGTTAATAATAATTGACTGCTCTCTATGACAATATTCCCAGTACTTATGTGAGGAGAACTGATTAAAATCATCACTGGTAGGTTAAAACCTTGTAGAAACCAAGGATGTGAAAACTGCAGTCGGGTTTCAGTTCTTGTCCGTCTGAGCTTTGTTTTTCTCCACAGTGGTGATTTTTGAAAACCTGCACTTACACAAACCTTCTCGTCTTCCTTCACAGGCCGGTTGGAATGCCAAAAATGGAGAAAGTTTATTTACATAATCCTAGCTCAGAAGAAATTAGTTTGATATCAATATCAGCAACAACAGCACATTTCCATGCCTCCTTTTTTCAGAATAGGGTAAGTAGTCACCACTTTTTAAATCGATTTTTCTTTTCTTTTTTCTTTTTTGTCTTTTTTCTTGTTGTTGTGAATCTGATAAATGTAACAAGTTATTTGCTAAGGGAAGGAAAATGATCTGTTTATCTTCAGTCATGTTGTCTGATCACACTGTTACTTAATGCCTGCAGTTCAAACGCTGTTGCACCCAACTTGGTGAAGCGTTTAATTTTCTTTTTTGTTTTCCCTGTTTTGTTTGCTGTAAACTAGTGAGCACCATGGGTGTAGACACAGAGAAATGTGAGAAATGCTAATATGGGCCACGTGTGCTCATCGATGGGAATTGTAGTCCTGAACGGCCATTTGTGGCCCCTGGACTGATTTTGTGCAGCCTGCATCTTTTTTTTTGTTTTTGTTTTTTTCTTTCCCCCCAACAAAAGAATTGACTGATTTTCTCATTTAGCTAAAATCTTTGAACTTTATTTATTGTTTGGTAGATTAAGAAAAAGTCTCAGAAGATTAAAGTCAGAAATCTGGGGAAAAAATACATTTCTTTGCTTTCCCCTGAAAATGCTTGGACATCTCTTTCCAGAGCTTTCAGTGAAGGCAGGATGACAGGATGATGAGCTGTTTAACACACAATGGATGATTGAATAATGGTTGGAAGAAAAAAAAGCAGAAGCAAGTGACTCATGATTCAAGCTTTAAAGCTTAGCTCAAAGCGATACTCTGTGAATCATTGATGTTCTAATGCAATTTGTCCTTTTATTGTGTAACTGTTATGAAACAAGAGGAGACATACTTTCTCTGGCTTTGTCAACAGATCAGTGTGAATTGGTTCAATAGGAACTAGAAATCCAGAAACATGAAGTCCACACTCCAACAGCAGGTCAACATTTGTGTTATTTCCAATCCTCTCACTGTCATCTGCAGGGCTGTCAACACAATGTATGGAAAATAATCATAATTCATGGTGGATGGTAAAATGTTGCATATCCAATGACTTCACATCTTATTTTTGTCCTTATTGCTTTGCTTTTCTTTATTAGCAGCGTCAGCAGCAATACACTTCCTCATTGAGATAACACTGAGATATCAAAGATACTAAGAGGCATTTGTGGAAATCTGTAGTAGGAAGGAACACTTTTACATTTCTGCAAGCGTGTTCTCGATGAAGGGAAACAATTGATTTCTTGTGTCCACTTTGAGTCTTTGTTTTCTTTTTATCTTCAGTGACTTCTTCCCTGTAATTGTTTTATTTGTTGCAGTTTAGTCGCCAATAAAACTGGAAGACATTTGTGGTTGGAACGAGATGTTTTTGAGGGTTTCAAAAGAGAGAGGGAGAAGCTGGTTCAGTTTTCAGTGGTTTGCTGTTTGCCTCCCATGTAGTTTTTTCTTAAAATAGTGACATACCAAGCAGATGTTTCAGCTAAAATACTCTGGCTGTCTAGCAGTCTGGCGGCTCAGAAACACTCGCATGCTGCTGTTTTATTTTTTGAGGGGGTGGGGGTTGGCAGACGGGTGTTAAGAGACAAGTTGATGACGGCACAGATTAGGAGCAATAGGATTTTTATTGGACCACGATCAAAAATAGTTTATTTCAAGCGGAAGTTGTGAATGTCGAGTCGTCCAGGTCAGGGGTCAGCAACCTTAACAAGCCAAAGAAACGTTCCTGCCCCGAGTCCAGCTGAATAAAACTCGTTGAGAGCCACAAACGTCAAAGGAAGTTTTGAAGAAGAGCACGAGAAAACTTTCGATTTTGATCAGCATTTCCCACAGGAAACCACATTTCTGTTTCTATATTTAGACTTTAAAACCAATTCAAACTTGAAAAACTTAGCAGAAAGAAAGGGGGATGGATACATTTTCTTGGAAGTTGTTATAACTTTTTTTCTTAAAAAAAAAGCTTAGTTTTCAACTGAATGACACAAATCTAAAGAATATACTTGGGACTTTTAGTGGCATTCTGTCATAGAGGTTCAATGCAATTATTCCATGAAAAAAAAACTCTGAGAAACTGTCACTTTCAAATAATCTGCACTTTTAATAAAAAGTACGTCTTAAATAAGGCTAGTTTTGGGAAAAAAGTGTGTTTTTCCTTTTTAATGCAAGATTGAGGAAAAGGGGTAAAAAAAAAAAAAAACCCAAACAAAAGCCCTGCTAACGTCTGCACACTGCAGAACCAGAGATGTCTCCTTTAAGATGGATTTTGTGCCGTTTGGTGCACCGTATCTTAACACCATCAAACTTAAACATGATGTCGTTGTGAGAACTGACTTTGTAAATGACTCATTTTACTATAATTGCATCTTTTCTGGGAAACCTGCAGCAGAAACCCACAATCACCATCTGAAACCACGGCCACCACCGGCACGCTAAAGTTAGCTTGTAGCTATAAAGCTTTTACAGCGTCGACTGTTTTCATAGTGAATATTGTGTTGCCTTAGGTTATGATTTTGTGGGTTATTATTTCATCTGATGCATCAAGGATGATTTTTTTCTTTTTTTTAAATTTACGTATATCCTTCTGTTCTTCCTATAGATAATTCCACCTGGAGGGAACACATCTTTTGATGTCGTGTTTCTTGGTCGAGTTGTTGGAAATGTAGAAAACACTTTATTTATTAATACGTCACATCATGGAGTGTTTACATACCAGGTAAAAACAGAGCAACCTCTCACTAAGGTTAGTTTGTACTACGCCACTAATTCTGCCTCTCCGTCTCCTTCAGGTTTTCGGGGTCGGCGTCCCGAACCCCTACAGGCTGCGGCCCTTCATCGGGGCCCGGGTCCCTGTGAACAGCAGCTTCTCCCCTCTAATAAACATTCACAACCCATACAGTGAACCGCTGCAGGTAATTTAAAGAGATTCTTTCAAACGCTTTGAACTTTTTCACTTTGTGTCACTTTACACCCACAAACCTCAATGTGATCATTTGATCTATAAACCAGTTATTTTGATCTTTTGCACAATATAACTCAAGCGATTTGATATTTAAGTCGTTTTAGATTTCTACTCAAATCAATCTAATCGTAGACCAGAAGTGCACAAGTCCAGTCAACCAAATGATTGCTCGCTATCAGGCCTCTGCAGAGCTGGAAGTTGCTGAGTCAGTTGATTGAGGTGTGTCGGAGAAGGGCGGCATCTAAAAGTCGCAGGTTGGACTGGACTTGGGCAGCCCTGATATAGTCCAGCGGTGCCCAAAATCGGACCTGGAGGACCGGCGTCCTGCATGTTTTAGTTCTCTCCCTGGTTTAACGCACCTGGATCAAATGATGGCTCATTAGCAGAACATCGACATTATATGCATTTTGATTGATCCTTTTAAAATCAGGTGGTGGAGATGTACTCCAGTGGAGGAGATCTGCATTTAGAGCTTCCCACTGGCCAACAAGGAGGCACCGGAAAGCTTTGGGTGAGTCCTTCTTCTGGATGCAACTTTTTATTTTTTTACCAACTTTTTATCTCATTGGCGCCAACCTCCTCCGCCTTCCAGGAGATTCCTCCTTTCGAGACGAAGGGGGTGATGAGAGCCAGCTTCTCTTCGAGAGACGCGGACAACCACACGGCCTTCATCAGGATCAAAACCAACGCTCCAAATGAGGACCAGTTCATCATCCTCCCGGTTGAGGTGGAGGTCACCTCAGGTCCGCTTCTAAATCTTTAATCCAGAATTCATCCATCCACCTCCGGCATCACCATAACTCTTTGATCTTAATCACTATTCGCAGCTCCCGGTATATACTCCTCCACAGAAATGCTTGACTTTGGTACGCTTCGATCACAAGGTATGTAGAGTTACAGGAAAACGCTTTTTGCAATCACACAGATCCACATTTCTCACTTCCGATACCGATATCAGAGGTTAACACTGGCCAACAGCAATCCATTACAGAAAAACAGCTGAACCGACTCAACAGGTTTCTTCTTTTTTAAACTGAAGACATAAATGTACTGAATTATACATTTATTTAATAATGTTGCACAAGTACAGCATATTGAATACACCAACAGCTTCACGAGCATGGTCAAATATATATATAAAAATTTTTAATTTGTTCATTCAGTGCAATCAGGAGGAAAACAGCCAACGTAACATAAATACCTTGATCAATCATGTAACCTTTCAAATGATTCAGAAAGAGCAATTAGGATTCTAAATATAATGTAAATTAAATAATAAAACATGACGTTGCTCAGAGCACAAACCATAGAATTAGACTGAATAGATTCGCCCTGATGGATCAGGCACATCGCCACCGATACTCGATCTAGAATTTTTCTCAATATCTCTACCGATATTGATATCAGGATTACTCGTTGTAACACTGACTGTCTGCTTTCTTTCCCCAACACAGATCGTCCAAAACTCCTGAACCTCCATCTTTTAAATTCAGGAACAAAAGACGTTCCAATCACAGTTCGTATTCTCGTTGCTCCCATAAAATCTTCCTCCTTGAAGACTTGCAGTAAGTAACAAGTTTTTTGTTGTTTCTTCTTCTCCTCAGAGTGTTCGCACAACACCATCAAATGAAGCCGTCACCGTAGATTTTAAAGCGGTGACCCTCAAAGCCGGAGAGAGCAGATATACTAAAGTTGCAACCATTAGTTTTGATGGTGAGTGCGTATTTTTGTTTGCTTTTAAAGGCGGGAATGAACTCGTTTTTGAAAAGTAGGTAGGGCTAAGGGAAATGAAATTGCATGCATGACCGATTGTGTGAGGGCTCATGATTTCTCTGGCCGTCTGCATGCAACAGTTTCACTGACCACTTAAGGAAGTAGAGCATGATGTCAGTTTCCTGAAAAGTGATAAAAAATGTGCTTGGGTTTGGTTCCTTATGTTTAAAATGTTTTTTGTTGGGTTCTTTTTCATAGCCGCTTCAAAAAATGCTATATTTATGAAGGCGCCATTTTGAAAATAATACTTTCAGAGAGTTTTTGGTTCTTTTGGACAATTTTTTTCAAACTTTGACTGAGCTAGACTTAAAAAATTTTTTTTTTTTGCTATTTCACAACTTTCTCTTCTGGGGCCCTGTATCTTCTCACAGCAGGCTTATCCACCCTGTTTATCTTTGTTTTCATTGCAGCCTCAAAAGCAAGAAGATCATATCAGTTTTCTGGTAAAATAACAGTTAAAGCAAAAGAAAAGACTTATTCCAAGCTTGAAATCCCATACCAGGCAGACGTTTTAGAAGGGTGAGTTATTTCTTTAAGAAATATAGTGAACCTTTTTGTTTTTTGTGGAGCTTATTCCAATCTATTTATTTTTTCCCTAGCTACCTGGGCTTTGACCACACGGCTACGTTGTTTCACATCAGAGACAGCCCTGTCGACCCAGTGGACAGAGCCATTTTCCTCACAAACGCGTTCAGCTTCGCGATCCGGATACACAACGTGTCCCTGCCGGACGAGGCCAAAATCATGTTTAAAGTGAGTGCCGGCCGAGCTGCGGTTCTCCAGGAGCCGAGGGACAAATTGTCACGAGTTCTCTCTTCTGTGTCGCAGGTGCAAAACTTCAGCACGCCCATCCTCATCCCGCCGCACGAGTCCCGTTACATCTTCTCCCTCCTCTTCCGGGCAGTCCGACCCTCCATTCACATTGACAGCAATATCTTGCTGATCACAAACGCATCCAAGTTTCACCTGCCCGTCCGGGCTTACACAGGCTTCTTAGAGGTAGGAAGACCACATAGAAGCAGAGCGCAGCAGAGTTTCGACATTTATTAAATTAAACCCTGTGGATCCAAGCAGTGTTGAATGAACCTTGATGCATTTGTGGTGAAATTGGAGAAACACCAAGCCTATATATAGTGCATAAAGTATCTTTCTAAAGTATTCATGTCTCTTAAGCTTTAAGTTTTGTTATAACCAAACACTCTTTTGTTAAGATTTGCATGACAAGACAAGCATTTACTAAGAGCAACAGTGTGAAGGAAACGATTACGTTGTTTTTTAAATGTTTTACAACTGGAGTTCAGGTGGTCAGAGTCCATGGGAAGGTGGATATGGATATGGGTTTAATCTGGAAGAAAAACTTGCTAGAGACTGTAAATGAACTGATACTGGAGATGAAGTTAAGTTTATTTGTGTAGCACATTTCAGCAGCAAGAAAGTTCAAAGTCCTTTACACCATAAAAACATCGTATAGTATCTAATTGTTACACAACCAAATAAACATTACTTTTCGTCAAGTGCCATCATCAAGCAAGTGTCAAATATATTGATCAATATTCCATTGACTACTAATCAAAGGCAACTCTAAACAGATGGGTTTTAGAGGAACTCAGGTTGTTTTTCAGGAAGTTTTTTTTTTTTAGACTTATGTTAAACAAGTCTAAAAAAAAAAAAAGGAGACCTTACAGTTCTCTCAAATTATCTAAATATGAAAGCAGTAAAAACATAATTAAAATATGTCAAGTTTGCTTCTGGTTTGGGCCTTTAAAGTTAGTTTGATTGGATGGGGTTTGGACACAATGTCTGCGTTTTTACGACAAATGTCAGCAAGACTTTTGTTGATAATGTCGAAAAAGGACAATTTTGCACTTGCTGTATTTCTGTTATGGAAGAAATAAAATTAAGATCACAGGTGAGCACGTTTGTTCACGTGATAAGTCATTAAAACATGGCATGCCATCATCATCCTACCACTTCCTGTCATTTTCTGCTTGGCTTTGACGGTGGTACTGTCTGGTTGTTGATCATGTGATGCAGAATAAATGTTTCCATTGCAGTTTTGCAGAATAAACCAAAACTTTTCATCAAAACAACTACAGTTTTTCCAAAATTGCCATGCTTCCATTGAACAAATTTATTTTCGAAATGTCAAATTGCACAATTCTGCACACAATGTCTGTGGATTTTGTTCAGGCCTGTTCTCCTGTAAAGCGGTATGAATACTTTTGCAAAGCACTGTAATGAAATATAACAAATTGCTAAGAGTCTGTGCAAACATTATTGATCCAGTAAATGCGTAATTAGTTATGAATTTCCCTTGGCCATCTGTTCTTTTTTCGTCTCTCCCATTATGAGCCAGATTTGACTTCTGTTTACAATTAAAGGCTCAAAAAATATAGATTTGCATTATTATATAAATATTTCCACTAATTGGCCTTGTTTGTACCGTAACAAAAAAGAGAGCATACAATAGACCCCACAGTGTGACACTTTTATACAATATTTTAAACTGTTGTGAAATTGTGAATTCTAATTCATTTATAATTTTTTTCTTGAACAGCCCCTCGTCCTGCCCCCCAGTGTGAAGGAGAACGTCCTGGACTTTGGCGTCCGCAGCGCCACTGACACCAGCAGCATCATATTTGTGGTGGTCAACAGCAACCCCATCGAGGTGAGCAACCCCGTGACCTGCTGACGTAACGATTGCGACATTTTGCGGGTGTTTTTCCAACCAGGTATCCGCCTCCCTCCCCGGGCACAGGCTCCAGTTTTTGTGCTGAAGTTTGTTGTCCAACGTCCCGTTGTGTAAGACATGTCTAAATAAGCCTTTTAGATTTTCCTGCTTGTGCTTTTCTATACTACCAGCCCAGTGCAATCCGTGTCGCAACATATGGGTTTGTGCCAACATCCCCACTCCTGCACTACTCGCTGATAAGTTGCAAGGAACATGGAGTACATTCACGCATTGTTCTGCGAAACAAATCACTGAATCCCTCGTCCATAATCATTCGGTTCTGTGAATCGTGTCCCGCAGCTGGAGATAAAGTCCTGGCTGGTCACCGGAGACAGCCTCTTCATGGAGCTGCTGAAGACGGAGAAGGGGAACACGACAGCAGCCCTGAGTCGCCTGCAGGAGCTGCAAAACGCCTCAGCCTCGCATCACAAAACAGTGAGTTTCCTCAAACGTTGCCCCAAACGATATATCTGGAAGCTTCTGGAGGCTTTTCATTCCTTCACAGATTCCCTCTGGAATCAGTTTGGTTTGACCTCTTCTATTTGTTTTTTGAGATAAAGCGTTATTGATCCGATCAATAACAATACAAGCCATGCAAATTACAGGACCTTGCAACAGCAGTTTGACATTGTGACACATTGGAACCACAGGCATGAGTGAGTGATGGAGCAACACTAAGCAGTGCAGTAATTGTGAAGTGGAAGGAAGATGTCAAGTGCTTTAGAAATCTGTTTGCAAAAAAAAAACTGAAAAGTGCATTGTGTGCTTGTATTTAGCCTCTACCAGCTGTATGAGTCAATAAACTCCAGTGTTTAATGCTTGCTACATTTTTTTCAGTGGGATTTACTCCTTAATTTTGAGTAGGCCATTCTAACACATGATTATGTTATGACACAAATAACTCAGTTATGGCACTGATTGTATGTCACCATGGTAAATTGGAGCCATTTTAGATGGCAGGTGAGGGGAGTAGATTCCTCTCAAAAAACTCACATTTTGAGATTAATCTCAGAAATTCTATTAGAAAAACTCAAATTTCCGAACTCAAAAAGTCAAACATTTTTTGAGAGAAAAACTTAAGACAATTTGAGATTAATCTCAGAAATCTTCTACAAAAAAACTTAGAAATGTCTAATTTAAAAAAAAAGTTTAAAATTTGCTAGAAAAATTAACATTGAAGCTTCAAAAGTCAAAATCATAGAAATGTTTGAGTTTCAAAAGTCAAAAACTTTCCACTTTTGAAACAAAAAATTCCCAAAAGTTGAAAGTTTTCCACTTTTGAACTTTCCAGGATTTTTTGAGAAAATGTTCAAACTATTTGTTAGAAATTTGCTCCTTTTTTGTTCTGTCCTTTTTGGGACTAAGAAGCCATTTCTGTCATGTTTGCAATTTATTTTTAACATGTTGGACCTCGTGTGAAGTTTCAAGTCTTTTCAGGATATTAGCTAATATTAAACCTCAGATCTGTATCGGTATCGAAAGTGATCGATGCATCCCCACTCTTTATGTGCTGACTCCTACCTACATCCACTTCTTCTGAAGCTCCCTCAAATTCTTTAATAGATTTTTTGGAGACACTACAATCAGAGGTTTTTATTAACTGTAATCCATAATCATCAAATTTACAAGATATGGAGATAGAAAAATCAACTTGTTCTAATTTTTTGAGCTGTACTTTTCATGATTGCAATGTCATACAATGTGAGTATAAAACCTGTATGAAAACAGTGTAAAAGAAACAAAACAAGCAAATGGACTGACATGCATGTTACACAGCTGCAGTGGTGAGGCTGTTGTGACTGATAGACAGCACTGTGTTATCTGATAGCGGTGTTGGTCTGCTTCCTTTTGAGATGAACAACTTGTGACTACAGAAGTTCACTTCCACTGAAACTGCTTACTGTCAGCGCTGCAGTTTCTGCTATGCAAGAATTTGACACAATTCAAAGCACTGCTTTACTGGAATGGATTTCTTATTTTTCCTCTTAATGATTTGAATGTAACAATATTTAAGCCGGCGGTTTCCGCAGCTCAGTTTACAACAGCAGCTTCTGTTCTTGTGTTCAGTTGCCAGTGAGGGAGAGGATTGAAAATAAATGTGAAATTAAAAGATGTCAACATATTTCACCTGTAATGACTCTTGGTAAAAGTCCAGATGTATTTACTGCTTCAGTTGCTTTTTTTATGCAACAAATTATGAGAAAAGCCTGAAGTTACATTTATTTTTAATCTCCTGCATCAGTAAAACTACAGATAAGCTTTTAGCTGAGAAATAGTTTAGCCTTCCCAGGAACTGTGGTGCTACTGGACATGGTCCAGTAGGGATTTTTAACCAAAAGGTACAGCTTGTTCCTGTGGAAGATGAGAAAATAAATGGTTTCAGACCAATAAATTGAATTTTAAAAAAGTTACATGTTTTCTAAAAGTAGCCATGGTTGCGTTCTTGCGGAAAACTACTTCTGAGAAATGCTTATTAGTCTACAGTACTACCATGCACTAATGGAGGGGGATGCATTACATGTACACGTTTATGTGTGAACTATGCATCATTTCTGTCGATTTCACAATTTTGCACTACTTTTTTGTTGACCTAGTGCATCAAATTTCAATAAAATACAATGGAGATCGTCGTTTAAGGTGACAAAACGTGAAAAACGAGCAGAGGTGAAAAAAACCTTTGCAAGGCAAGATTGAAAACAATGAAAGTCTCTCTGTTGTTGTCACTCGTAAAAAAGGATTAAGAAGCCCAAACATTTCTGTCTTTAGTGCTGACTAAAGTGATGTGTAAATATTTTTTTAAATAACAACTTTTGTTACGTCACAAAAAGGAAAGATTACGCGATACAATGTCATAATCCTACCTCACTTTCCCAGAAAGAAATAATCATCCCTTCTTGTGTCTTCAGGTGATTCTAGCATCTGGCTATTATGCAGCTTTCAGAGTGACATTAGTCGCCAAGGCGCTCGAGGGCGTGTACGATGGAGCCATTCACATCACAACAGATTATGAGGTTGGTTGTTTTTATTTTAGATTTTTAGGGAGAAAATGGCAGCTTAAGTCATCTCTCAAGTTCTCTTTATTCTGTTTTTTTTTTTATGGTTTCAGATATTGACAATCCCAGTCAAAGCTCTGATCGCAGTGGGGACATTAAACAGCTCACCCAGGCACATCGTGTTGCCACCTTCGTTTCCAGTGAGTAACAGTCAGGATTTCTCGCAGGTTTGACTCACAAAAAGGGTACGCCTGAAAAGATTAGTCGCATTAATTGTGATTAATTGAAATAATCATCAACTAATTTAGTAATCGATTAATCGGTAACTGGCGTTTAGGCTACAGAAAAAGTCCTTTTGTGATATGCTTTTCCGTCATGTTGTGCTTGAACTCATTCACAAAAATTGTGAATAAGTTCCTTTTTTTTTTAAATCAAACATTTTGCTTGATTTAAGAAAACGGGCTACAACAATTAATCGGACGAATCGGGATGAAATCGATTTTGAAGCTGCCGACAATTCAACAAATTAAACAAGAGCAGCAAGTAAACTGAAACCGCACAAAAATATAAGCAATTTGCCCTTGAGATTAAAATAAACCCTTCTTTGTCTGTAAATACAATCACGTTTTGCTATGAATTTAATTAGTAAAAAAAATACAATCAGCTCAGTCCTACGCTGTATTGATGAGTTGAGCAGAAAGAACCGAGATTTTCACATGTTGTAATTGTTTTTTAGCTGCAGATTTATAATTTGATACTACTAATTAAATGTTCACTAAAGGAGTGCTGTTACTGCATTTTAAGCAGTTAAATGCTTTTTTGTTTTATAAGAAAAGGTTGAATTGTTTACTTGCATATTCTAATGTATTTCTACTATTATGTAGTAAATGCTTAAGTGGCTAAATGAAAGATCGGCAGAATGTGACAATTTTAAATCTGATTTATCAATTAATTGTCAGAAGAATCAATCAAATAATCGATTACTAAAATGATTTTTTCAGCCCTACAGTAGGTTTTGGCTGTGTGATGCGAGTCCCGTATCTTCCATTGTTCCCTCAGGGAAAAGTTGTTCACCAAAGCTTCAACATCCAGAGCTCCTTCACACAAAAAGTCCGGCTGCAGCAGATCCAGTCACTGACGGAGGACATCAGGTTTTATTACAAGCGTCTGCGCAACAACAAAGATGAGCTGGAGCCAAGACGAAAATCCAAGGTAGAAAATACTCCTCGGGATTTGAAATTGATTCTTTCATTGTTGTTGTTGCTGCTGTGGACGTAAACCTATTTTTAAGTTTACGTCCAAAAGTTATTTATTTATTTTTTTCCCATGTTTTCCAGGTGGCAAATATTTATTTTGACGCCAGCTTGCAGTGTGGTGATCACTGTTATGTGGGCCTGCCATTTGTGCTTAAATGTAAGTTTGGTGTGTTTGTGTGGCGTTCAAAGCTCACACAACTGACGCTCAGATAGATCGGCTTTCTGTCTCCATGGGGAAGCGGGATCATGTTGGCATCACTCATGCTGCGCAGTGATTTAAAAAGCGAAAGTGTCACTTTATTTTCCTGCTTGTAGTAACTACTGCTGGTAGGGATTTATATCTGTAGATCTGGCTAAAATGCACTTAACTTGGTGACTGAATGTAAATCAGAGCTCCAGTTTATTACGTCTGTCCTCTACGACCTTTCCTAAGCTTTTAATTTATCTTGGGTTTTACACATTCTGTATTTATCTTTAATGAGTTTTCTCGTCCTTTAGCAAATGTTAGCCTTTTTTTTCCAAGTGTAACTCTGTTTCTCTTCTTTTTTTCATCTCGCAGCTGAATCCAAGCCCCACGGTCTGGTGTTGCAGGAGGATATCTGGGATGCTGACGTAGACCTTTATCAGAAACTCCTCAAACGATGGAAGGAGATCAAAGAGCGCTCAGGACACAAGTAATCATCTTTTCTGTCCCTCTTGGATGTTGCGAAGTTTGTCGGTCATTGTTGCGACTTAAAATTGCTGATTATGTGGCCCTGGGTTTTTTGTTTTGTTTTGTTCTTTTATTTAGTTGCAATTGAAGTTGCAAATTTTGTTATAAGCTTTATTTCTGCTAAAACATTGTTTAAAAAAAAAAAGAGTTGGAGTTGCTGCACATATTTTTTTAAACAAAGTAGACAAGTCTTTAGCATGGTTAATGTTTAAAATGAAAATACATTTTTAAGTCCCTTCTTCAGGGTGTGTGCATATACTTATACTTTGTTTCCCCCTGAAGAATCGAAGCCATCTTCGAAGTCAACACAGACCTCCAGAAGAACATCGAAGCTAAAGTCACGGCCCATTTGACCTGGCCTTCACTCGTCAACTCCTCACAGAGAATCATGTTCCCCCTGACAAGCACAAACAGCTCCTCTGTGAGTTGAAGCCCTCCGTTTCATGACACATATGGAGGATTATCTTTTAGTGTATTTGATCTGAAGGAAGCTTATGTTTCTGTTACAATGCAGGACGAAGAGGTGATCCTGCAGAACCCTGCAGACGTCCCCGTCTACGTCCAAGTTCTCCCACTGGCGCTTCTTCCCAACCCTTCTGTGTTTTCTGGAAAGCTGGCCGACAGGTGACTAATCCTTTCAACCCTACAGGATCTATTCTCTGACCATTTCTCCAACTTGTTGTCTGTGCTCTAAACGTTCAGGTTGCCATTGGGAAATTTGTCCAGTATCAACATTGACACAAGCACATTCGAGTTCCAGGTTCACAGAAACCAAGTGAGCGCTGCATGATCTACTGGTTTCCCTCCTGCTAATCGTAGCACTGCTGAGGCAGCATGAGAAAGCTGTTAGCAGCTAACAGCCTCTCTTGTTTGTGTGGCAGACGTCCCTAATAAAGAGCAGCTCAGGGTTTGTCGAAGGCTCAACCAGACCCTTTGTCTACAACCTCATGCTGCTGCCTGGCGAAGTGAAGTCATTCAGCGTGAGGTTCACGCCCGTCAGAAATCACAGCGTCTCTTCCCTTCTCATAGTCAGGTAACCATATCTACTGAAGTCCAGAGAGCTGTAGCCTCACTGCATACAGTGGCATGTTTATCCTCTGGATGCTTTGGGAATGCGTTCAGGAACAACCTGACGGTGATCGACACGATCGTGCTCCACGGACGCGGCACGACGGAGAGCCTGAAGGTGGCGGGGAAGCCTCCGGGGCAGGGCAGCTCGCTGAGGTTCAAGATGACGGAGGCGCTGCTGAAAGACTGCACAGAAAGTACGTCCGGGTCTCTGGGAGTGAAGCTGAGAGAGAGTTACATGGCATCTGACACTGTGGAACAACTGACCCTTTACCTGCCCTGCTGAGTGTGTAATGCAAGTTACAAGCTTCAAAGTCTCTTGGACTTATTTACAAAAATTCTGAAATGGTTCCTTCTGAAAAAATCTGAAATATGTTTTCCCCATATTTCACTTCAGTTAAGAAAACTGGGGCTGAAATAATTGATTATTAGGATAATCGTCAATTAATTCAATAGTCAATTAGTTGTTTGGTGGAGTATATAAATTGGGGAAAAAGGGACATCTGCTCAAAGTACTGAAAATAGACATTTTGCATTTAAGATAAAAAAAAAACCTTCTTGTCTGTAATCATGTTCTACCGAGACTCTTTTAGTGGCATAATTTTAGCTTCGCCTGGTTCAAATTCTATAAATGAATAAAAAATAAATATTAATCAGGTTTTGCTTTCCAATTATTATTAGTAGTAGTTTTTTAATCCAATTGTAAGAAAAATAGAATAATCGATTATGAAAATGACGATTAGTTAAAACAAATATTAGTGACTATAGGCAATATGACAAGGACTTATTTTTTCTAAGTTTGTGAAAAGTACTTTGTGTGTAAATGTGTTGTGAATTTGCCCAAACGAAAGTCCCTTTGAATGAAACTGAGCTCATAATTTTCATGAATGTTTAAACACGGTATTTAAAAAAAGAACTGCTCAGTTACACATCGACCGCGACTTACAAAAGTTTTCAAAGCATTCCCACAGCATGATTCTGCCGTCACCTTCCGTTCTTATACAATGTTAGAAATACACAAGCAGCATCCCCCACCGGTTTCACAGTGGGGGATGCTGCATTCAGGATGCTTGGTTAAATCGGACAATATGTGGAAAAGTTCAAGCGGTAGTGTGAGTAGTTCTGCAGTAACTCAATATAAATGTTGTCATAGCGAAACGGCAGGTGGCCCGGGACTTGAGGAGCGTCAGCAGACATGCGTCTCTTTTCACGCACGTTTGATCAAATACAAAGAATGAAAGCAGATAATGTGCTAAAGACACACAATCTAACACTTATGAGTCATTAATATCTTATCTGTGTTGATAAATTCACTAAACATTTTTTTAGTCAGTATTATTCTGACGGTTAATTTTAATCAGGTTTAAAAAAAAATGTGAAATGTGGCACTTTCTCCAGATTTTTTATTCAGCCTTTCGTACACAATATTTGAAATAAAAAATACTTCTGCTTTCTGCTTAGGGATCAGTTATTTTTTAATTAACCAATTAATAATCGGATAGCAAAAAGTAATTAATGGGATTTTTTTTTTTTTTTTTTTATTGACAGGATTTAAACCAGGTGAAGCTAAAACTATTGACCTTGAGCAGTTTTGGGAAAATGTAATTTACAGACAGAGATTTTTCATCCTAAATACAAAACTCTTCTTTCACCAAATAGCCTTTTTTTGGAGTCTGTATACTGTACTAAAAATTAATTACTAAATTAGTTGATGGTTATTATAATATCTCATCCCGATTATCCGTTTCAGCTCTATTTAAAGTGAAATACGGGGAAAGAGATGGCCTTTTCCCAATCTATGGCTGAACAATGTGTCACAAATGCCCTTTTTAAAATTCCAGTTAACAACTAATCGATTACTAAATTAGCTGACAATCATGTCAGTAATCAATTAATCATGCTTAATTGTTTCTTCCCTATTATAAAACCAACCAAGGTCAGAGGCTTTTATATCAACTTTAAATATGTGGTTTGAATTTAAAAGGGCAACAAAGCTGTTAAAAGCTTTGTTGCTTTTAACACCTTTGTTGCTTTTAAACTACCAAACTACCTGATCTTTGCCTCTGAGATGCATATCTAGCTGAACACAGTGAACCTGGAGAGCTTGAGGCGCCTTCATCGTTGTCCAGGCGTTTTCTCCCTTCACACAAGGAGCCGCCTGAGTAGTCTCTGCCCTATGGCGAGTTTGGCAGGTTTCTAACAAAGGGAAAGCACCTGACTGGGCCGGCCTGGTTTTTAGCCAATCAGAGCAAACTGGGTTGGTTGAAAAACAAACACCAACTTTTGAGTCAGAAAGTGACGCGGAGGAAGGGCAAACGTGTGATGGAAAAACACTGTTTCTTTAGCTCTAAAGCAATTAATTAGCCTTGGCTCGTTCCCACAGAGAGTTGGAATAAAACAGCTTTTTCTTTTTTTCACTTTGTTTTATTTTTATTAACCTTCGATTCGTTCCTTGTTCCAGAAATAAAAGTTAAGGAGCCAAACTTTACTCTCAAGAGAACCTTCAGAGTGGAGAACACTGGCCTGCTCCCGATCACCATCAAATCGGCAGAAATCAACGGCCAGGCTTGCGAAGGATATGGATTCAAAGTTGTCAACTGTCAGGAGTTCGCACTTAAGCCAAATGCTTCAAAAGACATCATCATTCTGTGAGTGATCAAAACTGTTTGTCTTACTCTTACACTGGCAAAAAAGAAAAAATAATCTATTTTTTTAAGTTATTAATATTTTACTTTACATCTTATCAGCCAGTTTTGTTGTGGTCTATTTCAAACAGATTGCATTATATTGATGAGGTTTTATGCAGACCACTGAACTCTAATTGTCTTTTTAACAATCATTTTGACCAATCTATGTGGGTAAACGGGTGTAATGATAATAATGGATGTTTAATTAAAGTCTCTGCTTCTGGTATGTTCATCATGTCCTGCACGCCTTGTTTCCAGCAATTAGTTTCCAAATTAAAGGGCCATATGTACTAAACACATAATTTAAAAACTGTTAAATCAATAATCGCAAGCGTACTGATTTTACCCATGATGACACATGCATCAAACTCAAGGCGCAGGGGCCAAATCCGGCCCGCAGTATGATTTTTCACATGGACCTCTACACTCCAGACATCAAATCTGTCAGCCCCACCAGTTTGTCATGATTCCACAATTGTGGAAATTCACGGGAAATCAATAAACCCCTGCATTCTTTCACTCTAATACGTAACCCTGACCTTATTGGAAATTTTCCGCAAGAAATGATTGAAAACATCCCATTTAAGTGATCGCTAACTCCCACCTGTGGTTGGTGGAATTTCTTACTTTCATTTCACTTCTTCCTCTCCATCACTTGATGAAGTTACTGTCTGCGATCGAGTCGGCGATTAACAAAGTCTCATTTAAGCCTGTCGCAATTAATTAATTAATCGCATGCTAAGTTCGAACGAGCTCAATAATTTCCATATTTTTAAAGGGCAGTTTTGTTAAGACTTCATAATCCATCTTTTTAATGTGTGTGGTTTCTGTTTCCATTTTATTTCTTTTTTGCTCGTTTTACTTTGAATATTTAAAATATCTGTTCCGTACAAAATTTAAGTTTATTGCTCTTTGAGGGGTTAAAGGTACATCATCACACCTTTTATTAAGATATTATTCGAAAATGCTCTCAAAACAACAATATTTTAGTTTATCGCCATAGTTATTTGGAAAATTTGTCATACAGCAAAATTGATCATGTCAAAATTTAACGTCATAAATTAGGGCAGATATTGCATATTTCTTTGCAAATATTTCTAAATTAGCTCCACAAAATCAGAAATTTTTGTGAAGAAATCAAAAAAAACAATCCTGGAAGGACAATGTGAGAAACCTTTTAATATTTAATTTTAAGCAAAAGCTCTTCATTAAAAATGTAGCCGCTCTAATGAATTTTATCAATTCATTCTGGCACAAGCAGCCCTTTAAGAACATTCATGATCCTGATGAGGCTCAAAATGAAAATGAGTTTGACAGTAAAACCAAAACGCTGCATCTAAGCAGTTGCATTATACCATTTGTTGACGTTGCCGCGGCGACTCCATTTCATTCTGAAAGCGAAGAAATGTGGATACGTCTGAATAGCCAGGAGAGAGCGACACATGGCTCAGTTCGCCGTCGTGCGTAGCCTGACGGGATGCAGACGGATGAGTTTCGGTTCCGTCTCTGCTTCAGGTTTACACCCGACTTCACCTCGTCCCGAGTGATCCGGGAGCTGAGACTGGTGACCCGGGGCGGCTCGGAGTTCGTGTTCGTCCTGAACGCCTCTCTGCCCTACCACATGCTGGCCGCCTGCGCTGAAGCCCTGCCCCGACCCAGCTGGGAGCTCGAGCTCTACATCATAGTGTCCGTCGTCATGAGGTGAGGGCGACTCCGTCTGCGTCAGATGACTTTTACTTTGAGCCTTTGCAGACGCCTCATGGTTTCCCCACCCCCCCATCTCTTTTCTTTCCAGCTCCATGTTTCTGTTGGTGATAGTCGCCGCCTACCTGGAGGCGCAGAGCATCTGGGAGCCTTTCAAGAGACGCGTCTCGGTGGAGTCCAACTCCAGCATGGAGACGGGGAAGCCGTTTAGCTTCATGAAAATTGTCCCAATTCACAGAGATTTAAAGTAAGTGACGGGGGGGGAAAATGTCTTTGATTCACTATTTTATATTTTATCAATAAAAGAAAAAAATCTCACAAATCCAAATCGTACTCTTGTAATACCCAATCTCAGCTGCAGCTGCAGGATTTCATGCATCCAAGCAGGAGCTGTTCCTTTGAAGAGAATATCTCCAGGCATGACTGGGTGATTTAGATGCATATTTCTGTGGGTCAGGCGGTGCAGTTTGGCTCCCAAAGAGAAACGGGTGTGTCCCCATGTCTACAAAGAACACTGATTATAGACTCATTACTGTCCACACCCTCTCAGATGTGGACAATGATGTCCTGCAACACTCAGATATCCTGGCCTGTTACTGCTACAAGCATTAAACTCACTTGAGTCCACAAAATGTACAAGAAGTTAAATGCAGTAAAAAGAAATCTGACCTGTACAACTGTATCTTATGGGCAGTGTATAGATGGAGGAGAAGAAAAGGGAGTGAATTTCTGCCAAAAAACTCAGAAATTTCTTAGGAACAACCAAGGAAATGTCGCAGTTTGAAAATCGACAATTTGCTGGAAAAATCTTTGAAATTTGAGTTTCGTCTCAGAACCTACATAGAGAAAACAAGAACATTTCTGAGTTTCACAAGTCTAAAATTTGAGATAATTTCGCAAACTTAGTTTTTTCCAGCAAATGTTTGACTTTTGAAACCCAGAAGTTTCCTTGCATTATTCTATAAAATTTTTAATATCTCAAAATTTCTGTTTTTTGTTGGAAATATGCCATTTCTTTTACTCATTAAACTGTTTGTTTTATTTTATATGTACAATATAAAATAAAACTTTGTTGTAGATCTGTGATTTAGACCTTAAAAATGTCATAAATTCAATCACAGTTTGTGTTTTAAGGCCTCTTGAACGTAGAAAAAACCTCCTGTGGACTCTGGGTTGTGGTTTAGTGCTTAACCACGGTGACCATATCTGGTACTGGTACCTATCGGCAGTCATTGAGGTGATTTGTATATATTATCACAAAGTAAAGCTTGACTCGGTCAAATTAAGCTTCTTATCTGCATTAATTTGCATTCTGGTCGGTGTGTCATGAAGAAGCGTGTTTCAAGTGCTCCTTTGGATCGACTTCTGGTCATTTTCATGTTCAGCTTTTAAACTACTAAAATGCAACCTGATAATTTGGAAGCAGTTCTTCTTTAAAACTTCTGCATCGCTTTGCAGAAGTGTTCGCATCCCTTATAACTAAAACCTTTACTGCGTTTTACTGGGATTTTTCTAAAAGCAGTGCATAATCGTATGATTTAGAGTCTTCACTCCTTTACTTGATTATTATTTCAATCATCGATTAAACGTTTCAACTAATCTGATTTCTCTGTTCCCCTCTGGTTTAGTGACTACAGCGACTCATCCCAGAACTCCAGGGGGTTTTACCCATCCAGCAACGGCACGGCGAGGGTCGGAGGTCGACAGAGCAGCCGGAACTTACCGGAACCCGACAGCCAAGACAAGAGGCCCAGGATGCCCTTCAGCCGCCCGTCTGTGCCAGCGGCTCCATCTCAGCTGCCCAAAGCCAGCTCCGTCTCCAGCCAGGACGGCCCGCCGGCCCCCTGCCAGCTGGTCAATCGGAAGGCTCGCAACGTCAAACAGCTGGACCTCCAGGGTCAAAGTTCACCTGGGTCGTCATTGCAGGAGGATCCAGAATACTCCAGCCTCATAGGAGCCATGGACAACGACCTCGATCGCCCAGAGTCGCTGGCCGCCGAGGCTCTACAGGACCAGAGCTCTCGATCCGTTCAAAGCAAAGGTACCGTCTTCTCGATGCGATTCGATGTCAGCCGGCTCAGCTCGGTTAAAAACCGCGGTTGTTTTATCTCCAGGGTTAGAATCCAAAGGGAAGCAGCGTTCAAAAATAAAAGTGCCAAGAAAGAAGGAAGAAAAGGAGAAAAAGCCCAGATTAAAGACTCAGGGAGACGAGCTGAAAGACAACCTGGCAGACAACGACGACAGCTCCTCCACCACCACAGAGACCTCAAACCCAGACGTGGAGACGAACCTCAAAGAGGTACGTGAGAAAAACACAAACTTACCAAGGATTTGGATTGTCTGATTTCTGCTGTGAATATCTTAGTGGACTTGAAACAAGACAGAAGACTTACAGGTAACTTTTCAGCAAAATATATGAGCTTGTTTAAGTAAATAATCCTTTAATATTGATTTTAAGAAGAACTAGTTTCACTGGCAGATAATTTTATATATAACAAGACATTTTTCCATGTTATAAGTAAAATAATCTGCTAGTGAAATTCGCACGACTCCTTAGTCGGTACACTGGGAAAAGGACTAAATTAAAATATTTTAACTAGAAATTAGTTGGGATTTTTTCATTGGAGTACTATAATACAGTTTCAATCGCAGAGTGAATATTTTCATAAATCCACTTAAATGCATAATTTCTGACAGGAACCAGTGAAAAAGAAAGGGAGGACGACAACTCCTGGGAAGACAAAAGAGGAAACTTCACATTTCTCAAGCAAACCCAAAGAAAGAAAACAAGAAGCTGCAAAGAAAGAGACTCAAACAGAGAAATCCAGGTTTGATTTATTTTTTTCTTTTACTAAAATGAGTTCGCTTTCGTTGGTTCATTCTTGACAAATCTTTATCGCTGCAGTTCTCTGGAGCTTCCATACGTAACGCCGCTGGAAAACAAGCAGCGCCGGAGCTTCGCATCCAAAGCTCTTCACCCCCTCATCTCAAAGACGAGACCGGCGCAGAAACAAAGACGTGCGTTCGGAGCGTTCGCATTCTGCTCCCGGTTTCCTTTGGGATTAGTTTGGTGACCCGTTTTCGTTTCTTTGACAGTAGACGGGAAGCCGGACGAGGGACGGCCCATGCTTTTAGCCAAGCTGTCGTCGAGCTCTTCCGTCCCAGAGCTGGGCCACAGCAGCAGCTCAGAGGGAGAGAAGGACTACGCTCCTCCCGAGTGGGACATCCCTCTTCCTATCAACAGCATGCGTGAGCGCACACTATAAACTGTCCTGATCCTTCCTGGAGTCGGTCCAAGTTCCAAATCATTCACCGCTTTTCTTCCCTTGTTTTTTTTTTCCCATGTTCAGAAGCAGACAGCCTCCAGCAGATCTCCCTGCAGACGTTAAACGCAGATCCTTTCCTGAAGCGGTCGTCCACCGCGGGGACCAGCTCCCCTCCGCCCACCTCGCCCAGCTTACTGTCCCGAGGCACCTACAGCAGCGTGCTGAACAGCACCAGGTCCGTGGCCTTCTGCGTTTGTGCAGTAAATCATTCATCTTTGTCCATATTCCGCTAATGTGGGCTAAAACAAAACATTTTGCATTGACAGGGTTTCCAATAAGAAATGCAATTAAAATCGCACGTGAATAAGCTTGTTTATGAGATAAGTCATTCCACATCATGGTGGCGACGGATGTAAACGGTTATATGAGATATATTGATAATTCAGCCATGATACTGGGGCTCATCATCTGAGGAGACGTTACTGTCTGATTCAGGCATCGAAGCCACAAACCTCATACTTGGTGGCGGCTACATGAAATTATAGTGGATGATTTTTCATGAGAGCTATGGATTTAACACATTCAAAACGCACAACTTTTTCTGAGAAAGCTACACGTTATATGAAAAAAAAACATCGCCCTCCTACTCCCTGTCGCCTTCTTTGTCGTTTCTGCCAGTAGTAACATCCAGTTGTAGATCATGTGACTTTTATGTGGAAAAAGGTGCTTCCATTGCAGTTTTGCAAAATACATATTTTCCGAAAAACCATCATCCTCGCGAAGAATGGTAACAAAAAGCGCAACTTTTTGTTGCCATGTTTCCATTAGGCACGTTTATTTTCACAATTTCAATTTGCTCAGTTTTATGATTCATGGAAACACAGCTACTAACATCATCTAATCATCACATAGAAACTGCATTTAATCACACTTTTGAATTAGCGGATCATTATTGATGCGCTTCTAAAAGAAACCTTGGAGAAAATAGCAAAAACTAACATTTCCCACAATATCAAAGGTTTTGTTTTTCATTTACCATAAATAACTGAAATTTATTGAGATCGAAATCAATCAGAACTCTTACTACTAGAAATTTCCCAATATATGAAAGCTCCTCGAATGGCCTAGTCAAAGGCCAGACCTAAACTAACAGACGAGAGTTGGTGGCAAGACGTAAAACCTTATGTTCAGGGATGTTCTCCATAAAATCAGACTGAGCTTCAACGATGTTTGTAAAGAAGGAAAAAAAAGTCACTGTAGATGTAAAAATGGCTCCAGGAAAACGTTTTAAGTGACCTAAACAAAGAAAGAGAAAAGACGTCAGAAACAAAGCCCAGCTTTATGTGGCACACAAAGCAGCGTTCTGCAGAAAGACAAACCCACACTGAAGCCTCACTGACCACTTCCTGTATTAGCAGACTTGTATTTCTGTGTTGCCACATCCTGATGCATCAGTCTGGCTTCTGAAGAAGCCATTTCATCCACTTTGACGAATGTGGTTTCCACGCACATTATCTCCTCCTCAGCTCCAACCCCTTTTACTTGTTGCTTTCTCTTTAATAACTGGTAGTGAGAGGGAGAGATGAGCGTATTGACTTGGTTCACAAACCGCTAATGGTGTCTGATAACTTGGTCGTTTCCTAAAGTTTTCTCTGTGCGCCTGGTTGCTTTTTGTGCTTTCCACACGCTGCCTTTTCATTCGACGCCATCTGCAAATACGGTGGTTACTTTGAGAACGTTTGATTCATTCAGATAATCACGTTTTCTGCACAATTAAATGTGAATAGAATGGGATGAAACGGGTCGATGTGCACGAACAAATGAACCCCATCATAATCCCTTGATGGGCAGACGCATACTTTTATATTTGAAAATTACTTTTATATTTGAAAATTATTTCATTACTATTTTTTGATGCATCTAGGCTTTGGGATTTTACGACACACTGCTTTATGAATATGCTGGATTAGTTTGATCATTCTTCTAAAGTCTTGCCTTTGTTTTGTGTCCCCAGTGAGCTGAACCAGAAAAAGGCCCCGGGAAATAAGCCGTCTGCTGGAGCGCCACTCCCAGGCAAGAACGGCAACCCCACCTTCGCCGCCGTCGCCGCAGGTTACGACAAAAGCCCAGGTGAGTTTGCAGCGAGCGCGGTAACTCAACCCCGACAGCAGCTGCGCTTCCGTTACAAATGTTGGAAAATCCACAATTGCGCCGTTTCCAATAACGAAGAAATTAAATGAAAATCACACATGACCCTTGTATTTGGAAGCGGCTACGCATATATGCAGAGTTTTTACAGAACAGCAACAGATTCCACCATTTTGAATGACAAACTCAACTTTTGATGGATCGTGTGCTG
Organism: Poeciliopsis prolifica; assembly: GCF_027474105.1. Lineage (NCBI taxonomy): Eukaryota > Metazoa > Chordata > Actinopteri > Cyprinodontiformes > Poeciliidae > Poeciliopsis > Poeciliopsis prolifica. Next base: position 23,947,657 of record NW_026562377.1, read on the forward strand.
CTGCGATGCCAGTGCTGCTTTATACAAACCGGTTTGATGCTCAACGGTTTTTTGTGTGCGTGAAAAACGTGTTTTTTGGGGGGGGGAGGGTCTCATTTTGAGCGTTTCCACTAATTGAATCTATGATTGAAGGCATTGCCTCAGCAGTAAGGTTGACTGTTCTCTACAGGCGGTTCCGGCCTGGGAAAAGGCGACAACCAAGCCAAGACTCTGGCCAACATGATGTCAGTGGAAAGCGACAGCTCAGACAGGTATGGAGGAAAAAACAAACAAACACACATTCAGTCAGAAGCATCTATTCACCATTCCTAATTTTCTTCTTCCCTTTTCTCCCTTTCCTCCTGAAGTTCTGGATTATGGAGTCCGATTGACACGGCCAGCAGTCCAAACTACAAATCTGACAACTCTTTCTCTGCTTTCGGACCCAACAGCTCCTTCAACCTGACGCAGGGTACGTCACACGCCTGATCCCGAGCCAGTACCAGGATGTTGCCTAACATGGTTAGCCAGCCAAAGTCACGCTATGCGTTCTCGTGTTTCTGCTTTAGTTTTCAGTGGGATGAATCTCCCAAAGCCTTCAGAACCTAAGCCGAGCTGGCCCGAGTTCACCCCGGCCATCTGGGACATGCCCAGCAGCGACTCCCTGCACTCCTGGCCCAGCAGCTCCGGCTCGCCCACCGCCCCGACGGCCGTAAGCTCCCCGCCCTGCGGCGCTTTCCGTCACCGTCGTGGCTCGCTCTGTTCAGTGACTCCATTGTTTTTGTTCCGTTGTTTCTGCCACAGTCCTTCCTGGGAAGCACTTGCAGCCCGTGGTCTGCCACCACGCCCTTCAGCAACTCCATCTGGTCAACGGGCGCCGATTCCACGCTGCACTCATACTCTCCGTCGACCGGTTCGCCTGCTCTGACCACTCTGGTGAGCGGCGCCGCCGCCCCGTCGCAGTCGCCAACGACTCCCTCGGAGATGAGCAGGACCTTCAACCCCTGGAGCGCGTGGCTTCCGACCCTGAGCAGGCGCAGCTCCGAGCCCTGGCCCACCTCCTCTGATACCGGCAACTAAGCAGCAGCTGGCGAAAGTTACCTGTACGCTAAACGAGTCTTTTACTATGAGAAGCCCCGCCCCCTCCTCCAGACAGCAACGTCCCGGGGAGCCATGGATGAGCGCCACGTTTATTTCTCTGCAGCTTTTTTATTCCTGAGGGCAGGGATGCTAACTTTTTATTTGGGTTTGTTTTAACAGGAGACCCCTGAAATAAGCGCACTGTAAAAACACAATGTTCTGATTTCTATTGCAACTATCTTTGTATACTTGGAATACAAAAAAACAACAACTTATAAGTAACTTTTCAGCAAGATGAGTTAAGTTTTGAGCCAATCATTTCTTAATATTGAAGAAATCTTGCTGAGAAGTTGCTTGTAAGTTAGTTTTTTCTTATTTCAAGCGTACCGAGATATTTGCACTAGAAACCAGATGAAAATGTTTTTGCAGTGTGCAGATGGCATAGAAAGGCTATTAATGCTGCATTCCTTCTCAGAAACGTGGCAGAACCGCTCAAGGTTTAGTATTAAGTAACTTATTTGAAGCCACATTTCAGCTCAGTTCTTATTGGTTTCTTAATTTAAAAAAGAAAAGAGGTTTGTTTCAGAGGCCAAAACTTAGATTCATTCACATCGGGATCATTGCACTTTGCTTTTTATTCAGCAGAAGGGATCTTTAAAAAAATAAATAAATCTAAAATTGGATTAGTATTGGATATTTTGGTTGTTTTCTATACCCATCCCATAAAAGTTTTAGGAACATTTATGTTGTCCATTTTCAAAGTGGAATTATTTGGTCTAGAGATCAAGTAAAACTAAATTCCTCAGTTTGGGGTTTGAACTGTATTCTTGTCGCCTTTGTTTGTCTGCAAATTTAATTAAAGGATTTCAGCAGAAAATCTGGGTTTTCCTCTTGATTCTTTTTTTTTTTTTTTTGTAGTGTGTCCATTCATTTGCTGTGAATTGGCACCAAATAGATAAACTAAATTGAATTTTTTTGTACAAAGAATTTTCTTAGAATAACAGGAATATGTTCATAATGTGATCATCCACCTCGAGCATCACAAGTACAGCTTTGGAAACAGTTTTTAAATGTTTTGTCGATTACAAATCTGACAAATCATCAGCACAAATGATCACACCACGGATATGAATAAATTAAAAACTTTTTTAAAAAAGCTGACAATGGATCAAATTTTCTTCACCTTTATCAGACGTCAGTGATTACAGGAACACAGAGACATCTCTTACTGGTTCACGTTTTTTTTTACCCAGGCTGAATAAAGTCATTGAGGACAACTCTATTTTTTTATTGTATTTCTTTTTGTTATTCGACTTTTTGACTAGTTTCGCTTATAAATTCCAAGTTTTGAAATCGTTCTCAAACCGTGGCTGATCCGATTAGCAATGTTGGACCGCTGTCATTTTGAACAGAACTAGAGGAGTGCTAACTTCTCTGCAGACCCCACACATCCTGGACACAAGCTTCTTAAACCTTTTACCTTCAGGTCGGCAGTCATTGCAGAAACCAGCCAGTTTCTTCCCCCAATCTGTCTTTTATGAACGTGATGAACACCTCGCAGCCAGAGCAGTCTGCAACTCCGAAATATTATCTTTTTAAACTTTGTACGCGAAACCAAAGTCAATTCCTTGTTTATGAACAGAAACAGAAGATTTATCCTCTCAAATAAACAAAAACGGAGCAACAATTGCATTTCATTTTCCATCAGTACTTTTATGTGCATTTAAGTGCATTTATTTGATCATAATCAGTTCTTTGTGTTTTTGTAGAATAAGGTGGGAAGAATTGATGATGCATTGAATTCCTGAAGGCATGTCCCATTCCTCTGGGATATTTTAATAAGTCCTTTAAGCACTTGAGGGCAGAGTAACCCATCAGCCTTGCTCTGGTTATGAGGAAACATCTTTAGATTTTTGCTTATGAAATACTGTCTGGAATCTGGCCTGGTGCTGCCAGGGTGCAGCTGTAGGTTCTGTGCTGTTCCTCTTCCTCAAAGAGATAAAAACATGTCAGCATAAATGATGCAACAATTCATGCTTCGGCTGCAGCGCTACCGGGTGTCTGCTGCCCTCTGCTGGAGCACTGAGGAAAAACTACACCTCTTGGAATCACTTGTAGAAGAACTTGGATACAATTTAACATCTAGAACTGATTTTTATTTATTTATTAATTTTTACATGTGATTTAAATCCTTATGTTATATTTAAGACACTTGGAATTTTTTTTTTAAATAAAGTGTCCAACACCAGAGTTTTTTAAATGAAATGGCTTTAACAAGTAATTCTAAGAATAACATGGCAGATTAAGACTGTAAAAAAATATTTTTTAAGGGTGATTATTTTCACTGAAATATTATATTTTGTTTAACTAGAAATAGGAAACGCAACATTTTGTCTTTCAAGGTGACCCATGTTTGTTTTAGGTTTTCAGCGTATTTCCCTGTATGAAACGGTCCCGCAATTATTTACAAACCTACAAATATGACACAAAATGAGCATTCGCTGTGGTAATGATTGGGCCTTCATGTGCAGGACCTTGTTGCATTGGTCCAAACTCTGACCCAGACGATGATGGTACACAAAGAAAAAAAAAAAAAAAACTATTTTTTTATCCTTGTAAATTTTGAAGGCATTGTCAGCAGAAAAACAAACCTTGCGGCAGAACAGGTCACTTCCTCCGCGGTTGTTTGAGGGAGTCCATTAGGAGCCGACCAAACTTCTCCACGTCACATTTAGTCATGACCCTCACAGCGTGGCTCTTCTTCAGAGACTCGGTGCGGTCCAGCACCAACATGCCGCGGCTCATGGAGCCCTGCAGCTCCACGCGCACCGGGCACTCAACGCTCTCCAGCACCGTGCTGCCGTCCACGCAGGCCGCCATGGCGTAGGAGTCGTAAGAGACGAAGCCAGGCCCGAAGTGCACGTCTCTCTTTTTCTTCATGGCTTCTTTGGAGTAGGCCCAGCACTTTGACGTCACCGTCTTCATGAAGCGGGCCGCCGGGGAGTCCTGGTTGACCAGTTCTTCAAAGAACTCCTGTGAAACAACGGGTCACATGACGGGTCACACGACTGCGCTTTAAATGCAGGTTGAAAAGAGAGGAGTACATTTCTGCCAAAAAAAACCCCCCAAAAACTGTGGCATTTTTAGATAAAAGTTAGGAATGTTCCAAATGATTCCAAATGTCAAAAGTTTGAGAGAAAAACAAATTTTTATATTAATCACAGAAATATTAATCTGTGATTAATTTCAACATTTGAGTTTCAAAAGTAGATTTTTTTGTTTTTGGGGCAGAAATGTACTCCTTTTCAAATCTATATACCCATAATATACCATCGTTACATCATCATCCAGTCTAGTTTTCATTTGCAATACCTCGCAAATATGCCCCTTGAACTTTTCTTATTTATGGCAAAGGAAACACTTATGGAGCGTAAAATCGTTTAACAAGACATTCTTTGACCAGCCTACCCAAGTCAGGGCATTTCTGCCTGAGTATTCCCATGTAGCGAGGTAAGTAGGGCAGACGAAGTCTTCTAGAACAATGTATGCTGACTCTGGATCCATTGCAAAGTTGAACTCTGCACAGACGGTCGCGTTCCCCTTCCCTGCAGTGACAGAAAGCAGCGTTTTGAGGCCAGTCGTCTCACACGTGGCTGCATTTGGACTCCTGCTCCCCTACCCTCCATGTTTCCTCCCATGATGAAGAGCTCTCTGAGCTTTTGGGGAAAACGTGGATCCAGTCTGACGGCCAGCGCCAGGTTGGTGAGCGGGCCCAGGGCCACCAAGGAGACCTGTGGGGGTTCAGGGTTTAGAAGCGCCAGAGTAGCCCACACACAGAGAAAAATACCGGGACTTCTCACCTGATTCTCATATTTAGACGCCAGTCTGATCATGGCATCGACAGCGTGCTCCTGCTGAATTTTCTCCTTCCACTGAGGATCTTTGTCCTCTATCACATCCCCAAGTCCGTCACCTCCAAAGTGGTCACTGAATGGGCTACTGAGTCCAACAAGAGGACCTGCACTGCCTTGAAACACTGGAATCTGCAGGAAAGGACGGGAAATGGAAAGCCATCAGAACTCTAAACCTTTAATCTGAAACATTGGACTGTAATTCTTCTTCAGGTTCTGCTCCGGCAGACGTACTCCCTGCCGCTCGCAGACAGAGAGAACCCGTAAAACGTTCTGACACACGTTCTCCACCGAGGCGTTCCCAAACACGCAGGTCACGGCCAGGACCTCCAGGTTGGGCGCCGCCAAGGCCATCATTACGGCCTGAGCGTCGTCGATGCCGCAGTCTGTGTCGATGATCACCAACTTGTTTGCCATGGTTCACCTTGTTGCGATCCTGGACACACAAAACATAGCAAGAACTAAATCAGTGGGGGGGTTGGCTCCAGTGGCCTTCATTTGAAAGTAGTTCGACAGGAAAGAGGGCAAGGAGAGGGAGTCGAAAACATGCAGCAAATGTCCCTGGGCTGGAAATCGATCCTGCGACTCCTGCCATGAGGACTAAGGCCTCCATTCGTGGATCATTCGTGGTGTGGTGCTGCGCCACCACAGCTCCCCCCAAATTGGTGTCATTTTTCAAAGTTTATCTTAAAGGTGTAAACATGAAGCAAACATTCATGGAAAGGAAAGAATTCTAGGTTTTATGTAATCGTTGTCAAATTAAGTCTAAACAATTATGCAAACATCAGCAGTTGCCTGGGAGGGTCAAGATGCTAGGGGCATCATAAAATAATTTATGGACACACAACTCTGTATGTACTACAGACGAAGGTACCTATACTTGAAAAAGCACTCTGTCATGGGATGCACTATGCCAAGTTCATTTATCATATAACACTTATGGCGCATTCAGACCAGCCATGTTTAATCCGCTTTCATAGAACTCTAGTTTGTTTGCTGAGAAAGTCCGGTTTGTGAATGCGAAGTGAATTTCTGACGTGGCCTCTGATCGGCTGAAAATATAAATCTCAGTTCGGTTGAAGTGAACTCTGGTTTTGAATGCGTGTGTGGACAGGAGCGCGTTCCACAGACAGGATGCGGACCACAGCAACCTGGGCATTCCGGTATAGCACTAAACTCATGTTTAGTGCCATGAGTCTAGTGCTATAGCTCCTTTACCAAAGACAGAAAAGAAACCCACAGGCTGCTGAAAATCTGACACCACTCCATTTACAATGTCTTCTTCTGAGGTTCTTCTGTCATTTCCTTCAGTGGTTCTTGGTGCAACGCCACCGCCTGCGAGGAGGTGCCCACATCTCGGCAAACACATGGTAGATTTAGATTTAAATCTAGATTTAGATTTAAATCGACCATTTAACTGTTTCAACTGACAGTGACAGGAAATGCATCAACCTTTATTTTTAGTCCATTATCTCGCCAAAGAAGTTTTGACTCAACAGTTTAAGAGCTTAAAACTTTCCTAGATCTCTGAGGCCTTGAAGGTCACTGAAGAGTGCACTGTCTGATAAAACATTAAACCACAAGTGTAGTCTTTTTGGTTACGCAGCTAATGTTTGATCCCAGTGTTGGAATGATTTTCTGCACAGGCACACTAAGATGTCACACCTACTAATTTACAATTTCCTGATAAAATCCTTACAGATGAAAGAGAACATGATACACATTGTCACTTTACATTACATTACGTTTCCTTGCAAAAGCATCCATCGAAAGTCTTCATGTATTTATGCGCCCATAAATATCCACATATTTTAGATGTAGACTAACAAACCACCACATAACTGAAAGGTAGCAAGAAAATGACTGAATGCATTATTTCCCACTTTTTGTCTAATAAAAATCAAGTGTTTTGTGTGAAAATGTCTACTGCATTTTATTCTGACTAATCTTGAAAAGTTACTTTATTTCTAAATAAATTGGGATCTATGCATTGTTTTTCCTTTCAATAACATACATTTCAGTTTATGGTTGTATGTTAACAAAAATGGACGAGAAGTCCAGATGCATAATTGTAAGCAGAACCCAGTCTCTGAGAGCTCTCACAAATTATGATTTGCTGTGCCGCAGCTTGAAAATGTTAATAAACTTAGCATTTTGCCAATTTGAAGTTGTTTGAGGAAGTATAATACGTTCTATCCTATACCAACACTGTTTAAGAAGTATTGCCAGTAAACACCTGACTTACCTCAGTGCATGTATGGTCTAAACACCCACTTGAGTTCTGTCTTGTGATTGGTTTAAAAATGTGGAACCGCTGCAACACGAGCGGATGGCGGGGAGTGAGAATCGACCACAGTGACGTGCAAATACCACCTTTTTTAAATTCAACGTGATGAAAAATTCATATTATTCAAACGAAAAAGTCTTGAGATGTTAGATAGATGTGCGTGTATTATTCCTGTCCCACGTATTCTTAATTTTATTCAGAGATACTTGTCCGGCTCCCCCCACCATTTTGTCTGTAGAATGGTACGGTCCTGGGAGCCTGCTCCGGAGGAAGATACGGGTCAGCGGGGCGAAGTAACAGGATTCTCAGCGTTAATTGTTTACGGTGGCGGACTTATTGCTTGGTAAATGTCAATGTAAAATGGCGAACACTTAGCTGACCTCCGGGGTCCCTAGAAACAGCCGAGGGAACAAAAAGCCCACCACGCCTGACGAGAGGGTATTGGTTTTGCCAGCTAACTCCAGAGTAGGAGGGATGTAGCTGCGCTCGTTCAGCTGCGGCTTCACAGGTGACATGATGTTTAGTTAATGTTTAATAGCCGCACAGCTACACCAGCCGGGCTAGTCGGGCTCTTTCTCTCGTTTCCTAATCCGCGACTTGGGTTAAAGGTGACGTATTGTTAAATTGTTGTCATTATATTGCTTTGCTGTGCGATAAACAACCGGGTCGGGTCTGTTTTCATGTGTTGAAAGTAACCTCAGCGTGAGGAGTCTGACACATCACCTCCATCTTTCCTCCAGCTTTGCTCTGTTGTCCCCAGAGGAGACGCCCTCATTCTCGTTCGCCTCCGTCCTCCGTCGCCTGCACGCCTGCATCCTCCGATGCCGAACACGTCAGAAGGTCAAGGAGCGAATCTCCCCCGGCCCGCGGAGCGGTCGGAGCTGCAGAGGCCCGCGGATGGGGAGGAGGAGGAGGACCACGGGCTGATCGGCTCTCTGGCCCGGGACGCCGCGAGGCTGAGGCGGGCTTCGAGTGCTGAGCTGCACCTACAGTGGACCTGCCCGGTCACGCACTCCCGGGAAAAGTTCTACACGGTCTGCTCCGACTACGCTTTGCTCAACCAGGCGGCCTCCGTGTACTGCTGCCCGCCGAAGGTGGCCAGGAACAAGCAGGAGGACGGGGCCCCGCTCGGGAAGCCCAAAGCCTCCTCGGACTTCAGCGGCGGTCACACTGGAGGGGGTCCCGTGGGGTCGGACGGGGACTGCGACGTGGATGAGATGTCCTCCGGCCACGCTAAGCCTCTTCTGGCCTGGGAGATTGACACAGCGGACTTTAATACTGTATTCACTAGGAAAATAAGAACCAGTAAGCTTACCATCATTGTCTACTTTAATTGGCTGTATGGTCGTTAAGCTAGTTAAACAACTTCCATATCAACTCTATTCTTACTGGACAGTGTGTGATCCAGTAATCTTGTGCCCTATTTTTTTCAGGCAATGGGAAGAAATGCAGCTCTAAGAAGATGAGGGCCTCAGACAGACCCAGCAGGAATCTGCAGGATGTTCCTGTTCATGCATCACTGGAGGAGATCAAACAGAGGAAAGTGCTGGACCTCAGAAGATGGTAACATTGAACTCTGTTCCTTTGTTGTCTTAGCAGAAAACTTGCAGATCCTGTTACGGTCTTTAAAATGTATCACATTGTGCCAATTTATAGGAGAAATATTATGTAAAATCAACTTCTTTTTTTTTTTTTTTTTTAGCTCCACATCATTATAATGTTTTTCCTTCATCCAAAACATAACTGGAGTGTTTATCTTGGTTCTTTCAAGCATGTGTGAGAAATCCTTTGATTTCCATGACTTCTGCTCAGCTGTGAAAAACACCTGATTGGGCCTAGCTCCGCCTTTGAGACGCAGCTCCTCCTCCCAGCTGCAGTTTCCTCACTCCGATCCTTCAGACTAGCCAGCAGAGACATGTTGTGACGACTTCCTGAAGGCGGAGTCTCAGAAAGAGCAGAGGTTTTTAAAGTGACAGAGGCCTAATTTCAAGGCGTTAACATTTCTTTGAAATCATATTTGATATGTACAGCATTTTATAACAACTGAAGTTAACACAGTTACTTGATTGTTCTATGAAATGGCACCATGTGCCTGAAAAATGCACAAAACTTCCTCCTTAAAGCCTCCAACGTTGTGATATTTTGGTGGAATTTGATGCGACAGACCAACAAAAATTGGTGAAGAGGAGAAAATCTGATGCATGGTTCTCAAAAATCCTTTGCAAATAAAACATCTGAAAAAATATTGTATGTATTCAGCTATTCTGAGACAAAACCAGCTGAAAGTCTTTGTTTGGGATGTCTCTACCAGCCTGGAGACTGAAATCTTTTGCCTGTTTTGCTGATCATGATGCTGCTGCCGCCACCATGTATCATAATGTGATAGTATTTTCTTGGTGATATGCACCGTTGAACATCGATGTGATGCAAAATTACCTTAGAGTTTCTTCAAGCCCCAACATTTAAAAATATAAAACCATAAAGCAGCATTGGTTTTGCAGCTACTACCCTGCGACCTTTCATGGAAACAGACGGGAGGCCGATTTCATTTTGCAGGAGACAAAAAAAAGCTTCATTTGCATAATTTCCTAGAAACCTTAAAGCAGGTTTATGAGAATCATTAGTGCTGACAGGGGTCAGAGGTGTGAACCGCAGGTCAGAATTTGAGCCGCTCTACCTGCTTCGTGTGAGACGACGTCTCTCCGTGATGTTAACCCTTTACGTCTCTGTTCCTGCAGGTACTGCATCAGCCGGCCGCAGTACAAGACGTCTTGTGGCATCTCCTCTCTGGTGTCCTGTTGGAACTTCCTGTACAGCACTCTGGGTGCAGGAAGGTGAGCGGCTTGAGTCGCTCCGGTCTCGTTTAGTGTTAGACTCCTGAATCCCGTCCGTACTTTCAATATCTAATCAAGTCAGCTTTGCATCAAGAAGACCCGAATTATGCTCAGATGCATTTTTAGAACCCAGACCTGCCGATTCCAATTTTTTTTGTAGTGAGTGCGCTAAATTGACCGAAAAAGTCACTAATCTGGCAAACAGCGGGGTGACTGCTAATCCAAGACCAAGTCTGTGGGCAGAGACACTGTCACATCTTGACTCAGGAAGCCTTGAATCTACGCAAAATTAAAATGAAGACTATGGACCATCAGGGTTAGTCCTGAGTTCAAACAATAAGACAACAACATCGGCATGCTGTTGTTAAATGCTCCTCCGTGAGCCTAGCTCTTTATCCTGTTGAACCAATATGGAGGGCATAAAAGCAGGAGTAAGAAGAACCTTAAACTGCTTGAAAACCAAACTACTTGTAACCAAATCCAGCCATGTCACTGTGAAGTATAGAGATCTCTTTTGGGCAGTGATGATTGACGCTAGACGATAAATTATGGGGGTTTTCTTTCTGGGTCATGACATTTCCATTGAGTTAACAGTTGGAACTACTCAGCAGCATCAATCCAAAGTAAAGCGATTTCGGTTGTATGTGAAAAAGAAATAATAGGGGAATCCATTCAGGTAGAAACTTTTTAGAATATTTCACTCATTTTTCGTTGGTCCTGGTCAGTATGTACTTGTTAGGTGAATGCCAAGTTTACTCGATCTTGAGAAAGCTGCGCCTCACAAGCTGCCTGGTTGTGTAAGCAATATGGAGTTGTACTTGCTGAATATGAAAGTTTTATGTGTGAAAACAGTCAACTCCGTTTAACGTACTGTTCGTTATTTGCTTGGCCAGCCTTTCACCCATCTCTCAGGAGGAGGCGCTGCATATTCTGGGCTTCCAGCCGCCTTTCGAAGACATCAAGTTCGGCCCCTTCACTGGGAATGCCACGTTGATGCGGTACACAAATGGTTTCCCTGCTAGTTTTTAGCAAAAGAAAAGTATGTATTAGACCTTCTTAAACGGTCCCCAACTCCTCCTTACAGGTGGTTCAGGCAACTCAACGACAATTTCCGAGTGCGAGGTTGCTCCTACATTTTGTACAAACCTCACGGTAAACACAAGACGGCTGGAGAAACGGGTGAGTCTCCCGCCTGCGGATACCTGCTGGAGGAGTGGTGTTGGAGGAGTAACAGCTGCTCTCTGCTCTGTAGCTGAAGGTGCGCTGTTGAAGCTGACCCAAGGCTTGAAGGATGAGTCCATGGCCTACATTTACCACTGTCAGAACCATTACTTCTGCCCAGTGGGCTTCGAGGCTACGCCACTGAAAGCGGCAAAGGCCTACAGGTTGGTCATGTGACTCTTCATCTTGTAGAAGAATGCCATCACTTAAAGCTTCTCTGAGTCCAAGATCCACCCAAAGACCTTTGGTCAACATCCTCATAAGAGACTGACTGCTTGTCTCCTGTGTGAAGGGGTCCTCTGCCCACAAATGAAATGGAGCACTGGATCTTAATCGGCGAGCCCAGTAGGAAACATCCAGCGATCCACTGTAAAAAGTAGGTTTCTCTTCGGTTCAGTAGGGAAATGTAACCATCTCTGTTGCTGAGCTGCTGATCAGGACCTTCTCTGTGCAGGTGGATGGACATTGTGACCGACCTCAACACGCAGAATCCAGAGTACCTGGACATCCGCCACACAGAGAGGGGACTGCAGCACCGCAAGACCAAAAAGGTTCCTGTCCTAACGCTTGACACATTTTCATTCCTGCAGTGGCTGGATAAGTCGGGATATTGCGAATGATTTTAGTTATTATTCGTAATATCAGATCTGTATTAGTATTGAAAGTATTTTTCTCTCTTTCATCCTTCCTTCATGACTTCTTTCCTGCCTGTTTGACATCCTGTCCTACTTCCTGCCTTCATGTCCAACTTGCTTGACTCTTCCTTCCCACCTAATTTCCTTTCCCCCTTTTTTCCTTCCTGTGTCTTTCCTTCCTTCTTTCCCTTTTCCTTTTATTTGCTACTATGCTCCCTTCGTTTCTTCCTTCCTTTCTTTGTTTCTATCCTTTTTTCCTTCCTTCCATCCTACTTTCCTTTCTTTTTTGCCTTGTCTTCCTTATTTCTTTATTTCCTGCTTTACTTTCTTCCTATCCTATTTTGTTCTTTTCTTCTTTTTGACCATTTTTTCTGTTACCACTGTTTTTTTATTTTTTGTTGAGCATAGGCCTCCTTTTCAGTCACCATAATCTTTGGTTCTTCCTATACTAAAATGAGTTTGCTTGTTTTAAATCAAACTTTAATAGCCAATAATAACAGAGGTACGATGTAGGAGCCCTGCTGCGTTCTGCATTGAAGTGATGTCTCTCTGAACACCGTGTGTGACAGGTGGGCGGTAACCTGCACTGCATCATGGCCTTCCAGAGGGTGAACTGGCAGAAGCTCGGCCCGTGGGCTCTAAACCTGGAGAATCTGCGCCACGACTTCCAGCAGCCGGCCTCGGACCGAGCCCAGGGCAGCGTGGCCGACGACTCGGAGGAGAGGACGCCGTCCAAGCGTCTGGCCCAGCTGGGGCGCTCGCAGAGCATGGGGAGTCAGAAGGACACCTGCAGCTGGAAACGGCTGTCCAACACCACAGAATACAGACAGAGGAGCTCCCCAGAGAGCGACCTGGAGGAGGACATCACAGACTGAGACGCTTCCTGTGGACATGCAGGAGCGGGACGTCATGACAACCTACGACGAAACCCAGAGCTGGCGATTCTAAAGGATAGGCCCCCTAAAAAACCTTGCAAAGTGTTGGTTCAACTCATTAACAGTTTTTGTTTGTAGTTTTTGGAAATATTTAAATAGAGTTTAAAGGCTTTTGTTGGTGTTGGGCATTCCTTTGACCTCATCACATCGAAAATCCCTTTTCCTGTCTTGTGTCCCCACAAGCGCAAACAGTCCCCGAAGCTGTGACTTTATATTTCCGGTTTCGGGAGTGGCGCAAAGGCTACAGCAGCTTCAAAATATATGTTTCCACTATTTTATCGTAGCACTGCCAAAGGATTTCCTTGATTTCCACAAGGAAATGAAGGGAAGGAGGTGAACCAAGACTTCTCCAGCCACTGGAAGAAGACAAATTCCAGTCCGAATAGAAGCCCAACCGGTTGGAAAATCACATCCAAACTTTTTTTCAATCAGCTTTGGAACTTGCACTGACATCAACACTCTTCAGAGTGAAAGGTATTACTGAATGAAGACTCAATCTTAACTGTTGATGGATGGGAAATACAGATGCCAACACGGTCAGCTTTTGCAACATTCATAAAAAATAAGGACAAATTATGAGGAGGAAAGAATTTACTACAACAGTGTATTAGGGCTATTGTATATGGAGAGAGAAAAGAACATGTCAGGAGTTTTCAGAGTAATGTCAGAAATGTTCTTGAAAGATGAGGAAATTTCTGAATTCTAAATGTCAAAACTTTGAGAGAAAAAACACAAATTTTGAGATTAATCTCAGAACATTTATAGAAAAAACAAGGAAAATTCTGAGTTTGAAAAGCCAAACATTTTCCACTTTTTGAAACTCAAAATTTCCAAGTTTTTTTCTAGGAAATTTAAAACTTAATTTTTTTTTTAAAGAAAAAATCTGAGATTACTCTGAAATGTCTTTTTCCCATCTACAATGAAAAGTGTTTGGTAAAGTTTCAGAAGTAAACACCGAGTTGCATCAACACTTGTGAAGGTTTAAAAACTTACTTTAAACCCTAGTCTCTTTTTTTTTTTGTTTTTTTTTTTTAGTTCAATCACCCCTGAATGCAAAATGCCTACATTCACCACTGCTGCTCTTAGCCATCATCTCTTTCGTGGACACATAGGGAGATGTTCCAGGTCTTTCTCTTCACCTCAACCCAGCCGCAGTGGTACTGTTGGCTTCATATCGAGCCAGTTCTGCCTAGAAAACGCACAACAGCATTACCCACAATCCCGTTTGGTTCAGAAATGACGCACCAACAGGGTTTATTGTACAACGGAAATGTCTCCCTCCTGGTTCGCAGTGGTTTAGTTCAGTGGAAATGGCGTCGTCAAAGTGTTGTGAAAATGGCCAGTGTTCTGTGATTCGTGAAATCCTCTGGTAACAGATATGTGGATCATCATGTGTTTTTTTTTTTTTTTTTTTTTTTTTTAAGAGATATGACATATGTGTCACATCTCTTTAAAAATGTGATCCTCACGTTGTTAATTTCTGTGAACACGGTTTGGTTTGCAGCCATCTGTGCTTCAGCTAACACAGACGTGATTAAGCAAGCCTGTTCATATGGGATTCTCCTAGTTATTTTACAATAAAATCTTGATTTTATTTAATTTTTTTAAAAACACCATGAAGCTGTCCCATTTCTCTCTCTACAAGTGACAGTGCCGTGCAGAAGTATTCACACCTGGCTACAACAGTGCATTATACTGAGATTTTATGTTAGACCAATGAATGCAAAACAGTGCAGACTTGTATAGTGGAAAGTAAACAGGAAGATGTCTTAACCAGGTTCGTGCGTAAAGAGACTTATACTGTTGTTCTGCCATGAAAATCAACAAAGAACAAGCTCTTGACCAAACTATTCTGATTTATTTATAATCCTGATGGGTTTAATTTTGAATAAAAGGTTTGTTTTTGATGAAGGAAGACATCTCTCAATATTTATCTCTGGTGATGAATTCCAAGTCTTTCAAGTCGGAAGGCCTCCTTTCCATTACCCTAATCTGTTCATCCCCTCTTAGTTACAGCCAGAGACTCAGACAGCTGTACAAGGTGCGCTGCCTGCCCAAACGCAGACCACTGTTTCACCAAATACCACTTTATTGAAGTTAATCCGACACAATGAATGAGAGCTTTGAGTTTTTACGGGTTTTGCAGCAGGAGGGGCTCTGACGGGATCATAAACGTTCTTTATGTGCTGCCGTTGGCCGGATCTGACGAAGACGCGCTGCTCCCTTTCAGCTGCTGCCTCAACGCCGCGATCTGAGCCGGTCCGATGCGGCAGCAGCCCCCTGCAGCGCACGGAGATGGAGCTAAGAGGAGACGCGGCGAAACGTCACGTGGGAAAGCGACGGACCTCACCTAACAAAGCGGCTCCCTGCTTCAGCCAGGCGCCGCTGAGCTCAGGCGTCCATCCTGCTGTCCGCTCTGACCTCTGCCATCTTCGTACGAAAAAGGAAACCCGGGCGGTTTCGGTGAGAGCAGAAGCTTGGAGCGACAGAAAAGCAGAACCACCAGCAGCAGACTCTCTCACCCCTGCTCGGCGTCCCACTCCTCCCCGCTGTTTGGGTACACCACCCAGCTCACGCCGGGGCCCCGGGCCGCCCTGGCCGAGTCCAGCAGCGGCTCCACCATCGCCGGATGGCAGCAATTGACTCCCACGGCGAGCAGCTGGGGCGACCTGCAGGCGAGCCGAACGGCGTCCACGAACGGGGTGCCGTCCGAAATGTGCTTCTCGTCCTGGGGATGTTTTGGTGAGGGGGAAAAAAAAAAAAAAAAAAAACAGAGGATTTTTTTGGGGGATGAAAAGTTAAATCAAGTTCATTTGTGTAACACATTTCAGCAGCAAGACAGTTCAAAGTCTTGCTATAAAAACATAATGCAGTAAGCAATTGTGAAACAAACAGCAGACATTACATTTTGTCACTTGCTGTTTATTCTGACGTTTGTTTGTTTTTCTCAGAATCAGAACTGTTCAAATTGTTTATGAGCCACCAGGAATTCTGACATCAAAGACAAAATCCTGAGTGAAAATGTCAGAAGTCTTTTTGTTTTTCCAGTGGGCTCCATCTTTTTTCATCCAGTCACTATGAACCAAATGCAGCACTGTTTCAACAGTTTTGCAGTTTTCTGGATGTTTGTTCCAGGCTGAATGCCGCTTCTCTATTTTTGGTCCTCTTGTCCTGCAAATGTTCTCCCGGTGACGGAAGGCCGTCTTTGCAACCGTCTTTATGCGTCTCTGAAGGTTCAGGTCTGAGTCTTATCACTGCAGATTTTGTGCCTGGTCACCGGTTTCTAACTTTAGTACCTGAAGCGGTGAAAGTGAAGGGACTGCGGTCGCGGGCAGTTACCTTACAGGAGAACGACAGCCAGGCGTTGCAGTCCGGGAACTCCCTCAGCAGCTCCACCACGGCCTGGGCCTCTTTGACACTCGGGATGGTCTCAAAGGCAACGAGGTCGGCCCCCGCTGCTGCCAAGCACTCCACCTGCGCCTTATGCCATAGTTTGAGCTCCTGAACGGAGAACAGGTTAGCCATTTGTTGACACTTCTCTGATAGTACGTACGGTTAATGTCTGCATTCGACAACGGCTTTTTCAAGTTATGATATGGACTTTTCATTTTATCACAATATTTTGTGGTACTATTGTGATAATGATAAAAATGTTAAAAAACGATAAACAAGATCACAGAAGAACACAAATACCGCTCTGTAAGAACATTTGAAATGGGATTTATTTCACTGAGCCGCAGATATTAAATTATATTTTTGAATCTGTCGATTCTTTTATTAAACAACGTTTCTGATAATACTGGGTTTTGTGCTGGTGATGAATTCAAATTCTTAACTTAATAAATAATAATTTATATGATAAATGCCCATTCTCCATTCCGCTCCATTATTAAATCGATCACATGAAATGTCATTAAGCTTCATAAAGGAAGTAAGGCTTTGTACTATGTTTTTTTTTTTGTTTGTTTTTTAATCTTGCACCCCGATACATGTACAGGAAGTCGGTCAGAACGCGGCCTGGAGCCACTCACTTCCACGCTCATCCTCTGCGCGTACGCCCCGCTGTACTCTGACCCATCGTGGAGGAAGGCTCCGTAGGGCCCAACGGAGCCCGCCACCAACAGGCTTCTGTCCCCTGGCGGAAAAATGCAGACACAATAAACTCGGCTTGCGTCTGATTTTTTTTTTTTTTCCGAACAGGGTGCGGTTTGTTACCAGAGGGGAAAGTCTCCACCGTCTCTTTGGCCAGATGAACTCCGGACATCAGCAGCTCTCTTGCCTGGTCACAGCTCACGCCCAGGTGGCTGATGAATCCCTGGACGCTCGCCTGGTACGTTGCAGTCGTGATGACATCAGCGCCGCTGAGGAGAAACCTGTTGGCGTTTGGTGGCTTTCATTAAGAAATGTGACCAGTCAGCTAGAGTTTAGTAATTTGTCATTTTGAGGTTAAGAGGATGGATTATTTGATCTAATTTAACATATTGAACAATGAACTGTGTTCTTTAAAGGGGCAGTGTCATGTAAAATCAACCTTTTTGAGCTTTCCATCACGTTACAATGGTGTTCCCTCGTCGAAGATGTACGAGGAGCGTTGCCTAGATATTCTTTCATGCATGCTTGAGAACTTCTTTAATCTCCATGGAAACAATTAAGCTGTGGAAAACACCTGGGCGGACCTGGCCCCGCCTTCAAGGACGAAGCTCCTCCTCAGGCAAATAGTCACAAACCTCCTCACAAAGCTGTCCCTGTCCACCCCAACTCCCCAACTCTGCTCCTTCAGACTAGCCAGCAGCAGTTAGCAAACGCCTGGTGGAACTACCTATAAACCTACCTGTAATGAGTCTCCTTTATTGCCTGGGGGTTCGTGTGCAAAAGCCTGGCGCTCCATAAAGGATCCCCCTGCAGAAAAAAAAAAATTTCAATCCAGCTTTCAAAAATACATCTGTGTTTGGCTGACTTGTTTTCACCCTCATTGACAACATCCAAAGTTATATCTTGTGATACATTTCAAATATAATTTCAGTGTTTAAACAGCGATTGAAAATTGGGCTAATTATTGATCAAGTTCGGTTTCAATGACAGCAGCTGTTCTCATCCAAAACTGAGCATCATTAATTATGCGATTGAAGTTTAAAGGCTACTATTGTCATTGGGTTTTTTTTTCTGTTGCTGTTGAAGAAAGGCGCTCCCACAGCATGATACTGCCTCCGCCGTGTTTCTCTCTAGGATCTATGGCTGACGGGCAGTTCTAACCTTCAAGGTTCATTAATTGATTCATGCATTTGTGAATTTAAACAACTTATCAGCTGGTAATATGGACATCCTCGAGTTCAATCAGTGAGCGGTAATGTTTATCACCGCTCACTGATTGAACTTGGACTCAGGAAAACGCAGGTCTCGTGTTTGTTTGGTTTCGGGTTCACCTGAAGTTCAGCTCCACGCGCCTCTAGTTCGGTTGCAAGTCCACCGTCCAAGATCAGGGGACCATCACTGAGTATCATCCGTTTTATGCAAGCAGAAGAAGCCATGGCGAACACTATAAACACGAGGGGATTGCACGAAGCGTTTTGTTCAAATGAGCCATTGCTCTACAAGAAACACGAGAGCGAAATTAGTGAGAGGAGGGTAAAAGTTCTTACTGTGTTGTTTTTCCGGGTTTACGTCAACTGGTGTGTTCGTGACAATCGGAATATTTTTGAAAATGACACGAACCGACCGGGT
Source organism: Poeciliopsis prolifica (assembly GCF_027474105.1). NCBI lineage: Eukaryota > Metazoa > Chordata > Actinopteri > Cyprinodontiformes > Poeciliidae > Poeciliopsis > Poeciliopsis prolifica. The sequence goes on from NW_026562377.1 coordinate 23,966,260, forward strand.
TTAAATTCACCACTAGGTGGCGTTTGAGACAATAGTTTCAACCAGTCAGCGCGACAGTGGAAATTGAGTTCACACATTAAGATGCTTAGAAAAAAGAGAGAAACTGGTTAAGGCTTGGAGGATATCATAATAATAATTATTACTATATCAAAAAATTTGAGACCACTGAAATGACAAAAAAAAGTTGGTTTTAAGACATGGCATTCGTCAGTAATGGACCATGAACGCATCTCTAGTTGGACCTGCAGTTGCTATAACAACGAAGCATAGCTAACGTTTGGCAAAACCGGCAGTCTACCGTATCGAGCCATATAGAACAAAATTAACGTCTTCAAATGGTGAGTTAACACGTGTAACTTTTATCACACTAATGTTAAATCTCCTCGTAACCTAGAGCTTTGCTTAGAAACTGAACGAACGAGATAGTCATTTTTTTGCTAACGTTAGCTTAGCAACATAAGCGTAGCAAGGGCTAGCAGACTCCTAATGTGACGCTCTCGTTCAGGACGTGTGTTAGTATTAGCAGTCACAGCAGCGCAAATAATGAATACCTGCACGTTTCTTTGTCACTAAATGCTTCCAGTAGTTGAACATTTCTATTGCATTACCCATTAAATGCTAAAACTGTTAGCTAAAGCTTCGACTAAACTACTCTTAATGCTCATAAATTTCTTGCATTTATGTTCAATTATAGTTTAGATTTTGGTGTAAAATCTTCAAAGCATCTCCTAATTATGGACATTTCACTATCAGTGGTGACGCACAACTCTTTTAGGACACCGCTGCTGAGTGACACAGCACTCAATAAGTAAACAAAATGTAGTTTTCTTAGTCCATCAGTCAAAATTATATATATATTAAAAAAAAAAGATGGTTCATGCCACTGCTATCTGAGAATGTTGGAAGCTTATTATTGAAGAATATTTTTCTTGTCAGGAAAGAAGAGAATTTAATTAAGTTCGAAGATACTTAATTAAAGTATCTTCGAACTTTAATTAAGTTCGAAGATACTTTAATTAAGATGAGTTTTTTATCTATCCAAAAACTCATCTCATACAAGTACTTTCAGAGTCTCCACTAACAGTCAGTGTTGCAGTGAATGTGAAGAGGCCTCTGACTGAAGACACTGTCGCTTTATGACAGTCTCCTGACTGTCACTACATGCTAGGAGCTTTATAATATTTATTATGTTAGCTTTTGCAATGCTAATAAGCTGCTCCCAGTTGTAAAAATTATATATTTTTGCCTCAGTTACATATCATTACATCTGTTCAAAAGTTATAAAAAATGTTTTAAAAAAAAGTAAGAGCAACAAAATCTTCCCTACTGCACAAGATTCAAAACCAGATAGAATAATTATTCAAATATGCAATCTCTCAGTCAAAGACAACAAAAAGATCAAGTCAGAAATAACAACAGAGCAGCTCCAACATGCTGCTTTTGTCAGCGGTGCAGTTCTTGAATGATACTGTTCTAGAAATAGCAAAGTTTTACTTTTGCTATTTTTGTAGTTCATATGTACTATACAATAAAGGTCACACATATTTGCATTAATACCAGTTTATAAGAGCACTCTGGACATTCAACCACTCTTCTCTTTCTTAGCTATTAACCAGTTAACACAGCTTTGATTGATAGTAGCTAGCTAGCAGCTAGCTAACAAAGTTGTTTGGTTTAATAGCTGGTTTTTTTATTTAGCTTTGTTAACTATTAAATGGCTAACAAAGAGATTGCGAGATGCCAAACAGCTCACACTTCTAAGGCAAAAGTCCTCAGTGAGCAGCGCCTACTGCTGAGACCAGGAGGTTCAAGGTCAACTTATAGACCGTCATTGTTCAGCTTATTTTCTCAGAATGACTAATTTCAATCATATTAAACAATTCCAGGTTTTGACTTTAGTTGTTTACATACAGGAGACAGTCAGAAAACTTTTCCCCCACAGTTTCAAACAAGCCCAACTTAATCATTATGGGAAATCCGCTTCCTGTGATCCAATACAGGGATTATATGTCTTGATGCAAGTTGTGACATAAAACTTGGATTTATCGTTTAATCCGCTATAGAAAGTGACTACAGATATTTTTGTCCTAATTGAAAAAGCTCAGATTTGTTTCTTTGTCACATCAGTAAGTTTTCACTTGAGGGCAATGCAAACATGTCGTCGGTGCTATCATAATGCGCTGAAGCTAGGTCTGGTCATGCAGGGCTAATAAAAACCAGGTGTTGACTTTGTTGCGTTATCTAACCCAAGTAGGTCTTTCATAATCAAGACACATGCATGAAGTAGAATAAACAATAGTGTATGAAAGTAGATTTTTGTCCCCCGCCCCCAAGTCCTTGTGTCGTTTTTAATTCGTATCTTAAATATGTAAACTTTTTTTTAGGAGGACCGGTATGCTTTTCTCACAGAGTGGTATGATCCCACTGCAGCCCTGCTGCGGCGCTACCAACTGTTCTTCTACCATAAAGACAACTCTGTAGAAATGGTACCACTTCATTTTTTTATTTTTTTTAAATTCCCCAAGCTTTTTGTAAATGTCTATAGAAAAAAAACAAATACTGACATGTTTCTTCTTTTCCAGTTTGACCTAAAGTACCAAAGGATGTTTTTGAGAAAGACGAAATATGACGACCTCCATCTGGAGGACCTGTTTTTGGGGAATCGGGTGACCGTGTTCTCACGGCAGCTGAAACTGATAGATTACGGAGATCAGTTCACAGCAAACAAACTCGGCAGCAGAATAGAAAAGTACGCTTGTTTTGGCCGTGCAATAAATCTTTCTTATCCTCTTTAGTAACTGTACACACTGTGCCTCACAGCAATCAACCCCATTGTGTGCAGGGTAATGACCTTATAATAATCCACGACCAGTAATTTGTAAGCTAAACAATATGTGCGTCTTTACATGGTACCCTGCCTTTGGTATCAAAGATTGATGCAAGTGTTTACTTTTTTTAATTAACTTTTATACTTCTGACATGAAGTATAATGTCAGAAGTATAACAAACTTTAATACATTTATCTTTAGCAGAAACAAAACCTTTTCACATGTTGTCACCTTATGTCCACAAACTGTTGAATAGGATTCTTCTCAACTTGCTCAGGTCACCTGGAAACGGACATTTTTGCCCACTTTCTTCTCAAAATAAGCTCAGTAGTGTCGCAGTGACTTTTATTTAGTGGAATCAGGGCAAAGGCGGGTGAGTAAAAAAAAGCTTGCCACACTTTTCATTATTTTATTTGTAAACTGTGTAAAATTTACCTCAGACTTCACATGCACACTGCTTGTCATTACTGGCTTTAAAGTCAAATGAATATATTGTGGAACTTAAACCACAAACCATGCTGTATTATGGAAAGTAAAAAAAAAACAATAAAGTAACAATAGCAGACAGCTCATAAATTGGCAGTCACGCTAAATCCCCTGGATTAATATAAAAACTTGACTAATTGTAGAATCATCAGATTCTATGCATTTGTTGGCATCGAGCATTTGAAAACAAAATTATGTTCTGCTACATTTTTGGTGACTGGGTTCATGAGAAAATGGCCCCAAAATGAGACAGTGGTTCAGGTTTCTGCATCAAATCAAAATAACCGTAAGAATAATATAATAGGAACATAGACGATGGAGGGATGGCTCCCAGCTAAGAATTTCAATATACAATATTGTGAATGTTAGTTTGTGAATGTGTGAAGTGTCATCTCACGACTTTTGCAGCGAATCGTTGCTACATAAATAAATTGTCGCCTGACTCTAAAATCTCACATCCCATGTTTCTGTCTTTCTTTGTTCCAGAACGTTTGGTCTGGTGAAGCCAGATGTGCTTAACAAGATAGGCGATATCTTTGAGCTGATTTACTCCGCCCACCTGATTGTGACCAAAGCAAAAATGACCCAGCTTACATGGTAAGGTCACTCTGCCACCCGGTGTTTAATGAGCGCGTTGTTACTACTCTTTGTATTCTTTAAATTTATGACACGGTCTCGTGCAAGAGGAAGACGCAGGCTGTTTGCTGACTGTTTCTTCACGTAATCAGAAGAATGACTTTCTTCAGCGCAACGGACAAATGACGTGCCAAAAGGCAAAAAAGCTACGCCTACATATTGGTGGTGTAATCATTACCAAATTAGTAGAAGCCTGAAGGCAGTAAGGATAACCTTTAATAGCTCACTTTTACTTAAGAGGACACTGAACGAAATGTCCTTCATGTATTCCTTTACTTTTAAAAGTGTTTTTCAAAGTGAAATAAGGGTAATATACTCTACTGTGACCTTTTTGTATTTCTACTTTAAAATTGGAGATAAAAGTGGCAACAAGTATTAAGAGCCACTGAAAGAGTTCTATTTATTTATTTTTTTTACTTTAATTTAAAATGCTATGAGTACTGCATGTGAAATATTTTTGTTGGTCTTGCTGCTACTGATGGCTATTAATTTGTTATATTAAAATAAAAAGTGACATTCCAGCATGCATGAGTGGTGTGTCATACTAAAACAGTTGATTTACTAATATAAAAAAAGTTCTTCTCATTTTAGTGAGTAGCATGATTAGCACTGCTTTTAGAACTATAGCTGTATTACTATTATTATTATTATTATTATTATTATTCTCTCGAGTGAGGCTCCGTATCTCCCAGCGAATCTCGATCTGTAACTCAGAATTCAAAGTCCTGCCAATCTGGCACGTTTCATCACAAACAGAGATCGAAAGCTCCAAAGCATCAAACTGAAACTTTTCCTTTTAAACGCTTCACTGACGCTCAACAATAAGAAACTTTGAGTTTTCCTCTCACAGTAACGACATCTGTGTAGATGGGGTGGTTAGCTGGGGTCCAACCAGAGTTCAGTCTAAAGTGTAACTGCTCATTGGTAATCAATTTGAACAAAACAGCTATAGATTTGAAAAAGATTAACACCAGTCAGCACCAGGCCTTAAGCTGACGTTGCTCTTTTCAAACATTGATGTAACTAGATGCAGCTGGTGCAAAACTGCTTCTGTGTGATCTTCCCCTGTTGTGGGCATTGATCATTTTTACTATTTCCTGCATTTTCTCAATTAAAACAAAAGTACAGTTAACGCCCGCAGTGATACAAATCACACATCTCTATGGGACCTGTCCTAAAAGAAATACATTACAGCAATACAAATGAGAATGCTATTCAAGAGCAGTATTTGTTTGTAGGACCATAGAATAGAATAGAATAGAATAGAATAGAATAGAATAGCATTTATTGTCATCGAACAGGATTCAACGAAATTTCTATTGCAACTCCCGTGCAAAAAGTCAAAATATACAATATTAAATAAACAAACACACAATAATAATAATATATACAACTAAAATTAACTAAAGGCACTCAACCACACCAAAGAAGAAGCAGCAGGTCCAATTATGGTAAAGTGCAGATGATGTGACAGTTATCGTTGCTATCATTATTATGATAATATCACAAAATATTGTGATAAAACCTTTAAGTTATCCCCGTCAAGTTTTGGACTTAATATTAGGGAAATCTTTATCCGTTCGCTGACGTCGTCAGACCAGGGGGAGAGGGGTGAAGAAAAGTACCGTAAGAGCGGTAAGGGCAGGGGGAGAAAGACTAACAGCTTTGATAAGGAGGTGACTCCTGTTAAGGGAAGGTGAGTCACTCTAATATGGGATATTTACAGAAAAATACTACTACGGGAGCACACTGGAACAGAGGGATAAAATACAGTAGTTTCCCACCCAAAATGGGAGACTTGACGGGTGTGCACCAAAGAGCAACCTGATAGGATTTACATTTTGACCACAAATTGGAAAAAGTCATTGTGGGTCGAGCTTATTCTGGTTTCCAGCCAATTTTCTGCAACCTGTTTTATGACTATTGAGCAGTTGCTGACTGCATACTTCCAAGACACTTATATATTTCACTACAAACAGGTGTTTTGGTTTGGCTACTTCTTTTGAGCCCAGCATGTTGGGATGAATGTCTTGAAATGGTTCTGTGGACACACACTCAAATGGGAGTTGAGATTTAAAATTCATTCAGAGTTACCTTTGACATTCCTCCTATATTAATACCAACTTGGCCATTTATAGGAATTTGGGCAATCCATAAAAAACTGGGACAAGAATGACTAAAATAAGAAGGATTACGCAGCATATTAAAGGTGCTCTATTCAACAACGATGCAAATGTTGCTCAGATAGATCATTTTGATATTTGTTTTCAACCCAACCCTAATATCGGTTTCTGTACAACTTTAGTTTTTTAGTTATTTGGACTTTACCATTGAGAGCATTTGAAAACTGTAATCTAATTGTTTTGGTATACTGGCTTCTCTGGATTTTCTCTGGAAATCAGGACCCGTCTGATTCCTGAACGTTTAGTGGATGTTCCTGTGCTATTTGCTGTAGCATATGTTTGCTTGAACAGTGAGCTTGGCATTTGAACCCAAAGGTTAATCAGACTTGTGGAAATCCATAATTCTCTTCCTGATACCTTAACTGATTTTTATGGATTTTTCCATACTGCTAGAAAAGGAAGCAGGATGTTTGAGGTCTTGACTTAATATCCATCCACAGGTTCTATTTAACTCAAATCCTGTAAATTGTTCAAACACTAAATTGAAGGTTACTCTTTAATTCAGAGCTTACCTAAACTGCCAACAGTAAACTAATATTATCAAAGTTAAAAAAAACAGCAACAAAAAAACTAAAGGTGTGTAAGATAATGACCTTGTTAATAAAGTCCTGCTTCACTTGCTGTCCAGAGGTATTTCCCAAAAGACAAAAGCCCAGAATTATCTCTGACCGCTCTTAATGACTCTAATCTGGTACACAGAGTTCACTTTAAAAGTCCAAGATCACTTGGTCACAGATTAACTTTGGTTTATGGTTTTGTTACATTGCAGGAGCCAAGCGGCAGACTTTTATGTGGAACATCAGTCAAAGCCTTTCTTCAAGTGAGTGCCTATGTAAATGATTTGCAGGTTCTGTGCACAAGACCATTGCCAGAAGTGGCGATAATGATCCAAATGACATTGCAGTGACATTCGAAACACTCCAATGTGTTCCACTTTTCTATTTCAATCATCTGCGCTAAATTCAACGTTGCTCCATTTTGCAGCAACTTGATCAAGTTTATGATTTCGGGCCCTGTGATCGCCATGGAGGTGACAGGTGACGAGGCCATGTGCATCTGGAGGACACTCCTGGGACCAGCGGACTCCGCTGCGGCACGACAGGAGGCGCCGCAGAGCATCCGCGCCAAGTTCGGTACCGACGCCATCCAAAACGTTTGCCACGGCTCTGAGTCACTCGCCGCCGCCGCAAGAGTGAGAAAAGTTTTGCCTGAAGTCACTCTTTGCCTGGGCCTTTGTCGCCCGTTATATTTGCTCCCAGAAATAATGGTGAACCTGCGGTGATGTGTTTGTGTTTTTGTCAGGAGCTCGAATTCTTTTTCCCTTCCACGGTAGGCCACAGTCCTGCCAACACAGCGGTCTGCGAAGACAGCACGTGTTGCATCATCAAGCCTCACGCCATAACAGAAGGTCAGGTCATCACATATAAAAGCTATGTTAAAAAAAATTCTCGTAAAACTGAAGTACGCCCCTTCGTTTTTACAACTCTTGGAATTTTCTGCTTGGTTCGAGGTTGTCGTCCTCTTGGACGATCCAACCTCGGTCAAGCTTCAACTGTCATTGACGTTGACCCTTACACGCTTTATTATGCTGTAGAGTCCATTTTGTCCAGGCCCTTCTGTAGAGTCCATTTTGTCCAGGCCCTTCTGAAGTATTTAAGGAGTCTTAAGTATTTCCTGGTCTAATTGTTCAGACTGTAACATATGACCTGCTAGCTAAGGCTTAGAGAAGTGACTGTTGAGTTTTACTGCTAGCTTCAAACGCACCATTAAGAGCCCAAACCTATAGAATTCATGCCAACAATAATTGGACGTCTCTTCTGACTGGCACTATTTGGTTTTACCTTGTGTTGTGCGAATATGTAACACAGCTGTCCTGTATTACATACAACTCCCTGCAGCTATTGCTGTTGAAAGTTTTTGAGCCATGCAAAGACACTACTTGGGTACCAAAAATGACCCAGGACTTATCCTAATCCCGGGCTTGATCCCCCGTTCATGGAGCATGCCACCGGGGCTCTGACCTGTGAAATGGGAAATTCTCCTGACAGAGCCCAAGTAAGCACACAAAAGCTGTTGACCAAGAAAAGACCCGCGGGGTTTTTGTTTCTCCTGCACCCCACTATGTTTATTTATTACTTAGTTCCATAAAAAAAATCTTCCTCCTGGGGTTTACCTTCAGTGCTATCTGTTCTGTTTCAGACCAGGCTGTCTTATTTTTTCTTGTTTTTTAAACTTATATAGAAACTGTTGTTTCAATCAGACATTATTTAACCACTTCTTTTTTTTCCAGAAGAGGTATATATGCTGCATCTTCAAATAGTTCTGCATGTTATTTATTGAACAGAAACAGTATAAAAATATATATTAGTAGTCTTGATAATCCATTAGAGGTTTAGTTCAGACCAACACTTCATGATGAAGCCTTCATCCTACAACCTTAGAGGGAGTGTAGCCCTCTTCTTTTCAAACATGACTTTTGGCCACACCTAGATGGAATAGAGCCACCATTAATGTAACCTCTGCTGACACACATGTGCTGCGCCTGCCAGGACATGTTCAAATGTTTGCTGTGAGAGAAAGCAATGAAAGGACATGCATACGCCGGAGCACTCTTTGTTTACAGTTTGTGAGATCTCGTTGAGCCAGAGTTAAGCTTGCAATCAACTCCCTGATAAATTATCTCAGCGATTAATGGTGTTAATCATTCACTGCACCTTTGAAAAGGGTTAATATCTTCTGCTTACATTTGCTATTCTGTCCTGTGGCAACCACTATCAAGATTTTATGTTAGACCAATGAAGATGGAGCAAGGTGCTACCAAGCTTTGATTGTATGACAGAGGAAAGTTTATGGCGCAACTATAAACCTGCCCAGACTTGGCCAGGAGAGCATTAATAAGAGAAGCATCTGAGAAGGGTTTGCGGTAGGGTTAGGGTTAGGATGACGGTTAAAGTTAAACCTAACTCCATGTTAAGTCTGGAGGAGTTGCAGTGATCCACAGCTTAGAAGGAGAAATCTGCTGACAACATATTCCTATCAAAAAGTACTTTGTGGAAAAGTTGCGAGAAGAAAGACACTGTTTTATTGTTTCTCTTTTGCTGCTCTTGTATTTGTAGTTCAGTGACCTTCAGTGTCTTGTAAGACTTCTTGAAATATCACACATTATTTATGACCAATCTCAACACATGTGATGCTAAAGACTTGAGACAGAGCAGTGACTCTCAACAGCTAGATCAAAGCATATTCACGTGTTAAAGTCCGAGCGTGGATCCAAATCTGAATGTAGGGTGAGACTTGAAAGGTGCTATTTTGCACAGATTTTGACGTGTATAAAATGTTCCACTTGAGAGGTCTGCACTGCTTCGTGATGCTCTATTCCACGAAACCCCTTCAAAGTCCATTCCAAGTTTGTGGATAGAAGAATGTGAAAAAATTCAAGGGTTGAGAATACTTTCAAGGAAATCACTTTCTGTACTGATTTGTACAAAAGGTGAAATCCGTTGCAACAAATTTGTCGAGGACATTTTAACTCTTCTCTCTTCATCTTATTCTTTTTTTCCTTCTTTTTAAAAAAAAAACCCCAACATTTTATTTGGTTGCTTCTAAAGCGGCGTGAGTTCATAATGCCACAATCTCACCAGGGTGTAACCTTAAACTTTCCCTGGCCTCTCTGTGGTTTGGCGGCGCAGGCGGAGTTTACCTGGAAGCAGGTGTGCTCTCTCTGACTTAAACAGCGATTCCATCTGTTCACGACGGCAGCAAAGCAAAGTCCTTCATCTATTTCATTCTTCCAAATGGGAAAATGGCTCGAACTCATTAGCTTAGGGTTTGGCTTTTCGATTTAATTCGCTGTCTTACGCGAGTTTTTGTGTGTTTACAAACAGGAGTTCATTCAAATGCACTTTTGCTGTTTGAAACGAGACTAGAAAGGATTTACTGTCAGAGCTGTGAGATATTTGGTCTGAGCCAAGAATAGTAAACCAGGCTGAACAATTTGCTCTCCTGAGAACAAATAGTACCTAAATACTTGCTGTGATTTTCCCCCGGGGATCAACTACAAGTTCCTAATTTACGTGGCAGCTACGCCTTCAGAGCCTGGCCTATCCCAGTTATCCATGAAGGAAGTTGTGACTGAAAACGCACCCAGACATGACCGGAATAGAGAAGCTTCTGTTGCCAGGCACCCGGAATGGGATCTCCTAGCAACAGCAGCAGCTGCTTCAGGGAGCCGCGCTTATTCTGGGCTGGCTGCTGCCTGGGGAGGGCAAAGAGGACTCCAGGGGGCGGAGGGGAGAGGGTGGTTTATTACCTAACGCACATATCTCGGCTGTGACGGAACCAGACGGGAATTTATCGATGCTCGCTGCAGCACCTGGTCCAACATGAAAGTCACGTCTGCACGCCGCAGCTTTCTGAGTTAATGGGAACTGTCTTGTCGGATGAGTACACCGGCTACTTTTGATCAGGATGGGAGACTGAGATTGTGAGAGGGGCGCCTTCATTCAAATAAGAGTCTGAGACAGTCTGACCTTCAATGTTACCGATGTGCCTTCACCGCTGCAGCATTTTTGCACTAATGTACAGCCACGGCGACTCGACTCACACAGCTCAGAATCTCTGTCGGAAAGGGTGACTAGACTGAAAATGATGGTTTGGTCTGCGTGTATGTTGGGAAGCCCTCATCTAAAGGAGAAACTGAGGTCACTGCGTTGCCTGTCAGAGGTTTACGTACACCCATCATCTGATGTTATTGATTTGTATACTACGCACATGTGTCAAATTTAAATACCCTTCCCACTCATGTTTTCGTGTGCAAAATGAACAGCCTGACTGGATACATCACCTGCCTTTTCCATCAGTAATAGTGGAGTTAATGGAAATTGTCTGCTTTTATGCAGAGCAGGTGACTCTTTAGCAGGTTTGAGGTCGGAGGAAGTCCAGAAGCTCAGCTGGCTTGTTCCGTTTCAACACCGGGTCGATGTGTGTTCGGGATCATTAGAACTAAGCCTGTCACGATAAGTGATTAATCAAACCATTACACAATAAATTAAACTGATGTATTGCCTACATTTGTGAAATGTATCAGCACCATTGTTAGCTGAACAACTCCTCAGCATGATGCAGCCACCACCATGCTTGATAGTTGATGCAGTGGACTCCTAGATTCCTTCAAACATGCCTCTCATCATTGTAACTTAATCTCTGTTTTATTCCATTTTAAGTAGCAGCAAATGTTAGTTCTGATCAAATATCTCTAATTTAGCCCTTCGGTAAAGTTGAGTGTTGTTTTCCCACCCTGGAAAAAAAGTTCAATTAAGTAAAGTTCTGATAATTATTAATAGTTCCGGTTTACACAATTCTGCCCAGATTTTTCTCCATATTGCTCTCTTTTTAGACGTATCATCCGGATGACATTCGGGTCATTTGAACTCAAACGAGCATGTTTAAATCGGTGTGAGCTTCCTGAATGTCTGTGGTGTGTTCACAGGTCTGACTGGGAAGATCCTGAACTCCATACATGAAGCTCGTTTTAAAATCTCTGCTCTTGAAATGGTAATCATTCGACACACATTACTCACACCCTCTGATTTAATGTCCTTTGATTTAAAATTATTTTCATTAAGCAAAAAAAAACAAAAAACAAACAAGTGAGAGAAACATTTGTCAAATGACAATATAAACGGTGTAAAACGGACTTTGGTATGCAAAAAAATAAAGGTACGTGAAGAATTATTTACATATTTATCAATAATCAATAGAAAACTCTTAAGTGGCAATACGGCAGTCAATTCCTATAATTGCTGAGCTTCTTTATGTTTCCCCTGGTGTTTTATCTGGTGATTTATCTGTGGTGATGAGGTTGTAGTGTGAGAAGAAACGTGTTGATAAAATGAAAAGATTCGTTTGTACTTGCATCTGCCCATAGTGTCAATAATGTTGCACATGACTGTAAACAAAGGAGAAATCTGGTTGAAAACCTGCTGAAAGCTGCAGAGCAACATGAGCAAGAAAATAAACCTAAACATACACCAGAGCTTATGGGCTTATTTGTTGTCCATGTCTTTAGAATGGCCCAGTCAAAGGCCAGATCTAATTTCTGACAAAAATTGTAGCTACCCGTTTTACATATCCTAATATTTGTGATGATATGTGTTTTTGAGCTTGTTTAAAAGCTGCTGACGCCCTTAAGAAGGAAGCGTTTCCATCTGATTAATACACGTTCTTTGTTTTCTTAATTCTGTGTTCTCCTCTTTAGGCTTCATAATCTAGTTGACATTTTGCCTCTTTTTAATTTCTTTTTTTAATGTTTTTTAACCTTTTCGTTTTCATATATTTAGTTTAACATGGACCGGGCGAACGCAGAGGAATTCTACGAGATCTACAAAGGCGTCGTCACGGAATATCCTGTAAGTGTAGCCATGACAGTGTTGTGCCATCATGGCTGTCATGCTTGCTGCTACATTTGGTTACACAAAAACAAAGGCTTAGCATGAGAAGATCTAAGGGATTGATTAAAAAAACAAAAACAAACAAGTGTCACAGGAGCTGAGAGTCTGTTGTTACATTTTTGCTTGGATTTTTCAGGGTATGGTGACCGAGTTGTGCTCTGGACCCTGCATTGTGTTAGAGATCCAAGGTGCAGATATACCAAAGTCTTTCAGAGAATTATGCGGACCTTCCGACCCTGTGAGTACCGTTCTTATTGTGTCTTACACTAGCAGCACCTGCAGCAGCACCTGCAGCAGCACCTGCAGCAGCAGCAGCAGCAGCAGTCGACTTAATATGAGGAACAACAAGAGGGAGTTTGGAAATGTATTTTTAGATTAATTTTTGAATCACCATTAATTTATCAGGCTCATGTTTGGTGAAGTTTTATACATTTGTGGTTCAGAGTGCAATTCTTACAGAAACCCAGTCTTTTTTTTTTTTTAATCAAACTTCTATTGTATTTTTTTAGCTGCAGATGTTTGCTCTTTATACGGACTTAAAGCTACAGTTAGATGAGCTATCTCTGATCTTTGTCTCTTTTTAATTGAAAGCTCCTATATATGATGTTCAGTTTCAAATCAAGGCAGCTTAACTTGTTTCAATTTTATGGCTGTTTTCCAAACCAGAAAAGGAATTTGACCAGAGGATAGTTACTTATACTTATCTACAAACCCTGAATAGGAGTATCTCTTTTGCTCTTTCTTTTGGTTTGTTATTTTGTTTGCATTTCCTTTTGATTCCTGTAAAGCACTTTATATTGCCTTGTGGCTGAAAATGTGCTCTATAAATAACATTACCTGTGCGCCGTATCTGTGAAACAGTTCATAGCTCAAGCTAACTCACAGTCCTGAAACCAACCGGTGAAGAGCGTGTGGGCGTGTTTGCCGTCGATTACAGCAAGGACAACTCTTGATGTGAAATCAGATGAAGAGGCTGTGCTTGGTCAGCATGAGTGCTGCACAACATACCTGCAGACGTTCTCCTTCAAATGCAGCTGCGACCGATGACTCAGCTCTGTATTATGTTAATAATTTCAAAGGGTCAGCTTGTTTTTCTCTCTGACGCAGATCTTTTCAGTTTTTTTCCCCTCCGTTTCACCATCCATCTGTCCTCCCTTGAAACACTGAGACATGTTCTTTCCATCAAAACCACAAAAGAGGAACAAGCTTCTGATAATTAGCTAAAGGAATTTATCATCACATGTCTATTAGGCTTCTCTTTTTTTTTGTATTTGCTAAGTAACTACAGTCACATTTTCTTTTGTAACATTGATACAGAAACTGCAACATCCCTCTGATTTTAAGCCCTTAAATATTCAAAAAGCAGCAGCAGAAAAAACCAGTTCCAGAACAAGAGATGTAAATTAAAGTTTTCCAAGTACAACTGTACTTTAAAGTCACTTCAAAATCATAGGACAGCCAAAGTTTAAAGTAAAATTGTCCCAATTGAAGGTAGATAAATGATCAGGAAGAGAAGTCACATTTCAAGGTGTACATTACATTTTTTACAGTTCTTACAAACGCCAACATGGCTGCCATGTTTTTAGTTTGTAGTACCTGTGTTTTCTCAGGTGAACACAGAGTACTGATAAGTTGGGCTTGAGCTTATTTCTAGAACCAAATTCTAACTCCAGAACAGTGGAGGGCAATATGGCCCTTAACTATGATGGCATTTATGGAATTTATTGTGATAGCAATAAAGTGATGATAAAAACTATCGCATAATTGGTCAGCTTTTCTTGTCAGAGGCTCGCAAAAGAAAATTCTGCTCTAAAAATAACAACGTTATTGTAGAAAGTACTGCAACTGAGCTGCTAGAATTTACAAATTTGAACGTATTTCAACCACTAAAAGACACAATTATTGTCATTTTGTCAGCTGGAGTTGGGCAATATGGAATTATAAGTTTCTCTTGAGATTTATTGCAGTAATAATGCAGCGATAAAGTAAAATAGTATTTCAAACTTAGTCGCAGCCTTGGATCATATACAATGTACAGCCAATATCTCAGTCGGCTGCAGGGTGCAGCTGGTTTGATTAATATTTGCTTTGTAAAGAGTTCAAAGAGTTCAGCCCATGTACCGTCAGTACGACAAAACCAGTGCAACAAGAAAGAACAGGACGAAGGTGATGGTATATTTTTAGTGACAGGCATTTGGACATTTTGACAGTAAGCATGCTAACTGATGCGGCTGGAGAAGTCTGTGTTTGTTCTTCTCGGTAAATGTGAGAGTTTAGATTTAAGGAGTCTGAAATCCTAAAAAGATGTCACTTTGAAGGGAACATATGGCTTTTTGGTGGCAACAGCTTTGTTAGTTTGTCTCATCCCGACAGTAATCTGAAACATGGACTCGTCTGATCACACGTTGGTGTTCTGCGTTGTTCTGTCCATCTGTGACACGCTCAAAGAGCTCGGTGGCAAGCTCTGTTAACAGCTGACATATTGCTTGATTTTTCTATAAATCAGCATCAGATTACCCTTCTGGTTGTAGCATGGCGCCAACAAAGCGCCATGCTACAACCTATTTTCCGACATTCGTAGATTACGCGACTCGTGTGATGCAGGAAAATGTTCCCGTAGCCGTTTTGCCAAATAGAGTTCGTTTGTAGCCTTCAACCTCAATTCCAACGATAAATTAAGATTCTTATCAGGATGAGAAATCTCTCACGATAAATAATAGACGATCCAATTAAAGCCCATGCAGAATATATTTTTAAAAAAATAGTGACAGTGAAGTTGGCTGAATGAAAGTAAAATTGACCATCAAGATTGCTGCGCTCCCGTCTCTGTCTGTGAAGTTAACATTTGAAAACATCCTCTTAGGTCTTGAACTATTTCTTTACTTTATCTCTGACACTGCCGCAGAGGTCGCCTCTTTCATCTGCTGCCGTTCCGTTCCGCGCCGCTCGCCCCGTTCGGGACTCTTTTGACGGTCAGCACTTTGATTGCTTCAGACTTCCCACACCGAGAAGGAAGGTCAAGCTGTTTCATCACCGTGTGACCTCGCCACCCGCAGTAGCATTTTCTCAGCGCTAACCTAAACGTTAGCGCTCCCTGTCCTCAGCTGTTTTAGATTGTGCAGCCTCAAGTCGCGGCGTCTGGATGGCTCCCAAAGTATGGAACATTTTCTTGCTGACTGGAGCGTAAAGACATTCCAGGCGTTATTACGGAATTAAGAGATAAGGCTGAACTTTCTCCGTAACTAACTCTGCGACTGGACGAGGAGGTCAAAGCGTCTTTTACCAGTAGGAGGCTTAGTTATTTGTGCTGAGAATAAGCTATGGATTTGTTCCGGCTGACTAATCTATAAACAGCACAGGTCTGATGGGACTCACCGTGACTGTACAGCTGGCTGCCGAGGTCAAATCAATTGACTCTAATGTTTCTTTATTGGAGAGAACGTGAACCATCTCAGTGCAAAAGGAGTTGCGCACACACACAGACTCACACCTAAACCTTCCTGCTGCCTTGCTCCACAGCCAGTCAGTCACGGGATCGTGCTCTCGTCTCGTGACGGGGCCCTGGTGTGGGAGCGAGGGGACACGGTTCTGCCCTGTTAGCCGGTTCTGAAGTGCATTCCACAGAGATTGATTTCCCTAAAAGTAAATGCTTCCCCTTTAAATCAGTAACAGAAGAAGCCGTGCCTGCGACATGCGACACAGCGCCGTTTTTACATATATTGTGTTTTATAATGACCACAAACAAAGGGCTTAAAAGCTTCTCTTTGTGCTGGAGGCTATATTTTTTCCTATCGATTTTCTTTCCCATAATAGGTAAGATGACACCAGCTGCTGCCACTGCGATAAATTTAGAGTTGCTGTTAAATAATGCGTACTCTGCTACCCCTCAATAAAACTCCAATGCTGCAGAGGGTGTCCAGCTATGGCAGTTTAGATTTCCTAAATGAAAGAGCAGAATGATTTGCTTGATAGTCGCGTCTTGCTGGGACTTCTGACGCCTTTTCAATGAGTCTGGAAAACATCCAGCACAGAGAAAGCACAATATGAAGTTGTGTTAATCTTCTTATGGTAATCTAACCCGTGGAGGGAATAAAGACAGGAAGTAGGCAGCAGAAGCTCATCAGATGCTCGCGCATACAGCAGATTGGACCCTGTCAATCGCACGTCCCAGATGATTTGCACCTGACTCACCTGCCATCACAACAAGCAACAAAATGGAGCAAAGCAACGGCTGCAAACAGGAGAAAGCAGTACAGTTGTAATTAAAATAAGATGATGGGTTTATTTCGTGTGACAGAATATTAGTCATATTGAGAAAAAATAAAATTACAAGAAGAGCGTCATAATATCACTGAAATAAAGTCGAAATAATATAAGAATAAAGTCATATTACTTCATAAGTAATGCTATTAGGTAATATTACTTCAATATTCTAGTAAATAGATGTTTATTAGAATATTTATTCCAATACATATTCTAATATTTATGAGAATAAAGTAGTAATACAGCTTTATTCTGATATTATTTAGATTTGATTCTCATAATTTATTATTATTATTATTATTGATTTATTTTCATTTTTGTAGCTTAGGGCTCAGACCTATAAATAAAAGTAATCATTTGGGTCGGGATCTAAACTCTAACCTAATGTACATAAATACCTGGCTACATTGGCGGATAGAGACATATTTTCAACAATTACTCACCTTGTGAGTCAGTAAGCACTGTGTGTGTGCGCGCGCGTGTGCGTGCGTGTGTGTGTGTGTGTGCGTGCGTGTGTGTAAACGCCGTGGACATCCTTTCCCTGACCTCTGCAGGGTGGGAAGGACATCAGCCGTTTCTGGGCGGTCATGTGACTTCTAAGTCCTCACCGCCCACACATGGTAGCAGTTACAGGAACCCCGGTCCGTCACGCTGAAGCGTACCTCATCGTTGGCCAATACGGTCGCAGGGAGCGGCGCCTCGTCCTCGCAGATTTGTCCTCCTGCTCCTTTGAAGCGCAGCATGGACGGGTCTGCAGCAGGCAGCTCATCGAATCAATAGAGGTTCAACAGCTGATGTCCTCCTTTGTTTTCACCTCACTACTTATTGGAATATCCTCATCATAACACTGATTTTTAAATGAACTGTTAACAGCAGAATACAATCCAGAAAGACAACAGTTAAGAGTTGTGCTAATCTTTGTTTTTGCTGGTTTTATGAGAGCGCGCTGATATTTGACGTGGAAAGTTTCAAACACGACTCTCCCTGTTAACAACTGTACACAATACAAATGTTGGCATTCAAACAGAAAAAAATACAATAAAATTCTACGAAAGAGGCATTATTAGGTGATTTCCATTTTGCACCATAATCAAGTAACTTCAGTCATTATAAAATGTTTTATATATCAAATACGACTTAAAAGAAATTTGACTTTGTAATTTAAAATTGGGCCCCTGTCTCTTTAAAAACTCCTGGTCTTTCTGAAACTCTGCCCTCAGGAAGTCATCCTCTATTTTATCACAGCACCACTCCAGGTATGTTTATAATGAGGGAATAACATTATAACATGATATGAAGCTAAAGAAAAAAAGTTGATTTTACATAATTCTGCCCCTTCAGCATGATGAGATGAACTTGAAGCTCTTCTCAAAGCTGTACGCTCTGTTGTGAAATATGCTGGGATTTATTTACGTTGTGCATCAAACCCGAGGCTCAGGGCCAAATTTGGTCCGCCATAACATTTTATGTGGCCCTCTGGACTCTATTGAGCAACAATCTGCAGCCACAGGCTTCTCCTTCTCATTGTGTTCAACCATGCCCTGTTTTGTTTTTTTACATAGTTTTTCCACAAATAGCATCATTTTACGAACCCTGTGTGTTTTTATGAACATCTTATTGTCTTAGTGCAGTTTAAAACGGAGATAAAATCATTGTTCTTTTGAAATCGACGCAGATTGACGCTGTGTTAATGAATCAATTCGAGTTGAAAATGAAACGCAAGAGAGACACCGGAACAAAGAAGGAGAAAAGAAAGAGGCTCAAATAAAAGCAGGTTGACCTAAACCTCCTGAAGTCCTTCAAGCGCCATCTTTGTTTTTTTCCCCTTAACCAGGTTGGAGGTCAGAGTAGTTTATTTCCTAGACAGAGTTATGGCGGTTACAGGAAAATGTTTCCTGAGAGCCAGTCCGACCCTGAACATGGAAAATCTCACATCCCCTCAGGCTTCTGGGACATTTCCAAACCGTCTTACTGGTGATCCAAGAATTAATGTTAAAGATTATTAGCAGCGGTTATTGTCCAAGATTTCCACGGACAGGGAGTCAACAGTGTTCTTAGTAAATGAATTATTCGCAAGCTACCCCTCCCTCTTTACGGCAGACGCCGTGGGGAAGGTTGCATTTCCTGGAGACGCGCACGGCAACGGAGCCCGGCTTTGACCTTGGGAGTGTCTGACGTCGAGAGGAAACAGACATTTAGACTCAAAAGAAGAAGAAGGCAGAGGAAACGAGCTGGTGCAGGTGTTGGGAAGATTTGTGATATACCAATAAATGAGAAATGCTTTCAAGTTTCCTACAGAAGTAATAGAGCTAAGTTGTTTGTAATGTTGCCGTTTCATCCGGTCCAGTGCTGTCGCTCGTTACATGAGCTCCACATAAAACTAAAACCAAAACATCCCTTTTTAAGTCTCCCCCCTTGGAGTCCACGAAAGCTTTCCTGCATGTCAGCGTTTGTTGTTTTTTTTTTTTTTGTTTTGTTTTTTTTTCCACTTCTCCTCCAGGATCACATGACCAGCTGCTGAGTAATCACAATTTTATTAACGCAGCGAGAGGACAGGATGTTCAGTTTCCAACCTCGGCTGCATCATCCACGCAGGAGTTTGACGTCTGGACGCCGGAGCGCGTCTCACCAGCTGCTGCTGCTGCTGCTGAAAGTCTCAGCTGAATGACAGTGGGACGATGTGTCCTTGTGTTAACCGGGGAAAGATATAACAATCAGACTGTTTTCATGCAACAGGAAATCGCGCGGCACCTCCGTCCCAACACGCTGCGCGGCCTTTATGGCAAAGACAAAGTGAGGAACGCAGTGCACTGCACAGACCTCCCAGAGGACGGTGTTCTGGAGGTGGGTCTCACACGCACGCACACACACACACACACACACACACACACGCCCTCACTGTGACCAGATTATACTTGAATCCCTAAGCTTTTTTAGATTTCCTACCTGTTTCATGTTACAAAAACAATGTAATATTGAAATAAAAGGGAAAACAGTGCATTATCTACTGATCTTTTTTTGTTTTTTGTACAAATGTAAATCTGCTGTTGTGTGATACCCCATAATATAATCCATTCCAACCACCTGCCTTCAGAAGACACCCAATTTACAACGAGTCATGAATGAAAAGGACGCGAAAAACTAAACGCATACCCAGAGGTACACACGGTGTTTCAGATTAGATTCGCCCCAGTTTTCTTAAACTGATCTCATCTCAGCCACAAAGGTCTGAAAATCGTCCACTGTCCCATGAGAGTCCTGACCACTGATATGAGTCACAACATTCAGTTTCCGTTTGGGATCAGCAAAATCTCTCGGATTCAAATTTGAATCTGCACATGCTCTGTTGTAATCAGATGCCACTCCCACAACAGCCACCCACTGTTGCCAACTGAGAAACTTTGTGCTATTAAGCAACAAATCCATTAATCACATGATAAATTAAAACAGGCTCAATCATTTCCATTTAGCATTTTTTTTTTACTTTTTCTACTAAAAACTAGATGATAAAAGTCTTCAGTCTGGGACTTTGGTCTCAAAGAATGGTACACTTTTTCTCCTTGTTCACAATTATGAGCTGCCAACAAAGTACATGGAAGTGTGTGGCCACAGCAGGACTAACAGAAGAAGAAGAGGGGAAAAAAAATGGAGGGTGCATGTGTGTGTGCGTGTGTGTGTGTGCGCGCGCGTGTGTGTGCTGTTGCTAGATTCCTTATGCCACTCCCACATGTTTCCATCAGCACGACTGTTCTCACCCCACCAATGAGTCTCGTCATTGTCTTACGGCCCCGTGCATAAGCAGCCACCTTGCATTCGTCCAAGAACAAAGTCCCCTCAACTCTGTGAAGCCGCGTCTTTAGACAAGTCCCATGACTCCGCTCTGTGGGCCGGGGCAACCTCAGATCACGCTGGTTTTGAGGAGAACAAGAGTGGCAGAGGAATTTGAAACAAAACCATTGTTTTCGCAGGCAGTGGGTCTGACCAATCGGACGTCATTGTTCGGGAGAACTCCTGATCTGTAACCCAGGACAAACGCTTCCTTGTTAAACATTAGCCTGTGGCCAACTGGGCTGCCATTTTCCCAAGACTGGAAACAGAGTGACCAAGAAAGGGCCTGTGCAGAGGAGAGGGGCTGAGTGTTACTGCGTGTGATGTCAGACACCTGGGTTCGACATGAGTTGGACGAATAATAAATGGATTCAGATAATACTGTGATACATTTCCTTTAAGGCTGCACTGCAAAAGCACAAAGTCTTACCAAGTAATTTTGGTCTAGTTCCTAGCATAAATATCCTGGTGAGACAAAAGTAACTTACAAGTAACTTTTCAGCAAGATGTAAGAGCTTGTTTTCAGTAAACGATGATTAATATTAATATTGATGGAAAACTGCCAGTTGTATTGGCAGATATTTTCATTTATAACAAGACATTTTTTCCCATAAGTGAATTAATCCACCAGTTATTAACTAAGGATTATTAACTCAAAGCCAGTTCCTATATCTGGCTATAAAATTACTTGTAAGTTTGTTTTGCCTTATTTAAAAAGTATTAAGATGTTTGCGCTAGAAACATTTAGCAGTGTGCTAACTGGCATGTCTCATATAATCCACCAAACTCTGTTAGGTTTATTTCACCAACAGTGGAAAGTCTTTTTTTTTCTGCCATTTTGGTTTGAAACATTATGTAATGAGGACAAAATCGAAGAAAAAAAAAAGCTTTTAAGTGACTTTAATGACATCATATGAGGAAACTTATCCGAGTGCTTTTAAGTTCCTCTTCAATTTTTCCGCCTTCTTTCACTTCTATTTTTGATTCTCCAATTCAAAAATGCTGCAGAAAAATGTATAAATAACTATAAAAAACATAGGTGCACACTGATTCCATGTTTTTTATTGTTGATCCATTTCTTTGAGAATCAGGGTTGGCGGGAATGAAACTCAGATTTTCAGAATCTGTGTAGAAATCAGTTGAAAGTCCTTTGTGTCGCAACGCCAGTGGATCGGCTTTACTTCCCGGGCCTCTTGTGATGTCATCAGTGCAACGCAGAACAAGCTGTTTTCCTCTGTGCTTTTTAAGAACGCCGCTTTATTATTATTATTTTGTCTTTTACATTTGTTGGCGAAAATGAGAGTAACTTGGAATATCTTCTCCAGGTGCAATATTTCTTCAGGATTTTGGACGAATGAAAGCAAAGGAGGAAAGACGCTTCATTCACCACAAAGACTTCTCTGTTGTCTCAATTTTCCGTTTATTGTTTCAGCCTTATGCAGATTAAATAAAGTGACAAGATCAGACTCCTGATGTGTTTTTGATCTCAAACATTGAATTAAGTAGTTTTTTTTTTTCACACCCACTACAACATCTTTATTACACATGATACTGCATTGCCTTTGATTTTCTCGGAACTTTTTAGACCAGCGACTTTGGTATTGGATTCATAAACATCACACGTTGAAAAAAAGAAAAAAAAAAAAAAAAAAAAAAAAAGAAAAGGAAAAAAATGTACAACTGCATAAATATAAAATTCTTCCATTATGAAAATGGCTAAAAACATTCAATAGTAAGGTACGTCACGGAACGTGACGTCTCCAGCAAAGCAGATTTCAAAAGCACTGAGTTGCCATGATTTCCATGGAGGTGACAGTCTTCTTAGGCTGGACCCACAAAACTTTTACACTAGTAAGAATGAACTGATGTTAAGAGTATCAAACAGAACTGTCGTCTAAAAAAAAAAACACACAACCTAATTGTGAAGCGGAGGAGAAAAAAAAGAAAAGAAAAAGTGAGCAAACATATTCTACGGCGAACTTGAATAAGGAAAAATGCATAAAAACGAAAAAGATGGAGCGCAGTCATCTTTACTCAACACATGGGTCTTAAAGGTTCAGAGTACCATGCTAGTATTTCAGTTAGTCTGAGCACATTGACAAACACTCCACGCACTCACATAAACTACAGACGCCTGCACGGACACGAGCAAGCGAGCGAGTGAGCGCACACACACCTGCGCACACACACACACCTTGGACCACTAAAGCGGACATAAGACAGGAGATCACGACGGGGCTAGCCTACAAACTCTGGACACTTCAAAAATATATAGAAACCACGTGAGGATGAAACACCATGGGGGGACAGAGACACGACTCGCTACACATCAGTAGTGAAACTGCAGTTTTACAGTAATCGATGAACATCCCATGGCTCGAGGATTTTTTTTTCTCTATTTTTTTTAATTTTTTTTTTTACCCTCCCACCCCATTTACAGTAGAATAAATATTTGCTATTGCTACCTCTTTTTTTTTTCTCACGTTTTAGCGTATTTTACATTCTAACCGGACAGAAAACACGGGAAAAGCTAGTGTAAAGCACACGGATTAAGTGTAGGTCCTGTAAATAATGACTGTTCAAAGACTAGTTAGTGGTGGTTGTTTTTTGTTTGTTTTTGTTTTTTTTAATTTTTTATCTTAACTCTTGAATATCTTTCTACGTTGGTTTTTTTTTTTCTTTTATGTGTGCGCTCATCGTGCCTGGGGTCACGAGTTCACAGTGAACTTAACGTCAAAACGTCCCTGATAGCGGTCCTTCTCGTTGTAGTCGATGTTGTCGCCGTAAACTTTGCACTCGATGCGGAGCTCCTCCTTCAGGGTGAGGTTGGTGAACTGGATGGCCACCAGAGGCTGCAGGTAATCGGGATGCAGCCGCTTGCCGTAGTACGGGTAGTACTGGAGGGGGAAACCGGCGAGCCCACCGAGCCCGAAGTACTTGATCTCTCCGATCTTGCCTTCGTCTTCCTCCCTCTGTGGGAGGGAAGCGCTGAGTTAGTGCTAAGCAGCAAGCAGGGAAGCCCTTGGCTCTGCAGACCGATGGTCGTTCTTGAGCGGAAGGAATGAAATACACAAACTCACCTTGTTCTTGCAGTGGATGGGGATGAAGTTTTCATAGGTTTTGCCTTTCAGAGCATCAGGAAGGGAGTTGTTGTCGGTGGGAGGCTGAAGACAGAGAGCAGATAAGCATTTTCTATCAGTCAATATCAATAATCATTGATTAGTGTTTAGTTTTAAATATCCTAAATACTCCCAAACTGATGTGACCTTTTCTGTTTTAACTACAGATTTCACTTATTTTAAATATATTTTAGGCAGTGAAATCTTAAACTGCTGCTCCACAGGTTATTGCTAGGTAACAAGAGAGCGAGTCAGACTTTGCCTGAACAGCTAAAGCCTTTCCTCTGCCTACATCCCCCAGAATGCCGTGCGGTTCTGACTCGGTAGGCACTGGCACTATTGACCATTCTCAGACTCATCATCTATCGATGTGTCTATGGTGATAAGTATTATTATTGGCTTATTTGTTCAGCCTATTAAAAACTAACTGGTGCACAATAATTTAACTCGTCCTGCAGAAGCGTTCGACTCCATCACCAGTCGCATGATGCAATAGGAAACAGGAAACATGCTAGCTCCAGCGCCGGTCTGCAGCTTCAGTGCACTCATAGGAAGGTCTGAGATGTAATGTGTGTGTGTGTGTGTGTGAAACCTGTAACTTTAATGTTTCATGTTGCCGGGTTTCCCCTTTAGGCCAAGTATGTTTCTGTCAACCACCTGAATCAAAATCAGAACCGCGCTGCGTGGAAAACTCACCAACTTCCCCTCAGCCACGTCAAACAATCACCCAGGTGCTCTTACATATTATTCAGCACTTGCTTCTCGTCAGGTTTACATAAAGGTTTTAAACACTAGGGGCCACGCTAATGAACAGAAATGAATCATGCGCGTGATGACGCTTCAAAATGCTATTTTAAATACGCACATTTATGCTCAGGAAACACATGTAAGAAAGACTGGACAATGAATCGATAATAACGTGTCGCCATTGACACGCGATCAATGTCAACAGGTAATACGTCTGATAGCATTTTCAGTCATTTCACCGGACCGCACAGCATTCTGGGGGATACAGGCAGAGGAAAGCTGCTCAACCTCTCACAACCAGCCGAGGAAGGTTGAGGGCATCGCTCCCTGGTTACCTAGCAACAACCTGTTAAGTAAGCAGCAGTGCCTCAAACTGCGTGGAGTGAAAACTGGATCAATCTAGACAGGTCAAGCCATCGGTTTGTCAGCATTCCAGGTATTAAAAACAAAAAGACACGTCGACACTTTTCGATATCGACTGATATGAAACGCTGGCATCGCGATACTTTTTTCAGCCGTATCGTCGATTGTCTAGCAGAATGTTGACAACACTGTTAGCTAGCTAAAAGAATCAAATTAGTGTTCATAATGCTTTATGTATAAGGCATGGATTTCATATCATGACACACCAAACTGCTTTACTGGATAAACTGGGATGCCAGACAGAGTTGACTCAAATGTATCGAGACAGGCAAGTTGCCTCTCCCCCACCTGTTTCTGTGCACTCCTGCCCCACTAACTGAATAACCTTCAGTGCCTTCTAAGAAAAACAAATCTTGGTGTTTGGAAATATTTTAGCTTACAAATTTGCTCCCAAAGCAAAGAGCAAACTCCTGCAGATATACGCCAATCGAAGGATATCGAAGGGTCTTAGCGCTGCCAAACATCCTTGTGTACACGCCGCTCCTACGCTCCCTTTTCTCCTTTCTCTCTGCTATGTTACTGCTAGTTCAATTCCGAGACAGGATGACAGGAGTCTGGGCTAACTGTTGTGTCCCTGTCCGCTTCCACTTAGAGGCAACCTCCCTAATCAGGAGGCTTGTTTGAGGGCGATACGAACCAGCAGCAAATGTGAAAGCACATTAGAAGCTGAGGGAGAAACTCACAGAGTTGCTGACTTTGAACAGTGTGATCTGCGGTTTGGTTTTAATCTTTTCAAGGAAAAACCAGCAGCTCCACGCACGGGACACACACCTTTGGTCTGAAATTGACAATCCTGTTGAGCTTGACGATGAGGCACGGCTTTCCTTCACTGAAGCCGAAAGTCTCGTCGATTTCCCCGGAGCAGCTTCCAAGATGGTTTCTGAAGAAATAACAACTTTTCCTCACTCCATAATCGTCCTCGAGTTTGCCGCGGTCCGTGTATGTCTTGGGGGTGTCTGCAAATAGTGAACCAAAAGACACACACAAAAAAATACAAATAATTAAATCCACAATTGAACGTGTTTGACGTGAGAAAATGCAGAATCTCCATAGCTATGTGTCACACGCCAGTCAGTGATCAAATGTGACAATGCCTTGATACTTGCCAGTGCAATTTTCATAATTCTGATTTTGTTCCTGCTTGTCTTTGTCGTATGGCTCGAGGAACGCCTTCATGCTCTTGATGTACCTCTCGTACGAGGACTTGTCGCTGATCGTGAAAGAGATTTCAGATTTGTCGGAGCGGGGCGTGTGCGACAGACCTGAGGAACGTCAAAAAGTTTGGGTTAGAAGAAGGAAATCAGTGCATATTATAACCAATATGTAAAAAAAACAAAAACAAAAACACAACAAAAGAAAACCACTGCAGATGAATGTTTAGTGGGAGGGCGGGGAGGGAAAACAAAGCCGTATCGAGGTTCTGCTCTTTATCTTAAGACAATGTGGGGTCTTGGGGATTTTCCTCGGATGGTCTCTGGCAGCTCCTGGGAGTGGTAATTTTCCACAGACCTCGCGCACAAAAGCTCCCAAGTGAAGGCGTGGCAGCGGGGCAGAGTGAGATGGGCTCTAATGGCAATCAAAGACATAACTTTCATTAACCTTTCCTCTTTTTTCCTTTTTTTCTTTTTGAACCGCTGGGTGGATTTATGCGTCGCCATAAACTTGAGCAAGAGGCCGGGCGAGAGAGAAGAGTGTCAGAATCTCACTTGTGAAAAGTTCACCAGTCCCCTGCCCCCACCCATCCACTCTCACGTGTGTATGTCTCTCTCTCTCTCACTCACTCTCTCTTTCTCACTCTCTCTCACAATGGAAACTTTTAGCCCCAGAGTGGGAGGCGGGTTGAGCTCAAGAACAAAAAAAAAAAAAAAGAAGAAGAAGAAGAGTTTCTCTGCTTCCTTGTTCGTTCCTCTAGTAGAAACTTGCTTCAGCTCACCGTCAGGCCAACACTTTCTGCCAGGCTTCTGCTGATCTCGTCGATTGTCGGTGGTTTGAGAGCGGCAGGAAAACGGAGCCGGGCGTCTACAATGGCTGCTAAAAATACCGCAGAGGCTGAAGCATGTGCTGCGCATACAAGTGCTGGCGCAACATGATGGGGTGGAGGAGGTGCGGGAGTTTGGAGGGGGTGGGGGAGCTTGGCACCTATGAAAACAACTTAGAAAAAAGAAAAACGCTCTCTAAGCTTGCAGATTTCTAAATGCTTCTAATGCAACGGCAGCGTTCGAATTCTAAACACCTTCCCTTGTCTCCTCGCAGAGGTGGATACAAGCTCACTCAGGGATGAGAAACCGCATTATTTTCCTCTAAACAATGTTCGACAAGCTCTCCATGTGAAAAGCAGGCTGCTGTGACTCATAATCCCAAATCGTTTCAGTTCCCCGCAGCCTGAGGGGGGAACCATTGACTGGCTGGGAGAGAGTGAAGGACAAAATGGCTGAGCCTGTTCGAGGTCAGAAAGACTCCGGATACAGTAGCTGGTTAGAAACACACCTAAACCAGTTGTCTTTCTCCCGCGGCCGTCACGACCACGCCATCGTTTGGCGACCGGCGAATCGCTCAGGAGGAAGGAGAGAGGGAGGGGAGGAGCTCCCGGCTTTACCTGGGGGAGCCACTCTGTCCTGGTGGGTGGGTTTGAACTCATGTATCGTCAGCAGCAGAGCCTGAATGGTCCCGATGAAGATCGCAGCCAAGCATCCGTAGAAGATCACGTAGAACAGGAAGATTTTCACTGGAAAGAGAAACAGGTGGAAAGAGATTAGAAAAGCACCAGTCGCGTCAGATGCTGAAAAAGCTTCAATTTCTTCTAATTAAAAGCAACAATTTCCCCCAGTTAGAGGTCTGGAGCCGCCTTATGTTTGTACTCTGATGCCCTTTATGGAGCTGAATTAAAGCTGCAGAAGTTAAACCTAGATGCTGTGATGCAGAAATGTGTATAAGTTTCTTCATATTCTATTGGAATCAGAGCTACTTACCTTTTGATATATTTTTATTTTAGTTTTAATTGTCCTTAATGAGAAATGAATATCTGTAGTTTAACTGCACCATGTTATGAAAAACATGCACTTCTGATTGAAATAAATACTTTCTCTCACCACCATTACTGAATCTATAACCAAGAGTAGTAAAGGTTATTACAGCTGGCCAATTAATACACTTTTGGTATGTAAGATAATGAAAACATGGCTTTTAAAAGTGCAATAGGCAAACATTGGCATCACACATTGCAATGGGCATCGGACATTGTTATTGAGCTTGTCACGATAAATCAATTAATCGCACGATAAATTCAAGTGAAGGCGATCGTTTTCATTTTTTAAACTGTTTCCCAGGTGCACTGTAAAATGTTTTTAAGAAATCTGAGATTTCATCTTTGACAGGCTGTACTTGCATGAGAAATCCAATGTGATTATTATTGTACAAGTTGAGAATGGTCCAAAAATGAAAAAATATCACTTATCGCATTCATTTCTGGGACACAACCAGTAAAATCTGTTATTGTGACAGGGCCTGGTTGGTATGACAATGATCATTCTGATTTGATATATTATGCTAGTGCAGTCAGCAGCTACTTCATTAATCCAGACTGTAGCTCTTAAAACTCTGTTGTTTTATGGATTTAGCGAAGCCTTTAACGGCTGAAGCTCCACAGGACTTATTATTTTTTCTTTAAAGAACCTCAACCAAGCGTGATAAACAATACATATTTAATTAGCTAAAACTCTCCTCACTCCAAAGTTGGTGGTGAAAGGAGCCTCTACACACTTCCAGCCCGATTCAAATGTTAGTCCAATTATGTAATGGCTGCAGTCGTGTTTCCAGTGTGACGGGTTGAGTCACTGTCAGGCGCCACTGCTGGGACACCCCACACCCCGGTTCACCTCCTGAAATCCCACCCCCAGCAAGTTCCTGGATAAAATACGCTGCCCTCACCTCAATAAACAAAGAGCTCCTTTATTTATGTTACCGTAATGGACTGAATCTTATTAGTTTTCCTTGTTGGCAGAGTTTCATTATTGCTACAGTGTGCACCCACTGTCGGCTGCTTGGAAGGAGTCTTGTTGTTCAGTCACCCCTGTAACCGTTCAGTTTATCTTGCTTAGTAGCTAAAACTGTCAAGTCTCAACAGAACCGCTGATCAAACGTTGTCTTGTCTTTAAAGCAATGCTTGGAAAAGGTTAGCTTGTTGTGTTGCCTAAACCTGACCTTGTCAAGATGTGGGGGGGAAAAAAACAAAAAAACAAACCCCAAACCTACATCGTTACTTTCTCTCTACCAGAGTTCATGTTGTTTCCTCTTCCTCACTTCTGAAACTTTTCCCTCCATTTCCAGGTCCTCGTCCACATCAACTGGTTTGACGAGTCAACGGTCTCCACCTCTTGAACAATAATCTCTTGCAAACAGACAGCAGGGGAATGAGCAGGCTCATTGGGCCCTACCCTGCTCAAGCTCTCTGGTTGGCTCCGATATTCTTCCCGCACGTGTTTGAACGCAACAGACCGACATGTTTTTGAGCCATACGATCTTTTCACAAGCGTTCTAGAGTTGGGAACAGGTTAAAAAAAAAAAAAGAGGAGGTACGGGGTACAAACAGGATCTAGACAGAGTTGAACTTGTCGTAGGCGCGGTGAGGCACCTGTCAGGAAGTAACTGTTGACATGCTGACATGCAACGCACATGGAGGACGACAGTTATTTCTCTCTCCAACACTGTGCCGCTCGCTGCCTGTTGTGAAAAGGTGAAGGGAATTTGCAAAAACAAATGTTTCTCTCCTCATGTATTAACTTTTCAGGCAAGCCAGCCAATCAGACCTCACCCGGTCAACTTTTGTTTGCTTTCCAAAATAAAACAAAACAAAAAAAAATACATAAATTTGGAGTCATGCAAACATGAATATGTTCATATAAAATTAGTGAAGCTGCCAGTAGCACTTAGCCTAACTAATTGATACTGATTTCCAGTGGTTTTAAGAGGTCTGAGACACAGATCACATGTTTACTTTGAAGGACTGAGGAGCATTTAAAAAAAACATGATGTGCTGTCGGACTGTGATAGAGGCAATGGCTTAGAATCCAACAAGAAAATGAAGTAAACGCAGCAGAATCAATGTATCGACATCAAAGAAGCTGTAGATATATTGATGTATCAACATTAGATACATTAATGTATCTAATCTTTTTCCTACATAGTGGAAGTTGCTAGTTTAGGTGGATTTATTGAAAGGGGGAGAAAAATCCTGGGATTTTGCAGCACTTCGAGGGTCATGACTGAGAGCCGATCATGGAGTTTGTCCGATTCCGACTGTTGCATTTCTGCTCTTGTACCCATGAATTCAATGAATGAAGGAACCAGTTTGAACAGTTGTCTATTCATTAATTATATTAATTAAATTTTGCCTCAGCAACATAATTAAGTAAAACAGCTCTGGGTTAAGTCACCCTCTTCACCAAGTCCTACTTCGCTTTGGTGCAAATTCCACTTCTGCCTTCTTCCATTTTATACCTGTAAGCAACTCATTTGCCACAAACTTTAAACCGATCTCTTTCTTACCAGTAATTTTACAACCTGTAGTCATCATCCTAAAATGTTCAGACTTTATGTATACTTAAATGTTAGCGTATGATACTTTGAAAAGCTCTTATATTCCATGCAATTTGCATTTATTACGGTTCTGATCCAGTGTTGGGGTCCCTGCTCAAACTAATACAACTCTGAGCAACCTGCTGCGGGTGAGTAATGTTTACTGGAATCACATAATCACATTTCCGTTCAGACTAAGTTAATTGTGGAAAACAGCGTTAAATCAATGGTCAAAGAAGGGAAGGTACAAAATGTCGCAGAGGCGGATGCGAATCAAGGTCCGACTGCGAAATGAAACATCCTGTGTGAAATACTCATAATAGCAAAAATAAAATAAAAAACCTCCAGAGTTGTTCTTATGACTTTTGGTTTACGTCATTCCGGGTTAGCGAGTTTCAAAACAAACCGGAAAATGTAAGCAGAGTGTGGGAAGAGGGGAGTCTGGTTGACAGGCAGAGTTTGAATGGAGGGCCCCTCCCCCCACCGGCCTGCCGCGGCGTGTTGTCCTGTGAAGGGACCGGCCCCGCTGCTCGGAGTTAAAGCTCAGAAAAGTACTCAGGCCGCTGAAACTATCGAAGGACGCCACAGATAAACCTGTTGCTTTCAGTGGACACTTTTAGCTAACGGGGCGTCACTCTATTCCCCCACCCCCTCTGTCCTCTTCACAACAAACACAGGACGGACTCTCAATAAGTCGAACTGCGGCCATGCGGCTCTGTAGTGATTGAAATCCGCGCAGAAAAGTAGCTCCCGAGAGTTCGCCATTGGGCAGCACGCGCCAGCCGAGACGAGCAGTTGTAGGTGGCGCGTCTACAAACTGCCCGGATTCTTCCTCCTTCCGCCGCCTCGAAGAATGAGGCTTGTTTACCTCCGGCGTTCAATAAAGCTCCGAGTAACGAGCGAATTGAACTTGCGGAAAGCGTGACGACCAGTGTCTCACGTCTTTGAACGGGGGGGAGATACATAAATTGATAAATAAATAAATAGGTGGGAGAGACAGGCAGACAGAGGGGCGGCCCATGAGACGTGAGTCGTGATCGGCTCTCTAGCACAGCACCGTGTTCCCAAACGGTGAGACTCGCGCCGGAGCCGAATAAAAAACAAAAATAAAAGCTGATCATTTCTAATTGGTAAAACGGTTTAACAGCAGTAATTAGATAACCAACGACTGCTGGTTATCCTATCAAGTCATCCCCCAGATCTTCCCGCATTAGTCAAGCTTCTACATCCGCCTTAAAGTATTGAAAACAGCGTTAAAAGGATTATCAAGAGTTGGATTCAATAATCCGGGGTATGAGATGGGGCCTAGCAAAAAAAAAAATTAGCCATCCGCTTCAGAACTGTGGAAATGTCCCCTGTTTCCGGCTACTTCTCCTTGGTGGGAAAACAACAACCACCAAAGAGACAATTAAAAGCGTGGAGGAAATTGCAAAACATTTAAGCCAAACTCGTTTAGTGGACGGTCCTGGCCCACAGCAATCTGTCCTTCAAGATGACCTTTTTTTCTACAGGGCAATAATTGACTGGGACGACGTGGGCGACGCCTACGGTAATCATTGTCTATGACAATGTATTATCAGTCAACCCTGTCAGAATCCAGATCAATAATTAAGCCGTCGTCGCAGAGATGTCACTCGGGTTAAGCGAAAGTTGATTGGTTTATCGCGCTTGTATTTTTCACGACTCTTGATCGGGGTCAAACTCTTCGAAGGGAGCCGGTTTTGTGTTTGGCGGCTGGAGTTAAAACAGTGGAGCTCGTCAAAGGATTGAGAAACTTCTCCCCACGGTCTGCACTGAAAGCCGAAGTCACGACTCGGCGTGTCAGAGCCGCGGTGCTCTAACAGGTGCTGACTGTCTGCGGAGTGAGGAAACGAGGGAGAAGAGGGGGGTGAAATAAAAAATAAAAAATGGTTTCCACTTTCCCTTGATATACCGTCAGGGCTTTCATCCTTCGCGACAGACGCCTGACGAGGACTGGCTCAGTTCAATGAAGGGAGGAGGAAGAAAAAAAAAAGAAAATGGAGTAGGCTACTTACACCAACTGCCCCCTGTTCGTCCTAGAAACTCTTTCTTCTCTGAATTCCATAGAAATGTCCTCCATCCGCCGTCGCTCTCCTTTTTTCCAGCCATGTTACCTCCACAGGAATATCCCCGCTCTGGAAAGGTTTCACCGGAGTTTTTTGAGGGGGGTTTGGGGGGTAAAAAAAAAAGAAGAAGCTGCGACTGCTCACTGTCCTTCACGGGAAACACGAAAGGACAGTTTCGTACCCGACTCCTCCAATTGTACCACTCACGATTTATTTAGCGGGGAGCAGCTCCGCCCGCAAACTCCTGTAATAAGTTACCGTCGAAGAGGGAGGGCTCGGCTCAGCAAATCACAACCCTCTGTTGCGTTTTGCGTAAGAGGCGAACCGAGGAGGGGACTCGCTCCAGACAGGAGACGCTTATCAACGTACAGAGGTGTGTGTGTGTGTGTGTGTGTGTGTGTGTGTGTGTGTGTGTGTGTGTGTGTGTGGGAGGGGGAGGGGGGGCAGTTGGATAGGTATGTGGGGGAGGGGGGTGGGGGTTTAAGGGGCTACACAGAAAGTACCCAATGGTTGTTGCAGGCGTTTAAACGATACCGTCTGCAACCGGTCCGTTTCCCCAATACATCTCGGTGACATCGAAGGTACCTCTGCATGTTCAAAAACGAAAAGCTGTGACAACAGAGGTGTCAACAAGCAGAGCCAAAACTTGTACTCAAGTCGCAGCACTGCTATCTTGTATGACAATAATTCCACGCAACTAAAGCGTACGGAGCTGCAAAACTGTCCTTAGAAGTACAAAAAGCTACTCAAATACTCTGCTAAAAAATAGGATGGAACAAGCAGTACTTGAACTGTTTTTCAATGTAACAACTAGCTTACTACAAGCAGTGCTAGTCTATCGCTAGTCTTAATGAATGAAACTTCTTCAAAGCAGCAAAATTGTGCAGATAATAAGCCCTTTTTGTTTTTGACACAATGCATAAACGGAACAATGCACTTCTGAACTTGCTGGATTTTTTTCTATCAGCGGAGCCCATTTACATCAGACTTTAATGAGTCGTTTAAATAGAAAAAAATGTCTGTGTATTGATTTCACGGTCTGGAGTTTATCAGTCTTTAACTTTTTAAAGACTAAAAAGACTAATAAAAACGCTAACTGCTGTTATGACTAAACAAAGGTGGCTTTGTTTCAGTTGCCGGATGTTATTGTTTACATCCGCAAAATTTACATCCGGAAATGTCGTGCATGCGCACAAAACCGGAGGGCCACGATTTGGTACTTCCTATCCCATAGCCGCGCAGCCGCAGTACAACAATTTCGTTAAAAAAATGAAACTTATAGTTGCAGGTATTATTAATTTAGTGAAGTGTGCCACAGAAATGGAAAATAACGCAGAAAACCCGATGAAGAACAACTCAAAACCATTCATATTCTTTTTTTTTCTTGCTCCATGTCGGCTTTACGCTACAAACACACCGGTTGCCATAACAACGGACGAACAGCCATTAGCCGACATAGCATCCTGATAGACTTTTTTCTGAACCGAAACAAATATAATTTCTACACGACCGTTTGACTAAGCTAGCAAAACTGTCATACTTCCTCCCTCTATTTTTTGATAAAATTTTATTACTGACCTGTGAAATGTTGGAACTTGTTTCCTAGATGACCTTGTTGTGACAATTAGTAGCAAAACACTGTGTCTCATTTTCTTTTACATATCACGCATACATTTAAGATTTTGCATGTTATATTAACAAATGATGGTAGTCATCGTCTGCCAGTAGTTTTTTCTGCTCTCCAACACTGAGCTCGTGGGCGGGATCTTGCGTGCGCCTGACGTTACGTTGCAACGTACTGCGTCCCAAATGGCGCATTCACTTGCAGTTAGCACACCGCTCGTGAGACGTTAGCCTGTTTTTAAGCCTGTTTTTAACTGTACTAAATAGCTAATTAGCCAAATTAAAACAGGTCCTAAATAACAACATGAAGCAGACTAGCACGGGAACACTTAAATTTGAGCTCAACGTTAGACATTGGAGACAACTAAAAATGTGTTTATAGTCTACAAGCTGTGAGCTGTTCTTCTAGCTTGTAGGACACATGCTAACTAAGTTCTGACTTTAAAACAAGAAACATATGCTATTGATGGCATTGAAGCAACTACATAATCAAAGCTTTTTAAAATAATCATTTCAGTTTTTGCATATTCTTTAATTTTGTGGTGTGGAGGTTTCAGTAGAAAATGTGCTTGTTAATAAAGTCATGCTAGCTAAATAATAGGAAATTGTTACACATTTAATTGAACCATATTGCCCCATGAAACTTTGCCAACATGCAAAAATCTGACTGGTACGTTCAAAAATGTGGTATATCTGAATTGAACAACAGTAGAATTAGACTTTCTGCTTTTTTCTTTCTTTTTTTTTTTTTAAAGAAACTGGTTCGTCGCTTAGATACACACAAAAAACCTGAATGCAAATACAGAATACATAGATTTTTCAATATAGTTTTTAATATGTTGCTGTGAAAACAATTTGTTGCTTTAGTGAGGAGTTCAAGCTTCTGTTGAAATCAGCACAGTAGCTCAGAATCACTTGGCAATGAGTCAGAAAATGAGGACACTGTCCCGAGAAACCAGATAGTTACTCCACGGTTAGTCATGCAAGGCGACCTTACCGTCATTGAGTCACTATTATTCAATTACATTTCACAACAGTATTCAAACTGAATGGAAGGCCTATTGATTATATGCAGTATTATATGGCTCAATAGTTCACCCATGACCTTTGTATTTTAAGAGTTATAGACAATAGATTAAAAGTAGCACCACAAATAAAACGTGTTACTGCACAAACAAGATTTGCTTTTATTTTTATTCTACATGACTTGCTGACTTGACGTCAGCAGATCAAAACACAGAGCTCTTTTCCTCATAAAGTTTAAGCTTATATCCATATACCTTTGCAATATTTTTGCAAAAACTTTCATGTCCCTTGAGATTTCTCTGATGTTTTCGGTCAGTGATTGTGAAATGGAAGAGAAATGATAACATGATCTCTCCAAATAATGTATTGTAAACGCCTCACCACACTGTTCAACCCATCACCTGAAAAGTATGAAAGTAAAATAGTATGTCACATGGCATCACTTAGAGAAGAAGCAAAAGAAGCTCCTTGGAACGCTGGAGGAGCTGCAGAGACCTATAGCTCAGGTGGGAGAATTTAATAAATAATAGCTGTGCTCTGCAAATTTGACCTTTATGGAAGAGTGACAGGATAGGAAAAAAAAAAGATAATAGGGAGTGAATACTATAAAAGGATACAATTAAATATTTTCAAACTGAATCAGAATTATTTATGACCCTATTATTTAAATAATCTATAATTCAGTTTGGAAAGGAGAACTGCGTCATACACTTTTCTGTCTTTGCACCGTCAAAAGTAAACAATGTCCCACGCTCTTTTTGTGGGGCTACTATCGATTGTGGAGAGATAACAAGACAGCTCTCTGTTTACATAGACAAAGGCTTTGTCAAGACTACCAGGAGGTGAGGCATTCTGAAGCAGGTTGTGAGGGAAGCTGGTATGCACTCTGTGAGCTGGACTTGAGCTAGTCAACAATAGCACCTCTATGAGCTGGAGTCCTGCGCTGGATCTTCAACAGATGACACAAAAAATCTGGTACTCCATTTCTCACACCATGAGTCATGGTGTAAGAGGAAACTAAGAACCTCCTGGAAAACCCACATCAGAAAATACATCTAAATTTATTTATTTTTGTGGGGGTTTTTTTGTGTTGTTGTTTACTTTTAGTTAGAAAATCAAATTGAAACCCGACTTTGACATCTTCACTTTATTATACCGAGTTCAGAGTAATTGCAAAGTATATCCTGTCTCTGTAAATTGTTAAAGTTACCATTAGACATAATACTTAACTCCTTGCTGAATAACTTTCTAACGAGATGCAAATAAATTCACTTCAATCTGACAACGTTATGCCTTATTATATAATATTATATAATATATAATATATGTGTGACTGTGACTCACTGTCACGTACTTGGATGTCTTTCTATTTTTACCAACTTGGTGTAGTAAATAAGACAGATCCTTTATTTTACCACAGTTTCACAGAAACTGTTATGTCAAAAATAAACGTATTTTGAACCTTAAAAAAATCCACATTGATTTTTACAGCAACAAATGCACAAGGTAGGGTGTTGTTTACTATAAAAAGATAAATCAATGGTAGGGGTGGACATTTATCTTATCGTTTATTATTTATCATGATAAATATTATTAATTGTTGTCATGATATAGTCCAATTAATGATGTTTAACCTCCCTCCCCCCAAAATTGTTCTTATTGTTAGGGATTGATAGATTTCCTGTTTTCTCCACAGTTTATTAAATGAAAGCAGCAATAAATACCAATACATTTGGAAATACAGTTATTTTTTTCCATGTATCTGGTGTCCTAAAGAAGCACATTACAAATGGGATATATTTTGCAAGAGCAGTATTTGTTTTCGTGGGACTGTAATTGTTGTGACGCACAGTCACAGTCATGTTATGTAAAAGAAGAAGTCAGATTTAGCTTTATCACAATATTTCCGCAAAATACCAGGTTAAAATCTTAAGTCAATATCGACTTAAGGTTTTAACACCCCTCATAAATGGAACAATTCGGCTACTTCAGATTAAAACCAAACTTCAGATTTAGTTTTTATCATATTTCACACATGATGCTCTCATCTTTAGGACGTTGCTGCTCACCGTTTTCTTTTGAACTCCCCAAATAACAAGGGCCCTCCAGGGGGCCACATGATTGACCTTTATCATAAGGGGAGCCTCTTTATGTGTGCTGACCTCTGTGTCAGCCTGTGTTACAGGTGGATGAGCAGGCGTTGGCACGCGATCACATCGTACGCTGAGTGACCGACATCGACACACTGGGCTTCTAATGTCCCAGGGTTAATCAGACAAGGGAATCGACTTCAAAATCTCCAAAAATGAATAACTTCTTAAACCTTTTTACATATAGTCACAACCACAAGCCTCAATATATTTTTGTCACTTTATTTTTTGTGATAGACCAACACAAAGTGGCAGGTTTTAATTTGTGAAATGGAAGGAAAATGAGAAATGGTTTTCTTTTTCATTTATGTACTTTTTTTTGTTGTTGTTGTGATTCAGTATCTGTGTATAACTGCTTGGTATTTGAAGTGTGTCTATAATTTCCAAGTCTTTCCACAGATTCTTCATTGGATTTAGGTCTGGACTTTGACTGACCTGAAGGCATATTTAGTTTTAGACTACCACATTGTATCTTTAACTGTAAGCTGTCCTGTTAGAAGGCTGGAAATATGGAAATAATGATTATTTTAGTAAGGGATCAGTCCAGCAACTAATCTGATAAAAAATAATAATAAAAAATTCCACACTTTATAAATTTCTCATTTAATCGCGTCACTGTTTTTTTATTAAATCCTACAAATACATTAAAAGGTACAGATAAACATATAATTCAATACATTTTTCAAATAAGAAAATAAGCATATTATTGAATGAATAATATGCAATTGCCCATCAGTGTATTCTTGATCATTTGTAGCTAAAGACTCCCATGGTAATGAGAAACACTCAGCCCTTTCTTTTTGATTTTACGTCCATGAAGATTTTATGCACGATTTGAAGCAGGTGAAGCTAAAACTGGGTAGAAAGAATTTGCAATGTTTATTTTATCTTAAATGAAAAATGTATACATTTCATGTATAGTTTTCTTGTTTAGTTTTCTCCAGTCAACCATTAGTCGACTACTAAATTAATTGACGATTATTTCAATAATCGATTTATTGCGTTTAATCTGATTAATCGCTCCAGGTGTAGCTCTGTCCCGGTCTCTGTTTTTTGTTGTTGCCTCTAATAGGTTTTCTTCCAGGATTATCCAGTTTTTTATCTCCACTCATCTTCCCACCCACCCTGACCAACTTCCCTGTCAGTCACGAAGCACAGCACAGGATAATGCTGCCACCACCGTGTTTTACCTTAAGTGTACTGGGGGGAATGACATTTATCTGCCTGGAGGTCAAAAAGTTCAATTGTCAGCAACTTTTTCTACACATTTACTGCATCTAGAGGCGCCAAACAGAATTTCTTGTGACTTTATTTCAACAAATGCTTTCTTCTTGTTACTCTTCCATCAAAGTCAGATTTGGGGAATATGTGGAGATCTGTGTTGCAATGGGCTTACTGGTTTCTCCTCCTTGCCAGTCTGGCCAGTTTAGTGGCTACAGTATTGTATGCACGGGGAGTAGGGGGTGGTTGGTTTGCAAACAAACAAACTATATTGCATTCTTCCCTGTCTGTTACCTGAACACTGCGGGACCTTCCACACTGTTTCCTCAAGCTGCCAGGACAGAAAATCTAAAACAAATCGAATAAAACATGAGCCTCTTGGCTGCTTCCAGCATTAATGCTTCACATTAATGAGAGAAGTGTTTGATTAAGCTGCTGCCGCCATTTCCTTGCAGTGCGCTCGTCTACATGCTCTAACGAGGGCCGTTCTGATGGGCAAGTCCACGTCAAGGGAGGCTGGTCCGGATCCTCGGTGCTGGGGTGCCTGTTTATTATTTTTTTTCTGCTGCAAACTTGTGACTTTTGAACAAATAGTTCCATAATCACGACGTCATTTTGGCAACTTGACAACATCAGCCTGCGAGCAAAAGCTGCTTCCATTTACAGCAAAAATGCTGTAAGCTAGGTGCGTAAAACACACTGAATGCCATGAGAGCAACAGTGATTAGAGCCACATTTAGCATGTAGCATGTCCTTTTACAGTATGAAAATTAAAGCAGCTGGAGCTGTTCACGAGAAAACACAGCAGCAAGAACAGAAATTACAAACTGTCTGTCTCTGAGCTGCTATGTTGGAGGTGTTCCCCTTAGCCTTTTGTTCACTTTGTGAAACCATTTGCATGCAGGCATTTGGTTGCCTAACTACTCCCATACCACATGGCTCGATGCAAATGTTGGGCCTCCAGCCATGAAGCAGCGAGAACTATTGAAACCACAATGCATTGCACTGACCTACTTTCAGTTTCGACAGGAAGAGGAGGAGTGTCACTGTGACACCAGTAGGCTGGTTACGGATGACATTGTTAAGTTACAACCCAAGTTTTAAATATTGTTAGTTCACAAGATGGAGGGAAACCGACTACTTTGGTGGAAAATGGCGGTGGCAGCATTATACCTTTTTTCAGCAGGGACAGAGAAGATGTTGGCCAAAATATGGTAGCGGCTGCAAAAGACTTGAAACCAGGGCGTAAGGTTATCATGCAGCACGGCAACGATCTTAAAAATAAAGACAGCTCAGTGTCCAAAGAGTGGCCATTTGTGGTCGGAAACGGTAAAAATATATTCACCAAGATAGAAAATAAAAGATGACCCCAAAATTTGGAAATTCTCTGTTTTTCTTTAAATAAGGCAACAAATACATAAGGCTTATTTTTTGTCTGCTTTTAAAAAAAATCTTTTTTTAAGAATTTAAATATTTCATTAGAGAAGAACTTCTGCTGGATGAATATAAATGCACGCCACACATTTCAGATTGTTATAAAATCCCCCAAACATATGAGCTATTCTTTAAGGTTGATAGGTGAGAAAAATGTGAAAACAACCAAAGAGGGGCGACTACTACTGAGGGATCTGTAAACGGTGACATCAGCGGGAAGCAGCTAAAGGGCCGGGTCAACTTTTGCACAAAGTTATTTACGGCAGGCCGAGCAAGAGACTCAGCTTCCATGTGACGGTGCGGGGTTGTTGCATGTTACAGACGACCTCTCTCTGGAAGCAGGGGCCTTGTTTGCTGCTGAGTGTTGGGATGCAGATCATGCCCTGCAGGAGAGGATTGACTGAATTGCACACCAGCGTCAATAAAGTTGCGCGTCACATCATTTTCCATGCGACGACCACAGTGGGGGATGATTCCTTTTCCGCTGGAGGTTTTAAAGTTCTACTCACTCCGAATGGTGACAAGCGTTTACGGCGTAGCGCTGTGCTTCGATGTGGCGGTTCTTATTTTTCTGCAAAACGGCAAAAGCCCTTTTCGAGTAAGTCTTACTGCACTGGAGTTCTCTTTCATACTCTCTGGATCAAACAAGAGAATTACTGTCAGTTTTTTACATGGACATGGGAAGCCACCACAAAACTGGATGAGTGGTGGAAGAAAATGTTAAACATGAACAACAACAAGAAGAAGAAGAAAAAAAGAGGGGTGGGCGGATGATTACTGGAACAAGGATAATGTGACTTTAATTAACTAAATGTGTTTGTAACTGTGGGAAAGCAAGGAGGAGCTGAGGGAAAATAACCGTTGACCTGAAGTGAATCCACAGGGGAATGGTGAGATCAGGGAAACTAACCAAGTATGAGGAAACACTGTCAAAATGACCCTCAACTTAGTCGAAAAGCAAAAGAATCAAAATAAACAGGAACACAAGAGTTTAACAAAGGCTAGTTAAACTTATCACAAAGTCTTTAGCATGGCGATGTTATTGTTGGACCAGTGGCAGTATGTAAATAGGTGGAACTGATGGACTTTTCTGAGTAGCAGCGGCGTGCTCATGTTCACCAACGTCCAACTTCGATCATCAGAATGCATAGACGAGTCCGCATGAACGAGCGCTCATAGTTACATGCGTACATAGGCTGGACTTGTGCCAATGGCTCTTGGTTCAGTTCTCAAAGAACTTCCACTGATAGTGAATTGGACTTTTTTATGTGAGAGTTCATCTTGTCAAAACACGTCTCTTGACTGTAACCGTTAAAGACACCAGGTTGTTACGCAGCAGGCGGTTGGCTCGGCTTCCCACAGAGTCGGCTAAAAGAGCATTCTTATGGATGGAACTAGTTATTTGGCAGCTATGCAAATCTGAAGAGTTTATTAACCCAGAAATTTGGTGTTATATTCAATTTTTTGCTCAGAGATTTTGCATCTTTTCTGCCGTTAATGAGATGACAACTCAGTCCCACTCAGATCAAACTTATGCCTTGCTATTATTATTCCATAATTTATTTTGCCCTCTTTGTTCTTCAAGGCTAAAATAACTTTTGTCCCTGTGTGTATCTGTTATGGGTGCTTGTCATTTCACTGCTTCTTCCTCCTCCCTTCTGCCTTCTAACCTACGGTTTTTATTAGCATTACTCAGAACTCTACCAGTCTGTTGAGGTGAGCTGGCCTTCAGATACAGGACCGGTGTGATCCAACCCATCACTGAGTAAAGGGCACTGAAAGAAGGGGCCAATGGCCTCTCATGTCTTTCACATGGTGCAGTTTTATGTCAACAGAAGCTGGAGAAGTTGTTGTGTGTTTGTGCTTAAACTGTTTAACTATTTCCTTTCAAATTCACTTCCCGCTGCGGTCAAGTTCAAGTTCATCCTGAAAAAGTCAGTAAATCACCTCCTGCTGCTGCAGCGTTTAGTGGCTCTGGTGCTCAGTCTCACGCTGCATTCACTGACCTACTTGTTGAACCCCAGCTAAGTGTAAGCATAACGCTGCATTTTTTGAAAAAGTGTACTATTCTGTGCATTATATTGAAGGGCTATAATGTCAACAGATCAATCAATCTTACTATCTGAATGAATTAAAATTTTTAACAGAGAAAGAGGTTCTCGGTATGCCTCTGAAATTAATAACTCAAAACATAAGTGATAATTTATAAAATCACCAATAATGTTGTTATTAATCAGACAAACTGACCTATTTACTTATAATTTAATTGCATGAAATGCAAAAACAATCAAAGGTATTCCATTTTCAACCCACTGCTACACTTTAAGAAAGGCCATTTTGTGAATAAAAATGTGGAGCTATTATCATTTAACTTCTATTAAACACTTACCAGATTCTCATATCTGTATCACAAACACAAAAGTTAAATTCTTTAAAAAACAGATTTCATAAACACAAATGTATTTAGAAAACTTAGGTTGACATATGAGGATGAAGTTATTAAACTTAAGAACAAATACAGTCAAATAGTGAAAGAGATGAAGATTCTCTTTTCTTCAACAGCATCAGCAGTGAACAACAAAGAGATTTGATTTGAATTTCAAATACCTCTCAGACCCAGACTCTGACTGTGGACTGATTATGTGCTGTGATTTGATTCAAAGGACACAAAAAGCTGTAAAAACAGTGAAGCATGAACGGAATCGAGCTCACTCTTTACATTTGTGGTCACACAGATCGACACAGATCTGATGATGGCCATGCCGCATCATTAGCCAAACAAAAGCATTTTAAGTCGTTAAGGTGTCCCTCTATGGCTGAAACTAGAATATTTCAAATGAATTTAATTGTAAAAAAACAAAGAAGCATTAAGATAAGGAAATATCAAACACACACATCTAGGATTCACCTATTCATATCTACCTTGCTGCTTTCTGCTGATGTCATGAACAGTGGGCACCTGTGACTTTGGCACAGGGATCTGCCGTTCAGTCCTCTGTGGTTTGAACACTCACCGCGTTGCCATGCTGGTCACGCAGTATGAGCAACAATTGAAGGACTGTGGTTGCATGGCTGCATCCTGCAAAACACACCACTCATCCCAAGTACAAACATTAACAGTTTGTGTTCTGGTTTCGTTGGGAAAAAAAATGTAAAAGACTAAAGTAATATGGCTGAGGAGAAGCTGAACTCAGAAGCCCAAAAGGCAAGTAAGGGAAACGGAAAAGACTGACAAAATACTTTCTCTGTGCAGCGTAGTGATAGGAAATGAATCTAGAATCTGATTTATGTTTAAACAAGAAGTTATGAAGAGAAAATTGTTCCAGTTTTGTGGAGACGAACAAATACAGTAACCTTTTCTGTTTCACAGCTGATAGCTCTCACTACTGAGGACTGTTTTCTGTAGAGCAGCTGAAACGCCACTGATTTAAAGCTTTGATGGCTAAAGAGATGCTGAGTTTGTCAGGCAGCAGAGAAACATTTTCTCTGTACACGACAAACCCGGACAGGCAGTGCTGCACTATGTTACGTGTCAAACCATCAATAAGACATATCAAAAATGGTCAATGGGCTAACATGAGCAAACTGTTCAACTTTATGAAATGCTGTGCTGTACCAGCTTAGTGGCTCTATTTTTATTTACTTATTTTTTGTTGTAAAATGAGAAACTTTGCACCATCTTATGGCTGAATATCAGGGTTAAAAAAAGAAAAACAAATCACGAGAATAAAGTCGGAGTATTAACCAATAGAGTAAAGAAAATGATAATCATGACTTTATTCCCGTAAACTTTATCTTATTATAACTTCACTCCCCAATATTGTGACTTTTATTCTCATGAGTTTACTCTCATAATGTTACGACTTTATTCTCATTATTTTTAGTCTTGTGAATGTATTTATTTTCATTTTCTCAGCATGGCCCTAATACTCTGGTCATTCCATCCCAATCTTCTGCCCTCGCAAAAAGTTGTGTGACTTTAAATGTTCCTCTGTCTTAAGTAATACACCGAGCTCACTCCAGTGGCACTGACTCACTGTAAATGAGTTTTTAGCCTCCTGCGGTCGCTTGACTACAGTGCCTGTCAGAGGAGATAAGAGTTGCTGTGCGCGCTTTCCGAGCACAACTAATACATGCCCTCAGCTTGTGAGCCCCGCTGTCAAACTGTGACACGCGACAACAGCCCGACAAAGACGTCTAAATGAGAAAGGGTGCTGGCGTGTTGTTGGTGTGATGCTTCTTAAAAGATGAAATGCTTAAATGCTTCCTTGCAGTCGTCCCTTTTTGCAATCCCTTGTAGTGGAGGGAGACGCTGACATGGGCCTAAAATACCTGAGGCCTGGTCACGTTCTGGCCAATCAGACCACGGACACGGCCAGCCGAGGCTCAGACGCTTACCTCCACCCCCGGAGCAACCGCTGCGCGTTGCTCTAATGAAGCTGGGTGATTTGTTTTCTCCGTGTTATTACGGTGGCCTTTTGCAGCACCATTAAACCGCAGAGCTCCTGAGGGGAAACGCAGAGCGAGACTCCTGACATCCTCTCAGTTGCAGCGATCTCCAGTACGCCGGACGTGGCTTTGTTTTTAGTAGTTTTGGGACTTGCAGGATCTGTATTTGATTAACCACAGTTAATAGCATTTTAATTGATATCGACAAAAAGGTAACATTTTTCATTCAAAACTTCTTTTTGTGCTAATTGATTGAATAAATAGACATCTGGGCTCAACAACAACAGTTTTAAATGCTCCATTCTGTTCTTGTTTAAAATACATATATAATTTGAGTTCTTGGGGATCATTTGTT
The DNA here is from genome assembly GCF_027474105.1 of Poeciliopsis prolifica. Classification (NCBI taxonomy): domain Eukaryota; kingdom Metazoa; phylum Chordata; class Actinopteri; order Cyprinodontiformes; family Poeciliidae; genus Poeciliopsis; species Poeciliopsis prolifica. The sequence goes on from NW_026562377.1 coordinate 24,011,141, forward strand.
CTTCTATTATGGCTCAAAAGGACTTGCCATACATGTTTATTCCTTTGTATTTAGTCTCTTTCTTGTGCTCTGCTCTTTGGTTTTTATTCCCTCGGGTTAGCCTTGTTCTTTTCCCCTTGATTTGTTATTTCTTAGTCCTAGTTTAGTCTCTCTGTGTTTATTAATCACCTTCCCTCATATTGCAAGTCTGTTCCTTTCCACAGCTGTTCACAATCACCTGATCTCCTCACCTCATCCAATGTCATCCTCCACTCCTTCCTCCGTGTGCATGCAGCTCTTTCCGTGACACGTCCTGTTCACCTTGTGATTTCATTCTTTTGAAAAATATTTTCTTTTATTTTTGCCTAAAGTGGGCTTTATTTGAAAGTGGGTAAAGAGAAAGAGGACGTGCGGCAAAGACCAGGATTCGAACCTGCGATGGCCGTGTAAAAGACTGAATCCTCCTTATGTTGGTTGTGCTTAACCCCTGCGCCTCCACAGCACCCCTGTCATTTGAATGTTTATAAAATTCATATTGTTAATCCCAAATCCCCAGCTGCCTCTACCAAACCTTACGCAACAGTCTTAATTTTTCAGCTGAAAAATTGATGGGATAAACTTAAAAAACTGCTTGAAGATGAAGCTTTTCTGAGTTTATATTTAGATGTGTATCCACTGTTTGCGAGAACTGCTCTCCATCTGTGTCACATAAAGCTGACCTACTTTTGGCACCTGCGTACAGGTATTCCAGGATGACTGGACTGCATCCCACTAAAGTTCCTCTAAATGTTGTGGCTTTGCCTCAGGAACAGTCTGTTTAATGTCACCCCGCATGCGACAATAAATAGACAAATAGACTGTGGGGTGACACACAACCACCGTTAAACCGAAAACCAATTTTTTAATCAGTGAAAAGATTGGTACTTTTCAGCCTAAAGTACCAATCTTTGGTTTAACATCCAAAGATATCATCACGTTTGTCAAGTACCAACATGGTGCTCACTTGCTTGTGTTTGTCTCACGTGCCATTAATTTGAAGGACATTACATGACCTGTAAGTTTACAATGTATTGAAGCTGATCCATGATTCCTGCTGTGGTCAATATAGACCTGATTCCATAGTTTGGGAAGCATCCCCATTTCATGTTCCTTGACTCACCTTGCTGAGCAGATTACTGTAGTTTTATTCAATATTCAAACTTTATGGCAGCTGGCTTTCTTACAGCTCTGCGTTTTCTGATAGTTACAGGTCTCACAAATAACCGTAGAGCTTATTTAATCGCCTTGCAGCTGATCAATGACTGGGTTTTCAGCATTTTGAGCTTGGAGTTTGTTCAGAGTTTTAATGCCAAAGCGTTTGGGATCAGTGTACCTCAGCAGCCTGTCCTTTTCTGGGCATAAATACATATTTTTTCTAGTCAGGGAAGTATTTCATCAAAGAATATCCTTGTTCTTATATGTGAAATGATCAATTTTACTCAGACTATCTGAGGGGAATGTATGTAAAACATTATCTGCCGCTAGACCTTAAATAGGGAGCACCTGTTTGACATATTTTTTGTTTACAGAGTGAATGACCCCACTCACTTAACTCTATGCTGCCATATCTTTTTACTGTTACAATAATAGAATTACAGTAAATCAGCTTGCTTTTAATAACTTTTGGGGCTACTAGTACCATGGCATACTTGGCCGTTTCTTAACAGGTTTGCGTTATGCCACACTCTTTCTGCTTTTACATGACTGACTTATAAGATCTTTGTCAGAAGCTCCAAAACTGAACAAAGCTCTATAGCCTGTAACCTTAATTTGACCTGCTCCACAATTTAACTGCTCTATTTCTTAGTCTTCATAATGCTCTTTGTTCTCTAATGTTCCTCAACAATCTTCTAAGGCCTTTATTATAATAATAGTTGGATTAATAATGAGATTAAATTCTGCATCTCAGTGTTGGTGGTTAATATTTTCTAATTAGGTGATTTCTAAAGGCAGTCGGTTGCACTGGATTGCGCTTTACTGCAAGGGAAAAATTTTTTTTTTAGCAGCTTTTCATCACAAATTTTACAATAACGCACAACTCAATGTTGGGTCATTGCATGAAAGTGCAAGAAAATGCATTCGCATTTGGGGTTGCGACGCTACAAGACATGCAAGACCTTCAGAAAGCCTGACAGCCGTGTTGACGGATAACAAAGAAAACGTCTCTTTCGGGAAGCTAATTCTAAGTACACGAGGCCTTTGAACATGACTGTATTTAAACACGTCCTTGTACACAGATGCTCAAGGGCTGCCTGTATGAACAGGAAGGATCTTATCTGACTCATCTGAACATCAAACGTTGTGGCGGAGCGCAAAGGTGTCGAAGTTTATTGTGCGCTTACAAGTCAAGTGGACGCCTTTAATCTTTGTCTAAGTGCATTTGGAGATGCTACAGAAATAATTTGTGAGGGGTCCGTCCAGTATTAGCTTGGTATTTTAAGTGGAACGCTTCCCTTTAAATTTTTATTTTGAGGCGGTGTATGTAAAAGTATTTCCTACTTCCTTTGCTTTTTTCACCTGACATCGTGTGAAAGTGTCTTAAGAGGTGCAAGATGTTCGGCGAGGCCCCTCTGAGTGTTAACACGAAGCCAGCAGTATCTCAGCTCTGGGTTTTACGTGACGAAAAGCAGATGTGCCCTGTAGTTTCTAAATATTTACCTTCAGCAAAGATGGGTATTCACTTATGCACAGCTGAGACGAAGAGCTCGAAAACTTCACCTGACAGTCGGTAGGCTGCAAGTGGACATCTGAGCTAGACTTCCATCTGCTTGTTTTTGTGTACTTTGAAAGTCACGCTGTGTTTTCATTTGCCAGATCAGCTGCATTTTTGACAGGGTTGGATCTCAGCAAGGCGATCAGGACACCACGGCGGCGGCTTCCAGTTACAGGCCCGGCTTCCTCTGCAGCGTGATCTCCGGCTCGCAGAAGCTAGGATGTCAGAGTCAGATCAAAGTGCTTTTTTATTTTTTTATTTTTTAATGGAGCCCTAAATTCTCAAATGGTGACCAGAACTGCTCTAAATAGAGGAATTTTAAATAGACGGCGGAGGCGTCTAAAAATACCTCCCCCGTATCTGCTCCATTTTGACGTTTGTGGAACTCCTCTTGCAGTGACTCACAGACACCATTCTTTAAGCAGTGCTACCGTTTATTTTTAGCTACTTCGAGGATGATCTCTCACACGAGATCAGATTCTCAGGCGCGCGGCGATCAAATAGGTTCCTGTCGTCATCAGTCAACATGGAAACATGATTAGGAGGAAGGAACATCGTGTTTGAAGTATTAACGGGAGGTCATCTGCTGCTGCAGCTGAGTGCTTCCAAAGTGGGATGATAAAATGTGCAAATTGCAAAAGAGATGTCACTGTCAAAAAGGTTAATACTGCACTATATAGAGTAACAGTGCTGACCTTACTGTCCTTGCTTAAAGACAACCAACACAATTTAACATGATGGTTAAAAGCGTAATTAAATTAAACTAACTTAATTTAATCTATTTAAATTCAGAATCCAAAAGACTTCTTCAGTTGAAATAATGAAGAAGTGTTTTGGATGGGGCAAAATGTTTTCACAAAGGATTGTCATGTTCTGGATGACAGAGACTCTACAGAAGCATATTTAAAGGGGCAGTATTATGTTACACAGCACCATTTTATACCACGACTATGCAACTATGTTACCTTCATTTATTAAAACATCTATATCAAATATGACTAAAAAGAAATTTGACTTCATAATTGAAATTGGGCCTCTGTCTCTTTAAGTACGCCTGCTCTTTCTGAAACTCCGCCTTCAGGAAGTCATCACAACATCCCTTGTCCAACATCCAGGTATTTTGGGATAGCTGAGTCGTTGCCATGGAGATTAAAGGATTTCTCAGAAGTGAGTGAAAAAAAAAAATTGAAACACTCCAGGTATTTTGTCATTCTTATTCTTAAAGTTATAAATTCTATAATTTTTTCCATTTTAAGAGGGAAGCTTCATTACTTATGTGAACACCAGCTAACTAGATAAGCTAATGTTTGCATAGCTAAGTTTTATTTCCATGTAAAAGCAGCATTCAGGTAAAGATAACTTTTGAAGAAAACGGAAAAGAAGGACTGTATTTTTAAGCTGAGGTGATTTAGTTTTACGTTATTTATGCTACAATAGGCAGCCTACATTTTTAAATTGAAAGTCTCTTTATCTTAAAGCCAATAGAGCATTTTAGAAACTATAACAAAGAAGGAAAAATTACAATCGGCACAGAGATGCATTTTTAGAGAGCTCAGTGAAAAAGACCAGGAGGAAGAAAATGAACTCATCAAAAAATGACAAACTACCATGTTATCCTCTCTTGGTTTTGTATTGTGGGTTCTGCGGTCCCCTGCTTTTGTCCTCTCCTGCTGTTCTCTTGGCTCGTCCTTTTGGGTTTTTTCTTTTGTAGTTTGTGTTGCTTTCTGCTCTCAAGACGAAGGAATCGTGCATTTGACTGGACCGTCACCTGGACACACGCATTCCTAAACACAAAACTTGTTTATGTTGCGATCACTTTTTAATGCCATTGTTTTTTCTTTTTTTGACACTCTCCTATGCCTTTCTAATAACTTTCAAAATTGCAATCTGCTGGTTTTCCTTAGAAACTTCTGAAACTACTGTGAACTGTGATTGAATTTATATATATATTTTTTTATAAAGTACCTTCGGATGACATTTATTGTGAATTGGTGTTATGTGAACAGCTAACTATTCCGTCTACAGTTGCTACCCTTCATGCTCACTCGGCGATAAGTCTACCTCATCAAAAGAAAAGCTAGCTGACAGATCTACATCGGGAACTTGTCATTCACACACCAGTACATGCTTTTAAGTCAACTCAACTCTTTCTATTTAAAGTTCCCAAATTTTGGTACAGTGGTTCTTGACCGGTTTATAGTAAATGGTCGTGCTCTATAAAGCGTGACCTATGAAGTCTTGCATAATCTCCATCGAAAGACAAAAAAACAAGTTTGCTTCTCGCTTTAATATTGGGCATGTCATAGCATGTCTTCATGATATTCCTTTTGTCGTTGGGGAGCTGTTTTGCCACTTGTTGTTGGCTAACAATCCTCTCAGAGCTGATGATAGTTCCTTGTTGACGACTTTACAAAGGTCAGTCTGGCCTCAAAGCTGGTTAGCTTCTGGTCAATAGCAACAAGGATGTCAACACAGCAATTGCCAATACTTATCAACATTGCTCTGGAGGCTGTCCAAGGTTTTTTCCTAGGGTTTTCTTGGATGGAACAAAAAGGACATAGGTGAATATTTTGTTTTAATTTTTTATATATGTTTGGTTTAGCCAGAGCTGGATCATTTGTTCATTGGTGCTTCACCGTAATTCCTCATGACCAACTCTCACGAGACAGTCATGGTCAAATTTGTGACCTCCCCAAGAAAACTAACACTAAGCGTCAAAAGACTGGTCTTTTGAGTGCCATCCTCTACCAGTAAAACAAGGTAGTGGCAGCATGATGTTATGGGGATTCTTTTCTACAGCATGTACAGGGAAGCTGGTCAGAGTTGATGGGAGCAATTATTGCTTGGGAACGAGTTGGACGTCTCACCACAAAGGAAATGATGGTTGATCAGTGCAACCGGAGCTAACTCTTTCTTGCCCCATGTTCTTCTGACTAAAGGACGGCTTCAGTGTTGCATGCACGTCCTCATACATTTGCACCTATGGTTTGGATTTTGTTTGTATAAAGGGGGCTTACATGCAAACACAAGCAAACACACACAAAAGTGTGTTTAAAAAGTAAACCAACATTTAGACATTTCAGCATTGCCTGGTCCAAAAGTACTGTGAAGTATAATTACATGTTGATTGTAATGTAATGGAACAAATTTCTGTAATCTTGGTCTAAATTATGGACCAAGCTGTTTCTTTCAAACCTAACTGCAGCTCATCTAATTTCAGTACGTCTTGTCAATATTACTGCCACTCAGTTTCCACAAAACTGCCCCCTAAAATGCCTGCAAAGTGTTAAAATATTCACTCGGTAAAAGCCTGCCACATGAGGATCGCGGTGGTTACCACGTGAGCACATTTTTCCATTCAGGCAAAAGCATCACATAAATATCTGAATTACATCTAAACAAGAAAAGCATGTGATTTAAGGTAAACCCTTATCTGCAGAAAGACTCGGTGCGTGTTCTGCGACGCAGTCCACCTTAAAAAGTTAGGTCAGGACAACGTTTGGAATTGTCCCGCGACCAGAAAATTACACATCCCTCCTGGATCCGAAACATCTGGGCAACAAAAGGGCTCAGAGGAGCTTAAAGTGAGACAGCTGTGAGACAGTAGAGCAGACAGACTCTGGTCGTCGACATGAATCCTGCTCTGCTGGCGTCTGTCTTGTCTTTGCTGGCCACAGTGGCAGCTCAGCCATATGACCACTATGACATGGGCTGGGTGAATGGTTACCGCCAGGGCTTCAACTTCCAGTGCCCCCATGGAGAGCTCTTGGTTGCCATCAGGAGCTACTTCAGTGAGAAGGAAGGCTCGGACCGACTGTGGTCTTTTGAGTGCCAGCCTGTACCTGATAATATGGGTGAGCCAAGCGACTGCTGGTGGGACGACATCAACCGAGCCGGATTGGAGTGGTGGGTACTGCCTTTCTTTGACTCTTCAGCTGGACAGGCTTTTAGGTGCCACACACTGAGAGTAGGGTGCTTGAAATTCAAATATACGGATCTCCAGGGTCTCAGTAGATATACAGAAGAGTTGAGTTGAACAGATCATATAAAACAAATATAAAACAATGATCAATAGCATTTTAGCTGTTAAAAAAAAAGATAAAAGTCACAACACATATTTCAAATTACCAAACCTGAAGTTGACGATGATTGGTGGTACAAATCCTGGGTTGGGACATAAAGCAAGTTACTTTGTCTTGATGTTTAAGTTGAAGAGAAGATTCAAATTCAAAAATATTTTATTGATCCTGAAGAAAAATCAAATGTTTCTTTGTTGAAATTAAATGGAAGCTCAACTAAATGAAAAACATATGTGGAAGGATCTGACTTTGGATTCTGGTTAAGCAATTCAAAGTGACAAAAAATAACCTCCGTTTCACTCATCTTGGGTTCAGATATTGATCAAAAAATTTAATTCTCCTTGGAAACAAACTTTACAAAGATGACACTTTTTTCTCTCTCTTTTTTTTTTTAACGGAGGTCCAGCTGAGGCGAATACCTGCAACTCCGCTTCTCTATTACCACTACTACGACTAATAATAATACATTTTACTTAATACACACTTTACATTTACAGAAATCTAAGTGCTACTCTAAATACAATAATTAACATAAACCGCAACAAACATAAAATACAGTTTTAAACATTAGTATTCTGTTGGCTGCAAAGTTCATATGAAGTAAAACTTCCTGCTGCAGTCGATGCGTCTGCACCGTGTGTACTATTAACCTCCTAGTCAAAGGGTGGCGCCAAACACATATCAGATAGCGTTTTAGCATCAATGCGTTGTTGTTTCCCAAATAACTAGCTAGAGCTTCTCCTCTGTTAAAAAAAACAAGTTATCCAATTTTATTAAATTTTATTTATTTTTTTTTACAATGCCCAATTTTTAAGTTTCTATGACTTTCTGGCTCTTGATGCATGAAATGCAGCATATTATGGTGTGTGCTTGCCTTGTAAGGTCAGTACTACCAGCCCATGTCTTCTTGGCGCGAGTGTGAGAGGAGTTGTTTTAAGAAGGTATAATATGTTTGTCTTGGGCCCAGTTTGGCTTGTTGTTAGCTTTAGCCTCTGGTAACAAGTGCGAGAACATTCTTGAGTGGTCACAATCTCTCAGCAGATCCCCAGTTTGAAAAAAAAAACAATAAAAAATGTCAATTACTTCTTTAATAATGGAATATTTATTGAATAAAAATATATATTACCCATTCGAAAAAATTTTTTTGCCCATTAAAAAGGATTTGTTTGTCATATTTGTGACCCACACACCTGTAAGTAAATATTGAGAACATTTGAAATAATTTACGTTTTACTTTGCTTTTCAAACCAGGTATGCAATTTCCAAATCTATTTTTGGCAACAACAAACAAGATTAATGTTGAGAACAACATTTTTTTCACCAGTGATAATTTGTCACTTGAACAAATTCTAAGCAGACCACTTTTTAATAATTAACTAAGAAGGGACAAAGGATGTTATTGAACATGTCATAATAAATATGTCAGAATCAGCCATTAGGTTACTTTATCTCTGTAGTTAGTTATAAAAATGATGCATTTAACATTAGTTGTACATTTACAAATAACTCCTGAGGGGCGCCAGTATGCAGCATTTTCATTTGTCTCAAACTGAAATTGCATTACAGATTTCACACGTGTTCCTTTTTTATTGCTGTCATAAAATGCTGGAGTCCGGTCACCGTTTTCTCCGTCAGAGAAGCAAAGCAGGCCCTCCAGACCCGGTATGAATCATCATCTTCCTCCGATGCGTTTCCTGGGAGCACAGCCGTGTCCAAAAAATTCTAACATCTCTGTCCAGAGTCCTTTGTCAGAGGCCCATTTAGAAATCCTTGCGCCGGATTTATAGGCCGTATGGTTTTAGACATTTCCTGAAATCTCTGCAACACAGCACTCATAAAAATCGAATGGTGTTAACACATTGTGTGCGCACAATCCAGGCCAAGCCTAGCCAGTTAGTGGGTACATTAATAAAAAGAAAAAGATAGATGATAGAAACTTTATTAATACCTTTGGGATTTTACCCGCTGTCTCTCACACAGCAGCACATCAAATACCTAAAAAACATTCTCTTTTCAAAACAAAGAAGCCGCTGTTGGATTTAAGTGTGCACTTTTAGACGCCGAAACCCAAAGTAAACACCTTTCTCTAACCATCAGTTTCACTGAGAGCTTTTCTAATTAAGGGATTTAAATGACCCTTTGGAAAAAAACACCATTGAAAGGAGGAATTGTAGTCTGACGACGGCGTGCTTCGGTCAAACAAAACCTAAAGGAGTCTATATCTGCATCTGATGACAGGTGTGGTTTGGAGAAAAACGCACAACTTAAATCCTAAACTTTTTACCTTGGGTTAAACTTAACTGAACTCAGTGCACCACTTGGACTCCGTTGTGAAAGTGTTTTTTTTTGTTTTAATTGCTGCCACGCCCATCTGTCTTTATCACAGCGGGCTGATTGAAGTCAACAGGGTAGAACATTACCCTACAGGAAATTACCCCGACTGACTGAAAGCTGTATTCATTTTTGCTGCGATAAGCTCCTACACACGCAGCATTTCCTGCTGTCTGGTTCTGGTACATCTAAGATGTCGTCCAGATACTGCATGGGGCCAAAGCAAACATGAAGAAAAAAAAAACCCAAAAACAAACTGCAACTCATAACTTGTGTCTTTGCAGGACATCCACGTGTACCCGAATACCTTTGAATCCCCCCCGCGAATGGCAGTTCTACTGCTGCTACTACAAACGCCGCTGTCCGTACTCCTGCATGTACGTTCGCACACAGTACGCCGGGCACGCTGAGCAAGCAGCCTGTCACTTTTGGCACCTTCTTTCTTGAGAGTTAGAGGATGCAAATCGAGAGCAACCACAAGAGTGCGGCACAAAGGGCTGGGAGAAAAGGTTCATTCACATTCACAATACGTTCCAGGCAAAAAAAAAAAACGGTTAAAGCACCCAGGAGAATTTGTCATGTCTGGATATGATGTAGCACACATCCAGAAGCACAGCAGAGGTCCAATCAGTAGTATCAGTAGTTGACCAATGAGCTTGAACTGGGAGTGTTGCGTTGTGCAGCCATTGAGCAGATGTCATAGTGACTTGTTAGTGGAAGCAGTGAGGACATTGATTTGACCACAGAGCCTCCATCCATTCTGTTATGTAAAGTTGGACTGTTCCTTGTTGGCCATTTAATTTCTTTTGTCTGTGACTATGTGATTTCAGAATTGGATAGTAAGTGGTTACATTTATTTGAGCAACTTTTTATAAAACAAGTACTTTTAGGATTGTTTTTTACTACACTGTACTTCTTACGAGCGTAATTTTATCACAAAGTATCACTATTATTAGTTGATTGAAATGTCTGGATACTCTACCCTCTGCGAGCAACTTAACTGAATGAAGAATGAGTCATAGATTTTAATTTGTATTCATGCCATTCCTATAAATTATTGTCATTTTGGTCCTTAGTATACCAGAATTACCACTTAATCTTATGTTTTGCTCCGTCTGATTGTGTAATTTTTAAATATCAAATGATTGATGTTTGGATCAGTTACCCAGTAACTGAGTGGCATTTTTATCAAAAACATTTTTACCCTTAATGAAGAAATTTCATGGACGACTACTTTATACTTCTAGTTGAGTAAAAATATGTTGGAATAGTGCTACAATTTTTGGGTACAAAAAGTTAAAACTTCCCATCAGGTTCCTGAGTCAATACTTTTTGTAAAGAGATCCAATTTGACTTTCCATCTATTCTTTGCAAAATAACTCCAGTTCAGTCAAATTGAAGTAGGAGCATCTGTGAGCAATGATTGTGAAGTCTTCCCAAAGTTCAAGGATTAATGTCTGAGCTTTGACTGGGCCAATCTAACACAAATATGCTTTGATCTGAGCAACTATGGCACAGCTGTGGCTCATTGTCCCTGCTGTATCCCCAAACCATGATGTTACCACCACCATGTTTCGCCGTTTGGTGTGTGTTGATATACATTGTTGGTTTTCCGACATACATATTTCCAAGGGAGGAGGCCAAAACTTACTAGCACTACCAAGAAATAGCCCTACTTACATGCACCAGTTGGAAATGTTCTGTAACAGGAAATGCATGAATTGAAATTGTTCCAAAAATACGAGATTAAAGTGCAACCCAGAGTTTCTGTTTTGCTCCTGTAACTCTCAGTAAAGTAAGAGCAGAAGGTTGGCGGATGTTATATTTCAGTATCTACATTTTCAAAACGTTAAACAATCATCCGCTGCGTTCCTCAGGAAGACCGCCGACGTTCCTGAATACTACAGAGAGGAGGGAGAGATGGTCATCCCTGCTTATGGCTACTTCATCCGAGGGGCCCAGACCACATTCAGCGGAGTACTCAGGTTAGGCCTAAAACGCCAACAACTTATTTGTGAATGGATACAACCTGTTCAAAAGCAGCCTGGCCAGAAGGAAGATTATTTTGTTGTGAATAAGGCAAGAACTCCCCAGGTGACACGCTTGTCGAACTGACAGTTTTTTCTTCTTGTTCCTTTATTTCAGAGATCGGCAGTGGAAGTACATCTTGTGCAGACTGACGGACTTTGACTGTGAATTTGAGAATTTATAGACCTTGTAAGGAGTGTCTTATGAAACGTATAACCACTACTTATTCAGCCATATCACAGTAACCATAAAGCATAAAAGTGGTAAAGCTCTTGTTTTATATCTTTTCATGTAATAAATAGACCAACTTAAGGAATGTTGTCTTATAATCACTCTTCTTTTTTGTATTGCTTTCGCATTAAGAACTGATATACGACGGCACAAAATGATACACAGTGAAATAAGCATCTGCGCAGCCTTGGAGTCCAGAGAATATGTGAGCTTTTTACCTGGGAAAACCGTTAACAGCGTGCAAGTGTTTCTCAGAATGTAAAATGTTTATAGCATTTTTGACAAAAAAAAAAAGAATCTCTTCTACAATTTCCCAGCAAGAGAACCAAAAAGTGCTCAGTGAGCTGTGTGATTGAGGATATCCTCTTGATGGAAAAATTGGAGCTATAAATCAGGCCGTATGTGTGTTGCAGCCAACTGTGTCGCACCTACTTTGAATGGTTGCCAAACCGTTTCTTCATGTATGACATGTTATGTTTGCCATTTTTGTCTGTGTGGAAAAAAAATTGAATAAAAAATATTTATTATTAAATATTATTGTGTTTGCTTCATGGAAATACATTTTGAAAAAAAACAAGTGAAACGTTTATTCACTTATTTATTGAAAATGATGCAAAGAACCAACTCTGTGGGAAGTGGTGGGAAAGTATGAGCCTCCCAAACGTTGGCTGAGCCATGATGAGCTCCTTTGGGCTTAAGTTGGCTTAAGGTAAGCTTTAAACTGATGATACTGCCATAACAGAAAACAGAGAAGGAAAACCATTAGTGTGCCTGCATACTTCTCCAAAGGGGTTGACATCAGGGATTAGGGTTTTGGTGTGTATCCACAGCGGTCATTGGGCGAGAGGCACACCCGTAAGGACAATTTTGGGAAGCTAATTAGCCTGACCGTCATGTTTTTGGACTGTGGCAGGAAGACGGAGAACCTGGAGAGGACATGCGTGAATGTGGCTTTATCTGGAAAAAACGAGACTGAGCTATAACGCTGCTTTGAATTTTCCTCAGAAGCAAGAGCGAATTTTCTCGCACATATGAGTTTAGCTAGTTTCAGATGATAACTACTACTGTTAGCTATGTATTAGCAATTTAAACACAAACCAATGTATTTCTCACAGCTATTTTGATCCCGACGAGGTTATACAGCAGCTTGAGTGCTGCAGGATTAACCATCAGAAGACGGTCAATAGATTGACCAGATTCTTTAAAACACAGTTCGAGATGGATAAAACCCTTTTCTTGAACTGTGAACAAGCATGTCCATCGCTTTAATTTTAGCGAAGAGGCCACAACAAAACTAGACAAGCACAGAAACATGGACCACACAAAGTTTTGGACTCATTTAAACTTCATTGAAACATAGCAATTTGAGAAACCGTTCCTCTGCTTCCGCTTTGCGTCTCCCTTAAAATGTCTCCTTCTCGTGGGTCCAGTTTGTTTTATTTGGTCTTGTGTGCTGGATCGCTGCAGCTCGCCTATGCAGAATGTGAACTCGGACCAACAAGTACAGCCAAGATGTTTGGCTGCCATTTTGTCCGCATTCTTAGTCCATTTGTTCCGGGGTTTGTTCACCGTCTCAACCTTCCAAATCCATTCAGACTTAATGGGGTGGAGTGGATAAAGGTCGCCGGTCTCTCCGCGCCACCTTGAAAGGACACGGGGGACCGAGGCCGGTGTCGCTTTCAGCTTTGTTTGCTTATGGCAGCTGCCGTCTCCAGGCTCGGGGCCAAACACCGCTGGGACTACACAGCTGTCCCTTCGAACGGTGGCCAGCGGAGAGCCACACACGTGCAGCGGCCTCCCGCCCTCAGAGACCTCCTATCCCTGTGAGGGAAAGCCTCCTTCCTCAGTCCGGAGATTTAGGAAGATTTAAAGTCCCGCTTTATCCTCTCCTCCCACCTACAAGTTTTCATTACAGCAAGATGAAGAACGATCCTTTCAAAACAATACCTACTCTGGCTGTAATTAAAGTTTAGAAGAAAAGCCACAAAGCTATTAAAGTCTCCTTACTGCAATCACTTTTAGAATCTGTAGTTAGCTGCCATGTAATTAAGTACTAAATATACTTTTATGGCAGCAAAGCAACATGGAGAATAGGTTTACAAACTCTGCCTTTTTTACCAGAAGCAAACGTTTTCATTGTACGACGCGTAAGACATACGCCACATACTTGTGTCAGTGTCACAGATTGAATGTTTTACTTATAAACGCAATACATAAATGAAGCTGAAAGGGTGTAAAACTGAGCAAAACTCCATAAAATTAAAAGCCCTGGTGATAAAAATGAAACAAGGACGCAGGGCAGAAACGATTCCTGGAGTGATTCCCCGATTATTAAAAATTCCTGGAGGAAAATTCATCTGCCTGGAAGTGTCATTAAATTATGTTTTATTCAATGCACCGTGTTCCGGTTGGGTCGTTTCTTGTGTTGCGCGGCGCGCTCACTTCCATCTGAGTTGTTGACGACAGCTAAGTGTTAGTAGCATAAGATCCAATTTTCAAGTTCGGCCTGGGAAGAGTTTATTGATTCATGATGATGTCCAGGTTTTTGTCATTTTTCGGGGGACAATGAGCATCCTTAAAATGGTCTTTAAAATGGCTGACGTGATGCTTGGAGTACGACAGCTTTTCTCCTGCTGGAGCTGCTGGTTCAGAGCGAACAGCGGGATTATTTATAATAGCAGATAGAGAGCCTGCGCTGGAAACAATCATCCTCCACTGCGAAGAGAGGAGTGCCGCACCAAACGAGGCAACTCATTGACATTAATTCAATATCAAGTCAATATTTGGGAGCGTGGCCAACCTGGACTGAATGGCGTTGCCCGCTCGCTCCGCTGCCATCGCTAAAACTACAGGCAGAATACAATTTTAAAACAGCCTAGAAAACAACGTCATTGTTCACAACTTCTTCTTTTCTTTGATTGGCCCAGTAGAAATTCTACCAGACAATCCAAGTCGATGGAAGAAAGCCCAAATTGTGCTGTAAGCAAGATTTGAATCAAGTGGGATAGCGCATTAACGAATTGGCCAAGTTATTTTACTTTGTGTAAAATACTTTGAAGTACAGACCTGGCAAAGCAATCTTTTACTTTCACTGGAAGGCTGGACTGCTGCTTTTTTTCAGGTTCAGATATGCCTTAAATTTTTCCTAACAGACTTGTTTGTTTCTTATTTGAAAGGTATGGGATAGAAGTCAAATCATCTTGTGAAAAATCTTTTAAAATATTTATTCATTTTACTACAATACAAAAACCAGGAATTTTAGGAGGGGTTGTGCAGACTTCGACGTATAAAGGTGTGTTTGGATGACCTTTTCATTACAGGTTGACTCAGAGTGCGTTTTTAAACCACTAAATGCTATTGGCAAGCTACGCAAACCCAAGTGTTGTGGCGTTTTATCACCATTCATTTCGTTCTTTTATTGCAGGGACTTTGCCTTGAAGATTACTGGCTGGTTGTTGCTCTAATCTACTGAGCTATGCGATCGCATATACACTCTGACCTGCGAAATAAGATCCAAGCACAACGTTCGTCTTTGCTCCCCATACGAGTAAATAATACACACAAATCTTGATTTTTATATACAGCACATTTAAAAAGTATTTCACATTAGTTTATTTTTATGGGGACCATTGTTGATACACTTCAATATTTGTAACCTCAACTTATTTGCTACTTATTGGATTTTGTGGGTGTGATCCAGGAGGTCATCTGGTCACATAAAAAACAAACACAAACACTGTTGCAGAAGAAGTAGCTCTGCACAGGACGTGGTGTAGGCGGCGGCATTATGCTGAGGGCCTGCTTATCTTTTTCTGGGACAGGGAAACTGGTTATGGATGGAGCTGGACACCAGGAACATTGGTAAGAAAACCTGTCGGCATGAAAATAAAGCCTGAAATACGATGGAATACTTCAGCTCAGAATGACTTCAAGTGTTTCACTGGCCCAGTCAAAGTCCAGAGGTAAATCCAACAGACAAATTGTGGCAAGACTTGAAATCTGATGTTCACAGACATTTTCTATCCAATCCGATTGCGCATGAGACATTTTGCAACTAAAAATGCCTCTCTGGTTGTACAAACAGGGAAAGGACTGAGCAGTTTCACTGAATTCAAATGCATCCCACACTTTTCAGATTGTAATTTATAAAACCGTTTCAAAAAATTTTTTGAACTTTTTATTCTTTTGCTTCAACTGGACAATGAGATGGTTTATCATATGAAATCTCCTGAAAATACACGGCAGTTTGCAGATGCGGCATTACAAAACGTGTTGAGGTTTTGATGTCGGGAGTGGATTTTAAAGCTTCTCTCATCAAAAATATGTTAAAAGAAACTCCATCCCAGTCCATCTCACAGTGACTGCTCTGTTCTCAGCCGGTGCGGGAGTGAGGGGCTGTGTTTGGGATGTGTGAGCGCCATGCAGTGTGACCCTGACCCCGCCCCAGGCCTGCACAGATAGGCTGTTTATTTTAGGGAGCCTCTGCACTCAATACCGCTGCGCTCACTTGTGGATAAAAACAGCTGCCTTGTTTTGTTTCTTGACAGCACGGGGGCGCACTGCAGCGCAAACTCGCCACACAGGTCTTCACTGAACCGAAGCGCTTCTCAAATGGGAGACAAAACACAGAGGAGCTGGAAACGGACTGTGGCGTTTTAAAATCAAGAGTCGGATGCAGAGGTTTGATTGAAGGCAGATCATCCTCGAATTCAGACAAATTCAAATATATGCACTCACACCAGCTGCGCTTCAATGGACTGTACAATTCCATTGAATTTTCACATTTGGAAAAAAAGTTTGGTTAATGGCACGACGGCAATTTTAAAAAACGTCTCGTTTCTGAAAAAAACCTTTGATGTTAGGATGAGGTGGGTTCATTTAGACGTATCAAAATTGGTTTACTTCACAACAGAAACACTTTTCCACATCTCTCGAGTCACATGATCGGCAACGGCTGAAAATTGCAATCAATGCCTTGCAGATGTCCAGTGTGTCCCTAAAACAGACACTTAAGGCAAACACAGGAAAAGCAGAGGCATCGGTGAGTGTGAAATGCCAAGAGCTGGACAGAGTGAAGGCAGAAAATGAGACGCCAAGACAACTGGACTTCAAAGGGACTAATTTCTCTGACCACTTTCAATTTGACAGTAATTGGAAGAGAGCGTCAACAGGAAGTTCCAGAAAGTGAAAAAGTATAATGATTCAGTAAGAGTTGAAGCAGAACGTGACTTCAAGAAGAAAGACACTCTCAAAAATCCGGATGGAGTTTGACACGCTCCTCAAATCAACTGAAAACGTCAGGTTGTCCTCTCGGAGGTTCGGATATTCAGGTGTGCTTTTCATGCTGGACCAGCTCTACACGCTCAGCAGGGTCCTGGAGGGCGCGTCGGTGTTCAACCAACCGGTCGACAAGTTTTGTGGACTTGGAGAAGGAGTTCGACCGCAACCCTCAGGGGTTCTCCGGGAGTACGGGGTCCTTTGACCTGGAGCTCATCCCCAAACATAAATCATCAACAAACCAGCAGAAGAGCCTGAAAATCTGCTCAGAAATCATCTTTATTGGCATTAAATTCTGAAAAGTCACTAAATGTTTAACCACTGACTATGGAGAAGATATAAATCTTTTTAAACAACTTTTAAATAATTTTTTTGGTTGATCTTTGAAGTTAAATACTCCTTTCCCTTTGTTTTCTAAGAGGCGCCCGTCTCATTTGCAATGAGAAACAATCTTCCTGATCGAATAAGAAGTTTGTTACGAGTAAATGATGTTTGACTGCAACTTTACTCTTTATATTTAGCTACACGGAAATATAAAATCATAAAATAAGCTTCAGCACAAACTTTTTAAGTCAATAAAGCTCAGTTAATAGGTATAATGCAATTTATTATTGGCCAGTAATCAAAAGAGTAAACATAAAAACATTTGGACATGACTGCAAAGACTCACTTCAAGTTATATCTGTGAATTTGGCTTTGACCAGAAAAAAGTAATACATTTTTATGTTTTTTTAAAAAAATGATGTTCAGAAATTTTTTGCAACAAGCTCATGTGTTGTCCCCCGCCGCGCCACAAAACATTCCTGTTGGTGTAGATAATCCACATCCACTCTCTGGAATTTTAACAGGGATTGTTTCTTTTGTGAGAAAACTACTGAAGTGAAAACTTTTGGCACAGTTGGACGGTTGGATCCCACTTTGGGACAGGGAGAACATATGGCTCTGGCTCTTCCTGGTGCGGCTTGCGGGATCATTAAAGTTTAATTGAGTTTTGGTCACATTCAGGCTAAAACCAAAGAGAATGTCAGTCAGCTGGTTTAACTCTTCAGGAATACGGATAGTTCCATAAACAACCCGACGAATCTTCATCACGCAAAATGGTTTGAATTATAACAACACGCACCTTCATTTTCTTCTTGGTAAATATGCTGTACTTGAAACACATGAATAATAATAAAAAAAATGCAAGACTGCATGTACATATGTTCATCTATACATGCAAACACATGAGGATCCAAAAACAATGTTTTGCAGTTTAAGCGCACGTTAGCTGGATGCATGTTAGCATCCAGCGTTCTTATCTTAGACTCGTCTTACTTTTCATGTAAATACACACCAGAAACAGTGTTAAAAAAAGAAAAACAACAAAAACAACATCCGCCCAACTTAGCCACTCATTTTGGTCACACTCTTAAAAAGCCATAAATAAGACCCACGATGTGTGGCTGCAGGAGCCTAAACTGAACTAAACTTAAAAGCAGTTTAGAAAACCCAGTTATGGGAAACTGCTTTTTCACTTTAAGTGCCTTATAAAGTGATGAATCCGGTGGTGTCTGCATCACGACCTCGCTTTATGGACCAAAAACCAGCAGGAAACACGCTGCAGCAGGGCGTCGGGGCGTGTCCGCCATATTGACTTTGGAGTCAGGTTTCACGTCTAATGATTCAGATTCGCTCGTGAAAAACAAACCTCTGAAAGATTTTCAGTTGACCTCAATCAATATATGATGGGGATTTTCAGGAAGTTGTTTTTGTTTGTTGTTGTTTTTTGGAGCTTTTTTTTTTTCCAGAAGAGAGTTGTGGATTTGTGTTTGTGCAGCCAACTTGGCTTCGTCCTGCGCACTCAGTAAGAAGGTGTTGGATTATAGAAGGTGGTTAAGAATAACTGCCCCTCTGCCCCCCACCAACACCACCTTCTAGATGAGTAGGGCAAAAAAAAAAGTGTGTGACGTGGGAAGGCGGCCAAAGGTTTGTGGGAACAAGAGGTGCGTAAGCTGAGCTCGGGGGCCTTGTCGGTTCTCAGGCTTCCCTTCGCTTTTCTTTATTTTCACTGCTTGCAGTGCACCTCCAGACAAAAGCATCATTATTGCTCTTGGATTCCGTTCCGGTGACTTCTCGGGTTTGACGCGGCGCTGAGGAAATCAGGTTGTTTACGGGCCGCGACGGAAGAAGCTAAATGGATCTGCGATGAGTTAGCCCAAGCATCAACGTCACCTGGCTTGGTGTTGTTTCTCTCATTAGCGAGGATGGGGCTTTTCGTTTGCATTGCCTGGGAGGCCAGAGATGTTCATCCATCTTACTGAGAGCTCAGCATGTGCCAACATGTGTCTCTCCTTGTTGTGTGGAGCTATCCTGGGATCCAGAGATCAGTCACACTCTGAGGTTTTCTCATGGTATAGAAAGGGCCTCTCAAGGTTAGGGTCCATGCTCACGATACACACACACACACACACACACTCACACTCACACACACACGTTTCTCAAAGCTGGCCTCCCTGACATGTCAGATGCAAAGGGAAGATCTCAGTTTCTAGCAATATTTCAATCAATCGTAGCTAGAAGGTGCAAAAATTTCTTGATGTCAAGTCTAAGTATTGATCCTCAGCCACAAGTGATGAAATGCAATCCTGATTCCACAAAAAAACAACAAAAAAACCCACCAAAATATCCCTTTAATTTGGCGTCACATCCAAAGCTTCAGATCAGCCTTAGTTTCACTAGCCACTGTCAACCGGAATATTTCTTTCAGTGTTCACGGGTTGGGCTTTTTAACCAGTGCTGGCTCAAGGCGGCCCCGCAGGCCGTGCCACCCTGGGTGTCAGCCCTTATCGACCGTATCAGACGCTGCAGCTTTTCATCACACAGAAAAAAATCTATGGAAGTTCATTTCCACTAGGAGACAAAGAATCAGTTTTTAATTTTTGTGTTTTTGTCGATGCTGTTGTTGTTTCTATGCATAAGCTATCAATAAAAATAAAGGGGTAAAAGTGATATGTGGGTCATACTGGAGGGTTGAGAGCGGGTCCAAGGGTTAGTTTGTACAATAGGTTCGTTTGGTTGAACCTATTTTACAGGTTAAAGCATCTGACCTGTAAAGTGGAAGCTCTCAACCATCAGGTAATGAGTTCTCATCCCAAAACGTGATCTTTGTGACATGAACAAAAAGGTTTGAACTTATTTCTAGTTTCTGTTTGTAAAGATTACTGAAACCGAGGTATCATTTTTCTACTGTGCACAAGGTGTGGGAATCCTTTATCTGCATGGTTGACTCTATGCATAATTAAAGTTTAACTTACTATTGCTTATTTTTGTATCTGCTTCCATGCGCAGATGTTCCCACTGCCATTCTATTATATCATCCTAAATGTTCAACATTTCATTTTGCCGGTGACCTCGCAACAGATAAAGCTTCTTCATTTTTTTTTTTTTAGTATTTTCAAACTTTGGAGTGAGAGAAGTGAGGATAATCAATCCTCTCCATCTAAGAGCTAATGCACCAGAGTGAAATGAAAGAAGCACAAAGTGTTTTACAGTCGTTGAATTAGATAAACAAAACCCCATTAAAGACTGTGGGACGTTCGGAGGGCTTTTAAAGAGCGGCACAAACAGGCTGACAATTACTGCCTCTTTCATAATAGGGATCCGTCCTTCTCGAACTTGGGCGTCCTGGACTTTTTATCTTTCTGATGTCAACACATAAAAACATTTAAAGGAAACAATAAGGTCCGGCTGGCCCTTCATGCGTCGCCTCGTCTTTGCAGCAGAGAGCCAGGGCCCCTGCAGGTGTTTTTGAAAGAAATGTGCAATGGAAAAGTACCCGGCTGCCAGAAAAGGCCGCGGCCGGCTCCTTATCGCTCTACCCGGCCTTGGTAGTAACAAAGGGGAGACAAGGAGAGATAAGGCAGCTTGAAACTGGCTCACTTCTCCAGCTGTGCTCGACCACAGACGCGGGGACACGTTTATCTTGTCTGGGATTCACGGACAAATGTAGACGAGAAAACACAACACTTAGCAGCTAAACACTGCAGCAGAGAGCAGCTCCCCATGGCAAATCCACCTTTACCCAGTTTTATTTACAGCTCAAGTGGTCATGAGGAGAACAGACTTTTTTTATTTTAGTACAGATGGAGGATGTGTTTTCACTTAAGTAAGTTAGACATTTAGCTTGCTTCCTTTCTTTCAAACTAATCAGAAATGGGGATTTATGCCTCAGTGAAAGCCCAACTAATTATCAAATTTATTTATCTGTAGGAAGTCATGATAACTCTTTTAGTGCATGAAATAGTTACTTGAGAATCAGAGATTGTGTCAATTATTTGTCTTTCCTGGCAAATATTACAATTTACTTGATGTCTTTTGCGATTAGAAAAGTACATCTTTTCTGTGCTCCAGGGGACACGGGAGTGTTTTTTTCTTCTTCTGCCGTTCCCTCACAATAATCTACTGATCAGTTATGCGGCATAATTTAAATACTGTGAGCCTTTCTTATGGTGGCCGCCGTACTTTCTGCTTTAATACAAGGTTATGTGAGGTTTTTCCATGTCTTCTAATATCTCCATGTGAAATATCTGACATTTTATATATTTTTCTTTAGAATAGAAAAGCACCACAAACCTATGATATGAACAGAAACTTTCCTGAAGTAGGAAAGAACAAAAAATGCATCCAAACTATTTGGACTAGTTCTGAGTTATTATAATAATAAAGTCATCTGACAGTCACCTGCAGCTATCAGGCTCTGAGGGGATGATGGGGTTAAATGGATGAAAACGAGGAAAAACAAAGCAGCTCGAAAGTGCATCTGTAACACCATCACAGATCATATCCAACATTTGAGCAACCGGCCAAGGGAACCAGACGAAGCCGAGGGTTAGTGTTTCGTTTGCTCTGGCAGGCCAGGTCTGGCCTCCCTCCAGTTCAAACAGATTTCCTCCCAGCCTCAGTCAGGACGGCCAATCACGGCTGCGGGTTTGGTACGGCGAGAGTTTGCCGGTGAGTTACGGCGCTCAACGCTGCGTCGCGAATCGTGGGTTTGACGGCTTGCAGGTCTGTCCAGTTGTGTCGGGACAAAACCCAGAGCACCTGTTGGACATCACAACGGCTGAGATGTAATATAAACTCCTGAGAGGAAGTGATGTGCAGAAAGCCCAAAGAGGTTGCAAACTTCATCTTGTCTTCCTAAAGACAAGCAATTGGAGAAAAAAATAAAACATATTAACTCCCAGTAAGAAGTCCAGTTTTTCAAATCATTATCAGAGGGGAAGTAACACTTCATGAAGGTGTTAAATATTTAACTCAGGCAGAACAAAGATGGTTTTTGTTACACTGCAAAAGAATCACATAAATTACGATTATAGTTAACGTTATGACTCAGGTTAACCTGTACCAGATAATCTGAAGAGTGGAAGCTTTGGGATTTTTAATTTTATTTTTGGAGACGATTAATGCCTATCAATACCTTTGTTCCCATTATAAATGTGTACAAAACGTTGTTGATATTCCTCTAATGTTGAAAAAACATTGCATTAAATAACAAATATTGCTAAAAGCATGCGTGAATGCCCTTTTGTATGTGACAAACATCCCTTCCATCATCCTCCTACCACGACCTGTCATATTCTTTGTCGTTTCCGCCAGTAGCAACATCTGGCTGTTGATCATGTGACTAGTGTGATGGAAAAAAAGTGTTTCCAAACTTGGTTGTTCCAAAATAACATGCTTTAAGCTGAATAATCCTTAACGAACTTGAAGTATGTTTATAAGTCTGGCCTCAAGTGTGTTATAATTTTACATATTGAGTATGTTTATTTTTCACAAGCGATTCTCAATGAACGCATACAAATTTTAGGTCTATGTTAACAATTCGAGCTTTTGTGGAAGGCCCTAAGCAATCTTAAATTGCTTATGTATTGGGCCATCTCTGGTTGGCCTACACCAATCACTGGTGACTTTTGAAGCATTCCACAACCAATGAAAAAAGGGCCCTAACCAATCACTGAAGCTGCATTTAATCTGGGCTAAAACAAACAGAAATATGCAACAAAAGTTTGAGATGTCAGAAAATCCTCATCATATGAAGAGATTCACTTTCGCTTGTTTAAGTAACGCAATTTCACAAGTTGACTGAAATGATCAGAAGGGCGGCCTTTCGAGTGCTTGAAAACTGCTTCAATTTCCAACAAACTTGTTTTTCCTCTTGCCTTCAGAGCCAGTGTCGGTCTGAGAACGTTTGAATCTGTGTCGAGGCGCTGAAATGAGTAATTGCTATCTGCTAAAGCCAGAGGATTCTGCAGAGCCTCCTTCAAGGTCAGGGAAAGAGGGATGAATGCAAACGCACAAAATACACTCAAGTTCATGGCTGTAACATGGCAACTTGAAAGATTTTCAACGCTTTATCCTGTTAAAGTGCAGAAACGAATTTTTAATGAAATCTAGATATTAAAAGGAGGCTTGGGGCGCAGTGAGGGGGAAGATCTTGGAAACATCCACAGCGTGAAACGACTGCCACGTTTACTCTCTGCATAGACAGATGGTTTCACGTCTCTTTATTGTGAAATCTCCACACAAACCAGTCAAATTATTATGTGTCTGTATTCATTAGGTCTGCTAATAACTCAGCAAGGAGACGAGGCAAGCACTATATGACCATGCGCACCTTTATCTGGCCTTAGCCTTGGTGATGAAGACACTTGTTCTCTGTTCAGAGGGCAAGTAGTTTTGTCTCTTTGGCCCCTGAAACTCAAAAAGACTTCATGACTGCATGACTTCATGCAAATGTTAATCAATAAAACTTCTGTTTGTAAACCATAACCCCAATGAATGTTTGAGTATTCAGCCTTTGTCGACAATGTTGATGACAGAAACTGAAAGACGATGAAACAAGACTCAAGTCTGAAGCCATCTGCTTTCACACTGAAAAACATCTTGTTTGCATGTCCAGACAGTGAAGTGCCTCTCTTCCCCAAATGTTGTTTATGCTGTAAAAAGAGAAAAAAAAGAAGAAATGATAAATGAAGTTGTATCAAATGTATGTTTTTATGTACTTTGACTGAACATGACCGTAGTGAAAGGCAACCGGGTATAAAAAGCCTTTGTCCTATTAATGAAAAAAAAGCATGCAGCAAGCAAAATTAAAAAGGCTTTTTCCCTCTGAGTCTCCTTAGCTTGAGGCAAGTGTGAAAACCATCAATGGGCTGCTTGTTGGTCTATCCACCCATCCATAGGACGAGGTTGGTGGTGACGGGACTTAAGGATTACCCTAACGCACCATTCATGCAAAAATGTCCATGGAAAATGGCTAAATTATACGCGTGTTCTGTTGTTGGATTGTGGACATTTTAAAATGTGAAACTCCTATTTAGTCTAGATATTTTCATACAGGTCATGTCTATAATTTACTACCCTGTCCTAAATTATGACTGAAAAATATGTTTTTAATTATTTGGGGAATTTTTGTATCCAGAGGTTAAATTATATTTATTTATTTATTTTTTTCAAATTAAAGACGAAAGTGTAAGTTATAAACCGTCCGGATGTTTTCTCCTTGAGAGGTCAGTTGGCGCCCTCTTGTGGTGGATGAGGTCCATCGCTTACTTCCGCTTCTGACTACGCAAAATCCGGCTGTGCAGCAGCCATTTTGTCTGTTCGGGCAAGTCTACCCTGACTGTCGCGAACTGCAGTTCCACCTTAGCAAACAAATTAAAATGTTGCCGTTTTGGCGCGTTTGTTTCACCTAAACTATACTCCAGGCCTCTAATAAAAATCACACGTCTCTGCCGAGGACTGAAGAGGCCTCTCTAATTCAAGAAAAGACCGCGTTTCAGCGGGGAAACACGCGGATAAGCCGAGCCATGTCGTGTGAAGAAAGCTACTTGGCCATCCTCCGCTATCTGACAGATGAACGGGAACCGTACGCGCCGGGGACCTCTGGTAATACCAAGAGGAAAATCCGGAAAGCGGCGGCCTGCTACGTGGTGAGGAACGGGACTCTGTTTTACCAGCGCCGGCAGAAAGGCCAGAATGATTTCACCGAGCTGGAGGTGGTGCTGCAGGACTGCCGGAGGAGGGAACTTATCAACCAGGCGCACATTATAGAGGGAGGGGAGCACCTCAACCAGCAGCTCACCTGGGAAATTATCTCTCAGAAGTACTGGTGGAGAGGTAAGGCCCCGGGGCGAGCCGCCCCCAGCAGACCGTCTGTATTTACACCGAGGGTCTAATTGAGTCCATTTTAACGTTGTCAGAAATAAACGGAAACCAGTTAGCTGCTGACACAAACATTCAGCTGCTCTCTGCTGCCAACTAGCGGCGAACTGGCGTAAGAGGGATCAGAAATGTCTTCCAAGCATATTTTTAATTCATCAGGGGCGTCGCCAAGGGGGGTCCGGGGCCGCGAGGCTAGTTTGTGCACAACTAACCCTGAAGCTCTTTAAAGCTTCTTTCACAAAACATTTCCATCTTCCTCCAGGCATGCTCTTAAGTAGGGCTCCAACCTTTTCAGCAAAGTCCCATGTAGACATGTTTGTAGCAGAATGGAGGCTTTTACATTAAAAATGCAAATTTCATCCTGCTTTTGGTGTTTTCTGAGTCTTTGACGTTTGTTAACCCTGCTGCTGGATGGATTAATCGTCGGCACAACACGGCACAGAGCTGGATGTGAGCACGTTGCAACCAGTTTGACATATTATATAATTTCCTCTAATTATGACCTACATACGACTTTGTCTCACAAAACTTACACAAACAATTAAGAGTGGATTCATTTAAGATTTGTCTTTTCTGTCTTCTACTATTATACAGTGCAGAAACTATTACTAAAATATTTTTGTTAAAGGATGCTTCAATATCTTCGTGTGCGATATAAACGCGTCATGTTGCCGCCTTCTTCTTCTCCACCTCCAGGGATCCTGAAGAATGTGAAAGACCACATCAGAGAATGCGCCCAGTGTCAGAGCAAGCGCAGCGCGGACGACGGCTCTGGGCCGCGGCCGTTCTCCAGGCAAGCGAGGCGGAAGTTCGGGCTCATGGAGGACGAGGACGACGAGGAGGAGGAGGACGGAGAGGACATTTTGTTCTCAGCAGACCTGTCCTCCCCGAGACCCAAGTTGGCGAAGGGGTCGACGAAACACGAAGTGGTTTACGTACGTGGCTGCGTCAGAAACGTGAGTCGGCGGCGACTCCAACGGCTTTTCAGCAGCTTGCTCTGCAATCGTTTTGTTTTCAGGTGAACAGCAAAGGAGAGGTGAACCAGTTCCTGCCCAAGCACAGCCAGACCATGCTGGACAAACTGAACCAGCAGCGCATCAGCAACCAGTTCTGTGACATCACGCTGCTGATCGAAGGGGAGGAGCACCGCGCCCACAAGGCCGTGCTGGCCGCCTGCAGCGAGTACTTCAACGAGCTCTTCTTCGAGAAGGGCGCCGTGACGACCCACGAGGCCGTGGTGGACCTCTCTGGTGAGCGCTGTGCTGCTCTCGCTCGTGTTACACACACTCGTTACACACACTCGTTACACACACACTCGTTACACACACACTCGTTACACACACGCAGGCATACAATGAGAGTAGTAGTGGGATGGGATTTCATTGTTTTCCTGTTCTTAGTAGGAACTTTATACTTTTTCTGAATGTTATTTCCTTCCTTCATTTGCTTCATGTCTTTCTTTCTTTCTCCCTCCATCCCTGATGTCCTTCCTGTTCTGTCCATGCTGCTTTCCTCCCCTTTTCAAGTGTTCGTCATTCCATCCTTCCTTTTTTCCACTTATTCTTCCTTCCTTTCTTGCCTCACCCACTTTAGAAACTTCCACCCTAAATTTATGCTTCATCCTTTTAACTCTGGTAAGTTTCTGAGGAAATGTCTGCAATGTTTCTATTAAACTCTCTCTCTCTCTTTCTCACATTTCTTTCTCCCCTTCTTTATCTCTCTCTGTCTCTCTCTCTCTCCCTCTCCAGGTTTCGCTAAGGCCAGCTTCCTCCCGCTCCTGGACTTTGCCTACACCTCAGTGCTAACCTTTAACTTCTGTGTGATGGCCGACATTGCCAACCTCGCCCGGCACCTGCTGATGACGGAGGTGCTGCAGATATGCGAGTCGGTGCACAAGCAGGTGGAGGAGCAGAAGCTGACGGTGTACCAGAAAGGAGACGTGCACACGGTGGTGGCGAGCGCCCTGGCGACTGACGACGCCAAGGTGGAGCCGGACGCTTACATGGTGACCATAGAGGACGACGGCAGCACTGTGGTAGCGCACGGCGCCTGCATCCAGCAGCCGGTGGCGGTCCTGACCCACGCGGTGGAGGGAGACGGCGTGGAGGCCGGGCAGAGCGAGACCATGGCGCTGATCGCTCACGGCGGGGAGGGGGAGCACGGCGACACCCTCACGCTCATATCGGGATGCAGCGAAGGACTGGAGGGCGAGACCATGACGGTGGTGACGCACAGCGGGCAGGCGGGCGCCAGCGAGTCGCTCGCCGTGGTGTCGGCCTGCCTGGCCATGGAGCAGCCGCAGGTGGTCGAGGCCGGCGCCTTCGTCCTGGACATGGACGCCGACAAACACGCCCCCTCAGAGGAAGTGGTGCTGGAGTCGGAGGCAGCCGCTCCGACCGAGGCCCAGAAAGAAGAGACGCTTCCCGTCCCTCAGAAACGCAAGCGGGGCCGTCCGCCCAAGGTGAAGCGGGAGGTGGAGGTGGAGGTGGAGGGGTGGATACCGCCAGAGGAGGATCCGGCAGAGGAAGAGCACGCCGACAAGCAGGAGGCGACCTCAGACGACCTCAGCGGCAGACGACTGCGGCAGCGCTACATGGCCGAGGGCGGCTATGCCCGGCTGCACATGGGCCTGGAGGATGAAGAGGAGGGGAAGAGTGTGACCCCGCCCCCTGCCACGCCCCCAAAGGTACAGCTGATGGTTTAGTCCAAGTTGTTTGACAGCCTGGGCAAAATGGACTTGAGGCTTTATCTTAATATTTTGTGGTAACATTATGATAATGATAAGTGATGTTAAGAACTACTAAATATTCCTTTTTTAGCTCACTGCACGTCTGTAGCTACACGGGCAGCAACCATTACCTCCCAAACACAAAAACATCCCCATTCATAAAGTTCCTCAGGACGCCTGGCACATAAAAGAAAATTGTGATTATTTTCACTAAACTGCATCCAGTGACAGTTTTCCATTTTGAAAAAAACGCCACGTCACAGGTGGGTCCGAGAAAGAGAGGAAGACCACCAAAGAGGCCGATGGAGCCTAAGTTTGAGGGCGATCCGGAAGCTGCGGTGGAGGAGAGCGCCGCCGAGAGCGTGACGGTCGGAGAGATTCGACCCGACGAGGCGGCAGCGAAGGCGGTGGAGCCGGAGGCGGAGGCCAAGCAGCAAGACGGCGCAGCGCCGAGCGCCGGGAGCGGCGAGCACACCTGCTCCGAGTGCGGCATGTCCTTCCAGAGGCGCTACTCTCTCATCATGCACACGCTGAAGCACGAGAAGGCCCGCGCTTACAAGTGCAGCGTGAGTGTTGATGAGGACAGATACGTCTCAGTAGATCAGAGACGATTGATTTATTTCTGTTTATTTCAGATGGTTATGTCCTTCAGATATTAGGTCTAAATGACCAGAGCACAGTTTGCTCTGTAATAGAGTCAGTAGACAGTCAGCCTGCAGGGATTTGGCCTGAAACCATTAATAGGATCAACTTTGATGAATCGATGATTGAAATAATTGGAGTTTGTAAACTCAAAAAAGTCAATTTGCTTAAAAACAAAACACACTCTGTTCGGTGCAAAAATAATGCACAATTTGTATTGAAGATGGAAAAAAAAAACCTTTGTCTGTAAACATCTCTCTCTCTCCTCTTCCTATCGTTGGCTCTGAATCGGCTCTCCGAGCATCGCGGCAGACAATTTAACAACTGCTTATGTGACGGAAAGTTTCACATCTCAGTGCCAGTTGTTGCTAGCACTCAGCAACAACTCATAGGCGAGAGCGCTGACCGCCACAAACAACCCAGGTGTAATAAAGCAAAATCCAATGAAGCTTCCAGGCTTTTCCTGGAAAAATCTTAATTGAGGTTTGAATCATTGGAGGAATCATTTCAGTCTTACTGCAAATTGTCAAGCAATCGCTAATGTTATTGGATTTTAGACAGTAAAAGGAATTTATTTGTATCTTTATGCATTTTTATGAATTTCTAAAGTGTGTTTAAGTGGTTAAATGAAATATCTGCAGATATTTTTATCCAATTAATTGTCAGAATCATCAATTGTTTTATTGATTTTTAAAGTATGGATTTTTGTTATTACTACTTTTTTCTGTATATTTGCATTTTATTAATGTAAAATTTTCAGTAAAATAATCATTAGTATGGATCACATGATCATCAAAGCAGGACCTGGTCCTTCCGGCTTGCTTCAGAATCCTTCCAAAGCAACACTTGTCCCAATTGGATTTTTCCTTCCACTTAACTTTCTGACAACATATTTGGATACGAAGTTCTGAAAAAAAATTAGCATTTTTATTTATTGTGCTTCTCAATACAACATTTTTTTCCCCATTTTCTTGCATTTATATAAGATCCTGCTTTGTTTTGTTTTGTTTTGGTTTCGGCGTTCTCCAGCTCTGCAGTAAGGAGTTCCAGTACGCTGCCTCGCTCCAGGCTCACCTGGCTCGACATAAGCAGCAGAGAAGCCAGCGGGCGCCGTCCGTCCCCAGGGCCCTGGCGGAGCCGGGCCCCCAGGAGCGAGTAGATAGCGAGCTGGACGACAAGTCGGCGGCGGCGGCGTACACCCGCCGGGAGTTCGTGTGCGACATCTGCGGGAAGACGCTGCCGAAGCTGTACTCGCTGCGGATCCACATGCTGACCCACACGGGCGTGCGGCCGCACACCTGCAAGGTGTGCGGCAAGACGTTCGCCCACAAGCACAGCCTGAAGATGCACCGCGTGCTGCACGACGTCACCAAGCAGTTCCAGTGTGAGTACTGCAAGAAGACGTTCGTCAGCAAGAGGAGCATGGAGGAGCACACCAGCCTGCACACAGGTCTCTCTGTCACACACACACACACACACACACACACACACACACACACACACACACACACACACACACACACACACACACACACACACACACACAGTGTGGTTGTTAAAAACGTATCTGAAACCACATGAAGACCTGAACTACATTAATTAAAGGGGCAGTGTTATGTAAAATCAACTTTTATTAGTCATCATAAACAAAGTGCTGTTGCTTTGATTCTTGTTTGAGAAATTCTTTAATCTCAGTTGAGTTGTGTAAAACACCTGGATGGCCCTGGACTCCTTCATGGAACTGCAGTTTCCAAGTTTCTGACATTCCTCAACTCCCTCTCACTCAGCTCCTTCAGACTATTTGTATTTTTATGCATTTTTATTAATTCACAAAGTGCGTTTAAGTGGTTAAATGAAATATCTGCAGATATTTTTATCTGACTAGCCAGCAGCAATTAGCAAACACCTGAGCTCACTATAGGAGCTGCTTCTCAGTGCAACACTGATAAAAATGTCAAAGGGCGAATAGAGGAGCCATGTTTTTACCGCAGTAATTATTGAAACAATTTATCATCAGGTTTCCACAAGCCTGGGCTAATCATGCGATCAACTTAACCTTTTCTCTTCTTCTACTTCATCTCTACTTTACTTCAAAATAAAACACATTGTAACGTACATTGAAAACCCTAAATGTTCACCCTGGCGGTGCTGTGCTTTCTTTATTTCGCCGTGCAGAAGAATCCCTGAAGCCACGAGAAGCTCAGCTCAAATTTCCCATTTTTAAAAACCTCTCTCCTCCAAACGAAATCCACAGGCGAGTCAAAGTATCTCTGCAACACCTGCGGCGCCACCTTCCACCGAGCCTCAGCTCTGAGCAAGCACTTGAAGAAGCACCAGCCCAAACCAGAAGTGCGTCCGTTCTCTTGTTCTCAGTGAGTGACCCGGCTGCCGTTGGCCTCTGTGACCCAAACACAAAAACCACCCACTGACTCACACTCTGTCTCTCTGTCTCTCTCTGCAGCTGTGAGAAGAGTTTTTACGAATCGAAGGATCTCCAGCAGCACATGAACAAGCACATGGGCCTGAAGCCCTTCCAGTGCCAGGTGTGTGGGAAGTGCTACAGCTGGAAGAAGGACTGGTACTCACACGTCAAGTCCCACAGCGTGTCGGAGCCCTTCAAGTGAGGAAACACACAGCGGCCCGACTCCTCCTCACCACCACTCCGCCTCGCAGGAGCATTTTGATTCCACAGAGTAGCAAAACAGAAGGAACATGATGCAAAACCCTCCACAAAAAAGTTCAGCTTAGCCTCCTTACTTTCATAGCTATGAAATGAAACCAAAACCCGCTTCACTTCTTGCTACGCCCAGCAGGTCATGCGTGAGCGTTGGCAGTCGGAAATAGTCGCCCCACCGTCGCCAACTCAGGAACGCTTCAGTCGAATTGGTACCGGCCAGTCAGTGCGCCGCTACTTTAGTTATTTCCAGCTAAAGCCGATGGTTTCACCCAGAGTTTCACCCTCTCTTTAAAAAAATGCTCTTGCCAAAACTTTCTGACATTTAGTGAATTTAAATAATTTAGATCGTTAAATAATTTAGACGTTTGAGAATTTAACTCCAGATACGAGAAGAAAAATGTCCTAAATATTTAACTCTGGGCTAATAGTATTAATATTGATCATTGAATAAAAGATTGTTTTACATTTTAAATATTAGTGATTGAAATTGGAGAATTATTTTGTTCAGCAGATTTGTGAGAGAGAATGTAGAAAAGCACCATAAGAGACTATTAATAACTGTGATAAATGACCCATATTGTAGTGAATTGACCTATTTTTATCGCCAAACTTCAAATACCTCGTACAGCCACCAGAGGGAGCCATTTCTAACTCCTGACAGGCGATGCAGTGAAAAACTGCATTTTGGCTCATTTCAGCTTCTTTGAATATTTCAACTGACCCAAAAAATCATTTCCTTCAATGTATAAAAACACCGATGCCATTTTACTCTTATGATTATTTATGAGTTTGTTATTTTTGGAATAATCTAACCTGCTGTCAGCAGAAGGTTTTATCGCCACGGGATCTAATTTTCTCTCGACGTCGTTTTCAGGCAAAGCGTTCGGCTCGTTTCTCTGATTTCACGGTGAACAAAGTGAATCGGTTTGATTTGGCGCAACAAGGAAAAGCAACGCAGCCGAGCGAACTCGACCAGCTCTAACAGCTCTCATTTCACCGCTGTGTTTTGTTGTGTAAGAGCCGAACTTTAGCATGCGTCACTACCCAACAAGCAGCTGCTCTGCTGATTGCATGGCATCAATGGAGTCACTTCATCAGCTGTTAAAACAGAAATGATTGAGTTTTTTTTCCAAGTTTGGAAAATTTGAGCCAATGGGAAATATGGCTGAAAGAATAAAGTATCAGATTCTTTTTGTAAACCAAATCCAAATTATACAGCAATGTTTGACACACACAGTGTCTCCACCTTTAGAAAGGTCCAGTCAAAGTCCAGATCTAACCTCTGCAGTAATACCTCTCTGTCTGATTCGCCCAAGCACAGAGGCCGTGTTCAGGTCTCTGCTGATTGGCCAGTGGCAGCACGCACAGCCGCAGTGACCGTGTCTGTGTCCTCAGGTGTAACGTGTGCGGGAAGGAGTTCTTCGAGAAGGCTCTGTTCAGGAGACACGTGAAGAAAGCCACGCACGGCAAGAAGGGCCGGGTGAAGCAGAACCTGGAGCGGGAGTGTCAGCAGTGTGGCAGGAAGTTCACTCAGCTCAGAGAGTACCGGCGCCACATCAACAACCACCAGGGTGAGCGGCACAAAATGTCCCAGAGGACTTTTGGTCTGGTTTCTACAGATATTTGCACTATGAACTGGACCAAAATCATTTGGTGACATTTTCTGTTTTTGCGGTGTGATGAACGTGTTCAGTGTTCTGACTCTATTGATTCATTTTTTCTAGGCGTGAAGCCGTTTGAATGTCTGACCTGCGGAGTGGCCTGGGCCGACGCCCGCTCTCTTAAGCGCCACGTCCGGACCCACACGGGCGAGCGGCCGTACGTGTGCCCGATGTGCCAGGAGGCGCACATCGACGCGCGCACGCTGCGCAAGCACATGGCCAAGTACCACGTGGACAGCCTCCCGGGGAAGATCATGCTGGAGAAGGACACCTTGCAGTTCCACAACCAGGGCACCCAGGTGGAGCACGCCGTCAGCATCCTGGCCTCCGACCTGCCGCCCGAGCTCAGGCCCGCCCACCCGACCGCCACCGAGGAGCTGGAGACGGTGCTGATCACAGAGGAGACGGTGGAGGCCGTGGAGGCGGTGCAGGCTGCGCAGGCTGCCAACGAAGGCTCGGTGGCGACGCTGTCGGACCAGGGCATCATGCAGGTGGTGAACTACGTCCTGGCCCAGCAGGCCATGTCCGGGGTCAAGGAGGAGGCGTCGGAGGAGATTCACACCATGGAGGTGGAGGTGGCTCACGTAGCTGAGGTGGAGTAACGCTTCATCGCCCCAGACTCTGGACTCGACTACAAACTTGAGCAGGTGTTTGTTCAGTTTGTATGATGTGTAAAAAAACCCAATGAGATTTTGTTTAAAACAGCTTAAAGATGCCTATTTTTCTCTGACTGTACATTAATGTAAAGTAATCTGTGTGCGCGACTTTCTGTAAATGGCCTAACTAAAGCAAAACATGATCAGACACCATAACATGTATGAATCAGATGCTCAGGATAAATAAAGGTAGAAAAAAAGTTTTTGGTATTTTTTTTGTTTTAAATCAGAACCTTCAGCTGCCAATCTCAAGTTTTGAAAATTTAAACTCTGTTCCAACAATGACAAGATATTATGAACTTTATTTTGAACTTATAACAAAATACCCTTGATAAGTTTGCAAATATTTACAAAACATACAAAAAGCAAAGCATTTAATTCGTGGTTTCACGACTTTGACCTGAACTAATGCTCGCGCCTGTGCAGCTTGAACGACTGCGCAGGACTACAACACTTTGTAAAGACTTTATATACAAACTTATATACAAACATTTGAGTTTCTGACACCTTATTTAATGAAAGAATACCAAAACATGTCTGTGGTAAATCAAATGCTTACTTTCGGCTTAAACAACTAAAATACATCAGTCATGTTAAAAAACAAGAAAAACGCTGGGTCAAAAGCATTAGGCCTATATGTGGCTACATCAAATGAATGACCATCTCAAAAAAACGTACTTCAAAAGCTGACTGATTAAGGTGGCAGAAAAACTACAGCTACAGTAGAAAACAAGCTGCTGCTCCTGTCAATTAATACTTCTTATAGAAGAAATGAAATGTTTACAATCCATTCCGCCTCCACAAAAAAAAAAAAAAAAAACAACAACCGGTGAGCCAGGCTAATTTACAGAACCAGAAGCAAAAACCCAGACAAGTCAGCAACATTGAAATACTCAGCATTTCTTAAGTGCTCTCAAGAAATTACACAATACAGCTGTGCTCATCCCCAGTAATAAAAAAACAAACATACAAAATACAAAATGAACATAAGTGCATTTCTGCAAATTTTTTTTTTAAAGGATGTGTTGTTGCCTTTGCACAATCAGGCTTTTTTTGTTTTTAATTGAAATGTTCAAATGTGAAATGAGATGTGAAATGGCAGAGAGAGAGAGAGAGCGAGCGGAGCGGCTCCTACTCCCCCTCCTCCTTGATGCGCTGCTGCTTGTTGCGGCGGGAATCCAGGTCGAAGGAAAAGTCGGACCACTCGTCGCGAGGCGGGAAGGAGATAGTCTGGCGCAGGGTGAAACGGACGGCGTCTATGACGCGCTCGCCCCGCGCCTCGGAGGAGCCCACGCTGACTGTGGAGGCGCCGCTAGTGGTGCGCACTATGTGCGGCGGAGGGGGAAAGTCCATGGCCTGTCGGTGCTCCATGATGCCCTTCCAGATGATGTGCTGGAACTCGGCGGGGATCTTCAGCCTGGACAGGTCCTAATGGTCATTACACAGGGGGGGAGGGGGGCAGGGGTTAGTATGCGCAGGCCGAGCCCCTCTCTTCTCTCTAACCCATCATATGACTCGTGTTGGATAGGCAAGGGCTCACCTCCAAGTTATAGTTCTCAATCTGGTACATGTTGGTTAGGCCTTGTGCTGTGAAGTAATCCAAGCAGCCTGCACAGCCCAGCCGTAGGAGGAAGCTGCAGGAGGACAAGCAGGAGACTGTTGGTCGGCTCTCATAGCACCACCAGTGAAAACATTCAGCTGCAGCTTCCTGGTTAACTTTTTAACTCGCAGTGTGACGTCAAAGCATTTGTTTTTTTTTTGTTTGTGTTTTGTCTTTTAAACCATTCTAAAGTGATGCTGTTAGCTACAAAAAAAATATGATTACTCAACTGAACAGGTACAGCGTTCCTGCAATGGTAAAAGGCAAAAGCAAAAAAACCAAAGAAGCGGCATGGATGTGTGGCGACAAGCGTTGCTTAGATACCTGGAGATGCTGCTGTCCATGGGGTATGGAGGAGGGGGGGTACAGTGGGAGGAGGGCACCAGGGGCAGCTGTTGCTGCAGGGCGTGTGTGGGGCTCAGTGAGCTCATGTCAGCACTCATGGGGATGTGGGAGCCCATAATGGGGGTCACTGCAGAAACAAAGGGAGCTAACGTGAGCCTTCATCTCACTGCTCTGGGTGGAAAGGTCAGCGGAAACGGAGGGGTGGGGGGCACTGTGGGGGGGCAGCTACTTCCACAGTGGCTTTTAGCCAATCAGTGAACACAGCATACATATAACACCATCATCACTACTTCTACCACTCTTTAGTGTGGAAGTCGTTCCTGAGAAAGCCGAGTCTCTAAGGACATTTTGATAGATGAAGCTCGTTTCTATGGCAACATTACTTTAAGTGTTGAATTCATGCATCTGAAATTAAGGCGTCTTATATTCATTAAAAATTATTTACATACATCACAGGACTTCAGGACTATTAATGTACATAGTGTTCCTTTGTGCCTCAGTGCAGTAACTAGTATATGCTAATATATCCCAGCTAGCTTTATTATGTCCATCAATTTAACTGTAAATGTATCTGTTCATCTCAGCCATTGGTTCACTTCTGTTCCAAACTAAAACTTATTTATTTATTTATTTATTTGCTATTTTTTGTTTCGTCTGTCAGAGTCGAGTTAATAAGGATCTACTTCCTCCATCAGAATACCGACAGCAATGCTAACAGTGCTAATCGCTCTAACGCCTTAAAGCTAATCACAGTTTAGCTTTGTTTTGTAACAGACTCACACAGTGTGACATCACCTCTTCGTTTTAAAGACTCCTGTGTGGTTACAGTAACTAAACCCTCTCAAGTTTTGAGTTCATTAGCTGGTTGGGTTTTGTTTGTAGCTGAGTCTGTCTGCTCCGCAACCTGGAGGACCTCATTGTGTTTGCAGTTTCTGTGAGTTTTGTAGTTTTTTTTGGAAGCATTTCATTTATCAGTCCCTCCAGGATGCTGCCATGTCACTTTGGGATTATTGTGGCCAAAAACTCTCTCAGCAAGTTGCAGTTTTCACAAAGGACAGAGATTTAACTGTTAATATTTAAAGTCCAAAAAAACGATTTCAAGTACCTTGTTGGAATGGAACACTTAAATCAAATGAAATCAGAGGTCAAAGTGCAAAATGAATTCCACGTTAGTCATTCAATGTGAGTCCTTTACATAGGAGAAGAAAAGATGCTAATCTTTAGCGTCGTACATGTTTTCAGCTTCCATGTTCTTTGTTCCATGTTTGGTGAAACAGGAAGTTCGATTTGAATGGGGCTAAGACGATTGGTCAGAATCCAGCCGAGTTGCTGTCATTGGTCAGAAGAGAAGAAAATCGGGTCAGATCAACGGAAAAGTTGGCAAGAGCTGCGAGTCTGTTCAAAATTTGCAAATGTCGAGTGAATCCGCATTAATGGTTGCGATCTCAACGTCGCAACTTCCTGGAGGCACTGATTTCAAGTTTTAAAAGAGCGATCCGTCTCTGCAGCTTAGAGCTTTACAAAAAATGATCAAAAATTGGCCAGAAAGCCTCTGACGGGTGGATCTCTACGCTCAGCATGCCAGCGGGCGTTGTGGGGCGGGGCGGGGCTCTGGGGGCAGCCGTGTGTGTTTGGGAGTAGGTGGCTGGGCGGACAGCAGACTTACTGTCAGTGAGGCCTCCCGTCATGCCGGAAGGGGTCAGCGTGTTGCGCTGCTGCGGGTTGATGAGCTGGCTCACCGACGGCAGCTTGTTCACTTTTCCATGAGTCGGGGAGCTGGACCCGAAGGAGGTCGGGGACTGCATGGAGGTTCTGGAGCAGGAGAGAGAAGAGGCGAAGTGCTGTTAGCGACGCCTTCAGAATCTAAACACAAATCTTCCAGTCATGTCATATTACCTCGTGATTACTGTGGTTTTTGTGTTTTGTTTTCAATGACAGAAAAAGAATCAGATTCCAGTAGGAAAAGGCTTTTATTCCGTTTTATTATATTATGACAGAAGAGCGTGCAGAAGCCAGCAGGAGAAGCTGATCTGTTTCAAACAGAGAGGTCACATGGTGCACATCTCAAGCTTGATCTATTCGAAGCCGACTTCGAGGAAAAGTTCAAACGCACAAACTGTCCTGCAGTGGCTTTAGAAAACATGACCTGCATTAGCAGGTAGGTTTCAATCATACCCTCAAAAAATAGTTTGAGTCCAGCTCTCAGAACAACGCAAAGGCTCAAAACGTTTACTTCAGGAGTCTCAAATAGAATAAAAAAAAAGAAGAAGAAGAAGAAGAAGCAGCAATCAGGCTTTGTTCCTGTACAAACCTCAGCCTACCGGCTGAAAGATGGCAGCGCTTCACAAACAGCATGCAAAGTCAAGTCAAATGAGTCTGTCCAGCAAAACAAGCCCCACCACAGGATGGAGGAGGGACAGGAGAAAAAATAATACTAAAGTAGGCAGAGAGGAGGTCCGTGTAGGCCGGAGGAAGATGAAGATGAGGAGGAGTAGGAGGAGGAATGTGGAGCAGAGTTTCAGGAGGAGCTGCAGCGCCGCCTCTGCTCTCCTGCAGACTCCAGGAGCTGGCTGCCCAGACGGCTTTTTATCAGGCTGCAGGGAGGAACCAGAGACAAGAGAGAGAGCAGAAATAAGGGCTCAGCGCAGGAGGAGAGACAGAGAGAGAGAGGCAGAAAGAGAGAGAAACCCTGGAGTGGGCCAGAGGTGAAGAAAGCAGCAGGAAAATATTCACCAAACCTTTGGCTTCAGCAATTTACTTACTGCATTGCAGCTGCTGGCCAGAAGATGGCAGTGTGCGCACACAGAACAGGGCTTTTCACCACAGGGAGGCGATCAGTGTGAATGCAGACAGAACTGAAGTCATTTATGTACAATGGAGTGAAGAAGTGAGGAAAACCACAAACACACGAGACAAGCGGAGCTGAGAGGAACACGGTTCAGAAATCGCTGCGTGTTTCACTGCCAGGCAGCAG
This sequence comes from Poeciliopsis prolifica, assembly GCF_027474105.1. NCBI lineage: Eukaryota > Metazoa > Chordata > Actinopteri > Cyprinodontiformes > Poeciliidae > Poeciliopsis > Poeciliopsis prolifica. The sequence goes on from NW_026562377.1 coordinate 24,049,306, forward strand.
AAACACAGCTTGACCTCACAGCGTGACCTCACAGTGAGGCGGTAACCGTCTCCTGGTTGCCATGGGTCGAAGGCGTGTGAAGCACTCTGACTCTGCTGAAGCTGGCAGAGCAGCCGAAGGTGTTACCTCCAACCTGAGAACTTAAACGCCGCCTCTCGTTACCGTTCGGGTTTCTGGCTCCCGATTCGAGAGAAAACGAGACGGTAGGGAAGGAAAAACTGCCCCGGTTTAACGGCAGGCTTGCCCTCTGAGGGTGGCAACTTTGAGGGATTCTGGGTAAATTTCTGGATCGCTGCAGCGCTTCACCGGCAGCACGATCATTACCTTTATCTATCAAATCTGCTCGGTTAGTGGTGTTTAGCTGGAGTCACGCAGGAAAACATGCAGGTAGAAATGCACCAGGAACCAGCCGGTGACCAGAGAGCTGACATAAAGCTGCAGTACATCACTTTTGTCGAAAAATACAAAAAAAGTTTGTCTTTTTTACATATCAGTTAATAATATGTAAAATATTACATGTTATTCTGTGGCAACATGGAGGCAGCTTTAACAAATATGCTAAGTTACAAACTGCAGCTTTAAGTTCCTACATTAAAAGCTGGAACTGAAGTTTACAATCAGCAAAGCTAATGTCGCTATGCAGTAACATAAGAATTTACACTCAAAATACCACCTCTTTGTTTTAAAATAAGAATAAAAGCTCACTTTACAGCAAACGCTCTCTCACCCAGTGTGACGTCACCGCTAATAGAGACGACTTTATTTTCCATGTTTTTCATTCTGGCCGCTGAACAGAGACCAGAATTGGTTGAACTGGGTGGTGAAGGTCTGAGCCTGGCCACAAAGCTGATGGATGCTTTTCTACTGTTGCTGGAAAACTGTTTTGTTTCATTTCAGAACAAGCAGAGCTGGCACTCACTGTTTCTGAAGGAGGTTCTGCTGCTGCTGTCGGTACGACTCTATTGTGTGCTGGGGTAGGAACTGCATAAGTTCCAGAGATTCTTTGATTTTCACCAACATCTCATAGATTTCACGACCTTTGATCTGCAGCGGACAAAACAAAATCAGAGCGAGTTAGAAAGCAGTTCAGAGGTCAGAACACAGTTTTACTCTATAATTTATAGACTTACAGGTAAACAAAACACTTCCTCATCTGTAGATCTTCTCTTCTTGATGGTGGACATCTGGATGCTTTGGGAAATCTGGCGGTAAGCTGGAAAAGAGCAGGAAAACCAAAGCGGAGTGAATGGAAAGCCGTGGCATGTTGGACACTCGCGCTGAGGCAGAACAGGAGGAAGGATGGAGCAGGGCAGCAGGCAGAGGGGATGCTAACGCTAGCGCTAACATTCCCGCAGTGTTAGTGGTTGAGGCTCCTGGACACGATCAGCACGTCACGTAAAGCCAAAGCTCATCAGCCCGCCACCAGCCCCCGGCCCTACTTACGGCGCTTCGTACCCTCACTGCTCTTTGAGTTATCCGTTACGTGCTGCTTGCGGATGCTGTCCTCGTCTGCCTTCCGGTCTCGGCCCGGGCAGGCGCAGATCCGGGCCTCGAAGCAGCGGCGGCCCAGAACCTGTCCACTGGGAGGGGGACATGGAGACTCTGTCAGACACAAGGTGAGCGAACGGCAGCAGCTGCCGGAGAGGACGGAGCGGCGTCTCTTACTCTCTGGTCTCCAAGGTGACGATGATGAGGATGGGGCGCCGGTTCATTCCGCCCACGCAGCTCGAGTTGCACATAAAATTATACAAGATGGTTGTGAATTCTGTCCCGACCTGAAGAGGGGAAACAAAGACAGAGAGATTGGACTTTTTAAATCTCTTTTAAAAATACGTTTGTCACACTTCGACTCATCTTGTTTTCTGTAGCTCTATGTTAACTCATAGTTTTAATGTGTTTTATGTCATTGATTTGGTGTAAACTGTCAAGCACTTTGGTCCACTGATGTTTTCAAGGTGCTTTTCTAATAAATATGACAAAATACTGATTTATTCTTATTTTACGTTGAGCTGTAGCCTTTGATTTCAATCCGGGCAGATGGATTATAAAAGCTGCTGCTATATATTCAAACTAAATATTTAGCATTTCCTCACAAAGCCTTAGAACACCATAAAGATGAACCTTTTCATAACCCCTATGTATTTTATTTAATAGACCAAAACTAGTGCATCATTTTGAAGGGATTGAAAAACTTTTGGCACCTTCTCTGTTAGGAGTGGAGTGATTTCTATTCAGCCCCTCCTGAGTCAGCACTGTAAATAGCTGAAGCCCAGTGAGATTGGATGGAGAACTTTTTCAAGTCTCAAATGGATTTGGTCATTTGAACAAATCTTCTTTGATCTGTTGTGGTTTTGGCTGCCCGTCTAAAGTCATCCAGTCTCTCCAGGCTGGAACAAGATGCTTCCACCACCATCTTTGTGCTGCTAGATTTCTAAAATCAAATAAAGTTGCTATTTTTCCAATCAGATTCACTTCTTCTGCATTTCTGCTGCTCCCCCAAAGCCGTCAACCTTTAGATACCGTCGGCCTCCTGCTTGCCACTCTCCAAAGGCCAAAAGTAAAAAAATGAACTTTTCAGATTTTTCCATCTGTAAGCATCGTTAAAACCATCTTTCACGCAGTTTGTATTTATAAAGTGGCAAACCGTTGGAAAAGCTTGAAGGTCTCCTCACCTGTGGAGGCTCGTATGGAACTAGTACACTCTGTCTCCCGGTGATGGTGTCCTCCAGGTACTGGGCGTGGCTGTTTCCCTCCACGCGGATCAGGTGGCTCGGCGGCGCGATCTGACCTGGAAGCGGCGCCGTCAGGGTCATTAAAACGCTTCGCACCAACAACAATCACAGAGTGTGAGGTCTGGGACTGACCGTCGTTGAACTCGCGGCTCAGCTCGTGGTTCGGGCAGCGCTTCACCACCTCGGTCACGTGTTCGGCTTTTTTGTAGACAGGCATGGCCCGGATGACGGCCCCCTGCGGAGGAGGGGTCAGCACTTTGATCTGGATGGGACAGGTCTTGGCAATCTGGCAGTAGAGCTTCTTTAGGTCTGTCGAGTACTGAAACATAAAAACAGAGGTGGAAATGAACATTAGTTTGGGCCACACCAAGATTATAAATGTCCTTAAAGGGCCGGCTGTGGTAGAATGCATTAAGAAAACTATCCGTTAAAATATTAAGATTAATCTCTGTGTTAGATTAGTAACATCTTAAACAGTAATCATCCAGAACAACTTTTCACATTGATGTAACTTAGTTTAGAGAAGACAACTTAAAGCTTAAACTGTCAATGTGGCCCTTTGTTGGCGGGCCGGTTTGGCCTGCAGGCCTCGTGTTTGACACCTGTGCATCAGAACATTTGAACAAACAGGAAATATCATCTGCACTGCAAAAACACAAACTCTTATCAAGTATTTTCTGTCTAGTTTCCAGCGCAATATCTTAGTACACTCAAAACAAGACAAAACTAACTTGTAAGTAAGTTATTGATGATTATTTGACTTAAAACATTTTAAACATGAAATAATCTGCTGGTGGAACAAGTACGTTTCTTTTTAAGTCCATATTAATAAATTATTGACTTAAAACAAGCTTCTACAGTCATGCTGAAACTAACTTACTTTATCTGTAAGTTAGTTTTGTCTTATTTCAAGTATTAAGATATTTGCACAAAAAATGAAATACTTGGTAACACTTTGTTATACTTTGTAAGGAGATAGTTTTTGCAGTGCGGAAGGAAAACTCGTCTCTGTTCTTAGATTTTACAGTTTGCGTTTATTATCTCCAACAGATTCATCTTGGAACACCTGTTGCCCCGACTGAACACTTCTGGTTCTTCCCTGAGGCAAAAAGTGCAAAACGCAACACTGTGATTATGACCTACATAAATAAACACACACATAGAGAGAGACAGAGGAGGTTTGGTGACAACAAGTGTGTATTGGCAACCTTAAAAGTGTCATACAGAGAGCCTGTGGGACTTCCGCCATAAAATGGACCCCTCCAGGAGTAATTAGACGGGGGCCCTGGCTTTGATCAGAGTTCTGCTGACGCATCTGACGGCTACTCATCATACAGAGCAGCGCTTGTGAAGTGGCTGCCATGCTCCAGCTACATATTAGGCCGGGTGCAGATCTGACTTGTGCGCTTGGCTGGAAATGAATCGCTTTCAGGTCTGAGTGCAGGAGTGGAGGACTAATCGCACGATCCGCCCGTGACCGATGCCGAAATACGATGGTTGCTCAAACACAAGCTGGCCCGCGTTCAACTTGGCAAGCTTCACGGTCATAAATAATGGATGTGCCTTGATCCCTGGCACTGCTGGGATTGATAAGCAGTAAGCCATCAGAAAAGACTGAATTGTTACTAATAGGCACAACCCAACTGTGTAAACAAACCATTCAAATCACTGCTGTGTAAGCAGGGCCTTAAATCCCTCTGTGTGCAGAAGACACAGGCTGGGGGTGGAGGTGAATATTTCCTTGTCAGAGAGAGAGGAAAGAAAAAAAGAAAAGAAAAAGCGCCAGCGGCTGTGTTTGGAAATGCAAACAAACATGAAATTCCTCCTCTATTAAGTGTAATTCCAGTGAATCAGGGAACTCATCCCAGTACCAGGATATGTTAAAGTAAATTTTCCCCAACGTAGCACAAACACACCTGACTCCATGCAAAACCTGTTTTCTTATTGACTTCAACTCAACCAGCAGGTTCTGATTTACTGAAATCAGTGCCTCATACAGGTTTCTGTGGGATTTTGTCACACTGCGACTGCAAGCATCACTTTGTTTTACAGTGAATAATTGGGAAGCGAAAAGGAAAAACTATATAGTTTTAAAATTTCCTTTTGTATCCCTGCCAGTACCTTTGACACGCGTTATCTTGGGTTTAATCTGAACTCTTTGATCTACATGATCCCATGCTGCAAAAACACAAAATTATAGTTTTGGTCTCGTTCCTAGTTTAAATATCTCAGCACATTTAACTTACATATGTATTTTCAGCAAGACATAAGGGCTTCTTTTAAGTCAGTAATCTGTTAATATTGATTTAAAAAAATACTGGATCAACCAGCAATTACTTTACTTATAACAAAACATTTTCTTGTTTTATAGGTGAAGTCTTTTTTTTTTTTTTGTTGCAATATTAAGAAATTGTTGACTTAAAACAAGTTCCCTTTTCTTGCAAAAAGTTAGTTTTGTCTTATTTCAAGAGTAGAAAGATATTTGCACTAGAAAGCAAACCAAAAACACTTGGTAAAGTTTTGTGTTTTTTCAGTGCTTTGCAGTGTTTTTTCTTCACAACTTTTCGGGAGCTGTGAATCTCTGCAGCTCCTCCAGAGTTACCTACAGGCTACAGCGTTAAAATATTGCAATATTTCTGCAGATTTTCTACGTTTATTGACGGACTGAATTTCCAACTGGTTTCACTGGATTTTAGTTACGGTGCGTCAGAGTAAAGGGGGGTTAATACGCAGCCTAACTCTGCTTTAAACTTCATCACAACTTTCTCTCTAACCCGCCCGCTGCTCTCTTCGGTCTTCATGTCGCTGCTTGTTCACTAATGTTCTCTAACAAGCCAAACAGTTGGATTTATACTGAGATTAAATCACCCACTGGTAGTTTAAATTAACATTTATAGATTGGGCAAATTACAAAAGCAAACCATTCACTGGGCTTTTTGCAAGTACTGTACGTTTAAATGTAGGCGGGGATGAATTCATAAATGCACACCACACTTTTCAGATATTTTTTTAAAAAAGTTAAGTTGATAACCACATTTAATCTTTACTGCACATTTATCTGCTATTCAACTTTTTATCAAATAGCAAAACTTAAAGTTGTAAGAGCAGTTTTGTGAGATTCATATGACCTTGAGTATTTTTTTAGTCTAGTTTCTATTGCAATGAGACAAAACTAACTGACAAGAAACGTTTTTTCCAAAATGTAGAAGATTTTTTTCCTAAGTGAAGTAACCTGCCAGTAGCATCAACATTTAGAGATGAGTAACTTAAAAACTCCTATATCTTGCAAAAACAACAAAAATAAGTCACTTGTAAGTTTGTTTTGTCTCATTTCAAGTGAGATTCGAACTCTAAACTAGACCAAAATTACTTGGCAAGACTTTGTGTTTTTGCAGTTCAGGAATGGCGACTTAAAACCCTAAGCACAGTTCAGGCTCTGTGACATGCATGTCAACACGACGGCTGAACTGATTCTTCCTTAAAATCAAAGCGATTTTCTAAAACCACCGCTTCTGAAGAAGTAGGAAAAAAAAACAAAAGAAAAAAAGAAGTTAAGATAAATAGTGGTGCTTGTCCCCTCGCCTCTAACCTGATACTCCCCGTACGCCTCTGTCAATCAGCTAAATGAGGTGGAGAAGCCAAACGCAGGCGAGGAAAAACAGAAAAAGAGGGCCAAGGATTAGGAGGCGAAAAAAAAGAAAGGAAAAAAATGATCATTTAATGGTGTGATCACAGGGAGGATTTATGTAGCAAAAACAACATGAGGTGATGCACAATGATCCAATCAGAGATGTTTGAAGCAGTTTGTTTAGATGATCTTAAACCTTAGCGTTTACGCGCCGTCCTATGCAAAGCACACACACACACAGCCCCACACACACCGCACAGGAAATCATCCCAGCCCTCCAGCTACAAACTTTTAAGAGTACAACTATGTGTGCTGCTGCTGGTGTGTGTGTGTGTGTTTGCTGTGCAGAGAGCGAGCGCAGAGGCTGCTGCTGAGAGCGTTCAGGGTGGAGGAGGACGGCGAGTTGACTGATGGGATCCAGTGGCTCACACAGGGCGCGGTGCTCAGGTGTTAACGTGTAATTATGGGCCTTTCATTGGTCACAATGTGAATTACACAGGCGAGGAACAACACGGCCGCACAATGCAGAGAGCCACTTAATCACAATCATTTGAAAGAAAGAAAAGAAAAAACTGTTGGTGGGAATCGCGGGTGATTGGCCCGCCGGACATCCAACACGTGGCGCGACCAAAAGAAACGAAGGCAGCAAATGCACTGCTGCTGCTAAACTAGTGCTGGCAGAAAACTGCAAAAGGAGAGTTTGCAGGAATATGCTGTTACTTTCTAAATCCTGCTGAAGTTCCCCCTGACAAGGAAAGAGGGAGAGAAGAAGAGAGAAAGAGAGACTTCCTCTGCAGCGCAGGTTGAGGCAGGCCCACAGCTGTAGCGTTCTTCTCTCCCTGACAGGCGCTGCGGGCGCATGCAGGAGTCAAGTCCTGACAAACATCAGGCCTTAAACAAGCACTGTTTGGCGCCTCTGGTCTTGTCTTCTTCATTCCTGACATGTCATGTCATGCCTGGAGCGTCTTCCAAACCTGTTTAAATCAACAATAATCCAAAAAGCTGCTTTCCCCCCCCCTTTCCCTTCCCCTCTTTCCTTCTTTTCCTGCTTTTTGAGGAGCAGAAGCAAAGAAACCGCTTCTTTATTTAAAGAAATTGAATGTTTTAGAGGACCGTATCCATCCCCCCAAAAAGAGAAGCGTTTGCCGGTCGTCAGCAGAACTTATCTTGACCAACCGATCATGTGATGACAAGCGTCCCGAGGCGAACCTGTACGCTGCCCTGTGGCCGCTCGTAGTCAGAGGGTCCAATGCACATCACTCTCCTGCTCACTTCTCTCCATCCTGCACTCTTTTTTGCTTAAAAATAAGCAATAGAGCAACTATAAAAACCCAATGTATATTCATTTAGGAAAAAAGAAAAGGTAAAACTGTTAGTATTGCTTAAAATTATTTCCAAAATCTATTTTGCTTGGTGGGACTGTAAAGTAGAATATTCTATGAGGTAAGATGTTTAAGGTTTTTTTAATCAGGTCGTTGTTGAAAATAATTCTCAATCAACTTACCTGATTAAATAAAGGTGATATAAAAAATTTTAAAATCTGGTTTAAGCAACTAACTGTATTAATTGTTACACTTCAAAAACACAAACTCTCATCAAGTATTATGGGGTAGTTTCTAATCCAGATGTCTCAGTTCACTTGAAATAAGACAAAACTAATTCACCAGTAACTTTTCTGCAAAATGTAGGAACTTTTTTTTATATCAATGACTCTTTGTTTTGATGAAAAAGTGACAGATTTTTTTCACTTATTACAAGACATTTCATCCATGTTAGGAGTTAAATAATCTGCCATTGGAACTGGCACTTGTTCATCAATATTAAGCAATTACTGACTCAAACTCATATCTTTCTAAAAAAGTTTAGTCTAATTTCAAGTACACAAAGATATTTGAAATAGAAACTACACAAGAAGTACTGGGTGAGATTTTGTGTTTTTGCAGGGTAACAATTGTTTCCCTGGCTGATTCCTTGACTTTTCTATCATTGCCGTTTTTCTTTTTCTTCGAGTTGTCCAGCAAATATTTTTGTGTTTTTGATGTGTAAAGTGTAAAAAAAAAAATCAATAATATTTGCAAAAAAGTTTTTTTTTTTAAAGGAAGTACATTCCGAGTAAAAAAACAGCTAAACAAAGCCACGCAGCACCGACCCCCAAAGAAAAAAATAAATTGACTCTGGTAATTGTAGCTGCAGAAGAATGTGCTTTTCCATGACGATCATGGAGAGATCCCAAAGCTGTCATAAAACTTTTCCAACTCTGCCTTGGAAGAAAGAAGAAGAAGAAAAAAATTCCCCCTCCACCTCTTTTCCCATCTGCGGCTCTCAAGGCTCTCTCTCTCCGTGCGATGGGCGAGTCGTGACAAGCTCGTTGACACAAACAAGTCTCGGCCCAATTTCGTGAGGCGTGGGACGGGCCCACAGATGTTCCAGGGACAAGCTGCGTCTTGCTGCCTTTCGCTGGAACACTCTTCTCTTTGAGCATTCACAGCCTGTCCTCCTCCTGCGGCGCAATGTGAGATGCAGCCATCAAGCTTAACTCTCCTCAAAAAGACAGAGCCCTCTGCGAGAGCACAGGGTTCAGGAAAGAGGCACACGGTATTTACACAAGTATTACCTAAAGGCCGTCAATCCATTACTGTAATCCCCCCTTGAGCTCCGCGGCGGCCCACCGATAGCCCGGACTCAGGCCGCTTTCTGACGGCGGCGGATAATACACACAGCAAACACCACCAATCTTTCGCCCTGACAATGGTCGCCTCATTTGCTACACTCCATTAATTCAGAAAAAAAGGAGATAAAACTGCTTATTTGTTTGACCTTTCTGCTTTTAATCTGACCCATTAGGTCGGAGGCTGCCGGCGCTGCGGGGGGGGAAACGCGTGGGAGACGTTCTGGGAAGGGTTGACGAGTTGTGCATGTTTGCGTGTGTGTGTGTGTCACACTCATCCTAGACAGGAAGAGGTTAAGGTGTGGGTTAGGGATTAGGTGTGTCTCCGTAAGAACAGTCATCAAAAAGTACAGTACACAGTCCATTAAGTCCCGTGGAAGATCCCACAAGTCTTCAAAAAAAAAAGAAAAAAGAAAGAAAAGAAAAAAGGGGCATTAGTGGATCTGTGCAGCACCGGTGACATCTTCGGTGGCTCTCTGCCATCTGTCCGTCAGTCAGTCCAGCCGTTGAGCTATCGGGCTCAGATTAAGGAGAGCTTTGAGGCAGAGCTCCTGAGATCAGGAGAGGGAGGCTCCTTTAAGACAAGAAGCAACGCTGTAAACGCTCGTCTTTCAGGACGAGGCTGAAAAAAAAGGGCTACCTGTGAGGCCAGCCAGGAAAAAAATAAATACAAAAATCAGCCCGGCAAAAAAATATAATTACTTGGAGCAGAGCTGTCATGGCTGATGAATGTTATCAGTCCCATTAGGATTAAGACTCAGGTTGAAAGCTGGCAAACGTGACAACATGTCTGCACCTCTGTAGTGTTGAACTAATGTCAAATTTAATAACATCTAAAACATTTTTTCAGCTAATAAATTTATTAACCTTCTAGAAAGAAAAAAAATACAGAAAAAAAGGCTAAATCCTGGTTGAATAAGTGTGCATACCCCTAAACTAAATGTTTGATGACCCTTTATTTGTTTTAAGCATTCGCTTTTCTTTCTCCATCTTAAATTTATAATACTTGTACACTGTACTTGCAAAACCTGAGCATGAATTTCGCTGCAGGTGATAATTTTCTCTCAGGTTTAGCTCTGCACTCCGGTTAAAAGCTTTTGATTTCCTCCTATGAAGCCCTGAGCTGGTCATTTGGATGCATGTTTGTCTGTTTATAAAAATCCATATTTATCCGGCAGACACCTGAAGGGCTGTGAACAAAACCAGACCGGAGTGTGGAACCATTCATAACTTCATTCACTCCGGCTTCATCCAGAGGAGCGCAAGAACAATGATTGGAACAATTTACAAAAAAAAAAAAAAAAAAAAAAAAAAAACTCTCAAAGTATAAGTATCAACCTTAATCAGTTCAGTAAAAATGAGTTAATGATCATTGTAACTGGTATTAAAAACCTTGTGTGTTATGGTAAGTTTAGTCAGTATGAACATGGTTGTATTTCTGTTCATAAATTTTTTTTTCTCTGTTGACATTAATTTCTGTCTTCTGCTGCAAATTCGTTCTCAATCAATTCACTTGTTTAAATGAAGGCTAAATAAAAAACACAAAGCCCAGAGCATGCTGGCGCCACCACTGTGCTTTACGGTGGGTATGGAGTTCTTTCGGTGATGCTCAATGTTTTTGTGCCGAAGCACACCTTACTGAACTACATTCTGCAACAAGGTTTTGGGACCAAATCCTGACGGATACATTTGTATAAAGGGATTGTTGTAAACATTTGCATAAATGTAAACTGTGACTTCAGCTACAAGAAGGCAAATATTAACAACTTTGTTGCAAGATAAAGAAAGGCTTCAACAAGATATTCTCTTTTAGGATGTGCACTATTACAAAGTTTTTGCAGCTTTCGTTTTTGAATTTTTGAGTCCCTTTTAAGTTACTTTGCATTTGATACAATCCCAAAGACTCAAACTTAAAACAAGAAATGTTGAACTTTTAAATGATATTCATATGCAAATCAGTAAGTACTAGGTCAAGGTGTTTGTTGGAGTGTAACAACATTCAGACCGAACCAACCAGTCTTGCATCATGATGTGTTGTGACTCTGGCACTCAGGCTGTTTCCCCGTGTGAAGTCAGTGATGGGATGTGTAGTAAAGCAGGCTCCTGGGGCGTGCCTCTTGCGAACCAACTCACGGTTCTACTTCAGACAAACACTTTTGTTTTTGGGGCTGTGAAAATGAGAGGGATGAGTGAGGCGGTGTGGGAATTAGGTGACTGCTGCAATCCCACAGTTGGCGTGGCAGGTGAGTAAGGAGAGCACTCCCTGGGGTTTATACGGAGGCAGGATAGGTTGAAATCGGCGCAGAAGGAGCAGAGGTTTGAAAATCACGCTGATGATTCAAGATTCCTTATGTAATCATCCACATGTGTCTCAGAAGGTCCATGATGCAACCGCAAAGGATTTCACATGCTGATGCTCAACACCACTGTCCCGTCCCGATACATCGCCCCAAGCCATGATCTTTACAGGCGTCCGCTAGGGAGCATGGATGCACCAGCCAGTCAGGCTGTCTGAGCGGAGAGGCGCGTAAACAAGCAAACAGGTGGAGCGCTGATGCAACAGCTGTCCCTCAGACCTGTCACACACACAACCGCAGCAGGAGCAGCTGGTTGTGTGGCTTCACTGTCACACGGTGACATCTAGCTGCATGGGGCATCGCCGCACCTGAAGCAACGCTTCAGCTTGTTTACGAGTTTTGTCAACACAGATGAACTTTGCTCAACTTTAGGGTCAACTGAGGCCACTATGTCAACAATAACAATTCAATCTTTCTCTAGGTTTTTATTTTTAAACTCTGTAGTCCAGAACATTCAGGCTAACAGTCTCAGCCTGTGAGTTGAAGTAATGCTTCAAAGTCTACCAATAGTGTGTCTTAAGACGATTGGTTTAATGATGTCAGTATTTAGTATCTACCAGCAGGAGGTCACCTGTTATTTTAGTTTAGTCATAAGTTGGTTCAGATGTTTTTGTTGGGATCAGAACCAAAATGAATTCAAATAGGATTTAATGTGAAGTCTTCATAGCACAATATACAATTAAATTAGAATAAACATGAGATTTGAGCATTAATGATTATTTTCATAGCTACACAAAAAAATCACTAAAAGAAATAAACTGATTCACATTAGTACATCGGTATAAAAGAGTTTAACAATCCAAATGGAAGGACAAAAGAATGAAGATGGACCGACCTGGAGCTTTCTGGACACACCTGATATTAACATCTGCATCGGTCCAGAAATACAAATAACATTCTAGATTGTGTGTCACTGATAATACTCCCAATCCATAAGGTCTATTCAGTCTAATTCTATGCTTTGTGCTCTGAGCGATGTCATGGTATATTATTTATTTTACATTATATTTAGGATTCCTAATTGCACTTTCTGAACCATTTGAAAGAAGGTTTGTTGCAGTTTATTTTTACATGTTTGTTCAAGGTCGTCAACATATTCAATTTCAGTTTCTTTATTATTTTACATTGGCTGATATACTCTGAGCTGCACACACTGAACAAATTAAAGCTGTGTTGTTTCTGTTTGACCAAGCTAGCGAAGCACTTGGTTTATTTATTAAATGTGCTGTACTGATGCAAAGTTATCAAATAAATTTGTAATTCAGTACATTTATGTCGGTTCTTCTTGGTATCTGCCAATACTAAACCTCAGATATCTGTATTGGTGTCAAAAAAAGTATCCTTAATTACTTACTTAAGACTTATATCAGTATGTTTCACTCTTAAACAAGAATAGGAAAGTAGTATGCACAACCACAATGTAGGAAAAAAATGTTTGCCTGGTTCAGAAGAACTACAGAAAACGGAAATGACCAGCAGTGAGGAAATATGAGTAAAGGTTTTAATGTGGAAAAAATATTGAACAAATTCTTTAAATAAGAGTTTGAATCTGTGATTCAATTCTAAGATGGTTTAGAAGCCAAAACACCAGTGAGTCTCATTGATGACTCAGATGCCACAACAATAGAAAAGGTAAACGCTGAGCGGTGAAGCAGATCGAAGACAAAGGATAACATCTAGATACAAACTGGTGCAGAAAAAAACTTAACGTTTCAGAAATTCAGATTTTAAAAAAAATGTTTGATACAAGAATAAGGAACAAAAAATGGAAACTTCTCAAGATTGCACAAGAACATTGTAGTCACTGAACTGAGACTCACTCAAGCATAAAAGATCTCCCCAAACCCACCAGAGGAGTGTCAACACCTGAGAGCAGACTGCAATTTAAACTGTATCTTTAGGGCTTTTTGTTCAGTTTGACACAAAACATATTTACTCTCCTTTCTCTGTTTGTAGAGAGAAGTAGTTTAGGACACACTGATTTTCTGAAATCAGTTTTTAGCTGAAAATCTACAAAAAGTCGCTTTGACTCTCAGGTCCTAAATCTTGTTTCTTACAACCACGACTATCATTCAGGTCATTTCAAAAAGATCCTGGTAAAGAAACGTCTTACTTCAGATATCTTGTATATGTAGACAAAACAATGATTCATTCCTTGACTTAGGTTCCATTGCTCTGTTTGAGTGATAAGGTGAGAAGCAAAAAAAAAGACAAAAACTTCTGGAAGAACTCCAAGACTTCAAAAAAAGGAAACTGCCAAATTGAACTAAAAATAAATAGCATACAACATTGGAAAAACGCTCATTTTCCTTTGAACTTAATTGATCTTAACCTGGAAGTTTTACTTTTGAGGACAGGGCTGTAAATGTCTTAGGTGGTGACGGCGTCTGTGGTGAGTGATGCTTCCCCCTCCCTTCCTGTCAGCGAGTTAACTAGAAGTGCCTCAGGTTCAGACGTGATTTGAAGCCATACATCTAAAGTGACATTCTTTCCTTGCCAATGTAATTGTGCAATTGAGGACTTTTAACGTACACCTGAATCTGCCTAAAGCATCTGGAGTCAGATAAGGAGTTCAAACGTAAAAAGAGAGTTCCTTTAACCTCTAACCTGAAAAACTGCTTCATATGATGACAGCTAAAACATTAAAGCTTTGGTTCCCTTTGCTTCCGATACCGAAAGCTTACAAAACTGAAGGATGTGTTAAGAAATGCACCTGCTGAAGAAGATCTTAAGAAAGGTAAAGAGTGAAAAAAGCTCAAATGTCAGAGTTTGGTTACAGCAGTTATCAGTAACTTACCTGGATTTGCCTCAAACTGAACTGATTTTATTTATGGTTTCGGTTGTGCTTTAATACAATTTTCTTAAAATCGTTTTTGGTTATTGAGTTTTATTTTGGATTTTCTTCTAGTTCCAGTGTAAAAAGCCTTTTGTACAAAATTAAACGTTTATTAGTCATTGAGAAGGTGAACTTACATCATTACGTCATTATCAAGTAATTTATTGCCAAACGCTGATTTATGCACAAAAAACACTTTTGACAAAAAAAATTACTTTAGGAAGGTCACAATATATTACTTGAAAATGGTCTTAAAACAAGATTATCGTTTACTGCAATAATTACTGGGGGGATTTATCATCCAGCAGAATATGTTATCGATGCAGGCCTACTAATGATTATGATGGAAAATTCGTGTTGTTTTCAAACTGTAACTTTATCAAACCTTGGTGATGCAAGCAGAAACCTTCAGAAGAATAGAGCCAGGTCTCCACAGTGAAAACAAAAACAAGAGACGGATGGAACTCTTACCGTCCAGGTGGCAGACTTGGCCGTGCTGGACTGCTGGAAGGACACGTCGAAAGTGTGCGGCCCGGCGTAGTCTGTGTTGGAGGGGATGGCAGGTGACGGGGACAGGGCGTCGAAGGTGGAGCTGGGCTGGGCGTAGGGCGACGGGGCAGTCACGCTGTTCGGAGCGTGCTCGTTGTTGTAGGGGCTGGTGGAGGTCGAACCATTGTTCTGCTCCATGCTGTTCAGGAGCCCCAGGTTCGTGTACTGTGACTAAAGAGGAAATGAGCAGAATGACGGGGAGGGAGAACAAAACAAAGGAATGTGGTCAGAACATACAGTGGATTTGTTTTTGTCTTGTTCAATTCACGCCTAAAAAGGGAAGACATGATGACTCAGGGTTTCCCCCCGGTGTATTATCAAAGCTTGGCAGGCCACCAGGACAGGTGTCGTTCATCTGAAATAGTTTTTTACATGGCAGTAACAGTGGCAGTAAAGACAGATTGAGCTAGGTTTATAGTTGAACTTGGGGTCTGCACCAATGGGGTCGTCGTCCCTGATCCTGCCCGTTAGCCTCACACAGCATCATTTCCTGGTCATGGTGCCTGCTCCTCTACCTTTGAATTTTTGTAACCGTTTAAATATTTTTGTCACAAAAACACAGTGGACCGCTATAATACAGTAACTGATGGTAGGGGCCTCATTGCCCCTCCCACCAGGTAGCGGGTTTCATCAGGGAAACACTGTTGTTCCTTACAACATAAATAGATCAGACAATGAAGTGGAGTAAATTAGAATAACCAAAAAATTGGGGAGAAAAAATTGTGAAAAGTATGAACTTCATTAAAACCCTACAAAAATCAATAGAATATGGTCAGCTACGTTTATCATACATTTGTTTCAAATAATAATTTTTAAAAAATTTAAATAATCTATTAAATTTTCTCCTCTCCATCGATCGAACTCGCCCGACAGGAGGAATTCAAATGTCAGCCTTCGGACAGGATGGAGAGTACGCCTGGGTCAGAGCCAGGCCATTCGCCCCATTCCTTTCCGTTTATAAATGGCACATTCCTGGACGAGGTGCTGTGTCTCGCTCGTCGGAGGGCCATTAATCTCTGGAGGGGGGGCTCTCGTTTATTTCAAGCTGACCACAGATGTCCGCTTCACACCCACCACGTTGCCAGGTGTTAGTGTTGTGCCAGGTGACCAGCAAAACAAAGAGAGAGCCAGAGAGAGAGGACTTGGTTTATACAACGGATAGCCAAGGAGGGGATTTAGAAATCGATGAGCCGTGTTTATTACTCATGGATCCATGCGCTGTGACTCAGGCAAAGACGAATGAAAGAGTCAGACTGACACACCTGAAAGAGGTCATCTGAGTAAACCTAGAGGCGTTTGAGCAACAGAGGTTCACTGTTTGGATGAGGGTCACTTAGCCTCCACCTCACCCCCTCCGGAAACTATGACAACAGAGCTCATGGGAAGCTTTTCTGCAGGACAATTATGGCGGTCATGCAGGTGTTAGGAAACGAGTGTTTAGTGAATGGAGAACAGAAACTCGGTGAAAGAAAATCTCCTTCTTTTGGAGATCCTCCAGGTTTTTGCAAACACACACACACACACACACACAGTCTCTCACAAAGGACTAATCACACACACGCATTAGGAGGGCTTCAACTCAATGGGCTGCAGAGTCCCTGTGATCCGAAAGCAGAAGAAAAAGATACGATCGACAGTTTCGTTTCAAAGCTAGATTCGTTATTAATGCAACAATCTTTTCTGAATAAATGTAATAAAAAAAGGGCGGTCCCTGATTGGCTCAGTTTCCTGCTTGGGCGGCGTTTTCCCGTATGTGAGAGTGACTGACGATGATATCAGAGCGATCCCTTTGAACTGTGGTGCAACTCCCACCGAGGCGCTCAGGCAGTGAGAAGACACAGCCACCCGTAGCTCCTGATGCAGGAGGGCCAACCATGGGGGATGTGACAGGCACCAATTATCAATCCTGAATTGTTCTAAAGAAAGATAAGAAGAGGGGGGAAATAAAGCTGATGCTGGCCTGAGACCAAACAGATAAAAGCTAAAGAGCAGAAAGCAGAGCGTCTGGCACGCTCCCAAATAATCCTCGTCATGGCCCAACTGAATATTAGGATCAAAGATGAGAATCGGCAGA
This sequence comes from Poeciliopsis prolifica, assembly GCF_027474105.1. NCBI lineage: Eukaryota > Metazoa > Chordata > Actinopteri > Cyprinodontiformes > Poeciliidae > Poeciliopsis > Poeciliopsis prolifica. The sequence continues at coordinate 24,066,150 of NW_026562377.1, forward strand.
CAAACCCATAATTGGGCAGTTAGCGGTCTCACCTGAGCTCATCGGGTTTTCATGTTTAATTGGCTGGAAGTGAAAGATTCAAAAGAAAAAGGGCTTTGCGCAAGGCAATTTTTTTTTTGCCTCTCTTTGCTTACTTTAATGAGATCTCATTCCACTATAATACAGTAACTAGTTAATAACCACTTTAGCAGCTCTTAAAAATTCCTCCCGTTTATGGCCGACCGTGTGCTCGGGCCGCTGGGATGTTGGGAGTAAATCAGCAGTCCTGACATCCTCACAGGCCTTTAATAAAGCTGCTGAAGGGTTCGGCTGACTGTTTCAGGTCTGTTTCTGTGTCTGTGATGAACGCTGACTGAGGGGAACTGCTTCATGATGGCAGGGGGGGGGGAAAAAAGAGCGCTGACCTTTACAGCGATTGCCTGTTCGCTGCAATGTTGGAATCCAAATTATGCACAACACATATCAGGAATACCTGGAATACACTTGGCAGCACTAAATTAGACGGTACTGATAGGGCCAACACATTCCCATTTGGTATGGCATACTAACACATTAAATTACCCTCTGCTCCATCCTGCTATGTACTTATTGATAAGCCAATGACAGATGCTATTAAAGTATCCATGGCTTTTTTGGAAAACCAAGAGAAGCACCGACCAAAGTTTTCCAATGCAACACTTTGACGCAACTGTTTTACTTCAAAACGTACATGTAAGACTAAAAAGTGAAAGCTGTTAGTTTTGATGAGTTTAATGAAGAAAAAAAATCTAATTGGATTTAAATACACAAGAGAATTTAACATCACCAAACTAAACTCAGATCTGACGGCTGTGGCTCGTCGTGAGTCTGGTTCTGCTGGAGGTTTCTTCCTGTGAAGGTGAGTTTTTTATGTCCACTGTCATTGATGCACACATGCTCAGTATGAGGGGTTGCTCTAACAACTCAAGCATTGTGCTAGTCTAAGAGGAGTGAATGCTGCAAGCCGTTTACTCAATGCAACCTGCTGGGTTTCCTTAGACGGTCATTCCAAGTGGTCTAACAAAAGTTTCTAACTGAGAACGATGCACTGTTTGATAACTAGAATCAAATGGAATGGGTTGAAATGCTGTGAATTGTCACATATGTTCTGTATGAGCTACATAAATAAACTAAATTGCACTCAAACTGGCCAGAGCTGAATAGGGATGGTTGGTCCATTACATGTCAAAACTCTAATATTGCTGGCTAAACTTCAGCAAGTGCTCCTCTTTCTGCATTTATTGATACAGCAGTCATTATACAACAGACTGGTGGCCTGAGAGGCAACAGGAACCAGAGCAGACCTGGCCTGAGGGGGGAATAACTCCCATTCCAGTCTCTCTGGTGACCCTCCACGCTCCCTGGGCCGGAGTCTAAGTGCATCTGCGGGACTGTGATGAGTGACCACAGGGGTGGGAGGCATTAAAGGCTCAACAGGGGCTGGGTGGGGGCAGGGGGTGTTGCGGTGGGGGCCTGGGTGAGGGTCTATCTGCACCTCATACCTGCTGGGGTGGGCAGAGCAGGTGATTGTATCTGCATCAACATACCATTAAAGCAATTAGGAGCCTGGACCAAACAGCAACGCCTGGCCAGCCCTATTCTAATGACCGCAGCGGCTCCCTGGAGACTGGAGACGGGGGCAACCCGATACCCCGTATGCTGCAGGTATTGAGCTGGACACCACTTAAAGAAGCCCCCCTCCCGGGCCCCTTCACCTCCCACCACCTCTCTACAACTTAAAAGACAGGGACGTGACACACCTGCTATCTGCAACCTGCAATCTGAGAATCTATCAACTAGTCAACATCTGCACTGGACGGAGGATTGGGCTGGTGAAAGAAAATCGACACAGTTTTAGACTAAAGCGATGATGATGGGAGGAGGCTGAACCCGTTTTTTCTGGTTTTATCTTGTTTGATAGCGAACATTAGGATTAAACATGAGTGATTTTAAACAACACCTTATACTGTCTATAATGTCTAACTTACAGAAAAAGAGCTACATTTATTTTTGCCCAAGACATTTTCATCTTCTAAAATGCTTGGTGCACTAACAATTTGAATGTCTTATGTTTATCCTCTAAGGGGAAAAAAGGAAGAGTTTTATTTTCAAACAGCTCCATAAATGTTCATCTTTATACATCGTCACCTTCCTAAAATGGTCCAAAGCATTTTTTGTGCCATAATTACTTTTTTTTTTATTACTTGGGCCATTATCTTTAGGAAGGTGAGAGTATTATTCCCATCTAAATTACAAGTTTTTTTAAAGTTCTTACAGACCTACATAGTGTAGAAACACTGACATTTTGTAAAATGCAAAAGAACCCAATAAAAGCTCACAATCTTCATCATCGCTCTCATCTATTCCTGCCATATCTCCGTTTCGATAACCACTGTCTGCAGACAGACGTCTGCCCATAAAAGCATCCAACGGTACGACAAACAACTTTTCGCACCATGTAAAATGCCCGCCTAACAACAACCCGACAAAGCAAATCTTGTCCCTTCACTGAGGCCAGACAGCAGCCATTTCACAAGAGCGAAGGATTCAAACAGGTTTTCAGGTGTTTACATTCCTCTGCTCTGCCTCTTTGCACAAAGATCCACACAAGCATACACTGCTATGTAAAATAAAACATCTGAGGGAGAAGAAGAAAAAAACAACTTAATGGGGAATATTTTTTTTGGCATTGTTCCCAGATTTTAAGTCATTAGTTCATTTGTCATGTTTTGGTTCAGTTGACAAGAACCAAAATTGATTTTTAAGGAATTAATAAGACAAACTAAAATAAATAAAAAAGAAGAAGGCCTACACTCTTGACGTGTTTTCAACGATGGTGGGGTCCAACATCTGAAGGTGGACCCACAGGTCGATTGGCTGGTCTTACCTCATTGTAGGAGTTGGTGGTCGCTGTCTCCAGGTACAACATGTTGGCGCTGAGGTTGAGCAGAGCTGCTGCTGTTTGCTCCACTGGCTCCAGGGTTTCACAAATCTCTCCTTCTCTCTCTGAAAGGAGTGGATGTGCACTACGGATGCAAAGTAGACGAGCGGGAGCTTCTTCAGGGATCTATGGGTAGTTGGGTTATAAGTTCTGGAAGAAAGGGGAGGAGTTTGCAGCTACCTGTCCAATACCTTACTCCACACTCCACACCCATACCCAGAAGAAGATTCTGGGATTGGAGTGAAAGAGTACTTTTGAGTCAACCTCGGTGGAACTGCTCGGAGGTAAACGTTGGAAGAGGAGGGAGGGAATTATTTCGATTTTGTAACTTCAGATCCAGCAGAAGCAATGTCAGCTGCTACAAATTAACTTCATTTGGGATTTTTCTTGATGCTTATGCAGATTAAATAGGTTTAACCTAAAATGCATATATATATATATATATAAAACATTTCTAGACTCAATTAGATCTAAATTCAATAAAAGACATTTATTCTTATGGATGTTAGACGTCTATTGTTTAATTTCCCTCTGGAAAATAAATATTGAATTGCATTAAAGCAAAGCAACGAAATACATTTGAAAATGTATAAACATGAAAATAAAATGAAAAACATGTAAACATGAGCGTGAAACACAGCAGGCTGCTAAGTGTCAGCTGTAGACTGGAAGGGGTAAAGTTTGCATATGAATTGATCTCCTCTCCATCCAGTCGAGGGGTTGGGAGGCTCTTTGGAAAAACAATGTGGCTCCTGTAGATTGCTTGTATCTACCAGACTGCAGCAGATCTGTTTTGGAAACATGCATGTTTCTCAGGTGCTGTAGGGGAGATGACAGGAGGACTGCACTCGCTGCATGTCGGGCAATCAAATGCTCGTCATTGGGAGGAATTGACTTCTTTCGTTTTCACTTTTTGAAGCTTGACAAGAAACGAAAACATTTGCAAGAATTAGTCTATGCGTTGCCTTGCAAAGGAATTCCCGCTCTTTCAATGTTTCATTTGTAATTGTTTCAATGTAACTGAGAAGTGGAAGGAAGAGAATGAATGCGCTTAGACTCGCTGTCACAACAAATTTTGTTGGATGACAAATTGTCCCAGTAAACAATGATATTGTTGTTTTGAGACCATTTTTAAGTGATGTATATCGATAATGGCACAATGCAACCACACCTTCTCAAAGACCAATAAATTTTAATTTTATAAAGAATGCAACACTGAATCTGGAAGGCATTTTAAATATGCAAAAAAAACAAACAAATGAAACCATAAGTAAAATGGATTATGAACTCTTTCCAAATAACATTTAAAAAATATTATTCAGAATAGAAATGAACAACCTCGTTTCAATGTCTTGTGCAATTCATTAATTATTGCAACAGGCATTGGTTTACACATTTTTAGTGAGTACAAATCTCAAAATTGTGACAAGCATTTATATTTAGACTCTTACAGTACTACTGTCTTCAGAGGTCAGCAAATTAGTGAATGGAGTCAATCTAAGTGCAAATAACAGATAAATATAAATGAATGAAGATTTTTTAGAGAATATTAGTGAGCAAACAGCATCATGACAACACAATAGAGAGTGAAGTTGTGGGAAAGATTAAATTAGTGAAGTTATAAAACAATATTCTGTCTCATTCAGCATTGTTCAATCAACTGTATGAAAACAGAAAGAGTGCAGCACAACTACAAATTTAACTCTGGAGGAGCAACAGACTGCCACTGCTCAGGTGGGTCAATCTGCTTACTGGGCAACAATGTTATTTGCACTTTGTGAAAGAAAGATGTAAGCATTTCTGATTGAAGTCTCCCACACACCATGTGATTGTATTTTAACTTTCCATTCAAATGCGAGGTGGAACTCTAACACAGCACCTTGAATGCACCATCCCCACTATGAAGCACAGTGGTGGTCGGGTCATGCTGGGAGTGCATTTCTATAGCAGGGACAAGGAAGCTGCACATAATTAATAGGGGAATTGATTAAATTTAAATCTTGAAAGAAGAAAACTTGTTAGAAGCTGAAAATGACTTGAGGCTGAGGGTGGAGGATGAAGTTCCAGTAGGATGACTAATTAAAGGCACTCATAATTATGCACAACGTTGTGTTGGACTATTGAGTAATAGAATAAAATATATTAGAGTTTGTGGTTGAAACATAAAAATGCAGAAAGAAATCAAAGGGTCTGTTTGTTTTGGCAGCGCTAGAAACACAAGGTTAAGACAACTACTCAGAAACAGAGAAGAAGCTAGCTCTCTTCTGCTAGTCACATCTGCTAACTCTCTAACATTTAAATGAATCAATGGAAAAGAGAGTTGGAGGTGCCGTTTGCAACATGTTTTGAATCAAATATTCCTTTTGGGGGAAAAAAATGCTCATTGTTGATAAAGCAATGCAAATGAAAGTTCCTGATAATTAAGAATGTGTGCAGAAGCTTTCACTTTTTTGAGGATTTAAATGTGACAAATATTTTGGAGTTCAGTTAAACTCTAAAGCATTTTTTCTATTTTGCTAAAAATGAGATTACAAGAAAAATCTGCAAACTGGTATAGCCTATTCAGCATTAAAACTGTAAGCTTTAGATTGAGCAGTGGAATCACACAGCACCTAGAGAGCAGAGCGGTCAGTGGGACACAAATCACACGCATTGCTGCACAGCCAGCGGGGCAGATGCTCTGGTCTTGTGGGTTGAGTGATTCAAAGCTATCTGAAAACTTAAGCAGACTTGTGATGTGAATTTAGTGTCTCCTATTAAGCAACCACACCCTCTGCAGAGCCAGAGGCTACAGGCCTGCAGGTCAGCCGGATACAAAAGGGAAAAATCAACACTTGAAAGAGCTCCATACAGAGGGCCGAGCCGACGCTTTGGAGGGAGACAACTAGCTTAGCTAAACAAACTTCTAATTAAGCTGAAACAACACAGACTTGTAAAATGCAGTTAGAGTATCTGGTGTTTGTTGTAGAGAACAGTGGCTGCATTCATGCTGCCGGACCTTTAGCTGTCTGATTTAATCTATGAGGTGCTTTGTTCTGCATAATGTACCGCATCATTCAACCTTACCTTTAGCTCTGAATTAGATCACATACACACATATATGTACATACATATGTAATAAACAGTAAGATATTAAAGGTCAGTGTAAACGGTGCAAAATGTAATGCAACAGTGTGAAAGGATGTATGGTTATATAGGCTCTGCAGGGGGATCAGCAAATCCAGGGGCTCAGACAAAAGAGGCTTTTCTAAAGTTTTTTTCTTCTTTAAGAGCCTGTTCCTAAAGTCGCCCAGATTAGTTTAGTATCAGGTGTCAAGCTGCAGTGTCTGGGTAGGCACAGACACCTGACCTAAACACACAGCAAGTTCTCATCCCGACTGACAGACGCAAGTGCTCAATGGAGCATCACTTGGGTGGCTATCCTTCAAATCAGCTCTTCCATTTAAATCTACTTTAGAGCAGCGGTTTCCCTGTAATCTGTTGGTCAAAAATAAAACAGCTTGGTTTATCAGAGAGCAAAATCTGCCTTTGTTTGACCTCTGTGACAAAGAGGACTGTTACTGTAAATCCCTTAAAATCTGGACAAATTGACCATAAACCTCACAAACTACTCTTTGCTGTCTAAAGACTCTACAAAACAAAAAGAATGAAATAGACAGGAGAGTGAAGAGTGGAATCAAACCAGAGACACTATACAATTTTCTTCGATGACTGGAAAGTCAAATCCTGAAAAAAACACATAGAAAATGAAGACTTCTCTTTGGGTTCACTGAGAGATAATGGCTGAACCAATTAATCCAATTAATTTTGCACCTTTTGATGCAGTTCTAATGTATAAAAACAACTCAAGTGGTGAAATTAAATATCTGCAGAAAGTGTTTTTATACAATTAATCAATTAGTAAAATAATTGTTAATTGCAGAGATCAACTAAAAGTATGAACTTTGCTACATTTGTAGTTAATTTTAGGAAAATTACCTTTGAATCATAAATGTTATAAAGAACAATTTAGCAATATACTAAATCTGAACAAATGCAGAAGGAACACTTGCTGGATACAGATTTATAAAACAATATATACTTGAGCCTTTAAATATCCTACGGTTCCTTTCTTCGTGTTTTAAAAAAGTACAGTTTAGAAAATAAGTGACAGGACTGTTCTGTTGGCCCATGGGAAGCTCTTATGACAAACAGCTGCACCTTAAAAACACCTGGCGGAGCATTAAAACTCTCCATCCCATTCTGTTTCTAATCCAGGTTAAACGGCAAGCTGTGCTCCACGATGCTTTCAAAATACCAGAACTACGGTGGGTGATCTCATTTCTTTTTTCCCAGTTAAAGTGTAGGAAAAAAACTCAAAAATCTAAGGAGTGAATAGAAATGTATCAACAGCTTTCACCTTTAGTTTACACTGCTCGAATAAGAACTGTGCTTTGTTCAGTTTAATGAACGGCGTAGAAAACGTTCCTGCGCCCCGGCTCAGAGCGAGGGGGGAGGCGGCGCGGCAGAGGTGTGGCCAAACAGCACAAACCCCAACACAAACATGTAATTAGATCTCCGGGACGCCGTGTGTCGATTGAGGTACTCCCGTTTAAACTCTGACCTGTGACAGAAGAGGACCTCATTCTGTCAGCTTAGCCACTGCATCTTCCACGCACAGCTGATCAGAGCTTTATCTCCCAGTTAAATCAGCTGTTTGGGCCGGGACAGAGCCTCTCTCCAGTCGCTATTCCTGCTACATTCCTCATGTTATTCAATCTTTTCCTCCTTCTCTGTTCCGACCCCCACCTCTACCTGGAGAAGCACTGATAGATGGGAGCAGAGACCTCTGCAGGAGAGGTAGGTGCTGTGGTAAATTCTTGCCCTGAAGCTACAGAAAAGAAAATCCAGAATAAAAAGGAATTTCAGATTAAACACAAACCCTATAACACAAATAGATTTCCCCCAGGGGTGTTTGAGCGGCGTAAGAGTGGTGAGAGAGATATATATAAAAAAAAGGGGCACACCTTTCCATGAGTGGAAGACGAAGGGGGATAAGGTGAGGTCGGGTTTGCCCACCGCAGCTTTTAATCAGAGCAGACTTGATAATAACAGTCGTGGCTTGGTGACTGGCAGGCTGCCACGGATGTTCCCTAAGTTGCTGACATGCCAATCACTGAGCCACGCCCCTCTTTTGGAGTGGAGGAAAGTGGGTGGTGGGGCCATTAATCACTGGTTCAAGAGAGCACACGCCCCCCTGGGGGATGCACAGGGGTAACATCACTCAGCTCCTTAAACAGAAATTTTATTTGCTGTGTTTTTTTCTTTTCTTCTCCCTCTCTGGCTGGACAACGACATTCCAACACAGGGAGGGGAAAACACACACCACCAGCAAAACCAACAAGAGATCATGTGGCGCAAGCTTAATGAAATAATTATAGGACATCTAAATAGGCACTTATGTTTTCATCAATTTAGATGAAACTTAAAACTAAACCTAAAAGAATAGTAATATTTCTCTAAAAGAGGAAATGTCTCTATTCCTATGGGATTCATTTTTTTCACTTGTTTCACTTCCAATACCAATAAAGATATTTTTGGATTAGTATCGGTCGATACCGATCCAATACAGAAAAACAATGATGAATTGAATTATAAAGTTTCTCTCTCTTTTTTTTTAAACACAGACATAAATGTAGTGAATTACAAATTTATTTGATAACTCTAGTACAGCACATTGAAATACACCAACAGCTTCACAAGCTGGGTCAAATATGGAAAAACAACTTTAATTTGTTCAGTGAGTGCAATTAGGAGTAGAACAGAAAATGTAAAATAAATGATAAACAAATTAATAAAAACAGTAGGGTGGCTACTTTAGTCAAACGTGCAAAAAAAAATAATGCAACAAAGCATCTTTCAAATGGCTTAGAAAGGGCAATTACTAATTCTAGATATAATGTAAAATAAATATTCATTGACGTCGCTCGCAGTACAAAGCAGAGAATTAGACTGAATAGATCTACCCTTATGGATCTGACCTACTGTCACAATACCTGATCAAGAATTTTTTTCAATATTGAGACCGATACAGATATTAAGATTGAATCGCTGCGTCTCTAATTTTACCTAGCAATCACATGCTATTTATAACAATTCAGTAATAATGTAATGTTGTTGACTGTGTATTCTAATATATGATGACTTTGTATTTTAGGATTTTTTATGATGTAAAGCAGTTTGAAAGGCCTTGCTGCTGAAAGGTGCTCCACAAATAAAATTTGGTTGGCTGATTGACTGAATTGTCTGTGTTGTTAATCCCGCGCAAATCGACCATATCAGTAATTTATAAAGTAAAAATGTTCAGTAAAAATTTAAGTTAATCTCGCAGTGTGTTAAAGTCATATCCAGGGATTCTCTGTACATTTCAGCTAAATCTCAGACTTTGGTTGTCCCGTGCAAATGCGCCACCTAAACAGCAGACGTTGGGGGAGTAATTTATTTATTACATGTTTATTCTGTGAAAATGGAGACAAAGTCTACAAACTTACTGTGATTTGTAAAAACGTTCATACTCTAAACTTTTTCGCATTTTGTCATTGTAAAATCAAAATTATTAATGTATTTTGTTGGACAACTGGCCACTAAAATGAGATCTGAGTGGTTATCATAGCCATATCATATGGATCCCTTAAACAAACACTTGTCAGATTTCTATTTGTTAAAATCTTTGAAATTCACTTTTCGTTTGGTTCTCCTTCACAATTATCCAGTACATTACATAATGTGCTAAACTGGAGTTTGTTTGTAACTTAACAAAATGTGAAAAGGTTAAGAGTATAAATACTTTTTAAAGGTGTTGTATACATGAAGTCTTCATGTGTGATAAAGACAAAGAAAGAAACAATAAAAATGTAAAATTCAAACAGTTTTCAAATATTTTTTTTAAATGAAAAGATGTTATGGTTAAAGTGACAAGCGATAATAAAGCTTAGCCTAGTTTGATTTTCAGACTGGAGGGGATCGTGTGACAATCCAAGTGCCCATCCAACCATGAACCCGGTTTGTGATCTACTGTTCTCAGGAGCCGGGGGGCCACCCAGGTTAAACGCAGCTCAGTCTAGATGAGATAAAATCCTTCCTGACAACATCTCAGACAGATACAGATAAACTGGCTTTCTCACAGCTCAGCTCAGATCCTCATTTACACAACTAGGTCCAAAGAAATTCCACTGCTGCATGAAAAATGAAAGCAGAAAGAGCCTTAGTATTGAAAGTCCTAGTGTGGCTTACTGAACTTGATTTCTGATGGTGGGTAAAGAGACAGACATTACACTGTTCAAGCTGTGGCTGAAGGCATCACAGCTTGAAAGCTACAGAGTGTTAATTTTATAAAAAATATTAAAGTATTTACAATATTACAGTGATAATCTTGTGACAGTATAATTTAACAGATAATTTATGATCAAATACACAGCTGCATCAGAAACAACTTATTAGAGCCAGGTGAAATGTGCTGCACTGTCAATCACTCAACTGTACGCCCTCCAACTTGCTCTATGCTAGGTTACAGCTGGTTCACCTCAGCACAGCCCACTACAAATGCTAAAGCTAGGTTTTCCTGGAACAGTAAGTTGTTTCTCTACCATTAGCACACTGCGCAACGCATACATGAGATTGATTGACAGTCTGACAACCCTGGCTCTGATTGGCTGATTTTGATCAGGAGTGGTAGATTTTCTCACATATCAGTAGTAACATTGGGAGATCTTTTTTTCCACAGATTGTCTATCTCTTATCAAACCTATCAAAATTATTTTGTGAAAGTTCATACTGCAGCTTTAAGAGGTTCAAAACCAGATTTGAATATCATTATTGCTGCTTCTCTACATCCCTCAGTGAAATGAACTCAGACAGCAAAACTCACTTCTGTGAAATCGACATACTCACAGAAACCATGTCGTCTGGCTCATGCATTGTTATGCAGTCCATGCTGATCTGAATGGTGTTCCCCGCTGAGCCATCAGTGGGACTCTCAGTGAAGTTGAGCTCAATGGGCTGAACTGAATGGATGGCAGACCTAAGCAAAACAAAAACAAGAACATTGTTCATAGGCACTTTTTTTAAGTCACTTAGTCACCAATTCCCACAGATAATTGAGATGTTTTTTTTGTTTATTTGTTTTTTAATATTCACTCACTGGTCCAGCATATCAAACAACTGGTTAAACACATCCTGACTGAAGAAGTCAGCCGTCTGTCCCGGCTGGCTCATAGTAGTAAATAACGAGCCTTCTCTCCAGGACAGCAGAGAAGACGGATCCCTGAGTCTGCAAACAGAGACATCTTTGTCAGTCAGTTTTCTGACAACCATCAATTCTGTAATCAGGTTGTAGAGCATTTTAATTTGTAGTTTTTATTTTTTTAAAAAAGGTGTGCAGTCAGCAAATAGAGTCAGAGTTGATGTGCAGAGCTGAGATGTGGCCACCCAGCCAGGGGGAAGAAAGGAAGGCGGAGTCCTGCTGGCAGCCATTCGTGAAGTCACATCCATTGTGAAGAAGTCAGCCTGCATAATACTGAATATTTGTACTACACATAATGGTGATTATGCACCATTCAGACAGAGGCACTTTGACCTGCTCCCCTGAAACATTACACCTGCCGCGGAGCCCGGCCCCACCATTGTTCCTGCTGGAAGCGGCGCGCGCGCTGCAGTCTGAGGCGAGTGGAATTCCCCCCGTGGTCTATGCGATAGCGCTGCCACCGTTTCTGGTATGCGTGTGCAGCCGGACGAGCCCAGGAGGTGGGCTGATGGGGGCAGCCGAGATCCGAAGCTGGCACTATTTTAGGTTTTGGAATTCCCCAACGCTGTGTGATGAAGGATATTAATACCTGACTTAAGAAACACAGGCATATCTAATGAAGCAAAAAATTCTAATTATCTGCCAGACACCCACAAGGGACTGTAGAATTGCAGATGAGGGATTATGTTTCAGCTTTCAATGTCAAAAAAAAAAATAATAATAATAATACTGCGGGTGGGATGTTTTTGTTTTTGTCCTGCTGATGAGTAAGTCCTTCAGTGTCACACTTTTGTAATTGGAGAACAATTTTTAAGCTTGAGTTTATTAAGTGCAACAACAATTAGAAACTACACATTGCTTTGGCTTTAAGGCTGAAAGGACTTCAAATTGGATTCAGCAGTTCGGTAAACGTCTCCTCAGCTGGTTTTAATTATCAACCTGAACCGCTACACACGAGCTCCACCACTAAATACACATATTATTGATAGATGAATAATAACACTTCACAACACTGATCTGTGACATCTTTCTTCCGTCTATGAAAGAATAAAAGGAAGCTCATGTTGTGTTCTCACAAATCATGTACATAATAAAACCTGCAACAGTAAAGGCTGGTGTGAATCGGATACACTGTGTAAAGATTCACTAAAGCAGGGTTTTCAATGAGAAGAGGTTTAAATCCACTTGTAAAAATTCAAAAATGAGAAGCTATGAACAGTATTTTGAGGACACCTGTCAACTGAAGACAAGCTCAGCTCGGAAAACTACGCTTCCACACAAGATGAAATTACTCAAAGTCTAAACAAAAAGTCTAGGTCAGATCCTGAGGTGCAGCAGGTTTTTAAAAATTTTACTATTATGGTTTTGAAAGTGGTCTGAAAATAGTCAGGCCACAAATGATCCAAAAGTTACAAAAAACAATTTCACAACTTCCCTTGATCTTAATGCCACGACTAAATTGGCTAATGGTTGTATTGGCTGTGTCATTTCCATGTTTAAATTCATTAAATTATCTACTTATCTTTTTGGACTCACTCGAGTTAGCTTTCTTTTCCAATTCAGTTAGTTTTATTCAGATACCCATTTGTTGATTAACTGGGCTTGTGAGGTCTGTCTTGTGTTTTTAACACGTTTTAAATAAACATGTTGACTAATAAGATTATTAGAACCTTGGTCAATTGTGAAAAATAGTTTCTAGTTTTGGATAAATTTTTACTTTTTTCAAAGCCCACAAGTTTTATTCATAAGATTTTTTTTTTTTTTTTTTTGCAAACACTGCTTAATTTACAACAATCAGCTTTTCAGTACTTTTGACTTAAATAGTCACAATTCTGACTTTAGGGGAGATTCTTGTAATGAATGGGAACATGGAGAAATGTTTTAGCGTTTAGAAAGAAACTAGTCTTAAGATTTGGGCATTTTCCAACAAGTTAGTGGGGTCTTTCATCCTCTTCCACCTATGTCCTTTTATGTCAGCTAATCATTTCTATTAGGTATACATTTTTATTTATGCCTTATTGTATTAATTAATACAATAAGGGTTTCTCAATAATACACTGTGTGCTAAAGAATCTGTATTTATTTTACTATCTATGGTAGTAAAATAAATGATTGTTTTTAACAATCAGACGTTTCACAGAAAGTATTATCAAGACATACTTTATACTGATAAAGTACTGCTTTTTATTATATTTGGTATTTAATTGTGGAGCCATTCAGATTAAATGATAACTTAAGCTAAAAAAAGTTTTACTTTTAGAGACGAAAGTCTTCCTTTAAAAACTGTTTGTGAATTCGCCAATGAATGTGCTTAAAGCAAATTTTCCTTGGCGTACAAGAATTTATTTTAAACTGAACTGAACTTTTATTCCACGGGGTGTATTAGCATGTTTTTGAAAATGACGAAAAGCCACATTTACCTTCAGTTGTCCACCTGAATATATCACAAAAAGCCGTTGGGGTTTCCTAACTAATTAGCTAATCGCACGTGACTAGCATATTCGGCTAGCTCAGAAACTCTTTAAGCTAACCGCGCTAATATAAAAAACATGTAAATATCCTCAATTTTCCCCCTTCATTGCACAAAATGGAGACTTTGTGGTACTTTGACGTATCTTTTCAAACTAAGGTTATTAAATTACCTGCAATGAAATATGCAGTGCAACGCAAGGCCAGTGTGTTCGGAGACACCTCGCTGATTAGCAATGCAACGATTAAATAAAATATCGCGAGATGACAGCAGGTAGAGAACCCGTGACGTGTCCGTTTGACAAAGAGAGCAGACAAAGGTGTGTTTTTACCAGGGCTTTAATGGTGCTAAGCTCTTTTTAAGTGTTGCTTTAATCCTCGGTCTTTTATGTCAAACTAGTTTAACAGTCACCTCATTGTTTGTGTATAAAACTCTAATCTGTCTCCCTCTGCATTTTATTTTGACCAGCGACAGTTCAGACTGCATGAATTAAAGCAGAGCATCAGGTTTATAGTGAGAAGAGCCACCTTGAATACATTTTTCAATTATTCACATGTACTCACGTGTGGCTTGCTCACTTTTTGTGATCTAGTTTCTGATTTATCATAACAATAGATATAACACTGCCACAGCAATGTCATTCTTCAGACTAGAATGTACAAATTTTCCCTTCACATTTCAACATTTAACGTTTTAAAAATTCACCCCTTTAAAAAAAAGCAAATATATATATTTATGTGTAATTATAACTGTACTTGGAAAAATGACATTTTACAAAGAACAATGTGGTTTTATGCAGATATACATGGCATAAAGCAATTCCGTCTCTTTCTTTCAGGGTTTATTTCAATAAGATTTTTTTTGCCTCTCTTTTTTTCATGTAACAATTTAGTTTTGCTCCACTGGTTTGGAGGGCACTATCCCTTTTTTTCGCCGTTGGTTTCTCTGCGTTTGGGTGTCGGGTTACTCAGAGAGTTTTTCAGGTAGCCAGAGGCAAAGGCTGTTCAGCATCCACTTAAACACAGCACAGCGCCTCCAGACGAGACAGGGCCAGAGGTCACCGCTAAACAGGGACGGCCATTGTCTCTTGGCAGTTTGGGCACAGCGGCCGATGAAAATGCAATCAAAACAAACAGCCTGGGCTATCGGGGGCCCTTCTCCAGTGTCATTATTAATCACTTTTCAAAGGCTTTAAGAACTGTCCCCCCTCACCCCCCTTCATCCGTCAGACCCGACTGGAAGAGGGACATGACTGCAAAACAATAGAAAGCCCCAGTGTCCCTTCCCTCATCCCCTTACTTTTAGGGAGGCGAAACAGTTAAATGGTAGTGAAAACATGGTGGTTTGTTTATTAGGGGGACAGAATAGACACTAAATAAAATGACAAAGAAATGAAGGCGACCAAGCTTTACAGTCACAAAGACAGTTTGAAGCTTCATAGCTTCACCAAGAAAAAGTAAGAGAGGATTTTCCTCTGGTCTGTTTTTTTTTTAACAGCAAATTTAAATGGCCGTTCTTTTGAACTTAATGTGCTAAGAGACTGTGAGGACATTCTCTATTTCCATAGAAACAAGAAACAAACTCTGCTGGAATTAAATAGAAAAAGATGAAGTGATTTAAACTCTTGAGATGTTGATGAATTTGTAATGATTTACTGCATGTCTAATCACTAGACTTAGATCATGGTGCTAATGTATTCTAGCATATGTTCAATTTCCACCTTTAAAGTGGAATATTTATATATTTTAACTTGGTTTTCTATATAGATTTAAACTGTTTAGCTTATTTCATATGTTTTTTTTTTCTTTGTGTTCTCTTATTCTTTTATATTAATATACTTATATTTCCAATCAATGTTCGACCTTGATATTCAGTTCCTAACTTTTTTTTTATAAAAACTAAAATAAATAAAAACATACACTTTTCAGTAATTGATTTTATATCACTGTTCTTTATGGGTTTTGTTTCTGTTTTTTTTTGTTGTTTTTTTACTAATGTTCTTCATTGCTGTTGTTTTTTTAACCCCTGTGTTTCTTTTAAAACTTTATTAAACTTTTACCTATTTTCTTCATTTTTCTATCAAAGTCATATAATTCTTTTGCATAATTTCTTGATGTTTGTGTGTGTGTGTGTTTTTCCGTAAATATATTTAGTTTTCATTTTATCTTTTTCTGTAAGCATGTAGCCACTTCCAGATTCAGTTTAGTTTGCTTATATGGCATTGAGATGAGCGTCTGATGACACAAAGGTCCAACACATAATCAGTAATGTAGAAACATATGATCAAATCAGGCCAGTTCAAATAAGCACAAGCCAATCATTTAGGCAAACTTATTTTCAAATGCATAGCATGTAAATGAAATTAGGGCAGCCAAATTCAGGTGATAAAATAATACCAGCTTAATGCCAAAGATGTACTTAGTTTCGCATCACACAATTGTAAAGCTACCATAATATAGTGACATATCAAAGGCTTTCGTGGACTGAGAAGAACAGGGATCAGTCTGGGTCACCCACTGAACGAGAAGCCCCCATATTAAACACTCTTTTTATACATAAACTCCTCGGCTTAAACCTCTTTAAATAACTCATCAGATGAAGATCTTTGGGGACGGTTTTGTGTCTGCTATCTTTCCTAAATACCCCTCCACACTAACACTGTTGCCACTGGTGAGCCCCACATAAAAATATATCAGGACCAGGCAGCAGCTGGGGATCCGGGCAGACGCCACTGTCGTCAGGGCGCTTTGGAGGGCGCTTTGGACCTCCACACACACTCGGCGTCAAACGCAGGACACGACGATCCCATTATTAGCAATTAACAGACAATAGTAACAAGAAGCATTGATTTTCAGTGCATCTGTCGTTGTTCATCGAAGCCCTTTAAGTATCCGGCTGAAAACTCTCATGATATCAAAACTGTTTACGCGAGTACTTACCGACGAAATGGAAACTCTGGGTAATACTGCAAAGCTGCGTAAGGTGAGTTCATGTTGTCATGCCAAACTTGACTTTGAACCAGCTTGCTGTGAGCGCTACGTGAAGAAACACCGGTGCTTGAGCTACAAAACCAAACTCGGCTTACAGCAAAAAACAAGTGACCTCCACAGACATTAATAGATTACAACGAAAGAGGCCTCGGTTAAAGTGCCGGGGGTTACAGTGCAGAGTGGAGAAAGTTTCAGAGATGTTTTGAATTTAGTTTTTTTTTTTTAGGCTGCTGCGCTGATAGGAGGGGCCTTGGCCGACCCGCTGACCAATCCCCTGCTCCAGTTGTACAAGATACCACTCACTCTCTGTTGCCAGGATATAGATATCAAGCAACTACATTTGACCCCTGTGGCCCCCTCCGCACACGCACACAGACGACTGCAGCCCCTACATCCTGAAAAGCTCCTTCTCGTCCTCTTCTTGTCCGTGTGGTGCTCCAGCCTTGTTCTGACATTTCCACCCTGATTCCAAAGCGGTTTCGGACAGCTGAGACCACGTCTGTTGCGTCACGCTTTAATTATAGATCTGCCAGCGCCGGAGAGAAAATGAAATATTCACTCAACGCCATTGTTTTGGGATTTTTAAAGTGAGGTTCTGCGGAGGGAAAATAAAGGTTATAAGCAGGTTATATCTGAGCTACAGTGAATAACTCTTTTGGTGTCTTCATGTCATATGAATGAAAATTAGTTAACCCTGGAGGTTGATGCTAAAGGCTAGCCAGAGAGGGGCAGAGGTCAAAGCGGACTTCTCTTAAACAACTCTGATTTCAGACAATGGTTTATTTTAATGCTATTTCATAACCCCTTAACAGGTCCTCGCACTGCGTGTTTATTTACAAGGAAACAGGTGAGTTCATGTACAGGAAATGGAAGTTGGAGGTGGTGCGTCCTCATTAACCTTCCTATGTCAAGCGAGTAACATGAACGGACCAAGCAAAGATCCAGGTAGAAACTTTCCCAATTAAACGTTTATAAAGATGTTCATAAAAAGTTGAAGTATAGGCATCACTGCATTACTAATAACTAATATTAATTTTCACATTATTATACCCGGGAGGCAAAAATTGTAGCAATGCTTCATATATTTTTGCACCACTTTACTACTCTGACCCACAGGGACCAGATACGCGCTACATTTCGGTATGTGTTTCAGACATTGAGAGAATCGGTGGCACGTCGCCTCCTTCCATTGTTTTCTGTGTAAATGCAAATCGGTATTTATGTATAAAGGCAAACATGACAACAATTTAAAGGTTTACAAATGTAGTTCCCTTAAAATGCTATGACCGTTTGAGTCTGGAGTTGTTTTGAGTCTGGAAAAGTTCACTTTGGTCTTTGACCCACTTTGACTGGGTGTAGCTCGCAGAATAATTTTCACTAAATTAAAATGAAAAGACAAAGCGTGTCCTATTGGTGGGGAGGCAGGAACCGTTTTTTTTTTTTCTGTTCCTTTAAATAGAAGCACCTTTAAATCATGTGCCAAGTCAGTGAAGCAAAAACGCTGATTATGTCTTCTCCAATGCCTTGTCAGTTTAAAGCAACTACTAAAACAAAACATAAGAATAATTTGTTTTTAAGCTTGAGCATTTGTTGCTTTGGCCTCCATTTGCTGCTATGTAGGCAGATACCAGGCCAAATCCCTGAACCCTCTTCCCCTGGTCCGGACAGTATGGCGATGTAAACCTAGATGTCTTGTGTGGTTTTCGGAAATGAACAGCAGATGAGTCAGCAAGCTAAAATAAAAAGATAGGGTCACGGAGGGGGAATGATAATAAATAGATGTGGTGTATCCAGGGAACACAAACCTCTAAGCTACTCCCTTGTACTTTTAATAAAGATGTAAAGTGTCAGTCTTACCTCTCGGAGAGCTCACTCTGTACCTGGGAGAAAACGACATAGATACAGCAGATCTCGTGAATGTCCGCCGGGCAGAAAGCCTGGTCAGAGTAATGCGGTTCAGTAACTATACAGTAGCGTTCGCACCCAATGAACTCAAGTTTCACATGTATTTTACTGAGATTTTATGAGATAGACTAACAAAAAGAAACTCAATATTGTGAAAATGGCACATGGCTTTCTACGCTATTTATAAATATAACTACATGAAAAGAGTTTTGTGCATTCGTACTCAGCCCCCTTTACTCTGGCACATCTAAGCAAAAATCAGTGCTGCCAACTGCCTTCACTCTGCGCAATTTAATCTCCAAACAAATCCTGCAGTTCTTGTAAAGGCATGAAAAGTTTGTCAGAAAACATAAGTGAAAAAACAGACAGGCGCACAGCAGGGAGGTGTAGGGAAGTTTAGGTGTAATGATAAGGCCACTACACCACATACAAAAAGAAACAAACAAACAAAAAAATAAATAAATAAAAACCTTGAGGCCCTTAGTTGCATGTCTTCCCCTCTTCGCTCTCTTTTTTCTCTCTCCCTCTTTTTCTCTCTCTCTCGGCTCATTTCCTGTCTGGTAATTGTCAATGGAGGCCATTAGTGCCCCCCCAAAAAATCATAGTAAACAAAAATGGAGGTAGATTAGATAATAGAATAATATCCCTATGAACATTTTGTGGACCACCATCCAAAAATGGAACAAGTAAAGCACAACCACTAGTCCTAGACCCTCTAACGGGCTGGCAAAGACGGTGACAATCGTTCCTGGTAGCTCTGGAGGAGCTGTAGAGAAGCTGTTTGCCACAAGCCGTGTAGGTTCACAGAAAACACAAAATCTGTTACTGAACAGATTGTTCAGTAAAACTGAACAATCTGGCTACATATCAAAACAGCATGTGTTGCAGAGAACTGGGTGTATCCCACCCAAAAACCTCGGTCCCAGTTCAAAGGCATGTGTGAACGCCAAGGGGACCGGAGACCGTTCCAAAAGCAGGAAACAGACGAGAGCGCAGGGAATTCTGGGTAAATACAACCTAACCAAACAGATTCAAATGCTACCAGGAGAAATGTCAGAGCAAAAGAGAAATCCTACAACCGTTTCAATGTTTGCTATCTATTTTTAGGTTTTTTGTCATTGTCATTATGGCCAAACTGAGCATCCAACAACAGAAGAAGCTAGTTTACTCGTCCATGTGGGCAGCTCCAAATTCCAGTTGAGCTTGAATGTGTCAGTTTTGAAGCCTTGGTTCTTGATCAGCAGCCCCCTTTGAAGCAACGTTCTAAAATTACTTGATTCACTTTGGAAAGGGAAACTCATTTTTCCAGCATCTTCAAGTTTATTATAGAAACTTGGTAGTTTCTGGGTTCTCCATTAAAATGAACCAGTTAATTGATTTATTCTGAAAGTGGACGATTTGGGTCAGATAGTTGAAACTTTGACACAATTGTGAGCTACAGCTGGATGACGACTGAAAACCAGAGAATGAAATGCCATATAGTGCCAAGAAGAACAGTCAAATATCCAGCCTGCATTATGCCAGGAGCAAGTTAATGGCTACAAAACCCGTGTGTTCCAGGTAGGAATATTTATCCAAATATCCATGAAAGCGGATTTACATATTGGAGATTGTAAACCTAATCTGGAACTTATGTGGATCGGAGAAAGCCAACGCTGACACATCTGGGAACATGTATGTTGTAACTTCATTCCAACCCAGAGAAATAAAGGTTCAAATCCATCATTTAGACTCTGAGGTAATGACATTTGTAGCCACGATGAGAGTATTCAGTCACTGTATTTCTCAGATTGTCCGCAATCTGCTGTCTTGAATGTCATTCATAGCTAAGTGAACCAACAGCTGAATGCTTCTCCGTGGTCACAGCGAGAAATGCTAATCAGCTTGTTCAGCTGCTCTGCTGAAAATCAAAGCCAAGTTGTTGCTTACTGGAAACCTACAGTAAAAAAAAAAAATAAATAAATAAATAAAGAGGCTTGTAAAAAGTACGTTGTACTTTGTCGTCTTATGTTTTACGGCAAATTCTCTCTCCTAACCTCTTTCATTTGCCCACTTTGACTTCATCTGCCTCTCAACACAGCAAGGGAAGGCTGACCTCCAGGTGTCATTAAATCTGATATTTACAGTGACATCTGACACCCTTACATCATTAATTACTCCAAGGCTCGGGCTTCGGGTCGCAGTCACTGAACCCCTATTACTTCATATCAGATGCATGCGTGTGTTTATGGCTTGGCAGCTACGTCAGTGACATCTCTGGTACTGTCATCAGTAGGAGCTCACTTATGTCTAATGTGGTTATTATTCTCACAAGGCTCTGGTTAGGGAGCGCTAAGCTCTTAATCTGCAACTGTATCTGTAGTCGAAAAACACACAGTGGACGGCGGGCGGCCTGTGCGATTTTACAGTCCAACATCTCTTCAATTCATTCTAGCGTCTTCGTTGTGCTGGAGGCATTGTGCAGACCCATTCGCACAGCCTCAAAAATTTGCTGGATGCCAGAGAGCAGTTGGTGGAGCAGCTGATGGAGACGGCCCGGCGTTTCGCCGCGCTATAGAGGGCTGTGTTGTCTGTGTCAGTCACACACACACACACACACACACACACACACCGCACCGCGGCCGGTCTCTCTCGCGTGGGGAGCTATGTGAGCATACTTGTGCGCGTCTGTGTGTATATTCCAGTTGGTGACTAATGCAGGGGAAATCCAGATGAGTCAAAACTACCAGTGTCCGGTGAAGTGTCCGAGAGGCGACAATTTACAGCCTATGGACTAAACTGCCCAGCAACGTATTGTCTGTTACATCCCCGGAAGCATGTCAAAGTGGCAGAAGGATGAACGGTGCTTTGCAAAAGCTTAAACTTTTAAGCATTTTGTAGACATTAATAACAGACGTTGTCGTATTCAATGATGATGACTGCGTGGTATTCTGAGATCTTCAATGACATTTACACACTGAGCTGTTATTAACATACTTAGGCGCAGCATTCAACACTGTTGAACATGATATAGTACCAGAGCGACCGGAGAGCCGGGTGGGACCTTCTGCTACAGTACTGGACTGGTTTCAAGTTTTACTTAAAGATCAGGAACTTCTTAATGTCAGTAACTTTACATCAGCGTTCCCAAAAATCACATGCGGGGTACCCCAAAGTTCAATATTGGGCCCCATCTTACTTTACATCTACTGCACATGTTCCCACCTGCAAATAACAAATAAAATGACTTTTAAAATAGATCTGCTTAACTACTTTCAGTTACTGTCATTCAAAAAAAAAAAAAAAAACATAAGACAATTAAAAGTCTTGGTGTATTATCTAACTTCAACCTCTGTACATGATGCCATAACAACACCTGGCTGGAGAAGAGGGTTCAGGGATTTGGCCTAATGTGTTATAATGACCTAGTCAAAACCTAGATGTAAATATAATAAAGAATCTGTGGCAAGAGTTTGAAAA
Organism: Poeciliopsis prolifica; assembly: GCF_027474105.1. Lineage (NCBI taxonomy): Eukaryota > Metazoa > Chordata > Actinopteri > Cyprinodontiformes > Poeciliidae > Poeciliopsis > Poeciliopsis prolifica. Next base: position 24,088,214 of record NW_026562377.1, read on the forward strand.
TAATTACTTGCAACTAATTTCAGTGTCCAGATTTGCAAAGGTATTGGAGATATACATACAACAGGCGATTCTATTGACAATTGACACTTTTCAAACTTGCAAAGAAAATCTTGCATAATTTTGCTTCCATTTCATAATTAGGCTGCGGACCACTTTATATCATTCTGTCAAATTGTAAAGTGACACATTGGGTAAAAAGCTCACGGGGTGTGAAGCTGCTAACTGTGGGAAAACAGATGGAGACATCTGAGGACAGGAAAACAAAAAGACAGCAGCTCATCTGCAACGACAGAACTCAATCAAAACATGTTTACACTTAAACACAAAATCACTTCCTTGAGTGCAAAAAGAAAAAGAAAAAATACTCCATCCTATAAACCAGTCCCACACATTCATAACGGCACTGAAGAAATACAAATGTGAGATGGCATTAGTTTCCCTTTGTAACCAGTTAAACCAGTTCGCCTTACCGGGTCCCGTGTCATAATACATAGCTTCCCAGACAATTAAGAGATTCTTTCCCACGATAAGGTTTGTCAAAAAAAAAAAATTCTCTCTTTTCCCTCATATGTGCCTTTTGTCACAGACGCTAAAAAACCATCTTGTTGTGATCTTGAGAAAATCAACCCAGCTCGAGGCCACAGTGGCGACGCGCCAAGCAGGAACGGCCCGCCGCCCGTCCAACCACCTTCGGTTGGGAACCTGACTTGTTTGTTTGATCCTCATGACTAATCGTTTGTTAAAAGCGAACTGAGAGATGAATCTAAAAGAAATCCTCCGCTGTTGCAAATTCACCTTTAGCACAATACTCTAAAGATGGGTATGGACCAAGGTCTACGCCAACTTGACGCTTTGCGCTAAGCTCCAATTTTGCATTCAAACTGGTCACTATGAGGCCGCAGGTGAGAGTACGCTGCTTTGTTGTTGACTGCGGCAAAATGAGTTGGCAGAGAAAGCCTGCCTTGTGATCACACTCGGCGCGAACCTGCCGCTTTCACTTTCTACCGGTTTTATGACGAGCAGGAGAGTCGCTGCAACGCGACGTCCAACACCTGACTTGCGAGAACCCTGTGAGGAAGCGAGTTTGCCCTGCTCGTTAAAATGTTTGGAGGCTTCTGATGTGCAAATATCACCGTTTGGTTAGTCACATCCAGTCACGGTGACTCACTGTTTGCACACCAGCTTATATCTGTGTTTTCACTGATAAAGATGATGGATTACAGAACAAAACCTACGGCTGCTGCCGTGTGTAACCCTTGAGTTATCGTCCTCAGATCACTGCCAGAGCCGCACCTGGGAACCCTTGTTTTTCTTGATAACCAGTTTAAAAAGAACATTTTTGGGTTTTTTTTTACATTTTTTAAATTGATTTAAAATAAAATATTGAAGTCATACTGGCCAAAGCCAGCAGCGAGTTTGATTGTGTAATTTTTCTGCATTTGTGTGATGTAATCTTTACAGCTTCAGTTTGCACATTCAGATTTAAAAATCACAACAAAAAAAATGCGGCTCCAACATCAAAAAACTGTTAATATGTCGCAAGTAACTGAATGAAGTAAATCAAACTTTACGTTTGTTTACCTCGAGAACTTCATAAACATAATAAAGTAAGTTGGATAAACTTAATTTACTTATTTGTGACCAATGAAAGTAATTTAGTTTAAGCTGCGTTCTGTTTTTTTTCAGTGCAGTTTTACTCTTCAAATTTATTTAAGCAATTTTGAGTTTTTCACAAATAATAAAATTATGTTGTTGTTTTTTTTAATTTTTTTTTTACATCACTATTTATTTTTCACTATTTACTTTTGCAAACTCCATGCAGAAAACCTGGGATTCGAACCCAAAACCTTCTACCTGAAACGCAATCTGAGCAAGTGAACAGCTTCTTGAATGACTTTTACTTCTCTACTTTAAAGAAAACATATTACCATGAATGTTTCCAAATTCACAAGCCCTCCTCCCCCCACACACAAAAAACAAACAGAAACATTGTAGTTGTAACGTAGCTGCAACTTGCTGTGTCAAGATGTTATGATCACAACCCAAAAGACATTCAAAAACATATTTTTACCACTTTTACCGAATCAAAAGATTTGCTGCTAGTTGCTGATCCCGTCTATTCGAGGAAAGGGAGTTTTCCTCCAACAGACTGTTTAAAACGACAACTGCATTGAACTGAATCATTCTGAATATAAATGGACTGAACACACGTCAACTTGCAGCAGGTCCAGGGCCTTTCTCTGTGTTATTCTTGTGCTTTAGAAGACTTTCTGCAGATACTTTCTCTCCACATCCAAAAACACAAATCTCAGCATAACTGAACTCTCTAAGATTGGCACTAATTTCTCTTGGGACAGTACAAATAAAACTGAAGGAGTGTTGGACTTAACATGACAACAGAGTTTAAACTGATTTAATAATGATACCCACGTCTACAACAATGATCTCCGTCTTATCCGTATCAAGGTGGAGCAAATTCAGACTCACGTAATGAAGATCCACTGATAGTGATGGACTATGGCCAAGATGTAGCACAGAGAGATGGAGTTGTTTGATATCACTCTTGCTATCGTAAGAGATGTTGAAAGACTCTGTAATCTGGCCAAAGAGCATCATGTAGATGTTGAATAAAAGTAGGCCGAAAACGTAGACTTGAGGAACTCCTAGTCTGTTTTTTCATTCCTTTGCACTACATGCGTTTAATTTAAAACACACATTTGAGGCCGGTTGTGATTTATTTGTTGGTATTATGGGAATGTTGGGTTTGTCCAACAATAAAATGAAATTCTTCCCGTGTTCATGTAATCATGGCTCTGCATTTGGTCTTTATTTTATTCGAGACAACTTTTGTCCTTCGGAAAGGCAAAAGTATGACGACTGACAAAAATAAAAAGAAGCGATAAGGAAGGGTTTGTTGAAAAAGTAATTCTTCATTTTCAAAAGATGAAAAAAAAAGGCTTTAAATCTGTGCATCATTGGACGTGTCATCATTATTACTGAAAAGGATAATGAACAGCTACAAGACACACACAAAAAAAACAACAACAAAAAAAAACATGGCCGGCAGTTCTTCCTCATTCATAACCAAGGTAAGCAGGAGGCCATCGAGGATCAGAGAGAGAGAGAGGGAGAGAAAAAAAACAACAAAAAAAACCCCACAAACCTGTGGATTAAAACCGTTTCAGTTCAGACGGGTACAACTGGACCGCTTTGCTTTTCTTTCCCAGGAGAGAGAATCCCCAATCAAAGCTTTCCCTCCAACTGGTCCCAGATCTGAGAAGCAGATCAACCAGTGAACCACAAAGCATCAATCACGGCTAATCCAACACTAAACCTGCCTTTTGATGTCAGTCAACATCCCTGATGGGGCAGAGCTCGCATCAGGTGCGGTGTTAATAATTTACCCATTTACAGCAGAGAGAGAGAGAGATATGGAGAGAGAAAAGAGCCAAAACGCAGAGCTGAAACAGAGAAGACCTCATTAAACCGACAACGATCTGATGGGAGAATTAATTAGTACACGGAAATAAATGCGCGCCTCAAATTACAGCTAAATGCTCATCCCTGGAAAACCACAACCGAGCCGTCATCACGAGATATAAAAAAAAGATACATTCAACCCAAAACACTCGCTCTCACTCAAAACGCTCCTCATCCCTTCGCGTTATTTTTAGGCCGACAATTAATTAGGATTAGAAGATGATTATCCTCTCACATGCGAGCAGGGAGTTAAACGAGGAAATTGTTCCAAGAGTCGGGAGCTCTTTTGGTGGGTGGGGGGGCGCCGGTGTCTGAGGGGCGCTGATATTTTACACTGAAAGAGCAGGTGCTGCTGGGACCTGCTTCAGCACTTCTGCGCGGTAATGTAATATTCTTTCATATTCTAACTTTCAGAAATATAGTCCATGATGTAAAAGTTGTGGACCGGTGTTTAGCAACCACACTGCCGGTATCCCGGCAACAGGCTGACAAGTGTGATTGGTCTCCCTCTCAACCTATTAAAAAGCATGTATGCGTAGAACATAATGATGCTTGCACCCGTCCGCCTGTAATCCAAGCGAGGGGTTAGAGTGTCCTTTGTCACCGGATACGCTTTTAAAAATAAAACACGCTGTCGACGTACTGGGACGCTTGGATGAAAGTGGATATTTCAGAGGCATTTCTTCGAGTCTCAGATGAGTAGATGGATATAGTCCTGCTGTGGCATACCAAAACCATCGGACAATCACACGTCCGACAAGCTGAACTGTTTGCGAAGTTTTGGGGGGTGGGGGGAAACGTGTTGTCCGGAGAAACTTGGACGTCTTCTCTCCACTTTTTTGGCCTCAACCCCCCCAAAAGGAGCATATGGCGCTGGCTTAGTTTCATCTGTGCTGAACTCACTGTCAGAATTCCTAATCATGAGTCACGCTCAATAAAACTCGCGGGGCCTCGACGTTCAACAATGTCCTCGCTTTGCTTTCTGCTTTGGCCGCCATGAGGTCAGCCTGTGTGAAGCGGCGTGTAATCCTCTCTGCTAATTGACCGGCTTACAGAATTTTCACCGTATGAAAGCCGATCTGTAAAAAGCAGGAGGTAACGGGAAGGGAATGCGTGGAGAGTCAGGTAGGGCCGGCTTCCAGCCGGGTGACGTCACTTCATGCGGTGTGGTATCTCTCCTTGGGGTGAATGTTTGCGATTGTGCCTCTGCTAAGGTACAACGGTGCGACCGACTCAGAAGGTCGGTTGTGCTCCTCTCGTTTTATCCTTGGCAGATCCAGACGTGATGCGTCCGGCTGCGGCCAAATCACCATTCCCACCTTGGGATGCTGACGATGATGATGGAGTACTGATTTGCAAATAGGGTTATGAGTGGCGTTTGTTCGCCCACGTTGTTGGTGTCGAACTCCGGCTTCACATCACATAATCCAGAGTCTGAGACAGTGGCAGGCTGCCTGGGTGACACCTGGTTCTGTTCTGATGCCTGCAGATGAAAATGAACCCTTCTTATTTGGTGAGCTCAGCCCACAAGCTCCATCCAAATGAACATATCTACGATATAAAAAAGAGTGGCATAGAACAAATGATGTAAGATGTGTACAATAGACCTAAATTGTTCCTGACTCTGAGAACACCAGTCCCTCCTTAAAGGGGCAGTAATATATGTTTTCCAGCTACATAGTACCATTTTATACCATTTTATCGACTTTCAGTTGTTATAACAATGCCGTATATGTCAACTATGACTTACAAGACATTTCACTTCACATTTTAATCCCTTGAAATTGAACCTGTCTTTTTAAGTAGCTCCTGCTTTTTTATAAAACCCCGCCTTCTGCACGTCATCACAGCTTCTCAATTAACCCTTAAACAACATTTTTACCAGTGTTGGACCAAGAAGTAGCTTGTATAATGAGCTCCACAGATGCGCAGCTCCAACAGGTGTTTGCAAATGTGCTGGCTAGTCTGAAGGAGCTGAGTGGCGGAGTCGCAGGGGAAGGCTGCGCTGGGAAGCACAGTTGCCAAAATGTCTTGGTGAGATAAAATGTTTCTCCAAACAGAGTGGTTGCCAGGGCAGATCACAGGATTTCTCAAACACCTAGGAAAGACTCAACGCAACACTCGCGGTATGTTTTAGATGAGGGAATTACATTCTAACATAATGTGAAGCTAATAAAATTTATATTTTACATAGTAATCCAGTTGTTCTCAAATCAATTACTGGAGCCAGACAAATATTACAGCTAAAGCCTCTTTTCCAAGATAACTTAAAGTCGTACCAAAAGATCTACTTCTTCTTTAAACCTGGCTATGGACTAAAACTTCTACAATCATTGAAGAGGGTTGAAGTTGACCCACCTTCTTAATGTGGTTCACATTAAGAACCTATAACTCATTCTGTAATGATTCATCAAATGATTTGAGTCCCTTGATTTTTTTAAAATTCCTAAATGATCTGCCTTGAGGCTTGGTTGAATTGCGCTTTGCTATTTAGCACACCGTGTTCCGACCAGATGACTGTTGTCATGTGTTGCGCAATGCTCTCCCTCCCGCCAACGAGCCGCTAATGGATGCAAAATGCTACTAGCAGCTATGGAGGGAAACGCAGCTGTGTGCGTGCATGGGGCATAACGGGGCATCCTCACTTAAACAGGAAACAGAGTTTATAGCGCAAAGGAAATAAAAATCCAAACAGCCTGAGACGTACACGTTGTGTCCGAGTCCGATTCAAGCTAACGCTGCAGGCCTGAGCCCAAAGCAGACAGTGAAAGAAAACGCGTGTGCATCTACTAAACACTGACTCGAATATTTCCGCACTCACTAGTTTCATGTTTGGCATTTTGCTTTTGTTGTCATTTTGTAGAAATCAGATTTCACTTTCACAATAAGGGTACCTTTGTTGATCAAGACTGATTTGGAAAAGAAAAACAAAATGGTTAAAACACTCAATGGGGTGAAAGTTTTTAAAAAATATTTTTTACATGCATTACAAAATGAGCCCATACTCCCATTTTATCAAACCTGCAACCAGCTGATTTTATTGTAATATGATCCATAAAAAGCTCAACTAATTGTCACCCCGTCACTCGGCGGCTGCAGAGCTTGAACGCCAGACATTTATTTTTGTATCATGCTTTTTATTACAAGTGTCTTTGCTCAACATCAACTTGATGACACGGTAAACATTTTACCGTTTAGAGTGACGCCAAAACATTCTTCCTCTATGCAAACCTCTATTAAAAAAAAAAAAAAAAAAACATTTTGAAAATTGTCTTTTAAGACTTTAGAGTCACTCAGTTCTCGCAACAGCGATGAGCCATTTACCAGGATGTGGCTCACTCCTATGTTGTGTCACATGAGGTTTTCCTCTCATCATTTCCTGTTCTTCTTTTAGTGAAGTATCGATGTTCGTTTTGTATTTCTTATCTTATCTTTTTTTTTGAGGACCAAACTCTAAATCCAGTGTGCTTTCCTGTGTGTAGTGCATCATTGTGGCACATCATGTTAAAATTTCCGATCTATGCATTATTTTAGATGCATAGATCTAAAATATGCATACACAGTTTGACATTTTCTCTGATGTTGCAAGACAGTTATGATTTGTCAGCTCCCTCAACAATATGCTCCATTTATTGTTATGGATGTGACAGCTGCGGTCTGAGGCACCGAGACGGTTGTGCAACCATCACACACCTCCCTCACCTGACTTAATGTGTTTGGAGCGATCCACTGCGATGCGTAAGCAAGTGCCCTGAGGTCATGAAAAAAACCAAAGAAAACAAAAAAATATGTCCAATTTAGGTTTTGATTTACTTAGATGCGTCAAGTCAATAAAACATCCTTCTGCTTCTTATACATTTTGTTGCAGACCTGCAGTGAAATAAGATGCTGGAATCTTTTTTTTTTTTCCTTCTCGGGATCTCAAGGCAAAAACTGATTTTTGTTTTTATCACCACGACCTTGTTAATCCAGAGTTTCACAACGTCTCGCAGTCGTTTGTTTAATGTTTTTGTTCAGGCTTCTATGGCAGCAATCGCTGCCTCAAGTCTTCTTTGGTACGTTTTTACAACTTTGGCGCACCTGGTTTGGGTGGGTATTTTATTTTATTTTTTGTTCTCTGCACATCCTTTCATGCTCAGTCAGGTTGGCCAGTGTGAGTTAGAAGACAGTCAAGTTTAAGTCATTCTAGAGAGAAAAAAAAATGTTTTTGTGACACACGACACAGCAGTCGTCGCCCTGCAAACATAAATATTGTCCCTCAGAAACATTTCCGTCAGTATGACTCTTTAGGACGCCTGTCGTGGGAAGAAGTGGAATTTTTAATCACCAAACTGCTCACACTCATACTTTCTGACATTTATTCATGTTCTCATTGAACAAACGGTGGAGAAAATGGTAAAAACATCAGAGAGACAGTTTAAGGGGGGCTTGGAACGGAAATAATTGAAATGTATTGTGACAACAATAAGAAATTTATCGCGATAGATGATAAACGATGTGATAAATACTCGCCTCTCATTAGTCTTCCATTTTATAATCATGGAGAACAGGACACTGAACCGTCACCGCGTTTGTGCTTTGACACGATCGCTGTTGGTAAATGTTACGTGACAAAATCTACTTGGGTTTCCGATAAAACTGGTAACAAACCAGCATTTAGAAAATCAAATGAGGAGCTGGAGTGATGCTGACTTTTATGATCTTTATTATACTTATTATTTTGTTTTGTGTAGTGCCAGATAGTCCGTCTTTGCCAAGCAGGAGAAGAAGTCTGGAAAAACAAAATCTGAACTTCACCACGCGCAGTGGGCCAACCTGAAAAAGTTGCAGGACGGGTTTGTTCTGCCTCCGGGGAGCGGAGAATCGTTTCGCACCGATTCTCCCTCTTCGCTCGTCTCCAACAGTGGAGAGACAGCTACTGCTCGGGTCGCTCACTGACTGCTGGAAACATGCGTCCCTGTTCACACACAGACTGGAATGTCTCCGAGTCGGAGAAAAGGCCGACTCGATGACAAACCTCTGAACTTTCACTCCTAAAGCAAACACTTCGCTGGGAAGGTAAGAGTAAACAAAGTCCTGTTCAGTGCTGTAAGAAACACACTGTTGATGCTCTCATATTTGCAGCTGCTTTGTGTGTGTGTGTGTGTGTGTGTGTGTGTGTGTGTGTGTGTGTGTGTGTGTGTGTGTGTGTGTGTGTGTGTGTGTGTGAGAAAGAGAGTGAGAGAGAGGGAAGAGAAAGACGAGTGGGAGAAAAAGGGGATGAACATGTCATCAGTTGGATTTTCCATTAAAGTTAAAGAGGCCAGATTGCTAGCCAGCCCCGCCCCATCAACGTGCACACACACACACACACACACGCACGCACGCACGCACACACACACACACACACACACACACACACACACACCCTGAAGGTATAATGAATAGAAACATAATCTCAAAATTCAAACAATGACTGCTTTGTGACTTATAATGAATGACAGAATGACATCTCGATTTCTTCTAAAATCTCAGCTGCCATTTGAGTTCAGATTCCGTCAGTCACATTTCCTCCGCAAACAGCGGATCAAAGTTACACGTCAAACTGTAACTGTATAGACGCACAAACCTACACATTAAGTAGGATGAAATCAAGTCACCCTCTTTCTGAGTAGAAAGATTTTTAGCAGCATAAAACATCCATGCTAAAATTGTTGGGTTGTTTTTTCTTTTGGAGGGGTGGAGCATAATATGAAAATAAATGTGACCCTGTCCCTTTTCTGACGTAAGCTTTACAGTATAACAATAATACTACACTATGCAATTTGCAATCATTTTGTAAATTGAAGTCAATTATGTTAAAGCTGCAGCATGTCACTCATTATTTTTTTTTTTTTTTTTGTTCATATGTTAAAATCATCATGTTGTGACAGTGTAACATTAGAGACAATTTGTGAAAAAAAAACCAGCTGCCAGTCGCTCTGGTGCTCAACCCTCCTACTTGCTCTATGCTAGGCTACAGCTGGCTCGCCATGTAGCCTGTCGCGAATGCTAAGGCTAATTAGCATGACCACCGATGACGGCGGAGAAACGTTTTTCTGAGTTGTTTTTCCACCGTCAGCACATTGAGCAGAATACAGAAGGCTGGGTTTGATTGATAAAAGCTACATGCTGCAAAAACAGAACGGAAAGTTTCTTTTTAAAGAACTAACTAAAGAGAAACAAATAAATAAAATAATGTGCCAAATGTTCCAAACAAAATAATAATAATAATAATAATAATAATAATAATAATAATAATAATAATAATAATAATAATAATAATGTAAATGTTCTTTTCCAGATTTATTTTATTAATTCATTTTTTTAATGTTTGTTATTTAATACTTGTTTTTTTGTTTACACTTTTATCATTTTGTTGTTTACACTTTGCATTTTCTTACCTATTATTTCTCCTTTGCTTGTTTATTTACAGATATCTTTTTTAATCTCCATTTTCTTTTTTTTCCTCCCTTCAGACTCTATGCAAGACTCGAGGTGTAAAAAGGTGAAAGGGAAGGAAGGGGAGCCCGGTGGGCGGAGAGTCAAAGTCAGATTCTGTCCTATTGGTCAACATCAAGATCCCAGCTCGTCACACGCAAAACCTTATTGAAATTTCTCTTTTTATTTCCCTTTGTTTGTTTGGTTTTTAACTCTTAGCATACACAGTCTCCAAGCTGCCAATTTGCTGCCAATACTCATCCTGCACCAGGAGATGGCAGATTATCAAGACGAAACATCAAAATTCCAAAGAAGAAGGCAAAGCAGGTGAAACAATCGCAGCTCGTGTCTCCTTTGACCTTTTCAGTCTTGAACTTCCTCAGCCTGGCTGTTAAAGACAGTCAGAAAAGAGCGAGGCATATATGAAAAAAAAAATTTAAATGCTTCATTTTTTTTTTCAGTGCAGAAAGTGATATTGGCCATGTGGAAAATGGGCCTCTGTGTCACCGTCTTTCACGTAAAAATAATAACAGTATAGCAAAACTGCTACAACTTCTCCTTCTCCTGCTGTTAGTAATAAACTGCCACTAATAATAAATTACTGTCAACGTCGCCCCGCCATACAGGTTTTTTTTATTACTTTTGTTTCATCCTTCTCCTGATTTGTTGAAATCTCCTAGGAAGTAATCCAATACTGATTCTGACTGATGTTGCAACAGCCTGACAGAGACACAATGCAGTCACATTTTCAGCTGTTGAGAGAAGGTGATGTTGGAGGTTTCTCAGTAGTTCGGTTGTCTTTTTTTCCATCTAATTTATAGAGCCTGGAAGCAAGAATTTGTCCAAGTTTTCAACTTCACTCAACCCCGGTAATGATCTATTGCTCGTTCACCAACAGAATTATGGCTCAGAGCAAATAAGCATGCATGGTTTATTAAGCTGTGGGAATGTTTTTTAACAGCCTCCATTTTTATTTTGCCCTCGGGCGTCCAATGAGCTCCATACATACGGCTGGATCGTGTTTTTCTGCTGAAATCCATGGCGGTAACTTAAAAACAAAGGAACAAACGGGGGGCTGGAGGGGGAAGCCTGTGGTTGTTAAAAGCAAATGTTCCCGGTCTGTCCTTTAGCTGTCAGTCTACAAAACCTTTAAGGCTAATTTTTAAATAGCAACTTGGAAATCAGATAGTGACAAGAACGGTCGGATTTTCAGCTGACTGGCTCTGAACAGACACCAGAGAGACAGAAACTTTAAAATAATTCAGTCTTTTGCCAGCTAGTGAACGGTAGAAGTGTGCGGATTGATCCACAATGTCGATAATATCGATACACCAAATCAGTATTGGGTAGATTCTAGACTCGTCAGGGTCAGTACTTTAGATTCATATTTTAATTTGTGTTTGTATTGCAGTTTTTCCAACTCTACCGCTAAAATAATTTTGTTGCTTATAATTTTTGCGATGTATTTTGGAAGTGCACACAAATCATGACAATATTAATTATTAAAGTATTTTGTAGATAACTTTTAACTTTGCCCAAATTCTTTTTTTTAATTATTTGAACAAAAACACCAAAAACAAACACGAATCACCTAAATATCAGATCTTTGATGATTTAATCTCACTTGAAAAGTTTCGGTATCATTATCGGTGATGCAGACTGGTGATTTACTTGGTATCGGATCAATACCAGAATAATGACCCCTTCCTAAAACAATGGCCCAAGTCATCAGCTCTTTCTTTCCAAAAGATGTTTTTTTGGGGGAAAAAAAAATCACTTTTGGCAAAAGATGGCCATTATTTCAGGAAGGTGACACTATGCAGAATCACACAGGACCCAACATAAGTGCTAATAGCTTTCACTTGCAACTAAACTCCAGTATCCATGTCAACACATAATGAAATAGTTTACAAATCAGGAAGCTTTTCGAAATCAAGTCAGAGAATGCCCAAAGATGTACAAAGTTATTTAAAAACCTAAACGTATTTCAACACATCTTTGTGGTTCCATTAGCCTTGGTGACTAAACGAGCAGATAACAGGAAGGCTCAATTAAGTTTGATCCTTTTGAGCTTCTCTCCTCTGTGCTACGGGACACAAATGTTGGCAACCTTTTCAGAAATCTCAGCGTTAAAGTAAGTGACCAAATTGAACACACACTGGTAGAGCCATTGGTAACCCTAGCAATGCTAACTGCTATTATAAGACGGTGCAGACAGTTTAAAATGTCTACTCTGTTGTGACGGCTTTGAAATATTACGGTGACTCCTCTCTCACTCAGACACAGTACGGTCGACCCTGCTTCTAATATTACTGATTAATGAACGCTCATGTCATGGAGGATGGAAACATGAATTCTCAACACCGTTATCCTGTTATAGCGCTGAAACGAGAAATTCAGCCACGGTTGGTTTCAGCAGGTCCAACCAGAAATTACCAAAGGTTGGAGAAATTCTGATTGGTTCATCTCGAGTAGTTTGTAGCTACTTGGACACAGAAGCCACATAATCATGTCAAAATGTCAATAGTAGTTCTAAAATCAGCTTTGGCCAGAGGCTATGGTGTAGTTAGGGCATCCAAAGAATAGTTTCTCTAGACAAATAACGAGCTCTAGAAAAAGAACCAGCTGCAGTGATGAAAGTTACATTTCTCATTTTTACATAACTTCTTCCATTTACTCGTAAATAAATTTAAGATAAAAAAAGGCTGTCGATAATGTCCGCCGTAAGTTTCAATAATCCCTAAGATCCAGAAACAGACGTAAAGCTTCCAAACAGACCAAATTCTTGCTTGAGCACAATCAATCAAGTCACCCAAAATAGTATTTTGCTGACATTTTTCTTTTCCCCCAGTGCAAAGAAGGATGGTAAATAGATTGCTGATCTATTTCCCTTCTGACAGATTGTCAGAGCGCCAAAATTACTGTAAGGTGATTCTAAGGCGGCCATACATTCCCACACACACACAAACACACAGGTGTCATCACACCTACTCCTTCCTCAGTATTAGTCACACAGAGGCTGACGAAGAAGAAAAGGCCCATATCCATCAACAGGAGAGGCCTTTAAAAAAGAAAACCACGCTATTCCTCTTATCAAAACAATGTTAAAAGCGGTTGACTAGGTTTCAGCGATGCCAGGAAGCGCACGCATGCTGCTGAAGTCATCCTGGGCCCGGTTCACGTCCCGTTGGGTGTCTGTGTCTGTCCGTGTGCGAGCCGCGATCGGAGCAGTGAGCACCGTGACCTGACAGCCGTGTTGATGGCACATTGCTTCTCATCGCACGCTGAAGACTGCAGGAATGTAAACTCTGTCCGCACGCTGACATCAATGCCGTCAGCCCAGTCTGCACTGAAAGAAATCCACTTTTGGACCTCCACTTGTGCAGTAGACAGTACTTTGTGGGGTTTTTTTTTGGGAAATCAGAAATTAGGAGCCCAACGCTCGCTTGTCGTTTGAGAACGATTGTTCCTAGTTATCTTACAGATTCTGGTGATGGACTGACACGATGTAGGAAATGATGTTGAAGTGGAGGAAAAACGACATGAAGGTGAAACAGACTTTTACCAAACGGAGACATTTCTGGGAAAACATCTATGGAATTAGAAGTAACTGCGTTTCCATTGCGAATGTGCGCAAAGCTTCGTTAATGTTACCATCAAAAAACCCACAATTTTACAATTTGATGTTTTCATTTAATAAGAAATGCAATTTCTTATCAAATAATAATATGCTGCGCCATCATCGTCCAACTACTTCCTGTTGACTATTTTGTAGTTTGCAACTATGTTGCCACTTCGAGTGGCAACATACGGTTGTTGATCATCTCAGGTGGGGGGGGGGAGAAGTGTTTCCATTGCAGTTTTATAAAATAAATTCATTTATTACCAAATACAGAGATGCTATTGGCTTCTTTGTTATTTGCCATCTTGGTCAATGAACAATTAGCAAATCCAAAAACATGGTGGGCTTGATGTCATTCTCATGTCCCAGTATATTGATGAAATGAAATGTAAACGAAATACAGAAATTTAAAATATGTCCATATCTTAAATACAAATACCAACATTTCTTCTGCGTTTGCCAAAAGCAGTCCACGTAAAATTAGTAGCTGCGTTTCCATTAAGCGTCAATACTTCACAAGCAAAAACAAAGAAAAAACAACACAATTTCACAATTGCATTGTTTCTATTAAATAAAATACGCGACCACTTCCTGTTTTCCTCTTTGTGGTTTGCACTGGGGACAACATCCAGGCGTTGATCATGTGACTCGTGTGATGTGAGCAAAGCGCTTCTATTGCAGTTTTGAAATAAAACTACGGCAAAAAAATTTAAAAATCACCATCCCGTTCTAGCACCAACCTTTTTATTGCAGTTTTTTTTTTTCTAAATCAGCATGTTTCAATATTTGCACATTTATTTTCCACATGTCAAATTGTACAATTATGAGGTCGATGCCAAGGCAGCCGGTGGTACTTGCGCTGCCATTTTAACATTTATTTTAAGAACGTAGATACATCAAATTAAAATAACTACAAGATAAATTGATACATCAGGTCGTGGTGCGTTTTGAACCTGATATCGGTCAAGTGGGTGACACCCAGTCCATCGCAGGCACTCTCCAGAGACCTGAGCACTTCTTCAATCTCTGTTTACCTGACCAGTGGGAAGGTGTCACAGTGCCACCAGCAGGCTCTGCTATAAAGGACAAACTCTCTGCTACATCGCCCGTCTAGAGGACATTCCTCCTGCGGTGCCGTCCAACGAGTCCCGGGAGCCGCAGAGGATCAGAGTCTGTCACGACTGCAGCTGTGAGGGAGTAAAACGCAGACTTCCTCCCATCAGTGTCTCATCAGAGGCCTCAGTCCACGGGAGCCGTGACAAGCAAACACTGCAAAAACACAAAATCTTATCAAAGAGTTTAGGTTGAGTTTCTAGCCCAGATATTTTATTTCAAGTGCACTGATTTACAAGTAACTTCCCATCAGCTTATTTTAGGTCCATAATTTCCTTATATTGATGAAAAAGTGTCAGCAGATTATTTCATTTGTATCATGGGAGCATTACTTTTTATAAGGGACATTACCTCCCAGTGCAGCGAGCACCTTTTCATCAATGTTAAGTCAAGTTTATTTCTGCAGCACATTTCAGCATCAAAGTGCTTCACAGCATGAGAATGGAAAAATGTCACACAGTGAAAACCAGCCGCAGTCGCTGCATTTTGTCAAGAGCCATAGTTAAAATCAACAGAGCACATCGAACATGTTGGCCGACGTTTAATTTCTGAGCAACTCTAGATTTGAGTTAAAGGAGCTCGGTGTTTCAGCGGTCACGCACTTCTCTGGAAGTTTCTTCCAGATTTGAGGGACACAGACGCTGATATTAAGGAATTAATCGCTTAAAAACGACCTCTTGCTGCTGAATAAGTTAATCATTTCAAACGGACTGAGATATTTGCGCTGAGAAGTAAAGCAAAATCAATCTTGGTAAGATTGAGTCGTTTGCAAAGAGAAACCGTTTCTTCTGCAGTTGAAGGTCGACAACGGCAGACATCTGGTGAAACCGTAGCCCACAGCTGCTGTGGACATCTCCTTGCCGTCACGACCGCCTCCCGCCTCTGGGACACCTGCGCCCGACACGGCGGCCGTGTCGGGTGGCGAAGGGGGAGGGGAGGACATCCCAGGAGGTTGCTGGGTACACGGCGGTTCACGCCAGGAGCTGCTGAGGAGCCCGCTTTACGGAGAGGCGGGGTGAGGAGGGCAGGCGAGCTCTTGTGTCAGGGGTCAGGCTGGGGGGACGGTGAGAGCGGGGCCGTCTGTAACCGCAGCTCACGCTGACATCTTAACCTCACTCGTAAATTGCTCCACTTGCTAAGGAAGCAGGGCCTTCGGGCGGCGAGGGCTACCGGCTCAGACCGGTGCGGTTAGCATTCTTGGAGGATAATAATAATACTATTTTGACATGCGGCCCATGCGAGGCGTGTTTGCTCGCTCATAAAAACTGAAAACAGTGGAGATTTCATTACAGGTCCGGCGAGTAGCGTCAAATGAAAGGCTCTTAAAAGTCGTCACAAATCAGCACCACTTTTTTTCTTTGGCATTGTAAAGTTTAAATGGCATTTTTGTTTTTTAAACACACACACAGATAGGCAGAGTTTCTATCCTCCACAGACGTCCAGAAAAGGGCAAAACAGCTGAAAGACTTGAAATCGGTGGTTAAGACGGTCAGAGCTGATTTGATTAGCAGCAAACGGAACGTCGATCAGCATATTCGGTGTATTGACGATTTCGATGGTGGCATTTGACGCAATGTCATGTTTATCGCCGTTTCTCAATTGGTAACAATGGTTTTATGAGGATGCAAAGCATTTTTGAGCTGCCCTATTGCTGAAATACAAAACCTTCAGACGTAAACACGCTTTATTGGTCTCAAAGAGAAAGCGAATGTTGCTCCAGGAGATCTTTCATCCGCAACTGCCTGAAGAGTCTGGAGCCATTTGAGTTAGTGACATTTATTGTCCCTTTGGGATCAATAGCTGCGTTTCCATCCACCATAAAATGGCGCAAACTGAAGTTACGCAAATTAATTTGCTTCATAGAAACGGCAACTTTGAAAAAGCAACTCAGATTTTTACACCAGGATGAGGTGTTTGGTTTTTTTTTCACCTTTTTCGAAATTGGTCTACTTTGCTAAACTGTCACAAAAACAGTTTTATTTTTGTTTTTTCTTTTGACATTACGGGAGTCGCGTTTTTTTATTTTATTTTTTTTTTTATCGACAAAGTTTTGCGCACATTTGTGTTGCGCACTTTTTGAATTGAACCGGATGGAGGAAAACGCAGGAAGGAAACTTCTTAGCAGCCGCAAAAGATCTAAAACCGGGCAATTTCAGTCTTTGAATGCCCAAACCTTAAAGGGCCACACCCCATGCGACCTGCAGATGTAAATCATAGTCATTTCATAAAGTGTGCTCTCTCTCTCCACACGAGTCCAATGTTCCCCGTGTTGGTGAGCAGATGAGTGTTGAAACGCTTCACTCCGAGCTCCAAACATGAACCCCCAGCATTCATTAAAGTTAATGATAATCTCCGGTTAATCACAGCCTAGGTGCCGCAGATCAGACACTTTGTTTTCCACCGCAGCAATAAAATCTCGTCCCCGGCGTCGGGTTGCGTGCGCAGCGGCTGAACGTGGGTTGTGCGTCCGCCGCTCGCTCCGACTTCCGCCGTTTGTCTTTCCAGCGACGCGTCACCGGCGCTTCACCCCCACCGCTGTTGACGGCCTGCTGGCTTCCAGGAGCCGCGAGCGCAGAGGCCACACGTCCCCCCTGATGTTTATCAGAGAAACACGTAAATGAATAAATCAAATCCCTCCAGCGCATTCAGAGAGGGTTCACTGAAGTGATGATGGCAGACGGGCGAGTCTGTGATTGAGCCGCTTTAGTCAATCGTATGCAATAGTGTTTGACAACCTTTTCATATTCCTTCACAGTTTACAAGATTTTTTTTTTTTTTTTTGTGAGGGACCAAAACAGTTTAGTGCATGTCAAAAAACCCCAAAAGAACAAAAAACAAAAACGCATTGATTTCAATTGTTTTTACAGAGATAAATCTGAAAAGTGTGGTGTGGATTTATTTGCGTTTGGTCGGTTTTACTCCAATGCCTCTAAAGAAAATCCTTTGCAAGACAAAAAATACTCCAAGAGGCAAGAAATGTAGGCGAGTATTTTTTTCAAAAAAAAGAATAAAAAAACAAAACATAAATAGACTTGATGGAGTCAAATAAAGGTTATACTTTTTTTTTTTTTTTTTTTTAAACATCCTTCTCAGCTTTTGTTTTCCATGAAGTAAATCCAGGGTGTGTTCTGGGCTGCAACATTCTGCATAGTTGGGAGCGTTAGTGGATTTGACAGTTCTCCAAGTGTCCCATGGCTCCGAGTTCAGCGAGCACACTTCCAGACACAACAGTGACAGCTGGGAGAGGGATAAATAACAACAGCGTCTCTAGCTCCATTACAAGACAGCGATTCAGACAACAAGCCAGCAGTGTCCGTGCGCAAACACAACACCTGCGTGGGCAGGCGCAGGCGCGCGCCCACGCACGTTCGCTCCTTCACACTTACTGCTTTCGCTGCTGCGAGGGCAACAGATGGAAATACGAGCGAGGTGAGAAGAAGGGGAAAAGCGCCTCAGAAAATAGGAAACGGCCGCTGGACTCGGCCCTTTAGCAACCGGCGCTCGTCTGACAGGTGTTTACCAAACAAACAGGCGACGCGGATGTCAGAGAAATGAAAATGGTGACCCGAGGTGGCTTGACCTGTGAAAAAGAAGCCCCGGTCTCCAGGCTGGCGCATCCACGAGGACGTTGGGAGGTATTTCAGAGAGATGAGAAGACTGCGTGCCACACCAGGATTGCGAGAGTGTCTCGCAGAATCTGTCTTGAGTTACTCGCCTCAAGCATCCCAGGCAGCTCTGGTTGTTAGCCGAGGCCATCCGGGGTCGCGGGCCCTGACGGGCAGCTCCTGAGCCTCTCGCTTTCAGATTCCACTGCGGGGCAACGGGGGAACGCGTCTCGCATCGCGTTCAGGGCAAAATAACCACTTGGACCTGTCGAGCCAGACATGAAGACTTCCGTTGGGGAGGAAAGGCGGCCTGGACCTCCCAACAAAACCCATTAGACCGCGGCTTCTATCCAGGAGGAGGCTCCTTTCGCAACTAATTTGTTTGTTGGTACTTAATGTTGTTTCCTCCTGGTCATGCTTCGGTAGACACGATGCAGGTTATTTATGTAGCGCGGTTTGCAACAGACGACACACCTGAAGGCACTTAGCAAGGAAAGCTGATGAAACCGAATCAGTCATATAAACCAAGACGCGTCTAAAATGACTCAAGTTATTGAGACTATTAAAGTTAGGATGTAGCTTTTCAGTCAGTCATTGCCTCTTCATTTCTCTGTAAAAGTGGATATGACTGACAGTCAGAAGAAACACCTTGGTAAAATAAATTAGATTTAATCTGAATCTGCTAGATGTACCAGAACCATATTTTCATGTTCGAAGCAATTCCTGGTTAGAAAGGAAAGTTGGGGAGCAGAAATAAAAGTCAATCAGGAATGCTTTACATGCTTGTTCGTAGTTTGTGTTTCACACAGTTAGATTATTGGTGGCGCACCGCCTCCGACTTTCCTTTCTGGTATAAACAAAGCCTTTACCTAATTGGCCGCGAAATGAAAACAATGACGATGGCTCAAAGGCGTGTTCTGATCGTTTCCCGCCAACATTTTGTACAGAACCTGCGTGGCCAGACGCAGTTTTTGCAGGTTTTGTTATTTCTCACTTAATCCTCCTTCCCCAGTAAGAAATGGAGTCGTTTGTTGTTTCATTCTGACCGAGCGCCAATATTTTTATTTGGAGAGCTTTGAGTAAAATTTGAGAACGAGATGCCACCCGTGCCACATTGTACTCAAATTTTGTGCTCCAAATGGGAATCAGAACCGAAATTCATGCAAATAAAATGTAATATAAAAGATTTGATCAAAGTTAAATTCTACAAGAGAAGCCCATGTATCATCATAATTAATGAGAACTCCTCAAAGTCTACGGATATGGAACTGTTGGTGTTATTTATGAGAGCTAAATGGGAATTGAACTCCAGCAGTTGCTCAGCTGTGGCGTTTCTCCCTCCACTCGTTAGCGGCGTTAGCTTCGGTCTAATGGGGGAGACGAATGTGAATGTTTTAGCGGATGAAGAACCCTGCTGCAGGTAAGGTAATAACCGCTCGCACACTTTTCGCAGGACCTCACTTTGAATTTCCTGAAGTATCTGTTTAAGTTTGCGGAGCGGCCAGAATTGAGCCGCATCCTCATCACGCTGACTTGTTTTTCTTGTACTCACCGGTGTCATTTAATAACCACAAACTGCGAGTTAATTTCTTTGATGCTGCACTGGGTGGGGAAAAGAAAAAAAAAAGAAGCTAAGTACACATATTGTCTAGCCCAAGGCAATGGCCTACCTTTGCAGAAAGGAATGCAGATGCACTAAACCTCATTTATCTTTGCCAGGTTAACCAAGTGGAGCTTCATCCACGCATGGCTGAAAGCAGCAGATCATTAAAAAGTAATGTTTTATTTCCCAGATCTCTCAATAACTTTCAAAAGTTCATCAAGTTTTTGGATCACTGATCATCTTATTTCAAACTCAGTGTCTTATTCTGATGAGAAATATGAGGATTTTCCCTACATTGAAGCGATTCCAATTGAAAACCTATTTGTTCAAACATGACGTTTTAGACCGCAGTTCATTTTACGATCACTAAAATGACATTTGTGGCTTATTTCAGATTTAAAAAACTTTTTTTTTAAAATAGCAATTTTTCATTCATCTATACTCGCTTCCTCATCCTTTCCTGCCGTGACCTTGTGTTTGAGGTCACCTGGCGGTTGCCGTCCTGACCTTGATGTCTCGTCTCGTCCGCCAGTTCTCAACTGTCATGTAAATCTCACAGAGCGCAGCGGCGCTCTAACTCAGTTGTTCTACCTTCGGGGCCAAACATAATGATCTAGAAAAAGAAAAAAAAGAAAAGAAAAAAGATCATGCGAGGACAAAGGGTAAATCGCTGTCGGTAACACGCCCTCCTGTATCCTGCACGCACATCTGAGCCGGCGCTTCCTATTCATCCCCAACCGTGGCGTTAAAAGAAAGCAACGGCGCACAGGCGAGGCCGCATGCTTCGCCGCCCTCCTGCACTCGCAGCACAAAGATACAGTCACGGTGATTGCAAAGTCAAACTTAAAGAGGAAAAAAAAAAAGAGAAAAAAAAAAGAAAGAAAGGTCAAAGAGGTTTCCATGGAAACAAAATAAAAGCACTCGCTCTGGCACGGCTGTTGTCAGGTGAGAAACTTCATGAGAGTCCATTTAGCCGCCTGCTAATCCTGTTTTCTGATCACCTCTTCCAGAAAGCAACATGTTCCTGCTCTCCGTGTTGACAGCAATATGTTCCTGCGTCGAACCCGGCCTTGTAATTTACCTTGAAGGATTACAGCTGCACAGACTGCTGGGTAACTTCCCTCTCGTCTTCTGATGGTTGGAACAGTTTCGGTTCATTTTTCCGCCTTCTCGTCGTCTCAGCGCGACTGTCGAGATGGATTTTAGGGAGACACGTTTCCATTGTGAGATCATTGGAATGAAGGGTTAGCTGCGCTGATTGTGACAAGGTTTGGTAGGTGGTGCGTTTTTGTTCTCCAGGCCTGAGTATTCAGGGTCACATAAAGGTAGTTACAAAATCGGCCTTCTGTCACCAGGACTGAAGGGCAAATGTCGCCGCAAGATCTTTCGTTGCATTGATTACTGGAACAGTGTCCTCACAAAGTCAATCCTTCTGCTGCAGCTGATCCAGACGCCGCTGCTGCTGGTGTTGCAACCAAAACCACAAAGTTAGAGCACATCGCCCCGGTTCTGAAGTCCTTCCACCGGCTCCCTGTAGCTCAGAAAATATCACCTTAAAATACTGATGTTGGTTTCTAAATCTTTCAATTGTTGAAATACTTTAAAGATCTGCTGTTGTTGTAGCGACCTTCCAGACCCCTCAGATCTTCTGGTTCTGCTCTGTATCCCCGGAACCAGAACCAAACATGGAGAAGCAGCATTCAGCACCACAAACCTGGAACAAAAGTCCAGAAAACAGCAAAACAGACGAAACACTGACTTCCTTTCAAATCCACCTGTTCAGAGTTGCCTCAATTCATAAAAGCTGGAACTTTGATCAACATTTGATGTGTATCAGTTTATTGATTTTGATTTTAGGTCCAACAACTTTTTGACTTTCTCTTTCAGCCTCCTGTTTGTCATTTCAGTTTTCAAAAAATACACAGTAGGAGTTTCACACGTAAAAAACAAACAAAACAACATTTTGTTGTTTCGTTTGTTTCTCAACACCAGAATGAAACTCACCCAAATTCATCACCTTGCAAAAAAAAAACAAACAAAAAAAACAAACTCTCCAGAACTACACCTGAGACTCTTCAGGGCTCAGTTGGCAGAATGAAAATGTTCAGATTCACGACAGTTGCAGTGAGACAGAACAAGTTCGGCTTGTTTGAAACCGTTGGCTGCAGGATTCATTTTCATCAGCAACACGAGAGTCAAAGGTACAACCAGATCAACCCACAAGAGCTTCAGAGAGGATTCCTCTGGGCAGACGAGACCAAGGCGTCAAATGGATCTGATCGCCATGTCAGCAAAAAAAACACACAAAAAAAACAACTGTCTTTGTACGGAGGGGGAAGGGTGGTGATTTGGGCTCATTTTGTAGCCGCAGAACAACTTTTCAATAAAAACCTTTTCTTTTTTTTCCTCCCTCCGGAATACGAACTACATAAAAATACGTGACTGAAACCGTGATGGAGATTTTTGTCAACTGACGCAGCCACCGGGTCTCATCTTTGGACCTGCAGGGGAACCATCTATTTATAATCCATAGAGCTGAGTTTTATTTATTACTTCTGTCATAAATAATGTCTTTTCAGAAAAAGACAACTATAAACAAGTTTTTTTTTTTTCTTGACATAACATCAATATATGCTTATGCACATTCATTCGGGTAAAGAGGAAGTCCAGCAGAGTGACTTCAGAGCAGCACCAAAACTGGAGACAGGAGAGTGAAATTATGAGTTAAATGCAAAAGAAAAAAGTTCTGAACTTAAAAGGGAAAAACTAGGATAAAATAATGAAAAGAAATCAATACGAATAAAGTCCATGACAATTGATCACAACAAAGAAAGGATTTTGCACTTACTATTTTTGACAATCACTCAATATGTTGTTATAATCTTGTCCTTACTGCATCATATTCTTCTGAACTTCATTTTTTATGCATTTTGATACTTTATTAATAGTTTGTGTACCTGCACACCTCAATGCCCCATCACACCTGGATTTCTGCTGTTTTAGTCAAACCTGTAGCTGATTTAGAAAACTAAATTTTGATCCTGTACAGTTTGATTACTTTTGAATCTTTTCAAACATCATCCTGCATGTATGCTGCAGATACGCCTCATCGCTACGCAGCGGTGAATTCATGGCCGAGCGGTGAAGACTGCCGAGAAGATCATATTTCATTTCTATTTGGGAACATGTACAGTAATAGCCAAAAATTATGAGATGTTTTGTGCCTGATGTTAGTTCTTCATCTTCTGTCCCTCAGAGACACAACTTCAAAAAGTCAACCAGAAAACCATGCAGTTCATGCTCTTTGCAGACAAAGACTAAAAATATATGCAATATATATCTGGTTGGGGCTCCTTTTGAATGAATTACTGCATTAATGCGGTGTGGAGTGGAGGACATCAGTCTGAAACAATGCTGAACAGAATACAAGGAGGCTCTGTGTGTTTTTCACCAGGAAACAAGCAAATAATTATGACCACTCTGTATTAGGATTAAATAAAGCACGGCATGTTGTTGTAAAATAATTTATTTGTATACATTCCCAATCCCAGCTCCATCACTTTACTTCCCAAGTGCATTTTGTCATTAGAGTATATATAATAACCATCAAAAACGTGTATGAAAAGAAGTAAAGTGACTCGGCTATAACTCATTTCACAAACCACAAAATATTAATCAGATCAGATTTCATTTTGTATTCACTGAATTCTTCATGAACACCGCTTTGAGTTATTTGGTTGCCTTGTAACGACTTAATCAGCTCTTCTACTGTAGAAATCAACAAACGTAACCCTAGAAATAAAACGTTTAACGGAAAAAAGAAGAAAAAGGCAGCATGCTGCCGTTTTCTGTAAAGACCCCAAAAGAGGAGAACCGATTCTTATGAGGAAAAAAAAACAAACAAGGCATAAGAAAAAAATCATAAGAAGCTAGCTGCAAACTCACAAAACTAAAGGGAAATTCCTCAACTGTATGCACTGCAAAAATACACAGAGAATGATAAAAACTAAGCTGACAAATGAGCCCCTATGCTCCAGTGAATCTCTAAGGGGCGGAATGGCATGGGGAATGAGCTCCTAACAGAAATACCGGGGGAGGAAGAAAAGAGTCTCGTTGCGAAAGAGTTGAATTACCATATCGCTGGGGAGCAAAAGCAGCAGGGGGGCGGAGGGGGGGGCAGCGTCAGCCAGAGAGGAGAACCGCTCTGAAACCGGGAATATTTCTGAGAATCACACGGCAGCGAACGAGCCGTGGCGACCAGCAGAAGCAAACAAAAACAAATCTTTGACCCGCTTTTGGAAGGTTTCCATTAACTTTTGAAATTTAAAAAAAAAAAAAAAAATTCAGAGAAAACATCAAAAAAGTTACACCAAGTTTAAAATCCGAGGTTTCCTCGGGCCATGCAGTAGCCCAGTTTGTTCTGGTTTCCGAGGAAGGACATGGCGCCCACGTACGCCTCGATGTAGATTGGCTGCTGCAGGACCAGGACGCCGTTGGCTTTCCCAGGAATCGGCTTTCTCATGTGGGCTCTCTCAGCCGCATGCTTGAGCCTCTCGGAAAACGTCTGGATCTGAGGAAAGATCAGAAATATCAGCACAGGTTGAGCTTTGCTTTCATTTCTTTTTAACCTTTTAAATGCATCCAACGAAGTGGTGAAGGTTCTTTTGGGCCCCAACCACCTCTAGTCACGGAACGCAACGCAGATGTCTGACCTGTGATTAATGTATTAAAAGCCAACTTACGTTTAAAACAAGTCTCTGCAAAATCAAGATATTGATTTGATTTTTTTTAATGTAAAACTTTTTCTACGACGTCACAAACACGCTGGGAAGCTCCTTCTTCCTTGTAAGTGTGAATAAAATAGGTTAATGCAGGGAATTCTGGGATGCAGAGAAATACAATCTTCTGATTAAATTGGTCACATTTTTGTGACATTATCAATTGATTTCCATCAATATTTCTAAAAACGTTTTCTAACAGCGTATTCAAACGTCACGTCTCTTTTCTGTCCTGATGGAGTCTCTCCTCCTGCTCACCACTCATTGATCTTCAGGAAACCGATCCAGACGTGGGAACAAGTCGAGCATTTTGACGCTCATGTTGCTCCATAGCTCAGAAAGTCGACCTGATTGAGCAAAACCAAAGTGACGTTTGAACTCAGCTCATCAAAATGACCCTAAAACAGTCGGAAAACCTGTTGACCAGTAAAACGGATGGAAACAAGTGATGCACATCAGTAAAATGAATGTAATACATTCCAGTGTTAAGAGTCTACCAGTTTTCACACACAGGGATGCAGAGCCCCTGGATTTCTGATAAATAACCTTCTTCATTTTAGGGCAGCAGAATCAAATGATGTCAAAATTGAGACAAAATCCAGAGCTTACCGCAGCGGTGCAGTTCACCACTTCTATATCCATTATTAGGAAACTGTTTGAAGGACTCTAGTATGTCAACATACATCTATGTCCTAACCATAAAGTGCTGTCAAGCATAACTGTAATTTCTGCCACAGCAGGGTAATTAACTCCTTTCCTCACAGCAGTAGCAGCATATTTACCTTGGTGCTGCGCAGGAGCGGAGTTACACCCAGTAACTATGTTGAACTCCCAGAAAACACACCTGTACAAAGTCAGACTGTTGAATCACAAATTTTAATGTAAAACTCTCCAACTGATACGAAAACGTCAGATTTTAGTGAATGCTAGCGCACGCTTATGATCCACGGGAGGAAAAACGAGACTTTTTCAAATAAAATAAACAAAGGTGAAAGTAAAAACAAACATGAAGTTGTATGGCACACTATTTAATCTGTACATAACTCATACTGTAGTGATCAGGTTCAGACATGTGGAGGTGAAGGATCTTTAGCCTCAAGGAGGAAAAGTTTTACGTTTTAGTCCGACTTAAACTGTTTATTGTGTCGCTTCTAGAAGCAGCCTCACCTCATTTACAGTTTTCAAAAGCATCTTGCTGCAGAGGATCAGTTTCTGTTTAAATAAACTTTTTTTTCCCTTTTTTTTTTGTTACCAAAGACGGGATCAAATTCCCGATTGCAACATCGATGACACCTTTTAAAAACGAGGTTGAGTAATGTTCAGCAATTTCCCTTTTAAATTCCAGACCTTGAGGTGTGAAGATGCTCCGTCTTATCAGATCTGAGCTCGGCAACATTCGTTGTGAAACTACAATCGTTTTAAAAACGACTGAACAAAAAGATCTTCCCGAATTAATTAAACAGCACTTTTAAAAACCAGCAGCTAGAGAACAGAAAACTGCAAAAACAACACAAAAAAACCCACAGCAGCTTTGATGCAATCCTTAAGCCGGATGGTGAATCACGCATCCTGACTGACTCAGACTCGGGGACAAGAGAGTGGACGGTTCCAGGTACTGTGGCCTGTTAAAAAGTCCCACTGGATCCCCTCAGTGGGGCAGGAAGGTGAAACGACCTCGTTTCCTGCCGTAACAAACACAGTTTGAGCTCCACATGCGCCATGATGTAACGATGATCAATATGCAACATTTTACCAGCCGATATTTGTCAGTCCCAGGTGACGTTTGTGTTTTTTTGTGGGTGGAACAATGTCCAAAAATGTAGGAATTAGTGGCCAAAAACCACAAAGTCGCCCATTTGAGATTACTTTGGTTTTAAACGGGACAGGAAAGATAAACCGCACAATGTAAACAGAGCGGTTTTAGCAAAGGACTCAAACATGACCAGATTACACAAGCGCTACGTGTCGTGTTGGTTATGCTAGGCAATCGCCAGCAGAGACATGGAGAAGTATGTGAAGGACGTCGTCAGACTGACACAGAGATCCTTCGCTGGAAATGTCTCAAATGAAAGTGCATGAAAAACTTTTCACGTTGACGTCACAGATTACCTGTATATGCCGGCCAAAGGCGTGCCTTCTGAACTCTACTGAAGCAGATCAAGGTCACTGACAAAAAAATTCAGAAATTCTTACTTTTTTCCTCAAAATCCAGCTTGTTAAAATGTTTAAAAAACACTCCAACTTAGAATCAGAATCGTTTGAACTGTTTATGCACCATCAGGCAAATCTAGACTTAAAATAGAGCCTGTGTCATTATTTATTTGTGAATCAGCGAACAATATGTGTCGTTATTTAATCTTTTTTTTTTCATTTCTTATTTTGTTTATCTTTTTTCTGTCTGGATCTTCTTCTCCGTTTCCTGCTTTGTGCTGCAGGTTTAAGTCAGGACTGAGCTCTGGATGTTTGCTTTAAACTCACTGAATCCAGGTTTTAATCGATAAAGAGAGCTGAGAGTGTTTATCAAATCCCAGTTTTGAGGCAACCGATCAAAAGCTAACAACTCTAAAGATGGAGGACAAAATGGAGAAGAAAAGACGATTAATGTCATGAGATCAAGTCTGGTGGAAACAACAAATATTTCTCATCAAAGTTTGTCTTGAAAACAGCCATTACTCAATAAAGATTATAAATCTTTGAAACTCAAACAAATTAGTTTTCTTGTATTTTGCCTTCAGCACCGACTCGTGAGATTGGATGATGCAGCTCGTTCCTGGATCCAGGTGTGTGTGTGTGTGTGTGTGTGTGGTGTGTGTCTCAGTTCTCAGAGTTGAAAATGATCAGTTCCAAATGAATCGTCTTTGATGTTCCTTTTCCAGTTATCATTTTGCTGTTCTGACTCACTCCACCACACCAAACATGGAGACGTCAGAACAACACCTACACCTGGGTTGCTTCAGAAGCAAAACGCAACTGAAGCCTTAATGTGTCGGGTTTTCTATTTCACTATGAAAATCACTAAATTGGGAGGGAGGGGTTCATAGGAATACATACATTTTTTTAATAGAATAAATCCTAAGGCAGTGAGTGTGTCTGTGGATTATTCTAAGAACTCCAGAAGAACATCGTTCTGTCCTAAGATCAGAATTGTTGTAACCAGCTAAATTCCTTGAAGCACCAGTACATGGGTTCTGTGATAAGAAACAGAAAGGAAACATGTCTCTCTCGCAGCGTTTGGGGAGGCAAATAATTCTAAAAACAAAAACGTCATCAGTCCACCTACGTCACAGAGAGCAGCCAAGGTGTCGATGTTCCTCACAGGATGGTGAATGAACGTGGTGAAGGGGAAGTCGTTGGCGAAGGGGTTCCACTTGGAGCTGAACGAGGGTTCCCTCAGCCGGTCCCAGAAGATGCGCAATCCATCCCCGTCTCTCCTGAAAAACAAACAGAAAAAAACCACAGAGAAGCGTTTTTTTTTTTTTTTTTTTTTTCCGTAAGCGTCAGTAACACTTGACCCACGTGACAGCCTTTCAGCTTCCTGTCACAGCTGACCTGTGGCGCTGACTGTGCATCTTGTTTTTGTTTTTCTGTCAATCTCTCCCTGACTTAAGACAGAAACCCAGATGATCTGAAGGAAAGATGTTTTTTTTTTTTTTTTTTTCAGTTTTGTCTTGGTTTCTGGACAAGAAATTATGTGAAAAGAACAAAGCTGCCTAAGACATAAGAGTTTTCACTGCTGTTTCTAGCAGTGTAGGCTGATAATTAGACATGAACATTTGCAGAAAATCACAATGAGACACCCTTAACCAGAAACACCACAGTCTTATTGTATCGCAGTATTTAAATATATATATATATATATATATATATATATATATCAAATTTAGAACAGGATCTAACTGCATTCTAAAGCGAGGCAACAAATACTTTTACTTTTGCCAAAATATGTATTATAACAGTGATGTCAGCTATAAAATTTTAACAGAGCAGAATTTGTGGGTTCAAGGTAAGGCTGAATTCTCTCCCTCTTTTTTTAAATATTGTTCTGTCCATCAGTGTAGCCATCAGAATTGTTCTCTCAGTGTCCAGGACAGATTTACTTTCACAAATGGAGCATTACAACTTTTGCTATATTTTCCATGTGATATACAAATACATAGATTGAAGGCTTTATTAGAAATTGCTTTGGGCTTATATTAAATGCAACTCGGACAGGAAAAAAAAGGAAGAGAGGAAAAAGAGCAGAGGAGAGAAGGAAGGTGGAAACTACATTCCCATTGAAAGTGAATGGTATTTGCATGTGTTAAAATTCAATGCATCCTTTGAATAAACTTACGACGTAAAGTCAAAGCAGCAATTAAACAAGAATGTAATTCCTGTGTCACCATATCATTCCCACACATGTATGCATCACCAGATAAGTGATCTGTTTTCTGAGTGAATACTTAATGCCGACAATCTGATGTATGCCAGGCTTAGCGGTAAGCTAAAGTGCACTCATAACCTCGTCATTCTTCTGCTCCTCTTTCTTCAGTTGGTTTTAAAGTAAATACTGCAATACAAATGAAAAAGCCCCAGGGTCATATCTTTTCTCAGCTTAATGAAAACCTCAGAAGACCGGAGTGAAACCACACCCCGACCATTCAAAGATCTCATCTTCGAAATGATGTGGGTGCTGACCTACATGCCTTTAAGAGCCCTGCAAATCTCTACATACTGTATGCCCGTCAAACGTGATCTGGGGATCTAAGCGTGCAAGACCTAAAATGAATGCAAGTTTTTCTTGGCCACACCTCAAATTGTGGCGGGTCAAAGAACGTTTCAAACAGCCTCCTACATAGTGTCAAAGTAATACTAGTTGAAATAAATGAGGACAAAAATGAAGTAATCACTGGAAGTTTGAAAAAGGTAAAAAAAAATAAAGAGGTGTGAGGAGGTTTGCTATTTTAGTATACCGCTCTTCTACAGTTTTTGCCCCAACCTGGCCCCTCCTAAAAAAAATACCAAGACTTGCCCCTGTTGACAGAGTCTACTGATAAAGATCCACAAGCTAGCTTACAACCATCTGTAACAAAGCAAAGGAGCATTTGTTGTATGATGAAAGAAGTAGCAAAGTGACAAAATGATTTGAAATCACGGCAAGAAGAACTGGCTAACGGTAGTCGCTAACAATGCTAAAGTTCCCATCTTAACGTAGATTAAGACAAGCATGAATATTACAAAAGTAAAGAAAAAAAACTCATTCATATGAACCTTTCATTTCATATAACCCTTTCTTGTGACCTGAATATGTTGTTTGAAGTCGAGCAAAAACAAGTTTTTTTGTTTAAAACAAATTCTCATCATGAGAGTATCAATCGTTTGAAATTAGATCAAAACTGGCTATAAAAAGCCCTTCTTGGAGCTCCAGCATCATTTATCCCCAACAAACTATTAAAGTTGTTGCTAACCAAATGATTAATTGGAGGTTGAAACTGTCCTGATGTCCAGACGTCTCCCTCTGCCAGCGCATAGAGCCCCCTGGTCCCCAACACTTCAAGGAGACACGTGTCAACACTGACTTATGAAAAGATACATCCACTAAAGAGAAAACCAATCCAAGGGTGGAGAGCTGAGCTGCAGCAGCGATCTTTTTAAAATCAGCTCTGGAAGGCTCTCGTCTTTAAGACTGCCGATTTGGGTTGCGGTAATTATAGAAGCCATGATGCCTATCAGCTGTAAAATCATCTCAAACGGTTTGCATCCCAAGTGAAACTGAGCAAGCCTGTGGTAAATGCTTGGCTCAACACAGACACAAGCCAAGAATTGAGAACTGCTGGCCCGGGGTCACAGTCCAACACTCGCATGTGTGAGAACAAGTGTAGAGGGTGGTGGTGGGGGGTGAAGATCAGTGAAAAACAGGCAGGATTTCAAGATTTTAGATGGAACTGCATACAGTCTTTGATCTGAGACTTGGCAATAGCCACTGAAACTTAAACTATCTGTTCAAAGAGCGGCATGGAGTCATTTGCATCTCAACCTATTAAGATTGCCTGATTTTGTTGGACGATCTTAAAATTAGCCTGATGAAAACCAGCCTTTGTTCATACAGAGGGCCTTGACACTCCACTACTGACAAATAGCTTATTGGCAATTGGTTATTGGCGGCGTGGACTCGATTGGATCTGATTTTACCCAACTGCTAATGTTTGGTCATCACCTAACTTAACGTAACAACATAGTCGCGCAGGAAGCAATGCTATGAAGCTTACCAGAAATTGGGTGCATTGTAAATGAACATTGCAAAGAGAGAAGTGGTGACGACAACATTGCCAGCAATAAACCGTCTAAGACGATCCTCTTTCCCAGACTTTAATTACTTGGAAGCGCCGAACAACTCAGACTGAACGGCTTTGTTCACTTCCGCCGTTGCTATTGCCATTATTCATAACTCCACTTTCTGTTAGCTGATTGGTCCGGGTTGGAATTCATGCAAAGAAATTGGGAGAAGGAAAGGGAGAAATCCCACATGGAGCACTGAAGGGAGAGGAGACTCAAACAAAACTTCGTAGAAAGGGGTTGGGCAGGCCAAGTTCAAGAGAACAAAGTTCTTACGGTGTTAACTTATTTTATAAAAGAATCCTTCTTGAAGAGAGATTTCCACAACCGCAATTCCCAAACTTGGATGTGACAAAGAGCTCTTCGGGTGGAAGAGTAGAAGAGGTGGATTTTGATACGAAAGATGTTTCGTATCTAAACAAATATGTTTAGCAAAATTATTACAATTTTAATTTTAAGTATGGAAATTTTATGTTGTCACCACAAACCTGAAATATGAGGACTACTGGCGCTTCACATATATTAGGAGACATTAATCAAACATTCTCCAAAATCCAAACACTAATAAACATGTTAAGATGTTTGATGTGATTTATTTCTGGATGATAAACAACTCTAACCACTGTTAGTGGAGTTTGTGGTCAGAGCCTCTGTGACAAACGCTGAGCAGAAATAACATCTGGATTTCATAGGAGCTAGAAAAACAAATAAAAGCAGAACGCAGGCGATTTCTCAATGCTGTTCTGATCTTGCTAATGACCTGTCATGCTGATGTGCAAATCTTACCACATGCCTTGTGCAACAGCTTGCTTCCTGCCAACCAGAATTAAACACCTGAGGCTAAACAATAGCTGTTGATATGTCATGGTGGCAGGGAGGGGCTGCATCATAATGCAATCACCATACCCTGTTTACACAAGTACGCTCAGAGTGACACCGCCGCTGCCGCCGAACACTTTTGAGTCTCCCTCCTACCGCCCCATCGCAACTCCCGCTACCAAAGTAAATGCGGTGTGGAGAGAATAGGAAGGAGCGCTGACAAAAACCCCCACACAAAATAAAAACCTAACACAACAAGCAAATCTCTGCTTGAAAGAGTGATTGTATTTCAGAAAAAAAAAAAGCGGCTGAGGACGATGGAGTTTGCACACACTGCCCCTTTTGTAGGCGCGTCCTGCTGTTTCTGTCCAATCAATGGGAATATAAAAAAGCTTTGCTGAATTCCAGAGGTAAGCTATCACCAAGAGAGGGACCGGCCCAAACAGGCAGAGCAGGGCTGGGCTTTTCAGCCAGAGGCTTTGCTAGTTTCCCCCTGTATTTATGCAGCAGAGCTGGGGTTAGGACTTTCACTGCACCTCACCTGGATACAGTCACCGAAATCAGAAAAAAAGGCAGGTTTCAGAGACCACCTCAATAACACCCAATGGAAGAAGAAAAAAAGGGGCCAAGAGGTCAAACTGGAGGAAATCTCCCACCGTTGACCTCTCCTATAAAGTTAATTTTAACACTTTTTTAAAGCAAAGTAAACATTGAATTGTAATTCTATGTCCAAGAGAAGAAAAGTTGCTTCCTGGTCTTTCAGGCGTTTAAGTCAACATAAAAGATAAATATCAAGCAAGTTCCAGTTGTCATGGCAAGTGTCCCGAGTTGTTTCAAAGCGCACAAACAAATCTGATCCGATTGCTCAACAGCACCTGCAGGTTTGTCAGCCATCCACTCACCAAGATGTGAAAGGCTGAAAAGAATGAGAAGAAAGGTGGGACCTGGAAAACAAAAGGAAAGGGTAAGGCCTATTTACATTATTCATTACATATCTTCTTGTGCATCCTACGAAGACATGTGACCATGCTACTGTGACAAAAAAAAGAAACTGTAATGCTATAGCTGCAGGGCTGTTGGCAAATATTCCCATCGATGAAAAAGCAGAGTCCACAAGCTCTGAAGTTTCAGCAGCAAGCCTCATGAGGACAGTGATGTGTGTTATGAGAGCAGCGTGTATGAAGATTTTATGCATCTTCTGCACCTTTTAGATCATGCAAAGGTTTTCTTTGGGTCTGTGCATGTTTTCATAATTGGATTTCCTCCTTAAAAACATGTAAGGCAAGACAAAAACATGTTTATGAACTTTATTAAAAGAAAAAACATAATAGAAATTGAAATAGTGTCGGGGTTTAAATTTGATGATGTTGGGCTGGTGACCTGACCAGAGAGTATCCTGACTCCCGTCCAGTGACCGCTGGGTAAAGACGCTAGGCTAAAGCAATAGAAGCTTGAATGGATGGACGGGAAATTAGAATGATAAGATAAAGTCACAGTTTTCTGACTGCAAAGTATCGGCAAATCTCAATTCTAAGGGACTCTGTACTGAGAAAAAACAAATTCTGACGGGGCCGTCTCAGTTTTTTCTTCATTTCTCAGAAGCTAGGCTTGCTCTGTATGGCACTTTAATGTTGGGCAATAAACATTACAAATATCTACTACATTTTTGTTCTGTTATACAGTAAACTGTTAAGAGATGCTTTAGACTAGTTTGTTTATGCAATAGAAAAGTTGTTCCCCTTCATATTATGTTGCTTTATCAGCTCCAACATTCCTTCCCATGGAAATTCCCTGCTGCCCTGAATATCTCCACAACAATCCACCATTTCTCAGTTTTACGTTCTTCTTTGTCCTCACCAATGTCTCTGTTTGCAAACAGACTGATTTTAACACCTCCATATCTTGATCAGCATTGGTCATCAGCTTCCCATCTTAGCAGATGGGACACGAGCCAAATGTAAAGACAGAAGTAGTCAATCAAAATAGAGATCTGGGTTTATCTTGCAGGTCTTGTGATATGAAAACAACAGGGTGGAGGTTAGCCGGGGCTGTTGGAAGGGTTTCAGATTTTTCGGAAAACATTAATTTGTCAGCACCACCTCCAGAGTAACTTTAAATGTACGTCTCCTCTTGAGGTTGATTTTTATCGGTAACCCAATCCAATGAAAAGATGAGATCATCAAGATGAACACAAACATCTTTTGGTTTCATTGTGAAAGAAAAAAAAAAAAAAAAAACTCTGGATAGTGGACCCAGCCCCCAGTAGGGCGTCATGATACCATCTCTAAACTGCAGTGGTCTGGAAGTTGCTCTTATAAGCCTGTAAACCCATATGTACATCAGCTCATGACTTCCCCTGGTATCTACACGAGAAGAAGTGGGCATCCACTTTCTGCATTATTTAGCCCAGTCAAATGAAACCTTGGAAAAATTCAAGCTTGATTTGACATTAATAGGAGACGAAGACGAAAGAGTTAAACACAGCAGAAACTTCAGGAAGCCTACAGCGATGGGTCGGTTTCCCAATTAAGTTCATCTTCTTTCATAGGCTCTATTTGCACTGTGTAGGTGGACCACATCTGATAACAGGACCAGTTAAAGCAACTTTGTTTGTGAGTCTTCTAGTTTTGTAGACTTGGAGCCTCTTTTTGTGCCCGTGTTGGTTTCGACAGACTGATCTGGTTGTTTGCGACTGGTAACTTTCGGGACTTTATTGCTCTCTGCAGACTCTTTCATAACCATCATCATCATCTGAGGTCTCCCAAATCAAAATACTTCCTTACTCGTGAGACCTATCATTATACCTTTTTTTTTCAAGGCTGCTGCATTTATTCTTGTGCCAATTTAAGTTTTGGAACTTCTGCCTATAATCTGCAGCGTGTATTAGAGGTTTGTCCATGTTTCTCAGGCCTGGAGAAAAAACATGCATCATTTTTGAACGCAATCAGATTTGGCGTCATATTGAAATCAGGAAGCATCATCACAATATATGAAATCAATCAATAAATAAAAAGCTGTTTTGATTTTACTGAACAACCTGCTTGTCATTGTGGGCAAATAGTTTGATATATGTTTGGTCTGACTGGGAGTGGGAGATATGGAAATAAAGTTTTATCATAAGTTATCACTTTCACCCTGGTGAACATTGAATCCATCCATCCATTTTCTAACACCCTTGTCGCTTGTGGGGTTGGAAGGGTTGCTGGTGCCAATCTCCGTGCAGAAAAAGCCCAGGGCGGGAATCAAACCCAGGATCTTCTTGCTGCAAGGCAACAGTGCTACCAACTATGATTTTCAAATTTATTGATACTTTCATTGACTAGTGAAAAACCTCTTTAGCTGGAATTTGTTGTGACAATTAATCAAAATTGGCTCCAGAGGACTTTAAATGGGCAGAATGATGTGTATTTCAGGCATACAGTCTTATTTTATAGCACAATCAAAGAAATAAAGTTACATTCAGTTGTTACAAAAAAAAAGAAAACGAAGGCGGAGCTGCTCCTGGAAGGCGGAGCTACGTCCACCCAGCTGTTTTGCACAACTGAATGGTTGCTATGGGAGACGAAAGCATTTCTGAAACATGCATGGAAGAATCAAAGCAAAACTCCAGGTATGATGAGGAATTATCAGAAGACAAAATCAGGCTTAAAAATTTTAATTTTACATAAAACTTCCGCTTTAAGTTGTATGAAGCTTTTCGATGTCCACCGAGTTCTTCGAACTTTCCCACTGTGCAAAATAATTTTCCTGCTAGCTAGGAAAAACTACCAGCTATAATCAAACACAAACAGGAGATGAACAAACCTTTGCCTCATCCTTAAATAACATTCAGCAGGGCGTACTGAATGGTTTCAGTGTCTTTAAGCCGTTTATATAATTATGATCTGAACTGGAGAAAATTCAACCTTCTCCGAGCAAAATGTAGGTGAATATATGAATTTCATCAACACCGGTGGATGAGCGCATTCTCAAGGCTTTGCAACGATTTTCTTCTCTCTGCAAGTTTCTTGTGCAACACCAGACGCCAAAAACACTAAATCTCAAAGTATTTTTGTCTAGTTTCTAGTGCAAATAAAACTTACAAAACTAAATAAATAAAGTTTTGGAAATAAATAAATAAAACTAACTTGCAAGGACCTTTCCAGCAAGATACAGGAGCTTGTTTTAAGTCGATAATTCTTGAATACTACTAATAAAAAGCGCAAGTTCCACGGACAGATTATTTAACTTATATTGTGGGAAAATATGTCTTGTTATAAGTGAAAGAATCTACGAATTTTGATTGCTTATCAACATTAAACAATTATTGACTTAAAACAAGCTCATATCTCTTGGTGTAAAGGCTCTTGTAAGTTAGTTTTGTCTTATTTCAAGTGTATCAAGATATTTGCACTATCAAATATAGTGCAAATATTTAGACTCTTGGTAAAAGTCTAAATACTCTTGTATTTAGACACCAAGTATTTCAACAAAAATACTTGGTAAGATTTTGTGTTTTTGCAGTGCGTGGTCAGTAATGTTCAAGGTAACTTAATAAAAGACTTATTTCCTGTTTGTGTGGCTGAAGGACATACCTGTTAGAAAGCTTGTCTTCTGCATCATGACAAAATGTAATAGCAAATTGAAAAAATAGCATTGCAAACAGCTGGGTCTTTCCCAAACTTCTTTGCATGTCGTTATCATAAAGTGTGCACCGACTCACTGCCCTCTGCTGTTTAAATAAATAAGCTGCAGCGGCGTGAAAAGGTGTGGTCAAAGGGAGAGTTCAGCTACAGAAAACGGCACATTCTACCCTTTTCTTACGGCTTCTGCTGTAGCAATCGGTGCTCCACACCCAGCTGTTTGAGACAGAAATACAAATGAAGAAAAAAACAAAACAGAAGCAGATGATTCTACATAATTAGTTTGTCTAGACGGTTTAGAAAGATGCCTCTCAAACCATCTCTAAAGAGATCCTGAATTCTGGGTCCTTTTTGTTAATTTGTGCACTTGGAGAATATGTAGCAAAAAAAAAAAATGTCTGAAGGGTGGAATCCGGAGATAATGGAGGTCAGTCGTTTTGGAAACTATGAAGTGCTTCCGTTAAACAAAAAATACTCCAGAAACTATAGGCAGATATTTAGAAACAAATAAGGGTTGTGATTTCTTTTTCAAGAATTGAGCTTTAACCTTCAAAAAAAACAAAAAAAAACAAACAACAACAACAAAATCAAAGGGAGAAATCACAGAACAATGAACAGAGGTAACTGTTTTCACCAAAACGTGATTGGAGAACAATTCGACCAGATCTGTGAGCATCGGTATCGCAGCACTCTGCAGCAGCAACAGTTGCAGGATGGGATTAGATCAGGGCAGCAAGCAGCTGTGGGGATGTGATGAAGCCATGTGGCGCTGCTGCATTAACCCGCTCTACCGAGGGTGCACACTGACATCATGTGGTCAGACGACAGCCATCAGCAGCACGCCTCGACGATGATGACACGAGTGCGGCTACAAAAACCACCCTGGCGTTTGGCGTCGCGTTGCCCTGAGTGAGCGATGTGTGTGAATGGATAACCTGAAGGAGCTCGATGATACCTCTGGGCTCTCGTTTATAAAAGTCTAATATGCAAATGATGTGGGAGTGAATCATGAGACGAGCGAAACTAATTTACAGCATCAGGCTGGTAAAAGGTATGAAACCGTCTCGAAGCAGTTTAGATGCCATCTATCAGCACTCATAAAAGATCGCCTGCAGGGCCGAGCAAAAATATTCAGAACTTCTTGTTTTTATTATATTTTGCCACGTCACAGCACAAACCTGTGCGTTTCTCACAGATTTGATGCGATAGACAGACACAATGTAGCACATGATTATGACGCGCAGGGAAAAATACTTTACAAATAGAAATCTGAAGTGTGCTTTTTATTTATATTGGATTATATTTGAGCAGATCTGGATTATAGAACAAGTTCCCAGGCCGAAACAGTATGAATATTTATGCCTTCTGCTGGATGATAAATTGTCATGGGAGTTATTGCGATACATTATGTTGCTTTGTAACCATTTTCCAGTAAGATAATGGTAATGGCATAATCATGAAAGTTCACCGTCTAAATAATGAAAGACTTTTTCAAAATAAATGAACAAAACAACAAATAACTGATCAAATTAATTAAGTCACAAAATTGTACACAGTTTGGTTGAGACCAAGGAACCAGAATGAAGAGTTTTTTCGCCCAATTTTTGATAGAAAAAGAGAGAAAATTTACAAATGATCCAAATGAAAATTATTGAGTTCATTTTGATTAATAAACAATTAACTGGTTTATTGCTTATCATCTGTGAATGGTTAAAAGAGCTTTTTGACTCAAACTTCTACACGCAATAAATCTTTCTCACCTGCATGACTTCCAATGTTACCATCTAAACGACTGGTTTTAAAGAGACAATTAAAAATCTTTTTTCCCAATACCCACAAAAATTCAAACATTCATATAAAATGAAATTTATTGTAAAATTCCTAACATATTTTCATTAATTTGTTAATGAAAATTAACAGATTAATATAAACTTTTTTTCACATCCCAAGATTAAAATGCTATCAAAAAAAAAGTGGAGCATAATTTCTACAAAGTAACTGAATACTGATTTGAAAAATGCATTTAAAAAAAAAAGATACAAAATTTATGAGAAAATTTCCAAAATCTTCTCAGATCACTGTGGACATCTAGATTATCATTTCTCAACAGGGGCGGTATCGCCCCTCCATGGGCCATTCAGAGGACAGCAGAGGTGGAATATTTCACAAAACTTTACACCTTATATTACCATTTTCTGCCAGTGTTGTTTCCATGAAAGCATCAAAAAATATCAATATATTTTAAAATGTGATGAAACGCAGCTGCAATACAAAGTAAGTGGTAAAAAAATTATTCATTTCTCTTTGAATTTCATCAACATCTCTATTATGACTGAAACTATTTCGGAGCGGTCAAGTCGGAGTTCTGACTTGATGTAGTGAAAAGTAAACATCGGTGCAGGAAGTGAGGGATTAGGGAGATGGAGGCGTTCCAACCCTTCCAACCCTTGAAAGACTTGGAGCTCCTCACCAAAGAAAAATCATGTATTGAAATATGTAAATAGCTCCTTAGCGATCATTAGAAAAGTGCAATTCTTTGTCAAATATGGCTGTCTTTTTTCTTATAAAATCAACATGATCAGCATTAAAAACAAATCATTCAAAACCTAAATATTTGGAGTATTGTGAACAATTTTGGCCTCAGTTGTATGCACTACTTTTGATGGTTTATCACATTAAATCCCAATAAAAGGTTAAAAGGTTAATGAATAGGTTTACATGAAGATTGTGCTTGCCACGATGTGGGGGAGTTCAAGGTGTGTGAATGCATGCCACATTTGCTTGCTGATACTGCCTACTGATAGCAGCTCCACAAAACCCCTAAAAGCCTGAGCGTATCAAAATGAACAGAGGAACAGTGTGACAGGAGCTGGGTAGTTTCCTTCACTATCAAAAGCTCTATTCAGGAATAACTATGAAGGCACCTGCATGACCCAGATGCTTTCAGCAGATCATTATTTACAACATATCTCTACCAAAGACTCACGTTACTCTATCAGAACCAAATAAAACATTTGTTTTAAAAAGTTACATTTTATTCCTACTCCACTTATTGCAGTGCTAAAGGGAACATATTTTGTGTATTTTAAATACAAACACATGCTAAGAGTATTTTCTCCCAGTGCTGCATATTTACCTTTATATTCTTTTTTGGGTTATATTTTTCACTTCCTTCTCTTTTAGGAAGCAAGGGACACAGCAAAGCAGAAAGCTCCATATTGTAGGCATTTGGCGAGGGTGTAAAAACAGAATCAACATCACTGAGGTCAAAGCGTGGTTCTGCAGGTTGGCCATCTTCCTTCTCCTGCCATGGGTCAGACTCTGGCTCCAACATGTGAGGTTGGATGGACAAGTTTTCTGCTGCTGACATCTTTAATAAACTTTGGAAGAAAAAGTTTCTCTGCCGGTAGATATTTGCTTTCAAACTACAAAAATGGTCCAACGGGGTAAACTAGGAGTTTGTAGAGCTACAGTAATGAGAAATTCAGACTTTATATGGACCATAAGTAAATGATTTACATGTGAAAGAGAAGGATTTAAAAGCATGATATATCCATTTTAACATATTATTTCCTGAGCTGACTTTTCATTTCCCCGCCTAACATCTGTTCTCATAAAACAGAAAGTTCTGTGGAAGG
The DNA here is from genome assembly GCF_027474105.1 of Poeciliopsis prolifica. Taxonomy (NCBI): domain Eukaryota; kingdom Metazoa; phylum Chordata; class Actinopteri; order Cyprinodontiformes; family Poeciliidae; genus Poeciliopsis; species Poeciliopsis prolifica. The sequence continues at coordinate 24,128,268 of NW_026562377.1, forward strand.
TTCAAGCAGCAGCAAGACTTTGCTTTTCATATATACATGAACGCGATTGCAGATCCACAACCAAGACAAGAAAGGACACACTTCCTGTGGGACAGAGGGAGAAATCTGAGAAGGAAAAGGAGCTAAAAGAGAAAACAGACAGACAGAGGGAATGTTTGAGGCTCAAGTCTTTGCTATTTGAAAACTGTGTCTTTACAGCCGGACTCCCGGTTGGCTTTCACAGGCGCTTTATGTATAATTCAGCGCAACGTGCCGAGATAAACCCTCCAATAAAAGGCCGCGCTCTCTAAGCTCGTCGCGGCACATTACGTTTTATTCATCAAATTAGTTTTAGTTGGTTCGGTGTCCCCTGGGCCCGTCTTTAAAAGGTTTACATGAAAGAAGGACATTAATTTTGCCACTAATCAGCTAAGTGACAGCTCCGAATGACAGCGATGCGCCTCACCCGAGAAAAAGGCACAATTCGCCCTTTTTTCATCCTCCTGCGAAGCGGGTTTCTGTTCCCTGTTGTCCCCGTGAGCTCCCTGCGCCGTGTTACACTTTTCATTGCATCCTTAGATATTTATTTTAAATGGACTCTGTCTGATACAAGATTAAAGAAATATATTAAAAATTAAAAACTGGAATAAGTAGGTCAAAAAAAAACTGAGCAAGCATGGTTTTGCTGCAAAGAACACCGGTTAATCACGAGGAACAAGGACATTTTCTCACAGGGAATTTTAGCTTTTGTGAAACTAATTAGAGCGCAGAGCTCATATAATTAGGGTTAATATTTGTAATCCTCCTCGCTGAGGGTTTTTAAAGCTTCTAAATTGCCAACCAACTCCCTGAAAAGAGGAAAATTTAAGCAGCAACGTCAACCAGCAACCTGGACTTGACTTCTAACAACAGATCAATATTCCAAGGTTAGATAAAAATTACACAAAAAAGTACATCTGCAGGAGAGCTTAAAGCTGAAAATCACTGCTGACCAAAATTAACAGAGATCCATCTCACATTTTGCCAAAAAAAAAAAAAATAAAAGAAAGAAAGAAAGAAATGTGTTTATTAACCCCAGGTCTTTAGGCACTGACAAGACAAATGTGGGTCCTTCAGAAAGCCACAGCATTTCAGAAAAAGAAGATCCAGCATGGTGGAACATGACGGTCTTCAATAATTTAGTTTTCAGTTCACTTATTTAGCATCAACTCACAATTGTCAATTCACACCTGTTTGATTCTAGTTAATCCCTTAACTAGTGGTATCCCATCCATGAAATCTAGGATGTCTGAATTCTCTGCCTCTTTCTCCTCTTTAATCTCTGCCGGTGTCCATTATGACGCTTTTATAGGGCAGCCTTGTTACTGACACCGCATTCGACCAGTAATGTTATGAAATGGCTTTTCCCGAGCCAATAATATCCAGAGAGCGACTTGAGCTCATTTTTGACATGCCTGTATTCCTTCTGGAATATTTCTGACTGGTCAACTCAGAAACTAAATCTAAAGTCACCTATGTGTAGCCAACATTAGTCCTGTCACAGGGATAGAAGGCATTTTGGGGATTGTTTTGACATAAATCCACCGGCTGCACGCGTAACCGCGAGTAATGTGGGGGTGGGAAGGAGGTCAGACTGTACACTAACCACCTCTCTGTCCATCCCTCCTCTGCCCTAATGGTGTCGGCAACCTGCTAAAAGTTTTCCATATTCTCAAATCCAAAACTTGACAGATATGACAAGTTGCTTTGGATACCTTTTCCCTCAAAAAACGTCATTTGAAAACACTTTTGTCCATTTATTCCAGTTGTCTTTGATACTAAAACTTATAAAGATTTGAAACATGTCAGTGCAACAAAAAAGCCCGGTAGGGGGGGGGGGAATAATTTATGCACTCTATGCATGAATTATGCAGCTTGAGAAGTGGAGGGACTTACTTGAGCAGCGAGCCCTTTGGGAAGCTGAAGGAACCGTGAGCGATGCGGTCTATGTAGTTGAGCTGGATCTTCTGGATCTGCTCGCAGCCGAGCAGGACGAAGTCATACTTGAAGATCAGAAGCGTGTTGTCGGTGATGACAACAAGGCGCTCCTTCTCGTTGTTCCAGTGATCAACCCTGAAGCAGCCACACGGTGAGACATCATCAGTACGAGGGGAAGGGAAAGGCCAAGACGTGTAGGACAAACTTTAGGCTTCCTGAGATGAAGTCGTATCAGCTTGGCAGCTACTGGGGATAAAGCAAGAGCTCATGATATCAATCTGTCACTAAACCAGTCACAATAAGCAATTAATCATTTAGTGACATTATAAAGTAAAAAAAAAAAAAAAATCTCAAAATCTTGTTTTACTTTTGATATTTACAATATTTTCCAGTTGCAGTGTTAAGTTTTCTTTACAAAATTAAATTTCATCAGTCTTTGAAAGGGCAAACTTGCATTATTATTCATTATAAATATAAGTACTTATAAATGGTCTCCAAAGAACAACATTATCGTTTATCGCAATAATTACTGGGACAAACTTTGTTATCGTGACAGAACTACATGTCACAATAGTTCTGAACATTGTAGCTATCATTTGTTGTCTTGTAAGCCTTTTAAATCATTTGTGTTGCAGCATTTTGTTCTTTTGGAGACAAAATAAAAACCAATGCGACCAGCTGATATTTAGCCACTAATGTTGCTAAAAGGAGTCGTCTCCGTCAGAGTCCTGTCTGGACAGAACTAAAGAAACTGTTTGAGTTTGGACAGCATTTTATCAGATTAATCCAACATTAACTGGAAAACCCAACACAGAAAAAAATAAATAAAATAAAATATATATGTATATATAGTCTTTATAACATGTTGATGAAATTTGTTTTAGATCACAGAAGAAAGAAAGGTAGCTCTACAACATTGTGATTGAGAAAAGGATAAGAACATTCAAAGCTGGTTACTAATCGCTTGTCAAAATGCAATTTTATTCTGTCAGTTCAGATGTAAGAGAAAAAAAGAAAAAAAAAATCACCAAGAGGTTATTTTGAGTTCTCAGACACAAAAACATGTTTTGCAAATCTCTTCAATTATGTACTGTAAAACTTTCACAATTTCTAAAAGTGCCCTTGGCAAACATCATACAATATGCATGCTGGCTTTTCAAAATCCCTGAAAATTTTACAAAAAAAAAAAAAAAAAGGTACCGTCAGTTTAGCAGAAGCACATTATCAGTGCCCAGAAAATCTCCTGCCGTAATTAAAATTACTAAAAAGTCTCGTTTCCCCCCACACCCTCATCTTCTTCTCTTAAACACACACACACACACACACACACACACACACACACACACACACACACACACACACACACACACACACACACACACACACACTCTTCCTTAGAGCCGTGCTAATTCGTGGTGGCATGGCTCCTCTCAGAGTGGCTCCCTTTCTTACGGCCCGCTGAGCCGAGTGTGCGTGGCCCTCTCCCAGTGAACCACTCATGATTGTAGCTGGCAGCCAGGAGCCAAAGAAGATAGTTCACTGCACAGCCAAGGCATCATGGGATAGGTGTGGGTGAAGAGGTTTGACTCTAATAATCAAATGACTTAACCTTGACTAGGTGTGCGCATTGTGGATTGTGGTGTTGCAGAAAATCAGGAACGGAGTGTGGGCGGCAGAACGGTACAGCAGCGGTCAACAAGAAGAGATCGGGAGGTGAGAGAAAGACCTTCTACGCAGCAACCTGCAGGCTCTTTGTTTTGTCTTTTCTTCCTTATTAGGAGAAACATCAGGGAAGAGCATTTTCACTCCATGGACAAGACACAAAATTTACAGCATTTCACAAAAGGATTCACACCCCTGGAGCAGTTTTCACTTTTTGTTTTTACTTCACAAAACTGTATTTCAAATCAGATTTCATGAAGAAGGCCACAGAAAGTAGAGCGCAATGGCGAAGTGAAAGAGAAGAGATGTGGTTTCTGTCAGATTTTACAAGAACCAAACAAAAGGGCGGTGTGGATTTTCCTACCATCTTTGCACAAGTCGAAATGAAACTTTTCCCATCATGCTTTGGAAAACATGTCAGAGTATCTGTGATCAGTAATCTTAAGACTTGACACAGATTCTTAATTAGATGCATGTCTGGACTTTGACTGGGCCAGTCTAACAGTCTGCTTCATGTAAACAATTTTATTGTAGCTGTAAATGTTCATTTTTTTACTGCTAAATACACTTAAAATTACATGTTGTGAATTTGCGCTGAACTAAGAGCATTTATCGATGTTAAATGTCTTTTAACGTTACCAGAGATTAAACAGACTCAGGTTGTATCATTGTAATGCAGCATTTCTTTTTCGGATTTTCACCTTTATTGGATCCAAACTTCCAAGTTTCTCTATTTATTTGTATTAATTTTTTTGACATTAACCATGTTCACTATTTTAATTCCTTTTTTTAATTTTCAATATTCCAACATGTTGGAGCTTTCAACCTGAACTTGGACAAATTGTTGTAAACTATGTTTAGAAATATATCTCACACATAATCTCACTGCCAAAACTTAGAGATAGTATAAATTTTATATTGGTAAGAGGCAATGAGCAGTAAATGTAGCACAAATATTTCTTTTAAGAATTTCTCAAATTTTCAGTGTAAGATTTTGCTTGAATTTATTTATTTATTTATTTATTTTTAACACATCAGTACCAGCCAACTACTTATACCATCTGTACCATCTGTGATGTTCCCACCAGGGCTGGGTGATAAAAATCTTGATTTTTTTTCACTCTCCCTTTCTCTTCCTAAAAAGAAATTACAAATGGCACAAAATATTTTTAAAAACTTAGCGTTTATTTCGTTGGTACCTTCTGCCCGTTGACTTGGATCTGAGGTTAAACATCTTGTGTTTAAAATAAGATGGTGTACTAAAAATTACTGTAACCCAAGTAGTGCATACTTGTGGGGGGAAAAAAAAAAAATAATATAATATATATATATATGTGTGTGTGTGTGTGTGTGTGTTTAAAAAAAAAACGTGATTAATTGATCAGATCAATTCATCTCCCAGGCCTAGTTCACAATTTTCTTGATGACAGACATCCTTAGTTATTGATTTGAAAACAAAAGTAGAACCAAAACAGCTAAATATTCACTCCTGATCCAGACATACACCATGTTGAATTATTCACAGCATCACATTATAATTGCAATCATTTAAATACAGTAAAAGGTCAGACGAGCATAAAATATACATAATTCCACCCATTCATAAATCAAATCCTTTGAAGGATTGATTGTAGCATTTATTCATGGACACTCTGTGTCACAGTAAAAAGCACATTAAAATAAATGTGTACTTCAATTTTTAGAGACCATCAGCATGATCAGGTCCCTATTCATCTACAATCACATCAGAAGTTACATCACATTCCCCACATGCTGACAGGACGCACACACACATGCACACGCATACACACACACACACACACTCACGCACACACGCGCAGCCTAGTGAACTCACTCTGCCATCAGCCAGGTGCCGTGAATGCTGCCATCTTCCTCCTTGTTCACCAGAGCTTCGATGTCTTTGACGGCCTGATTGAGAGTGCCGGGCTGAGGAGACAAGAAAACAAGCCCGGGTGTCACTTTCTAATGTTCCGCTGTGGCAAAGTGAGGCTTTAAGGGTTATCTTTGAGGCTGATGTGCGGCGGGGGGACTGAGGGAAATGTCAGCGCGGCTCTGCGTCAAAGACAACAACCAGAACAACAAGGGAGGTGGTGTGTGTGTATGTGGGGGTGGGGGGGTAGTACCACGGTAAACAAAGATGTGAAGTGTAGGTGTTTGAGAATGACTGTAAAAAAAAAACAAAAAGGGGGAAGCTGAACATGACCAAAATCTGAGTAACACAGACATCTGACGACGCTCGGGAAAGCTCCTGTACGCAATTCTGCACTCTACCCTCCAAACTGTCAGACACTGGCTTTTTCTTTTTCTATCCTTTCACTTTGTTTCATTATTTTAACTCCCAGCTGGAGAACTTAAAACGATTAGGAGTTCACACTGAGGACTCCTGACAGTCTTACTGTAATCTTTGGCTGGGGCTGACTGCAGAGTTGGCCTGGCAGCCTGGGATGCTTTCCCAGTGCTAACCCAACACAACAGGCCTGCATCAAACATTTGCTTCTGAGATGCGCTCGCAAAAAAAAAAAAAAGAAAAGAAAAAGAAGAACAGCGTGGATGAAACGGACTCAGAAGAGCGTGTGTGCATTAGAGACGGAATAGTTTAATGACAAGGACAGATCCAGGAGGATTTAGAGCGGCGTATCAATCTCAGTGAAAGAGCATTCCTCAACACAGGGTCATGAATCCGTCTACACAGCCTTGAAGATTACCATTTCTGACGGATGGTCCTTGGCTGTACACTAATCATGAAAATGAGAGGAGAGGGAGGAGGTCATCTGTACTCAACACAGAGCATTAACTCTTCCCAAAGTACTGGGCTTGTTTGATTGATCTGATACTGCAGTTGTTATTCACAGACAATTTGGCGGGGTGCATCATAAGCCTGGCGGGCCACCAGGCTTTACTCGCAACTCCACCAGGCTGAGGTTTGTTCATCTATTACACGTGTTTTATCCAGCAGCTGCATTTTTGCTAAAAATGTGCGCAAATCTTTGTCAATATTCTGCTGATGTTGAGGAAACACTATTTTGCAATTTCAGTCTTTCTATGGAATAAGAAATAAAATTAAAATCAAACATGACTAAGATGAATCATTCAAAATCATGGCGGCGATGGATGTAAACGGTTACATGAGATATATTTACAATATAGCCAATCAGAGGAGATGCTGGCGTTTTATCCAGACGTTGGCGCAACATGCCTCTTATGCTTGTGAGCTGCTAAGTATGCGACATTTTTGGGAAACTGTAATTGCCGATTTCACACAACTTTTTATGCAATGTGATGGAGCCAGATGCATACTGGCTGAAATTTTTTTTAATAAAAACTAAAAAACTATTGTCTTGCCACTTCCTGTTGTCTCCTTCATGGTCTGCGCTAATGGTACCACCCAGCTATTTATCACATATAATATAAAAAAATGTGTTTTCACTGCACTTTAGCGAAATACATCTATCTCGATACGCCAGAAAATAAATTAAAAAATATATTTTTAAAAAGCCCTCATCCCAAACTGGTATCCCACAGGGATGTGTGTTCAGTGCCCTGCTGGATACTCTGACTAAGCATGGCTGCAGAATATACTTTAAATAAAACTACATCACTCGATTCGCAGGCCATCATTATCGTCCTCCATACTGCCATCAAATAATTTGCTGCAGTCAAGCAGTCTTCCTCCAGAAAGGAGGATGACCAGAACCTGGGCATCTTTACATCAAATCTGACCAGGTTCTGTGTTGGTCCATCAAATAAAATCCCAACAAAACACGCTCCAGCCTGGCTCAAAGACAGTACATTCATCCATACAGTATAGGCCTTTAAGCTAAGGATTTGCACTGAGGAACACTCAAGCAGATTTAACATATTATTTAAAGAAACATTTAGATTATTTTGGATAATGAACTCAGAATTATATTTGAAAAATATTCCACCTATTACATTTTAATAAGTTAAAAGACTTTTTTGTGTCATTGTTCTTTTTATATTTATCAATGTTCCATTGTTGCTGACATTAAACTTATTTTAGATGTAATAATATTTCAAAAATGTATTTTCCTAGAAGAGAGGAGAGAGTAGTTCAGAACCTCATGGAAGCTGAATTCGGGCCCCTTTTTCTGATTGACTGACTCATGTTGTACATTTACTTTAGTTCAACAGGCTGATCAGCTCAATCTTATTCTGCATTTCCGGTATTTTGGTCATTGATGAACTTGCATGAGACAACGAGAGGCGGTTTCAAACCATTTACACCCACCGATACGTCCAAGAAGCAAAACAAAGAAGAAGAGTAAAGCATTGCGAGGTGGAAATGGAGCCAATTACCCTCAACACAAAGAACTTCCTCGTCTTGAAGTGCTGCAGGAAGGAATCCGCGGGGAGGTCAGCGAGCTGGGGGCGAGCCGCACCGAGATCCGTCTTCTGCTCCCCGGCGACCTCAGCCTGATAGGCGGCCTCCTGGGAGTCCGCCGGTCCGCTGGAGCAGGAGGAGCTGAGCGGGCTCTGCTGCTTCTCTGTGGGAACTCCTTTCTCTTCGTTTGCCATTATGAACCTCGAAAACGAACTCTTAGAGAAGATTAAGAGGAGAAACGTAACCAGAGAGAGCAACTAGTTATTTAGTTAGTTCGTTAGTTAGTTAGTGATTGAAGGGACGTGTGCGTCGGTTGCTCCCCTGTCAAACAAACTTGGGTATTTATTAGAAAGCGATAAGCTCTTACTCACCTCGCCTGTCCTCTCGGAGGAAATGTGCTCAACTTTGGGAGCTGAATGAACAGGCGGAAGCAGCAGGACTAGAACGCTCTCCAAAATCGAAAATGAAAGTAAAAAAAAAACAGAAAAGAAAAGAAAGTCTAAGATTTGATTTTATCAGTGTGTGTGTGTGTTTTTGTTTTTTTTAAAATGAGCTTAAATCATTAAATCAGTTTTGTTCACACTTTTCCCAACGAGGACCAAAGCCGGCAAGCGTTTGGCAGCCACAAAAGATGCCTTTTTAAAAATAAAATAAATATATAAATCAAATACACTCTCTGTGCATTTTGATTGTCTATTCTCAATAATGAACTAGAGATATAAGAATTTACTGACACGCACAAATTGTTTTTTCTTCCTGTAAAAAAACACACAAAAAGGTCTTTTGCAAATAAAAGACAAGAGATAATGAAGTGTTTTAGCTCCGTAACTATTAACAACCAATGTTAAACTTACCCAAGATGGTCTAAAGAATAACCTGCTGCTGGTAGTATTACATGTGACATGTTTGAGTTCAAATGAAAACTTTTCTGGTTTTTTTTTCTTCCTGTAATTATGCAAATAAATGTATCAGGTAAAACAAAAGTTAGTAACCACATCATGTCTCATAGGACTTTTGTTGACTTCGAATGTGACACTATTTAATTACACGGTCAAAATTACATTTTCTGATATTTTTCTTTGGTTAAACTTATAAAAAATAAAGAAATTCATAAACTCATATGGTTAGATATATCAAGTACATATAGTCTTCATATTTCTCAAACAGTAAAACCCAAAACTCCGACTTTGGTCAAAAAAGATAAAGTTGAACATCTGCAGCATCTATGAGAAAGATGTTCAAAAACTGTTGGCAACTGAGTCAATATCCAAGCCTCTGTTAACTGCATCAAATGCTAATATAATGTGCATTAATATGTCTTTTATTCAACGCATTTCCATCGAATTAGCACGATGAAAAATAAACTTGAACCCAAGTCGTACAGCAAAAGAACTGGCATATTGTGAGTCCCCCAGGAAAGGAAATGTCTGCCATGCCTACTTTGCATGTCACCATGCAAATTCTGATCCGAATGGGACTCGACTTCATGTTTCAGCACCTGCTACATGATGAGAAGTACATTACTTCATGCATTAAAGCAGGGTCTCCTGAGCTCTTTCCATTGAGGGCCTCTTCCACATCAACTGTTTTACACCTCCCCTCATAACACCCACATCATGCAGTCTCAAACACACCAAAGAAAACTTTGTCAATGAATCCTCCCTTTATCAGTAACATAACACTGTTTTCACCAAAAACTAAGCCACGCCTTATTCTCTAAAATGTGATCTGTGCAGGGATCATATGTCAGGATTTGACAGCTTACAAAATGCTTCCTGTTATTGTGACTGTTGGCGTGTTTGATTCACAATACTATAGATGACAGTGAAGCTGAAGCTGAATTAATTTGTCACAAGAAATTACTCTTTTAATAGAAAAGAAAGAGTCGATACAATTGACAGTGGACTGAATTGAAATGTTTTTCATTGTCCCACACTGAGCAAATTCAGTAGGTTCATATAAAAAACATATAAAAAATATATAAAAAAATAAATATAATTAACAATAATATACCGTACATGATTGTAACAAAAATGATGTTCACCAAGGGATGTGTGAGTAGTAATGTACTTTTTGTATGTACATAACGTGCATTTTGTATTACTGCATATCTATGCAGTGTGTTTTCATTGTAAATATGCCAAACAGATACAGTCTGACATCAACCTCCATCTATTATACTATGAAGCAGTGCAGAAACATAAAAAATATGCATTGCTTAAGCTTTACACGAGTACACTCTACAACTGCTTCTAAACCTAATGGCAGGTTTAGTTTGCTCTGATTTTTCTGGCTCAATTTCCCACTGTTTGCCTAAAACTGCAGCAGTAAAGCTTTGAGGATCGAGCAGGGCAGCGAAACAATCAGGGTGACGCGAACCAGAAGTGAAAGCCAGTGAGAGTTTTCCCTCCCTCAAATCCTTGAACAGCAGCAGTTGGATGTGAGTTTGTGTGCGTTTTTGCTCACGCAGCCACTTGTTTCCAATGACAACTCTATCAGAGTCTTGTTCAGAGTTTGAAGCCATTCCAGTCACATTCTGCTTCTGTCAAAGCAATCTAAGCATTTTTCCTGTTTCTTAAGGCATTCTTCCTTCACGGTTGCTAAGCTACTCCCACGGGCAGCAGCCTCAAATTGTCATTCTCATAAATGCAGTGAATGGCCGTTAGCTTTTATTTCTGATCTTTTTTTTTTTCTAAAGTGATTGATATTTTGATCGACTGTCAAATAGTTATTTCTAGGGATTCGAAAGGTGATTTCCTTCAGCTATGCGTTCCTGATGAAGTTCTCACAAAAAAAAAGTAATCTCTTAATCACCTTTGTTTGTAGTCTCTTGAAAACAATTTAAAGTAAAATAAGACCTTGCAAATTTTGCGTAACAGTGGATGATCCAAGTTAATGTCTATGGTTTGTAACTAAAAACGTAGAAGAATTTCTTGTTGGGACGATGATCTCAATCGTCGACCACAAACACACACGGCTTTGTTATCTGTTCTCCACACTCTCTGTGCGAACTTGTTTTTCAAGAGGCCTGACATTCTGGCGTGACGACAGACAACAGCGTCAGAGTTATGTCACCAGGAGCTGACGGATGGTTCTGCAGTCCGCTGCATCCCTTCACGACATCCCAAACAGAGACAAGCAGTTTGTTCAACCTCTACTCAACGATTTATTTTTACAGTGATTTTTTTAATTTATTCCGCCAGTCCATCACGAAAAACGTCATATTTAAGAAGTTAGCATATGCTTCCCAGTGAGGCTCATTTGTCAGATTAAAAAGTACCTTTTGAAAATTGACAACCTTCAAGCAGGTGTTTTTTTAGACTTATTTTTCACAAAGGCAACAGGTCTGATGTGATGCCTTAAGTTATAATATCATGCTTTTGTTAGCTGTAAGTGGAAAGTTATAGTTAACAGAAATTAGTTGCTTTCAAACATCCATCTCTGTGTAATTAATCTACATAATGTATTTCAGTTTGTGACAAAGTTCCTGAAATAAGTGGACTTCTCAATAATATGTACATAACAAATAATCGGTACTCACCTGAAATATGAGCTCCACGCATATGTCATGATCTCTTGATCAAGATGTCTGATCTCATGATATAACAGCAGGAATTTGTTAAACTACAGCATGATCATAAATAAATGTTGCTTTAATTCTGTAGCAGTATGTGGAAAAAGAGGGGGAAAATAATGAAGGTTAAGAGTGTTTAAATGTATGACGTTACAGACGGAGTTGTAAAGTTCCTATTTCCTGTAAGATCTGCCTTTCATAGTTAAATAAATTACCTCAGTTTGTTTAATAATAAATTAACATTCAACATAGAGCAAAAACCTGGTGATCAAACTGAATATTGCATAGTTTTTATGTATTTGTTCTTAAAAACAGAAAGAGAAAAAACATTGCACACTTTGATAAAATCCGCTATGCTCTAAATGACTAGGAAAAATTTTACTATATTAGAAAAAACAAAACAAAAATGTATCAAAGTAAAACTGAGGCTTGCAGGTGACACTCGAATTGTATCAGTCGCTTTAAATGAATCACTTTGTACTAAACTTCATTGATCCTGTTTTGTCCAAATTAAAGTTTAAGATTGCACACATTGGTCATGACATCATTCATGAGCTGGCATGAAAATAAGCTCCAGTCGGTGAAAGAATGCTTGTCCGGAATCCCAGCCGCCGGGCTGACCTCACTCCAGGCTTAGTCTGGATTGGAAGGGGCGCCTGCGGTTCTTTGCCTCAGGCAGCCCTCTCTATCGTGCGAAAGTCAGTGGTCAGCGCTGCCTGCCCCGTGTTACTCCTGAGGGCCAAGTGTCTTTCCAGTTTTACCCTTCTCATCACCTTAACTGAGATGCACACACACACACACACACACACACACACACACACACACACACACACACACACACACACACACACACACACACACACACACACACACACACACACACACCCCACACACACACACACACACACACACACACACACACACACCAGAGCCATAAAAATATACATTTTTATGATTTTGTTGTCGTCACTGTTGTTGCCCTCCTCACCCCCAAACCTCCAACTTCCCCCGGTTTACTTGGATGCTAGAATTTACGCTGTCTTTGTCATCTCATGAGGTTGAACTTCGGATTCGCCTCTTCAGAGAGCAAAGCTACGTTGACGTAACGACTTCGATATATAATGCTAATATTACTTCAGTGGGACTCAAGGAAAAGTGCATTTGAACAACATTGTCCTCCATGGCATTTTGAACGAGTCCAGACTCTTCAGACAATGTCCAAACAAAGAAAGCTTGAGTTTTATACCCAGTCCTTGGGATTACAAGTAGATTACGATTTTTTTCCACTTTCCCAGTTCAATTCCCAGCTTCAGGTTTCAGGATGCATCGATTTGTTTTATAAAAATTGAATTAAAAAAGATTAATTAAACCAGAGGTATTAATAATTCACTAAAACAGAATGGCACTTTACCATACAGGACCCTGAAAGTTGAAGTCAAGATAAATTTGGGCACCTGAACCGCAGTGAATCATTTCGCTTGATGTAGGAAATGCATTATGGGATGTCTGCCTAAGTACGTTTCTGTAAGCCATTCAACTTACAAAACACTCTGCCCTATGATGCCCTATGATGCATCACATCAGTCAGAGTGAAGATAAGAGAAATCTGCATCCTTGTATCTCGGCCAAGTAATCAGCCCTGCATTTTTTTAAGTGTTCAATGTTGCCAAGCCCTAAGCATTTCAGTTGGCACCACCGCACTAAAACATCTCCTTCGGTTTCTGACTCAACTGGAGCTCCACGCAGCTTTTCAGGGTTCTCCAAAGACGCACGTCGACAACTGACGGTGGATATGAACATGAATTAATCATCGAATCAACAAGACATAGCTTAATTCTGGTGGATGCTGTATGAAACAGAACCGTATGTAGAGCACGATAATCGCAGGGTGAGTCGTGCAGCGCGTGTTTCGCTCAAGAGATAAGTGCAGTTAATGTTCATCTGCAATTTACCATCATGTTGCAACCTCTGAATCCGGGCTCCTATGGTTTCCTGTCTAATTGCTGTCAGATGAGCACGTTGAGAACTAAGACAGCCATTACAAACGTTTGCATGCACAAGCAGGCGGACGCAAAGCAAATCTCCAGAAAGATCTGAGCTAAACATGAGTCTGAATCAGTGGTAACTAATGCTCACTAATTAATTAGCTTATTAAGAGTGACGTTTGGTGTTCCTCTTGGTCCCATAGGACATATATGGACATACATGGACATGTATGCCACGACTGTTTGTGCTTGTAGCAATGGGTCATATCTCCAAACTGTCTGATCTGTCTTGTAAAGAACAGATGGTTGAAGAACAGAAAGAACAGAAAGACAAGAGATGGTTTTAGATCGAAACGCGGGGTTGTGACGTACACCTCAACCAACCAATGGGAAAAAATTTACACACACAGACACACACACACATCCATCCATTTTCTGAGCACCCTTCTCCCTAACTGGGTCGGGAGGTGCTGGTGCCTATCTCCAGCTGCGTTCCGGGCGAGAGGCGGGGTACACCCTGGACAGGTCGCCAGTCTGTCGCACACACACACACACACACACACGCACACACGCACACACACACACACACACACACACACACACACACACACACACACACACACACACACACACACACCTTCTCACCCACTGCGGGTGGTTCTCATCCTCTGAGCTGGGGTCCTCTACCAGAGGCCTGGGAGCTTGAGGTCTGCAGTATCTTGGCTGTGCCAAGGACTGCACATTTCTGGACTGAGATGTCTGATGTTGTTCCTGGGATCTGTTGTAGCCACTGCTCCAGTTTGGGGGTTACTGCCCCGAGGGCCCGATGACCACAGGCACCACTGTGGTCTTCACCTTCCAGGCCCTCTCCAGTTCTTCCCTGAGGCCCTGGTATTTCTCCAGTTTCTCGTGCTCCTTTTTCCTGATGTTGCAATCACTTGGTATTGCTACATCTACCACAACGGCTTTCCTCTGTTGTTTATCCACTACGACAATGTCTGGTTGGTTCGCCATTACCATTTTGTCTGTCTGGATCTGGAAGTCCCACAGGATCTTAGCTCTGGCGTTCTCCACCACTTTTGGGGGTGTTTCCCACTTTGATCTCGGGGTTTCCAGTCCATATTCTGCACAGATGTTTCTGTACACTATACCTGCCACTTGGTTATGTCGTTCCATGTACGCTTTCCCTGCCAGTATCTAGCACCCTGCTGTGATGTGCTGGACTGTCTCAGGGCCTCCTTGCACAACCTACACCTTGGGTCTTGTCTGGTGTGGTAGATCTGGGCCTCTATTGCTCTGGTGTTTAGGGCCTATTCCTGGGCGGCCAGGATGAGGGCCTCTGTGCTGTCCTTGAGTCCAGCTTTTTCCAGCCATTGGTAGGATTTACTGATATCAGCCACTTGGGTTATTTGCTGGTGGTATCCCATGTAGGGGCTTGTCCTCCCATGATGGTATCTCTGGCACCTCAACCTCCGTTCCCTGTTGTCTGAGACATTCACTGAGCACATTGTCTGTGAGGCTTTGTCCCTGATGTATTTATGGATCTTAGTTGTTTCGTCCTGGACAGTGGTTCTCACACTCACTAGTCCTCTGCCTCCTTCCTTGCGGCTCGTGTTCAGTCTCAGGGTTCTGGATTTGGGATGGAACCCTCCATGCATTGTTAGTAGTTTTCTGGTCTTAATATCTTTTATCTCCTCCTTTGGCCAGCTAATTATTCCAGCAGGGTATCTGATTACTGGCAAGGCATAGCTGTGTTTATCGCATGGATTTTGTTCTTGCCATTGAGCTGGCTTCTCAGGACTTGCCTTATTCGTTGGAGGTATTTAGCTGTGGCTCCTTTCCTTGTGACCTCATTGAGGTTGCCATTTGCTTGTGGTATACCTAGGTACTTGTAACTGTCCTCTATGTGGCAGACAAACATGTCTTAAAGGCATCCATTCTTCATTTTCTTGTTGAGCAGAAATTATTTGTTACGTTTTACACGTATCTTATTTCACAAACACATGGAGACGTGTTTGAACTTGCATAAAATCTCACAGAGAATTAGCAGCTGTAGCATAAACCTCCGTGGTCCCTGCCGTGGTCTCTGTATGAGCTGAGGGAGAGCAACAGTGTCAACTTCTTTTTCCCCTCCGAGGAAGGCTGAGACCTCACTGAAGCCGACGGGCCAAGAGGGGTTCATTAACTCAGCAGAAGCTCGACGAGCTGAAAAATGACCAAACCTTCAGTGTTTTTGGTCCAGTAAAAGCTCTGCAGAAAAGTACAGCTTCATCCAGCGACAGACAGATTTTCTTTTAGGGAAAATATTATACACGTTTCTGTTCAGACATAGCTACCCCAAAAAGTCTCCAGCAGAGGTCAGTTCTTTGAATCCTAACCGAACTCCACTCTGAGAGCGAAGTGCCTGGACTGCCGTAGGCCGACCTGAGCCTGCAGCTGTGTGGCGTGGGAGAGCTGCACATGCTGACCCCGAGCTCACCGCTCTGTACATTGCCATGGGGATCCCTTTCCAGCGCATGGAGGAGAAACAGCTTCGATTGAACTTGTTGGGTGAGACCGAGGGCTGACCTGTTGGGAGTCGGTTCATTAGGACGTTTCCAGTCAGCGGCTGAGAGGGTCAGGAGAATCGGTCCAGTTCGGTGCCTGGAAAGCCAGAAATCGGAGCGTTAGCTGGCTGTTAGCTTTTGCAGAGATGAAAGGTTAAAACTCCTGACCTCCTCTGTCAGGAACAAAGGGAAAGCGGCTTGTATTTTGAGTTATGAGGTGAAATGTAAAACTACAGAGTTAGCAGTTGGAAATGCAAGAAAGACATTTTGTCTTGAAAACAGGATTTTGAAAAGTTGGTGGAAGGATAAGGCAAATGTGTTTTGCTATAGTTCAAGACAAGGCCTAATATTTGTCTGTGCTGATCTACTGCATTACTTTTAGCTGATCTAGACGGGTAAAGTGCAAAAAGATAGTGATACGTGTCTGGCTCCAGCCGACTGCCATTCATAAATCCTGGATTTGGAAGACAATCAATTTTTTGTTTTCTCTTTGATTTACTAACTCTGGTAATGAAAATGATTTCCTAATTCAACAGAGACTGTTAACATCAATCATAAGTGGGATTGGAGTAAAAATGGCACCGTATCACAGTATTTAAACAAAGATTATTTGCAATTTGAACTGACTGTTTAAAAGCAGGAAAGCAACAATCATTCCTGCTTCTGCTAAACACACACATACAAAAATGACAGACGTGGACAAAAACACAGAATATTCATTAGATAAAATGTTGCAGTTTTCTAGTTCTTGTTTTTCAAAATATAAAATATGAACTTTAACAAACTAAAAGCTGCAAAATGTAACTTTTACAAAAATATGATTTTTTTTTTTACATATTTGTTACAACTATCACCATGTTGTGACAGTGCAATATAAAACAGATCAAGCTCCTCCACCTCAACCCTGAACTACTATGGTCTTCCAAAAAAAAGCACCGTTCCAGGTCAAGACACCCAATCAAGTCCAGGAGGAGGGTCTTAGTGCTGTCAATCAACTTCATGTTCTTACCGCTAAATGTGCTAATGGAGGAGAAACAACTTACCGTTCTCAGGAAACTGTTCATCCACTGTCATAAGTGGCCATGCTAACCAGCTTTAGCATTCAGGATAGGTTTTGCTGATGGGAAGAAGCTGTGGTGTAGAAGAGAGCAAGGGGAGGATGTGAGTCTACGTGAGAGTGATTGGCAGCAGTAAGACCCTCCTTTTGGCCCCTATTGGTTGTTTCTGATGAAGTGATGTAAAGGAGCTTGATTTTTTCCCCCACAGATTATACTGTCACAACATAATAATAATTTTGACAATAAATAAATAAATATTGTTTTTATAAGTGGCATATTTTTATTTTTAAAAAGTATGTAACTGTAGCTTCAAGAAGCAGGTCAATATGCTCAGGAAGCCAGCATGCAGTTGATGCCACTCAGCTTTCCTTGTCTTTGCTTTTCATCAGTGGCAGCATTTCCAGACAACTGATTTTTCTTTCTGCCAATCAAGGTGAAAGTGGCAATACCTGGGACAGAAACTGCACTTCATCACAGATGGGGTGGATTATTTGATCAGCTTCCAAACTGTAACCTCCTGTTAACATTAACAACTGATCCGTGGACGGCCTCTAGATGTCCAGATTTAATCAATAATCCTGCAGCACAGGAACAGAAAAGGTCCAAAATTACAGGGTCAGGTTGGTTCACTCTATCAATTAGCAGTGACAGCTAATTGACAGCTAAATGACGTCAGATTTCAGACGTTTCACACCGGTCCTTGTTAGTGAGACGGATCACCTCACTATGTTGACTTGACATGCAGTAAAATAAAGCCACACTTGCTGCTAAAACTGCTCAAAATCGTCACAGCGGAGAACCGAGGAGGGACAATAAATGTCTTCAGACGGTCCAAATGCAGGGAAATATTTACGATTGATTAAAAATGTGTGAATCGGTTCTGATGCCGATCCCCAGATAAACTGGGAGGCAACAAGGAGCGGGGGTATTTGTCCCTGCCAGAGGGGGAGACAATCCGGCCACTAGGTGGCGGTGTTGGTCCAGAGATGATCAGGCTGCAGCAGAACAAGCGGAGCAGCGCCGCGGGGAGCAGACTCATGTCCTACATGAGCGATTACAACATGTTTGACATGCAGTAACACAGTCCGGAGGTGGATGCGCAACCCCTGATGAAAGAATCGTCAGAATTGTAGTCCACCTGTGTTTATTTGTTGCTTTGTTCGGCCGGCCTGATTCTGTCTCATCTCCTCTCGCGCCACCTCTTGACTGTGACTCGGACGAGGCCTTCCGGCCGGCGCGTGTCGCTACCGACCCAAACGGCTCCTCCATTGGACGTCACGCGGCGTCACCCTGGACTGGCCCCGGAGAGCCGCGGCGCCCGGTTCCTCTGAAATGTTTCCCGACCCCGTCTGAGGAGGAGCGTCCGCCTCGAGCGCCCCCACCAGTCTGACTTGTGTTGAATAGCAGGCAGAAAAATGATTGCCTCGATATGCGAGACCAATGTCAGGAGGATGAAAGCTCGACTGGAGTTGACGAATCAACAGTGGCAAGTAACACATTTACTCTTAACCACTGCCTTTGAGCAAGGTAGGATATTTTCAGCTATCTTTTACATAACCTTAGACTTTTTTTTCCCTTTGGAGAAACTTTCTCCTTACTTTACCTATTAAAAAAAAGAAGGAAAATGGGCACAACAGAAGTGAGAAGCTCATACTTTACCAAATATTGCATCATGGGAGTTTGATTTTGCTTGAGAAAGTAGAAATGGGGTCTTCCTGGATAAGTGACCTCTGTCATGGTGTCTGGAAGGATGAAAGTTGTGGCCCAGCAGAGATTTTCCCTGTGGTGACGAAAAGCTTCACATGGCTTCGCCTTGGTGCTTCGGGCGTCGCCGGCGCGAACTCCCACGTGAGAAACCTACCTGGAGGAACCTGGACTAAGGTTTGTCTTCCAGCATGACCCAGTCCTGCCACAATTAACACAGCTTTCCTTCTCCAAGGTTAGCGCGGGGTGAAAACAGCCATTCATGAATTCTTGCAAACAATGCTCCACCTCTCTTTAGTAAGAGTTCACAGATTTGTCATGCAATGCCCCCAGGAATACAGTGCATTTTCTGCTCAGTCGCAAAATCACTTTCTGCTCCACTGCCGTCCTCTCGCCCGTTTGTTGGGGCCATTCCCCCACTCTCATGTGATTTATTGAGTCTGATTTCAAGGCACGCAGTAATTCACTGCTTCCCTGCCTTCATTAACGGCATATGATCTCGGCAGAGGCCTGTCTAATACTTGCTCACTTCCTTGGTTACTTCTTTTCAAATTATCCGGGGCTCATGTTTTTCCAAATCCGGGTTTAGAGCATACGCTGCTTCACGCTCTGTTAGTTGACAAACTTTTTCTTGTGCGCAATTGCAGAACATTAAACCAGCGCCGGCGCATGTGAGGACGCCGTCTCCGGTACGCTTCCGTCACATCATCGCCCACTGTGTCACTTCTAACGGAGAGGGAAGGCAGAAAACACTTCCTTTTCAAATGATGTGTTTGGGAATAAGAAAAAAAAAAAAAAAAGGCGATATGAGAGAGAAACCCGAGAAAACGAGGAGGAATTACAACAAGGTAGCCACGCAAGGCTCCGGGACCGGGGAGATGATGAAACAGAAGCCCACTTTAGAACAGAGAGACCCAAAAGTCTCACAAGCACCCCCCACCCCACTCCATCCCACCACCAGGTTTTTTTCAAAGGCAATTCAGGGAGGCAAAGCCGCCTCCTTCCCAGTCATTTCATGCCCTCACACAACTTCTCATCTCAGCAGGGAGGTGAAGTTTGAAACCAGATAAATAGCTCACCCCATTTACCGGCAAGTTGAACACCTTGATTTCACTTGGAATATTTGTTCGGTGTGGCTGGGTGCCGTTTCATCTGGAATTTTTGCATGCGCTTGTTTGCAAAAATGGGGGTGTGCGATGGCTACTAAAAATAGCTCCATTGACCCACTTTTTCAACAGGGACTCTCTGGCATTGTTGAAAAGGATACATCGCATCCCGGAAACAATATGACAAACTTTGAAAGGAATCATCTTTTCTTATAATCTGTAGCTGGTGAAGACATCATCTGCAACAGTTTCTGTTTGTCAGTTTCTGTTCTCTCTGCTGTTTCATTGATGGCTGTGAATCGCTAGCGTTTCTCTACCATGTCAAAGGTAATTTTAAACTTTAGAGGAAACTTCTGAGGACTAAAAGAAACTTCAAATAGTAGAAGCAAGCCTGTAGTCATTAGAGGTTAATATCTTTAAGATTTTCCCCAAAGACAGTAGCAGCTCTTGTTAGCAGTCCCTCCTCTTTTCTCCTCTTCCAGTCAATTAAAAAGCAGGAAATGATCTGAGATTCTTGCTGGAATAAATAGCACATAAGCTGGTTTCCCTACTCAGCAGCAAGCAGGTGCGCCAACTCCACGCATGGGTCCTGCGCAGATATAAGTGCAAGGACCCATGTGTGATTGTGCAAGCAAGAACAATGAAAACAATTTTTTGGGGTGCAACAAAGACCTTTTTACTTTTGTGCTCCCCTTTCTCATGCTACCCTGAGCAACTGCCTATGTAGCTCATAAAAACAGCCCCGGGATCACTGGTCGCAAAAATTGTTGAAAAATATTTTTGATGTGCATATTTCTGTCCATTAAAGTGAATTTTTCAACCTAATTAAGATGGTGTCTGATATGTATTTAATTTACTGTCATTGTATTGTTTTCAGCTACTGTCAAAGTAGCTGAAAACAAGACAATGGCTTGCCAAAAGTTTTGTATTAACCCAGGAACATTTTTACATTGTCAACTAAAAGCAATTCGATTGAAAGCTGTACAGGACTTTGCACCAATCAGATGGTTGAGTAACGCAAAAACATTAACTGTCACAACCAAACAATGTATTTGCAAGTCAGTATGAGGACACTGATGTCCTCATGACAGCTAAGGGTTTAAAACAAATATCTTTGTTGTTGAGCTCCTACGTGTAATTACTCTTTAGATTTGTAGCAAAAAGGTTCGTTGATTTTAAAATATTGCTTATTTTGTCGATATTTACAATTACAGACATAAAATTAAACATTTTAATAGAGTCCCACCACTAATTATTTCCCTTCTTGTTTTTCTACCTAGTACCGATAAACAATCAACACCATCGTTACGTACAAACCAGTTTTGTCCAGATTAATTTGATTCAGTGATTCAATCCAGTCCAATTCTGTTTATCATACAGTGCAGATTAGGAAAAAGTTTTCTTTCAAGGAAAATCATCAGACCCAATCGAGCAATTGGCAAATTAACTCAATTATTTAATTGGCCAAAAGAGAGCAAAGCCGGTGCTATGGTCCAAGAATTAAAAATATTTCAGACAAAGAAAAGGTCAGGGCCACTAATACGCAGAGAAAAACAAGCCTACAGTGGAATTTTGACTTTTTCTTTTTCCACTTGATTTACAGCAAAGTCTCTTAAGTCTTTTATAAAGGAGTCATAAATCAAAGGCAACATCACTAAGATTTGAAAACCTTCCGAAAGAAATGAAGGTAAAAGAACGACAAAGACACTTTAGACGTGTTCTTCTTTTTACAATGGAAGATTGATGTTCTCTGAAAGCAGGCAACACATACACACTGGTGTCAGAGATCTGCCAAAACATTGCAACATCCTCATGATTGGCTCTGGAATAAAAACCATGTTCTCAACTAAATATTCTCTCCAAAGTGAGCTGCGAGTCATGTAATGGGAGCGATGATGAGCGTAAAATCCTGGACTACTCCCCTGACACCTTCTTGTTGATCTGAATCCAGACAGTGCGCTCTGAAGTGCTGCTCTTTCAAGGGAGGGAAAAGGGAAAAGAAAAAAAAGAGGCCTGCTCCTATGGCAACAGAAAATCAGTTAAATGAAGACAAACAGGAGGCCTCTGAACCTCCACCTACGCATGCGGTAAAAAACACAACCTCCTTTTACAAATCCATCAATGTGGTAACTTTGTAGACTCTCTGAATGCTAATGGCTCGTAGCATGCTCCGCTTAAATAGGTCACGACTGGGAATAATTGTATTAACTGCTGTAAATAGAAATAAACAGGAGAAAGTGGAGAACAGTAATGGCTTGTCGGGATCTATTCAGAGGCTTTCTCAGAAAATCGGGGAGAAGTCTTGAGGGAGGCACTCAGTGTCAGAACTTGGCTTTTTTCTAAAAACTGCCATCTGCCTAAGAACGCCAATTATCAACAAGGAGACAAGGAGAGCAGGAAGTTTAAGATGCAAACATAAGACTTTAAAATATTCTTTGGAAAAACAAATTCCAGGGAGGTTATCACACATGGATTTTCTTACTTTAGAGCTCTTATTAAACTATTGTTTCTGGAGAGTACATCCAGTTGTGATTAAGAGTCATTCAAGGTAAGGAATACATCAGAATTAGTTCTTCAGGGTGAGCTGTCAGATCTACTCACTGTTTTTTTTTTTCCAATCCTCTGTTCACTTCAGGACTGTCAGGACTGAGACATGAAGCCAAGAACGAACTGTTCTCTAAACAGCCCACAAGTATGTGCAGCAGAGGCTGTTTGCAGGGAAAACATCAGGAAGTTGCTAAATTCTTCAATCAGCCGAAAGGGAGCACAGCGGGTCAGATGTGCATTGCATGAACTCTTTGCACATATCATCACGTCCATGGACATTATCTGGTCTTCAAACTAATATCTTTTGTCAGTTGTGTCTTGGTTTCTAGCTCACCCTTCACCCCAGACAGAGATCTACATTTACTCGATAGTACTTCTTCTTTTTTTTTTTTTGTATAGCTGTTGGTCAAGCTACTTGACTCTCACAGGCTGACAAGAGCAAGATATTCTTTAAATCTTTAAACAGATGGCTCCCAAGAAGTCTGGGGGTAAAAATAAAAACATGTGCATAAGGCCGGAGCTCAAGATGTCATCTATTCTTCATCTCCTCTTCATACATTGGGGACCTGGCTGAAAGGGTAATGGTTGTGTGAGTACATGTAGCATTTTGCCTGCAATATACATGTGAATCATTACTTAAGACATATAAAATGTAATATCTTCTACAAAAAAAATATAAACTCCTTCGTGCTCTGAGTTGCAGGAGAGAGATGCGTCATATTGGGATGCAATGCCGCTGAGCGTTCCTCCAAAGAATTTATTCAACAACATTAATCCTGATTGGCCGCTGGTTATACTGCCTATGTAACCTGTCCTTTAAGTAGTCTGCAATATGACAGAGCACCAATCAAAGAAAGCAACTGCTCTCACTTCATCAAAAAAGCATGGCTATCCAGGGACAGTGATGGTAGGAGTTCGTCCCTTAATCAATGGGTTGCCGGTTTGATTCCTGCTCCACCTGTCTTTGTTATTGTGGTGGTCAGAAGGCGCTGTGGCTCCATTAAAGTGGAGTGTGAATGTTGTTTGTGCCAAAAACTGTTAGTAGTGTGAAGTACTATGGAGTCTTTTGGATTTGACAAAGTGATACACAGGTACAGGCCAAGAACAAGAGTTATTCATTTTCATGTCACACTATTGGATATGGAGGCTCCTGTGTTGCTTATTCCCAGCAGCTCATACAGAGAGCTGCTGGGAATAATCAGCTCTCTGTATGAGTCCTTGGTCTGAATGCCAAGGGTTCAGACCAATGCTGCATGGGCTGGGACATGGAACTAAGATAAACATGCAAAGCAAGTTGAGAAAACCAACTAATAGCCAGAGAAATTCCTAGAGACCTCTGTCCAATTTCACAAGAGGGTTTCTTCTGCCTTCAAGAGCAGAAGAAAACCTGAGTAAAAGGTGATCTTATACTGATTGGGAAACTATGCAAATCACTTTTTTGATCAACCCTTGATGGCTCTGCCTCAAAGGTTGAATGTGGTTTCCCATAATGCTAAGGATAAATCATGTCAGAGGGACAAAGGGACAGCGGTGCTAACTGGAGCCTTTTTCTAAGGCAAATCTTCCTCTGATCTGAGGCTAACCCCAAGGAGAGAAGTCTGTTTCTTGCCCGTCTCTGGCATAAGAGGGAGGCTAAGACCTAAAAGGTTTTTACTAATACCAAACCTGGCACTATTGTGCAATGTCAAAACTGCGTATACAAAGGGTATTAGGGCATTAGCAGGATCATTCTGCTCCCCATGAGCAACAGTTGTCACCAACAGAAGTCGCAAAGTCTGCAAACAGTTCTTGACTTTGCGTTTTGATCTGAAAGTGGCACATTTATTCTGGACATGAACATCTCCCTGTGTGACTGAGAGATAAGACAGAGTCTTGCAGTCCTCCGGAAGGGAGCATTGCACTCTGGCATTAACAAACTGGTTTGGGCCAGTGGTAGTGGTGTCAAACTGAAAACACGCAGTCTCTTCACTGGGACAGACATGGATCCATGGGGTCACCCTCTCCTTCTTTCTGTCCTCCTAACTGCCAACCTTGGTGGGTTTTCCAGACAAGGTAACAGATGGCGTCAGACTTTTCTGAAGCAAACCCAGAGTTGGCTCTCAATTGGATTGAATGGCCAAAAGAGACAGGGGCATCTGCCAATTGGAGATTTTATAGTAAGTAGGCATATTATCTCCCGGACCTTTACTTAGTAGGAGGGTAAGTGTCTGTTGGAAGATAAAGAAAAAAAACTTTTTCATATGCTTCTCCCCTCTGCTGCATGGAGGTGAGCACGGCAACAAAATGCAATCAATAGTGATCGGCATGTCCAGGATATCTTGCTCTCTTGGTCTGACAGATTGAGCAAGCTCTTTTGCTTCTGCAGCACAATTAGCACCATAGATTTAGATTCTGTTGCATAAACTGTGAAATTCTGCACACAGCACAATGTCAGCAAAGTGGTTTCTTTCCATACACCAAGTTAAGCAGTAACTTGACCTAGTCATCTCTATTGAAATCCTTGAGTAAATATTTAGCCTGAACCATTTCTTCGTACATTCTCTCAATCATTGTCGACTAGAAGTGACTAGATTTCATTGCTATGAGAGGTGTGAAATATATCAACAGCCCTGGGAGCGTTCATAGTCATGGGTGCAGGTGAGTTGATCTTAGCAGAGAGTTGATGCCAGCTTTTTTCTTTACTGCCAAAGTCCTGGGAAGAAACTCCTTTTATCAAGGCCTTGGTGTGAAGTTACGGCTCTTCCGCATGACTGCAACCTTCTTCAGCAGGTCTGGGACAGTTGGGAGAAGCTGTTGCTTTGAGATGGTTGCCTGTCCTCAATCGTCAAGATGGGAGGAATTCTGCCCGAGCCGGATTGAGTAGACTTGGTGAGAGTCTTTGCTCAACATCTTGCACCTGCAGGTGGAAAGCCAGGTTCCTGGGTTGCTGTCTACTCAATTGTGAGCAAGGATAGCTTTTGGAAGCTATTGTTCAGGTACTTTAACAAATCAGCTTATAGTTCAACTGGTTTGTTAAATCAACTGAAGGTAGCGGAAAATACTTTGTACTCAAGTGTAAAAGCTTTGGTTTGTGGACAGTTAGAATGCTGATGATCACAAATATATGCAGGCAGGCTGTTGCATTGTGAGTTAGCAGGAGTTTGGCTGGTTTTATGGGACCAGCAGGTCCTAGTAACTGCTTTTTTACTGATTGCAAATAAAAAAAAACTAACTTTACTGACATTTGTTGTTGAGGAAGATACTCTGAAAATTAGACACTTTTTTTGGTTGCATTTAGAACAGGTTCAGCTTTAGAGTTTATCTATTGCCTTCCAGAAATCTGCACTGACCCAAGAGTCAAAAAATGGTTCTCCCCGTATCCTAAACCGTCACGATCCGCCAAACCCGACCTGAAAGAAAAACATTTGACAGAAAGAAAACATGGATCTCTCAGTTTTCGATGTCTGCCTGGGGAATATGAGATGAAGATTCGGTGTGAAAGGTGATATGTATAAAACATGAGGCGACTGGGAGAGAGAGGTGAGCGCTGGGCAATGCCTCTGAGAACGGGCTAAATATATCGTGTATGTCAGATTTATGACCCTCTAACCTTTTAACCTGAGCTCTGGAGCACGCTACAGTATAGTGCATGTCAAATAATTTAAATATGTCAGTTTATTTGCACTTGTTAAATTATCATCACAATCTTTTGAAGGAGTAAACAGTGGCTCAGCTGTTATGTTTTTGAGAAGAGAAATAAGAGTCTAGAAAGTCCAGCTTTACTGCGGAGCCACTGTGTGTACTGCATCAGTTGGCAGCTTAACACTTTACCTTTTGTTTTTAGAAGATATAAGAATTCAGAAAAGTAGAAGCAATTGTAGTGAAACAACAGCAGACATCTCTCTTTTTGCCTCCTAAGTACTTGTAAAACATGAACACAACATTAGGCTCATTGTTGGAATCCCACATAACTCCAAAGTCTTTATAAGGATATGAGATCAGACTGACATCTTCACAGGAAAACGCATTACTATTTCAGCTGGCATTGCTGCTTCCGTGCTGCTCTGCAACCATTACCAGTCAGCCCTTACCGCTTCTTCTTAATAGTTAATGGATTTCTTCAAGTGTGAGCTGGTGCGGTTCACACATTTCCCTCCGAAGGCTTCACATTGTAAGATGATATCCACGTTTAATCCAGAAATGAGCTCTTTTGCTGGCGGTGAGCATCGATTTTGTGAGAGTGCGCAAACCTAAAACCACAGATTAGAGCTTAAGAAATGACTGATTTTGTAAAACTGAAGAATCTGCGACAGAAATATGGAAGATGTGAAACCTGGCCACCGACCAATCTGTAAGCTGATGTATTAAAATAACTAGATGAGTAAAACTCCAGGAACTCAAGTGCAATGTGTATGATACACACAGGACACCAATATTCAGGTGGGGGCCTGATGAACTAGAACAGCGTTTCCCACATCATATTCTCTTCCATAAAGCAAAAATAAAGTCTAGGTAGGAATAATTCTGGTTTTTCAAAGGAATGTTTTCTTGAAAGTCTTTTCAAGAAAACTTTCAGTTGGCAACTTTATTAAGTAGAAATCCACATTAGTCAGTCCTACAGGACGACACCATCCCATAATGCTTAGCATAAAATATGTTTCCTGCGTTTAAAAAAGCAGTCTCTTTCAGAGCAAAAATACATTAAACTTTATTGGAATAAATAACTTTTACATTTTAAAATAAATAATATAATCATAGCAGCATTCTCATCTTTATAGTATTTGGAGAAATGGATTCTGATTACATCCACTAGTATATTTATGCTTTGACAACCACATTCCCATGGAAAAAGGGTAAAAATGTAATTTAATGCAATATTGATTTCAAGTTTCTTATTCTTTTCATCATGAAGAGAGCATTCATTATTACAAAGTTAGCTACATTCAAGGATTACCGTTCTTGTACTCGAAGAATGAAGTCATATTTCTGTTACCTAAACAAACTGCTTTACGTCAGCTGCCACTCTCGCACTCGGCACTACAAACAAACAATGCTGCAGAAATAAGTTGGATAATATCGTTGCTATTTAAAGTTGACTAATGCAACCATGGTGTCAATTTAAAGAAAACAAACCAATTTTTGCACAAACCACTGGCTCTTTGAGAGTGAACTTGTTTTATGACAGCAGAAGTCCACTTTCTTTCTTAGCCCTTCCTGTTAGCTTTAGTTTTCTGGACCAAAACAAACAAAGACACCAAGATAATTATTAACGACAAGTAAACGGTGTGATTTTAACACAACCTAAGTAGCCAATTATGTACTGTAGCTAGGAGGATTTGGCAACCAGTTCTAATGTGACTGTATTCAGCAACTGGTTGCAGAAAACATCCATAGAGAACAGAAAATAAAAAATTAAACAGCTAGCCGCAAAACTTAATTTTAAAAGCTCTTCTCTTAGGTACTTGAGAAGGTTTATGGAATATTTTGTAATAAAATAATTCCTCTGTGTTTGTATGTACCTTTCCGTACTCATAAAAATGAATCCTCTTAAAGAATCTGCCGCTCCTGCCACTTGCCACAAAATGAGAATGTCTACAGCTGTCCAAACTGAATGCACTGACAGTGTGCACACATGCACTTTTGTGAGGAGAGATCATTCGTGGGGACAGAAACCGCAGCTGGAAACCAGCTGTATCTCTCTTAGCAGTGCAGCTGCTACACAAATTGCATCCTGCTACTGCTCTGGTTGTAACCAACAGCATTTAGGAATCCCTAAGTTCAATTAAAATAAAATGCTCGGGTTTGTATAGCTGGGTTCTGTGCACGGTGTTACCGCCTCCTGAAGAAAGCTCAGATCACGTCTCAAGGAGACCCTGTGAAAGTGGAAGAAAGTTCTTCGGTCTGATGCAAGTGTGATACACCACAAAGTGGGAGCTTTAAATCATCACTTGTTTCAAGTAAATATGTTTGGGTATAAGCTGCCACATAAATTATTAGTATTCCAGTGTATTATATATGTGTTTTTTAATCTTTTTGGGGGGAGGGGTTATTTCAGACTGAAATTGACCGGAATACCACGTTAAATCAAAAAGGAACCAAAACACAGAGCGTTTCACCAGGAAGCCTAGAGTGGGGAGCCCCGCCCCCTCGCTCCTCTTTGAGGAAGAAGATGGCGGTCGCGCCTTCATCCACTGAACAGCTTCAGTGAACATGAACTGAAGCTGTTCATGTTCACAGGTCAGTGATGTGATGCCGGTGAAAACAGTCTCCACTAAAATGTGAAGTGAAAAATTAATTTGGTTCTGATTTCTAAGCTTAGACCCGCTTAGAAGTTACAAAAAAAAAAAACTAAAGAAAAAAAAAAGTGATTTCTGTCGTTATAGCAGTTAGGGAGATTGTAGTTTTAACAGTGGTTTTACAGATGGCTACATATATGTATAAGCTCCGCTCCACTCCCTGACCCGACCCGACCGGACCCGCCCCGACCTGAGTGAAGTTGGCCACCCTACCTTCTTCAAATTAGAAAAAATTGGTAACAAACGTTTATGCTACGTTTGTGCAGCAAAAATGTTCATTTGTGCTGCTTTGGCTTTAAAGATATTAATAAAAGGTTAAAGGTCAAAAGGTCAACCTGCCTCCCCCGCCCCCACTTTTATGAAATCAGACAAAATAGGTGTCAAACTTCTGCACAAACGTTGTCGATTTAATTGACACCCATTTTGTCTAATTTGAAGAAGGTGGAGGGAGGGGGGAGGCTGATTGACCTTTGATGACCTCTAGAAACAATTCTTTATATCTTTAAAATGATAGTGGCACAAACAAAAAATTTTGCTGCACAAACCAGCACAAACATTTGACACCAATTTTGTCTGATTTGAAGGTGGGGGGGGGGGGGGGCAACTTCACAGATGATAAAAGAGCAAGACTTCAGCGAAGCTCAGGTTGATTTGAGAGAATATTACAGAAACGGTAAATGCTAGTGATTCCTGTTGTTGCGCTGTGAAACAATCTTTTTTTTAAAAAAAGTTTATTCATAAATAAATTTCCATTAGTATCGTCATCACATTAAGTACAAGATCTGTGCCGCGAATGAAGACAGGTTGCTAGGAGACTGTGACACAAAGAGTCCAAAGAAACGTACTACAGACGACCTTTAACGAAGAAAAACAAAAAGCAAAAGAAAATTATGTTTCTCTTTGTCTATGCCTTGAACTCAGAATGTTAAAAAAGCCACATCTATAGAAATCATGCATTGATTGGATCCTCAAGTGCTGCTGATGAGTTGGCATTGGTGTGGGAACTGACAGGCCTTCAAACACATGGAGCTGAAGAATAGATTAGATGTTGACCACGTGTACTGGAGACAGTTAGTACTGCACTTCACAAATATAACCTTTATGGAAGAGTGGGAAAAAGAGAGCTGCTGTTAATAGAAAACCTTAAGAATTACAGTTTCTGATTTTACCACACGCCATGAAGGAGACACTGCCAGAATTGATAGGAAGGTGAATGGGCTAAATGTAGGATGCTTCAGGCCACAGAGGTTTCAAATCGATACAAAACTATGCAAAAAAACAAAGCCAGAGCTACAATGGATTAGGTTACATAAAAAAAAAAAAACAGGTTCACGGTTTCCCTTAGTGTACCATAAGCCTTCCAGGCTTTTTTTTATTGCCCTACCAAACTAAGGGTTGTCTATTTTAAATAGTGTTTTTTATACAACAGTGACAGTGGAGACATATTAAGCTCGGTTTATAGTAGATGAATTGTTTGGCCTGGTCAAAGTCTGGATCTCAATTCAATTGAGAAACTTTGTAAGACTTGAAAATATCTGGAATATGTTTATGTGTTCTGCAAATAAAGAATAGGTAAGAACATGGAGGACAGCTGCCATAAAGCCGCTTCCTCAAAATATTAGATTAGCTTGAAGTCAAAGTCGCAAACCACTGGACAGTAAACTGGATTGGTCAAAACACACCAGCCACCTGTATGGGAAGGTGCAGAACAGGATGTACCTCCTGAGGAGACTGCGGTCCTTTAACATCTGCAGCAAACTGCTGTGGATGTTCTACCAGTCTGTGATCGCCAGTGTCCTCTTCTACACCGTGGTGTGCTGGGGAGGCAGCACATCCAAGAAGGACACGTCCAGACTGGACAAACTGATCAGGTGGTCGGCATGAAGCTGGACTCTCTGCTGACGGTGGCAGAGGCGAGGACACTGAACAAACTGAAAATGAATCTGAATTTGATGTCATTTGTGCACAAACTCAGACAGAAACAGAAATTCCATGGACAAATTAAAGTGCATGTTTTTTTCTTAATTTATTCTAATACTATTTGTTCTTTAAACCGACTTTCCACACTCAAGGTTGCGCCTTGCAGCGGAGGATTGTAAGAAAACACATCTGATATTTTTTTCTTAAAGCAACATTGTTCTTATGTACAAGGTGAGGAGCTGAGCTAAACAGACAGAAGAAAAGTTTGTCTTTTCATGTGACTCAGGAACAGAGTTACTCTGACAAGGACAAAAAAAAATGGTTGTGTATGAATGAAGAGTTCTAAGAAACTCTTTCTTCACAACAAGAAAGCAAGATGCTTTCTTGGCTCACAAACACCCTTCACCTTTGGCAAAGCCGCTTTTTGTTCCTTCATGATTATGACAAATTCTCAAACTGGTTCCAGTGGAACTGCTTTTGTAATTCATTTCACGTCAGCAAAGACCGTCAAAGAAAAGGAGAAATGATCAGTTTCCTGGCACATGTAATAATTGGATTCTTCAGCAAATCAAATGCTGAAGTCCCTTTTCAAACAGGTACACTAGAGGTTTTCTGGAATTTTTGAAGAATTGCACCGCAGAAAAACAAATAAGAAAACAGAAGAAACTACAGTAGCTTAGGTTACCGGCAGAAGGGGCCACTATAGGGACTGTGTCCACCAAACACAGCAAATAAAAACCCTTTAACGCACAGTATGCATCAACTGGACAACCAGGTGGAAAACGTACAAATGGAGGTGATGGAAATTAAGAAACAGACGGAAATGAAGAAGTTGCTTAGTAAGAAGCAATCTTTCTCAAAAGGTTTTGCAGCAGGCGTCGGAACAGCATCTGGTTCATGCAGCGGAGAATCTGGCCAGGTAGAGGATGATTGGGTCTAAGTCAACACAGCTGTCGGGATGCCAGCCTGAACACCCAAAAGGCCAGGCTGTTTCTTCTTCTTCAGATGGTTTCTGAGAGATGACATGGACAAAAGATGAGAATTGCTGCCCCCTCGATTGTCCCTGGTCCTGGAGGCGGGGTTTGCATCTGGAAGCCCGGCATGATGTGAAGAACCAGGCAGAGCGATGGCTCCTGCTGCTTCGCTGCCAGATGAGTGAGTGTGAAGGGCAAGCTCTGCCTTGTTGGACGTCACACTTACTGTGGAAACAGAGTTGACCAGCATCTGAAGGAGACATGCTGACCCGACCAGCCCCCCACCTTCTTCAAATCAGACAAAATGGGTGTCAATCAACTCGACTCCGTTTGTGCTGGTTTTTGCAGCAAAAAAATTTTCGTTTGTGTAGCTTTGGCTTTGAAGATATTAATTAAAGTCTAAAGGTCCAAAGGTCAACCAGCCTCTTATTTGAAGACGATTGGGGGGAGCTGGTTGACCTTTGATGACCTCTAGAAACATTTCTTGAGATCTTTAAAATGATAGCGGCACATGCATAAACCTGTGCAGCACAAACCAGCACAAACGTTTGACACCAATTTCGTTTGATTTTATAAAAGTGTGTGTGTGTGGGGGAGGGGCGCTAGTTGACCTTTTGACCTTTAATATTTCATCAATAATTTCAAACCATCAGAAACAGCTGTGATGCAAAGTCAAATTTTATTAAAGTTGTTTTTAATAGATACAGAGCTTTTAAAACATAACATCTGAAGGCACCATAGTTACTTGACTATAAAATGGCACCATGTGCCTAAAAAGTACCTAAAACCCCTAAAGATTGATTCATTCACTTATTTAAAATGTCAATATTAATATTAGTTATTTTTGAGGGCATCCTTACATCACATTTTGCTGCATTCATCCTTCACTGACTCCAGTCCACATTTTTTCCGCCCTGCCAGCAAAACGATCCATTCAGCAGCGGAAGGTGTAAAACTGTTATTTCAAATTTGGGAGAAAAGCTGTTCGGCGGGGCGTGGAGCATTGTGTTGATGCCTCTGCACTTAATCCACTCCGTCAAGTGAATTGACTCAGTCATGATAGCGCACACAACCTGTGACATTCAGCTGTTTACACACAAATGTCGCCGTGGTAATCCGGCAAATCCCTCTCCAATCCCCTTAACCACAGATGGTCGCGTCTGAACAAAGCGCCGTTAGTTTCAATCACTCAGTCAGGAGCGTCTGATAAACCGGAGACCTCAGCCTGAAACAGGATACAGGACAAGCGCTAAGATCAGGTTAATGGAACGGCTGAATTGAATTTTGAATTTGATGAATTTAAACCGATAGTAACTGCATGGACAGCATGTAGAAATGGATCATTTAATTGACACGCAAAGCACTAACGTGTTTTTTCCAAGGTGAGCCTCACTGTTAAATACAAAGATGTTTTTGTTCCTGTAGCTTGAGAACATGGAAATAAAGATGAATACCAGTCCAGGGTTTGGGTTCTTTGGACTTTAAGCTAAAGTTGTGAGTGGTTGTGTGTTTCTTCCAGAAGCAACCCTTCCACTGTAAAACATTCATGTTTGAGGATCAACAACATTATAATTTCAGCTTTGTGCCTTGCTGATTATTTCCGGTGAATTTATTTCGTAACAGCTGGACTCTGCAGTAGCATCTCACCAGGAGCGACATGGACTCAAACTGTGTGCTGCTGTTGCATGAATCCAGATTGACAGTTTAAAAAAACCCCAAAACATCAACTGAGTACTCTGAACAAGATTAACATTAGAATCACGGTATCATAACAAACTGCAGGAAGCGGGTTGTTCTGTCTGTGTGGAGCTGCAGGTTTGTCCTGGAGGACTGGAGGGGGAAAGCAGGATGCTCCCGCACACCTGCGGATCTTTAGTCCTGGAGGGTAAGAAGAACTGAGTTTTATACTACGCCACATGCTTCAAAATCAAGGCTATGTGGCCCTCCAAACACATCCATCAGTCTGTCAAGTTTTTTGTAATTCTACAACCGTGGAAATTCATGCAAAATCAATAGATCCCCTCATTTTTTCATGGTAATGCATAGTTTATTCTAAATTCTCCCTTAAAAATGCTCAAAAACATCCCACAATTATGGGACCCCCACCTGCAGGTGGCGTGTTTTTTTTGCTTTGGCGACACCGTTGCCTCAGCCTTGCTTGATGTAAAGTTACAGTCTGTGATCGTTGCAAAAATGCACAAATACTTGAACAAAACCCCTATTTTAACATGTCCAGAGGTGGAATTTGATGGCACAGATGGAAAAACCGCAGCGGTTTGAACAATAAACCATCCTTCAGGGGTGACTACTCCATCTGCCGGGTCCTCCGAGTGTCTCACCTTTGTGTTGTTTCTCATTCATGTCGCCGCCCGGCCAGACAAAGAGCCCTGCTGCCTCCTCAGGTCACAACTCCTTCCTGAGACCCACCAGCCTTATAAGTTTGAGATATAGATGCTAAAACTGTGAGCTGATGAATCAGCTCACAGTTGATTCATACTAGTTTTTACTTAATTGAACAAAAATTGAAAATTATTATTATTATTTTTTATGGTCTGTTTAAGTATTCTGCTGCACTCTACAGGTCATGCTGCCAGCACCCGCTTAGGGGTTTTTGGGAACCACAAACAATTACTTCAGTCATTTTTGCATCAAGCTGGAAGAAATTCCAATACATATCATTAGATAACAGTATTAATTATCTGCACAAATCAATGGTTGTTTTTACAGATTTAGTTTACAATGAAAAACAAAAATGCAAACATGCATAGGTTTAGAAATGACCTGGCCTGGAGATTTAGCGTGGCACACATTGTGTTTGCGCTGGTCGCACAAGTTTTTGGAAGCAAGGGCGAGGGAAGAACGGCAGCTCCTCGAGAATCGAAGAGCTGTTCCAAGCCATACGTTTCAAAAGATGTCAAGAGAATTGGACCAGCTCAAGCTTTCATGCAAAGAAGTCAACTGCAAGTGTGAAAGAGAGTGAAACAGATCAGCAGGAGGTCAGGAGTGAGAAAGACGGCAACTTAGAACGAGCCAATGAGAAACTGCAGCTCATCGAGAACCTGAGAGCCGAGAGGGAAAAGCTTTTCCAAAACATGTCAAAAAGAGAGAAGCAGGTGTAAAACGACCTGATTCAGGTTTCTTATCAAGAGCATAAAAAAAAAACAACAAAAAAAAGTATGAAACCGACATTATTGAATTGCAGCATCAGGCTCGAGAAAGACCTCCAGCAAAGCAACGACTTGGGAGCTGAGAAGGAAACATCTCTAAAGAGATGCTCCTTCAAACATTATTATTTCCAGAGTTCCAGATGCTGCAAGAGAAATTCAATGTGATGGCGAAACATGTAAAATGTAGTCACTGCAGTGAAAGGTGGAAAAACTTAAGCTGCAGGAGCGATGATGACGCAAGAGCCAGGAACGCCGCCTTCCAAGAAAATGCAACGAAAGAGGGAAAGTGATGCACAAGCTGCAGAAGATCAAAGGTTTGGACCATTAACTGTATTAAACAGATGTTGCTGCATTCAAACAGCTTGGCAACTCTGTGAGATCAGAGAACGAAGATCTCCAGCAAAAACCATCACAAGAGAGCACAGTGTTGCTAGAGAAGGATTCAGAGGGTCAACTTGACCAGGTTCCAGTTTTGTATGAAGAAGTTTCTGCTAAAGAGGATCGCTCGGACGAAACCGCGTGGAGTTATCCCACAGATCCAGAATCCACCGGAGAGACGGCGCTCGCTGGAAGACGTCCAAGAGAATTCAGACTGAATCCAGACACTAAACCCACGAAGGACAGCGAGAGGGAAAAGCTTTCGATTGGGAAGTAGTCATGAAACACTCTGTATTTCAAGAAACCAAAAAAAGAAACGAAAGCGTGAACGAAGATCAAGAACATTTTCTAATGCGACTGATTACGACCAATGTTCCCTGAAAATGATCAATGAAGCAAAAATACTTGGAGAAGGTGGCAGACATGCAGCAAAGGATGAACTGGAATGAAAAAATGTCAAATTCTTTTAAAAAATCCAAATGTGTTTTTAATTAGTGAAATAGAGAAAAAATATTTTTGGGGACCAGAATAAAATAATACCATGATTTGTTGTGCGTTCATGCGCTGTGTTGGTTTTGCTCTTTGAGCAAGGTGACGTTCATCCACGGCTCATTTTGTGCACCAGAAAAAAAAGCATATACCTCCGTCTAAAATTCTGAAAAAAATCATATTTTATTTATCACTAAATATACCCCCAGGGGCCCTGAGACCAATTCATTTTTTTTCTTTTTATCAATAAAATAATGATTTCTACATACATGATCAAATATTATTATCAAGTATTATTGTAAAAAGAAATCATTTCATAGTGAAATTGTGTTTTTGATATTATAATGACGTAGAAATTATTACCAAAAGAAAAAAATCAGCTCCACTGTGGGGGGCCGTTAGTGGTCTTGGGGCTCTGAGCAGCTGCTTAGTTTGCTTATGCCTGAGGCCGGCCCTGCTGCTCTGTAAGGTAAATGGTCCCAGCAGGCCGGAGCGTTAGTGGTTCAGCCTGTGGAGGAGGTTTTCCGCAGGAGAACAGAAAAACCCGTCCCATAAAACTGTTTCTGTTACTAAAAACTCAACAGACATGAAGTGGAAGAGCTACTGAAGCTGTAAATTATGTCTCTGTATGCAGCAGAGATGTGTAGCACAGCAAATTTAACACATCCTGCAGCGCCGGTCCAAGGCTATATGAGGCCTGGAGCAGAATTTGATTTAGGGGCCCCTCTTGCTGCTGTGAACAATCAGCATCTCTAAAAGCATTTTAACACAGATTTAGTGAAATCTGGGTTTAGGGTGGGCTAATTTTATTGGCCAACCTAAAAAGCAATCAGTGATAATTGTAGTTTCCTGTCTTTGTGAACTGGCAGAGCTCAAACTCAGAGATTAAATTCACAGCGTCAGATTTGCAGCAGTGGTGACAAAACAGCCTCACTACGAATCTTGTCCTTTGAACTTCTCCAAAGTGAACTTGCCAGCTCCTTAAAATACGACATTTAAATGTTAAAGAGTTTAAAATTGTTTATGTACACTGAAACCATTAAATCAAATTTAGCGGCATTGATAAATTTAGCAGAACAAACCCAAATTTAATCCCAAATTCCGATTAAACAGAAGTGCCTTTTAATAGTCATTTTAATTGAATCTTTTTTATTTGTTTTTAAGACTCTGCTTGGGGAAAACATCGTATTGTTTGCCTTGTGAACCAATTTTATGACTGGGACGAAGTGGAAAGTGTTTTGCCGTTGATCGCCTGCCTAATGTGGTCACCAAAGCATCTGTTCTTATGGTTGGATAACAACTAGCCTTAAACAGTGGCTTGTAAACTTTACGACCGAGCGCAGAAGAAAAGAAAGTTCGGGCACGATGCCAAAGAGGTGGAGCTGGAGGAGTTTGGAGTAAAACAGCGGAGGAGGAAGGGAACAGCGATGAGTTCAATGTGAATAAGCTGTGTGTGATTTTAGCCTCATTGTTCTTCATCTGAAGGATTGGGGTGAAACGTTTGGCCGGAGTTATTACAATCAAATTCCCATTCCTGGTATTTCATAAAGAACAAACATGATGGCAAATCACCTACCTGTGTACTCAAGGTCACATGGTTTATAGTCCACTGGTTTCCAGTTTTCCTATTTGACTTTGTTTGAACACACAAATGCCTCCCTCTGCCCAACAACACCACAATCTAGTGTCAGGTAAAAGTACGGCGTTGAGTTTCCTGACCCTCATCCAGAGTCGCACTGAGGAGACGAGTCATAGAAGATGAAGAATTTATCACACGGTTTGACACAGAGAACGAGAAGTGTAATGACGAGGCGCTTTGCCATTTCGGGAGCAGGAAGCAGACGCGTCTGGAGGACGAGAACCAAGTTATCTGCAGGTTGGGTGAGAGTGATTTAAAGTCTTTCAGGAAAGTGCGGCTTACGGTGACTTGAAGCTGAGAAATGCGCGGGAGGAGCAGATCGGGTTCTGGTGAGCGGCGAGGAAAGAGGGTTAGTGGTCAAGAAGGTAAGCATGGTGGTTTGAGGAGAGTTTGGTTTGAGAGGCTGATGTTGAGGAGGTGAAGGTAATTTTATTTATACAGCACATTTTCAATACAAAGTGCTTTAAAGGATTTAAATGGAAATACAAACAAAATAACAAACCAAAAGAAAGAGCAAAAGAAGAAAAAGCTAATAATGTTGATCCAAAGTAAATAAACTAGAGACTCCAGTTCTATTCAGGGTTAGTAGATAATTATAGGTAAGTCTCCTCTGGTCTAATTCATTTTCTGGTTTGGAAGCAAAGCAAACTAAAAAGTAGTTGCTGAGGTAGTTTTCCTGAAGAGGTTGGTTTCTGAAACAGGTGTCACACTAACATATGGAAACGCACACAGCAGAATCCTGACATTACGATGCGTTTGCCGCAGCTGAGATGATGTCATACGGAGATGACAGAGACGTCTTGTTCATCTGAGGCAAAATAAAGGAGTTGAGTTGGTAGTTAATAGATTATTCAAAAGGGTTAAAGATTGTTGGAGCTGCAGACGTCTTGAGTAGTATACAGTGCTTGTCTTCATGGGTTTATGAGGTAAAGTAGGCTGCAGGCGGGGAGCTCAGAGTACAGTAGGTGCTTCTCAGTTAAGGTGGTTTGGCCATCGGGTCGGGATGAGGGTGCCTCCCTTTGGAGACCCTTACGCTTCAAAACTAGGTGCTGCTTTGTGCTGATCTACCACAGAAAAACCAGGTGAGATCTGATGATAAACATTTCTGTTATCTTGTTAACCAAAGCAACAGTTTTGTCTACTGAAAGTCATCATCGTCAACAGAGTCAGATCAGCGAGGGATGTTACAGTAGTTTTCCGAGGGATTCTCTTCAGTCAGTGTTTGCACCAGCTTGAGATAACCTCTGCTTGCGATGGTGACAATCTCGTCATCTGTGCACACCTATTAAAAGTTTACCCAAGCCCGTCCAAACAAAACTGCCAAAACCAACTCTCAAGGAAACAAAGTTATTCATTGTCTGCCTGCTGTTCGAGTATTCAGATAACCTCGGCTGGCTTAATCAGTTGGCCTGCTTTAGTGTGAGAATAAGAGTTCACGCTGAAACACAAGGTATTGCATTAAATCCACAGACGGCTCTCTGCTGCTTACTCTCAGGTCAAGAGGTGACAGCTCAAAGAAGGCTTTAAATCATGAGAACTGCTTTGCCTTCCAGTGGAGCTGCGGAGACGTACCTACATTAAGTCAGTAAAGTCTCCGGATTTAGCCAGGATCTGAATGCTTCCTCATGTGTTGCATATCAATGGGTCGGCCCCGACAGCGAGCGGCGTACGGGGGAGAGAGAGCGGCAAACGGCGAGCAGGTCTAGCACAGGTTCTCACCTCCAATACGAGTTGGTTTGCATTGAAAGAGAGAGACGGAGCCACACATACTATCAATAAGTTCAGAATGCATTAAAACTGTGGTGTCAAAGAGTCGAGTTCATTTTCCTGTGGAGACAATAGAGAATAGTGGCAAATTTGTTTAAAAACCTCATCGAAACAAGAATCCGTAACAAGATGCAAGCAATAACTCAACACGTCACACAGGCAGGAGAAAATGATGAGCAACAAATGATGAACCAGGTGAGCTCACTGTGTCCTGTTAGCTCAAGAAACACAATGGAAAACATTTTAAATGTGGCAAATTAACAATAACAAACATTTTAGCAGGATTTTTGACACATTAAGTTTTATAGGATTCTTCTTTGTAGGACTGCTAGGTGAAATGGAACGACAGCACAGTGGACAACTGAATACTTGGGTTCCAATATTGGCAAACAGGTGAACAGCTGTACTGTTGGCCGGCGTTTGCAGACCGTTTCGCAGTTACACGCTTCTTTGTGTTGGTATGTCGAATGAAATCGCAACAAGACACACTCAACGTTTGCAGGACCCACAAACAGTTTGTCATGAGTCGTTTGTCTTCCACTCTGGTTTGCATAGGTCCAGTAAAGCCCAACACAGAAAACGAATCACTGAAGAAATACGATCATTTCTGGTTCAAATCAACAACAACAACAAAGTTATTCAATGAGGAAAAAGTACATGCAAATGCCATCGTAAACCTCGAGGAGCAGAGAAACCTCACATTGACAAATGTTGATTTGAGCGATGAATAGAAGTGTTATTTTTACTGAACGCGGTACACTGTGTGTGTGTGTGTGTGTGTGTGTGTGTGTGTGTGTGTGTGTATGCAGATGTATGAATAAGACGACAACCAGGAGACTGA
Source organism: Poeciliopsis prolifica (assembly GCF_027474105.1). Taxonomy (NCBI): domain Eukaryota; kingdom Metazoa; phylum Chordata; class Actinopteri; order Cyprinodontiformes; family Poeciliidae; genus Poeciliopsis; species Poeciliopsis prolifica. The sequence goes on from NW_026562377.1 coordinate 24,168,219, forward strand.
TTTCTCTGAGTGTTGTATAACTGTAACTTAGTAACACGCAGCAGGGCGTCTCAAATGGTTCTGTTAGCGAAGAATAAATTGCCCTTTGGCGAAGCGGCGCCGCTTCCAGAAATCCTGGCACTTTAGGCAAATGTCCTTTGTTTTCAGTGTGAGGGGGCTGACTTTGTGTTCCAAATCTTAGGAAAAGCACGTTCATATTCTGGTCCCAAAACAAAAGAGCCACAGTCGTTAACACTAAATGTAAAAGATGTTCAGCTTGGAAGGGTCCGTCTACGCATGCCTGAAACCTCGTCCCACCGTTCCGGCAGTGAACTCTGAGGCGAAACCTGCAGAACCATCAGGGCACGCGCTGTTTTATTACACCCAAATCTTTGTGGCCGCATCTTGTGCATGTCAAGAAATCACAAGCAGAAGGCAAAACTGCATTAATCCATCTGACCTGTTTGTCGTTTGCTCAGAATGTTCTACCTTGAGAGCAAGAGTTTCTATTTTGCTGTGACGCCAGTTAGAGAGGCTGCCAGCGAGGATGAGCGAAGCAGGACAGGAAGTGTGTGAACGCTAAGAGTCCCTCAACTGGAACAACTTTCCCCGACCATCTTCCCCCCCCCCCAAAAAGTATCTGCTTCCTGTTTTGGATTCTAAATGGTTTAAATAATTAAATAAGTGCTAATACCAACGACAGTTTGCAAAAGAAATATCTCAAAATGAAAACACATCATGCCTCACGATTAAGAAATGTAAAAGCAAGAGAGAAACTGAAATCCTCTGGACTCCATCGAACGGCCAAAATCCTCAAGACGAAAATCTTCAAAGGCAGAAATTCAATTTTTGTTCATTTCCAGCAACGAAAACAAGAATTTCCTCCTGAAACCTTGGCTGTGTTCAGCAAACATCCAGCAAAAAGGTTGCTGGATGTTTGCAGCATGACTCGATAAAATAAATGAAAAAAAGGGCGAATAAAAGAAAAAATTTGTGTCTTGCCTAACCTTTTCCATTTAAAGGGCCAGTATTGTGTTTCTCAGCTACATGTCGGCATTTTATAGCTCAATGTTTACATATCAAATATGACTTAAACAAAATTGGACTTGATAATTTGACGTTTTGATATTGACATCTGTCTCTTTAAGAAACTCTTGAGCTTTCTGACATGCATCCGTCAGCACATCATCATCACAACATTCCTCTATCAAATGTTTAACTTTTCTATTCTTTTCCTTTTTTTTATTTTTATTTTTTTACCAGTGTTGCACTGAGCAGTGGCTCCTATAACGAGCTCAGCAGATGTGCAGTTCCACCAGTTAGTGTTTGCTAATTCCTGCTGGCTAGTCTGAAGGATCTGATCTCATGATGGACTTGTGACGTGTTTCCAAGAGGAACCGGGCTTCGGTTCCGTCAGGGTCTGGTTCTGGACGCCGGGTCCTGACCTGAAGCCAGCCGCCTTCATGAACCCTGGGACGGCTCAGAGTCTTCAGTCCTCCGGGAGAGTTTCAGTCTGAACAGCGAGCAACTCCGCCTCCGAGATTACATCACCGCCTTCAGCCAAGTCAAGGACGCAAAAAAAAAAAAAAAAAAAAAAAAAATCAATGCTCCCGATGCAAATGCACAGTGGGAACTCACTTAAAAGCTAATAACATTAAGCTCAGAGTGCCGCTCAGTCGGCCCACATTGTGATGTTATGTAAATCTGACCCGGATGACAGCTTCATTTAAATCGGAGCGCGCGAGATTATGCACGATAGCGGCCCCCGTTTTGCTGCCTCGCGCTCATCCCGGTGAATAATTCAGGCCCGTCAGTCTGCGCGTTAAGCGCGAGACGTTGGAGAAATTGCCAAAGCGGGCCCTGGAGACCCAGTCCTTATGCAGAGGAAGAAATTGGAGGGAACATGATGTTGGCTGGAGGGTCCATCACTCATCAATTTGTTTGTAAACAGCAGATTTATGTGCAGTAAAGCAAGTCATCCGCTGGAGGCTCATCTCTCTCCTCTCTCTCTCTCTCTTCTCTCTCTCTCTCTCTCTCTCTCTCTCTCTCTCCTCTCTCTCTCTCTCTTTCTCTCTCTCTCTCTCTCTCTCTCTCTCTCTTTCTCTCTCTCTCTCTCTCGTTGCTCAGATTATTTCCTCCAGTATGTTCAGGAAAAAAAAAAAAAAAAAAAAACATCACCAGGAAATTTTACAGATTCCTAGCAGAGAAAGAGGTCAGCCTCCCCTGTTTGTGTCAGAGGAACATTTAGTTCATGCTTGAAAGCAGAAAATTTTTTTTTTTAAAGGGACAGTTCAGCTTTTTGGCTGTAGATTGAGCTACACTGGAAATATCAAAACTCAGTTTGTATCAAAGTGGACTTTAGGTATTTAAAACAACTCAGATTTTTTAAATTAATAACATGTTTTTATTTATTTTTTTTTACTGGATCCCAGCAGGGATCAGTTTGGTGTATATTGGTTCCGGTGTCAGGTCCATGTTGTCGTGGGCAGCTGGATCTCTGTCGGATGAGCTGCTCCAGGGTTTGGATCACTTTGACGTCACCTGTGGCTGGTTCTGTGTAATGTCAGATTTCTATATTTATATTGTTGCTATTGGTTTTTTCTGACATGATCTCTGTTTACATTTCAGTCTGAATGGACCAATTTGTGTGGCTGATTAAGGGACCAGTTATTCATTTTGCCTTAAAAGCCTTTTTTATTGTCGGTAAACATTTTATTGTTGTTTTTTGGGGTATTACAGATTATTCTCTCACCAAGGTGCATTTCTTAGATGCTCTTGGAGTTGCAGCACAAGCACTACAGAACCAGAACCACAGTTCATATTTATTTGATGTATTAGCTGATTGGACACAGCTTTATAGGACTCGGTTGACTCAATGTGAGATTTGCTTTTCTGTTGCTATTTATTATTGTTTTGTGTTGCTACTAATTTGGTTTGCAGATGTTTTGAAGTCTCAGATTGTTGTCCTGGGTTTCTATGCTTTATTGGGTTTGAAATTAGAGTAATAAAGTGTATTTTTAATATAGCAAAAGAATGTAGAAATAAAATATATTTTGTTATAAACCTGGTTCTTCTCCTGTGTTAAAAAGTCAAAACTCTCCTTTTTCTCTCAATAGCAGAAAATGTGTTTATTTTATGTTCAGATTTTTGGAAAGCAAAACATCCTTACTGTTACCAAAAAAATATCACTGTCATCATTAATAATATCCCGAATTATAATAGAAATGTCAAAACTGAGCTTATAGAAAACAGGAATGTAGATGGTTTCATATATTTAAAATAAGATTATTAAAAGTTTAATCTTGTTTTAGACATTTTCAAGAAATTGCCCGCTTTGGCAATTTTGAGAAATAGAAATTTTTTTATTAAGTTTCTATTTCATTTATTTATCGTTGATACGATTTAAGACAGAAACGTGTTTTTGGGAATTTTCATTTTTTTTCGGGAAACATTTCTAGCACAGAGGTCAGCAGACAGCGCTGTGATGTAACCGCTGTATTTAAAGTGAGCAGCAGGTCAGCAGGAGATAATCGAGGCTGGATTTTAATCTCATATTCGCCGGTTGACCCCCAGTCGACCCCACCGTGGCTCCCGGTGTTCGGTCCCCTGTCCTTATGGTCCCGATCGCCGTCTCTGTCTGCGGGAGGAAATGAAACGCTGCAAGGAAAGATGACAAACAAAGGGGATAAAATCTAGCAGCTCCTCAAGAGGCAACAGCAAGAAAATTAAATAAATAAAAATGGGTCTTTAAATTATTTTAACAACTCCATCATGCTGATCTCATCAGTGTGCAGACTTTATCACCGAGTGCATTTCCTGATTGTGTCGGCTATTTCTCTACTAGAAAAAAGAGTCTGCATAATACACACACACACACACACACACACACACACACCCACCACACACACACACACACACACACACATATAGTAATTACAGCTTGGTAGCAGATGAAAGTCGTCGGATTTCTCTCAGATGAGTTCATTCAGATGTTCAAAACAAAGTCTGAGTGAGTGTTTGTGCCCACTGAGGGCTTCTTTAGTGACTCTTGAAATACGTAAAGCGGTTTTATTTTGTACACTCGCTCAAAAAAAAAAAAAAGAATCCTCTTTAGTCTGCAGGACGTCTGAACAAGAGGTCACAGGCAGAATCCAGGGGAACGCAACGAGCAGACGGTGAGAATCTGCTCATTAACCGGCACGATCCGACGGGCTGGGGGTCAAAGGCCAAGTGTTAACAAGCGGCAGGGGAGGGCGGGCCGGGCCTGCTGGACATGGATCAGAAAAAAGAGAAAAACATAAAAATAAAAAAAAAGCATACATTTTCTTCATTTTTTTTTCAGGATAATTAAGAACGCTAGAGGGAAAACTAAAAAGAAACAAGGAGACGCGACGCTTTTGCAAAGCTTTTATTAAAGAAGAAAAAGAAGTACAGGACTACATGACGGCCCCCTGTCTGCACACCCAGACCAGACGCTTTAGTCTGACAACAGGCTGGAAGAATTTACTCTGATCAACACAAATTAAAAAAAAAAAAAAATTAGCTCCTTGTGGCACAAAGTGTCCAAAATTAGAAAAAAAACCCACTGTATTTACTTTGGTTAGAAAAGAAATAAACAAGGTCAAATCTTTGAGGCACGGCTGGATCAGACGTACGGCGTCGTGATCTGATGAAAGGCACTTTTACAGGCGACCGGGGCCTCGAGTCACACTGGAAACTATATCATGCTTACAGGAAGTGAGAACACGTAAAACATGGGAACACTGTGCAGATAACCTGCTCATAAAGCCGACGCCGACAGGCAGGCAAGATTTAGTTCACTCTGAAATCAGAAACTCTTCTTCATTTTAAAGGGACAGTTCAGATTTCTGAAGTTTTGGTGTAAAATAAAGGGAGATTTTAGTTGATTTTAGTGTCTCAAAGTTCTGCAACACGGAGACTCATAAACCAAATGTCGCAGTGTGCTTGGTTTCTCTACCAAGATAAAGAACTTGGTTGTCAAATAAAACAAACAGAGGGCCGTAATATTGACGAAGAACTCTGAGGACTCGGGTTGCCTAACCTTCGCTTCCTTCCTGCTTGAGGCGCTTCGTTCTGTCCACCGACCTGATCACCTTCTCACCCCGACATCCAAAAGCCTCACATGCCGATTTCTGAGTTTATGCTAGTTTTTTAAAAATTTTTTATAAGGAAAAGTCAAATCAAGGCAGAACTCGAGAGTTAAGTAAAAGTCTCATTAGCGCAGTTATTTCCATAGTGTTCGCATGGTAATGATATCACCGTGACCCACTCACATCTACAGTGAGGCCATATGCACTGCAGAGAGATGACTTCTGTTGTCATTACAACATATAATAGGTAAAAGAAATAACAAGGAGAGAGAATACCATAGTTAAAGTGTTTTTCCGAAATTAAATCAGAAAATGTTTTTTATTGGTCTTCAGTTTCCCCGGTGTTTTGCTACTGGAAGGTTCTAGTGTTACTCATCAGGGTCGCTACTTTAATCCTTGATTTACCCGACCATCCACATTTAAAATGTTTCACCGCAGTTTGTGGGCGGAGCTTGTGGGCGGAGCTTCCCCCCCTCTAGGAAACGACACTCGGCCAACAAAATAAAACCGTTTCAAACTTCACACGGCGCCTGGAACCCCCCCGTCATAAATACTCACAAGTCTGACTGGAGCAATTCGACTGAAGAGAGAAAAAAAAAGAAACCAATTGTTCATCTGGCACATTAAAGATGGTGATTGAAAAAAACAAAAACAAAAACTTCTCAGGAAATCTTTCTTGGTCCCTTGTTCTCCCAACAGCTTTAATCTAACACTACATATAAAAGCTGAGCTTAAATGCCAACATACAGCACAGCGTACCGACGTCAGCCTGGGTCTCAGGTTTTGCTATAAGGCCACTTACATTCCAATATGTACACGTAAAATATTTCCTTATTCGTCATTTCATTTTTCTAAAGTGTCGATGCACTTAATGTTGAAAATTGCATAGGAGTGTATTCATTTTTATCTCTTAAAACTCTTAAAATAAAGGGGGTGATACTACACTCATATATATATATATATATATATATATATATATATATATATATATATATGTAAAATTTGCATCCATCTGAAGAGAAGTGGGATGATTTCACCGTTTAGGCCATTTGAAGGCAACCTACTGAATACAGCAGAGTCGGAAAATAATGGGCCGTAAAGGCACCAAACGTTTTGTTCTCGACAGGAACTGATTGTTTGTACTGAGAGTAAACAGCGTTTAGCGTTTAGCATGTTAAACCAAGGAAACGGGAAATGCTGAGGTTCAACGCCGGGTCTTTGGTGTGGGTTCACGCGGCGGTGGGCTTGGATTCGACTCGTCGCCATGCCGTTTTTACCCCCTAATGTTTGTCGCTTGTGCATTTTAGAAACACTTTAGGCGGGAAGAGAGAGAGGAGAAAAAAAAAAAAAAGGACCAGCATTCAGCCACACGCACGAACATGTCCAGCCATGACCTCACCTGCAGGGTGGATCCGTGTGAGGCAGACTGGACCTTTAGAGGGAAGTCTGAGGAAAAGCATTTGGGTTGATGAATAATAACTCATGCAGCCTGACTTCAATGAAGCCCATATAGATGGTGACTTATGATAACACCGGGCGACGCATTATTTTCTGATTGATACCCAATATGTGAATATGAAAGGCAGCAGCTCACTTCCTACAACTAGAATCTGGCTTTAAAGCAGAGCTCAGTAACACAAAGCCTCCCCGCAGTGGTTGTACCGTGTTGGTGCTACGTGTCGAAGGTGAACACATGATGCTGTTTCTCCTATCTTACGATGAACATAAATACAGAGGGATATACAAGTGTGTGTGTGTGTGTGTGTGTGTGTGTGTGTGTGTGTGTGTGTGTGTGTGTAGCTTCAATGGATGGCGATGTGGGGATGAAAGGAAGAAGGAAGAGAGCGCTTGATGGGTAATCACAGTGGAGCTGAGCGGGGCGGCTGGCTGGGCTGGCTGCTCAGAGGTCAGTGGTGGCCTTGGCGGTGAGCGCCTGGATGCGGCTGGTGTTACAGTTTTTGCAGAGGATGTGTCCATCCAGAGGGTAGCAGCCCTGGTTGTCCCCCTCAGACAGCAGGCAGCCGCAGTCCTGCAACACACACGCTCGCTGTTAAGAAGACGACTCCAACTCCAGGAAGTGTTTGGCCACCATTCAGGGTGCGCCTAAACACTGGCTTTCACAAAGCTCCGTCTATTTACCCAAATGTCCCTCCCATTTATCATAAGCTCCTCCAGACTAGTGGCAGCAAACTGCGCTTCTGCTGAGCCCAATATACAAACCTTTAAATTGTGCCAGACGTTATTGCAAAACACGATGAAATGAAGAAAAAATGTATAGAAATAATCTGCTTAACAGATTATAACAAAGAGGGTTTGTTGTCTTTTATGACTTTGTCTACAAACTTAGTTGGAGATATGTTTTCAAAAGACTCTGCTGCTCTGATTTTGATGATGCTTTATATATAGAAGGTAAAATGCGCTGCACTTTGTTTCGGCAGCGTGTCTGAAAGGGATCTTAAAGAGACAGAGGCCAGTTTCAAGGCATCATATGGGACTGCGATGTGAAGTCAGTGTTTGATATACATACAGAAAACAACAGAAAACAACTGATAGTAACTTAGTTACTTGACTGTGCTCTAAAATGTCACTATGTGGCTGGAAAATACTTGATGAATATTCAATATAAATTCCAACAAACGTGGGGAAACTGAAAATGTTTCACCAACATGCATACAGGCAAAAGGGAGTAAGATTTAAAACTTCTCTCTCCTGATTCTGGCACTGAACGACTAGAATTAATCGTGTTAATCTAGTTGTTAAATCTGACAATTTAAGTCAGAGGAAAAAATGCTTCTCCAGGCTCCAATTTTTCCCCTCGAAAACCCGAATCACGCTTGTTATCGCGAGTCATTTTTACAGTGTAAACAGCATTTAAAAGTGCACTGACTTGTCAGTCTGTTCAATCGCTCTGCAACCTTGCAGCATTTACAGCTTGGATTTTCAATATGCCTGTTTTTGTTATTCGCTGTGCAGCACCTTGGCCTTTTCTGCTGTTTCTTGACAACATTATGAGTGGAAAAAAAAGAGGATGAAAAAAGTGTTTCCTGAAAAGACCCAGCTACGTTATAATGAATCACGTCTGTTTATGTCAGAGTGCAGAGCAACTTCTCTGATCGCGTCGGAGAACATCGGCGCAGCAGGACTGGAAGGAAGCTTCCAGATTTACCTCAGCTGACCTTTTCTAACAACGAAAAGACAACAGACACCTCGAGTCCTGGAGGACGTCGGCACAGGTGAACAAAAAACGAGCGCTGCAGCTACATTTATGATAAAGCACATAATTTCTTGCTGTGAATAAAACCTTTCCAGCTCAACAGATATCTTCACTTGCTCGGTTGGAAATGGCTCGGCCGAGTGGTGAAGGAGGCCGAGCAGAAGGTCAGCGAGGTCAGAAGTGGCAGTGAACGTCATTTGAAAAGAATCTCAACGTCAGACTTTTCAGTTTCACATTTTCAAATTCAAAAATGTGAGAATATGAGTCAAGGACTCGTTCAGGTGTATCAAGGACAGACATAATGCAGATGGAGGAACGGACTCTGAGAAAAACCTGATTTCATTTTTAGTTTGGGGACCAGAGCTCTAGTATGCCAGGGGCCGGTTCCGATGCTTCCTCGAGAATTAAAACATGACAACTGCATTTTTATTCAGTAATTCAATGCAAATAAGTGAATGTTGTGTAATTTCGAGGTTAATTACACACAGACTGAGTTTATTACAGTGAATAAAAACCCAAAACCTGAACTATACGTGTCTGTGTACTGAATCTGGTTTCCTATTTGCTTAAAAAAAAAAGTAATTTTTTTTAGTTTTATTTTGTTCAGTAAGTAGAAGGAGGATAGAGTTGTCATTATCATCCCTACTGCCTGCAACTAAAGCCTACAGTCGACCTCTGCCTCCCTCCTTCCTGCTCCATCCTTTCTGGCTCCCTGGTGACAAACTTCTTCTCTTGTTGAGCCTCTTCAGCTGAGCTAATCCGCCTTGCTTTCCTCTGACCTTTCCATCTGCCAGCAGCGCCGCGCGCTCGCACCAGCGCGGCTCTCTGACAACGTGATGAACTCCGTCTCCTTCAGCCGGGCACACATTGTCTCGGCGGCACTTATCGGCTAATCGCGCGGGCTTCTGACAGACTGGCTGCGGTGTGAGTTCGTGAACGTCGCCCGGGAGAGAGCAAAAGTTATTTCGGAGCTGGAAAGAGAGCGATGATTCACTCGTCTCTCCTTGAAAAGGGTGACTCAGGGACGAGCTTGCGAGTTCAGGCTTCACGCTGCGCATACCTGGCAAAGAAACACACACACACACACACGTGTGTGTGTGTGTGGACACGTACCTCGCAGCGGTAGCACTTCACGTGAAAGTCACGATCCAGGGCCACGATGCGGACGGTCTCCTCCTGGCCCGGCGCCGGCATTATGGGCTCGTGGCACACACAGCAGCGAGGAGCAAACTTCCTGTGTGAGACAGCAGAGAGGAGCTCAGAACAGCAGCACATGATGATGATGATGATAAAGCACGAGCTGAAACTCTGTGATTCACAAATAAAACTCTATATTTTGTGCAGCTACCGCCTAAATATAATCCAACTTTATTGGCCTGATGTCATATTCTGATCTTAAATGTCACGTTTCAGTCGATGGAAGCAAAAACAAACAAAGAAAGTAATAATTAACTGAAATAAAGCCTTGAAAACATCCATCTTTGTGTAGCAGTTCTAAATAATGTGATTCACTCAGTCACTGAAATTAATTAACTTCTCGATAGTTTTCCCATTTATTCAGATGCACCTGTGCAGTCAGAGCTGCAATGAAATGGTTTAAATCAACATGCCAATTTCAACTAAATACATACATTTTGAAGTGCTTTTTTTTAAAGTTATTGAACTCCTTTGATTTTTTTTTTTTGCGTACACAGTTCCCACGCGGAACCTTTGTACTCGTGTGTTTCCGATACGCCTGTCAATTTGATGCACAAGCAATAGAGGACAAAGCCGCTTCTTTCGGCCATCTGGAGATTCATTTTCGCTCCAAAAAGACAATCTGATGGGACGCTTGAAAAGTCTATTGCTGTGTGAAAGTTAGTTAAACTATCAGCGAAGCTAATCCAGCATAAAACAGCATCTCAATGCTAAAAACCTAAAGAACAGATTAGAAACAAGAAACATTTTTGTTGTTGAGCTCTTAGCATTGAAACGGGTTTTGAATTGAAAATGTTCATTTTGTTGAGATGTAGTTTTCAATTCAAATACGATTCATTTGGTTTAAATGCAGACCCTGCAAATAACTTCATTAAAATCTTCAGTAGCGTTTCACCACTAGTTGAAATGTACTAGTGGCACATGTACTTTAAACACATGTGTGTTTAAAGTTCAAAGCTCACATGTATTTTGAAGAGACTTGCAGTTGTGACTCCAGTGAAGCAAAGGATTGACCCTGAGTGACTGAATACAAATGAAACAATTTATTAGAGTTTTTCTAACAATTCTCCACTACTTTGTGTTGGTGTGCTGCGGAGAATTTAAATAAAATACACGCAGCTTTGGGTTTGTTTTGTGGCGAGATGCAAAAAAAAAAAAAAAAAAAAAGAAGAAAAAAAAGTGCAAATCAGTAGAATTCAGCTAAAACTGATTTTGCTTTACTTTTACTTTAGAGGATTTATAAAGGACAAATTCTTGTACATTTGCATCCATTTGTTTTCTTTTCTCTTGAAACACCGTGCAATTCATTGTTCAACAATGAAACAATGTGGAAAGATTTCCCACACATCAGGCGGTGCAGCTGGTGCTTTTCACTCTGTAGCTTTAAAAAAAAGTTGCTCTGTTTACTGACTGTGCAGAGCAGACATTCAGAGCCTCGTTTACAGAACAAAACTTCACGAGTGTAACTCTGGAAATGCCTTGCGGAGAAGAAGTTTTTCTAACAATAGTAATGAGGATCTGAAAAAAAAAAACCCAAAGGAAAAAAAGAACCTGACTGAATGTAGGTCCCGTTCAGTGACCAGAAGTGAGGCGAACGCTTCCTCTATTCATTCAGTATCAGTCAGGAAGTTAAGGCTTCTGGTGTGGCTGTGGGGGAACCACAGCCGTGCAGCAACAGGGCCGAGGCTCCAAAATTCCTCGAAACAAAGGCCCGGCTGCTATGTGAAAATACACAGCGTGGCACAATGTGTGCGCACACACACACACACACACACACACACACACACACACACACACACACACACTGAAAGCCAGCGGTTTCCCTTCTGGTCACTGAGGAGAAAAACATTTCTGGTAAAAATGCTGCTTACGCAATTCCCTGATGTCTGATGCAGTGACAGGAATGCGCCATTAAATTTCATGTCCACATCTAAGGATCACAAGGCTTTCTCAAAACGTTGACCGTAATCCCCTTCAAGGAAGTCGGAGATCCTGCGTTACCGGCGCGGACCGCACCGCAGCGGTAATAAATAGTAATAAGCCAAAAACATGATGGAGCGTTACGACGGGTTCCTGTGTTTAAATGCTGACGAGAAAATGATCCAGATACTCTGGCGGTGTCTGGAAGGTCCGGCAGGCGGAGCTGCATGGAGCTGGTCGGCATTTCAGGTCATGAACATGTGAGAGGGAAAAAGTCCCACATTCAGAAGCAACATTTAGAAACATGATTCCCTGCATGTACTAATATTCCTTCTGCATTTTGTTACTTCAAACCAACAAACTTCAACGAATCGGTTTGGGATTTTACTAGGGCTGAAACGATTAATCGAATTAATCAGGATGAATCAATTATTGAAATGATGGTCAACTAATTCACTGAGTACACAGACTCACCATACTCAGACCAGTAATAAGCGGGAATAAGAGGGAAACGTTGTTTGTCTGTAAATATGTTTTTGTTTACCTTTCTGACGTAAAAGTTCTGCTTGGAAGTGTTTTGTGCTGCTGACTGGTTGCCACAAGAGATCATTTTATTTTTTATTCCTTTATTATTTTAATTTGAACTACTTTCAGATTATTCCACTAAGCAAAATGGATTTTGTTCTTTAACGAAATGGCAACATTTCAACAATTACACCTCCACAGTTACAAACATCTCTGAAAAATCACTACTGTTTGTTGTCAAAACAGTTTGATTTATATTGATGCTCTTATTTTGAAATGTAACCGGACGCTCTGTCTTAAGGTAGGTGGAAGCGATTGTCCTGGGGAATTCGCTGATGTGAATCTGCTTCCTGTTGTATCGACGTCTTCTGAAACGCTCGGTCACAACAAAAAGCTTGTGAAACTAAATAAAACAACCAAAGCCTGATGCTAGAGAAGTAAATTATCAATATTTAGAAAAAGAAAAGTCAAATGACAGACGTTAATGATGATGTGCTCGTCCAATCGCGTTACAGTTCATTTTGCTCGTCCAATCGGGTCTTTGAGAAATACTTTCCTTCGGAAACGCCTCGGAAAAGTCCCACGAAATAAATAAATAAAAGATTGAAAAGCAACAGCAAAATTTAAAATCTGTGATCAGCATCTTTAAGGCAAACATAAAAAAAAATGAATTTAAGACATTTGACGGTGTTAATTTTGGATGCGTGAGTTTTAAAGATTGTTAAAAGCTGTGTGGACACCCTGCTGAGAGGAGCCCATGCCGCACTGGGACCAGTCGGGCTGCGTACTTATGGAAGTCCTCGATGCAGTGGATGTGGTTGGAGGCGTCCACGGTGAAGGGGATCCCGTCCAGGCTGCGGTGACACACCACGCAGGTGAAGCAGTGGGGGTGGTAGGCCTTACCCGTCGCCCGCAGGATGCGCTCCATGATTGGCTTACTGCAGATGTTGCAGGTCTCCAGAGTGTTCTGCAAACACAAACACACACACACGAAGTTACGCAACAAAGGCCTGCAATCGTCTAACGACTGGCTGACAGTCGAGTCAAGTCCATTTGTACGGCACATTTCAGCAACATTTGAGGCAGTTCAAAGAGCTTCACATCAAAAAAACATCGTAACTGATTATGACACATGCGATAAACATTACATTTTGTCAAATGCCATCATCAAAATCATCAAGTAGATGCACGTTAGATATGTTGGTCAATGTTCATGATTTTATGAACTAAAGGCAGCTGTACACAGGTGGGTTTTTACCCTGGATTTAAAGGATCTCAGTGTTTCAGCAGTTTTGTAGTTTTCTGGAAGTTTCCTCCAGATTAGAGGAGGATCTCCAGCAGGTTTCAGTCAACATCTTCTAACGTGAAACGTATGATTTGAATCTCCGCTTCTGCAACCAACACAGCAGACCTTTTGCCTGAGCTGTCCTTAAATGCCTCTGAAGCTGAAGGAATCTGATTAGCGCCTCCCGCCTCCCCAACCTCCAAACACAAACACAGTCATTTTTCAGCCGCTCTCTCCCTCACGCCATTCTGCCTTATGCAAGAGCGAACGCTGTAAATATTTCCACTTTGTGATGACTGCAGGTTTTCTGCAGCCAGGCGACTGGGCAGGCAGCCCACTGGTGGGGGGATGGCGCGGCTGACGCCCGGCTCTGACTTATCTGTGGCATCTCTCTTCTTAATATCTGCCCAGAGAGGCCATTTGTTATTTCAATATTTCATAAATAACGACTGGCTCTCTAAGCGGCGGCGCTGCTAGAGGAGGAGGGGGGAATATATCATGGGAGGGTGATCAATGTGTGACCTGATGAGGCTGTGTGTGAGTGAGCTGATGGGCCCCCGCTGTCGCAGCCTCTCGCTCAGGCATTTCCTGGATCTCTGCATCGCTCCCCTCCCCGCCGCTCCCCCGTCCTCTCCCTCTGTCTGTGCGCTTGGCTGGGCTAAACAGAGCACGGTTCAGCGGCTCCCATTGGCCCCCGCCGTAGTAGCAAGCTGCCTCAGTGTTTCCAAACACAGCTCCGGGTGTGTAGCAACACTGCGCTGCGTCACGCGCTGCCTCCCAGATGCGCTCGGGGGGCCCCGCCGTTTAAAATGACACTTATGTGACCGCTCGGCCGAGGTAAACCCATCCTCTCCACTCCCCGCTGCCCCTCACGCCGGTTGCGTCTCACGCGCACTGACATTTATAGTTTACATGCTAATGAGCGGGAAACGCTGTCCTCCCTCCCTCTTTCCCGTCGGAACGAGGGTCGTTCTCCCCGCTACGTACGGCAGCCTCCTGATAAGACCCTGGCTACATGATGGTGTGGCACCGGAGGGGTTGAAGGAGGGCAAGAAGAGCGAGACGGGGGGGTGGAGGGGGCTGATGTACGACCCGAGGCGGGAGAAGAAAGCGGTTTGAAAAACGGCCGTTTCTTCAAAGCACGCCTGGAGAGGCTGTATTTCATGAAAAGCAATGTGTGCAGACAAGCCCTCACCTCCCTCCCCACACCTCCAACACACACTCCCAAACACCCCTCCACCCCCTCCTCCTCCTCCTCCTCCTCTGCCTCCAAGATGGTAATAGAAATAAACATTATTCCCAGGGCAACATTTGTGTGTAAACAATGTCCATATTGCAATCCTGCGCGATCCTGGAAGTGGAATAAAGCCTTTAATGAGCTCGCTGCTCCGAACCCTTGAGGTTTGCCTCGCGCTCACACACTCTGAGGTAGAGAGATGGAGGGAATGAGGGGGGCGCGCGTGTGTGTGCGCGTGTGAGTGTGTGTGTGTGTGCGAATGTGTTGGGGGGGCATATTTACAACCTGAGAACGCGAGTAAGACACCAGGGCCAAGCAGCACTAAACCATCCTCAACTCGTCTGTCTGCATTCCTACTTCCTTATTCTCATCTGGCCTTCATGTGGGAATACCTTGCCCTTGTTTAGCTTAACTGGAGCATATGATTTCACAGCACACAGATCCTCCGGGCCACTGTAATGAGTTCGCTACTAAAAAGACAAAAAAAAAAAAAAAAAAAAAGAGAGAGAAAGAAAAATTCGTCTCGTTTCCTTCTGATGGTAAGATTTTATGACCTCAATTCGCTCGTGCTGCTGCTCGGCTCCTGTCGTTCTGGCTTTCGCTCGTGACTCGTCTTGTTTGTGGGTTAGGTAACGTTTATCTGCTCTGTTACACAGAACTCCATGATTCTGATGTCAAAACAGAGGAACGTGCACGTGCTCCCGGTCCTTCTGGCCGGGCTGCGCTTCCGCTCGCGGTCTGAGCCGCTCTGCATAAATCAGAGCGTGGCCTCTCGTTCACACGCCGCCGTCCCTCTGCAGTCTGCCACTAGAGGGCTGTATACGGCTGCACATGTCCGACGTGTACAGCTGCTTCTCCCTCCCTCCACTTCGCTGCGTGTGATGTACTCAAGCATATGTATTCTCTTCTTAACCCCCAGCCCCCTCCTCAGCCCCCTTCCACCTCTCTCTCTCTTTCTCTCGCTCTCCTTCCTACATTTGTGTAAGTGTTTGCCCAGAAGGCTAAACAAATGTCTAGGCAGATGAGGTAAAGTGAATTTAGGTCAGACAGCCTCCTGCTGAACCGAGGGGTGAGTGAAGTGCGTTAAAGTCAATTGTGGCCCCCTTTCTCTTGATTTAAGCCGTTTCCTTTTCTGCTCAAAAACTCGACACAGTCCGGCTCGGCTTCTCGATATTTCATAACAGCTTCTGGTGCAGAGCAGCACACAGCTGTCTGTTAACATGAGGAATGTGAGGACAGGCGAAAAGAGTGGAGAAAAGGCTGAAAACCTCTATGTGATGAAAAGTTAATCCTAGCATATTTATTCTATCTTGTGAGTTACTAACTGGTGATTATCTAATTAGTTTTGACTTCAATTTTTAACGGGTAGTGTTATGTAAAAATCTGCTTTTTTTAAGCTTTACATCATGTTGTGATGTAATCCCCTCATCATAAACATATCAGGAGTGTTGCTTTTATTCTTTCATGCATGTTTGAATAATCCTAATCTCCCATGGCAACCGTTCAGCTTTTCAAAACGCCTGGGTGGGCCAAGCTCCGCCTTCCTTCCAGACACAGCTCCTCCTCAGAACAGCAGCTTCCAAGCTTCCGCCTCACAGAGCAGCCTTCCCTACTCAGCTCCTTCAGACTAGCCAGGAGCAAACAGCAAACAGCTGGTGGAACTTCACATCTGCAAAGCTCATTATAGGAGAAAGGATTAATGAAGAAGTCATTTGTGATTTGACTTGTTAATGAAGTAATTTCATTAACAAGTTATTAAAAGTATTTGAAAACTGCATTTTTATTTACGTTCTATAATTTAAATGTAACAAAAAAAGAGAAGAAATCTGCACTGGCCCGATGTAGCTTGTTTGGCCTATCTCTTTGACCTATTAAGATCAAAAGAATTACTGATATATTCAGTTTTGACATGAAGTAGAGCTTCATTAATCAATTATCCCAGGGTAAAAGATGAAAAATGTGATTGAGTCTTCAAACAGAGAAGCTTTGATGATTTTAGAAACCTACACTCATGCAGAGGTTAAAATAAGAACACACTCTCTTCCTCTCAGATCAGAAATGCAACAGACAAAAAAAAAAAAAAAAAAAAGGAAACAGTCCACAGCAGTCAACGCTGGTAAAAACCCAGGCCTGATGTCTTGAAGCAGAAACAAGTCAACACTTGGGAATGTGACGGAGCATATTGCTGAGATTAAGCCGCTTGCCAACAGTATGAACACAGATTTTACACCTATCTGTTGCTTTGTTTGTTCCGTGCGGCCAAGTCGGGCTGAAGGGAGGTCGGAGTGCGGCGAGAACGCACGCAATCCGTGTACTGGCACGGTCAACTTCAGAGCGGTCCAAATTTACAGATGATCTGACTGCGTGTGTGTGTGTGTGTGTGTGTGTGTGTCAACTCCAGAAAGAATGTGACGGCCAGCGTCGGGCCAGGCGGTGTGAATTAACTACACCATAGTGAAGGCAGCTCAATAATATCTAACAAGGGTCTGATGAAAGATGGAGCTCTGCTGCTGCTGCTGTTTGGCCTTTCTTTGGAGTGAACAACGGATACTGACTCCTTGGTGAACTATGAGTCAAAACACTGACCCTCTTACTTCCTAAGGGAAGGTGTCTGCTGATTTAACAAACCCTGACAAGCAGCTTCTCTCCCTTTTTATTGTTTAATGTGGGCCAGTCAAGGAGGACAAAAAAGAAATCCTTTCTCCCAAAAACCATCACGGGCCTAATTACAAAGCGTGGAAGCTTGCAACATGACAGGTGGTTTCATTAACCTGTCAGGCATTGTAAAGGATGAGGAATGGGGGGGGGGCGACGAAAATGCTTCAAAGCAGAAACAGCAACAAGGAGATGGAGTCAGGATTGAGAGGAAATAATTTTCTTCTTAAAGAGACATTTCAGCGTGCGAGCCTGCACCGCCAACCTCGGACGTTAGGAAGCGACTTTTGCTGTTGCAGGCTTCGATCTAATTCCACGAGTCTTTCGGAAATCAGTTCAAGCCAGCATAAATACACTAAATTATAAGAAGATCTATTTATATAGACATATATTCAAGTCATCATAAAACTAAAAGTAGATATCTAGTAGTAGACTTTGCTCAGTAGTTGACTGAGCAAAGTTTGGAGACAGAATCAAACTTCATTTGTGGAACATCTTTCATACAGTGTAGTGTACCACAAAGTGTCTAAGGACAAATATTAAACCAAGTAATCGGACAAACAAGTTATTTTGGTAAGACAACCAGGAATTAAAAGAGAAATAAAAATCATTCAACTATAGAAAGCAAGCAACTGATGGAAACACAGCTGTGTAGTTTAGGAAGGAAACAAATACTCAACAAATTTAGAAAAGCAGTGAAGTAACAAAAAAATTCACAAACGTGAGGAACAATTTGAAATATAGAAAATATAAAAAGATGAGTCACACCAAATGGATTATTTTTTGGCACGGACCAGTGGCTGGTCTTTTTTAAAGCTCAAAAATAAATGCGTACAGTTAGTCATGCTAACCTAGCTAACGTGAGATTCTAAAGACTAAATGTCATTTTCAAATACATTTCCTTGCTTTATACAATTAAATAAATACAGTTATCTTGCTGTAACATGCACTGTCATGTCAAGTTTGCTTTTCATATCAATAACTACAGAAATCTTAAGAACGCTAGAAAGAAATATTTTCAAAGCTATTAATTGTGGAGAAAACCAAACCAGCTAAAATGTTCATCTTTCACTAATCAGTTGATTAGTTAAAGTTACTGATGTGTTCAATTTAGGGGCTGCATATTTTGAAAGCTGATTATGTCATAGCGACAGTCTGAATTCAAAGGCTCCTCAAGTTTAGCCAAAACTAGCAAAAACTGGTACCGACAGATTCGCTAAAACGAGGCAAAACTGGAATTAACACACTAGCTAAGGCTAACCAAAACAAAGCTGGAAGATCACTGGAGAGAAAACATGTTTTCTTGTAAAGTACGATAGATATCTTAGATAGATGCTTTCATCTATTTAGTGGTGATTTACTCATCAGTAAAAAACTAACAGAACTAAGGAAATATATTTTTGCATGCCTTTGCATATTTGAAGTGAATGCATTTTTCACAAGCAGACCTGACAAAATAGCCTCTTAGTTTCAGACAATAATGCTTCTTTTGAGATTGAACTCTTAGTTTCCCCCCAACAAAAGTGGTTTCCACCTGTGAGAAGCAGCTTGTGAGATATTTTGCCCCATGAAATGCAGCAAGTGGACTGAGATTTCGGGAGCCACCTTTAGTCCGCTCGTGGAGCAGGAGAAGGATTTATCACATGTAGGGGTTAAAGGATGTGTTACTGCGTTCTGAAGCCAAATCACAGCAGTGATGGCCAGCTGGTCCAAATCGATGTTCTGCAGCCCGAATCTGACCTGAGAGTCCTGATGTGTTCACATCCACAGCCTCTGGCATTTGGCGTACAGCTTTTATATCCGATTGCTTTCCAGAGAGCGGTTCCGACATCCCGAGTCCACTCATCCGTCCGCGGTGTGTCTAAGCATCAGGATTGTATGGAGACACGCAAACAGGACTTGACACCTTCACAAAATCCTGTCTTTTGACGAGCGTGTTATGTAAATCACCGACTCGTATCTTCTTGTCTGCTGCCCATAGTCGAGGTGTGCGTGTTGTTTTGTTTACGTGTGGGTGTGAGTGAAAGCGTGTCATGCAGCGGAAAGCGATTCCAGTAATGGCTTGCTAACTCTGAGGACTCAGTGACCTTAAAACCATCAGCTGCAGATGTCGCGGACGGAGGGCTTTGTGACACTCCACTCAGTCCGGACGAGCGATCCGAGATTTGGGTGTCTTTGACCTGGAACAGTTTTTTTCTCCGAGTGTGGTGTGGCACGCTCGGCTCGGCTCAGCTCATTGTGTCAGTGTTAGAAATTCACACCAGTTTATAGATGACCAGCGCGTGCAGGAATGGGGTTGCATCTTGCCAGAGCCTCCCAAGTGAAAGAACCCTGCTGGAACCATCTCAGGAGTCCCAGCCAAGTGGGATCCTTTTTCCGTCTACTTGAAGTTCTTTCACAGCCGTCCGGACAAACTAATCTAACAGCACACGTCCGGTGATGTTTGCATTCTGCTCTGCTGCGTGCTTTACTTGTTCACTCAGACATCTTATTCTAGCTGCGTGATAACATCAAACCAGATCCAACGTAGAGAGACAGGGTTGACATGCAGCTCATGACTTGCTCAGGCCTTTCTTCAAAATAAAAAAGGTGGCAGCAGGGCCCCCCTCTCCCCACCCAGATCCTTCTCTCCCTCTCTCTCTGTCTGAGTTGGCCTGCCTGTCTGCCTTAAATTCAGGCTCCGCAGCAGAATGCGACCCCTCTGGACTTTGGGCAATGTCTCCTGCTCTGGTTACAGAGAGAAACTGACAAAGACCCCGGCAGTAGTGCGCGCATGCCATGAGTTGGACTGACATTGTGGTGGGTCAGCAGTGGGTCACAGAGATTTTCTTCTCCTGCTTGCTCCTGTCGAGGGCGGCTCGGGGTGTTGGACCAACAAAAACACTTCAGGAGGCAAACAGAAGACGTAAATCTGCTCACGTCTGTTGTCGAAACAGTGGGGTTTGTGGTTATTAAAAGTGTTTTGCAAAACTCAATTTGCTTCTACTTCTGAAATAATTTGAACAAATCAGAGACAGTTAGAAGGATCTCACAGTAGGTGTAAAGTATCACTTGCTAGTGAGGAGAACAGACGCACCGATCTGATATTAATATCAGTATCGGTCCTGATATTGGAAAAATTTCTAGATCAGGTATCGGTGGCATTGAGTCAATCCACAAGGACAAATCTATTCAGTCTAGTTCTATGCTTTGTGCTTTATCCTTAACTGTACATTATATTTAGGATTCCTAATTGCCTCATTTGCCTTTTCTAAACAATTTGAAAGAAGGTTTATTGCAGTTTTTTTTTTTTACATATTTGACCAAGGTGGTTTCTTCATTATTTATTTTACTTTGGCTATTGTAGACCTGATGGTGCTGACTGAACAAAGTAAAGTTATATTTATATGTTTGAACAAATAATTGGTGTATTTAATGTTCTGTACTGGTGCAGATTTATCAACTAAATATTTAATTCAGTACAGTCTGTGTTTTAGCGAAGGAGAAACGTTTTATGGCAGTTTTCCTGTATTGGACCAGCTATTGGTATTGGAATTGAAAAAGTAGATCTGTGCATCCCTAATGAGGGGTGCCTGATATTTTGGCAAAAAATATAAAAATTCAAATTTTTATTATGTTGCTTTTTTGATAATACACAATACATTGGTGTAAAGTTTAAATTGGCAGTTTCAAGAAACAGATGTTGAATGAATTTACTTTGTAAGAAAGACACAATTGTATTTTGTTTTATGGCTTACCGACAGAAGAAGAAGTCATGCATTAATACTTTATTATTCGAGTATATTTGCATATACAATATGCAGCAATTTACATACATATTCATTTTGTATGTCATTCAGTGCTTCGAGTTTAGAGGAATGTGCCTTTCTGCTGCGTTTTACAATCTGAAGCATTAATCACTGAGTGTAAAAGCGTCCTACCAGGACTCCATCGCTCATTTTTTCTTGAGGTTGTACGTTATGATTTCTCAGGTCAGATCTTTTAGTTCTTTGACCCGAGGAAAAGAAAAAAAATCCCTCTTCTTGATCAGATGTAGTTGCTGTTTGTGACTAAAGAGAGGTCAACAGTGATCTGACTCCAAAAATAGGTCAAAATCACTATGGTTTGTTTTTAGTGCAGTTTGCTCTGTGAATCTGGTGCAGAGATGAACAGAGCAAAACAGCGACAGAAACCCTGAGAAAGGCTGCACTGCTTTGTGTATTCTAACACCCTGAGTGCTTCTCCCTCACTCGCCTGTAATAGATAGGACAGCTGCATTTCCTGTAGCACGGGGTCAGTAATAAAAAGTAATGACTTGCTTGAATTCTGTGGGCTCACACCCACTGTACAGCACAAATTATACACGCACATAATTGTCTTGGCAAGTCTGGAGACACATGAAGATGTGAAACCCTATTCATGCGAGTGCTATCTAATTGGCTCTCTCCTTTGAGGAATTAGACCGAGTTAATCACGTCTGAATATACAGAACTCAATTAGAACTCGCCAAGCTAATGCAGACAGCCATGAATATTTGATGACACAGTCAGCAGAAAGCAGAACCTCTGCATGAGCGTACAAGCGGTGTAGGTGTGTACCTGCCGTGTCCTCTCGCCTCGTACGGTGAGCACGCGGAGGGCCCTGAACGCACCGCGCCGGCTGAGGTTTCCGGGATCTGACTACCTGGATATCCATCATGGAGACATGACAGACGTGTGGGCGGAGTGCAGTAATTTCCGATTAGTAATGTATCGCGGCTACATTACAGACTTTCTCCACCTTGTATCTTTTTGCCGATTCCAGTAGAGCCGCGATGTTTTCCGAAACACTCGTCGGTTCCTACGTCCTCGTCGTCAATGACAGTGGCGGTTGGAGGGGGAGTTCTTGGGGGATATCCAATTGTTAGTTTGGAGAGCCAATTGTCCTGTGTTGTAAAGGACATCGATCGCCAGGGGCCCCCAATACAGCTGGCACCCTGTCTGTGGCCCTCCTGGTTCGCCTGGGGAACTTGCCTTTGATACATGGATCATTTGATGATGTTGCCCTCGTTGGAGCTCGGTTTTTGAGTTGACATTCCGCCACCTTGCTAAGAGATGAAGCCAACCTCAACAACAGGCACGCAATCCTATTCTGCATGCACTCATTGCATCCAAACAGCAAACACAGTCCTGCAACCAAAGCACTTTTGTCACAAAAGTTTTGTTTCCATTGCTAGATTAGAAAGATCAGATGATAGAAATATGTGATAGTGTGCAGTCTAAGTCTTTGTCTTTTGGCTAAAAAGTTCAGTTTTGGTTTCATCAGAGCAGAGCATGTGTGTTAACATAAAGATGAAATGTATGGAGTCCATGAGTAGCAGTTGCTTCGTTGACGGATTCTTCTGTGGATCTCTGTAGCTACTGGAGATTTAGTAGCTCTTTGCTGATTCTCTGAAAAATGATTTTTAGACTTATCCACAAAGTTCTCCCCGACCTGCCTGCTGTATACCTTGGTCTTCATAATCCTGTTTGTTCACTAACGTTCTCTAACAAACTTCTGAGGCCTTCATCATTAATAAATAGGCAGCTATTTATTAATAGTTTGTTGCTGTGTGTGCTTTATTTTGTTTCATCCATGCTTTCTTCTCCTTTAATTACATGGTTCTTTTGTTTGTTGATCACAGACATTGTTTGTGATTGCAACAGCTTGACAACGTATTTTGATAAAGTCGGCATACGATTCGTTATGTTTAGTAACACTGATTCGGTCACACCTTGTAAACTCTGCATTCACCTCAGCGGCAGGAAGCTCTTCACAGCTCTATTCATTTCTATCTCTTGTATTCAAATGAGGGGATGTGGTTATCTGACGCAGTCAGACAAGGCAGCAGCAGCAGTTAGCCGGATTGATATAGATTAGATCAGCTCTGCAGGGAAGAGCTGGGAAATAGAAGTGACTTCACAGCCAGTTCACAGTTTATCCTTTCATTTATTTGGCATCCTATAAAAGCGCATCTGGTTGGGAATCGACTAACTTTGGGTGGGTTGCGGTGCTCCGAAGAACAGTGAAGGTGCAGGGAGTGAAAACGTTAAAGACAGATGAAGTAAAGTACCTCAGGTCATCCAAAACGACAGGCAGGAGAGAAAACGAGAGAGTGGGGTGGAGCGCATTGAAATCAAATGTGAGGGGTAAAGTATCACAGGAGGTTGTTATGGACAGGGTAATGAAGATGCAGATGATTTGCAGTTTATGCTCATAAAGGAGAAACTAAAAGAACTGCTGTACTGCTGCAACTCTGAATTTACATCTTAATATAAACTTACAAAGATTTTCACCCAGGTTGTGACACAGATTGTCTCTCTGAATCGCACCAAACACTAAAACAATTTTTAAACCAGTAATTAACTAAGCACTTCTGGATTGCCAGGTATGTGTGTTTTGAAATGTGAGAAAGGATGTCATGTTGATCTATGACGTTTTGAAAATACTTTCAGAGTTCAGTTGGGTCATGACCGGGTATGTTACTTTTCAGTGACCTCCCTGTCTTTCGCTGCCCCTTCATTCATACGACTGGATCAACTGGACATGTCACAATGAGATCCTTCAAGTGCTAATTGGAGGCTAAATAATTAGTAACTAAATCAAATATGCACTGATGTTTGTCTTAGTTGTCTTCACGGGTAAGTTAATATTATGATGTATTTAGTGTGCACCCTATCGCTAATCTGCTAAAAGCGGAGCTAACTTTTTTAGCTAGTCCTGAAAACACTTAAACAATAAGCTAGCTTTGAAAACTTAGCTTCCCCTAAAGTTTTTTTTTTGTTGATAAATTATAATGTGGTAATTCACCTGGCTGCTTTGTGAAACTTTCAGTTGAATAAAGTTTGACATCTGTGTTGAAGTTTTGGTTAAAGTCAAGAATGCTTCATGTAGCCGTTTCTACGTGGAGGAAGCCCGTTCATGCAGCATGTTTTCACTTCTCATTTCCATCCGTCCCCCCAATAACTTCATTTCAAACAAGAACCACATAGGAACAAAATAAA
This sequence comes from Poeciliopsis prolifica, assembly GCF_027474105.1. Classification (NCBI taxonomy): domain Eukaryota; kingdom Metazoa; phylum Chordata; class Actinopteri; order Cyprinodontiformes; family Poeciliidae; genus Poeciliopsis; species Poeciliopsis prolifica. The sequence continues at coordinate 24,192,343 of NW_026562377.1, forward strand.
ACAGACATCACAGACTCAATACAATACCTAAGGGCATCAAAGAACATATAAACTATAATGTCAAAATGAAATTCTCGTCTTTCAAGGTCAGATATAATTTTAGGGTTAGTGTTAGCTACTACTGAATTTAACACTTTAGCTTTAGCTTCTGCTGATTACTATGTTGGTGTAGTTCTTTAGCATTAGCAGCAATGAGGTGTTTAAGTCTGAGAAGTCACCAAAAGTAAGATAGGAAACTATTCAAGCACATTTAAGATATATTTAAATGCCAGCTATGAACCATTTGTAAAACAGACTTTGCTCTCACACATTTGGATCTTGTCTTCTTTACAAATATATATATAAACTCACTGCAGAAATGCCACAAAAAATGAATTTGAATGCTGTTAATTATAGTTCTCAAAGGAAAGCCTGCACTTGCTTAAAGTCATACATGCAGGTTAAACCTTTACACAAACGGCCACTAGTCTCCGATTGGTGTGTTTGAATCGCTTACCTTGAAATTCCACTGAAACTTTTGCCAGTGTTACTAGGATTGAGGGAGACGTACAATTATGTTTTCTTTCCTTTAATAATGAAATCAGTTAAAGTAACAGACCAAACAGATTTAGTTAAATTGAGAAGCTATTGAAAGAGGGAAAACAGACAGACAGCTAAAGAGTTCTGACTTTCCAAGACACTCAGGCAAAATGCCGGGGTTAAAAGCTCATCAGCCAATCAGGCTTCCTAATGGCTGCTAGTTCAAGGCGCTTGTCTTTTACAACAGCAGGATGGAAAAGCCAATTTATTTTAAATAACATAAAGATAATGAGCTTTATTATACTTATGGCGTCCGTGACCTTGGTGGTCTCAAAAATTTGGTAAAAAAAAAAAAAAAAAAAGAGTCTGAAATAGATAAAGCTCTTTGTCTCGGCACATCCTTTCATTAGTTTTCTTTAAGAATGAAGCTCGCTTTGTTACTTTTCCTCTAAACCCACTGCCCTCCGGAGGGTCTGCTTCTGAGCACGAGAATCAACAGGAAGGCAGAATGGCGATTCGGAGTCACACGGGACCCAAAACCGTTTTATTTCACCAGAGGCTGAAATAAAATGGTTGCTAAAGATCGCTTTGAAAAGAGACGAACGCAGAACTCGGCAGACCCAAAGTTGGCAGTGGAAATATGACATTTAAGTAACGCGCTGCTGTGGTAACGAGGCAGATTGGATCCGGAGAACAGTAGGCATGGTAACCTGCGTAAGTAATTAACCTCGGTGACTCTTAATCCCACTGCTGAACTTCTTCAAAGACCAGCACGGCTATCAGATATGTGACGGGTCCCAGCTGCTTTCAGCTCTGTTAACTAATGTGCTCTCATGGTTAGAGACACGGCGCCTAAAGTGAGAGCACAAAGAAAATTACCCTTCCTTCCTGAAGGGAAGGAAGGCTTTAACTCTTATAATCCCCACTAATTGAGAACATTTTGACTTTTAAAATGAAGATGTGAGATCTAGAAGAACACGGAGCACGGATGTTCTGCTTTGGTTTCGGAGGTACAGTAAGAACGGCCTTTTATTGGGTGCAACTCACGAGTACCGGATTGGAAAGCCTTTCGTCTTTACCATTACCTGAATCCTTTTTCAGATTCAACAAGACTTCACAATTCTGATTTTTTCCTCACAAGTCAGACTTTAATCCTCTAAGATCAAAAGTCAAAGTTCTGCGAAAAAACGTCAGAAATTCTCATTTTAATCTCAAAATTCTGAACTTTTTTTCAGTGACTCTAATCCTCTTCCACAGACTTCAATGTAATATTCAAAGAAATTTCTCTTTATCGCTCCTTGAAGTTACAGAATATTGACTCATAAATGGACTGGCACTCTATCAATACTTCCTTTTCTCATCTGTCTAGAATGAACATTTTAGGACCAAAGCGTCCTGATTGGACGATGCGTACAGTGAGTTGTTCTGTCACTGGCTTCCTCTGATATCTGGCTTTCTGAGCTCCCGTACGCCGTCTGATTTATCCGTTATTTAGCCAGTGATGCTCTGAATCAACTGGAAGCCACTTCACCAGAGAGCTTTCTTAGAAAACACTTGGTGGCAGTAAAGCTGAAAGCTTCGTTTGTCGTTTGCAGTGATGGACGCCTTGCTGGATGGAGTGTGTGTGCGTGTGTGTGTGCTCAGTCTGTCAGTTCTATTATATGTTTATATACCAAGCAAGTGGAAGCAATAGGGATGGGGGGACACCATCCCTATTGCTCATGAGACAAAAAGCTCATGAGACAAAGAGAAAGGAAACAAAAAAACAATGACGTGCCGATGCTCTCGCATTACCACAATTCTGAATCACTCCATGCAAAACGGGACATTAATTGCATGGCTGTAGAGTTTATCAGCAACAAGGCATATTCAAATAGGCGGCGATAAGTCCGGCGAGGAGGGAAGGCCGCAGCAGTTTGAGGGCAAGCGGTGTGACTGAGGTTGGCTAGAGAGAGAGATAGCAGCTTGTAAAAACCAGGAAGCGAGAGCCACAACGATAACAGGTGTGGGAGAGTTCCTCCACATTACTAAAAGGAATCAGTAACATCTAGGCAAACGGACTGAACGAGGCAAATCACGCTGCGGAAGAGATACGGCTCGCCCGCTTCAAATGCTGCCATTGTTCCCCAACCCGAGTATGTAAAGGCCGAGATAAGCGCCCTGCTGATTGCCTACTTTGATACAAGGCAGTATACTTTGTTGGACGGCAATCAATGTGCAAAAAACGTATTCCTGCAATTCCTGGCAGATGGAGTGGTGGCGTCTACTCAGGACGAGTTTCTCCCAGGGGCGATCCGTCCATCTGGATGACTTCCAACAACAAATGTGACAAGATGCCAATGCCTTGTTGGAAAGAAAATTCATTTCACATGAAGAGAACACATGACCAAAACCAAAAATGGGAAATGAGCTTCCAGTATAAACCTAATCAGTTACCAGTTACGTTCATGGACATCAGATCGGTGTTGTACCCTGTTCCGTACCTTTAGGCAGAAATCCGTTTCCTTCTTAATTTGCAAATTAAGAACAGATCACCAACTAAACCGAATGCTGCTTTTGTGGGGGGAAGCAGTTAGAAAATCTAAAATAAACACAACCAAACCACCTTGCTGCATGTGATCTGAGACATTCCTGGACTGACTGGAGTTTGAAGTTTTGGCTCAGTGGACTCCAACACTCCTCCTCGGAGGCTCGGGGCTTCGAGTTCGCTCCCTAATCGTAACCGAGGCGCACGGCCCTCAGGATGGGAATAAAACAAAAAATTACTTTCATTAAGAAATTCAGATTTCCTCTACCCTTTTGATCTCGTGCCAGAAGAACATTTATGCTGATGAAATGCATAAATAAAGTTCTTAAATGGTCCCATTCCTCTTTAGTGCGCGTGTCGGAGTTGGAGAACCTCCAGACGAGACAACCACAATCACAGTGAGTGCCCCCGAAGAGAGATGACTTCCGAGACGGCCTGCCTCGGCTCCGACTGTCACGAGGCTCGCCGTCCAGACTTTTTCTGCACATCAAGGCATTTTCTGTAGAACACTGAACAACTGTGTTTTTACAAGAATTCGCATCAACTAATTAGTCTTCTAAATTTTGAAAGTGTCTGCTACAAATCAGCAGTTTGTTCAGAGACGCTCCTGTAATAAGAGACTTCATTCCTAACTAAGTTACCTACAGAAAACCTGTCTACTGAAATTACTGTGATTTTAAGCACGTTAAGCTCTGTCACTGCACGTTAAGCTCTGTCACTGCCCACACTTTGCCCGATTACTGCCAGACCTCAGTCACTTCGAAGAATCAAAGAAATCCTGCTCAAGAACAGATGAGAAACAAAGTCGTATATCAGTCCGAAAAGGGTTGATTGATTTTGGGTGATCAGCGATTGGTTGATACTTGCATGCAAAATCGATCTTTTCCATCCGCCTTATCTACCTCCTCAAATGCCTGAAAATCAGCAAGTGTCCTCTTCGTGCTCCCAGAATGCTTTTGAACTCATTTGGCAGAAAAAAAAACTACTTTGGGGCAGCTTGTTAAAATTTTTCAGAGGGAAATTCTTTTGAAATAGTACAAATGGTTGTCAATGTGTGGCAGGAAAGTCCAAAAATGTTAATAAAATGGTGTATTATCGCACTTATCTTACTGGTTATGTTTATTAATATGTGTCTAATCATAGACATTATCAATGATTAATGATCAGTTCATCAAGTGTCACGATGTAGTGTTGATGTAAAAAAGCACTGCAAAATCCCAGGGAAACGTCACAATTTAAGGACTCAAAAAAACTCAGGCGTCATTATGTTGAAGTGTTTAGCAGTCCCTATTCTGGTAGGAATATAATAAAAGACGACTTAAAATATTGTGAACTGTCACAAGTCTGAATCCAATCAATGACATATACGACACAAGACTGACTACAGCCAGCGCTATCAATGTCAATTTTATTCAAGGTTGAGATTTGGGCTGTTTTGGGGGGTTTTTTGGAGTTGGGTGGGTTTTATGTTGTTTCTGGACTGAAAAATTGGAATTGCAAGAGCAGCCAGAAAACTAATATCGGTATATTTTCAGGATTCATCGATCAGGGAGACAATGGGAACAATTCATGGGGGAGGTCCAAGGAAAAGCCTCTACTGACAAAGAAGAACATGAAGACCCATCTCACATTTGCCAAATAACTGTCTTAATTATTTCATCAGAAAGTATCCTGATAAAATAAAAGTGGAGGTTGAAAGAAAGAGAGAGAGAGAGTCCAGTTACATCTGGTTCAAAATCAAAACATTTTCAGCAAAAGAGCTAAACAAAGTGGTGGTAGTGTGATGGTCTGGGCCCAGACAACTTGAGCTCTCTGAACGAGGCCAACACTTCATGACCTTAAGCTCATTTGAGTTTAGCAACAGGACAATGACTCAAAGCACATCGTCAAGTTGACCTCTGACCGGCTTTAAATAAAATAAAAGGAAGGAGGTAAAGTTAAGGTCTAAACTTATACAAAATGATCTTAAATAGGCCGTGCTCCTCCAATGTGGCCAACGGAAAGTTCTCTAAAGCTGTTAGCCCATTTTTCCCTTGTCAACTTGTTGCAATATACGGCTGTTCGTGAGAAACTCAAACCCCCTCAGTTCCAGCTGCTGGGGAGGGCTGGGCACTTCTGCTAAATGATTCCCCTGAGGTCTTACCGGATGATGCGTCTTTCCTGACAAAGGAAGCACTTTTACATTTGTTGCACAACACATTGACAAGAAAACTGCGCGTACACTTTTGAAGTGGAATGATAATAATAATAATAATAATAAAAAAAACCCCCTGAAAATTAAAAATAACCCTGCTAGTTTCTGGGATTTCTGGGCAAAATACTTTTCTGGTAAACTTTGGGTCATCATTAGGCAAAAAGTGGAGGAAAGATATTGCTGCAGAGTTGCATCCAACATGATCAGCAGTGATTACAGAATCTCACGCATTATCCTGTTGAGTCATGTGAAAAAGTGTAAAAGTTTGGTACCCAACGATCTCTCAATGCAAGTGAGGTCAAATATGGAATCATAACCTGAGATAGAAAAAGTCTGATCCGAAAGGGCAGAATAAAAAGCGCACGGTGTGGCTGTGTGTGTTTGCTGAAGCCCATTATGTAAAACAGGCACCAAATGTTAGTCTGACCTGCTGATGGCACGAAGCGCTGGGTCGGTTTCCATGGTTACAAGGTAACCTACTCTGTGAACCCGGCTTAATTAGTGGCCAAGATTTCTTGAATAAGCCCTTGCATTTTTAAGGACTTCCTGTGTTTGTTTTTTTAAATTTTTTTTATAAATCGTTCCTCTGGTTTGAGGGGAGTGGAGTTTGTTTTAGTGCATCTAATAAAAAAAGTTAAATCTAAACATTCTGAGAAGGAAAAAAAAAAAACCTAAAACGTCTCTTGCTGCTCAAACTGGTCCAGTTTTCTCCAGCCTCTTCCACATTATCAGACTAAATTATCCTGAATTCCAGCAAAATTTAAAGACATAATAAAAAAAAACAGTTTTAATGAGATACAGCGGCTGAAAAAAACCCAAATTTGGCTAATAGATGGAGAGTGGTGGTGTGATGGGACCTTGCTTAATGTCAATTGTTTCTATGAAGTCTGTCTTGACTGTCATCTGGTTGAGGATTTATTATTAGGAACACCTCATTGATGACGGCCTCGACCCTTATCGCCTTCAGAACTGTCAATTCAGCAAGATTTGCCAGAGATTCAGTCCACGTTGACATGACGGCGTCAACAGCTGAGTTTCTGTCCAAATCGAAATTACAAAAATAAATTTGCTGAACGGAAACATGACAATTTTGAAAACAACAAAAAAACAAAACTCACGTTTTTTGATCAAACATTTTTGCACTAGGAGGAGGTGCTATTTCAGCTGCATCTAAATATCTGTATTTCGAAAGTGGAAGCAATATTTTTTGCATCATATGATATTACGAACCGCCGGATGTTACTATTGACAAAAACCTGCAGGAAGCAGCAGGATGATGCCGGTTTGTTTTAGTTTTTTCGGACAATGTGCAGCTGGCTCCATCGGAGCACTCACAGCATCACATGGTTTATAAAAATTTGTATCATGTCGAGTCCAAAAGTCTTCTGTTAAATTTCCCCAAACGCCGCCTGTGTAGCCACTCCCACATACTTGGCCCTTGCCTCTTCAAAGCCTAAACCAGATGCTGATGTCTACTCTGATTGGCTGATAGATGATGAGCGCTGGCATCGTAGCTGAGTCATGAATATTCCTCATGTAACTGTTTACATCCGTCGCTGCCATTATTTTTGAATGGCTCATTGTTTTTTCATGAGTGATTTTAATTTTGTTTGTGTAATGAAACAATCGCAAAACATTAGCAGAATATCAACAAAGATTTTCGCACATTTGAAAAGGAAATGGAGCTTATGACAAGAGTTACAGGATTTGTAATAAGTGTGAGAACACCATGACTGGCTGACCGCTAAAAATGTTTTTGTGAATCTTGGCTAGGTCTTGATAATCCCTAACTTAAAGTCTAAAATATTGTGAGTGACTGCACCTGCTTTTCCAAGAATATTGCTAAAATCTTGTCTTGTGTCACAGACAAGACAAGGGACACGTAGCGGATCATGTCGAAAAGGGATTTAGAGACACGGCTGAGACAACAAAAAGTCTACATCAACAGTCAAGAGTGTGACATGGTGAGGTAAGAGTAATGGATGTAGCTTACGATGTAGCAGGGCTCACAGTACGCCTTCTTGTCCACAGCATAGAAAGGTTTGCCGCGCAAGGGTTTGCTGCAGGTCATGCAGATGAAGCAATCGACGTGGAACACCTGGTCCATGGCGGTGCAGCCGGTACCTTCGCCCACCACGTTCTCCCCGCAGCTGGCACAGCGTCCTGGGTGGCAAAGGCAGAGAGGGGGGCCAAGCACAGGTCAACCAAAATGTTTTCAGCTTCAGAAAAATGCAGGAGACAGATTCCACTTTTATGCATGTGATAGTGAAATGTGACTCTAGCTCCATTAGCTGGTGGTTCTGAGAGAAAATTCTTGGCCTGATGCTTTTTGTAACAGGGATTGAGCCCAAGATACGAGAGCGGAAACGAGAAGAGGTGCACAAGCATTTTAAGGAATTGGTGTTTGATCAAAAGTGCAGATATAACCTGGGGGAAAAGTATTTTATGCTGCCTCTGGGTAGAAACACACATTTAGCTTAACAAATTACAGAATCTACAAACAACTGACTGAAAAAAAATTAATCAGGCAGGGACTGGCTGTAAAAGCTAATAGTTTCCCAGCTACAACAGATTGGTGTGGCAAAAAGTGGAAAAGCAAACCAGAAGCTCTTCAAATTTGATAAATATTCTGTAACTTCAGTGTAACGATCACAATTTCAGATTAAACAGCTCATGAAGATGACAGCACTGCCAAACTGATGGTCCTATTTGAATTAGGTCTGTGAAAACACGTTGCTGTTTGGTTCTGAACAAGATCAATAGTCTGAGGATAGTCAGACTCCAGCTTGTGTAACGAGGCCTAGTCTGAGTGGGCTTTCAGAGACCGTCTAACAGAAGGTGAGAGTCCCGCTGACCACAGGACCGTCAACGTGAAGCAGTCTGTCCATAGACCCATCTGCCATGTGTTGACGGAAGACATTTTCGGGAAGACGCAAGACATTCAGTAGCTGACAAAGAATCATGACATACTTGCATTTAAAGCACGATGTGCTTCATTACCACCTGGCAAATCAAATTTAGCTCAGTCTGAAACTTTTTCAGACTGACCATGTGCAACACAGATGTCTTTCTTCTTATTTCCCCCCAAATAATTACCATCAGACTATAGAGACTCACCCAGTGGCGAGTAAAGATTTAGACCAAGAAAACTATCCCGGGACTAAACGATAGTCACACATGGACATAATGGCAGATGAAATGGGTGAATGAATTGGCAAAAAGTAGTTCTAAATGTCCAGGACAAGTAGTCAAAACTTTCCATCATATGCTGATGATGCTGCGAAATCCGTCTATGAGGATCTACCAACCCCTAACAAACCAAATTTATACTCCCACTGTACGAAATGTCAATCAAAACTTTCAACACGTCTATGACAAGACGGCTCAAATTCTTTTACATCAGCCCAAAAAAAACTAAAGCTGCCCCTTAAATCCATTCCCTAAAGTCAAAAGTGCCTCATCTTCATTTCTATTTCAAACCGACTGGATAAGGAAGGATTAAATAGTATAATTATGGCACATTAAAGAGACCATACACATCACTAACGAGTGACATCTGCTGAAAAAGTCGGGCTTTAAATGATAAAAAAAGAAAACTTTGGAAGTACAAGGAAGTCTTTGTAACAGGGGCACAAGTGAACTGATACTATTACTCCACAAAGAGCCTGATTGCATATTGCGGGACATGGCATTTGGATATCTTTAATTGAGTTGGAGATATCTTTAATTGAGTTTAAGATGTCCTCGACTCAATGCAAGTTATCTTCAACCCAATTAATGACACTGTCAATTTAATTACTGGTATCTCCAAATAATGGGGTTTGAAAAGATATCTGAGAATGTTTAATGTTTTTTTTTACACATCTGAGGACAGATGCAATCTCGCAGAGGAAGCATGATACAGTAATATTTAATTAATTCAAGTTCAGTTCAATAGATCAGGGTTTTTTTTCTCTCTCCTCCCTGCATTTCGCTTCATCTCAAAGCTGATTTGGACCGATGATTGACGCTCCATCTGTTCTGAACGGAGCGTTACAGACACAGGCGAGACGCCAACCGGGGGCAGATAGAGTATCTGATGCTTGCTTTGCTTTTTCTTCTTCTTTTTTTTCCCTTCTCCTTTCTCTTCTCTTCTCCTCCACAGCTCCGCTCGCTGTTTTTCATATCAAGAATTCAAACGGAGCGGAAAGCGGGATCCGTCTCAGGTATCAGCGCAACTTTGGGCTCCGTCGTGCGCCGCCGAGATCAAACTGCCAGGGCTCGTTAATAGTGCGCTAATCTCAGAGAAGTCATTATCTTATCGCGGGGGCCTGCTCTGCAAACGGAGAGAGAGCATCTGCGGAAAGGGACGAGCAGAACCGCGGCTTCACAGGGAGGAAATACTGGAATACTGAACATCTGTAACTCTGTTAACGAGGCTCGTCGTTCACTGACGGGGGGCGCGAGGAAAGGAAAAGAGAGGGAAATTGCAAAACAAAGGCCCGACGTTTAACTTCTCGAAATTCTTATCACAGCCGCATTTTTTTGCGCGTTAATCTCGAAACGACTGTCATCCCCGGCGAAGCCGACAGGTTTTCATAAAGCCTGCAATCGGTTTTCATCTGCTCCCGCAGCTCTATCCACACCTCAATTACGTCTGCGTTACCTACTGTACGGGGAGGCAGATTAAACAAACTAGTGAAGGCACGTCTCCGGGGGACATGTGGGTGTCAGTGGAATCACAAGCAGGGTAATCACTTCAGAGAGCCAGAGGGAAAGAGAAAAGGAGAGAGAGAGAGGGAGAGAGAGAGAGACGAGCCTGTTAGTGGCTCCGGATCACAGGCCATCTTCAGTGAGTGGATGAGAATGCCAAACATGTCCCACAGGGCTCCCACTTTAAATAACGAGCAGGAAACCTCTCGGAAATCCTTTTCCTTTTGGCGGTCTGTGATCGCGAGGGGCCCGAGGAGATACCGGCGCGCGGCTGTGGGTGAAACGTACGCGGGTTTTTTTTTTTTTTTTTTTTTTTGCCACACGTATTCACACATTTCCCGACATCACAGCGAGGGAAGGGGAAGGAAAGAAAAATAAGGAATCCATTCGCCAGGGAATGCCACACAGGTAGACGAGACGTGAAGTCAGAGACGCGTGTTGTTCATCCACACAGCGGCAGGAGCCGATCTGAGGCCGGCCTTCAACCTACAGAGGCTCTGATCTCTGCTCTCCTTAACAAACATGAAGCTCCTTCTGTTGTTTGGAGGACAATGTTATTGAGGCTCTGAAACTCATAGATGTGGAGAAAGTCGTTAGCAGCCCTGGTGAAGATGTGCGCGGGAGTCTAAAGACAAAATGTTATTTATTCGGCAGCATCAGTCTCGCACTGACACATTTAGAAAGACCCAACTATCAGTTTGTACATTTATTACAAAGGGGAGAAAATGAAACACACTTTAAGACATAAGTGGTATAATTTACTGGGAGCTCTGCTGATACTTTCTGCACGTCCCTTCCTGGCAATAGAAAAGTTCACTACTTATATCTTTCACATGGTTTGCAGCACACAGAGGGATCTTCGACTGCTGGCTCAGGTTATAACAGGAAATACGATTAGTTACCATAGCTACGCGGATGAGACACAGCTCTACATCACGATGTCAGCAGGTGACTCTAAAGCCATCGATGCACTGAACAGATGCTTAGCAGAAATCAATGATGTGCCAAAACGTGCCCCAGATGAACAGAAACAGAACTGAAGTTATTATCTTTGGACCTAAAGATGATCTCCAGTCAGTGCGCAGCTTCAGTTATGACAGCTGGAAACTAGAGCTCAGACATGGGTGTGAACGTTAAAAGTCACATAAAGACGGTTACAAAGTCGGTCTTCTATAACCCACAGAACATTTCTAGGATTAAAGAACTGATGTCTCAGCATGTAGAAAAACAGCCATTCGTTTAGTTTCAGTTGCAATGTTTATTGGTGATTTTAACGAAGGAATTTGACAAAATATAATGTTGGTTATTGGTTTTCACAGCTGTTTACTGCACAGTGTGTTATGATGTTGTTTATGTTTTCACAATCCAAATCTCTTTGAACTGTTGGGTTTCAAATTAACCTGACTGATTGAAATAATAATAATAATTAAAAAAACTTACTAGTAACTTTTCAGCAAGATATAGAAGCTTTTTTATGCCAATAATTCCTTAATATTGATGAAAACACACTAGTATAATTATCTATAAATATCTTTTTTCAAATTGAAATAATCTGCCAACAGAAGGAATACTTTTTCATCAATATGAAGCAATTGTTAACTTAAAACAAGGTTCATTATCTTGTTGATAGTTAACTTATGAATCACTTCTGCTTACTTCAAGCGTATGAAGACGTTTGCTCTAGAAACTAGGACAAAAATACTTGGTACTACTTTGTTCTTTTGCACGGACTTGACTGAACATGTTTGTCCTGTTAAGTAAAAGAGGAAAAGAATACGTGGAACAGCAGATTTCAAAGCTGAATTTAAAAACAGAACAAAAGAGAGAAATCAGATTTTCGATTTCTATAGCACAACTCCCAACAAATTCGCCGCCGCTCCCGTAAAGTTGGCCGCCAGTGGGCCGTGACGTTTCCCCCCCACAAAGCGTAAATGGTTTCAGAGTCTCTGTGTTGTTTCTAAAAGCCTCGCTGTCTGATAACAGGGAGGAGCGCTTCTTCTTCCTTTTTTTTAATTTTTATTTTTTTTAACCATTCCTCACATCAATTATTTCACACGGCTGTGTTGGAAATAAGCTTTTTCAATTTGGAGACACGACTTCAATTGACTCGTTGAATAATACAGGACAGTGAGTGAAGCAACTCCCCGTATTTACCCCCGTGGAGTTCATCCCAAATACTTTCGAACTATTTCAGCTGGGCATAAAGGAATCATGAAAAAGCCCCGGCGCTCCCTCTGCGTCCCCCCTTTTTTTTTTTTTTTTTTTTTTTGTGCGGGGAGTGGAACCAGAGTCTTCATATGAAAACTTCAAATATTTCCTGTAGAACCAACGCGATGGCGACGGGTGGGATGAGGAACGGGGGGGAGGAGGGGAGTTCATTTACACTTTACTCACTTTCTTTGCTTTCATTCTTCAACCCTCAGAAGTGTCTCTTCTCTGTTACATCGAAAGTCAAAAGGAGGACTGAAGAGAAGAATCTTTTCTTCTTTTCTCCTCTTGTTTTTTTTTAAAGAAGCACATTCCCTGTGAGCTACAGAGACTTAGAATGGTTAGACAATTTAATTGGATAAAAGGAAAAGATTAAAGCGGCCCTGACGCCGTTCCATAAATAATTGATTTCTAATGTATTTGTAGTGGCAGTGAGACGCCGTTGTTTGGGATTGGGGGATGTTGAGTGGCAGAACGCTTCAGATTTCCCTCAGTCTTTGCCTTCTTTGTTTTTTCATGCCGTGAGATTGAAGCGGCATGAAAGGCGGAGAGGGAGCACACTTGCAGCTCAATTTGATCTTACATAGTCAGAAATCAAAGATCGTGCATGTAAAGAAGGATCGCAAGGAACTTTTTTTTTTCCTTTTTTTCTTTTTCTTTTTTTTTGTGGGAGACCAAACTTTTCACACAATGTAACCAAAGGATACAAATTCTGCTGGTGCAACCCTTGCAAACCCCCCAAAGGCAAAGCTAGCGACTACACCTGCTCTCCAAAACTAATAAAAGAAGCTCCACATCCATTTTGGGATTTCGTCTGAACTTCTGTGCTTGGACTAAAACATCTGATAATCTGATAGATGAGTTGGTAGGGGAGGAAAAAGAAACAGCATTTTAAATCTTTACATCACTGCAAACGAAGAATCAAAAGACACATCGAACAGAAATGTGCGTCATTTCAGCGCGCCTTCGACTTTTTCCCATTTAGTCACATTACGGTCGACTAAATGACAAGAGCACAAGATGTATTGAACACCTGGCTGCCCTCCTGAACTGACAGGCTGAAGAAGCAGCCGATTCGCACTCCGCCCATCTGAAGGAAGCCATGTTCTGCCCCAAGCCGTGCAGAAGCCACAGTGAATACTTAGAGCAAAACAGGCAAATTTAAACTACTGGTTGGCCACAAAATTCATTAAATTAAAAATATAAAAGTTAGTTTGTAATTTTGGTAAGACTTTATTTGACAGGATCTGCATAAGACTGAGAAGACACTGTCATGACAGGTGTTATGTTTATGACAGTGTCTTGTCAGTCTTGTGTACACCTCGTTAAATAAAGGGTTAGCATGTTTTATTTTGTTTTACCTGCTCAAGTCTTTGTTCGCTGTGAGATGTTGAGCGGCTAGCGCCTTTCCTTCTTGTTGATAAATTTTGAACCACTTATCCTTATTAAACATGGGGAACCAATATGTAGTTTAATACTTTTATCTTTTTGTCTTTCTTTTGCTTTGTCGTTTTGTTTGTATGTCCTTCTAATTCATGTGAAGCACTTTGAACAGCTTTGTTGCTGAAAATGTGCTATATAAATAAAATGACCTTTTCTTACCTTACCTCTGCTTACATCTCCCAGAATGCTGTATGGTTCCAGATTGGAGTTCACTGAAATCATTGAACATTCTATTGGATGCATTTTCTAATGATATTGATCACGTCTCCATAGCGAAATATATCGTTATTTATCCGTTGCCCAGTTCAACGTCCTGAGAATCTAACTTGAAATGTTCCGTTCACAAACATTCATCATTCAGCCTGAGCTGCTGTAAGAAGAAAGGACAAAAAGTAGTGCATAGCTTCACAGTTATACACTACGACTATTGAACTGTCACAGGAAAACCTAATTAATGCATCCAAGTTGAAAAACCTCTAGGAATACAGTTAACTTTATGAAACACTGTAGTCTGGATAGTTTCAGTTCATGATTCTAAAACCTCAGCAGCTAAAATCAGGTTCAACAACAGCATGAACAAGTTCTTGACCTAAGCAGTGGGCCGCTGAGTGTTTGACAGAAACAAAGCAAATGAAAAGAAGTCCGACCACCAGCCGCTGATGAGCCAGAGGCCACAATTTGTGCGTTTTCATCTCTTCGCCCTCTGGGGTTCATCTTGGCTGCTGCTTCGGCCTGATAACGCCGCGGCCCTGCAGTCGGCACGAAACGACAAGAGAAATAGCTGTCATCGCTTGCGTTTCAATCTCCGAACGCTTCCGTCCCCCATCCCCGGCCCTGGAATCTCATTCTCAGCGTCAGCAAAATAAAAAAAAAAGAAAATAGAACGGTCTGCAGAAGTGCTGGGGCGACGGTGGAGAGGACGGAGGAGAGGCCAGGCGGTGCCACGAAGCATTACGGCTCGGCCTGTCAGGGCCGACGGCCGGCAGCTAAGAGGGGGCAGGGAGGAGGCGGTGTAGGTTACATGTTTTGGGAGCAGGTTGGCAGGGGTGACATGGAGGAGCGCCAGGGAGTGAGGACAGGTAAGCATGTTTGTCTCCGTGTTCACGCCCCTGCTTATCGGCGCGCACCAGTACGGGCTCCGGCGCGCCGACTCGTTGTTCCGCGGTCAAACGTTCACTCGCGAGCAAAATCTAGCAACGTGAGCGCCCGCGAGCCTCAGCTGGACTCGCACGCCAGCTGATCTTGCAAGCCTCACTGGAGCTGTCTGATGGAGGAAGGGCGGCGAGCGTTGAGCCTGGCGGGAGAGAGAGAGAGCAGAGGAGGGGAGGAGGGGAAGGGCGGTCACCTTATGTGAACCGTTGCCAAAAAAGCTCTGAGAAAAGAAACCCCAAGCTGGCTGGCAGCTGAGAGACTAGAAAGCAGTAAGGAGAGGTCAGCGGATGGGGAAGTCAAAAAAAAAAAAAAAAAAGGCAGTGAAGTCTCATAAACTGCTACAAATTTTGAGCAGAAAGCTCAAAAATAATGATTAAGTACTGGGGGAAAAAACACACCACATGAACAATACAGAGAGAAACGATGACACGGCAGAAAAACGGCTCTCCTCCCATTCATAAAGGGACCCAATTGTAGGCAGTTTAAAACAGCAAACAAAAGCTTGCTGGGTTTTGCAGAATTTCCTTCAATCTGGTAAATTTATAGATTAAGACTGAAAGCATTTCATGTTATTTCCATGAGAGAAATAAAAAGGCTCTTAGAAGTCAAATCCGTCGCTTCACACTGACAGGGATGCAGGGTTTTTCTTGTAAAAGGCGGCTATAATGGATCATCCTCAGGTATTGTGTTGGATAATTTAGCCCTTTGCTGTCGTACATTGTAATCCACTGTAGGTGGTATAGTGATGCTGGGGCTTAAGACAAGTTGCCATGTCACCAGACTGCCGTGTGTGCTCGCCTCCTCCCCCTGGGTGGTCCGTGACCTCCTTCTAGCAGCATTATCCTTCTGTCTCACAGCCACTGCTGGGCGCTTTCATTTCATTTAAAAAGAAAAGGTAGAAACCTCCAGTCGTGGTCCCCTGGTAGCCTCCACATGGGGTTTAATACGGCCTGTCATAGTAATTACTGACTGTAATGTGCATACAGACGACCTGAGCCTGGTTTGCAGTGTTCGCTACGTGGGAACGCTTCCCAGATTTGAGCCAACATGAGGTCGGAAAAAGCAGCGGGATGGCTAGCAGCGTGGTGTGAGCTGGGCTAGCATCCGGAGTGCTTCGCTAAAGAGACACAGAGACAAAGGAAGATGCTGAGACATCATCTGACGTTTCTGAACCACAGTCACGCTCCACACCAGCTGACTTCTACTGTTAGAGTGAGATTAGATGACGCACAGGTAACTTCTGAAAGACACCCTACTGAATCTTAAATCAACTTCTTTGAGCTGTATGTCATGTCTTAACCATATTCCCTCATTAAAAACATACCTGGAGTTTTGCCAATCCAGGTATGCATGTGTGAAAAATCCTTTTTATCTCCCTGTTTAAAACATCTGGGTGAACATAGCCCCGCCTTCCACACGAAGCTCCTCCTTGGAGTTGCAGTTTGCAAGCTTTACAAGAATCCCCCTCTCAGCTCCTTCAGACTAGCCAGCAGCAATTAGCAAACACCTGGTGGACCTGCACATCTACTGATCTCAATATAGGAGCTGCTTCTCAGTAAAACGATGATAAAAATGTTGTTAAAGTGTTAGTCATCAGGTGTGATGACTTCCTGAAGGAGTTTCATAAAGAGCAGGACTTTTCAAAGAGACAAAGTCAAATTTTTTTAAGTCATACTTGATATGAGTAGCATTTTAATAACACAAGTATGTAACTCAGTTACTTGTTTGTGCTATAAAATGGCACTATATGCCTGGAAAACACATAGCGCAGCCACTTTAATACAGACGCCACCAGTCCCAAATCTTTATTTGTGAAATAAAATTTGAAAGTAGTTCAAATTTTATTTGCTTGATATTTAAAGGTTAGGAATACCTTGGCAAGGTCCATGCAGCTGTACAGATGTGCTAAAGAGAAAAAGAAACTCAAAGTTTCTTTTGACACTGACTTTCCACTGTATATACTGTTGGATTTTAAACACACTAACCTGTCTCCTCTCACTCTTCTAACCTGTGCATGTGAATGCAATTAGCACATCAGTACTAGAACTTTCTTTTAATACCTTTAGGAATCATCTGCTTTATATCTGGCATACCAAGGCAATGCAGTATTATATATAGTATAGTACATGTAGGGCTGCACAGTGGGGCCCGCATTGATGCATTTCATTAAAAAGGTTTTGGATTTGAATCACAGCCTGCCTGGGGTTTTAATATTCTTCTCCATATGTGAGTTTTCTCCAGGTACTCCAACTTCCTCCACACACAGTCCATTAACGTGACTGCTAGGTTAATTAGACTGGGTTATCAAGCTAAGAGATAAACTCACATCCTGTCCAGGGTGGGAAATAATGTGGATATTTATGGTTGAAAAGGGAATGCAACATCCCCCCATTACTGCCTTATACGATCCGTTTTGAGTAATTCTTTTGATTTCCATGTTACGGCTCACGTCTCACATATTTTTCCCACAAACGAGCAAACCTCACAGCCAAAGCTAGTAAACCTGAGCTGCACCATCACGTTGCCAACAGGTGTTGTAAATTCAGACAAGTTTGTAGCAACCAAGGTTAAATACTGAAGCTGTTCAGTCAGAACTGGTATGTTCATTTCACTTAAAAAAAAGGTTTCAGGGTCCTTGGAAAGCAGAAAATGCTGGATTAGATTTAAGCAGACATATTGAATCCAAGGCGAGAGCGAGGTGAAGGTAATCAGGAAAGCAGTAAACGGCAAAAACTATTAGACACACAAAAAAGTGTTAAAACACAGAGATTCTGAGAAAAACAAAAGTGGGGAGAGTGAAATGAGCACCGACTATCAGGATGGTTGGCGCGTCGGAGGCACACCTTGACGTTGAAGAAGGTTGGCCAAAGGCGCTTCGGAAGTCAGGAGTGAGAACATGTCAGGGAAGATGATTGGGTGAAAAGGGAGTGTGGAGGGGTTGAAAGGGGGTGACACAAAGGTTTTCGCTCTGACACACATCCCACTCGTTATGACATGTAGAGGCACATCTAAGAGCAAACTCCTGAGAGACTGCTGAGGGCGACCTCAGTAAAATGCAAATGAGCTCCACTGGAGCGCCGTCGACGCCGCGCAAAGCTGTCTAAACCGGAGGGTCTATTAATACATTAAGTCGTGATGTTTCTGTTGTGTTCGGGAGAATCGGGGAGAGAGGGGAAACTCAACTTTCTGTGACCCAGTTACCTCGGTGTGGATACGTTCCGACTCCTCTGGCCTGTGGTGTTACCGGAGTCTCCACCGCCAATCGTGTCTCTTCCAAGATTCCTCATGAACTTTTCATGCAGGGCGTCTAATAAATTATGAGGCCTCCTCCAGCTGACGTGAGGAAGGGCTGCCTTTTCTTTTCCCTTTTCTCACTCTTATCAAGAAAAGACAAAAAAAAAACAACAAAGGAAACACGAGGAGGGCTCTTTCCCGACAGTTCAGAGTCCACGACGCGAATCTTTCCGCTAATTTATAATGACTTCCTCTCTCTACGACCTGACAGTAACACTTACTCCGACGGCTCGATGAAGAAAAAAAAAAGTCCCACTGGAAAAACTCCCTCTGTATAAATATTGATTGGCTATAAAACATTTCACACTCATGTTAATTCTCTTCTATACAGAACAACACCCAGGAATCAGGGATTCACATGCAGGAATTCCCAAAACGTTACTTGGGTGTAAAAACGGAAGAAGAAGAAGAAGAAGAAGTGATATTCTGCAGCAGAAGAGTGCATAAGTATCATCATCACTAATTGTGAATAATGCAGAGCATCTGATCCGTTCAATTATTCAGCTTTACGTCCCGGTTTTTGGTTGACAGAAACGTAGCGACGACAAAATATTGTAAGTTCCCTCCGATGCACGAATGCCAAGGCATCTGAGTAGCTGTGTCTTATTAGATTTCCACAAACACAGTACACCTACGCGCAACCTAAGTGGATTAAATATGACGGATGATGACATTTGGAGAAAAGGCTCTTTCAGATTACTCAAATCTAATCTGGAACTCTAAATCAGGACTAATCAGTTGCTTTTCAAAGAAGCTTCAATCATTGGGGAACGGGGAAGGGAAGGGAGGGAATTTTCTGGCTTGCAAACCAGGTTTCTCACAAGAAAAGATGTTCTCCTATAGTGCACCATCTTTTATCCCAACTCCCCCCACCACCACCACCTCCTGCTTCTCACTGCTCTACCAGACTTTAGGAGAATGACAGAAATCTGCACTCTTTCTTTCTTTCTTTCTTTCTTTTTATTTAATTTTTTTTAAGCAGAACTCTTCAAAGACTTGTCCGGTGTAATTGCCGGACGGCGCAGCAGCAGAGCCGCGTCCTGTGGAACTCGGGAAGCTCGTACGAATCTGATGAAAAGTTTCCTGGTGACATCACAGAGCGTAACGCTAATTCGGTCGAATTAACCCCCTCTGGACCGACGGGAACCCGCGAAACGGCCGCTCCGGATCGGAGTTCATCAAAGACGCTTAGGGACGGGGATGAGGCCGCTGCAGAATGGAGACGGTGATCCGGTCCAGTAGCGCGTTGAGAGATCGCAGCTACCGCTTTGATTAATCTCACTAATTACTGGCCTCAGGGTGTCAACAGCGACAGAAAGAGCCGCGGCTTGCGTGCTGCTGGATTCTTTGTAATTACCAAAAAAAGAAAAGAAAAAGAAGTCTCCTGCTCTGGGACTGTCGTTCCTCCCCACAGCCCTGGACGTACAGTAGGAGCCGGGCCGGACCGGAGCTCATTTTTCCATAACGGGGGAGACTCTGTGTACATTATTCAGCGGGGGAGGAGACACAGAGCAGCCTGCCTCTGCGCTTGAACTCTCTGCTAATGAGTCCCAGCAGTCACCTCGGTCGTGGGCTTTTTGCCCTCCTCTCTTCCCGTCTCTCAGCTCACTCAGCTGTTGCCTAGTTGTACCACAACGTGACCCCCCCACCAACCCCCTATTCCCTCTCTGCTCCTCTGCTCAGTCAGCCTCCGTCAGCTGGAAGTGAACACGCAGCCAGTAACTCGGCTACCTCGCGTCCCTTGTGACCGGATTTTCAAACTTCCATGTTTGCTCTTTCGCCCGCGGGCCTTCATTTCCTACTGTATACATCTTTGCCGCGGTGAGTGAGATCGGCGGAAGAGATTGGTTTCACATGCGTATCGGCTGATTGCCGATATCCCAAAATTCAGAAAATTGGGGCCAATTTCTTGGCCCCAATTTACTTAGTAACAACAATGAAGCAATCACACATAAGCACAACTAGAAACTTAAAGAATGTTTTTTCTGTTTTTATTTCCAAGCTTGCCGCAGATTGTAAATTGGCTTTAAATCTGGACTTTGACTAGGCCAGGAGTCTGCAAGCTTTGACTCGAAGGAGCAGTTTTTTGTCTTCAGTCCGGCTTAGTAAGACTCACTTCGTGCAGCAAATCTTACATCAACTTTTAAAAAAAGAGCTTAGAATTTCTGATAATATTTCTGCTAAAATAAATGTTATTAAAGAACTGGCATTTTTTTATTTGTTAAGGTTTTAGAATAAAGTAAACATTAACATTTGCTGACAAAAGAAAAGAATCAATTTTATGGAGCATCATGTGAAAAAAAAGCTAATTTTCAAACTAACTCAAAACAATCAGACGAAATGAATGTTACTGGTACTTTTAGTGTCAACGTTGTGAACATTCAATACAGCTATTACATAAAAAAACTGTTAAAACTTACATGTATAATTACTAATTAAGCTGTATTTAAAAATATTAGCTGAGCTGTTGTGGAAGATCCAAGGAGCTACTTGCATCCCCCGAGCCTCAGTTTGCAGACCCTTTGACTAGGCCATTCAAATACATGAACATGAGTCTATTTAAGCCTAATAGCTGATGGAACTTCGAACCGGCTTCAGATCCTTAGAGTTGTTCATAAATTCATGCACTCAATGAAGTTCTTCTTTTCAATTTCCATAAATGCATCATATGTGTAATTCAGAAGATTTTTATCATGTCAGTAGAACATGACAGAGTTTGAGTGGCACCCTGGTGAAATAAGGCCAACGTCACGATAAATTTCTCAAGTTGATAAATTGCCCCAGAAATTATTCCAATAATCAATAAAATTGTTGTTTCGATGCCATTTTCAAATAATATAAAAATAACGGCATAATAATCCAAGTCCGTCCAACAAACAGAAAACTCCACACTTCAACTGGAAAACATTTTAAATATCAAAAATGAAATTCAACAACCAAAAACAAGAAAAGGAAATAAAAAAAAAACACCCACAAAACAAACCATGATTGCAAAAAAATGGATGGAGTCTGTAAACAAAATTGCACTTCAAGAATGGAAATTATGGATCTCATTTTAATTTATGAATGATTGCTTTTTGTGCCACGTGTTCCCTCCACCATGCTTCACGGTGCTGACGGTGTGCCTCAAGGTCATGTGTGGTTACTTTTTATCCCCGCAGGAAGTTTTGCATAAAGGAAAAGAAGTTAAAATGTTGGGTAAGTTTTTAAGTCTGCATAAGACTGACATGAGACAGTCATAAACATGACAAAACACTTATTATGAATATGAAGGAGTCTTCATAAATGTGTCATTTGTTAAATGATAACACTATTAATGCAAAGTCACATTAAATGTTGCATTACAAGTGTCAACTTTGCTTTATATGGCAAGTAATGACATTTTAATCCAAAGTTGCACTAAAACTTACATTAAAACTGAACGACATCTCATGACAACAGTCATAAGCTTTCGTTCAGACTCCTTCATGTTCATGACTCATGTCATGTCATGTCATGCACACGCCTTGAAATAAAGTGATCCCAATTTTTGTGTTTGCTGCGTCTCCGACATGGCTCGTCAGCAAACCGAATACTTTTTTTCTCGACGGACGTCTTTTCTGATCACAGGAACTAATAGCCGCCCTCATCCCACCTGTCGCTCCAGACCGAGTCCGCATCTCGTTTCAGCCAGGAGATCCATTTGACCCAATGTCTAATGTGAACCAATTAAGGTCTTTACATGCGCGCGCACTCCGCGACGTAGAGCCGAATCGCTCTTAATACCGGTTAAATACACGTCCCTGCTGCTATAATACACCTACACACACTACAGCGGTGTGCGTCGTGTGATTATGAGGCGATATAAAGCCTTCTGCAGAACCTGACTGAATGAGCTATCTAATGGGCATGGGAACTAATTCCAGGGCAAAGGGGATTAAAGGCTAAAGCAAGAGGGAGCAGCGCGGGGCTGGCGCTCTCTGGCAGCTCAGAGTGCAGAGGGCGGAAAAACAGAGATGATGTATAAACGCACAGAATCCTTGCCTCCTGAATCCTATTTTGCAGAATAGCATTAAAACTGGCATCTTGTTTAATCCTGACAGTTCTATATTTTCAGACGGGGTGAAGGTGGAAGGGGGAGAGAATTAAATATTAAGTGATTCAGCCAAGAGGAGGGAAATAAAGGAAAATATTCTAAAGGGAAATATTCAGTAAGCCTCGGAATTTGCTGAAAATCTACATTTTTATTTATTTTTTTGTCACTGATTACGTCTATTGCCTGCGAAATAATTGACAAAAACCTGTCTTGGCAGTTTAGAGAGCCTGCAGCTGAAGCCAGAAGTTTACATACACTGAATAAAAAGACGGATGGATTTTTATTCTCACTGCCTGAAATCACATCAGACCAAACGTCTCTTTTTATTTAGGTAAATTAGAACAAAATCAGATCTACTTGCGCTGTATGACAATAGTGAGAGAATGAATATGATTTATTTATGAATGTCTTCAGAATCAGGACTTTCCGTTCGTTTCCTCTGTGTTCGGTGGCGTTGTCTATGAACTGAACGACTGGGCTCAAACCTTTTGGGTTTCCTTCTAGAAGATTCTCACGACAATTTGCTGGAGTTCTGGTCCTCCTGACAGAACTGGTGGCTGCCTCACTCACACACACATTTTAATGATCAACCCACAACTTCTCCATAAAACAGAGTGGGGATTTGTGATGACAAAACCAAAAAGACTGACTTTGTTGTCCTTAAGTCACTTTGCAGCCACTTTGACAGCATGCACTCAAAAGGTTTGACTCAAGTCATACAGTTTAAAATATAGCTTTTCCTCATAATGACCAATTGTGTTCACTTCTGAATTTAATAAAAAGTAAAATAAATAAATCTCTAAAAAAAAGTTCATGCTAAGTTTTCTGGGACTTGGCAAATAAAAATAATTTTGGTGATTCTAACTGACCTAAAACAGGAGACGTTTGGTCTTACCTAAGTAAGACCAAACCATGATTGCAAAAAAATGGATGGAGTCTGTAAACAAAATTACACTTCAAGAATGGAAATTATGGATCTCATTTAATTCCTTTAACACATTAAGGAAAAAAAAATGTGTGTGTGTGTGTGTGTGTGTTTTTAAGCGGTATATGTAAACTTCTGATTTACATAATCATAGTTATAGAAGTAAATAAAGTAACAACAATGCCAAAGCATAATGTCTCACCAAGTATTTTTGGTTCAGTTTCTAGTGCAAATATCTTAATACACTTGAAATAAGACAAAATTAGCTGACAAGTAACTTATGAAGAAAATATAGGAGTTTGTTTTAAATCAATAATTTCTTAATTTATATGAAAAAGTACTGGTTCCACTGGCAGACTAGTTTATTTGTAATGAGATATTTTCACCTTGTTATAAGTGAAATAATCTGCCAGTGCAATTTTTCATCAATCTTAAGGAATTATTGACTTAAAAGCTCCAATTTCTTCCTGAAAAGTTATTTGTAAGTCTGTTTTGAAGTGCACCAACAAATGTGCACTAGAAGCTACACCATAAACAAGTGGTAAGACTTTGTGTTTTTGCAATGAACACCTCTTTCTGGTTACAGAGACGCTTCCTAAAAATGGCTTCTGGTGATGCCAAGCTGAAGTATTGGGCCCAATCTGGAAAACTGTCCTGCGATTCTGATAACCCACCAGCCCACATGCTCATGGCTCACAGGCTCACGCTGGAAGGAGTGTGTCTGTTTTTCTTCCAGCTCCACCAAATGCCACAGTGAAAAACACACAGCGTGCGGCCGTTGCACTATTATTTACATAATTACGCCAATGAAACGTGTTTAAATAGCTTTCTGTTTTCTCCACAAAGCTCTCATCAGCAGTCATTACGCATGCATCAGGTGTCCATTCAGACAGCGTTTCTTCGAGCACCTATGACAGCCGCTATTACGAGGAAGCTGTTGTCATGCCAGCGGCACTTTGAGCCGAGGATACGAGTCCAAAAATAGTTAAACCTGCTGTTCAGCTCCGTTCAAAGCACAATTACAGGAAACGACTCTTTAAATTGTGCCACAGTCCAACACAGGGGCCATGAATCACCACGGCGAGCGACTCCCAGCAGGAAGAAAACTTCAGATTAGCTTATGTGTATTCCATTAAAAAAAAAAAAAAATTTTATTTTTATTTTTAGAGGTCATGGAGCTGAACAGTATGGATTCTCTGCCCTCTACTTCCTGTTAATTTGAGGTGCTGGAAGAAAAGGAAGCCCAGTTTTAATCTTGATGTAATCTTGGCCAAAACATGAGAATACATTTTTTTACCTGAAGTCAGTCAAAAGAAAGAAAATAAAAGTAAGTGATTCTTGTCAGATATAAGATATAATTGCATCATTTTTATACAGAAATGCCAAACAATTGAATCTGGACATGTATTAATTACAGTTTTGACACTAGGGCTACAGCTAATGATTATTTTAGTAATCAATTATTCTGTTAGTTATTTTCATGACGAAAAAAACGACACAATCTGCACATTTTTCTATTTAACCACTTAAGCCCTTTTTTGTACATAAGAAAGACATTAAAAATGCAAATAATTCATTTTCTTTTTTAAATAATAAAATAAGTATTTTTGTTGCCTAAAATGCTACGACACAGCAATCGTTCAGTGTACACTTGACAACATGTGAAAAGCTCAGCTCAGCCTGTCACAATAGGCAACAAGTCAATTAACTGCGTGATCAATTAAAATGTGCTCAATAATTTCAATTGGGACAATCAGAGAAATGCTTTCACATTGATGAGCCTCAAGCATAGAAATGCAACTGTTCTGTTTGAAAAGTTAAAAACACAAAATAATCTGAGATTTATGACAAACTATTTGGCGGCTGCAAAAAGAAAAGTGAAAAGTTTGGGGTTGGAGGAGTTGTCTTCTTTAGGAGATCATTAAAACAGGAAGACAAAGACCAGATAAACTGCGGACGTCTTACCGAAATATTCATCGGACGGAGGGTTGTCCATGTCGAACAGCATCTTTTTGGTCAGGCGCGCTAGTTCGTCCTCTGGGTGCGCCTCTGGAGCTCCGCCCTGGGGGAAAAAAAACACAAAAAAACCACAAACGTCGAGGTTAAATCCTGAACGAGACAAGAAAACTTAAGCGCAGTCTCGAGGGCCAAACAAAACACAGTGAGAGTAATTAACATGCAGCGTATGCTTTTGCCTTCTGGGATATCTGACCCTGGTTGAGGGCCCAGACCAGAAGGTTTGCTTTTGTACCAAAAAAATACAAACAGTGAACCCCCGACTGAATCTGAAAGAAGAGGTAAATATTATCAGAAAGCTGCTTTCAAGCTGGGAGCGTTTGGGGAGGCAGGTCAGGTGAGGGTATTTAGATGAGATCTGAAATGATTCGGTGACATAACCCTCTGAAGTCGTCTCCTTCCTATCAGCCCGTCCGCCTCCTTATCGCGCCGTCTCTGACATCTGTCCTCTGTCTGTTCTGCTTCGGGCCTGACGTGTCGCGTTTGACATTTTCTGCCAATCATCCTTTAGAGCTTGAAGAGGAATAAATAAATACATTTCAAAAAGCCTGTTCTGCTCCAGCTCCGGGCCCGGGCTCCATCCCTCGTCTCAGGTGCCTGTTTGTCCTTTTTTGGGGATCCTTCAGGGGCGATGCGTTGGATTCTCTCTGTTTTGCTGAGCGGAGAGGCTTTTTTTTTCTTCTTCAGATAACGGCAAAGATCTTCCTAGATCTTTGCAGCAGATTTGATTTTCAATAATCCAATCATCTGGGCCGACCTTTGAGCAGCTTCTAATTGTGACACCTGGGAGAGGTCGCTGTGGCTTCTGTCTCTTTTATTCACACTTTCACGCGCAAATCTACATCTTCAATAAAAGATGAGATTAAAAAATACTTGTGGAGGCAGAATACATGGGTAATTATCCTGCAGTTATCGAATGTGTATTATTTGTCTGTTTACCTCTAACCTTTAGGTACTTAGCCTGCGTATAATGAGGGATCCAAAATTCACCTTGGGAAATTCATTACACTTTATCTATTGATATTTATGTTTTTCAGTAAAATGTCAACAATGATTATAAAAAGCTTTTGTGTTTTCTGTCTAAAGGGCAGAGAGGTGTTCATGGTACAAAGCGGCGTATTCAATAGTGTAGGTTGTCCAAATAGCAGGACGCTGGAATAAAATCCATAGAGATCAATGAGGTGAATTTCACTCTTCCAAAATTATTGATATTAAAGCAACATCACAAAAATGTGCACAAAAATCAATAAACAGATGAAGAATTTTGTTTCGCCTGTT
Source organism: Poeciliopsis prolifica (assembly GCF_027474105.1). NCBI lineage: Eukaryota > Metazoa > Chordata > Actinopteri > Cyprinodontiformes > Poeciliidae > Poeciliopsis > Poeciliopsis prolifica. Next base: position 24,218,666 of record NW_026562377.1, read on the forward strand.
GTGACAGTAGCTGCTGGGAACGACAACGACGTGTTAGGGCTGATGTAGATCCGATTTTTAAAAAAAAGCAAGATTAAATTTCCGACAAAAAAAATGTACATTTTGAGATTACTTTGTTTTTTTCTAGAAAATTTCTCAAACTATTCTCAAAATGTCGGAGTTTCTACTAGCAAATGTTCAACTTTTCAAAGTCAGAAATTTCACATTATCTTCTGGAAAATTTCTGTTTTTAAGCTCAAAAGGAGTTTTTTTGCAACAAATTTTCAACTCAGAAATGTCTGAGATTCTTCAAGACTGAAAAATTTGGTGTTTTTGAAACAAAGTTTTGACAAATTTTCAGAAATGTATTTGATTTTTCCAGTTATTTCTTTTGTCAGATATTTACTTATATTTATTTTTTTCTTTAAATCTTCAATTATATACCTTTTGCTGCACAGTATGGATGTTACATCAAACAGGAAGGGCTGAGCTTTTAACACGTTGATGTTGGAAGGATTTTTCAGCTGTAAATGACAAAGCATTCACTAAATGAATGCTGCATTGCTGCATTTAGGCATTAAAATATTGATTTTCTTATTTAAAAAGGAATTGATTTGCTTATTTACATCTCTAAATGCATTTCTAGCATTGTATTAAATGGTTGAATAAAAAATGGGAAGTATGTGCAATTTTTTTAAATGCGATTAATCAATTAATCGCCAGAATTATCAATAAAATAATCATTAATCGCAGCCCCAATGAGGACTGAACCATTTCACCAACTAACAGCTTTCCTGAATTATATGTTCTGTCTGCCTTCTCCTGCCCTTTACTGGCATACTACGACAGAAAACAACACATTTCCATTTGCTAAAAATCAACATCCGTTTTCCATTTCTAACCATTATGATCCACTTAAAGCACAGCTCTCTGACGCGCTGTACCCAAACAATCTTTTTCCTTAGCTTCGCCGTGCGTGAGTTTTCCCTGCAAGCCGTGGGAGGGTTTTCGCTCGCCACGTGCGGCGCGCCATCACGCTGCAGCTCCAAGGGGCACACAGAGGTGAGAGAGAAAATGGGATCATCATAAAGCTCCGCTTGGGAGCTGTGCAGAACTTAAGACCAGATGAACATGAGACGCGCTAGACGTCTTTGAGAAACATTCATGAATTAAAAAAAACAAAAAACAACCCTTCGCTGATATGTACGAACGATGTGAAGATGTAGTAAATTATTGAGATGATGTAAGAAGATGTAGACTCAACGTTCCGTATGGAACGAAAAGGAATATTTTGTTAGATGGACAGACAGATTTAGAGCTTTATTTGTTACAAGTGTTTGGATTTATGCCTGAAAATTGACACATTTTTGTTTAGCATCATTCCAATTGTTTTTTTTTTTTTTAGTCGCCCAAGAATAGATGATAACTGCTCAGGTTCACACACTGGTTTCTGCTTACGTCAAGGGTCATAATGTTTTGCTGGAACTCTTATAACGTGTCGCCTCATGTTTACACAGGGAGGAAACAGAAAGTCATGGCATACTTGAAACAAGTTCATAGAAACTCTGACTACATTAAAGCCAAATGTGGATAGTAACATATTTCAGTTACTTCTATTTTAAAGGAATAATTTGGTCAGCAATGACTGTGCCACGGGTGATTTTGTTAAAAAACACTATTTTAAGAAAATAAATGCACACAAATTCTTACAGTTTTCGATTGTAGATGTAGAATTTGTTTGTTCTTGCGTTAATTTGACATTTAGCAATTATATTTTAAGAATGATTGGCAATCTGTCATTAATTAGTTTTTACACCTGAATATCTTTTGACCTTTCAGCTGTGGCCTGTAACTCATACAAGCTTGGTTTCACTCCTTCTAAATATTGTTGTAAGACTTGAGTCACAGAAAAGTTAAGTCACGAGTTAAAGTCAGAAATGTTTTTTGTTTGTTACCAGAGCTTTTCTAACTTACATTAGCAGCTAGCTATGCTGCAGAGTTACCACTAGCTTGTACATAAACAGGAGCAACACATTTTAGACAATCTGTGTTGGAGGTTAATTTGGGCTTAAAAATCCAACCCGGCACAAGCCGGTATTGTGTATGAGCCCAACCCAAACATCAAGAAAATAACTCTGGCTTGAACCCAGCCAAGTTTACGCCATAAATTTAAACTCTAATCCGTGTTAATCATCACCAAAAAGTAGTTTCTTTGTTTCTTTTTACCAAATTCATCTTTTGGCAGAAAAAGGCGATTAGTTTGGTAAGTTGATGTTATATTTCAGTCCTCTCCCATTACTGGAAATACTCCTGCTGAAAATCCAAATTTGGCTCCAAAGGGATTTGAGCCAACATCAGTCCAAAAGCAGCAAATGCACAGACATGATATTCTGCAATCTGACTAAGTGTATATGTAGAACCTGAATAATAGGATACAGAGGTATTCCAATTCACAGCATAGGCCATCTATCTGTACTTTATATCCAGAGGGAATGAAAACCGCTGAGCTCTGCTTACTGGCCGCCATGGCTCTCAGAGTGTAAACTTTATGACGCCCGGCTGCTGCCTGGCCTGGCTCAGGATGCGTCCCCGCTGATAAAGGAAGCTCAGACAGTAGGCCTCATTAGCTGTGAGGGATCAACATGTCGGACAGAGGAGCGTGTCTGCCATGCAGGAGCACTTTCTTTCTAGAAAGCAGCTGGGCTGGGATTCCTTGGCACCCCGCGCCCCGCGCAGCCGTTATTAGCCTGGATCGCATGATGGGAGGATTAGTGGGAGATGAAAGGGGAGCTCTCCTCAGTGCTTCAGTATTTCTTTGTTCTCACCTTTAAATGCCTCGGCTTTTCTTAGAAACTGCTCACTGACCAAAAGGTGCCACGCACCGGAAATAGACACAACAACAAGCCGCACAAAGGAGAAACGCGGTAAATCTCTTTTAGAGTTCCCTTCGCCTCGCAGAAGGTCTGAGCCTGTCAACCCATGCTGTTAATTTAAGACAGTCAAGTAGACAGTTGAACACGGTTAATCTTCGCTCCACATCAAAAGCGGGTTGGAGAGCGAATGAAATGCACCCATTACCAGAAACAGACTCTTGACTTTAAGCTTCATTTATATCTTATCCAGCTCGCTGCCGCCCCGCAGCAACGCTCTGCCAGAGAGTTTAAAGCACCTTGTTAGGGAGTCTTTTGTGACAGCATGGAATAATTTTTCACTTGAATAAGAGAAAGAAATTGCTTCCCTGCGTGCTTTATGATTGCTTTGCGGCTCCTGTTCGGCTTTTCAGAGACAACAATGGGAGCTGTAAGGCAGCTGGTGCGAGTTTTTTTCCAGTTATGTCTGGCTTGGTTCTGTAAATTGTTTTGCCTGTGCCCTCAGGATACACGGGCCCCGGTTTCATTGAAGTCAGGGCTTAAATTTAGCGGTGACTGGGTTAACAGCTGCACCTGTTGTCTTCTCTTATGTACAACGAGTCTGAAGAGGCAGAAGGGGGCACAAGGGGTTCAGGTCATCCGTCTGCTTTCTTTCATCAGCAGTGATCCTCCTTGAAAGACATCCTGACGGGCTGCCGAACGCACTCGGACGGACCAAGACTTCAGAGGCTTGTAAATGCCAGAGCACTTGTAATCAAAAAACAACAATAAGACGTGAAAGTGGCCGCTGCTCGATGCGCAACGACAGAATCTGGGAGCTGGTCGCTGCCCGGCTGCCGAGTCTATGAATAAAGCTGTGAGGAGCGCTCAATGTGGAATTGGCATTGTGTCAAGAGTGATTAAGTGAGTGGTGGAGTGGAAGTGGGTGGGAAGGAAGCTGGAGGGAGAGGGGTGGCGGAGGGAGGGTTTTGCTTGTGAGACGTTCTCACCTGATACCCTGACTGCCAGGATCCAAACCTCAGGGCCTCTGTTTTCCCACCGAAGTGACAACAACTACTGCTCACAGGGCATCGGAGGTGCAACGGAGGAGGGCAACGCAACGAGAAGCTGACCCTGTTTTACACCTCACTGCCCCTCCGCCCCAATGGTGCGGATCGAGAGGGACGTAAAGATCTGGACTGTCACCTCAACACAACTCACAGGTCGCTCTCTGCTCTGCTTCAACCCAAAGGAAGTGGAGCTGAAGACAGGAGGTGACCGGTCAAGAACAAAAGTTACTGCTACAGAAACTTAACTGTTATAAAAAGATTTTGCCTGTAGCATTTCACGTCTAAAAGTGTTACGTAATCAGTAGCTTGAATTACTGCACCAACAATTTGGTACATCAACACGCTGTCGGCTGAGCAGCATGTTGCCAAACCTGTGACAGCTAAATAAAACAACACGATGAATCATTAAGGGGCAATATCATGTAAAACTGACTTTTTTTTAGCTTTACATCATGTTATAATTTTATTCCCTCATCTAAAAGTGTTGTTTTGATTCTTTCAAGCATGTTTTAGCAATTCTTTCATCTCCCTTGGCAACCACTTAGCTGTGCAAAATGACTGGGTGAACTCAGCGCCGCAACCTCGGAGCTGCAGTTTCCAAGCTTCCAAACATCCGGCTCACAGAGCAGCACTCGCCCAAGATGCCCACTCTCAGCTCCTTCAGACTAGCCAGCAGCAATTAGCAAATATCTGGTGGAACTGAGCATCTGCTGAGCTCATTATTGAGCTACTTCTTAGTACAACGCTGGTAAAAATAATAAAGGGTTAATAGTTAATGTTGTGTTGACTTCCTGGAGGAAAGAACAGGAGCTTCTTAAAGGGACAGAAACCAAATTTCAAGGTTGTTAAATTTCAAAATCAATTTTATTTTAAGTTACATTTTTATAACAACTGAAGGTAACATAGTTACTTCATTGTGCTATAAAATGATTGTATGTGGCAGGAAAACACTCAGCACTGCCCCTTTAAGATCTTGTTCTATGCCCCTTTTAACTCTGTGCACCTGCCCCGCCAACTGTCTCTGCACGGCCCTGTCTACTTAGTTTCTGTGTTTGCTGATGATTCAGAACCTCTCTGATCCACATCCAGAACTAAACTTGCTGCACGTCTCCCATTAAAACACCGGCTGTGATGGGAGATAGTGGTAATAGTTATAACTTGTCAAGATGTAACATGGACCAATGGAGACAAAATGAACTGTGATAGATCCCGACTATGATTCTTCTTCTACCTTTAGTCGAAACAGCACTCTGTGTCTACAGCAATATCCTTTGTTTGGAGTTTTGATCCTGGATTTTCTGACTCAACCTCGCTGCAATCCCTCTGCCCCCCAAAGTGTCTCTCTTTGGGCTACAATGAAAAAGAATGACTAGTTTAAGAGCCAAAAAGACACTTTTACCTTTTCACACACGATAGTTTTCTTTGTGAAAACTGCCATTCATTTAAAAGAAAGGTTTCTTTACATGGAGTCATTGCTTTGGGAAGTAGTAGGTCTGAGCAAGAGGTTCAGGCCATTAACATCAACACTTGTCGGCAGGGGGTCAGAGCAGGCAAACATGGGGACCATGTGCAAAGTGATTGGAGTATGATTCAGTTGTACATAATGAACTGTAGATCTGGACAGTCCGGACAAGTGTTTTAGTAAGTGATGACGCACTGTGTGATCACGTGACATGAGAACAACATATTGTCTCAAGGAAGTCAATGGGACAACCAGCAGCTATTAATTTTCTTCAATCAAGGTCAGCAATGTCCAGACCCTGAACAGAACATTGGTGTTGTGCAATAGCACAATGTGTGCTCCTGTGAGGTGAGCCAGAAACACAGCAGCCATTATAAGATAAACAGTCATCTTGACTTTGGCAGTCATTAGAAGCAATAGAGCCGCCCATGTTCAGTTCACAAGTCCTTAATTCTCACAAATATATTTAAATGATCACGATCACGAATGTTACTGGTTTATTTGAGCCCTTTAAACGTCGGTATTCTCCTTTTTTACATGGCAAACATGAACAAAGCCATTTTGGAGTCATTAAAACTTTAATTTTTTTAGAAGTGGGAAAAAAAGATACTGACTTTTTGGGCAAACGTTTGAACAGCATTACCCTCAAAGGAGAAAACATGGTTACTGCTGTGCGTGTGTGTGTGTGTGTGTGTGTGTGTGTGTGTGTGTGTGTGTGCGTGTGTGTGCGTGTGTAGGTGTGTGTGTTGTGTGGTTGTGTGTGTGTGTAGGTGTGTGTGGGTGTGTGTGTGTGTGTGTGTGTGTGCGTGTGTGTGTGTGTGTGTGTGTGGTTCACTATGAGGTTGTTATAGAAACAGGTCATCTTTATGGGGAAGTGACATCAATACATTTCTCCCCTTGATTTAAACTTTAAGTCATAACTTTGTGTTTTGCTGACAGTGTAAAGCGAATGTTCATTTCCGAAGCATCAACTAAAATTGCTTTATTTTGACATCTGTCCAACTGCTCTGTAATAAATTACATGCAAGATTTTAACTAAACATAATAGTCTGATTTGTGCAGAAAATGAATTATTATGGGGTCTGAGATGTTTCACTGAATAAAGTTCTGTAAATGTTTTATATTTTAGTGGTGAGGATTTTCTTTTGTACTTTATTCTCAGCAACGACGACAAGAACTTTGTTTGAAAAGCCATCTTTCAACAAATTTATGTAAAAACAAAAACAAAAAAAAACATAGCTTCCAAAAGAAATGTGCTTTGTATAAAATTTAGAAAGAATTTTCTTCTAGCTGTAGAAGAAAATTGAAGATAAATGATTCAGTGAAAATCAGCAGCATGCGGCTGCAGCAGCTCCATCTGTTGAGGCCTCTGCCTGGGCTGCACTCTGCACATCAAAACTAAGATTCTCGTTTTTTGGGGGGGTTTGTACCATATTCACTCTGCAATGCTTTATTACCCCTTACTTTTTAAAGGTTTATCGGCACTTCCCAATGTGGACAAGGGGTCTGATATTGGTGGGTTAAATTCAGACCCCCTTATGTGTTGAGACCTTTCAATTCACCGTGAGGAACAAATGTTCTTGGAGGACACGGGTTAGGTCAATCGGTCTCTCTAAACTGACCTTACGAGTAACTATGGTCATGCATGGTCGGTTGTCATGTGTTTGTGTGTGTCGGTCTGTAGCGGCTGGATCGCGACTATTAACTTGTGCCTCTTAGGCCTTGTCCAAAAGAAATCATAATTATTCCAAAAGTACCAAAGTGTCACTTCTAAAGTACATCATATTTTCCCAGAAATGTCATGAACTACACAAAACAACCCACAACAAAATGGTAGCCCTGTATGTGGAACAGTAGTGCTGCTAAAGAAATACACACAAGAAAAACAAAGATGACAAAGAGCATGACTGTTTGGATTATGGATGGAAACGTTGGTGTGTGTATTTAGGCTAAGAGGTGGGTTATGTGTCATGTGTAGAAATTACCCTACATGAGAACAGTTTTGTGCACCATGTATTAAAAAGTATTGTTTCCAGACACAAAGTTTTTACTTGTGGACACAAGAATGAAACATTTTAGTCTTGCCACTAACAAGTAACACTTAAAAAAACAGTGGTAGTAAACTCTTTTTCAAAATTCCAATAATCTAGTGTCCCATTTTGATTGAAAAAGGTCTAAAACAACCTTTGCTACTTGTTGACTTGATTTTCTTGGCCGTGTGATAATAGAAAATGCAGTTTGCTTTGGTTTATTGACGTTATGACGGACAGTAACATTTTGACGACTTAAAAGTTGTATCCTCCTAATTAGGTCAATCTTTTTTCTTCTTTTGCTTTGTCCAAATGCAACAATGAGATCAAACAGGACAAACAACAACACCAACAAAAACCCCCACTAAGCTGAATGTGACGACAACAAGAGAGGAAGCAGAGCCCCAACGAACAACAGCTAAACCCTAAGCTGTGTCTGTATACCTGCAGCCGTCAATCAGCCTCATAGTGCCTCTGTGCTGCTCACCAATGCCAAACTGCACTTCAAACCTCAAGCAGACGCCTTACCTTTAATAACGGCTCAAGATTCCCGTGCACCATCAGCACAAACTCAGGGAGACATAATCACTCGCAGCCATATTTATCCACAGATTAAATGATGATGGACTTCACAATGGCAAATGCTCTTTACTGTCAATGGAGCTGCAGCTTTAAGTCAGGCTTCAGTCGGCTCAATCTGACATCCCGCTTCCTTTTGTTTCCCCAGATCACAATGGAATTATCTGAAATGGACAGAGAGCCATGAAAAAGCAAATAAGGCCTATTAAGGGGTAATAATAAAACCCAGCAACAAGCAAACGGACCACTGCATTAGTGAGGGTTCATGAGGGGATTGGACCTTTATTATTGGATTGAAACCGTCTAAAAATATGTATTTGTTGCCGCAACACTAAACGAGCGATTACAGCAGCTTAGGCGACTCAGTTTTACCACAACAATGAAAGGATTGCTGGATCGGGCCCACTCTCCGTTCCGGGGAGTTTCTGCGTGCTTCCTGCATGTCTCTGTGTGTGTCGACAACCGAACGACCAAGTCGCTTTTAATTTGAGCCTTTCATTAGGACGAAAAAACACCAATCATTTGGTCCTTCCTTGGGGGAAACTGAAACTTGGATGAGCAACACAAAACCACTCATTATGTCAAGTTAAAGAAAACACAGCACTTCAGGACATTTGTGCTGATTGTTGGAGATTTTGAGCACATCGTTTGTAAGTCCAGCATTCAAGCAATATTATTCCTCTTAGGAACTTGTAGAACAGGGTCTGAAGAGGTTTTTATGACAGTGAAATAGCATGAGCCCCATGGTTTTATCAGTGCTTAAATTAAGGCTATCGTGCATCCAGCAGTGGCTACTTTCCTGTCGCATGAGGCTTTCCTGTCGCATGTGTCTACTTTCCTGTAGCTGGCATGTAGCCTCATGCCAGCTACAGATCTGATTATTTATAGTCCGACCACGGCAACTGAGCAACTGCCAGAGGTGAGTGGCCGGCGTTGGCAAATGAGAAAACGACTCACTTGTCTTAGCATTAGAGAAGCTAATGACCAGCATGCTTGGTGACCCGCTTCATTCCCTACTTCCTCTGCTGGCCATTAGCATGGATAGGCTAGGAATGCTAGCCTGGATAGGATAGGCTAGCATTGGAAAGACTGGCACGGCTGAGTTTCTGAGTCTTTACAGGTGCTGAGTGGCAAGTCTGCATATAACATCTGAAAGAACCACAATGTGATGCCGGCATTAACATACAGTATTATACGGAGCTGAAATTAGCTTCTGATTTGATGACTTGAAATTGTGATGTCACAAATTCTGACATCACTGGTGAAATTTTTTATTTCTTCCTTTTAAAGGTGTTTGTTGACATCAAACGTTGGATCGTGACATTAAGGTCCAATCAGGTGGTTTCTATTGTTTTCTAATGAATTCTGGCATCACGGTCCACTGATGCCACTGTTACTGTGGTCTCAGCTTTAGTTCACTTCATGTTTGACTCCAGAGGCCCACATGATTGTTTCTGCAAAGTGGCAAAGCAAGCCCACATCATCACCCTTCCACCACCATGCTTCCTGTCTTTCTTTTTTTTTTTTGCACATTTATTTTGTAGTTCATTTATTCATTTCATAATGTTTTGTGACATTTTGTAAAGCTATGTTACGTATTTCATGGACTTTTATTTTTTAACTTCGTTTTTTTCAGGGTCTTTATGTTCTCATAAAATAAATAATAGATAAAACAGACAAAATAAACTCCTAGTTTTTTATTTTTTTATTTCATGGGAACACTTTTTTATTTTATAAAGTATTTATTAATTATTTATCAATAACAGTATTTATATCTTTAGTCATGAATGAAATGTTTGTGAGAATTCTTGAAATTTGGCTGAATTTCTAGTATAAATAATTTGTGATAAAGTCAGATTTTTATGTTTTTTACTGGAAGGCATATAAATCTCGCTTTGGCATTACTACTTATTGATGCTTTTCACTTCGACTTTGGGGGGGTTACAAGGCTGAAATCCAGGTCCATACATGAACAGAGAATGGCTTTACTTGAGCCAAAGCTGCATTTTCCTGGCTGTCCCTTTTATTTAGGTTTGCTTTCCGGTGACACAGCAGATCACTTTCACAGAAAAGTGGCGCAGTGACTCAGTCAGAAGCCTGACCAGGCACATTTCAGGCGAACAAGGAACCTGCTCGCCCTTCTGATTGCAGGTGCTCTACTTAAGATGCAAAACTAAACAGCATAATTTCCCGAGCTGAAGCTGCCCCGTCACTTTTCCATCAGCCGCATTATCGATTCATTTTATGCAAATGCACACAAAAGGGGGTCTGAATATATTTGTGGCTTTATGTAATCCAGTTGATGAATTTGCTTGCCTGCAATGCTAAACAGGTTATGAGTAATCTGCGCTGCGTTACACTTTGAGGAGAACCATTACAGCGCTGCAAAAATTAAGCTTAGGGCCACGTTCTGAGGAGGCGCAGATAAAGTATACATTCTCTCCAAACAAAATAGGTCATGCTGTTTCAGCTCCAATTAAATGCTGAAGAAAAAAAAAATATCAGTCAACCGTAGAGCAGCTGTGTACAGAGCAGATAATTAAAAATTAACCGATTCTATAACTGACGGGTTTTTATGTTTTGTTTTGGGGTTGTTTTTTTTCCCACAGAAGCTCAAATCTGTGGCGTTAACAGAATTCACATAGCATGATCGACCCGTGCGCGTTCGCGAGACACGGAACGTATGTACAAGGGCCTTTCTACGCATGGAAGATGGTGCGTGCATAAAAACTAGGTCATCTGTTCAGAACTGACACATCCCCCTGCAAACAGATATTTGAAAATCAGAGAGAGTCAAAGAGAGAGGGGTGCCACGAGCAATCTGGGGAGAAAAAACACCCCCAGAAAAAACAACCACAACAACAAATGACTGCACAAATTGCCGGGACTGAGATAAAACTTATTTGGCGCCTCTCGGTGTACCATTACAGTCCTGTGAACTGCTGCTAACGCCATATTAAAACAGGATGCAGGTTTTCCTGGTTTTGGGTGAGAGAGCCGCGCCTCCGTCCGGCTCCGGCCTCATCTGGGAACCTGGGATCTATATTTAAGGCCCGGTGCGGCGGACATAATGACGGCCCGCACGGGTCAGTCTCCTCAAGTCCATGTCCTGGCAACGAGCGCATCCCTTCTGCGATCCGCGCCGCCGTCCACCTCCTGTGTAATTTCACCTCCTCGGCAAAATAAAACCATGATTTATCCGTGTCACTCCCCACCTCTAAACATCATCTGGATGACAGTCTGACCCAACAGCCAATACCTCAGAGGGGGGGAGAGGGAGTCGCTTCCTTGATTAGACGAAGATGTGGAAGAAAACAAACAAAAAAAAAGAAAAAAAAAAGAGAAGTTTAGAAAGTGCACACGTTTCAGAGTCTCCAACCCGGGGGAGGAATAAAAGCCCCCCTATTTGTGGGCAGGAGGAGGATGTGAGGAGCTCAGGGAGGAAGAAAGTTTCTGCAACTCTCTATAAACAACAGGGGAACTTGTTTGTGAGCTTTACTTTGATTGGGGTGGTGGGGGCCGGGGGTGGGGTATATGCACATGAAGAGCCAACAGGGGACACTGTTCATGCAGAGGAAGATGGGTTTGGTTGGGGCTCTACAGTCTGAAGCCTGCTTCCCATCATACGGAGTAGTTAATGTGTCTGGATGTGGATTAACGCGGTCAAATTCAGTTTACACAAGATGCCTGTTTATTTTAACCTACATCTTAAATGATAAATTTCTCTGGATTTTGTCAAGTTTTTCTATAAAACGCAAATTTCCGTGTGTTTTAATGAGCTCTAAAGTGGCAAGTGGGGAAAATTTGTGAAGCGCAGCAAAAGATGGGACACATTTTGTTTAAAGAAATTACAATCAAATTTATGTCTGACCTTTTCTTAAGTTTGCTTTTCGGGAACACACCTGATCACTTTCACAGAAAAGTGGCACAACAATCCTCGTGTTCGTGTGGAGGATTTAAAATTAGACTTTGACTGGGATTCACAAAAGCATTGTTTTTTGTTGTTGCTTTCTTTACGTCCTGTGGCATTATAAGCCGTTTGAGTGGCGCAGCAGATTTATTTTCACAAGTGGAGCATTACAACTTTTGCCATGTTACTCCACTGATACATATCATAAATATAAGTAGAAATTGTTTGGAATTTATTTCCATTGCAGCAGATGGAGACGGTTTAAAATGAAACAAGGAGATAAGAGAGGAAGAGGAAAGAACAAAGAAAAATAAAACTAAACTGAGAGACCACAGCAACAAACAATCACATTATAATTATAACGTCACTAAAAAGTACACTGTAAAATGAACACAAGGTGTTTTTAGTGGCAAACGCAGCCAAGTGTAGTATTTCAATTATTTAAATGGGTGGCTTCCAATTGTGTGATTTAGGTCCCTTAATTTAATATAAATCAGCTTTCCGTAGGTTTAGAAACTTTCATTTTTGTCAATTATTCTCACTTTGTTTCTCATTTAGTCTACTGTATTCACATGTCAGACACAAAATACAAGTACAGTCAAGGTGTCTAAAAACAACAACAAAAAGTTAATATGGAATTTAAAGAGATAAATGATAATCCATTCATTAAAAGAGTTTTCTTCAGATCAGAACCTTTGCAGCCCAACGGGACAAACATCAGCTTCTCCCCTCTGCAGACGCAGGAGCAGAGCGGATCAGCCAAGAACAAACTCAGCTGGGATATTTCAGATTGCTCCAGCTCACTGGGCTGCAATGACAGCTATCGATCTGCTGGGTTATTTAGCAGCTGTGCTGTTTGTTTCACAGGGTCAGGAGGTGAACAGTACGGCAGGGAGGGAGTTATTTAAGAGCAGGCAGAGTGACAAACACCTAAGACAAAAAAACACTCCACGGTTGGGAGTGAAGCGGCCAATCGGCAGCTGAGAAATCCAAACGTGACATTCAGCTCAGAACCTCCAGAGTGAAATCAACAGGCTGATGTGGAAACCGATCGGCAGTTTGTCACACAGCTGACTTCATCTGCTTTTACACTCCTACTGTCATCAGACTTTAAAGGATCCTTAGAAATTCTGACTTTAGCTCAACACACTGACCCAACAGGTCAGGGTTTTGTGTGTGTGTGTGTGTGTGTGTGTGTGTGTGTGTGTGTGCGTGCGTGTGTGTGTGTGTGTGTGTGTGTGTGTGTGTGTGTGTGTGTGTGTGTGTGTGTCTGTGTGTGTGTGGTGTCACTTTGTTCTTGGACTGCATCGGAGAAATACAGATTCTTCATTTTCATAACGTTTGTGCTGTAATACTAGTAAAAAGTGTAGAGCACACTACAAAAACTGAAATCTGACTTTGACTAAACAGCTCAGGTTAAAGGGATTTATTCTTGTTTTGACTCTGTTAAGATACTTTTTTCCAATAAGGTTTTAATGTCAGAAAATATTCTAATTTCCCATCATAAAAAGTCCTTTTCAGAATATTTCTAGAGCTCTCTCAATAAGACATTAAAACTCGATATTAAGAATTTACCAGTATATGCTAGAAACTATAAAATCAATAGTTACAAAGCAACTTCACAACCATTTCACGCATTCATCCATATATGGGCTATTGTTGCTTCTAACATTTATTTACCGTTACATTTTTTTCTTGAAAGGGAGGGTAAAGTTTAGTGTCATGCTTCAAGTAGCTAACCAGCAGTGATCAAAAGCAGGGGTAGATCTGTACTAGCTTCATAAACTTGGAGAAACCTCAAATCCTTTTAAAACCTTTATCCGTCAGAGACAGCAATTTACTCCATGTGTGCTAATTTCAGCTAAACAGGAAAAGGCTCGCAGCAATGCTACTTTAAAATCTTTGAGTAACACAACTCCGCGTTGGCCCTCCCGGCTCTGATCTCTCGTTAATGAGTCTATTGACGCTGGAGGTCCGTTGAGCAGCAAAACTGTTTCAAACATGGAAGCAACCGTTGATGTGTTGCTATGAGAAAGGCGCCTATAAACAGACCCACATCGAGTTTCAGACTTCAAGGATCAGGTCCAGCAGAGTGACCTTTTCTCTATAAAGGAGTCAGTAAACAGATCCACTGGGGACCACCACCGTGAACTGTGTCATTTGACAACATGGTTGGTGGCACAGCAGTAATTTTAAACAGCACCACGTACATGCCGAATGCCAGGAGAGCCTAACTGATCCCCGTCGCCGAGCTCGACCCGCTTCGGAGCAGGAAAACCGTGTGATGTTCCTACAGGAGAATGTGCGCTGCATCATTACAAGGCGGTCAGTCAGTCAACTGATACGAGGCCACAGATTTAGTATTCTTAACTAACATGAGCTTCAGGGTGAGAGGCTGGAACTGCCTTATGTGGTGCCCTTAATGTGTGCATTACCGGAGCTCTGCTCACACTCCACTTATCACACAATTTCATGTCTGATTTTAGTAATTACGTTTTTTCACAGGCTTAATGTAAAAGTAGAACTAGAGGAATGGTGGAAGTGGATACAAATCCTTAAATGTGTTCAACCCAGGATAGCGATAGCTAAATCTGTAGACACTATGTTCGAGAAAAAACTCATTCTATTTACATGAGACTCATTTGTGTCATGTAAATAGTAATGCATTTTTTTAAAAATAAAAACAACTCCTTTCCATTTGAGACTCCAAAAAACAGAGATTGTTACATCTCTGTAACCTGTCATCAGACAGCCTGCCGCCTTTATTGTCTTAACTATTATATTCAAAATGTCAAGTTCAAAAAAAAGTGTCATCCTGCAGAAGAGGGCAAAACTTCATGGCACCAAAACTGCTCAATATTTCTGAGAAATCTCAACTCTGACTCAAAGTAACATCAAGTTGCTATGGGCATATTAATTCAATCAGCAAACAAATTCTAAGTTGCTAATGTGATGGTGAGCGCTCTTACCAATTTAGCCACAGACCATGTAGCTACGTTTTATACTCTTACTTTGAAGTAAGAAAGGAAATAGTTCTCCAGTGTCCGCTTTGTGCTGACTCGACTAACAAAGCTGAATCACACTAACTAGCACTGTGTGTACTGTGTAGAAAACCACCAGAAAAGCTCCATCTGCATTGTCAGACATCACAATTAGCTAACTGTTAGCCGCTAATGATGCTAATGTTGACATTTGCGTCAGAGCTTCTTACCAGCACTTCTTTCATATGCCTGGGCTTTATGGAAAATGACTGCTTCAAAATCAAAACCACACACACAACATAAAGATTACCTGGTTCTTACTAAAACTGAAGAGTTTCTATGAAACATAGAGTAAGATTTATTAAACTTTCATTTCATTTGTGAAGTTACAACACAGAGCATTTTCAGGCCATTTTACAGTATAAACACCATCTTAAAATTGAACAAGCATAAAATTCACAGTACTGGGTTATTGTGTACACCGACTACAACTTCCTTAAAACACAGTTTATCCTTTTTGAAAACATAAAACGGTTGTTCATTTAAGCAGTTTTCTCAATACTGGGTTATCCTGTGGGTTGACTGTATTGTTGGAAACATGGACAAAAACTAAATCTTTGACATACAGCTTGTCCAACTGAACTTAAAACTCCAATAGATGTAAAAAAAAATCTGACTTTTCTACATATATTAAAATATTCTTGAAGTGTAGGAGGGACACAGAAAAATACATTTGAAAGACAGAGAGCACTGAGGTATAACTGGAGTATTAATTGTCTGACATAAGCTGGTTTGCTTTAAAACAACAACAAAAAAAGAGGTAAAAATCACGCTTATGTTTGTAATTGGGCTGTCAAGACAATATCCCAGAGAAACTGCCTGGAAAATGTTCTAATTATACTCTTAGGTTCATTACCTGAACACATCCAGCCACTCACCCACACACAGGCTTATTTTCTACAGGCAAGATTTTTCAGAGAGCTACTGTATGTTACTATATAAAAGAAAGTGCTGGACAGAAATAGACAATGCGTCCTTTATGTGAAACGGCGTTTGAACGACAAATGAATACACGTGTATTTGAAAAGACGCTTGAATTCGAGGCAGCTTTTTTTAATCTCACTTTGTTGACGTGGTAAAAAATAGAGAACGGCTTTAAGATTTTTCTCAGAAAGTATTTATTGGTTTTTAATGCTGCTGCCAGAGGGAAATTTCTGTCCAGAACACTATAAAGAGAAGAAAGATTATATTTAGAGGAGCTCTCTCTATGATGGCACTGTGAAGAAATTAAGCAAGACTGAGGGTTATTTACAACAGATAAAAAAACAAACTAATCTGACGGGAATGTTTTTTTTTCCTCAATATAAAATCTCTAATCGTGGAAAAAATAAAAAGAAAGATGGGTTGATTTGTTTGAGTAAAACTGGCAAAGAACAAGTGCAATTTGTTTCAAGGTGTGTCTACACAGTAAAGATCACAGACTTGCAGATAACATGCCTTGATCTTGTTGAAGCCTTGGGCTCCCGCTTTGTAGTTACACATTTTAACTCTGCGCCAGCCGCACAAGCCTCTCTAGTGATCTGGAGTGGAGCTGCTAACCCTCCACTCCGTCTGCCTGCATGTTTTGGTTTTTTTTTAAGGCCAGGCCATGCCGTGCCTCTCATGCTTAGGGTAAGTGGGGTCGCCCAACTGAGGTGATGATATCACACGGGAAAAGGTTCACCCCCGATCAACTTACAAGTGCAAAGGGTTCAAGTTCAGCAAACAAAACAACCAGCCGTTTCTTGAAAACCATAAAGCCAAACCACAATGACAGTCACTCTGACTTTAGAAAAAACACAAAGTTAAATCAACTTATGCCACAATTCAAAACATCAACCATTAAAAAACTTGACTGATGAGATGGGACTAAAGGTTTCTGGCATTAGGTTGCAGAAAATATGGAATTCTGTTTGATACATTAGCTTTGTTTCTCGACTTTATGAAAATAGTGCAATGCTTTCATCAAAACTGTTTACCTTCTGGTAATTTGTATTTTGTTGTGCTGTGAGAGATCCAGTTTCTTATGAATCAGCAGTAAAAACATTTGATAGATTAGTAACATAAAAAGGTAAGATATTGTCATTAGGAGTGTGTTAAAACAAGTTCTAGTAAATGTCAGCGACAGCTGGTAATGGGCTGCAAAATATGTTTGTGTTTGAGATTCAACATTCTGTGACTGGCTTTTGCAGCGTGTAGAGATGACATTAAAGGTACAGTATGAAAAAAAGGTTTTGCATATTTCATAAAACTATTACTATGTAGTGGCAGTATGACATGACACAGGTGATCTGTGGAAACATGAAATTCTCTACCTTCTCACAGTGCTATTTTTAGAAATACTCAGCTCTGTCAGAAACAACCAATCAGAGTAAGGAGGAGGGCCTTAGCGTTGCCAATCACTCTCATGTACCTGCCGGTAACAGTTCTGGGTTTTTCATTATAGTTCAGTTTTACTTCTTTGTTGTTGTTTTTTTTTTTTGTACAATTTAGTTAGTTTTAATTAGTTTTCAGAATTTTGCTAGTTTTTATTAGTTAAATGTTGCTTAGTTTCAGTTTAGTTTATATTAGTTATGGTAGTAGTTTTAGTTTTTTCAGACTTTGGTCAATTTTTAGGTGCAGAATTGAAAAAGGTCAAAATATCAAGTTGCAATTATCTGTACATCGATAAAGTAATGGATACTTAAAAGAAATGTTTTCAATAATTGCTCAACAGCAATAATTACTGACTCTGGTTTTTTATCCCAACTTTTGCTGTCGCCATTTTGCCGACCAGCATTAAGAGCTGTAATTTGCAGACAGCTAATATTAACTGCATATGTGGGGGCTGGGGGGTCTTATTTCATATTATTATATTATTTTGAAAGGCGAATAAGTAGTAATAAAAACAAAAACAAAGGATATTTTTGTCTATAACTCGTACGTTTTAGTTTGATAAATGCGCAATATAATTCCAGTTAGTTTCCCTCATTAATGATCATTTTTATTTATTTCAGTTGACAAAAATGGTTTCTCAGTTTCAGTTGTGGTTATGCTGCTGGGTTCAGTCAGCCATGATAACCTCGGAGGCCAGAAAAGTTTGAAACGCACTTGAGGTTGACCTTCCAGAGGGCCTTTCACTGTCTGCGGTTCCAAAATAATCCTCGCCTTGTCAAACGTCACTCAAGCTCAAACTGTTGCACAAAGTTACCATCCAGCTTAGCTTTCCTCTAATTTCACAAAACAAACAAAACACAGAGAGACTTGTGGAAATTGGTATGTTAGCCAGCAAATCTGTAAGAACTGCATGGAGATCAAGCAGTGGTGAAAGTAAGTAGTGTGTCGGGATAAGAAACCGTCACACACACGCACGCACAAGCGCGCACGCACGCACGCACACACACACACACACACACACACACACACACACACACACACACCTTGGTTGAGGCTTCAATTCAGGACGATGCGGGGTGAAGCAAAGTGCAGAGATTACGGGGCTCCAATCCGAGCCGTTTATCTTGGACTTCTAATGAAACTGACCTTCTATGAATACCCCTAATTATGTGAAATGATCCTTTTAATGAAGTCTTCAATCACAGTCACAGATCCCCCAGCTGACAGAGCTGCGGCTGTTATGTAAAAATCGTCGTTCGCATGAAGAGAGGGGGAGGTCAATTTTTCTTTTATTATTGTGACAAATGCAAAATAGTTCCTCTAAATTGACTGCATTTTTGTCTCATTTCCACAACAAATTAACTGAAGAGCGAGCTTTTCAAGCAGATTAAGAGGCGTTTGTAGAAGGTAATGAACATGTCACAACATCGGGTCGAGCAGAGCCATGATGGTATAGTTGGCTTTCTTTCTAATCGGCGTTTCGGAAGATCTCGGCTTAGTTTTTAAGCGACAGATCAGAGATGGCGTTGACTCCATGATGCAAACGGTTTTGGGTGTTGAATTTTGGGTTTCCAGACATTTTTAAAGGCATGAAAACAAAGCAGAGAAGGTGGGGGTTGTTGGAGTTGGCGATGGAGCGTTACCTTGCTTCACTGCATCCTTGGGAAAGCAAGACAAATATATACATAAAGAGCAGAAGCTATGGCTGCAAAATTAGCAAATTGCTTTTATCTGAAATCAAAGAGACTTCTACAAATCTATTAAACGCCACCTTTTGTTTTCTCTTTTTTTTATGGTTTTGTTTTGTTTTAAATAATGCATCATACTGGGACCAAAGCCAGCTTTTCCAGCAAAATGTAGACTCTTTGTTTTGAACAAATATAATTAGAGTTATTTTTAATGTACTTGCTGCGATGCTGAAGCTAATTTGTCTTTGGTAAAGCGCAGTCCTTGATGAGCTATTCCCCGAGGCTGAGAGGCCCAGTTTGGATTTTTGAACCAGCATAAAATCCTTGAATTAAGGAAAACTCAAGGGCCCTCTACTTTCCAGAGATCGGCGAAGGCTGGGCATGTTGAGATGTGAATAGATGTCTCAGTGGCATCCGCCGCTCCATTCTGAGCAACAGGACAGGGTTTTTATTATTCCGCTCCATTAAGTTTTGTTCTATTAAAAAAAAAAGTCCCAAACACGATCTATTGTTTTGTAATATTTCTGCCCAAATTACATGTCTCTTTATTTCTATAGAATCTGCTTTTTAAATAGTTTACTGAAAGCCAGTTGGAGCTCTGCTTTTCATGTGAAAGAGGGACAACTACCAAGTTTTTTATTTTTATAATTTTTAAAATCATCTTTTTGCATACTGCAGAGAGAACTGGGAAAATAAAAGTGCACAAAAGAGAAACAGAGAAGGAAAGAGAGCGAGAAAGCAAGCAAGCAAAAGAAAGACAGAACGAATGATGGAGTGAGAGAGCAAGAAAGAAAGACAGATAGAACAAAAGACAGAAAGAAAGAATGAGTAAGGAAGCAAGCAAGAAAGAGAAAGACAGAAAGAACAAAAAAAAGATCAAAACAAACCAGTTTCTCGGTTGGTGACTGCATGCCGTTTTTATGACCTTTTTTGTGACTTTATGATGTAAAACACTGCTTGCTTTAATGTGTTTTATGCAAATATTTGTGATTGATTGACACCAAAGTGTTTTGAATCAAATTGAATGTCTTCAGTAACATCTTAAAGACTCTACATACGCCTAAGTTCTGATTGCAATAATCCAGATCCAGGTTTGTGCAGGAGCTCAGTGAGCGTCTTACCTTCGGTTGAACTTCTGGACCGGCAGTGTACGGAGCCAAGCTTGGGGGAACATCTGTGATGTAGGTTTTCCTGGGGCCTGGCGGTTGGTACACCGGGCCAGGGGCCGGGTCGGGCCTCCTGGAGCTAACTCCGCCCAGCTGTGGCCCCCCGGGGTACTGCTGCTCCTGATATGCCATGGGGGAGAACCCGGGTTGTGGCGGCCCGTACGCAAAGTCGGGACCTCTGGGCTGCGCGGGCATGTACTGCACCTGAGCGGGGCCGCGGATAGGCTGCTGGCCGTAATGGTGACCGGCCGGCGCTTGGTGCTGGGGGCCGGGCTGGGCCGGCCTCACCTGGACGTTGAAGGTGGGCTGGCTCGGGGTCGACGCTGTGGTGTAGGAGGCCGGGATGGGCTGAGGAGACATGTTGCCTTGAGGCCTGGCAACGGGGCTGACGGGGGGAGGCGGCACGGACGAGACGCCGCCTTGAGGTTGAGGTTTGGGCATCGTCTTCTTGGTGGCAGTCAGAGGCGGCTGGTTGGGGATGACCATGCGCTTGTAACCCGTCACCGGAGCATTGGGGGTAGAGCCGGCCGAGGAGCCGGCGTTCTGAGAAACAGGAGAAAAGGTTTGATTCAAAACTCGGAACAAAGTGACTCACTTTCAAAACATGTCTGTATTAAGCTCTTAACCTCGGCCCTTCTTGTTTTCAGATTCTAAGCGCTCGAGGAGAGAGCTGGACTATTCGCAGCTTTCTACTCCAACATGCTTCGATCCAACACTCAGTATTTTGAAATTGTTGCGTTTCCATCAACTCGGAAATGCAATTAAAATGCGAATAAGTTTGATCACGTAATAAGTCACAAAGACAGCAGCCTTCATCCTCCAACCACTTCCTGTTGCCTTCTTCAGGAAGTGAAGGTGTTATTATTTTAATGATTCAATAATAATACTTAAAGATGATTAAATAGGCCTGCCATGTAACCCCTGTGATTACTTCATTTAAGGTCAACTTACATTTAAAAAAAATAGCTTGAGACATTTTAAGGCCTGGATTTTAGATACCTGAATTGAAAACTTTCTAAGAGTTTGTAAGGACACCCTGTGTTAGAAATGTTAAAAACTCCAAATAGATTTACTCTCATTTCAGAATTGTCCACTACCTTGTGCTGTAATGTACAACATCCCATCTTAAAAAAAGAGAAAAGTTTAACAAGTTTGAATACAGCGAGCCACTGTACTTTATGATTCATTCGGCCGCTTTGTGCTGTTGAGGCTTCCTGGACAGCAGAAAAACTACCCCCTCCATAGCTCCCTATAATCTATGGATAATAAAGCGAGAAGGGAGTTAGGAGGGGGAAAAAAATTGCTTGGCAAAGGATACTATGACAGCCGACTGGCAGTGGCAAACGACACTTCTGCTGACACCAGCTGCTTGTACGCAGGAGCTGTTAAATCACTGAAATTTGTGGCGCTGATGTTCCTGGGAAGAGGTGGCAGTAAAGCAGCAAGCCTCTGCTGAGATCCTGAATGACTGCAGCATTTCGATCTCGTGTCCAACAAAATATAGAAGCTTAAAAAAAAACGCGGGCAAGCAGCAGAGAGCTTCACTGAGATATTCGAGACTCGTACGGCGAGCCTCTCTCTCTGACGGTGTTTTTTTGTTCACCAGCGACGCATATTGGTGTCAGACGTTCAACCATTCTAAAAAAGGTCTATCATTAACCTTGGATGGCCTTATTAGGTTACCGCCTGAAGCCAAAACTCAGAGTCAATTAGTAAATCTGCAGCACCACAAGAACAGAAGAAAAAAGAAAAAAATTGAACACTTGTAGCCTTGTCTTCCAAAATGGGGCAATTGCTTCCCCCTCAAAGGTGATCAAAGCTGTGAAGACAAGTCACAAATAGGGAGGTTTTCCTCTAGCTGACAAAAAAAAAAAAGAAATCAGTGAAAACACATCACTCTGCTATCCTCCTCATGCTCAGGGATAAAGAAAATTCCAAGTTTTGGTAAAACACATCAACTTTGTGAAAATCCTATCTAATCTAAGCCCCAAAGGAACCGATGGAAAAAAAGCTCCAGAAAATTTATTTATTTTTTTGCGCTCTCGCTCTGATTTCTGCCTCACTGATTAGCGCTGATGTTTATTTAAAAAGTGTGTCTGTCTGCATATGTATGGAAACGGCTCCACTATGCCCTTTAGGAAGAGATATTACTTAATTTAAATGTTTCATGGCTTTTAAATACTTGAGATTATTCATTTATCTTTGAGGCCTTAGAACCTACAGTAACATTTAGTTTGCACGGAGCAGGCAATGCAAATCGGCCCCCTCAAAACGATTACGCTGTCATGGTGGGTTTTCCACAAATTACATTAAGAGAATAGATTCATCCTTTTCTGGGGGAGAAGTGGGGAGGGAAGCGAGGGGGGTCTGGATGAAATTAATCAAATGTTTTAATATCGGAGCAGAAAATGTCTCTGTAGTGGAAAATCCTGCCAAATGAACTGATTCTACAGTTTGTCTTGGATTGGTCAGCTTCAGTGAGATCAAAGGCAGAGGGTATCAGGCCTAAACAAGATAAGTAATGAGTCAGAGAAAATAGATGTAGATTATTATGCTATGTAATAGAGTATTATTAGAAAGCCGGCCAGTGGACCAGTGGCGGTCCCGCCTCGCAACTTATGGGCATTCAAAGATCTGCTGCCGACATGTCAGATAACGCAGTAAGCGTTTGACGGTCCAGTGGAGTCTACAACCTCCTTCTGACAATGTTCTGAAATAAACAAGCACTCACGGACCTACCACGCTGTTCTTTTACGTCATAAGAGGTGATTCGTCCAGATCACGGCGATGTGCGCTCTGACAGGGTCATGTTGAGATTACAGAACCAAGGGGTGTCGCTCATAACTTGCAGAAATCAATATGTGAAGTGTGATGGACTCGACACACGGGCAGTGATGGATGACAGCGAGCAGCGAAGGTTTTCCGCCATTTGGGGTGAACCCAACACACTGGATACGATGGCGACAGAAGCGACG
Source organism: Poeciliopsis prolifica (assembly GCF_027474105.1). Lineage (NCBI taxonomy): Eukaryota > Metazoa > Chordata > Actinopteri > Cyprinodontiformes > Poeciliidae > Poeciliopsis > Poeciliopsis prolifica. Next base: position 24,241,770 of record NW_026562377.1, read on the forward strand.
CATCAAAAGTTGAAAATTTCCTTATGTCGCAAGTTTGCATGTTTGAGCTCAGAATTTTGCCGATTGGAGGGCAACTGGTTGTCACCTCATCACAAGGAGCAGAGAGCAACGTTGCCTTCCTTGGGTAAAGACAGTGAGACTTGGGAAAATTACAGAAGGTGCTGTGCAGCAGAGTTGCCTCATGCAGCAGAGTTATAGAGCTCCATCCTGTTATCCACATCAGATTCTGAGCAACATATTTTTCATATCAGACAGACTTTGGAAGATCCTGCTGTGCCTCTGCTCTCTGTGCTCAAAATGGACTCCTGCAGCTTCTTCGTTTTTTAGCATGTCTCTAAGTCACGGTCGCTCCACGATCTCGTATCACCGCTTTATGGTTACTACCTCCTAACATGGTTCAGGGCTTTAATAATCTTGCTCACCGAAACCTAACAAGTGCCGCTGCTTCGTTAATTTTGTTTTTAAATGTGAAATTCATATAAAAAAATTTTTTCCAAATATGAAATTTTTTATGAAGCACACATGCCTGTGTTCTTCAGTTAAAAGTATATAACAAAATACCTTGAAGAGTTTGAGTGTTCATTGAAGGTTTGTCAATTGTGTGTAATCTGTTGCTATAAGCCAATAGTAGTTGAGGTAATTCACGCTTTTGCTAAAATTTAAAAAATATAGTAAAAAAATCAAAACTAAAACTAGGATAAAACCAGAGCAGGAAGCAGTTATGATGGGGGTCGGGCACCAGCCACATCCTTCCCAAAACCCTGATTTCTCTGTGCAAATGTTGCATCTCCCCCAGGTCACGTTACCAGCTTATTGCCCTCAAGCAAAACACAACCACACCCAGAACAGCAGATGGTGACCTGCAGCTCACCACGAACAAGAAATGACTTTTTTCATGCAGGACTTTTCTTAAGTTTTGAGATTTACTAATTATATTTCCTTTATGTGGCTTCAACTGCTCATGAAATATGCAAATTTCTAGGCCATTCATTCCACAGAAAGTCTTTTAATCTTCCGTCTCCGTCTTCCTCCTGAAGACGGGTGGGGCTCAGGTATTATGATAAAGTTCGTTGGATAAGTTTGATATCATTATTAATGTGAAATTCTAAAGCAACACACGTTGCCTCTGGTACTCTACTCAAAGTTTCAGGAGAGGTTGTCAAATTCTTTCTAGTTTAGGTGAAGAAGAATTAAAAAATAAAAATGAAAGGTCACATCATGGCTTCTTGGTCCACTGGATGCATGGAGGCATTTCCTTACCTGTGCAGGTTTCAGCCACAAAATATTACCAGCATGATTCCAATGTAATGTTTCTGTATCTGTATGGAAAAAGACATTGTGTGCAGTTGTTGCAACAAGCAAATCTTTTGTAGAAATCCTGCATTATGTTGTTTTATCTATCCTCTCTTCATCAGACAGTTAAACCAATTCTAAAATCACATAGTTGCTCAATAATGCATCAAGAATCGGTTTTAGGACAAAATAAGTTACACCTTTACAGATCGCATTTAAAATCACTTTCTCTTTTGCAGATGCTGCTACTGAAACAAAGCTCTCTCTACTTTCTTTTATTCACACTTCTTTTTTTTTCTTTATTTTTACCTGAATTAGATTTGAATAAAACAATAACAAAATCCCATTACATTTGCACTTAAGGGTGAAAGGTCTGTTTTGATGCAGCTTCTGTATATTAGTGGCAGGTTCAGCATACGTGCAGCGTCGGTGTGACTCCCTGCTGTTTCTCCAGCTACACACGCGCGCACACACACATTAATTTCCCAAAAGTTTTCTCCAACACCTTCATAAAAGTTAACCCTCACTCCATACCATAATTCAAACTGACTTAGCAAACAACTTAAGTGTGAAATTTCACAGAGATCCTCAAGAAAGCCTTTCGACACATTAAAAAAGATTAGGAGAGACTATACAAGCCTTGAAGGGGGGCTGAGTAAAACTGTTAACTTTGCACTTCAAACCACACGGGTGAGGGATTTTTTTTTTCTCCCCCCCACCCCCACCTCCTCTTTTTGTCTTTTTCTTTTTTTATCCAGCGAGCTCGGGAAAAACCCCTAAAGTAGAAGAAGTTCTGGTGGCATCTTTTCAGACTCGTCTAAGGCCTTGGATATTCCTCTCTGCAAGGTTTCTCCTGATTCTCATTCAGCTGCTGTCGACGGCCGCCTCTGCCGTCCATTTGCATCTGCCCGTTTCAGCGCTCACAACGACGACCGTGGAGGAGGACAGCGAGGCGCTCCCCTATCGCGCGTCCGCAGTCGGGCCGATCGTCTCGATGAGTGGCGGCCGCGTTAAACGAGCGCCGAGCCGTACCGCGATCACAAAACACGGGTGTATCGGTCCTCTGCCTAAAATAGTTCCAGATAAAGCCAATTAAAAGATGATTAAACATTGTGTTGGGAAACCTCACAAGACCCGCAGCTGTTTTCTACTATCTCTTTAATTGCTGATAGTGAATTTCTTTTCCGTTTTGGTAATCTGTCTGCATATCTGCTGTTGTTCAGCTACTATTAAGTGACACCCTCAAACGTTTCCATGCACATTCATGAATCAGAGCACATGTTCGATCAGCCAGCAGAAATGGTTTTTTACCCAAATACTACTCAAAGGCATTAGCGCTGCTGCCCATTACGCTACTACTGTGTTTTTGCTGCAATAACTATTAGTACTGAACACATTCACTTTGTTCTTATTTGCAGTAGGAATTCTAAAAATATGTGCAAAGGAAAAAGTAAGTACATTCTTTAAACAGTAAATGGAAATGGATAAATCCAAAGAGGCATACAGATTGGACCAATCTGTTAGTAACACTTTTTCACATGGTCATGTGTCGCTTCATTCCAAATCTGCAGGACCAGAGCATGTGGCTCAAGTTAAAGGGGCAGGATTATATGTTTTCCAGGCACAGAGTTACTGAGATGTAGCTCCTATAATCAGTTCAGCATGAGTGCAGTTCCACCAGGTGTTTTGCTCATTGCTGCTGGCTAGTCTGAAGGAGCTATTTGGAGTAGTTGTGGGAGGACAGCTGCTCCCACAGCTGAATGAAAGAATCCAGGCAAAAGTCCAGGTGTGTTTTTAAAGAGGGAATAAAATTATAAGATGATTTAAAGCTCAGTTTCACTTAATACTACCCATTTAATGTGTGTGCAAACTTGCCGTGTTTATATTTGTGACGGTAGGACAGAAGGGTTTTTTGTTTTGGAATCACGCCATTGTGACAGCTTGACATGGAGATGGTGTCTAATGGCCTCAGTGGCCCAAAGGTGTCACTCTGGTGAATTTCTAAGGAGGTTTTTCTTTTTATCTCCTTCAACATCCAGATTGGTGTATTTGATGAAAAAATAAAAACAAATCCTCAAGAAATGGGTGACTTATTTATATCCAAGGGAAACCGAAAGTAAAAGATTACCTGAAAGCAGTTTGTCAAAACTCTGATTAGCTGATAAAATGTGAAGCATGTCTCAGTTCCACTTATTGGCAACACAAAAAATCCCTGTTGTGATATGATTGAAAACAATAACTCCTTATTTTTAACTCCGAATAAATCTATTCAGGTTAAAGGTTGGGTTTTCTCTGTGTGAAATGTTGGTACTACAATAAAATGGTACATTTATTTTAATGTCATTTCTGCATGATCTGTCTCACAGATGGCAACAGATTTATCTGCCTTTACATGAATCCTGGGTGATATTTTCTGGTCCTGTGCCGGAGCAACGCAGAGACTTACATTTGTCACACTGGCAACATGAAACAAGCGTAAGTGCTGTCTTTTAGTCATGTTTTCATTCCCAGCTGAGGTTTGAGTGGCACCACTCTCTTCATCTAATCTAATGACGGCTCTTGTTCAAACTTAATGGCATCTGACAGGAAAATTACACGCAGCAGCTGTTACTGGATTTGAACAGGAACATGTAAGAAAAACCAATTGGGACTCGTTTGTTCAAAAACTAGTTTTGACTCCTTCCTTCCAGAAACAAATTAAAGTATGAGCTGTGCCAATGCAGGTAATATTTTTGATTTGACCAAGTAAAATAAATTAATGTAGCACTTTCTTAAAATGATGACATTTTCAACTCCTTTTCCTCTGATTAACTGATGAAAATTATATCAAACACATTTTCATTTTTTTGACTAGATTTCATGTTTTTCTTTTAAATTGCCCAAAATAATTGTAGTATACATTTTCTCCATTGTGCTTTACAATGTAAGAAACATGGCTGCTAGAATCCAGTCAAGACTTTGTGGTCAATTTCCAATCCCAGATTTGACCAGCCAATACAGATTGAAGCCATTTGGAATTGAAATAATAAAAGGCAAAATAAGAACATCACTGAAAATTTGTTTCCATGTATTAGTCGTATTAAGAGTGAAGGCACCAGGATACGGAAGTGCAAATTTTAAACTGGAAAAATGACATCATCTTCTGGGTAATTAGCCCAGTTAGCATCATTAGTGCTGCAAATATATCAATCTCTGTGTGTATTCCCGATAGATCATCAACTTCATTCTTAATTTCCAGAACATTTCAGAATCAAGCATGCTTCAAGAAAATATGGTTAAAATAAACAGAGAAAACCAATAAAATAGAGAAACTTTGTCAAACTTTATACGTCACGTTATCTCCTTTAAATAAGATAACGTGAAACGTTAAACATGAAACATCTCTGGGCTTTTGTGTGATTTCAAACACCTCACAGGTGCTAAAACCAGTTAGCTTTGAGACTTCGCTTAGTAACTGCTTCCACGCTGAAGAGCGCTGTTGATAGTGCAACCTTGTAGCACTTAGGTATAAAAACGAAACACCAGCAGATTTCACATGCCTAAAAAATAAATTGTACTCAATTAAAAAAAAAAAAAAAGATGTCAAAATCATTATCAATTTGCAATTAAACGAAAGATTATTGCATAAATATTGGAATGACATCATATTTATTGTTCATAAGATTAAGACAAAAAGAAATAGTGAACTAGCATTTACATTCCCGTCCAGGCAATCAATTATTCTCATCTTTTCTCTAAACACAAAAGCACTCTTTGAAAATTAAACTTCATTTCATGTTGTTATTTTCTAGAAACCAAAAGAACATTCAGCTATAAATGTTTAAAAGGTCGTCAAGCAGCCAGTCTGCGCAAGAAAGACAGGTCAAAATATTAGAGCTGTCACAATAAAAAGATAATTGAGCAGTACATCCTGTCCTCTGACTCCACTCTGCAGACATAATAACATCAGACACGCAGAGTCGTTGATTTTTTATTTTTATTTTTCCTTTTACCTCAAATGCAGGTCAGGCGATGATGTGGTTGAACATGAAGTTTATGTTTTAAATTTTGGGTTATATAATCTTTTTTAAAAAGCTGGGTTCCAGGGGAAACGGTATGCAAGATTTCTGGGATGATGTAACAACATCATACAAAGTAGGGCGTATTACTCACTGATGCAACTGAAAAAATTATTTTCAGGGCTACCGCGCGGAGAGAGGGGGAAAAAAAAAAGTCGATGAGAGTCACCAATCATGACACTTCTGCAGGCTATCTGTACAAAAGAAAAGTATGTGTGTTTTAGCCGCGCTCCCACCACAGAAACTAATTGTTTCACTCACCTCCTGCAGAACTGCAGGCCAGTCTCTCACCACACGGCCCTGACTCATCCCTAATGAGCTTTCATGCACTCGTGACCCCCTCGCATCCCCCTCCACTCCCGCTGCGGAGGCGAAACGCCGTAAACTCGGAGGGGAAAGAAAAAAAAAAAGTCATACGCTTACAGTGTCCGTGTCATCAATCCCTGAAACGGTGACTGTTGCACCAGAAGCCACGGCTGTTTTGCGTGTTAGCTCCCGCGCGTTACCGTAGGGGCGGATGATGTGCAGCGACAGCAGCAGTAGATTTCAGACCTCACAGCGCCGTTTCCAGGACTTTCTGATGTAAGAAGGCAGGTTGCACTGACTGACACGACTTCCTGGATCAAGTTCAATTTCTCGTCGCTTCGCCGCCATAAATGAAAGACAAAAGGATGATGGATTTTTTTCCCCACTAACAAACAGTGAGATTACAAAACCGAGCGCCTGCGGGCACGCTCGTCTCCCCCACAGTTGGCTGCTCCTGTCAAAACTCAGAACCTGCTGCTGGATTGGTAAATAGACGCCACCGGCGCTATGGTTGCATCTCTGCTTCAGGCACCGACAAACCAATTAGACAATTGCATGTTAGGAAAATAAACAAATAAAACTATGCTTAGGTTGTAGTGAGAAAAAGACATCCAGTTCCACAGCCACAGGCCCAAACAGAGTGTAAATAACGACCTTTCGCCTTCACCTTCTACCAGAACAACCAAGCTAGCTAGTTAGCTGGACCACTGGAGAACATTGAACTTGGTGTTTGGCTCAAGGCACCAGTTTCAGATTTACAGTCGTACTTGAAATGTGAATATTTTACAAAGATTCTGGTTGGAACCTTTGCATGTATATTCACAACAAAAACAACCTTATTGCAGTAAAAAAAATGTAAACATGTTAATATCTCTGACTAATCAAAATTAAGGCATTTAATTAGCTATTATTAGCTAACATGAGTTGCCTTAGAGTTTGCCAGGACTCTGTGTGGTTATTATCTGCTGTAGTTCAACAGGTTGGGAATCAATATATGATTTTCTACAACAAGTGGCTTCTTGAGCTACTGCTGCTGTTCTATCATCTCAAACCTGTCTGTCCATTCTACTCTGGCATTTTTGTTCAGAAAACCACCATCTGTTGCAATTCTCTTTTTTGTGCCCTTTTTCTGTAAATCCAAAAGGTGAAAATTCATGTTTAAAGTCACCTAGATTGTCTCTCATCCTAACCCTTAGGTTTAGTCTGAACTCCATCACTGGTAGAAGCTTAAATGCATTGAATTCCTGACATGTGATTGGTTAAATCACTATTTGCGTTATCAAACCATTGAGCAAGAGGGTGCAACTCAAAGAGGCTGCACAAAACATGCACTGACTTTGACATTTGGATTGGTTGTAAAACTTCCACCAAGACCACATGGCTGTGTTTCAAAGTTTTATTTTCCAAAATTGACCTAGATGCCAACCAACATGAAATGCATGTCGTCAACATTATGCACAATAACATGGACGTGATGGAATAATTGATGATAAACTCCAAAAAGTAGTTTGCCTCTCTCAGGGACTTAAAAGCACAGATCATCATCAACATGAAGACTGACAGGGGAAAAAATGACAGCAAAGCTTTCCAGGAACTCCAAAGAGTGCCTCCACTCATTATTATTCCCTCAGTCACCTCTGTGCTTCAGCCAAAAACAAACGAAGCGCTGCTTCCTTCCAGAGGGATTTAATTTTCTACACTGATGAACATGTAGGTCAGAGCCACTTAAGAATTATGCAGGGAAAGTCAAAAGTTTGTTGTGTTGCTTAAAGCAGCCCATCTCACAATTTCTCCAGCTGATGGAAAAGTAAGATGCAAAGTCTAACTCTGGAATGTAAGTATCTAACATGAAACATGCAACGCCTATTGATATTGTTTTTATGGCTCATTTTAGGCCTAAATAACTTGTATTTGCAGATCACACAACGACTTATAGCATATTTTTTAATATCAACAAATGCACTTGTGTATATCCCCAAAAATAGAACTAAGAGTGACTGAAAGCCGCTTTGAAACTTTAGCGACTCCTCCTTTATCTTTATGCCCTAAAAGTACATTAAGAGAATATAAATATGACAGAAAACATTGCGGACAAAATCTAATGGTCATGCATGCCGTCCTCTAACGTGATCTAAAGAAGACATCAAGTCGTGTCTGCGTCTCCAGGGATGGTTTTGCATAGTGTGTGATCAGTGGGAGATTCAGGGGCATGCAGAGAGGGGCCTATCATTCCTGCCATGTTGTGACAGAGGGTGCCAGCTGCGATGCTCGGTCTGCTGAGCGACAGAGTGTCACGGCATGGCTTGACTGGCACAATGTGAAGTGGGGCTTCCTCGAGGCGCTGATGTGATAGGATCCATCTCAGCAGCCTTTCAAGCACTCGGCTTCAGCCGAACTGTCTGCGGGCTTCAACAATGCCCGGCCCCTTCTGCGTGCACATGACAAGTTACTGAGCAGACGTTGGGCCATTTGGGTGCAATACAAAGCAGCTCGACGAGACTCTTGCGTTTGATGCTTTATGGAGTACGCCGTCTTGAAAAGGTGCGGCTTGATAAAAATCACAAGAGACGCGAGACTTGACTTGGCTTTCTCCAGCAGTGACCTGTGAGTTCGCTCGGACTTGAAGCCAGTTGCGTCAAATCGAAGCGTGCTGCGAGTCGGACCGTATGTGTGGAGCGCGAACCAGTTTGCTGCTCCTGTAAAATGTCGCATCGACACGGCAGAACTGCCAAAAATGTTTGGCCATGATGGAACAGAGAAGTTATCATGGTGGAGTTTTGTTTTTCTAAGAACCGATTGTAACAACTCGGAAGACAAACATCCCCCTGAGAACGCAGTTCACAGTAATGTGAACACCCTCCCAGAGTCCATCTGGGAGGTAAAGCAATCAGAGAAACCACAGCAAGACGTGACGGGCTATTGGCACAAGCTTTTAATATGAAAACCTTCATCTATGAGCTACACCTCAATCCTAGTTCTGCCAATGAAAGAACTCAATGAAAAGAAAAACAGACATTTGCTATATTTATTTGAAAATACATGTATATGAGTAAAGAGAAGATTTTCCAGCTGTTAAAGTGTTGAAAACAGACATTCAGCTTTATTAGATGTTTTAAATACGTGGAAGTAAAATCTTAATGAAACAGAATTAAAAAAAAAAAAGAAAATATCCGATTGTAAACGTGTGTGAACTGAAAGTGACCTAAAACTGGAGTTTATGTCGCTGGAGATGTTTGGTCTTTTCTTTCAATCTCATCCTTGCCCAATCTAGAGCGCACTCAACCATTAGCTGACTCTCGGCTCTTAATGTAGCCACCGTGGCGATATTATTCACTGTGTGTGAGCGGGGAAGGTTTCACGAGTTTAAAATATTGAACGCGAGAACTCTTTAAGTTCACGTCAGAGGACCGTGAGCCATTTTCCTAAATGGAATCCCAGTAATCCACAGCTCCGTCCGTCCTCACAGGCAGATCCGTCACGCACCGACGTCTTCTACACGGATCCAAACGACGCCGAGTAGCTTTTAATTGAGGCGGAGCCACGGCTAGCGAGTGAGCTGCACGTCCTTGCTCCCATAAGTTCTGGCACTGCCAGAAGGCAGCCTAGTTGCAGCTGAATAGTTCTTCCTCTCTGAATCCATTAGGAAAGATGCTATTTCGCATAAAACACTCCACACAGACGAGCACAAGCACACACAGAGGCCCAACTGGGGGAGGAGGAGGGAGTTTTTCATGGAGCTAAGTTTGTGTCATTTAGCAAGGCCAGGTTCTCAATATTTTATTCACAGCGCCACACATTATTGTTTCACAGAGTGGGATGAATCAGACAGGGAGAGCTTTTAAATTTCAACTTAAGTGTTATTAAAACAGACAGAATCAGATCAGGGTGAGGTGCTACTTCAATGGAAGAGGCACGCTGGAGTTTAATTGGGATAAAATGTCACCTTCCTAATGTGTTGAGATAACAGTAACCAAAGTGGTCATAGAGTGGGGAGCTACTTAGGCACCTCATATTAGCCAAAAGGAAAAGAAAAGAAGAGGAAAGAAAAGAAGTCACGTCACGCTTAAAGACTTCTTTCATTCCTGACGTACTTTTTGATATAAAAATAAATCCCTGGCATTAAGGGGTGACATTTTTATTTGCTCCATCTGTTATAGGTTTTTACCATGTGAAAGAGCAGAAGGAAACAAGAGCAACAATTACCTCCTGCGGGGCTTTGAAAAGGCGACTCTGTTTGCTGAGCAACCGGGAGTGGGCCGACTCCATCACTCCGAACCAATGGAGAAAGGGAGTCTGAATACATACATGCACACTGAATCAGACGGGCGCAGCTGCAGTGGATCAAAGTGATAAAAAAGAAAACCTTCCGGTTTCCTTTAAACAAATAGCTCCCCACGTTGGGCCGCTTGAATCTCTTGCTGATTCATTTGTTTACTAGAAATACACCAGAGGTCGGAGTGACTTGGAGGGCGCGGCGGTGGAGGTTCAGTGCGCCTCGACGGAAGCGGCGGTGCGGCTCCGGAGCATGATGAGCGCGCTGTTTTGACACTCATCTGGACCTCCTTGTTAACTCCCCCACAACAGATGTGATGCGCTCAGACAGGCCTGTGCGGCGCGTGAGAGGGGGCCCGGTCGGGATCAGGCTGGAGAGCGGCGCACTTGAAGGATTTAACATGAATATGCTCTCTTGTATTTCCCCAATGTGGCCAAACAGGAGAATTAATGGTATATTAGAAAGGAAGGTTTTACGCACGCAGGAGGAGAAGAGTGCAGAGTAGCGGAGAGGTTCTACCTAAACGCTGCGAAATCCAAACGCAACGGAGTCAAACATTAAGATAAGAACTATCAAGGCCTGTCAACAACAAATTGTGCTAGATGATAAATTCTCCAACAAATGATTGCAATAAACAATAATATTGTTGTTTTGAGACTATTTTCAAGCAATCTAATAGTAATAACGCAATAATGCAAAAACACATTCTCAAAGATCAATAAACTTTATATTCTAATGAACGTTTAACACTCTAAGACATTTTAAATATCCATCATAAAAAAACAGAAACGACTAATCAAATTAATGATTCTCCTTCAAAATAAGAGCAAATTTAAACCAAAGCACCAGACTAAAAACTTTTGTCATTCAGTTTTTTATAGAAAGCATTAATTGATTTAAAGAAATCAATTGAATGGGAATTATAGGGGCATTTTAATTTATATGATTGATTGATCGATCGATTGATTGGTTGGTTCAGACAGGCTTAGAAGTACCTGTACATGTTATAGAAACCTCTGGACTCATTTGGCCAGGACGTGTAGAAACTCGTTGGTGTCTCTGTTCATATTCTGCAGTTGTCACTGAAATAATTAGAAACTGCCAAAATTTATAATAAATGAAAATTGACTGAAAATTAACCTATGGAAATCAGACACTGTTTTTGAATTGTAGTTCAACTAAATTATGAAAATAAATAAATAAATAAAAATAATTAAACAAGCCTTGACAAAAATGCTGGTTTCATTATTGTCATGAAACAAGCATGACAAAAATGAGGATTGTTGCACAATCCTCGAGGCAGTCACTGCAATCAAGTGCTTTCTGTAACTAGAAACGAGACGTCTTCACCCGCCACAGGCATTCTGGTCCATTCCTCATGGACTGACTGTCCCAGTTGTTTGATGGGTTCCTTCTCCAGATGTTTAACAGGATTTAGAACAGGTCTCACAGAAGGCCGGTTCAGAATAGTCCAATATTTTGTTCTTGGCTCTTTTGAGTTGTTTTGGGTCAGCATCCTGTTGAGAGACCCTTGACCTGCAACTGAGACCAAACTTTCAGACACTGGGCAGCACATTTTTCTCCAGAACGCCTTGATAGTTATGAGATTTCTCTTGGCACAGATTCAAGACATGATGGGCCAGAACTCAACCCAGCCTCCTGAATGTTTCACAGCAGGGACGGCGTTCTTTTCTTGGTATGCTTCAATTTAACATCTGAACATAGAGTTGATGCGCCTAGCCAAATAGCTCCAGTTTTGTCTCATCTGTCCAAAATACATTCTCCCAGAAGCCTTGTGGCTTGTCAATATTCCAGTTTTGCTTTTTTATGATCTCCTTTCCCACTTTGGCCCAAGAAATGACGGATGGTGCAATCTAACTGGGATGAACCTTGACGTCTGAGTTCATCTTTAATTTCTTTGGAGGTTGTTCTCGTTAATTGGTTATATCTCTCTTTAATTTGTCATCAACTTTCCTTTTGTGACCATCAATTTATTTTTGAAAAGAGACAGAAAATATTTTCAAATACTTGCATTAATCCAAGTCGTTCATTCTGGGAGTTGACTTGAATTTGAAGCGGAAATCAATTCAAGCAGTGAAACAAAAGAAGGCCAGCCGTGGGTGGCAAAACAAATCCAAATAAAAAGCAAAAAAATAATCCAGATATCCCAAAAGATTAAATCATCATAAACTGCTAATTTAATTAGTCAATAAAAACAATGTATTGCCCTTTTATCGCTCAATACTAAACATCCAGCCAGATGATCAAAGTGTGTTTATGAGTTAGAATGGACTACTCAAAGCCCAAACCTAAATCACTCTAACGAACGGCAATAAACTTGAACTGCTACTGGATTTGACGTGCCACCCAGAGAGAACATGAGACTTGGTCTAAAAAACGTCTAACTGTGTCCAAAACCAAAAGGCATCCAAGACAGAAGGAGAAAAGAGAACAAATGGGAATTATATAACACTAACATTTCATTGCCCACCGTGATGCCACACAGAACAACTAAACTAAAAGTTTCCTCTGATGTCTGTGAAGTACCACTGCACATTTGTAGGAACAACATTTGGATTTTTATGAATGAGTGCCGTTCTGTTTTCATTCGGCAAGATTCCTTTTTCCAGACACTTCGAGCGCAAAAAGCTGCATTTCAGGAGCTTTTGTTACTCGTTTGCTCGCAGGAGCGGAAGGTTATTGTGCAGCGGTTGCAGTGGAGCTATAGCACGAAAGCTGGCCTGTGAAAATACAAAATACACACACACACACACACACACACACTACTGTTACACAGCAGAATGCTGTATTAAAGGAGAGCCGGTACTGACTGACAGGAGCAGCTGGGCAGGGGAAAAGGTCAACCAGAGTTAATCATCTACAATCAGCATCAGATGAGATGGGGGGGATGAAGGAGGGGTCGGCACGAGTTTCTGTGTATGTCAAAGGACCAATCAAATGGAGCTAAATCTCCTGCACATGCAAACGGATCTGATGGTCGAAGCATAAAAGGCCATGGAGATAAGAGAAAACCCAGAGTTGCATCAGAAACGGATTCAGAGAAATTCCTGATTAAAACGCGTCGGAGAACGCGTGCGCACAAAACCCTGAAAGCCTGCAGAATATTCAGGCTTTCAGCGACTTTGATCCCGACAGGTAGAACCACTCCGACGGCCTGATCCAGCCCGACCCGACCCGACCCGGCCCAGTCCGGTCCGGCACATTATGTCAGGAGCTGGGCCCCTCATGCAGCTGTACCGGTACTCATCCATTTTTAAACACCTGCTGACAAAAGCTTTCAGACTCCAGCTCTAATGTAGAAATCCACATTTTTCGCTCTGAGAAAGATACGCACTTCAACCATGTGCGTCTACGTTGGGAGGGGAAAAAAATCACATGCAGCGGTTTAGAAGACCAAAGTCTTTCAAAACCGACCGCTTCCTTACAGTTGCGTGTTCGCTCCTTCACTTTTCCATGAACTTGAGTGTTTTAGGCTGAAGACTCAACAAGGATGCTTTCTAGTCATACCCGCTAGAAACACTGACCTGACCTTGTAATAGAGAAACTCATCCATGTTTTTTTCTTAAGTCGCATTGATTACTGCAACAGTGTCTTCACAGGTCAGCAGCAGCTGATCCAGAACGCTGCAGCTCACGTTCTCACTAAAACCAGGAAGATAGAGCACATCAGCCAGGTCAGAGAATAGACTTTAAAATGATTATTTTATTTACAAATCACTGAATGGCTCAGCACCACAACACAGTAAAGATCTGCTGCTGTGGTAGCAACCTTACAGACCAATCAGATCTTCTGGTTCTGGTTCTGCATCTCCAGAACCAGAACCAAACATTGAGAAGCGCCATTCAGCTATAGGCGTCTTTGGTTCTCCAAACTGGTGGAAAAACCCGTCAAATCTCACCAAAGCAGCGAAGTTTGAAAGCAACCAGCTCAAGAAGGAGCGTTATTTCAGAGGAGGAGAGCCATTAGTGGGAGACGCACCAATCAGAGCTTTGGCGTCAAATGCAACTTCCTAGTTTATCTTCATGTTTAATTTTCACGTAAATTACAGAATCAATAACACAACAAGAAATTAGAACAGCTTTTGTGATTTTTTTTTCCTCTTCTGCTGAGGGGAAGAGGCAATGTCACACAGTGTGTATGAATGAATGAGGAAAGCTGACATTCACTCAGTTCATATGACATTTCTATGTTTCTGAGTCTCTGATGAGGCTGTGGAGCATTTCTTCTTTTTGCTCTGTCCTACACACACTACTACTACACACACACTGATGACTTGATTTAGCTAGTTGTGTTCAGTGCAGTGATCAGTCCAAGAAGCAGGAATCCGACCGTCACCCTTCAACCAGAAAACACGTGCTTTCATCCGCAGCCTCGCAGGAAAACTAAACGCTTTCACAGTAGTTCGACAGCTTTGAAAATATCACAGTTATCATCAGATAATATAATTAGTCTCTAACAGAAGCAGGGAGGCCAGGTAAGCCCTTTATTAGAAGGCCTTTTTCTCTCACTTTCACCCATGAAGGAAAACATGTTGGGCAGACAGTTATTGCCATGGTGATGAACTCTTCTGCCTCGCTCTGGAGTGTTCACCCATGTTTAAAAGAAGTACATGCTAATGTTAGTGTAACAGAGTGCTAAACTTTTGGAGGTAAAATTGACCTCAAAAGGGAAGTAATTCTGCTAAGCTAAGCAGCTGCTGGTTGTATGCATATATCGGTATCAGGATGTCTTCTGCGTTTCCTTTTTCTCGCGGTTTTGCAGTGAAACACTGCAGGTAGCACAAAGTGTTGGATATTAAAAACATCTTTTTTCTGTATCGAAATGGACTTGTGTGGGTTTTCAGCATAAATCTAAAAGTCTAACAAAAGGAGGATGCTGGCAAACCCGAGACGACCAAACCAGCTGTGAAGCCGAAGTGGTTTCAAAGTGAGTTGAGGGCAAAAAAGGCAAGATTTAGGAGGCCATCACAAAGCCCTGCTAAAAAGAACAAAAACAGACTGAGCAAAGTTGAGAAGGTGGCCTTCAAATCGGACTCAATAATATCTGGCTCTTAAGAAGGAATGAGCCAGAGATTCAGCTGCATATTATAGGTTGTAGCTGCTGGTAGGAGGACTTCCTAAACATTTGACCCAAAATAATACAATTTAAAGCCAATTCAAATGCCAATGGATGCAGACTTCTGAGTATCAACAAAATAAATAGTAATAGTAATAATATTAATAATAGAAAATTTTTTGAAAATGCCTTGATGCTAAAACAATAAATATTGTGAAGTTACTACAAATAACTAAATCAACAGAACATCATTTCACTTATTACATTTTTTACAAGCATCCCAAAATACCCAAAACACACAAACAAAAACTTTGTTCTGAAGCTGCAACGTGTCAATCCAAACACACTACAGGAAAACATACAGAAGTAGTTTAGCAGTTTCATATTTTGTCCTGTTACAACCAAATACTTCAATAATTTATTGACATTGTAACTATTTTGTTTGTTCTTGTCACAAATTTTCAACTGGACCTGCTCTTTTTGTCCATTTTTTTAAACCATTCCATTATAATCTCGGCTACATATTTAAAGTTGTTGCCAAGCTGGAAGTTGAAAATTGTGACTTCGTTAACTATCCAAGTCTGATTTAAACTTCCTCAGTTTTATTACTCAACTGTCTGCTGTGTTTCTTGGTCTTCATGTTGCTCTTTGTACGCCTGAAAAATATTCCACGATGTAAACGTTTCATATCAGTCGATATAAAAAAAAATTTTGATTTGCTTTAGATATCTGAAATACTGCCAAACTGGTGACATGACTTTTCCTGTTTCACCCACAGTTTTCACTCTTATTGTTTTATATCAACTAAGTTGATGCTTAGCTGTGAGAGGTTAAGGGGCTAAAGCCTTCCCTCTGCCTACATCCCCCAGAATGCTGTGTGGTTCTGGATCCCAGTAGAGTGAAGCTATTGGATATCAGATGTTTTATCCATTGATGATGATGACGTGTCTATTGGGACATATATTGTTATTGATCTATGGTCCAGCCTTATACCAACGTAACCTGGACTGAACTCAAACACACACCAACCTTGTTGTATTTTCTTTCATTTGGAAGAAAATCTCGACACCACGTAATAATTGTCCTGAAGTTGCACTTCATGACAGTGTGCAGCCGCGTGTGGATCTACAGCCTAAGATGCCAATAAAAACACACTGAAGGTTGCGGTCGTAACGTGACAAAACGTGAAAACGTTCAACTGTAGCAAGGCGCCGCACATCAACACACTCACTCGCCTCATTCCTCTTAACACGTATAATTTCAAAGCCACAATGTTCACTTCCTTTCTTATGGTATCTGCTGTTTCTTCAGAGTGGGGCAATAATTCTAACTTGGTTGATACCAATACCCCCCCCGCCATCCCACCCTCTTGGTTGTTCTAACCACAAAGTCAAGCGAGCCTACGCCAAAGGACGTCAGCGCCAGCAGCCGTCGTCCCTTTTCTCTCTTTGTCTCGCTGCGAACTTCCCTGAAAACACCAGGTTCCTCAGACTATTTGCGAACCAAACTTTGTCTTGCGCCATTTCCCACAACGACGCCGTTTCACATTTGAACCCGACCGCAGTTGAGAGTTTTCCCTGCACATGAATAAAGACTCGTGCGCGTGCACACGCATACACACGCGCACATACACACACACAGACACACACACACACACACACACCCACACACACACACACACAAGGCCCGTGGATCTAAGCATGTGCATCTTGTATGAGGGCACCTGTACCTAAATGAAACACCATATCAATAATTTACCATCTTCGCTCTGTTTTCAGTCTTATGTATGCCTCCTTCAATAAATAACGAAAACAGACAACATTGAGACATGGGAACAACACAGGAAACATCTACAGAATGAGCCTCAGTACGCCTCTCAGACTTTTTAAACTTCAGTAACCTTTTCTCCGCCGTGTGCGCGGTCCTCACAGATCGCAATCCTTTCAGGTATTCTAGTTTGCCCCAAATATTTCACTGGAGAAATTATCTGCATGCTGCCCTAAGCCCCAAAGAGCTTCCCCATTCTATACACAATTGCTTTGGAGAGTTTTTTTCCATTCTTTTATTCACACGTCCTACATTTATTGTGTGCCAAATAATTTAGTTGAACTGCCCAAGGCTTTGACTTTCTCAAGTTGCTTTTAATATCGTTTAGTATCGACTAATGATATAGGTCAGGACTCATTTTTAAAAATATTGAATTAAGCATAAAAACAAGTGCAAAAAAATCATATTTATTCTAATAGTATTTTACTTTGTTTGTCTTTTTAAGATCACTGGTAGTGTGTTGATATTGTTAATATTGTCTTACACATAATTTAGTCACATTCTCAAACTTCCAGTCAACTTTCAACATTTTTCAACATGAAAACACAAAGAGAGCTTATCACCAGTTTTCTGAATTCCTTCATGACAAACTACAAACTGTTTAGCTCAGGCAGCTGTGGTGCGAACATGCGAGACGTTACTTAAGAAAAATAAAATCTTCTGCTGGCTGTATATGCAAGAGGTAAATAAAATTCAAGCTAAGACCAGAACGGTAGTGTTGTGAGATTGTTGCTCAGGTGTCAGTCAAACATGCTGATATTGTTAAGAAGCTACAACAACCGCCCTGCATTTGGTTTTCTCCCAAGTCAGTTTGAACTCAGATGACCTACAGTACAGTAAGTGTATGCTGTCTTTCAGTCAAATATAGGTTTTCCTATCCACAGTCAGTCAGTTTTTTTCTCAACCACCTTGGTGAATATTCCTCTCTAGTAGGAATAAATATGAATGTTTAGGGGCCGTCTGGGAGCTTCCTGGCTGTTTTGTGTGGGTTTCTGTGAGTTCTCTTCGGGTTCTTGTCAAAGTGTGAATCTGAGCCCCAGACTTACTTGCGTGCCTCGTGGCTTGTAGGGCGAGCTGCTCTCCAAGTCTTCCAGGATGCTGGTGAGAGAGTCGATCTCTGCATCCAGGCTGGAGCGCCTCTCCTCCAGAGTTTTCTCAGGTCGTTTCATCTGAGAAAACGCAACACACCCGGCTTTAGAGAATGACTGACACACAGCAGACCAAATGTTGGACTTTTACAATGTCAAAAACAGAGTATGAGCGTATGAACCGCTGATGTGACATCCTTTGTGTATAAAAATATTCCTTATTTACAAAATGTAAACACAAATGGAGCAGTATCAGATTATAGCGAATAGAGTTGAGAGTAGAGTAACTTTTGGAGCGGTCTCTGGTCTGCTTGCATTCAAACCGCACCAGGGTTCACTTCGACCGAACCGAGACTTAGGTCTTTAGGCCGACCAAAGTTCTCTTTTTCAGGGAGAGTTTGATTCCTCTTTCACACCTCTCCAAAGGAGATGGACTTTCTAGAGACTCAAACTAGCAATAAGAATACATCTCTGACCAGAGTTCTCCTATGTGGCTGGCCTTGACTAATGTTGGCTAGCCACATAGCCAACATTACTCCTATTTCTGTCGGATAAACATTCCCCTTCCTCCAGTTCTTCTGGAGGGGTCCTCTGTTAAAAATAAGATGAAGCCTTTTGTCTGCAAATACTTCCATCCAAACATGGCTCTTTTTAGGGTTTTGCTGGTTTCAAACTATGATCCTAGCCACAAGCTGCAGGAGGTAACATGTCTGTGTAAAAAAAAGCTGAGTGCATGCTGAATGCTGGGACACATGGCATGTATAATTAACTCACTAAGCTTTACAAAGAAGAGAATGCTGGGAGGGGGAATCTATATTCAATGTGAAAGGCATATTTACAGTGTTACTTCCATACTTTTGTTCTTTCAACAGCAAGTTACATTATTAAAATGCGCTATTGGCCCTTCAGCTGACACCAGCTTAACATTAGATCTCATTACTAGAGAATGAAATGGATTTTTATTCCAAAACAACTAAAATCTGGCATTATTTAAATCTGGAATGGTGTAAGTCAGACCGCAAAAGAAACCAGTAATTGGTCTTTGCCAAGTAAATTCTGATTGGTGTACGTCTGATTCCTTTCTTTTCTTCGAAACTTTCAAAATCTAAGTCTTTTAACCTGAGCCACAGCTAAAAGAAAAGCTTTTAGCTGAACTGCTCTCTAAAAGTTAATGTCAAAGCCTTCAACAAGCTCAGAGCTCTCTCCTCCTTTCTTTCCCGCCGTCCTTCGACTTTTGGATTACGGTTTTCAAACTTCCCGTTTCACCTTGACCTCACGCGATCCTCCCGAAAGCCGCCCATCAATCGCGGAGACTTCTTGGAGGGAGAGGCAGCGAGAGGAAGAGAAAAGGAAAGAGAGACAGACAGAGTCTTTCGTAAACTTGGTGCACTATTCACCTCAGCTTCTTCCTGCTCTTCCATTAAGAAGCGACACGATCGCCGCGATCCCAGCCGGGGAGGATTCAATCAGAGGCAACAGCAGTCGAGATTAAAGCCGGATATTTTCTAACTAATATTGTCACCTCGTCTCCTCTTAATGGAGACGAGAAGCGCCGTGTTTGTGGGGGAGCTCGGCTTGAAAGCATCACGAATGCTACAACAGCGCCTACTGATTTATTAATCCACACATTTCCTTTTTTTTTTTTGTTTCTTTTTGCCTTAGAGAAATATGCTACCTCATCACATCATACGAGCCCTAAATATTCCAGTAGAAAAAGCACAAATATTGTGACTGCGATATCTGGGAAACACTTAAACTGACGTGACCATTAGTGGCAGGGATTTCTGCTAAATTCCCGGGAATTTCTCCACGAAATTGACAGATGTATTTTTAGGGCCTCTGAACCGCGTTGCCGACTGCAAGACGACTTCTTGCAATTGCCTGCGGGGGCTTTTTGAGTTGCTTGGATCAATGACTGCTTCTCATTCTAATGTTATGTGTTTGGATTACCTGTCACAAGCCATTACGGAGGCAAGGCCTGCCTCCCTTTGGAGCCGAGCGTCTCCCTAAAAACATCTGAGGCAGTCGCGAGCTGGGGGTAAACAAAGAGGCGCGCTAATGGCTCTGAACGAATCAACAAAGGAATCACCTCCCCCCCAAAAAAAATAGATATTCAAAAATAAAACAGTCGCCAAACTTGTTTAGGAGTGAAAATGAGGAGGAAGAGGGGAAGATGTCGCAGTCTTTGAGGGAATTTACAACGCGGATGGCGGCCAAAACGAGAGATTTGTCTTTTTGCGTGTCATAATCCACACACATCTCTCTGCCTGGGTGATGAAGAGTGCTTTTTCTGCCTTCGCCGACATTAAATACAGTTTAATCCACGCGTTACTCATTTAACATATAGGATTTCTCTGCTAGAGCCAAGAGAAAGACGTTCTGAGTGATAGGCGTCGTCTTTTTCCCCCCGCTCGATACAAAGAAAAAATGGAAAGTTGAGGTTTGGTTAGGGGATCTATACTTAGGATAACAGTTCTTTATATGGGAATTAGTCTGCCAGGAAGAATCCTTTTAGGGGTTTCAGAGCAGAAAACAGGAAGTCCAAGATGAACAAAAGAATGAGAAGTTGGTAAATGGCATGCTTTTTTTTTTTTTAATAAAGGCATTCAATGGGATTTTTTTTGGGGGGGTGACAGTTTCAATAAATGTATTTATATGTGTGTATTTTTCCATTTGAGGCTCTGAGAGGAAAGCAGAAGTGAGAAGGCTTTGGGTACTTTGTAACATTGGCATTTCTTCTTACAACAGAAAAAAAGTTGACATTCTGACAGCGAGGTTTTCTGAGCGACAAGGTCTGTCAGGTTGCATTTTTATCCCATTCAACGGTGTAAAGTCACATTTTGGACCCTTATTCAGGCTTTTTTGTCTGACGTGTGTTCAGAACTTGGTCTTCCTTTGCCTTGTTACAAAACCAATGACTGGATCTTAATGGGTTGAGGTCACAGCACCGGTGGCACTTAGTCTGCCATTCCTAAAAGTGGAAATCAGTTTTAGGTGAAAACAAAACAAAAAACCTTGATATGCAGTATTTTTATTTTGACTTGCTTGTAACCTCAAATTTTTCTGTCTTCAGTGTTTTACAGTCACCAATCATAACTCACTTTGATTTCCAGGCACAAAGTGAGTTATGGCTCCCTAAAGAGTCCCTAAAGATTCGTATTAGGGAATCTTTATATATCACCTTGTTTTTCTATGCAAGGTTCTTCAGAGGGACTGTGAACACTTACTATCTTAAATGCCTAAGAAAATGTAAAGCGTGATTTCATCTTACTTACTTCATACTTCCATACTTCATCTTTACCTCTCAGACCTGGCAATATGTTATGATGACTGAAGAGAACTGTGAGAACTCGCCCCACAGCGATTGTGTGGAGTTTTGAGGATTTGCAGAAACGTTCATACAGATTTCTAGTAAAGGAAGCCGGTTTGGTTGGGACCTCCCTGCATTCCTCTGAGCTGGAGCCAAATCTGAAGGCGGCGCAGGGAGGAGGCGGATCTGCCGGTCGGCTCGGCCCCGCGTTGCTCCAGCTGAGCAGAAATCTCCAACTGCACCTTACGTTCCAGTGGACTCAACACATTCTGTTATAATTTGGACAGAAAGCGTTTGGGTCTCTGTTTCTACCCTCGCTGCTTACACCAAACAAAGGAATGTGAAGCACTTGGAGGATCTCTCATCAGAGGTCAAGTGCTGAGAGAGTCGATGAGAGCTGGGAGGCTGCATGCGGGGGGACCGCGGGGGGGGGGGGTAGATGCCTGTGGGTATTATGACTAGCAAGGCAAAGCTAAATGACCGGGCTCCACCATTAGGTGTCAGCCTTCCATCCATCCTGCATTAGAGCGGAGTGTGAGTCCCTAGGTTCTCTGCAGCTGGCCCCAGCTCAAACTGAAAGACAAGTTTTGTGTTGGAGCTCCATGCTGTCTCTGCTTTCTGTGCTGACGCTACGAGAGTCGACGGCCAAGAACATGCAACGCAGCATCTTACCTGATAATCGAACAAGTTATCCGCCGGCGGAGGGGGGAAGGAACCGGGCGGTGACGGGAAACCGGTAAACTCTTCGGCAGGGGGCGGAGGGGGAGGGTAGTCCGCTGGGATGGAGGCGAAAACATACACACACACACACACACACACACACACAGACACACACACACACACACACAACACACACACACACACACACACACACACACACAAAGAAAAAACAAAAACAGTTTAATAACAACTTCCTATTTTTTTCTGCAAACTGTCGCAATTATGTGAGAGTTTCTTCTGAACATAAAACCTAAAGAAAGAACATTCTTGGGGGGCAGGAAAAGTAAAAGGTTATACATCTAAGAAGACTAGTAAGCAACAGGTTGAACACAGAGACTCGTCCTGACCTGAGAGTATTGTTTCTGCCCCCAAATCTGCTTTTGATTAATTTATAAAAACAGTAAAAGTGATTAAAATTTGGTTCTTTTAGTTTTGTTCCCTCCCACCCCCCAACATTTGATAATTGGAGCCGATTTCTGGCGAACGTGACCAATAGTTTGAGTTCAGCTGTGGAATTGTGCAGCTCCTCCAGAGTCACCAAAGGCCCTTTTGGTGAGATTCTCTGAATAACTTTCCTTCAATGCTGAAAACCTTGCATTTTTCTCATCACTTAATGATGTGAAACTCTGTGCTGGTCTATCCTGGTGAAATAACCAAATCTTTCAGGTAGCAACGTGCCAATTTCCACATGCCAGATGTCATTTTCCACATAGTTTCAGACACAAGAACAATCTATCCCTCTCGTTCCAGTAGAGAGGTGCACCGTTGTTTAAATCCATCATCTCTGCAAAGTGCTGAGAAATTAGCACTAACAGCTGAATTAATTGATTCATCTTCATTTGCCTGAACCGTTATCTGTCTCTAGCTGTAAAATCAAATCAGGCATTTTCAAAGAGGTCACGGAGTTATTAGAGAGAGGAGAGTGGTGGAGACAAAAGAAACAGCGCCTCGTTATCCCTCGTCAATCGACTGACACACATAATTGCAGCAATTTGCTTAACTAAGAAGTAATAATCTGCAGTAAGCACGGGTGTCCCACCTCCCCTCCCGTCTCCCCGAGATTGAAAATGTAAAATGTCGTGTTACAAACCGGCACACAAGGTGTCTGCTCCGCTAGAGGATGCGAAACATGCCAAGTGTGCGCTTCTGAAGTCCGTGCTAATCCAAGGATTGCGTCCCGCCACATGTTTCAGACGGGATAAGGAGGTTCGGTGCCAAATTAAATTCTGATTTGGCTCTTCTCGGCGCAACGACTTACACTGAATCATTTGACCGTGTACTTCTAAGTACCAAACCAGACATGAGCTTTGCAAATTAAAGGCTTTTATGGGGGACGTAGTGGGAATTTGTTCCAACGCAGAGACTTTGATGAGTCCTGCTCAGAAATTCCATTTGCTTTTCCGTGGCTTTTATCTGTTTTCATTAGGATCTAATTGATGTCATCAGTGTAGTTTATCCAAGGCAGCTGACCAAATTAATTAAGCGCGGTCTTTGGGCTGCCTCCGCGAGACGCGCAGCAAAGGGGGAAACGGAGGCGGGGAAATAATGCGGCGTGGCGCAAGCCGGACACGTCTGTGTCTTTACACCGAAGGGGAAAAAAATGCGAGCGTTGCATTAAACATTCCCGCCGGGCGTTTGAGGCCGTCCATGTGAATTGTTTATATAATAACCTTGTGACCTCCATAGAAAAAAAAAACAGAGTGTAACAGCTCCTCTGAACCTCTGGGACCGAACAGAAGACAGGCCTCTCCACAACAAGGCACTGCCTCGCCATCCTCCTCCTCTTCCTCATCCTTTTTGAGAGAGTATGTCGCATGTAACTTGTGGCTTAGAGAGAATTAGAGCACTAAGTTCATGTCTATTTCTCTCAGACATCCAACATGTTTAGGACTTATCGTTTCATGGAAACACAAGAGCTGTAAATGTTTCAGAGATGCATGATTTATTGAACAGGTCTTATGGTTTCTGCATGCGGAACAGGAGCTGCTAAGCGTCTTTGCTGAAAGGTTCTTGACCTTCTTTTCCTGCCACCGCTCCACCTCGCCAAGCCAGACATTTAGGACCGGAACGTGCTTGTGCGCCGCAGTGTTTGCGTTCCCTGCAGTCCCTTCGTGTGCAACCGTTTTCTCCCAAATGATTGCACTCGACCTTGGAGCTGTTTGTTGCCTAGTCAGGGTCAGCGAAGAAGCAGTCGCTTTACCAGGAGCCGTTGCCGTTCCCCGGTCAAGTCGCATGTGATGTTACGGCTCATCTCCATAATTGCATGTTTTTTTTTGACGGGATCTGCATGGCTTTGAAATGGAGTTGCGTGAAAACGTCGTGTCGGCATTCAGAGTGCAACAAATGCACCTGCAGCAATCCTAATGCGAGAAGTCAGTTAAGGCCAATTAACTCAGTTGTGCTACATGGGAACAGACTCGTAAATGAATTCTGTCACATTCAATTCGGTGAAATCTACATTTGAAAAACGTCAAAAAGACAGGGGGATTGCAACATTTCAGGTCATTGTATTTTTACTGAGGTGCAAGAACATATTGGCTGATTAACATCTTTATAAAGAAATAAAACCTCTAATACAACCAATTGGAGGTTTTATTTCTAAAGAAAGTTTTTTCTACACGTCAACACATGCATTTTCTGCATTTCATTCAGCGAGAGAGAATAAGGCTCGAAGATAACATGAAGGCTAAACAAAGTGAAGAAAATTTGCTGTACCATGGAACATACTAGATTTGGTCTGAAGCTTCATAGAACTAAATATCCACAAGAGAAAACACTCAGAGGCCACAGTTTTATCATTGCTAGCCAAGGGAATATGTTAACGTATGAGATGGTAAGACAATTTTTAAATGATGACTCTAATACTTCAGGAATTGCTATTCAAATCTTACGATGTTTTCACATTTGTCAGTTGTATTGAGGACCGAAATTGAAACATTTGTTGCACTTTGATCTGGTGCGGTTTCCTTTCACACTGCACTGGGTCAAACAAACTAAACCTGTGAGCAACCTGTTCCCCTCCTCGCCTGTGGTGGGGCTGAAAGTACTGAAGGAAGCAACACAAAAACCTCTGACGAAGAAATGAGCGCAACTTCTTTCTTCACAAAATGTCAATGAAAATGGAGCGGTGTCAAGTTTTAGCTGTTGTAGGATTTCTCTTTTGTCTTTGGTAAAATATCTTGAACCATTTCCTCCCAACGTTTTGGCTGCATTTACCCAGAATGCCCTCTGCTATATAGTCCGCTTCCTGCTTTTGGAGTGGTCTCCGGTCACATATGTATGCGAACCATACCAGAGTTCACTTCTACCAAATTGAGACCTAAGTTTGAAGACATACCGGAGTTCATTTTCTTATATATACTTAAAATGTCTTCATTAAGGGCAAAATGAAATTATAGTCAAATTCCTCATTTGACTGTACAAAAGTGTAAAATAGAGTTGATGCTGAAATTAGAAAGCCTATAGTACTATAATCTTGGTGTCACTGATATTGTACATTCACCTTGAGAAAAAATACTGAGTTTTGCTAAATCACTTTATATGCCTCATTTAAAAGTTATACTGAGCATTGACAAAAAAAAGTCATTTACAGAATAAAAAGTTAACTTTTCAGCCTTTCTTATGATTTGAATCTTCTATGATACCTTCAAAAGTGTCTCTAATGCACCTTATATAATTCAGGCATTCCAAATAGACCCTTTCAAGTAGCTTTATAAATATTTCAAGCACTTTTCATACAGTAGAAAACAAAATTTCTCAGTGTCGCTATTTTCTAGTTGGTTGCAGCTCTCCTAAACACAACCAAGAAAGAAATTTGCGTGCTTGAAGCTCAGCTGGGTCCTTTCATGCATGTTTTCTGCACACAGTGCCTTGGAAAGCTACTCATGCTCATTGAACCTTTTCACATTCTGTCACATATCACCCAAAATCTTCTCAGTGTGTTATTGAGATAGACCTAAACAAACAACCTAATGGTTGGAAAGTGATAGGAAAAAGTGGTTTTCAACATTTCCTACAAATAAAATTGTACAAGACATGCATTTGCATTCAACCTCCCCGAGATGATACTGTCTAGAACCACTTTTCACTGGATATACTTCGGAGAAGTTGTTACGGGAATGCCCCTAAAAGCTTTGCCCATCTACAGACATGAGGTTTTGGATTTAAAGTCCTGCAACTTCTGCCAAAGACTTCTAACTGGATTTAGGTTTAAACTTTAACTGGGTCATTCGAACACCTAATAAAGCTTTGATCCATGTAGCGTCAGATGTATGTTTAGGGCTGTTTCTTTCGAGTATGAAGGAAAACGACGGAAAATTGAACCGCCAGTTTCATTCACCAGGCTTTTTCAGCTTGTAATTCAGGGTTAGTCAAACTCCAGTCCTCCAGGGCTAGTATATGGAACCACTTTGACACAACTGCATCAAATAATTGGTCATTTGCGGGACTGCAGAAGTTCACTGAATGGTAAACTTCTAGGTGAATTCTTAAGGCAATTGTTGCACCAGATTTTATTAAAAAAGATAGATACACACAAAAGAAGGGCAAAATATGTAGTTTTACTTCCACTTGTAAATTATAATAATTGAAAAATCATGAAACATCTCATGAAATATTCTGTTCTTTTTGTAAGAGATGTACATGTAACCTCATGATTTACTTCTGAAATAGAAAGTATGTTAAAGTCCACGTAAATACTTTTATTTTATTCATCTATCGAAATATATCAACATAAATGTGTACAGTAACTGAAGAAAAGGTTACGACAACTCGGGCCACAGCAGATGGTGTTACCCCTTTGGTTGAAACAACTTCAGTGGAAATCTTACTCTGTCAATATATCAGTGTCTCGCAACAGTTTCTTGCACTCTTGGACTTTCCATTTGTGAACTCTCAGCCAGTCCTTGGTAGATTTACTGGAATGTTTTGGATCATCATTGTGACGTGAAGCTGAAGGAATTCAAGATTAATGGATGCAAGTCTCATGATGACCATTTAAGGTTTTCTGAAACTTCCTTCAGCATCTGGGCTGCTTTGAGAGTAAACCTGCTTGGACAGCTTCATGTTTACATGCCAGTCTTTGCTTTGGCTGCCCTACCCTTGTAAACTCACTTTGCAGTGGAGTGGCTGATTTCAGAGTTAAATCCCCTTAAATCCCTTATCATACATATAAGCTGCTAGAGTCTTGTTTCTGAAGGCTTCAGAAAGCTCTGTCAATCTCAACATCATGTTCATTCTCACTTCAGGAGCAAACCAGACTAATTAAAGTCCGAGGTTTGAACAGGACAAACCTTCTGTAAAGCACTGAGTGTCAGTGTGTTCTCATCATATCCACCTGATGGAAAACTACCTTGTTTTAACCATTTTAAGATGTAATACATGGAGGGGGTGTTCTAATTTATTCATTACAATTTTTCTTATTTTTTTTAATTATGGGGGGAAAAATCTTTAAATTTTAAAGTATTTTTTCCATTTTGTTAATATTAATTTGAAACAAATCTAAGGATTTATTTACATATACAAAAAAAGAAGCTTTGTATACCGTTTAATTACGACATACTCAGATTTATTAAGTTGACTTAAGTTAGGCGCACTAAAATTGCACAAGTTTATATTACTTAATTTAGTGAAATCTAAAAAATATTGAGGTGATTAGTTTGCATATATGTTTTAAGAATGGAGAAGTAATTAGGTTTTACAGTGCAG
Source organism: Poeciliopsis prolifica (assembly GCF_027474105.1). Taxonomy (NCBI): domain Eukaryota; kingdom Metazoa; phylum Chordata; class Actinopteri; order Cyprinodontiformes; family Poeciliidae; genus Poeciliopsis; species Poeciliopsis prolifica. The sequence goes on from NW_026562377.1 coordinate 24,269,427, forward strand.
GATGTGATTTGTCTCTCATTAGTTGACTATTGGACAATATTGCAGGCCAACTGGTGTATAAAAGTGTCTGAATTCAAGCAGGGAGAATATTGTGTAATTAGCAACAGAAAACCTGCAAAACAAGAAACTAAATGTGTTTTTGTTGTTGTTGTTGTTGTCTAGTCCTGTTTTAAATATTAGGAAGACTAAAATCTAAAATATTTGACGTTCAATTGGAAATGTAATTTGTGTTTTCCCTCTATTTTACCACTTCTCTTTTCCAGGAGGAAATTCCTAAGCAGTCTTTTTCCTCATCAATATCAGACATTCTTCTGGTCTTTGCTGAAATCACGGCGTATTTGAGATTTTTTTTTTTTTTCACTCAGAACAATCAAAGTGAATGTTTTGAACTAAAAAACTACTTCGGGAAAACTCATTTATATTTTTACGAGTCACAACAAGGGCCCATAAGTTCCCACCGCAGCTGCTGCATTTGCTGAGAAACATTTCCACGCTCCGGCCACCAGAAACCAAACCCACAAAAAAAAAAAAAAACAACCAAACAAACAAAGCAAAACAAAAAAAACAAAAAAAAAACTTCTCTTTTACGTCACTTGATATGTTCTATTTGTAATAAGTCAGAAACCAACAGAGCTCAAAGCAGGCGAGCTCCCTCTGTGCTGCGGGTTAGCGCGGCCGCTAATGGCGTCGCGCTTTATGGCGGCGTGCGGCAGGCTGAAGAGAGCTGCAGGAGGAGGGGAGGACGGATCCTGTGCTGTGAATGAAATCGACTCCATTTGCGACAATTGGGAGATGAAAGCTCAGAGTGAGCCGCTAATGAGAGAAGCAGCAGGAACACCTCCTTAATACGACAACTTCCCCTCCCTTTATTGAGCAATTACTTTTAAGTAGCTGCTTTGTGAACGAGGAATCCTAATCAGTGATTAAAGCTATTGGAGGGGGCCGTAAGAGGTGTAATTGGTTATCGGGCCGACCAGTGTCGTGGAGCAGACGATAAAGAGCCAAGCGATGGATCCAGCTGTGACACTCGCACTAATATTAGACTTTGTTTTTCATATTAGCAACGTTTATGATTGGCTTTCGTGACCAAAAGTGGCTAATTAAATTTCCTAGTCAAATTAAACACTTTAAATGTTCGATGTCAGAAATTTCACACAGCAGAAAATCTTTTTCATTTTAGGGAGGATTAGTTACACCAGTAAGCAGTGAGGGGAGGAAGATTATACATTGAATGTTAAGCATATGTTAGCAGATTTGCCTAGGTACAATTTTACCAGAATTCTGTGTGTGTGCGCGGCGGCCATCTGGCTTGTAAAGATTCAGGACAAAAGCCATGAAGTGCAATTCTCACACAAAGCGTCCAACATTTGACAGAAAGGAAAGGAAGAAAGAGGCTGCACACTGAAGAAACCTAAAATACAGGGCGAGGGTGTTTTTGGCTGCACACAGTGGAAATTATCTCCCGACAACCTGAGCCTGATTTACGGGGTGAAAGCCGGAGTCGCCGCTGTCTGAGAGCCTCACCGGAATCCAAAAAAATAAAAAAGATGGTGTGTTGGGTTTGGGACTGTAGGTCCACATGTGGAGCTGAACTGTTAAAGTCACAGAACCGAGGTTTCAAGATTCCTGAGAAGGAAGGAACTGGATTTGTTTTTAGGTCTGCGAAGACATCTTATCCAAGAGGAATCCTCGGCTCTGACTTGCTCTGGTATTCAACCCCATGCGGGGGTCTTCAGCCTTTTCGAGGTCAGCCGGTTCGTGTACATATCGCTGCCCTGCGCCCCTCACGCTATGCGAGTCTGCAGGCTCAGACAGATAAGGTCTGCAGAAACGCATTACAGATAAAAAAGGGATAGTTCTGAAAATGAAATACTGATAAATGTCTACAGTAAACTCTCTAAGCATCCAAATTTTATAGAAATCCCAGAACGTAAAGCTAACAGGTAGTCCAAGAAGACCCAGCACCAAAGGAGGCTTCTAATGACGTAAAATAGCTACAAACTGTAGTATTTCAAAGCAGTTCACACACTTTGATAAATCTTAAAAGTTTTCCTTTCATTGTTATTTCCAAAAAAAAAAGTACACACTGCAAATAGAAGGGAGGAGGCTGTGCACCACCTATGACTTTCCTCTGTGTGAAACACAAATTGAGAGAGGAAAATGTAAACCACGACCAATATAACTACACCTGAAACAGTTCAAGAGAATAAAAATTTTCAGTCAGGTTGTTTTACTCTGATTGGAAACCTGTTACATCTCATGAAGTATTTCACACAGGGAGATCCAATGTGGTGCATAGACACTTTTTTTTTCCTCTGTAAATAATAGATTTCTATATGAACAATCACCCTGAAACAAACACTGAATTATCCCGTTTAGACCAGAGAAAATCGAATGCAGTCCAACCGCATTAAAAACGGCTATAAGTAAATAGGCTTTGGCCAGGACTACCTTGAAAAATAATCATACTGGACTTTTTATTCTGGTAAAATGAAGGTTAAGCAAAAATAGTTAAAGTTTTCTTTCACAGATAAAACCATCACAAAACAATGTAAAAAAAAAAAAAAATCCTTTAGATTTGTCCTTGTCTATGCAACAAAGATGAAACTCCAAAACAAACTTTAGTGGTGTTAGCAATTAGTTGATTAGCTTGTTATCACATCATTCACATATCACTTTTATCTTGCAATTTTTTCTCTTTTTTCAGTTTCTTGCTGTCACAAAAATAAATGTAAAGATGGTGGAGGCCTCAAAAATGTCTTTGTAGCCAAGTGTCACTGACCACAGCCAACGGTTCTTAAGTAGACTGTCAACGAAAAAAATGGCACTTTTTAACCCAGGCTGTTCCCACCGCTAAGCATTAGCCTCACACGCCGTAGCAGCGCCTGGTAGTGGAACTGTGAATTTCTGTAAATCTGAAGAAATACTTCTTCAGATTTAAAAGAGTCTCAGAAATATCTAGAAAGGGTGTCAAGCTTAAAGCGGTTGACTGGTGTGCGTAGCTCATGCTAGCTTACAGCTGCTTCAGAATAGCAACTGATTAGCATTTTGTGAAGATGAATCTCATTCTCACTCAGCTTTGTGACACCTCCAACTCCAGCAGTTTTAAGATTTTTAACAAAACCTCACTTCAACAAATCCAGAACGTTGTCCTTTAAGGAGCCAGAAATGTGCAGCCCTTTCCACACACACAGGACGAACTCTTTTTAAGTCCTTGGTGACCGTCCACATGTTTCATCTCCACATCCTGGACTCAAATGAGCTGTGGCAGAGGTGGAGAGCACATTGTTTTGACATAATTATGGACCAGGTTTTTTTTTTCCCCCCGTCTTCCGCTGGAGAAGAGCAGCTGAGCCCAGTTCTTAATTAGTATGATATGTATAGAAGAGTGATTTATGACTTCGTTTAGTTTGGAGATCCTACGGAGGATTCTTTGGAGATGCTCTCTTTTACGTATGAAAGCAAGCGAAATTAGCTACTCGGTGAACGAGAAGAGAAACCGAGATCAGGGACGACAGACGGATTATCGTTCGCACATAAAAGTGAAGAAACTAATATTGAGAGAAAGGTTCAAAGCTGCAAGCTTTCTCATCCGGGAGCCCAAACAATAAATTGCCCTCACCTTCACTGAAATGTGTGGTCTGTGAGGTTTCTCTAATGACTCAAAGAGATATTCATCAAAGGTGGGAAGGAAGTCTTTGTTGTCTTTTCTTCTAAACAAGCCTGAGCGTGGGTAAACGAAGCCAGTCAAATGTCACTGCAAGCAGCCGCTGCTGCGCACACTCAGCTAGTTTCAGAACACGACACCTTCGAGCCGCTGCCATGACGGGAATCCTCCGCCGCAGAACCGGGTCCTGCTTCTACTTTCACAGGGGATTTTCTTGTCTGTTAAAATAGCGCGTGTGTCCAGGAGCATACGGCACACGATCAGTTTTCTTTGACTCTAAGAAACCTTAAAGGCTTAACTGTCTCACTGACTGTCATTCCTCTGCTTGATGTCATTCGTTTTAATAATGGGCCAGAACATCCAACTTTTTTACAATTAAGGACATTTTTATGACACCATTAACGGAACTCTGTCCCTTTATTTTTGTCATTGTGTCTTAAGATATAAATCCTGAAGTGAAACAGCAGGACGTCATCATTAAATGCTTGTCTATAGAAGGTCCACAAAGATTTGGAGTTTGTTATCATAGCGTGAACGTAAAGCCTGGGTTGCACCAAGGAAGCGATCTAGCAAAAGAATGAAAGGGTTTCTTCTTTCTGGACGGTCGCCTCCGCTTTGAAATTCAAGAATTTGGCCGAACAAACAGAGAAGTCTCTAGATAAGCAACAAATGGAAGGTTTCATGGTTTTAGAACAATAGGCAAGGAGCTTGGCTGACACATTGTTTCGTTCTTATGGGTCGACTCTGACCAAGCCCTTGTCATAGAGTCCAACTTACTGGTCAACATTGTTAAATCCAGTCTGATAGAGAACAATGATATGCTGGAAAGCTGGCTTAGCAACCATCCATTAAAAAATAAAGCAATCTCACCAGGATTTAGATTCGTTTCAGTGTTGGTCACTGTCTTTTTTTGTCATCTGGCTCATGGTTTCAAGAAAAAGTTCCTCAAGACGAAACAATAGTTAGCATGAAATAACGGAGACTCATATTACAAACATCCTGAATGTCTCCCATGAAATAACTACAGATATTTTCAGTCAAAACTTACAAAATAATTACTGAAACAGTCTAATAATCAACTCTTTACAGCCAGAGAGACGTTATTACTCTGAGTAATGACTAAAAAAGTTCCTCTCCACTAAGCTGGCACAGTACTGCTGAAAAAAGAAAACTAAGAAAAATACTAAATATATATATTTATAGTATATCCAAAAATTCCGTAGTTCATACTTAAGTTAAATGTTTGCTGAATTATGTCCTTGTAAAAGACACTTTTACAAAAGCTTGGAGACTCAGAACTGGCTGAAGGTATTTAAAAAATATTCTTAATAAAGAATGTCTTAACTAGGAACTTTTACCTCTGCCTGACACTTCCTGATTTCTCAGCATCTATACCAGTTATGCAAATGTTACCATAAAACTTGTACAAATCAAAAACAATAGACGATTGTCATTTTACTGTACCAGAGGACATTCACCACCCTTGAAAGCAACTCTTAGATTATATCAACTGGTCCTTCCTTCCAAAATGTGGAAGGTGTCGTGCAGTATTTTGTGAATTTTCTAAACTAAATTAAAGAAATTCAACATAAAATTATGTCGTAGGCTGTTCCTCCTTTACATATAAACTCACTCAGCAGGAATTGGGGTTGTTGTCACACATTTTTAGGCTGAAACTGCTGGAAAGGGGGAAAAAAGTGTTTAGCTGTAAAAATAAAAATGAAAACCCAAGGCCAGCTGAAGCTCAAAGTTCTTAACTCATCAGCAGCATCAGAGAAAAAATATATCACAGTACTACAAGTTCAGAGGCAAGAGACAAGGTTGGGAGAAGTGAAATACTTCATTCTGGCGATGTCAGACTTTAAACATTTCAAGTTACAGAGTAAAATATCGACTGGAAAACAAATACAGGAGCAAAAACGGCCACTTTTCCAAGATTTACACCCACTTTGCAGAAGCTGCAGACACAAGGAGAAGTTGAGTCTGCTGTGCTCCACTTAGAGAAAAGTTGCCTTCGTATGAGCCCAGAGCCCGGGCCTGTGGTATCTACAGGGAGGCCGATCCACTTGATGGTGGGTTTCCTGTAAATTCTCCTGGTGACACCCATGAGGGACTCTGACATAACAACCGGTAGTCAGTTTGCCTCTGGCCAGTCAAGCAGGGAGGAATAAAAACAGCTTATGCACATGTTTGAACTGCTCTTAGCAAACAATTAGCAGCAGCTTTTGTTGGAACTTTGTGTTCAAGTTGCTCCTTTTTTTTTTTCTCCCCCTCAAACTAAAAGCAGCACTTGTCGGATGTTTAACTTTCACTTTGATAAGTCTCCCTACCGCCCCAAAAAGAACGAAAGAAACAAAACATAGTGCCCTTGATGATTGGCGAGCCAGACATTATGAAACCGCGCTGAGAGTTACATATTAGTCAGTAATTAAACAAGTGGGTTTAGGGCTTTTTCATATGATCCTATCTGCACACAGTAAATTCTTATCACTCAATATGACATTTTGAGAGAAGATGCAGAAAAATGACTAATTTGTAAGAACGTCTCGCACTATTTGTTCGGCTCACGCGCGTTTCTAAATTAGTATCAGACAGCAAAAAAAACAAAAACAAAAGAGGATTGTGAAGAGGGATCAATCGATCAATTAACATTTTATGAGTTCGCCTTCTGAAAGGCAAACATGACTCAAGGAGAAACCGTTTTGAGTGTCTGAGTTCCGTCCTAGACATCACGTCTTCCACCCGCGCGCAAACCTCGTCACCGGCGCACACGACCCCAGACTGGCAGCAGCTTTCGACTCTGCTAACACAGCTACGACCGACGAGTGGCGACATTAAGGATGAAGAGCATTTCGAAGTTTGAGCACATACTTGAAAGAGGAAAGTCATCGGTGTTGAAACTAAGGAATGAGTCCAGGGTGATACACTGGGATGTGAATGCAGGCCAGCTTTACGCATGAATCGGGTCAAACGACAAAATACAGCGAGGAGAGCGCTGCTCGGTTTCTCCAGCTGACCAGTTGGCGGCAGCCAAGTGCCAGAACTGGAAAAAAAGAATAGCTTTTCAGAAGCAGATGTGGGTGATTTCACCTCTTCGTCATCAGGTGCTTTTGCAATTTCGGACGATATTTTTCAGACATTTCATGTTCACTTTGATGAATCTTAAGTCATTTTAAATCTGAAATAAATAAAGTCCAGAGTCTTCCCAAGTGTATTATAAGCCTGGCGGGCCACCAGGCTTTACTTGCGCCCCCACCAAGCTAAATACATCGCTTATGTATTTAAGTCTGTTTAAAATATCTGCATTTGTTAATGCAGATATTTTATAGTTGGTGTTCAGGTGTTAATCTTCCAAAGCCACATGAATATCAAGCAATATTTTCAGATTTCCTGTCAACGTTTAACATTTTTTAACTCAAAAACACAACGGCTCACTGGATGGCTGACTGCCCTCGTGTCCAGCCACTAGGCTCAGCAAGTTTTCTGGGGAAAACCTTGAAGTCCTCCATGTAAAAATTAAAAAAATTAAAGTCCATGTTTTAGTTAATATTTTACTTTGTGGTTTAATTTATTAACAATCCATCTTTTCAAGTTAATTTCAAATAAATAAAAAAAACATTGTTGTTCTACTACTACTCTAAAGATAATACGTATTAAAAAACTAAATCACAGCTGACCTTCACATATGTCTTCCAGCATATATAGGATAACCCTAAACCCCAACATGTGACCCGATGTAAGAAATTTTAAGTAAAGGGTCACTGTCTGAGACTTCATGCGCTCCTGCTGGGCTTTAATCAGAACAAGCATGTCCCTTAAAAAAAAAAAAAGAAGACATGTGGGGCCAAACCTCGGGCCCCCCTGCCTGCACAGCCCCCTTTGTCCCCACAATAAACACGGCCCCTGACTGCTCACAGCAGCCCTGATGCCGGCCCCTGGTAGACAAAAGGCACATCCACTCGCTGCGCCAAATTGACTTATTTTTTATGCTAATCCCAGATTTTTTTTTTATCAGACAGTTCCCTCCACCCCTTACTTGACATAGAAGAATTAACCAAAAAAAAAAAAGAAAAATGAGTAGAGACCCCCGATTATCTGTTCATAAAGCCGTCTTATCCCCTGACAAGAAGAAAGAAGGCTTTAGCGCTCCCGTTTGCATGTTCGAAATGCCGATGCTAATCTAAATAATATCAAAGACACATGTTCAACCAGAAAATGAACGCAGATTTTAGCGGATGCATCACCCAAAATCTAATCAGAACCCAGCGGTGTGGAAGTGCAAAGTCTCTCCTTGACATTGCTTTCAACATTAAAATCCTGCGAAATAGATTCTTGATCGAATCAAAAGTAAACACAAATACTTATCTACTGTTATATTCCTGACTCTTAAATAGTAGTGTTTCATTAACGCTGTGAGCATGTTGACAACGAAGAAAAGCTGCAACAGAGGTGAAAGGAAGCGATTTCATGCAAAGTAGGGAAGTAATATTTCTGCCATAAAATGAGACGAAATTTTTAACTACTCAAAAGTTACAGTATTAAGTTTTTTGCTGACATTTACAAAAAGGAGTAAAGCATATATATAATCCAAATAAAATCTAAATAAAAGACTGGTACTTCTGTTTTATGAGAATGCAAATCACTATTCTATTGATTTAAAGTAAGTAAGTAAAAGAAATGGTGCAGAGGAGGTTTAAAAAAAAAGTCCAGTTTTATTTCTGTAAAGTTGGGGGGGAAAAAACAAACAGTTTTTTCTGCTGCAAAAGGTTGGAAGTGTTTCCATAACGGCTGCTTATTATTTTCACATGCAGCAGGTTGCCATCTCAAACTTTTCCCACCAGTTGATGTTTAGAGAAGAACTTTGACCCATATAAAGGTCAAATTGTGAATCCATCTCAAAGAAAAACTGAAATAAAACTAATTTACAACACTCCTTCAAAGTTCCTGCACTTTCGTTGAGAGCAAAAAGCAAGACGTCATCCTTTTTTTTTTCTTTTTTCCCAGAAACGAAAAGGAAAACCCAAGTAGTGACTTCCCTTTCCGGAAACAATTTACGTTTTGCAGTTGACCTTTCCCTCAGCCTTTTAAGAAGTGGATCAAATGTACAAAAACTCAGTATTTTAGGTTTATCAATGAGTGGAAGAAAAATCACTGCAAAAAAAAAAATCCTAGTCCTAGCTGCCAAAGCTACGTTTCTAGATCAGTGTTTCCGAACCCTGGTCCTCAAGCCACACTGACCTGCACATTTCATAGGTTTCCCTGCTTTAATGTGCCTGATTCAACTGACTGCAGTTCAGCAAACGCCTGTTAATCAGTCATCAATTGAATTCAACTGGACTGAAGCGAGGAAATACCTAACACTCGTGTCACATGAGTTTGTTGTAGTTCTGTGGCATAAATACCCAGTTCCTTCATGAATGAGCTGCTGATGTCACTTTACCACAGTTTACTTCTATAGTGCTTTCTTCAAAACTGTTCGTGGCGTGAAACAGACCTCAGACTGTTGGAGGGAATGAGGAAAGGAAAAATATGCTAAAAATATTTAATCTAATAAATCTTTTACCATAAATTTTCAATTACTTTTTTTTATCATAAAATCTAATCTATTTTTCAATCATTATCAAAAACAAAACAAAAAAATTAACCTTAAAATGGAACGGACAAGTTTCTGACCACAAAAACATGTGACAGCAATAGCCCTCTAGGAGGCGCAGCACTTACTTTGGTCACAGTTGGTGTTTTTAATCACTAACTGTGATTAAAAGCAGAATAAACCTAGTGCTGTCTGATCAGTAGATGACTTGGTGTCCTGGGGTGGCACTGTGTAAACAAAGAGCTGCTTTATGTCTGAATCTGTTTGTAGTTTTATAGCTCCAATGAAAAATACGCTATGACCGCGCTCCATTATGGTTTTCATTGAAAATTTGGCAATAAATTAAGCAATAAACAGCAATAAATGTGTCTTCTGACACATTAGCGCACCAACCGTTTGTTAGCTGGCCTTCTGAAAAAACAAAACACCCAAATTGATTGGTGTCGGCCTACGGCAAGTCTTTGTTTTGTTTTTTTTATGTCTTCAAAAATAAAAACGGTCTGGATTAACAAGTTGTTTTAAAATCCGTCTGATTTTGAGGAAACGCTCAATGGGAGTTTGTTAGCTGAAGCCAGGAAACAAAACATGAAACACAATGACACTGCCGCAGGCGCCGGCGCCACAAAGTCCAACACTGCAAACTCAGAATGGACGTGCCAGTGAGCTACTGAGCAATCTGACTCACAATACACACACCCAGCGTAAAAAAAGGACTAAAAACTTTATTCAGTGTCCCCACGCTGCTGATGATTAAAGCTGCAACAGAAACTGAAACAACACAAGAACATTTCAGGGATAAATCTCTATCATTATGGAACCATTACCAGACAGATGATGCAATCAATTTTGTTCATCTACTCAAATCGCCCTTTACTATATCCTTGAACTTTGTCAAAGAAATTATTTAGAGTTAATTGTGTTTTTGTTTATTTCAAACAGCTGGACAGTGCAACTAAATAAAACAACTTTCTACTGGTCTCTTCTGCTGACAATGTCCTCTACAGGGAAGTTAATGATTTTCTTTAGATTAGTTCTTAACAATTCAATTTACTAATTCAATTCCAGTTGGAGCACGAACAGTGTGATGGAAAATCACGGTGGTTTTAGAACTATTTATTTAAAACTGATTTAAATCATGCACATGGTTTGCAAATTTTAAATTCATTGCATGTTTTCATGATAGTAAAGAAGATTATTTAGTAGGCCAGCTGCAGTAATAAATCAGTTAATCACACGATCCACTGAAACCAGCTCAATAACTTCTGTTTGCATGATTTAGTGTTTTTCTCTCCTTCTCCCAAAAACTGGATGATAAAAGTCTACAGTCTGGTGCTCTGGTCTCAACCATATATATATATATTTTTTTACAAACACTTCAGAATTCACTTTATTGAATGTCTCTGTTGTGTTGTTTATATATTTTAGATTTTTAAAATGTCTTCCACTTCCTGTGTTAAATGTTCATTCGGATTTAAAGTTTATTGATCTTTGAGAATGTCTTCTTGCATTATTTTGCCATTATTGTTACGTCGATTGAAAATCATGTCAAAACAACAATATTATTATGTACCACAATAATTTCTGGGACAATTTATCACCCAGAAAATATGTTTTATTGTGTATTTAACAGCCTGACCATGTAGTCACATAGTCTCACTATTTGGTCATTTAGGGAAACTATTTTGTGAAGGTCTTTCAGTTTACAGCAGCCATTCACTCTTAACTGCTTTAATGTCTCCATAATGAGTCAAAGTCATTTCAGGATCCTCAAGTAGAACCCAGCTATTGTTACCATTCAGAGAAATAATTGATGCAGGTATTTCGATGGGTTTGTTTATGTTTAATTTACTCTTTTGCTCTGCAAAACTTTGTTTTTGTCCTTCAATTAGAAGTCTATTCACCAGAGAGCAAATATTTAAGAAATACCTTTGGTTTAATGCAAGAGTATAGAAACCAAATGTGTTGTTTTCAGACGACATATGCAAGATATCTCCTTACTGAATTTCTCTAACAGTCGTGTGTTAAACGTCTTGTTTCTTTTTGGGGGGTTTTCTTGTTTCTTTGCCCTCCTTTCAGCGGTGGGCAAACCTGAAAAAGCAGCCGTCTAAGAACAATTTTCACAAAGCCAACATCTGCAGCAGAAGAAGATCTGAAGTCAAACCGCAAACCCCCACTGACAGCCGTGTTTTCAGCCTCACAGTGTGATCACTACACGCCGAATTTCATAACCGTTTCCCCTGTTTTGGAAATCTAGGTGCTCTCAGGGGGTGGTTGAGGGCAGACGTTTAGATAATGCTCATGTTACAACACATCAGCCAGACAGGAAGTTGGAACATGCACGGCTGCGCGCCATCCCCTCTGTGCCACGTCCCGCCGTTAGAACATCTTGGACGCTGGAGACTTCACAACAAACTCTGAAAAGTTTGCAAACGTTCCTAAACGGCAAATGACTCAAACAGAGCGTCGCGTTTATAACTTATGAAAACATGATCTTACTTTTTCAGTTCAAATAAGCAAGTCTGACGCCTTTGACTTTTCACCGTTCTTGTCCGTTTGCAGCCTATTTCCTATAACTTACCATGCTGTTATTTAAATAAAAATATTTTTGATATTATTTGCATAAATTATCCAGATGTTGTTCCTCTGAGCCAAAATCCTGAGCTTGTAAAATTAGCTTTTAAAAATAGAAAGTTTTGTCTTTTTAAAATAAATAAATAAATAAACAAATGGCTCTCCTGGAGTAAATACCAAGAATCTTTCATAAATATGCTTTTTCTAAAATGAAATACACCAATTATCATCTATTATTTGTTCTCAATTTTATCACTCTTTCCAGATAGTTGCTTTTGAAAAAAAATTGAGTCTTACAATTCAAAGAACAAAAAGCCATTAGCTTAATATTTCAACCCACACTAAAAAAGTTAAAAACCCACACACTCACTACAAGCAATTACGTGTTGAAACTAAGACTGAAGTCTTTTTTTTTTTTTTTTAAATTAACCATTGTGTCCCCGGGGATGTAAATAGAACACTCAACATAAGGCTTCCTGAATTCACACATGACTGTAAACCACAGCACTTGCACTGTTTATTCAGTATTATTCATGCAGGAACTCCACCTCTCTCCTTCCCTCCCCACATCTAAAATGTCAATACTGTCAACTGCTCAGAGTCCCTCATTCTCACCACTGTTCTTACATTAATGCCTCTAACAGAGCCTCACTCCAGGACCGGCTCAGTACAACGGCGTTACAACGGCTGCAGAGGAAAAAAATGATACAAGTCAGCACCTTTTTAAGCCAAGCGCTATTCTTACCCCTTGAACTTTCTCACGTTTTATTATGTTCCAGTTGCAAACCTCCATGTATTTTATTGGGATTTTCACGTGACAGATTAATGCAACGTAGTGCATAATTGTGATGTGGAAGAAAAGGTGCAACTCAATGCCTTTAGAAGCTGATTTGAGCTCGTAGATTTTAGCAGAGACGGGATGATGGATGAGGCTAATTCAGAATAATTTCAGAAGAAAACCTGTTTTGCTGAATATTGGAAAACATCAACTGTAAAGCGAGAGCAAGACGGGGCAGCGTCACAAAGGGCGACCAGCCATTGGTTAAGCCTGCCAATTGATTCGTGTTTGTACTGGAAGGTAAATCTCCCAACTCCTGCAATATGCAATTCCCCTCCAAAACAGGTGGTGGCAGCAGTGAATATCAATATAATCCCACATTTAATAACATATAAATGCCCTCAAGAAAATATTTTCTATCTTTGAAGAGCCATTTTGAAAATATGGATGCACCGAAGTGGCTCCAATGAAAATGTTTTTGCTCATATCGACAGCCGGAGCGACAAAACTTAGACTGAACCATATTCATCTGTTATGCTCTGTGTTAGACAGAAAGAAAGGGGAAAAATAAGCAGCATTGGGTGTAAACGTTACCACAAAAACAGAAAGTGTTAAAAACAATATACATATAAAAAACCAGATTAACAATGACAACAATATTAGTAATCATAATAATATAGTTTACTGGACTATAACAGAAAATACTGTTCAGTTATTAGAAAAAGGAATATTGGACTCATGATCCAGTGCGACCTGTTGCTGCAAAGGTGCTTCTACAAAGTGCCGACTAAACGAGACTATTTTTTAAAATAAAAAAGCTGAATATTACTTATCCTTTAGCAATACTTCAGCAAGTTACTCTATGTTTATTTATTTATATTTGTTTTCCTTTTGAGCTGAGGTCCTCCAAGTTTTCAAAAAAAGGTTGAAAAGGTTTAGTGAAACTTCCTCAAGGTCTAGATGCAACAGGTTTTGTGAGACTGAAAAAAGCATGGAGACCTACTTTAAATACATTTACCAAAAGGACTTTTTGATCACAGACCTTTAGGAAGTAGTAGACTTTATAAAGTTAATCTGCAACAGACAGAAGATTTATAGATAAAAGAAAGTTGAGGGATGCGTTCGAGCAAGTAGATTGATGATAATCTATTAAAGGGGCAGTACTACATGTTTTCCAACTACACAGAATCCTTTCATAGCACAATGAAGCAAGTATGCTACCCTAAGTTGTTACAAAAATGCTTTTCATATGACTTGAAATTTGACTTAGTAATTTGAAGCCTTGAAATTGGGCCTCAATTCAGTTCTACCAGGCATTTGTAATTGCTCCAGGCTAGTCTGAAGGAGCTGGGTTAGAAAACCACTTTGAAAGGAGAGCTTGGTCCAACCAGGAGCTGAATGGTTGCCATGGGAGATTTGACGATTTCTCAGTCATGCAGGAAAAAGTCAAAGCAACACTCCAGGTGTGATTTTGATGAGGGAATAACATTTTAACATAATGTAAAGCTTAAAAATGTCACATTTGCATAATCCTGCCCCTCTGTAATAATGGGCTTGAGATCAACACTTTTAGGCATTTTTTTGTTTTGTTACCTGCAGGATCAGACAGGCCGGCATCTCCCATCTGTTTGTACGGGTTGAACTTGGGCTTGGGTGCGACCATGGGGGCAAACTTCTTGGGGGCCTGCTGCTGAGAGACGGAGATGCTGGCGCTTCCCAGGGACGGAGTGGTCTCCATCCTGGCAGCTACCTGTCCACTCTGGTCACTGGGTGGGTTCCACATGGCTCTGAGCTGGAAAGACACACATCATCAAACGAGATCACTGAACCTGTCTCACTCACACAATAAGCGAAGTAAAAATCTCTCCGCGTTCTGGAGGTGGAAGTAAGTGATTATTTCTGTAGATTTTCTTCCCCAATTAAGATTGTGCAAGATTTAAAGCAGCTGCCAGATTTATGGTGCAAAAATAAGAGAGCGAAGGCGATGCTCTTGACACGCAACAACGTGTCCATTCTGATAAAGAAACTAAAGCAGAGAGGAAATCACTTTGAACCCTGACTGTGATCGTCGTCTGCGCTCGCAATGCTTACAAACCATCAACGAATCAAAAGTGCGATACGCCAGACAAAGAGCGGCGAAAAACAAAGTATTTTACAAACAGAAAGAGTATTGAAAAATGATGTAATGCATATGAAACCAAAACATTTTTAAGTGTTGACAGCTGTCAAAAAAGGAGATAGAATCAGTCGTTGAGGGAGATATGGATCATTCTGATTTATAAACCATGAAGGATTATGAATTAGATGATGGTACTAATTCGGTTTTGTGTGTGTTATTTTTCCTGTAACAAATAATTATAATCCGTGATCAGAAGTGCCAATTTGCACTGTGCGGTATTCAGACTTTATTTATTTATAACGTACATGGTGTACACTACAGTTATAGTACAGAAAACATCGTCACCAGACACTAATACGACTCGCAGACGCTGAGGACACACACATGCAGTGTTTCACCAGAACCTTCTGAAATCCTTTGAAATATTTCAACTATTTATGCACCGCTCTCACTCCCTCCTCTCTATTCCTCCTTTTTGTTTGTGTTTTGTTGTTCTGATGTTTCTTGCTCTTTCTTATCCTCGCTCCGTCTGATGCGGGGTTTGCATTCTTTCTCAGGAGCACGGCAGACAAGCCCACGCGCAATCATCCTTTAATACCTGCTCAAATCCCTTTGTGCCCCCCTGCCTCCTCACTGGCTCTTAGTTATGATTTCTTTCCTCTTGCTCTGCGTGCTGCACAATTCAGATGAACATCGCTGTGTCACACCCACTTGTCTTTGCAGACCGAATTCTGTACTTTCCCCACACAGTCATGGTAAACAGACTAAAACATGGATTACAGCGCAACCGTTTGGGGGACACAGAAGGAGCTTACATAGTGAGACTTGATTTACAACAACCACCGTCATCAAACACAACTTGGGTATGGCGATGTGGACTTAAGAGTTTTATCACAATATTTTGCGGTATCAATAAAAGTGATGATAAGAACTATTACTTATTTTTTAGGTAACTGTCTGGCTGCAACTGCATGGCCCCAAAAACGCTGCTCTCAAAAAACAGATCAAGAAGTAATTTATATCACTAAGATGCACAAAGTAACTTATTGGTATTTGAAAACATATCAATATTTTTTCACTATTCATTGCAGTCATTGAACAAAGGATGGAGAAAGTAGTACAACTTGGACAGTTTTGAGGGTTTTAAACATAATTTGAATTTATTGTGGTAACAATACATCGGAATTTGAATGACAACTATTTTATTTTGATAAATGACACGATAAATGCCCCACTCCTAAATCCAAAAACTACCAGGTTGCGCCAAAATAACACTATTGAATGATGGATGCATTTGCTGAGAGAAGAACAAGTTGGCTATTTTCAGTGTCACTAAGATGTTTGAACGCTGAAGTCAGAAGACACTAATGGACGGTTGTGAGAAACTTCCAGGAAAATAAAGAATATTTCCCAACATGTCAGTAAAAACGAAAAAGAAAGTAGAGAAAGAAAGACATGACTTACAGCAGGTAACAGGAAGGATGATTGACCCTGTTCAATGGAAGACATTTTAAATATCCAAAATAAATCAAACAGAGACAACAAAAAAATGAATTGTAAAGTCCAAAGCACCAGACTGAAAACCAGGTTTTGGTGGATGAAGAAAGAAGAGAAAACAACAACAAAAAACTCACAAAAATGGAAACTGATCTTGTTTTAATTCATCATGCGCTTAATAGAGTCATTGCTTATTGCAACAGGCCTAATGGGAACATTTGCTCATTGTGAAGTTGTAGCTAAGCTTTCCACACTATTTACTGATCGAAGATCCCAGAGCAAGTTTTCATTCTGTATTAAAGATGTTATAACCCTGTTTTACAGTGTTTGACATTGCCTCTGCTCCTGGCATAAATAATAAATAACCATTTACAGAAGAGCAGTCATGTTTAATGATGTTCACATGTCTTCTTATTGGCCAGACAAAATTTTGACTAAACAAATGCACCGGATTAGGATGTTGTGAAACTGTTTTCCAGTGAGCCATGTATGCTAGCGCATTGATAAAATGGGTCTGCATAGATTTAAACAAGAGCAAATTCAGGGCATTTCAGAATTGGTAAATAGCTGCGTTTTGCAGTTGAAATTCTGATAGCTCCATCTCCAATTTGCTCAGGATGATTTATGTTGCTTTCTATCAGGGCCAGATTTTGAAAAAAAAAAAAAAAAAGCGCTAGGACATTGCATTTTCAATTTCTGACCGAATTAGACCAGAAACTGGTCTTTTGTCATTTGTACAAGTCGCAAATGACTGAATGCTCTTTAAAACAGAATATAGCGCAGCAACAGGCTTTCTGTCATTCTTCTGGTGATTTATGACGACCACGGCCGGATGGTTTAGATTACCTTTACTTTTAAAACCCTACAGGTGTTCTATGTCATTATCGAGCTGATATACTCGTCTTGCTCCCACTGGACAGAAAAGCATCGTCTTGTCCAAAAGCTTTTGTTTTCTTGGAGGCTCACATTATCACATCTGTTTGGACTGCGCATCCACTGTGGCAATCCAGGCTCAGTTCGAATCTGAACCACGACACATCGTCAGAGCTGAAAACGTTGACCTTTGTTACTGAAACAGAGGAATATTTCGACTACTCTTCCGGCTGCATCGCTCAGCTGAAAGACTGGATCCTACAGTTTGCTTCTGAAGAGAAAGCACAGCTTTGCTCAAATAGGACCATGCTAAAGCATGTCTTTTTGCAGCGTCTGGACTTCATACAGATAACCTTGGTGCCACATTTGATAAATCCTACTGCCTGTTTTTCTTCAAACTATTTCCTAAGACTTTGAAGGTCAGTTGAAGCAGTTTTCTTCTTTAATACAACTTAAAGTCAGTGTGGATGATGGCAACAATTTGATTGCATTTAAGGTGTAAAAACGCCAAATGCAGAATTGCCATGACAACATCTCAGACAAAATTTTGATTAAGCAAATGCACCGGATTAGGATGTTGTGAAACCATGTATGCTGGCGTATTGATAAAATGGGTCTATGTATGTTTAAACAAGAGCAAATTAAAGTTTTTCATTTTTGGTACAAATATGTGTTGCTCTTGGTGGAGCAGGATGCTAAATAGTGCTAAATAGTGCATCGTGTCTGGATCAGAAATGTGGAATTTACAGTTTTCTGCCAAGACCGGGTGTGTTACTTTTGCCATATTCTCACTCTTTTGCTACTTTTTCTTCATATTTTAAGATCATTACAAGGTAAAATTTACATTTAAATGCCCACAAGTGGTCCGATGATTTTAAGCCAAACCGATCAAAAGCTTGGGCAAACGTTTAGTTTCACTTTCAGTTTGAAGCATCCTACAGAGCATCTTCATAGTGAGATTGAGCAATGTCACTACTGGGTTACAGCAGCAGTATTTGAGCTAAGGTTTGAGTAATTTTTGAGCAGTGTTGCACATATGCAGCCTCCATGGTTCCTTCAGCAAAATTTCTCGACGTGTCCAGAAAAACCCATGGCAGCCTGACTTATCTGGTCAAATGCTCCAGTATGAGTGTTACTTCCTGTGGCGCTGTGTCTCCCTGTGCGACACAAGGCAGATATGCAATAGTGTGAAAGGGGTATTACAAAGTACAAGAAAAGGTTTGAGGAAAAAGTCACTTTTGTGCTTTTAGTTTGTCTTCATATTTCTTTGAACTTATGCAGGCTAACCCCACCACAAAAACACACGCACACACACACACCACACATCAGAGTACATACGCAACACTCTAGTTAAAGTGGAGGCTCGTGAAAAGAAAAGCCTTTTGTGATTGCCAGGGCAGTTTGAGATGACTCTCAGAGGCGTGACAGCACATTAAACAGTTCGCCTTACGAGGGCACGGCAGTCAGAATGTCTTCTATCAGCCGTTTCTCTGCACTTTTACAGCTGTCATTGAGAAACTGCTGCAGGTGCTTCTGTCACATTAATCTTTCATATCCACCAAGGAAACTATCAAACAAAGCCATCCGAAAGAGGACCACAGAGAGTACAGAGTTCTAACATAAAATGGCAGGGTTCAGAGATTTTTCTTTTTTTGTTCAGGGGAAGGCTCGACATGCTTTCTAGCAAATATTCTCTGAGGCCTGCAAACCGGATCGCGCGTTGAAGACATAATCAAAACCGCAGACACCGGAGTGATCGGAAGCTCCCGTTAAAAAAAATAAAAATAAAAGGTTGTGCCGACTGGTGACTGACTGACTGTCAGCGTCTCCTTGTGCCGTTTTTAAAAGCTCCGCTGTAAGAATCTGAAAAGCTGAACATTCAAGCTGATACATAAAAGAGCTTTTAACTTTATAGCCTATGTCTTTCTTCTTTATCTTGAAATAGTTCAACACAACTGTTTCGAACAGACATGAACTACTACATCTGCATCATTCAAGCACAAGCAAATGTTTTTTTGTTTTGTTTTTGTTTTGTTTAGTTTTTTTCAAGGGAAAAGCTGTGTATTCCCGTGAATTTTAGAAATTGCAATTTCGGAAAGAAGGAGTCAAAAGGCGTATGCCTGTTTGTGCTTGTTGCATTTTCCAGTAATAGTTGAGTCTGAAAGGTTCATTACTGCCACTAATCAGTTAAACATGTGGAAGTAAAAAACGTAATTCATGGTTGGGGGTCCTGGGTAAAGCACTTGACTTTATAATCATCTTTCTTTGTATTGTGATGAGTAATATAATGGGCAATTTTTGGGGGGATTTTTGGCGGGAAATGTGTTTTTTTTAATTGATTTGAGAAAAAAGGGAAAAAAAGGGCTGTTCCACTAAATGACCCAGATGAGAGCAGCTTTGTGGTAGTGGCAAAGGAAGAATGAGCAGTTTGGTATTATTCATGGGCTACCAGGAAAAAAACAACAATATGTGGATATGAATCAGTGATGATAAAACACTATAAACCTAAAAACCTGTTTGTATGGCTTGAAAGATTTTCCACAGTTCTAGGAAAACAAACACTGTTGTGTTTAGCAGGGGTTTTGACCCACTTAAAGGGCTAATTGTATGCTTTTTTTGTGTTTGGGCTCAAGTTCTTCTTTGGTAGTAAATGTTTAGGGAAAGCCATCCCTTTACAAGTAATGTTAAATGCAGGTGGATAAAGTGAAGAATCAGTGTCATTGAATTCCTCAGGCATCTTTCAACAAAGGTTCAATGCGCAGTTGACCTTTGATCATTTTACGATTTATAACTCTGTGCAATGCTCAACTGGTTTGCAGACAATGAAACGTGCTAGGGCAATAATCATGCTTCCATCCAATTGTCCTGTGAATTTTGAGCAAACTTTTAAAATGTTGAAGAAACTAAAATGTGAATTACATCGACTCGTTTGGAGTGAATCAACCAGGCTGCACAAACACTTGGCTGGAATAAACAAAATGTAGAAGTTGCAA
Organism: Poeciliopsis prolifica; assembly: GCF_027474105.1. Classification (NCBI taxonomy): domain Eukaryota; kingdom Metazoa; phylum Chordata; class Actinopteri; order Cyprinodontiformes; family Poeciliidae; genus Poeciliopsis; species Poeciliopsis prolifica. The sequence goes on from NW_026562377.1 coordinate 24,289,518, forward strand.
ACTAGGATTGGCAAAACATGTCTGAAAAATGCCGAGTTCTTTTTTCTGAACTGGATATTTGGACTCAGCAATTTTCTTTTAGTTTCGGGCACAAACCCACCAGTGGATGGGAGCATTCCACCACTCCCAACCCAAACTGGGTTATACGCCAGGACAGTCTGACAGTCATCCCCTCTCTGCTGGAAGTTCAGACTCTGATTTGCTACATCAAAACTTATTCGGTAAACCTGCTTCCATGTCCACTTTAGCTTATTAAATATTTTTTGAAAAAATCAAAAACCATCTTCAGCATGGGTGAAAACGTTTTTGCAAAATTAAGGGAGTTAATTTTTGCAATTCCCATTAAATGTTCCTAATACAATACTTCAAAATGTGTGGAACATTTACATTGCAAAGATTGCTTGAAGTGCAATAACTGATAGATAATATATTCACAATGTTGCAAAGTTACATGTTTTATCCAGATGTAATATTTAGTCAGTTGGACAAAGTGCCATGGCAGCAAATGTTCACACCGGACAAAAATGGCGTTGCTCCAAATCAGGTTAAAGACTGAAGGAGACACAGATGAGAATGAAAGGACAGAAAGAGCCTTAAACCTTACCTTCTATTTTCATCCATGTATAAGCAACGTTATGCCCTGGCACAGATTATTGCAACCAATCACAATGTTATTTTCCTTACACGTACCAAAACCTCTATTTAATTAAACATATCTCAGAACACGGCCTCGTCCCAGAAAACCGAAACATGAACTAAGACTAAAAGGGTAATTATGATCCCTTTCTCCCACCTTGGGCTTCCTCCCATGAGTAGATAACACTTAAAACTACACAGCTTTTGGCTCAGTAACCACCGATCAAAACAGTGCTTCAAACATGCACTGCAGACATGAAGACAGAGACACACTTTGGCTGGCAGATTTTCTCCAAATAAAGGCCTGGAAGGCGACTGGGACTTTGCACTCGCAGTTCGTGACGCAACCTGCGCAGGATCAGCCGTGCGGAAGCAAAACATTTTAAAAATTAAAGGCTCCCATCTGCAAGAGGTTGTTGCCAAGTCTTCCCATGCATTGGACTCGCTCTGCATTGGAGATTGGTTGAATGGCTGAATAGGTGAAAGCGGCATTAAACAAACAAGTGCGTTCTCCACTCATGTATGTTTGGAGACAGGGAAGAGGCAAGAGGTCAAATGGTCATTATGGATCTGGAATTTTTTTTTTTTTTTCAGAAGAGCACATATTTGAAGGTGCTGTAAGTGCAACGCTATGTCATCTGCTGACATATTAATAAAAGCAAATGGCTGTTTAGGAGCTTTTTCAAGTGTTAAAAATTGAAGAGATCAGGTGCAATAGCAGTCTCAGGACATCAGATGAGTGGGCAAGTCAAACATCGTGTTCTGAAACATAGCCACCGCAAACACTACAGCGGATGTGACAAGACTCTTCCGGCAGCAAGACCAAAATAAACACCAGGATCTCATCGCCATGATTGTCAGAAAGCTCACCTTCTGCCTCTTTTCATTTAAAAACTGCAACAAAAATCCAAACCTGCAAAACGGATCTATAAATGAAAAAAACGTTCTAAATCCTTGAGACATGGCGGACATTTTTATCTCAATCCAGCCATGTTTAGTTTTTATTTTTTTAGAAGATGAGTCAATTTTACCCTTTCGGCTGAATTATTGAACAACTTCAAGGGTTTAGCAGGACCTTTTAGAAACCTTTCAACTGGATTCTTGTGTATAGAACGCATATGAGCAAAATTTCATGGCCAAAGTTGGTTTGGATTCAGTAACGTTGTTCACTTTCAATAAAGACGGTGTGAAAGTATGTCCAAGTTGTAATAATAATAAAAACATTAAAGTAAATAAAATTCCAGTGTTAGAAAACAAGTAAGCAAAAATACAGCAATTATTTAAAAAATTCTAGATTATTTACTGAATAAATTGTTGGGTTGCATACTTGTAGATCCTGAATGCAGCACTGAACAAAAAACAAACAAACTGGAAACACGGATGGTTCAATAGGAATGAATTTGATTCACTTTAAAAGTGTAAGTTAGAATATGTTTCACTGATGTTGGTGTTGATTTATTTTGCTTCTCTGATTACCAGAAAAACAAAAAAGCATGGAGATAGAAAATCCATCCATCCATCCATCATGAATATTAGCTTTTCCTTGCAGGATCATGGGGAGGATGATCCAGCGGTCACTGGGTGAGAGGTGAGTTATACCTTGGACAGGTTGCCCTTTTATTGCAGGGCAACACAAACACTTACAGGACAAACAACCATGGAAATACTCTTAATTTAGAGAGCGCAACAATCAGGTTTGGTACACAGGTAGCTGTGTACCAAATATATACAGCTTCCTGTGTATCTGGCATATATGGGAAGAACAGGCAGAAAAGCCCTCAGCTGGGATTTTAACCCAAGACCTTTTTGATGCAAGATAGCATTGCCAACAGATCTAGTTTTAATCCTTTTGAGACACCACAGATATTCTACATTTTGTGATGACAAAAATGTCAGCTAAGACGAAGAAAAAATGCCCAGCTGCTCTGTTGGTGTCTTAACACAGCAAAGTTCAATGTTGCTGTGGACACAGAAGGTTCTCGATACCTTAACAGAACAAAATCCCCTCTAATACAAGCACCGTCTGTCGGATTCCAACACCTGCTGTAAGTCAACATCTTAACCACGTCTGGCAGCTTGACACAAACCAAGAAAGACAATGAGGAGAAAGCCAGCAGGCAAAAATCACCTTTTGTCGCGTCAAAGCAAATGTGCTGGGAGCTGGGTGAGGAAAGAGGGTTCCGATCAGAGCTCATCCCGTCAGCACCCAGACACCAACGCGCCGAGATGAAGGTCTGACAAAACAAGACAGGGCAGAGGAGAAGAAGGAGGGCGTTTCTGTTGCAATGGCCTTAAACCGTTCCAGGAGTCGTTGTTCTTTGTTAAATATCTGTCACCTTTCAGGTGGTAGACCTCCACATCTGGTCCTTGAAATATATTTTCTATGAAAAACTTCAGCTGAGTGATTTCCAAATGCTACAGATAAGATTTCTTACCGCATTAGGAGACGTAGATACGCTCTACCTGTCAAACAGGGCTGAGCCACTGGTCTCAGGCCAGGAAATTTCAGACCTGTTTTTGTGAGGAGCTATCATACATTCTGCGTAAAGCCTCATAATTAGGCTAATTACACAGGGATAATATGAAGGTTAATCAAATGATAAACACGGCAAATAGAGATTTGTTTTCCCCCATTAGCTATTGTGGAAAGCCCATCCAGTTGATAACCATTACAAATGAGATTTAGAGCTGTGACTACAACAAAGACTTACATCCCCAACCCTCCACTAACCCCCCAGTCCCCCCAACCACCACCACCAATAATCACCACCACCCTGAGCAAAGAGAGAAAGGAGGGAAAAATCAAACAGAAGCTCCGCAGTTTCAAATTAACTGTTTCAACGTTGTGTAAAAAGCATCCAATGGACAAAAGGTGTGAAACTTTAAAAAGAATCAGCACAACATGACCCACTTGGATTTTTGAACAGAGAATATTACACAGCTATTAAATGGCAGCGCTTCTCTAATTTTCTTTATCGCAGAGATCAGACAGCAACTTGGTCCATAGCAGTTTTTTTTATTAAAAATGTGTTTGATTATGGCTAAATGAGTCCATGTATGTAAATTTATACCATAATAAGCGGAACATTGACAAACATATTTGATGTGTATTGATGATTCTGACATTGGACCCTGACCAAATGCATTGGCTCTCACTGGTTTCACAAGAGCTGACTTTATGATGTTTTACATGTTTTCACAATGTAAAGCACTTGATTGATGGAAAAACAAAAACACAAAAACTTAATGACCAGGGACCAAATAACCAACATCAAACATAAAAAGATGCCAAAAGCTGCGACGAACCGAGAAATTGGCTGGATCTGTTTTTTAGGTAATCTCAAGAATCCAATCTTTTGTCAATCAATGAGCATATTTGCAAGTGCTGACAACATTTTCTGGTGTGGGAGCTGTTACTGAATGAAGAAAACTCAAATTTAGCCACATCCGTTGATCAGGATACGTGTAGCAATGAAGTCAAGGGAAAGACAGAAATGAACAAAGCCAATTAATTAAAAGAAAACTAATTCCTACAACTTCTACGATTCATTCAGGATATGAGAGAGCATGATTTTAGACAGGCTAAACCAAGTGAAGTAAAACTTCTCAGATTTATTTTATTGAGCTTTCCTTCCTGTGTATGATATCTAGGAAATTTGGCAATCTAAACGCCTACAGTCTCTTGAATACCCACACCAAGAGCATGGTGTTAGTGATACTAATTACTCTGATCATCCTAATTAATAAGAGGTGATAAACATGAACCATATGGTGTTCCACAGACTTAATGTAAAAATGTACTTTCAATGCGCTATGTATCCTCCTATATTATGCAAAATCAACTTGTTTAGCCTTATATCATGTTATTATGTTACTCCCTCTACAAAAACATGCCTGGAGTGTTGATTTGTTTCCAAAGGTTCTTAAAGTGACAAAGCCCAATTTCAAGGCGTCAGGTACGACGACGATACAAAGTCAAATTTAATTTTTTATATACAGCATTTTCACAACAGCTGAAGGAAACACAGATACTTTATTGATTGATTAGCCTGGAAAATACAGTACCCCCATTTAAAGAGAAATAATAATGCAATATGATCAGCATCAACAGGGGAAATGTGCACAAGAACTGGAAATTAGAACACAACAAAATTCTGATTAGATTTAGAGAAAATTATGCAACATGGGAACAAAAATGCATTAAAGTCTCATCGGTGTGGTTTCAGTAACTGGACCAGAGTTGTTAGTAATGTAGTCAAAGATTTTGATTTTGACCAAACCCAAAGAGAGACAGAATATCTGGACATGAGTGTGAAGTGACACCTATTTCCTGCCGTTACAAGTCTTAATACTATTTGTCACAGCATAGCTGCCTCACCTTGACTAAAAATAATAGAACAAAAAAAGTTTTCCAAAACAGTTCATGAGAAATGATCCTGTTATTGAAAATTTCCACTGTATTAAAAGTGTGCTTATTACTGCATCACTTTTCTGTATAAATACCTACCTATTTTAAAATATAACAACTCTGCTTATTGCACAAACACCTTGAAACTCACTAACAAGCGTCGGAAGGGTTCTTTGAACAAGCTTTTGAGTCGTTTACTTGAGTTTTTGGCCTTTGCTCCCTAATGAAAACAAGACAACTTTTCTGTAAATATGTGAATTTGACTTTAATACCGGCTGACAGCGCCTATTGGCTTGGGATATATCAAATAGAATTGCATGGCTTGCATGACTGCAGTATGTGCTCCTTGAAACTGCGAGTGGTGGGATGCAAAGTCTCCAGAGTTTATCTTATCCCAGTCTCGGGAGGTTACTGACTGACAGCTGTAAATATATCACAACACAACCTTAACTGAGTATTGCATACCTCAGCGGTAGATACTTTAAAAAATATATATATATATCTGGATCAACAAATAAAGGAAGAATCTGTGTGTTTCACCGTTTTTTTTTTTTTTAGAGAATCAATGGCAAATGATAGAAAATAATCTCGCTGGTTTAGATGATTGTGCTGGTGACCCACACACACACACACATATGCAGTGGAACGAATGGCAGAAACCAAACAATCTCAGCTTCCCAACGCTGCAGCTTATTTGGTCTGAAGTTCTATTAATCAAGCTGGAAAAGCTACGGGAGCTCACATAAATAGCAATAAGCAGAAGAAGTGCAACACTGTCAATCATTAGTGCCGATATGTGGATGAGCTAGCAGGCTAACATTTGGTCATGGGACTAAACAAGTGAAAAAGGTAAATAGGGCCCAAAATAAAAGACATTTAAAAAGTTGTATTTTTGTAACAACTGGCAAAAAAAGAGAAAAATATTATGATTTATATCCAAGTCATCCTGAAAAGTCCATGATTTTACTTTAATTCAACTTATCTATATTGTCAGATTCACAACAAATATCTGATTGAGGCTCTTTAAGAACAAACACATGTAGTTCATATTCAAAAGTGAGCCAAAGCTAACACTTGATCATCCTTTTTCCCTTATGCAGCACTAATGTACACCAGAGTATTAGCTCCATTATAGAATGAAGAGAAAAATACAGCAGGAGAATGTTTTGTTTTTTTTGCCAAAAACAAAAATTTCAATGTTAATTTGATATATTTACAAGAAAAAAACTTGGATATTCTGTCAAAAAGTTCTACTTTTACAAGATCTTTATTCATTTTCTACATGGCATAAATTTCCAGTATTAAATCTGAGACCTTCTCTAGACATTGTAAAGCCATAAATTTGAATAAAATAAACCTAGATCAGACATTTGCTAAAAAAAAATGATAGAGGTCGTTTTAAGTTTAAAAAGATAAAATTATGTGATGCACGTTCGGATACTTTCCCAAGTGTAAGCGACAGATCCTGACTCTTTTACTGCATCACAATGACTTCTTCTCGGTGCAGACTCGTCATGAATGACCTCTAACCGGATCCAGAATATGTGCCTGAGACGGTATGGAAGAAGTGCAACATGACAGAATCAAGTCTGGATGAGAAATGTCATCAATTCACCTCCTAAATTTACCACATGGTGTAAGATTTATGTATGTCTGACTTTACAAATGCTGAATGCTTCTGAATGCTTTACAAATCAGAATTGTTCCTAATCTTTGTCCATTCGCTAACTCATGAGCAGCAATGTTAGCAGCAGCAACACAAACAGCTCCAAGCTGGATGTTTTTACTACTACTGACTCAACAGTGGTTGAGAACAGAGGTCCACATTGTGTTTTTGCATTTAGCTGAATAAAACACTTATTGTTTATTGTTTTTTTTTTTAAAAAGACGTTAAATTCTTGGGAAAATGAATTTTAACTGTAGTCTGAACAGTCATGTTGCATTTCATCCGAGTGATGTGAGGCGTGCGCCATAATCCTGCACTAGAAGAAGCCAAAAGTGGTAAATGTGGACTTGAACAGTTACTGAAGCTACCAGCACTTTCTCTTTTCTTAGCTCCACGCTGTTTTTTACTTTTTAAGCAGTTATGGGGGAACGGTGGCAAAACATGAAACTGCTGCTGCACAAGTAACCAAAAAGTGATGCCACCAACCTCACTTAGTTAACTGTGAGAGGCTGAGCATATAAAGCCTTTCCTCAGCCTACATCCCCAGAATGCTTCTTAATGGAAATTATTGAATATTTGATAAGACGTATTACGTATTGAAATCGATCACGTGTCTATTTCGATATGTATTGTTATTCATTTAATGTTCAGCCCTGTCTGGGCTACAACAAACAAATTGAATGAAACATTACAGCTACAAATTTAAACAAGACTTTTGATCCTTGACTATTCTAAAGATGAACAGCACATCTTGAAAACAAGCGTCTTTTTGTGATCGGTTCTTTACGCTCACAGTAACACACACCTCTTACCTATCGTGCTGCTGTATTATTGTATATGCGGCAAGGTAAAAATGTATTTAAGTGGAGAACATTTGTCCTCGCCCTCCAAAAATACTTTAGAGCTCTGCTGCACAAAACGACAGCCCCAAACAAAATCAACTAAAGGCCCGTTATTCAACGGTGGCCCGGAGCGCCACGTGTCACTCTCGGATAGGTCGCTAATGAGAGCGTTTGGTTTGGGAGCACACTGGGGCAAAGTCAACAGAGCAAAGGCTATCTGGGAGATAGCAGCAGTGAAAGCCTGGCAGAGATAAAGCATCACATCAATCAGTCATTAATTGCCCTCATTTGAGCGTTAACCCAGGGCTCAGATCAGAGAAAATGATTGCTTATGAAACAAAGAGATTTAAAAAAAAAAAATAAACTAAAACTTACCTGCAAAAAGGTCAAGAAAATTAAAATGAATCCATCTTTAACCTTGATGTGTTAATTACTGCCTTTCCGTTTGGAAACGAACCATTCTTGGGAGGTGACCAAGTTCTTAGTTGAAAACATGTTCTCTCTCTTTCTACAGGTGGTTCATACTAGAAATTTAATCTGAAGGACACAAACGTACACAGGAGTTCTTCTTAGTTCAGAAAGGCAGTAATTAAGTTTACTAGGTTTTCTCAGAGGGAAGAAAAAACAACAAAGTCTCTCTAAATGCTTTCTGGAACGTAATTTATGACGACGCAGATGGCCTGGAATTCTTTTCTCACGGCGAAAGCGTGAATTGCAAAAGGACACGTTTCGATGTCGGACAGAGTTAATTATAATCCCGAAATTCACAAACAAGTCAATTGTCTGCCTGCGCAGCTGTGACTGCTCGGTTGGTGAGGGTTTCGAGCGGTGAAACAAGATGGAGGCAAGCTTCCAATTTGAGGGCTCACGCTGTCAGATGTGTGTGTTTTTATAATTGTATATGTGCGGGATAAGAAGCTATAAATCAATTCTGAATCAGGTTTATTTAAAACTTCTGAAGGCTGGATTGCTCGGGTTGGCTCCCTGCTTTGATAATGAGATTTGCTACGCATTTAGTCATGTCTTTGTAACACTAATGTGATTTGACGTTGAAAAGACGAGCGTTGACGTCCCAAAACCTACAGAAAATATTATGCAATCAAGAATTTTAAAAGGGATTGGTGAACGGTGATCACCTCATTTGCTTTCCAAAGACATTCTTATAGTTCACCTAAAAATTTCACCAGTTTCTCTAATAAGATACATGGAAGCCATTTAAGTTATTTGCTGCCATTTGTTCAAAGAACTGAAATGATTTCCCTTTGAATCCAAATACCTTGTTATTCATCTTTATTGATTATTGTTTTTATAAAAGTCAAAATATTGGCCCACAGGAAATTAGTGATGTGACAGTATATATTAGATTGTTTTCAGTAACATTCCATGATGTTACTGATTTTTTTCTTTAGAAAAATGTAAACATAATTGATAGCATGAAATTTAAAAAGTTAGAAATTACCTTTTGCATCTGTGTTTTGGCGGACATTTGTAAAATTTTAATGTAAGAATTTTCAAAAATAATTTGACTTGAATGAAATATCCATAAGACTTTGTTTCTCATTTAGACTCACTAATATAATTTATAATTTAAAAGGGAATAACAATTCCGAGCATAAAATTTACATCACAACGTTGACTTAGAAATTAGTTAAAATGTTAAATGTTAAATTTTATGTCAACTTGATATAATAAGCTGAAGCAACTTTCTAAAAATTTCTTGAACTAATCATCTTTGATTTAATATAAGTGCTAAATACAGTTAAGTCAATTTAATCGAAGTTGAAGCTGAAGTTGCTGAATTAAAAAACTCAAGTAAAGAAAGCCTGAGAAGTTTTTTCTCTTTAAACAAACAAACTTGAAAAGTCTTTTCATACAACTATTTAATGAAACTAACAATTTCAAGATGTCGTCTACCTTACTGGAAAAAGTTCTGAAATGTTCAAGCCTTCATCCTCGAAGAGTTTTAACAAAAAAGGAAAAACATACAGGTGGTTCTTTCAGTTCTCATTCAGTGTTACACAACATTCCACACACTAACAAAACAGACAAATGAAAACTAGATTACCTTCTAATGTTACAGTTTCTTCACTGTTTGCAGTTCACCTGCAAGAATAAAAGTCACATTTTGACAGCTGATAACTCTTTGAATAAAGTAATGCGTTTAACCTGATGTCATGGTTTGTAATTTTATTATTTATCAGCAAAGCAAGTTCTTGATGTTATTCTCTAAGATTCATGAAAATAAATTTCATTCCGGAAGCACTGAGAGTGTACGGCAGTACTCTGACAGGAAACCTGACCTTGGAAAGTTTAATGCAGGGCTGCAGAAAGTTTGAAAAGTTCATAAAATCAGAAACTAAGTGACCACATAATACAACAAGGTTTCACTTACTGAACTTGTTTCAGAAATCCAAACAGTTAGACTAAAGATGAACCGATCAGGCTTTTCCTGACCAATATTAATTTTGGTTTTCTTTGAGCTCTCACCACCTGATTCCAATTTTGTTCAATTTCTGATTTAAAGGAATAAAACACAAAGGGGGAAAATGTATTTTAGGTTATTTGATAGAGGGACAGCAGAACTGTGGTGTATTATGGGTTAGGAAACACATGACTGCCTATTTTAATAGTTCATACATAGTTCAATAGTTCAAACATAACTTAACAAGTGGAAACAATCTTGGCACTACCATAGACGTGAACATACACAGTCTTCCTTATCTCTGCTCTTTTTGATACATCACCAAGCAAAATGCTAATTTTGCTTGGTGATCACCAGAAATCTGTTAATCCACCATTGGTACAGTGTCGGGATTATACCCTCTGCTATGACAATCATTGATTGGTTGCTTCACAAACACCAGCCAATTAGGTGTCAAGTAAATTGTGCCTATTTAAATATACGAAGACATTTACAAATAGGTGAACTTTCTGTGAATAACTTAGCTCCATACAACAAGTGAATCTATGAATACTGAATCTATGAATACTGGATGTTCACTGCAGCCTCAAAATATATATACATCACTACAGTATTAGTATAAATGTGCACAGTTGGTTGAATCATTTTTAGACCAAAATTGTGAGAATTCTTGTTTTTTGTATATTTAATGAAAAGGAAAAACAAGTTTTTCAGATTTTTCCAGTTTGGTCAGAGTTGAAGGGTAAACCATTTATTTTTTCAGTTACTTAAGTTGACAGAAATCATCTTAATTTAAACTAAAGATGCCATTATTTCTCTTTTTACCAGAATAAATGTAAAGCTTCCCGCTGTCCTTATCCATAAAAAATAAGAAAACAGGACGTTCAGCCATCTGTTCCTTAGAGGTTTGGTCTCAACAAGCTGACTTATCGGGTATTTTGGAGTAGCTGTAAATAACAGCACCGTGGAAAATCTCTCCCGGCTGAATAACAACAGGTTTAAAACAAACTGCAAAGCGAGATGTAAAAACAGAGGAAAGTAGCAGAGGGTATAATCCCGACACTGTACCAATGGTGGATTAACAGATTTCTGGATTCTTCCCAGCCTCTGCCATATGGTGCAGTAGTTACACCTTTCTCCCTTAGTAAACTGTTTGGGTCGTTCTCTAGATGAAACCTCAGAGAGGCTGTTACATCACTTCGCCAGTTGTTATCAACACGCACCGAGTCTCAGTTCTCAGAAAACACGGTGAAAACGCTCGGCGTTCCCGTAAAACTTGTGGATTTAACTTTCTGAGACATACTTTCAGCCAAGACAAGTCAGATTTTCAAACCTTTTCATATCACACGCGTATTGAGCTCCCGTCGAAATGTTGAACACGGCTTATCCTCTCTCGCCACAATAAGCAGCGCACATCTATCCCCTTATTCAAACTTCTATTGGGTTTCGGCTGAAGGACATAATCCTCTCGCACCAGGTCCCTCACTGCCAAAGCCACATAGAATCAACTCATCAATAACACTTTGTTTACTGAATACAGATGACTTTGCACAGGAATCTCCTTAGCGTGGCACAGATGAATGAGTTGAGAAAAATTCATCCGAGCTCTTATCAAATGCTTGAGCTGCCGTTTAAGCAATTGCAGCAGATGGAGATTTTGCGATGCAATTGTGCAAACATAATGGGGGCTTGGCCCGGTGAAAGATGTAGATTAAAAAAAAAAGAAAACAAAAAGCTGTAGTGTTTTGCCCCTTTCTCAAGACTTGAAGGTATTCCTTCACTTGGGCAGAGAAATGGGCACAGTGGGTTGGCAGCCGCAGTGCCATTTCCTTCTCCCTCGTTATATCAGGCAGAGCTGGACTGTATCGCGTTGGCTGCAGATGCATATCAATGAGAGGGTTAGTGGCCAAAGACTTCCTCATGCCACGCAAGGCCAGAGTTTCCTCATACTCTATAAAAAAAACAAGCAGCAGCTGAACTTACTGTAAAGTGTCTCAACTCTTGTGGGGGGAGGGTGTATTCACAAAAGATGACAACTAATTCCTGTATGGTGAGAAAGTACATTAGGAAAATTGCTTTGTAGAAATGACAGGGACAAAGATGAATATTTATCATGGCAACACAGCCATATGATTCAACTATAATGACCTTGTGAGAACTATTATTTTTATCTAAATCATGACTAAAAGAGAGGACTACAAGGGCTGACCTTCACTCCGTTCAGGACTTGTGCAGTTTTAGGATCACGAAAGGGGCAGTTAGCATTTAAAGGGGCAGTTAGCATTTGTCTATAAGCTGCAGGTGTCCACGTTCTAACAGGATGCAACTTGGACAGCTAAAAGGCCGTCCTTTTAATCTTAATTTTTTAAAGAGTTTTAAGAAACCCTTTAAAAGTTAATGGGTTTTATCATTTTTAAACAGATGTGTACATCAATGTCTTTGTCCGGTAATATAACTGCTTAAAAAAGGTGATGATTGAACAGCTTTGAAATTGAGCAGCCTCATAAACACTTCCTCAGTCTCTCATTCATTGTCGCGTTCAACGTCACCTTCGTCTCGGAGCAAATTCGCTCCCAAGCTTGTGCCGTCCAACCTTTCAAAACTCAATGTTGAAATGCTGTGCATTAGCCGCATTGCAGTGTTAAAAGTAGTGGCTAATAGTCTGAAATTTATGGTAATGAAAACATACGTCAGTATTCTATATTCTGAAAATATTTCAATCTTCAAAGCAGATAAAAGGAGGCTACTTCCTACTATTAAAACAGCAGCTGTAGTTAGTAATGGTCAACAAATCCCTAATCCAGAGCCTGGATGTTTCGGCTTTCATAATGACGCCGCATCAGCATGTTTTCTAATGGTTCTGAGCCGTAAACACTGAAGCATCTTTACAGGGACAAACACACAATGTCACAGCCGTCCTGAGCCACAGCACTGTGGCACCACACCTCCTGGACTCGGGCTCATGGATCACTTCAAACGTTGCATAACAAATGTGTTTATAGTTAAATGTTCCAGAACAACGTTAAAGGTAAATAAATGCAGACTAAAAATCTACAAACGGGACCTATTTGAGCTCCGGTGGATCGGCACTGAAAGAAATCAGATGTTTTTGATTCTCTTGCAGAAAAACAAGGTGCTGAAATCCAGCTTGGCCAGAAGCATCTGTACAGCATGAGCTGGGGGCTTGATTTAAAGGCTTTGGGCCTCAGTCCTCATTCCTACTTGTTTGGACTCTTACTTAATCTTCCCCACTGCTCACTCCGCAGCACTCTGACCCCCAGTGACACCCAAAGCAGATTATTTGAAAGGCAAAAGTTAAACTAGTTGTTTTTAAGGAGGCTTTATGCTTAATTGACTGACAACTTCTGCTGTTTATTTGTCTCAGCTGCTTAGAAGTAATCCAAACCAGCTCACTGGTCCGTTGGAAAGAAAAAACAAAATCCACCCGGGGTATCTATGTCAACGCCGTTAATCACTGTGGGCTTCTTTTAATCTAATCTTTCCATCTTAAACACATCTTATTTACTTGTTTTCTGCCTCTCAGTTTCCTTGTGAGGATCTCAGCTCAGCTGTGGACCATCCATAGTCCAGTGTCTCATGTTTGGAACTGGCTTGATTTAGACAATAATTTATGTGCTTGGCTAAGACAGGATAACAGAAGGAGGGATTAGGTTTAGGTCGTGCAAGCTACCAATATCACATTTTATTTCCACCCAGTATGTTGATAAATACAGTGGACAACATGTATTCGCAATGTTATGGACCACAATCACCTGTAAATAACTAAAATCCATAAAACGATTAGAACTCCTTGTTTTAATAGTTCAAACACCAAATATACCTCAATATGCATCAATATGCATCAATATGCGCAGTGGAAACAATCTTGGCACTATCGCAGTCTTTCTCATCTCCCCTCTTACGGTTATAGTTCGAGACTTTAAGTCGCAAGTGTCAAACTTTAGTCCTCAAGGGCCGCTGTCCTGCAGATTTTAGATGTGCCACAGGTACAAAACACTGGAATGAACTGGCTTAATTACCTCCTCCTTGTGTCGATCAGTTCTCCAGAGTCTTGCTGATGACCTAATTATTCTTTTCAGGTGTGCTGCAGCAGAGCCACATCTAAATGTTGCAGGGCTCCGGCCCTTGAGGACTGGATTTTCACACCCATGCTTTAAGTGCTCTTAGATTTTGTATCAATGATCGGAAACACACCGGTAAGTCCACGGTTGAAAAAAGTCTTCAGCTTTGATTACGTGGCCTAGACTTTTACTAGGCAACTCATGCTTGTAATATCTTTCAACGTGGGTGAGTTAAAGCAGTCCTAAACCTGAAGCAGTCCTGCAAACTGCAGTGAGGCAGAATTCTTTGACTGAAACGTGAAAATCTCACTGCCTATTATTTGATTGTAGCCGAGGGTGGCATAAGCAGTTAATACAAGGAGGAAATCAGTTTTTCAACTAATTGTAAAAACTGGTTTTTGGTTGGTTTTGATAGCATTGTAAATAGGGAATGAAAATTGACTTTCAGTATATTTATTTTATCTTCATCTGATTTTGGACATCCTACAGAATCTAACCCTCTTCTAGCAACTTAGCAAATCTTACAAACTACATCCAGGAAACTCTGCTAAGAAACAGATACACTTTTTTAAGAAAACATGAAAACTACTATCATAAAATCATGACTGCAAAATCTAGATTATTGCAAACGCTAAAGAATGCATACTCTTCTTATATGCAACAACTTCTAATTCAGTTGGCAGTTTTGAGTCAGTTTGTTGGATAAGAAAGGGAACAATCTCTCACCGGATGTTTGGAATGTAAGGTTTGAGCAGAATCTTTATAAATCGGATGGAAGGACAGACAGACATGCGATATGAGCAGCCAAGAGCAAAAGATGGCACGTTGCGAAACATACAAAAATGAAAATATGTACGACGATTATGAGAGAAGGAGCAAATAAAAACCACACCAAGGCATATTTTATGTATCATTCAAATGCCTGGCCATTTACACAAATTTGGAGACCAAAAACTGTGCTTCTGTGAAAGATGGAATAGATTTATTTTCCTGCTGCAGCCCAGCAAATATTGGGAGGATTTATCTGTGTAAATAAACTCTTGCAGTCAGATGAGTTAAAGATCCCGTTGGCTACAGCAACAGTCAAATCCAACAAAGAGTTAAGCATTTGCAACTCCACTGTGAAGCTAAACAGTTCTTAAAATTCAGCTGGCAGCCAGCCTCACTCGTCATCCGCCAATTTGATGCGTGCTTCAAGGATCTGGCCCAAACAGATGAGCTGCAAGCCAGTAATCCAAACAAACAGAGTGAGGAACCAAGAAGCATCCCTAGGAAGTTATGTTAGCACCACTCGTGGAGGCGGGTCTGCGCTGGTCCACTTCAGCTGCATTACAGGCTGGAGAAATTTAAGCAACCTCATAAAGTGTATCAGATAAGAATAAATGATAAAAGTTAACTCTTTCTTCCAACTGTGTTATTCTTATTTTCAGAATTTAAAAAAAGTCATTTGAATGGCTAAAGACAATACATATTATCTTTACAATATGGGAGACCATCAATTGGTCTTAAATTCTCCGAGTGCGATAATCTTGGGTGTAAACGTTGCTATTTTATTGGCTCATGATATTTAAAGGGATTGTATTATGTAAAATTGACTTTTTTGGAGATTTGCATCATGTTACAATGTTATTCCCTCATCAAAAAGATACACACACAAAAAAAATCCTTTATTCTACCATGTCCACCACTCAGCTGTGCAAAATGCATGGGTGGACCTAGCCCCGCCTCCGGGGACGAAGCTCCTCCTCTGAGCTCCAGTTTCCGAGCTTCTGCCTCACAGAGCGGCTCCTTCAGACTAGCCAGCAGCAATTAGCAAACACCTGGTGGAACAGAGTATCTGCTGAGCTCATTATAAAAGCCATTTCTGAGAGAAACACTGATAAAAACCTTGTTAAAAGCCGAAACTCTGCATTTTAGAAAGATCAGGAGTTTTTAAAGAGACAGAGGCCCAATTTTCAAAATTCATTTCTTTAATGCTATAATATATATATATATATATATATATATATATATATATATATATATATATATATATATATATAGCATTAAATAATTGGTATTTTTATTTTGATCCACATCTTAAGAAAAACAGAATAAACACTACATTTGAATCATTATACACTTCACAAACATTTTGACAAGCTGTGGTATCAAGCCTGTGGTATCTTGTTTTGGATGTTAAGGACCTTGTTAAAATATCTTTTTTGTACCAAATCAGTTTGCAAATCTTACTTTGCTTTACAAACATGTTGCCGTTAGCGAGCCAAATTTATTGTTATAAGAGTGATGAGTGATGTTCCCTTAGTTTCCACATCATCACTGCTTGTTTTTCTCAACCAAAGTCATTTGGTCACCTGATTTTGTCTTTCTCATCTTCAAGGGAAAAATTGTAATAGCTTTATTTCAACATACTGACAAGAAGTCAGTATGCCTCTCCCTCCTAACAAGTGAGGGAGGGGCTTTGTTTCTCTGTACTCCACAAAGGAAACTGAGCATGGACCTTCTCTGGTGCTTCTTGAAGAAGCACTTTAAACCATAGGAGTAGCAGGACAATTTTTAGCTCACAAACCTTGCTGTACTTTCTGAACCATCATCAGCTCATCTCAATTAAGAGACATACAAAATCTGAAAACAAAATCTGACAGAGCGACTGTTTTTGTCACTAAAGCTGAAGGTAACTGGCTCTACGCTGGTTTAAAAAGCAGCAGGACCCTGACAGCCTCCCTTTACTCTTTCACTATGTAATATTCTCCCTGATGACCCTGACATACAAACACATCTTGTTAAATGCAAACCGTGTTTCTATGGTGATATTAATGCACATAATCTGAGGGTAGTAATAGACTCTTTTGAAGAACACATTAATATGGAACATAAAGAGCATTCAAAGCATCTCATAATGTATTTATGAGCAGATGGAGAGAAAAAATATTTCATCTTGATATTTGATTGGAAGCATCAATGTTTCTAGAATGCAGGCATAGTGGACGGAGTAGTTAAGGGACACTTAATTTCTCAACAGCCAATCAATTAAGCATCAGTTTACTTATCAATACGTATAAAAAGAGTCTGTGTGACATGACCAAATCAGAGTTTCACCGGTGGCCGTGTTTGGAAAACCTATAACATGATGTTGAAAAAGATGTGCCAGCGTCTCCCAGTCTGTGCTGCGTGACACGGGCCGAGTTTTCTCCAAGGTAACAAATCAGTATCAGCAATTAAGAGCTGCAGAAGTGAATAAAGCTTCTTTGACCACCTGTTCAACATTTTCACATTCACTGAAGGAGTGCTCCGTCCCTCCTGGGAGCACCTCACCATCTGTTTTTATCTAAAATATATAACATTTTGACATCCAACTACAGCACACTCTTTGCTAGGCGCAGCCACCTTAAAGCTTCCCAAGAGCTACAGCGGGTGTCTTTTTATTTAGTAATATGCTTTATCAATTGTTTCGTTAATGTTCGATTTAAAATAAAAAATTAAAAACAAGATATGCAAACTGATTTGGCACAGAACAAATCTTTTAACATGGACGTTTACATTCAAAACAAGAACTTTTGCTTGTTTGTAACCTTTCTTGACTTTGTAATTGCTTCTACAAATCAATCAGAGTTCACAATATTTAGCAAATCCATTTTATGTCAAAGTGAAAATAGAGTTCTACAAAATAATTACAATTAAATAAAAATATGTAACCTAAAGTAAGTGGCAGTGTGATCACAATCAAATGGGTGCACCCAGGTCAACTTCAATAAATGCTTAAGGGTATTTTTGGTTCTACTAACAACGAAGTTAAAAAGAAATTAAAAAGAAAATTATTAATGTAGAATTTTTACTGTTCTCAATGTTGTTCTGTTTGTTAGTTGTAACTCAAAAAAATAATCTCCAACTGATATATACATCTGAAACCAGAAGACATACACCTATTAAATACTTTTTTCTCACTGTCTGAAGTTAAATCTGTTGTTTTAGGTTAGTCAGAATTACCTAAATTACTTCTATTTAGTAGAAGTCAGGATACTTGTCTAGATTTTTTTAAAAAACATCCTCTTTCAAATTCACACATTTACATACACTTGTTTTCTTATTTTGTGAAATTGAGATCATATAAATTCTGAAAAAACTGAAAGCATATCATTTTTGAGCAGCTATAAGGTGCTGTGATGTCATTTCCTGCAGAAAGAAGTCTCTGCAGCACAACTCTATTCCTCATAGGACTCTTGTGTTCAGGACATCATTGCAGTTGGGTGTGACTGCAATAAAAACCAAAACGAACAAAATGATTCTGTTTCTCCTTCTTTAGCTCGGCTTTCCATCGTAATCAATTCTGACCGCTGGAAAAACGTCTCCGAGCGCCTTTGGAAAAGTACAGTTTGCAACTACATTAGCTCTCGTGTAACGACAATCTGTTCAAAGCATCCACCGAAAGAATTCAAAGAAGGTTTTAGATTAGCTTAACAAGGAGGCTGAAGGACTGCAGATTTGTTAAACTTGGAAAAAACATCAAACTAGAACTGGAGAGTCGCTGTTTTTCCCAACTAAACCAAGACGACATCATGGGACCACTCACTGAATCTCATTAGGACAACTTGTTGCTTTTTTTAGCCACTTTCTCAGACAGAAAAGCAATGACAGGCCAGAACTGTTATAATGTAAAATCTACATATATATATATATATATATATATATATATAATGTTTAACACTTAAAAATCTTTTTGCTTAGGAATTAATTAGGATATGAATTTCTTAAAGAACATTTTACTCTTGAATTACACCTATTTTTAATACATCCTGTTAAATTTTTGAGGCTTAATTAGAATTTTCCAAATTTCTATCTATGCATAAATGGCACGTTTGTATAGCTCACCAAAGTCTAAAAACACTAAAAAGGTTTTTTTTCTTATCATTTGGCTTCTCTGTGTTATGCTGATGAAAGGAAAGAAAACACTGCAGAAACTAAGCTGAATTCTTTAAATGTCCTTTTGGGGATTAACGGAGGTCATACATTTTTAATAGTAAGTTAAGTTAAGGCATTGAATAGTACACTCATCATAGGGCCTTTATAAAAACTAATTACTCTATAACATTATTTTAAAAATATTATTGTACACACTGGATCGGCTTCGGGAAAGATTTCACCCGTTCAAATACAAATCTGCGTTGTTTTTAGCATGCCAAATCCATAGGGGGCAGTGTAGCGCAAAGCCAAAACCAATCAGCCAATCAGATTGCTTCAAAACAACTATGACTTTATGTAAGGAATTAAACATGACACCAGGAGGTTTACTTGTGTGCACAAATCTGTAGGTTGAACTATTTTTAGAATATAAACGTATAAAAAAAAACACAAAAACATTAATTGTGAATTATGTCAAAGCAAGCATGTGGATATATTGGTGCATTATTTCTCCAAGACTGTAATGCGAGGGACTTAAATCTCCATTTTCCCTTGTTTATACAAATACAGACTTTTCTGTAATCTCTATTTTGGTGGGAGTTTTTATTAATAACCGTTTTTCGTCATAAAAACTGCGTTTTTGTGGTTGAAAGGCCAAGAAGGCCATAAACAAAAGATTTAGAAAAACTTACCTAAATACCAACACTAACAATGGTCAGGATCACAGGACAAGTCACCTGGAAAGAAGCACAATAGAGACAGTCAGTTTTAACAAATGAGTAATAATTTCCAGAGAAAAAAAACAGACCTATCTAGATCAATAATGTGGTTCAGTGTCGGGTTGCAGCAGCCGTTTGAATCCGTCTCCGCCTCAGTTGTTTACTTAAAGAAAGTTAACATTAAAGTGCAGTTCTGCCTCCTGAAGTGAAACACCAAGTTTTGACTGCAGGGGATAAATTCAAAAATGATAATTGTGAGTGAAATTGCTATTTCTGGTGTTGTGAATGTCCTACATTCTGTTTAGATGCAGGTAAGGGTGGGTGGGGTGTAGAGGGAAGGTGGAAGGATTTCTTTTTTTTTTTTGTCTCCAGGGCCTTAAGATGTGCATTCCTCTTGCTGAAGAAAGCTTTTGTTCTGATAAATTGACAGTGTCAATTTCCCACATTGCCACTGTGTGGCATATACTACAGGGAGCAGCAGTGGGAACACAGATGCTACGCACGATTGGCATCACTCAACCTGACAGCTCTTGTTTTTTGGGCCTTTTCTTCCTTTTTTCTTTCAAGGGGGAGGGTGGGCTATTTTTTTTTTCTAAATCTGAACTTCCAAGTCGAGGAAGCAGGAAGGAACGGGAATTAATACACCTACACATCCCTTCTCCCTTTGGAAAGGGGGGAAGGAGTCTTTGTACTCGCATCATAATTACTGGTGGGCGCCACTTCTGGATTGTTATACTCTCCGCCCAAGTTGAAAACAATATTTTGAGGACGCGCAGCCGACAACTAGGTCTCGTTTCCTTAAGTTTACTTGGTTCCCCCCCCCATCTTAATTTTGAGAAGCAGAGTTCTGGAAGTTCTATGCTCTCTATTTCTCCCCCCAACATACTGCTTATCTGCAAGCACGCAGTCAGACACAGAGAGGCAGTATTCAGATTCAGCAGCAGCCTGAACCTGGCATTGGCACACAAATATTACTTCTACACTGTGTGCACAATAATTACATCACCATTTTGAGGTACTTATTACCGAGGTTTAAGGTCCAAAGAAGCTTAAAAGTTGTGATAAATTCGGTCTTCTATCACCTGAAAAACATTTCTAGGATTAAAGGACAAAAGTCCAAACAAGACCTAGAGAAACTCATCCATTTGTTTATCTGTAGTCACATTGATTACAGCAATAAAGACTTCATAGGTCAGCCTCTCAGGTCTTCTGGTTCTGGTTCTGCATCCCCAGAACCAGAACCAAACACGGAGAAGCAGCATTCAGCTTCTATGCATAACAAATCTTGAACAAACTTCCAGAAAACTGTAAAACAGCTGAAACACTGAGCTCCTTTAAAGCCCCACATGTTTAGCATCGCCTTTTATCAGTAATAAATGGAATATTGATTAACATATTTCATGTGTAATTGCTTACTGGTTTTGATGACATTTGACAAAATGTAATGTTTATTCCTTGTTTCATAATTTGTGAGTGCTTGCTGTTTTTTATAATGTAAAGCACTTTGTTCTGCCTTGTTACTGTTATGTACTACAGCTACACCAATAAAATTTACTTCAAAATCTGATTTCCACCCCCCCTTCTGTTCAGGAAATTAATGCCAAATTGAAAATTATTACCTATGTGTTTGTTGTGATTTCAGTTAAATAATTTAAAAGGTCAGGGAGAGGTGCTCTGATGCATAAATGAGAATTTATATATATATTTTTTATATATAGACACATAATAATTTTGCGCCCTAACAGTTGCCCAGTATTTGAGCGACTATTGTCAATATATGGTAGATATTCTTTTACCTTCCTAAATGTTCAGGTTTGATGAGGAATTGTTGTTTCCTAATTATTGTAAAAACAGAGAAATACACAAATTCTCATGTAGAGTTATTTTTGTTTAGGTCCCATAGTATGGGCGCCGAGCAGCGGACAATCTGAGGAACAAATTTGGAGAAACTATTATTACAAGTAACAAAAACACTGCAGTGTTTCTTATGCAGATTCTATTTTTATTAACCGCTCCTAAACTCCTACCAACCTGCATCATACTAAGAAACTAAGTAAAAATTTAGGTTTTTGTAAGATACTGAGAACTACTAGTAAGGGTAGGAGTGCTTTTACAAACTTTGGCACTTGCTGTTCTTACCTAGTGTCTGCTGAGAGCGCAGAACTGTGAAATACTCACATCTATGACCTGCTGGACTTTACATGTCCGCTGAGCAGATTGAACCATCTGTCCTTGTAGATTAGACTGAGACAACAACTACTAACTGAAGATCTTTAAGACATAATTATACAGACCTTCATTTACCTGCAGCAGATTGAGTGAGTGCTAATGTTTTAATTAACCTTGAGGATTCCCACTCTGACAGGTGCTTATGTTCTGCCTGGACGGGATCCAGCTCGCAATGTTCCGCACCGATTTTCTGTTAAGCAACTCTTTCCGAAGAAGTGAGATGAATAAAGGTTTGTTTTGGAGCGGAAAAGATTGTTGCACGTTAGCTACTGGGTAACTGACGACTGGGTTTTTTTTTTCTTTTCAAAAAAAAATCAGATTAGGGAAAGTTTTTGGAAGAACCTGTATTACAAATGCCATAGGAACGCCTAAATAAAAAGCAAGCAATATAAACAAATTAATATTTAACAAGATAAAATGAAATAACAAATTTGACCTAAAAATAAACAATAAAGTACATTTTAACAAAAGAACATGTCCAGTCTCTATTTCTGCAGGGCAGGTAGTCCAGAGTACGTCTGTCCTCTGGCAAAAAAATATGAACACATTTAAAACAGAAATAAACGAGGATATAGTTATATCAGATCAAGGTGGAAATAAATTGCAAAGCTACGTTTATTTATATAGCACATTTTCAGCAACACAAACAGCAATACAAAGTGCTGGGGGCAAACCAGTTGGACTACAATACCAGTCTGAATAGGAGAGGGAGTTCAGTTACTGATATGTCTAATAAAGAACAAACATAATATTTAATACATCTGAGTAAGGTTTAGAGAACAAACAAGGCAGGATCCAATCATATTATCAATATCATTTTGATCAGAAATATATAATCCATTGCTTTCCGATCAAACAGCTCCACTCTGCTGTTTTTCACATCCGTTCGTTTTTGTCCTGACTATTTGAGGCAAAACTGAGAAGCCATGAGTATCGAGTTACGTCAGGGATTTAGAAGGTTACAGCCTCAAAAACTACAAAAAATATAGATAAATAAAAACCCATCCAACTGTTCCTATTGTTGAGAAAGCTCAAATATTACTGGTGGGTTTCTTTCTAGCTGTAGGGAATATTATTTCTGAGCCTCCTCCGTGTTTTGCTGCACACTGCTCGCCAGCTGCCTGAAAGAGAGCTCACTGTAGAGAGCTCACTGTAGAGACAAACTAGCCTGTTCAGAAACATTTCCCGGCCAAAACGTTCAAAATAAAACTCGCGGAACAGCAGCATTCAGCGACTGTCCAGGAGCAAACAGCCTATCTAAATCAATTGAAAACAATTAAATAGAAAAATAATTATGTTAAATGTCCAGTCCAAACCCCAGTTTTCACTCCATCGCTGCTGGAGACCCGCACCAGTACGCCTGGTGGCCCCACTTAGGATAAGCGTGTTTGATAGTGGATGAATGGATATTAAATGTTTATCTGAGTGTTTTCAAAGAGATTTTGTGAATGCTGACGCTGTGGACAGGAAGATGCTCGAGTGTCCTAAATCAGCCAATGGCGACTCTGTTAAATTCTTAAACTTCCAAATAAAAGTTCAAAAAGTCACAGATGATTGTTTGAGTGTATTTGGACGCAGTGGCCTTGGATCCTTCCAATATGGTAGTTATTGTCTGATTTAAAAGCTAATGCAGTAATAAAAGCTGTTATACTAAATCATGCATCAGTCAGAAAGAGTCAGCCATGTCTTGGATCTTCTTTGGCATAATCTTCCTAATATTGGCACCGTCCACAACAACTGGACCTATTCTAATCTGGAATACCCAGAATACAATGGGTATTCCAGGGTTTTACTCCGGTTTTGAGACTCCAACTTAATATACATTCAGTGAAATCTCTTAAGACGTTCTCAAAAACATGCAAACCCATATTTAATGTTGGTCAACCTGAGGAGTAACGTAAAAGCTATGATATGATGGTTGACATTGCTGAGCAGCACTATGCATGTGCTACTAAATTATTATACTGCCAGAAGAAGAAAAAAACAGTAAAGTTGTATTAATTTAAGCATTCCAAAGTCACTTTCATCACCAATTGGAAAACTCGCTGTGGCTTTACAATCTAACCTGGACATCCTTGAAAATGTTCTGTCTTACTTATATTTTTTCTTTCCATAGTTAAATAAAATGAGGCCATTTCCTTCAACGCTAGTCCCATTATGATAACCTCTGATAGTCTTTTTAGTCCCATAGGCCAAGGCAACAAGACAAAGAGCTAAATGCTGGAATTATCAAAGCCATTAAATGTTCAGATAAAGTAATTCGCTATCAAACACAACTGATCATCCAAGAATATTAGACCATTACAGCAATTCTAAAGAACCACGATCTGTCAAAGAAATGCAATTTCAGTTCTGAAAAGGTCTTTATTCGTCAGGTCATGATGGCTGGGATTCAAAGAGAATTAGAAAAACTTTGCCGTCACATTGCCGTCCGGATTGCTCTGCTGTTTCGCTTACATTGGCTGTAAGCTACGGAGTGATTTTTTTAGCTGAACAACAGCCGACACAAACATGCTCATCATTCAGCACCGCTTGCACATCCTTGGTAATGCCTTCACCTTTTTTACTGAGCTTTACTTTATATGTGATCCTATGGGTAAACTCCAAAAATTCAGACAAAATTTGACAACTTGATGGTTTCTTAGTCAGCGTGGGCCCCATTCAGAGCCAGCGGGGCAAACGGGAATCTGCCTCAGGGCAACAGGGAACGCTGTCAGTGGGATTATTAGAAAAGACTGTTTTCCTGACCGCCTGTTCATTCAAGAGACCTTCCCCTGAAGAAAAGCAGCGCAACACAGCTGAGTGAATTCAGACAGTTTTATTTAGACCTATTTATACTAAAATGAAGCAACTAATGAGCTGAAAAGTATAAACTACTTGCCAAGAGGCATTTAAAAAAGTAAAATAGCTGTTAAAAACTGACTTGACTACACCGGCTGGGGCTCAACACATATCTTGCGTCTGACCGGCCTCAGCAGTAAGCATCAGAGGTGTAATCAGGACAAGATAAGGTTTCAGCAATGTTTGGAGCAAAACTGAGAAGCCATTTTTTCTTGTTGCTGTTTTCAAGAACAGAGTTTCATTGATCACACACTGTGGGCATTTCCAGGGTCTGCATCCTTCCAAGGCCCAGTTTGAAGGCCGATTATGTCACAGAGAAGATTTTGTGTTTTAATGTAATTTTGCGAACAGCCTTGCACATGTATTTGGTAAAAGAAGGTAATTCAAGCAAAAAAAACAAAAAACACACAGCTAGTCGAAGACAAATACTTTGTGCTGTACCAAACAATTTACATTTTGGAAACATTATTTGTCTGCATCTTTTTTAAAAGGGCTTTGAATCAGTGAGATCTCGACCTAAAAGCAATAAGAGGGCCTCAAATGGCCCACACGACACATTTTGGACACCCTTTTTTAGTTCTAAAACAGATCTAATGTTATATGGAAGTATCAATGTGTGAATAAAATATAAAATAAATATACTATCCACTCTGTACATTATTGTAGTACGACAGAGTATTATGGCTATGCTAAGAACACTTAAAAAATAGATTAAGATTACTCATAAAATTAAGAGAATAAAGCAATAATATGAGTTGAAATGGTATGAAAAGAAAGTATTTACTAGAATGGTTATAATATTATGGCTTTATTCTTGTAATTTAACTTTATTCTCAAAATAATCTTATTCTTCTATTGTTTTGACTATTCTTGTAATTCTTTAGTCCATATGTTATGGCTTTTTTCATTGTTTTATGACTTTATTCTTGAAATATATTTTTTTTTCTTATTATGGACCTAATAAGCTGTTGTAATTATAGCATGCAAGATTACTCATCTGATATTTTCAACAGTTTTTTTTTATTAAAAATTTATGGCCATTATAAATGTGTGCAGAGTAATCATCTTATGACAATTTTCATACCACTCCATCCCAAGTTCGACATGAAAAATGAAAAAATGTGACTTATTGATCAAGTCAATGTCTTACAGTGCAAAGACTGCAGTGAACGATCTAAGGTGAGGTGCAGCAGCTGCAGCCCTAGTAACTGGTGTCCATATTGAGTACCAGAACAAATATGTGACATTTTATCTGTTTTTTTTTTCCATTCTTTTTATGTTTGTGTGAAAGTTGTTCCACTGACAGAATTTAGGAGATTAGGGAATGTTACTATTGTGATGGATCCATGTGAAATTAACACAAGTGACCTCAAACTTCATACAAAAGGTTTGTGTTGCCCTCAGTTTTCACCCAACAAGCCCTTAAAATAGTAATAAAAAATGTAAAAATCAGTCAATGGGGAGCTCAGACACAAGCCATCCAGATTTAGCACAGAGGCCAAGAGTCAACGCTGACTGCACAGTACAAATACGCACAATTAAGTAATCTGTTAATAAAGTAGATTCTGGGACAAAATACTTAGGCCCAGACGATAGCCTTTGCCCCCTCTAGTTCATTACATCGGACAAGGAAGCGGTGGCTTCTCTTTGTACGCTATGACAGTCCAACAGCATGAGGAAGTCCCCTCCGCCCCTCTGTTTTACTCGTAATAGCATTAGCGATACTCTGAAGACCACGCATGAGTGCTCTCATCAGTACTGTGAATAAACGCTTTCCATCCAGCTAAGCCTCGCCGCTCCGTCTCTGCTTATTTGGACTGGAAGCAAACAGAAGTTAATCAGTATGAGCAACTGTTCCACAATATGGGAGGTGTCAGACGAGATGAAGGATTCACACTGAGATGACTCTTTCTGACAAACAACACAAACCCCAAAAATAACCTGTCAATATGTAAACGTTCCCACTCAGCCGCGGACCGTCTGACGGAGAGAGCCGTCAGAAATGAGCTCCAGAGAATGACGAGAAAGGATCAATTATGTAACTGCAACATTTGTTTTTATCGTTTGGTTGCTCAAAAACGCTTTACTTTTCTGTCTGAAGGCTGAAGGACTGACGCAGATGAGGGCTAAAGGAAGGAAACCCTCCAGTGAAGCAGATGGAAACAGCAAAATCTGAAATGATCTCCTCAATTTCGCAAATAAGTTTTTAACCTCCACTGATTCCACTGAGACACCAAATGTGGTGTACAATTTAATTTCAGTAATCATTTTGAAAAAACACAAATTATTATTTGACACTTTTTTTTTCATTATTAAAACTTTAGAAAAAAAATAATGAATTTATTTTTCTATCCATTTGATATTTGTGGAACATTTTGTTAAAGCACAGCACACAATTTTCAACTTAATGACAAAAACTTTTTTTCTAAAAAATATATATATTAATAGTACTTTCAGCATCATTCTATTGTGGAAATTCCCCAATTTTACCATGTAAAGATATATCTGCATTTTTTATATTTAAAAACATTAAATGGTCCTGCCAATTTTTAGCCAATGTGATTTCAAGAGTGATTGTGGAAAGTCCACAGAGCCACAGGTTCTGTGGATCCAGACACCTGGATTAGATGATTAGTGGGAAATCTATATCTTCCATTAGTAAAATCTCCTCGTCCCCAAACCACTATGTCACTGACACATGCAGCTGATCACATTTCTGTTTACTTTTCCATTTTGTCAATCAGCTTTTCACTCATTATGAGTTCAGGGTTCAGGGAGTGGGCGATGAACAAATGATGTCATTTGTTGCAGAGAGAGTTGCCACTCTTGAGACCACCTTTCCCTTCCCCAAAACTGTTGGGTAAACCATAAACTCCTCTCTATTTTTAAGTATTTCAGAGTCAAATGAAGTCAGAGTAAAAGCCTTGGCAAAACTGGGTCATCAACAGGGCAATGACATCACTAGAGAAGCAAATTTGAAACAGAATGACCAAAAGAGAAAGACTCAAGATGTTGTGCTGGTCTAATCCAGAACTGGCAGTATCCTGAAACCCTTTGCTGTTATTGTTCCAAACACTATGGGTGCATTCACACCAGCTGCTTTAATCACACTCTAGTTCATTAACCTAGAAAGTTTGGGGAGGTGTGAATGTGAAAACAAATTCACATTCACAAAACCTCTCTGTTTGAATTGAAGTTAACTCTCTGTTTGGTTGAAGTTAACTCTGGGATTATTTGAGTCCATATATGGATCCAAGACCGCTCCAAAAGCAGGAAGCAGACTATAGCGCTGGGCATTCTGGGTAAATACAACATGGATAAACTCAAGAGTCTGAAGACAGCTAAAGACAAAAGATGAATCCTGCAAACACTTAAAAATCTGACGCCACTCTGTTTTTGTTTGCAAATTGTGAAGGAGGATTCTGTGTTTGTCGTCTTCTGAGGTATTCCTGTTGTTTCCTTCATTGGTTCTTTCTTGGGACAGCGCCACCACAGGTGAGGGGTTGGAACAGTTTTTTTCCAAAGCTTTGATTTGTTGTGTGAAAGCAAACCACAGCAGCTGAAAATGTAACAAATGTTTCAATTTTGCTCCAGAATCAAGTGTACGGGACTATCAGGTGTGAAAACGCCCTAAATCTAATCACCCTCAGCTCCAAACAAAAAATGTACTAACTTATCTAGCAGATGGCATCTACCTAGCGTTTCGTTTTCATGTCGAGGGCACCCCATCTGCAACAGATACCGTCTGAATTCAAAGGACGCATGTTCCTGAAAAGAAGATATCAAAACCCACAAACGAGACCCAAGTCATGAGCTTGAAATCCCAAGGTAACCGGATACCTTTGCTTACCACAAAAACGGCCTAATGGGTTAAAAAGAAGGAAAAAAAAGAACCCGTCAGGTCTCTCCGTCTTACGCCGCACACACTGCGCCTATCAGAGGAACCTAAAATTGAGCCGTGATGCCTGACTGTGTGTGTGGGGCCTTGTGCGAGGTTATGTGGAGACTGTGTCTCAGGTGTAAAGCTGTCAGAGCAGAGACAGTGACTTCAGGCCAAGAGAGCGATTTGGGTCAGTTGGTAATTGCGTTCCTGGACCACAGGGGACTTGTTGGCAATTAATCCTGCCAATGAGCCGTGTGAAATATGCACAGGGGACTGATACGTGCAGCTCTGTTAACGCCGCTCTTTCAAAGAGTGATGGGGTAAAATCTCTGCTGCTGACACCACAGTCACAGCGGCAATAAGAGAGCTGTAAAACTAAAAAAAGTTTTAAAAAAAAAATTCAAGTTCGTCAGATAAAATCTGAAATTGACCTGAATAAAATTTCACCAATTATATCTACACGCTTTAATTTTAGCCGAACATCCCTAATCTAATCTGGTCTCTCATTACTTACCTCATAAAGTTCCCTTAAAGAAGAGGAAGCATAGAAAAAAAACTGCAACATTTCCCCGATTTACAGTTATTTACATTTTTAAAAATGCTCTGCAAAATGATAAAATAAAATGTATAAATGCCAGTATAAATTCATGTTCTTTTACAGCTTTCAATGTGTTTCCATTCAAACATCTTTTCATCATCCTTATGTCATTTATGTTTTTTTCAGTCTCAGTGTTCTGGCACATCATTAATAGCTGTGTTTTGCCAACAACACGCTCCAGTAATCTGACGGCCTCCAGGGGCCGCATCTGTCACTGCGTGCCGAGCGAGCCGATCGCTCTCTCCTCTGAAAAAGTGTCTCATTAGCTCGCGCTCTTTTGTCTAATCGAAGATTAATCACAAAGAGGCATCTGATCTTCGAAGTGACAGGGCCACAAACGAAATGTCACACAATCACTCCGCCGTTTGGAACTGGTGCCGTTATGACGGCGTTAACGATGGCTGCTGCTCACCAGCCGCCACGGAGCGTGACGGACAACGAAAGGGAAGTTCTCAACAGAAACTTGTTTTGCAAATAAGGTAAAGCAACGTGAACTGGCCTTTCTAGTCGTAATATGAAACATGAATCTTTTCAGGAAGTTTGGTGGCGTTGTCACGAAAGTGGAAAACCAGTGAAGAAGTGGACACTTGGCAGGGATTTCCTGCCAACGACATTCTGCCACAGCGGAAGAAAACGCTAAATAATGTCTATTACTGACAAGTGTGGAGAGAATTTCAAGATGAGAGCTGGAAAGTACATCCAGGAGAAGAAATTTGGTTAACTAATTTGAAGTTTTAAAAAAAAAATGGTGGGGGGGGTTGAGATGCAAAGAGGAATACCCAGAAATAAACCACCAGAAGTAGATGCCAGCTACAGAGAACAACAGATGGTTCCTCCTTTCTTTGAGTGAATACAACAAAAAAAATCTCCTCAAAACTTACAGGAACATTCAGATTAGAAATATCGGGGAGGGGGGGATGAAAGGGTTATACTCCTTCTATTACTGTAGAGTTTCTGATGAGGTTAAAGGAGTTCTTGGCATCTGAATAGAAACAAAAGATTGAAGTTTGCATTGTGAGAAGTTTTATGGTTATAAAACGGTAATTGACTCCATCAGCTGTTTCCAACAAATCTGATAACGACATCAGAGCGTGAAGGTGATTTTTGGTTTTTGTGTGTGTGTGTGTGTGTGTGTGTGTGTGTGTGTGTGTGTGTGTGTGTGTGTGTGTGTTAGGCGGAGAAGCAATAAGTGCAGGCAGTCTTCTAAAGAATGCCATCAAAGTGCCGAAGACCTTTAAGTGAGGTAATGACTCATGTTCCAACACAATAACAGCCACCAGCGTGCAGCCAAACCTTCCCTGAAACGAGCAGACCAGCCAAAGCTTTGAAAGACACTGAAAAATAATACGTTCATGATTGTTTATTGACTCTGTCTGTCCGGCATAGCAATAAGACAAAAATAAAAGGGTGAAGAAGGAATTCAACCCAGGAGTGGAAAGTATACACAGATGCACAAAAAATAAAATAAATAAATATATAATGCTTGTTTATACTATTTAAATAAAAAGACAGAAAGCGCTGTTTTGATGCGTTTATTAAGGATTCCAAAACCAAAGTAATTATTCCCAAACAAAAGCGACACGCTTGTGATCGCAACCTTTCAATCTGCATCCTGAAGCCCAAACAGCACCGAGTGATAGTAGATAAGAAGGCATCAATAGCTGCAAGATAAACACAAATTTAAACTCTTTAAAAAAGACAAAACAGAAAACGTAATCAACCCCTTAAAGTGATTCTCCTTAATAAGAAAGATAATCTCTGCTTCAGCTGGACTCTCCTCAGCTCCGTTCAATCCTCTGGGCAATTGCATTTGTTAATCAGGCCTTAATTTATTGACGAGATTCATTTGGAAGGCTCATCTTAAAAAAAAAACAAAAAAACAACACACACCATCTCCTTCAATCTGTCCATGCCAGTGTCTTGAAATTAAGTAGAGATACCAGATTAGTTGAGTTTAAGAGCATTGGAGGAAACGACTTCTTTAAACCTCTAAACTAGCTCTAAACACTTGGCTTATCAGACACTCTTTGGAGCGTTCTTGATACTGTTGTAAATGACTTTTATCAGTTCTAACTCGCAGTTAAACATGAATGTGGCATACTTAACAATCTCATACATGCTCAGTTCAAACATCCGACAGTGTGGAAGAACGAGCTACTGAATGAACGAGGGCTGCTCAGAAATTGTAAGGTCGACCAGTGAAGAGTCTTTCTCTATGCTTTACTCTCAGCTTCCTTCAGTTCCTGATGAACATTGTTATTGTTTGATATAGAAAACTAAAAACGTCAAAAGGTGACAACGAGCAACAAAAACACAGGACAAAAACTTCCTTGCCTTTTGTTCCATACTTAGCACAATTAGAAAAAAAAGAACATTGACAGATCATGTTGAGACTGTTAAAGTGGCAGTGTTGTGTATTTTCCAGGCACATGCTGCTATTATAGCACAATCAACTCACTGTGTTACCTACAGTTGTTATGAAAATGCTATGTGTATCAAATATGACTAAAAGAAATTTTACCACACACCAAATTCCTCACTTTTAGTGCCATGTTTATTTGATCTAAGGAAGTATTTCTGTAACATTACAGCTGTCATGAAGTATTTTAGCTAAATTATTAAAAACAAAAAAAACCAAGCATACACTCTAAACAGCTGTTAGCTTTATTAACATTTGCATCCAACAAACACAAAATTCTGACTCTTAATCATACGTGTAACAAAGGAATATAGTAATATTAACATGAAGAGAATTTTCAAAGATCCAGTGTTTGTCACGTTGGCGCTGTGGTGGATTGCGCATTGGGCGCCTCAACAGTTTTGTTTCTGCATCTGTTTTTCCAATGTTGCATAGTTTTCACTTAAAGGTCACTGGAGATACCAGCCGACTTAACAGATAGTTAAGTTTCACAAAACCTTCTGGAGAGTTCTGTTTGTTCAAGAGCTTATCGATAGGTGCTTTTGACTGAAGGCAGCGCCGCGTATTGCTGAGCTGACATGTAACGTGGTGGGCTTTAAACAATCTGCTCATTAGCTAACTTATGATACAAGCCACTGCTCAGTGAAAGGCTGGTAAAAACTTCGCTAAAAGGGTTAATAGAGGAGCCATGTTGTGATGACTTCCTGAAAGTGGAGTTTCAGAAAAAGCAGGAGATTTTAAAGAGACAGAGGCCCAATTTCAAGGTGCTGAATAACAAAGTAAAACATATTTTTAGTTATATTAGATATATATAGCATTTTTATAATTGAAGGTAGCAGTTACTTGATTGTGCTGTAAAATGGGACTATATGCCTGGAAAACAAATAATACCGTCTGCCCCTTCAATTAAATGAGTTGCACCATTTGATTTTTCTTATTTTTGAATTGAACTGAATTCGCCTGCAAGACTTTGTATAAATGGTATGAACAAGAAAAGTCAGCGAAAAGTTGATTTATTACAACCAACACAGAAGTGGACAAACTGACCATCTGCAATAAATCTTTAACCTTCATGCCTCTACAGTAGCCATGCTGAAATGCAACGAGGACGAAGAGAGGAAAAACTAAACTGAAGGGATTAGAGGCAGGGAAGACGACTGGCAGCTCGTCCAAAAGGTGCCGGGGGAGCGGAGGGGCTTGAAAGAGGGCATGTGCTGGAAAAAGAATGATCCGCAACAACCTCAGGTTTCGCTGCTGAATCTTGGCGCTAATAAAGTCGGAGCACCTGTTGAAGATTGCCCCGCTCTGCAGCTGATTTGGCGGTATGTGAGGCAGGAGCAGTCATGTTCTCACACATGAACGTTCTTCGTAACACGTGAGAGCAGGTGAGGCGGTTCAAAACCAAGGACTTTCTGGTATGGCCTGTTTGGACCCATAAAACCACAGAAGCAATAAAAAACATTCTCTTTTTTTGAGTAATCAACATGAATACAAATTGTGTTTTTTGAACACCCAAAATTTATCAGCTTTTCAGAAATAAAATAACTAAAGGTGAAAAGGGACTCCAAGTATAATTTAAGTATAAAAACTAAGACAAATTACACTCATTTATTCAAAGGAAGACATTACATATTCTATAGATCATGAAAATATGCACTTGCATTAAATACAGATTAATATTACTTCATTAGAAAAACATAAAACTAGAAAAGCTGCATTACAATGAGTTGAGAAACAGGAAGTTAAACGTTTCTCAATAAGTGTTCAACCTTTGACATTATTTGGCAACAAAGTGCCGCCATCATGTCTGACACAGTTATAGCACAAGTGTTGTGAAGAAAATCTTCTGAAAAGCTTCACATGAGCTCATAAAGAATAAAATAATTTAAAAAAGACATTTATTAAACTCATATAAGGCTTCTGAGAATCCAGCCGGGAATGCGGCCCATGTTTGAACGAGAACACTAACTATGTAACCGTCGGCGATTATAAAAACGTCATATTTAATAATTGGGCCTCTGTCTCTTTAAAAAGTCCAGCTCTTTCTGAAACTCCGCCTTCAGGAAGTCATCACAACATGGCTCCTTTGTTGATCGTTTGACATTTTTTCCAGCGTTGCACCGAGAAGCAGCTCATAAAATGAGCTCAGGAGATGCACAGTTCCACCAGATGTTTGCAAATTGCTGCTGGCTAGTCTGAAGGAGCTGAGTGGGGAGAGCTGCACAGAAGCTTGAGAACTGCAGCTCTGAGAAGGAGCTTCATGCTCGAAGGCAGTGGTCGGTTCCACTCAGGCGTTTTGCACAGCTGAATGGTTGCCACGGGAGATCCAAGGATTTCTCAAACATGCATGAAATTATCAAAGCAGCACTCCAGGTATGTTTTGATGAGGGAATAACATTACAACATGATGTAAAGCTAAAACGAGAAAAAAAAGTCAATTTTACATAATACTGACCCTTAATAGATTCCAGCCTATTTCATGGTGTCGTTAAAGTTCTAAATCTTCACATCTGGAACTGGCAGAAGTGAAACTAAACCCCAAAAAGAGCTTAATAACAGTTCATTTCTGAATAACTGGTTAGTCTTTCTTAAATTTCATCATTATTAAAATCACCAAAAATGAAATTTCTTCAGCTCAATTGTCGTCAGAAACATTTCTTTTGCGTTTTAGAGAAGAATAGAATGGGATTAAAAGTAGATATGCTCCTTCCTGCTGCTTTTTCAGACATTATATTGATATAGATATGCACTTTCATGCATTGGCTGCATACAGTATGCTCGGAAAAGACTTTATCAGAAAAAACAACCCCAATCACAATAATTGCATTAAACCATCAGTATGGGCAGCAGCAGCAGCAGCAGCCCCCACAGCCAAGCAAAATCATTTAGCTCTTCCTTAACTTGTGGCGGAGAAAAAGCTGCCAGGTAGGCGCAATAAAATCTTTGAAGTGTGAGAAATAGAGCCAGGAGGGAGGTCAGACTTGTTAAGGTGTAGCTATCAGTTAGAGTGGATGTTTGCAAAGCCACATTTATTCAATGAACCAAGCTGTCTTGTTTACTTTCTCTCTCTCTCTCTCTCTCTCACACACACACAAACAAAATATATCCACAGTAAAACAAGCCAAATTGGAGCCAAAAATACCTAATCTATTAAATCTCGGAGCTTTTGTTTATCACCTCTCAGCTCGAAGTGCTGCCCCGTCAGACACACTCAAACTGGGAGGTTAAAAGAAACATCCTAGTGTCAAGCAGGTCTGCTGCTGGAAAAGGGAAAAAGACTTCCAGACTTCCTAGGTGAGCCGGTGAAACAATCCTAAACAATTGCCTTGTCTTTTCCATATTCACAGATACAAACTGGAACATTCTGTGTGGCGCCTAAAGCAAGTAAACAACAATGACACCTCCATGACACCACTCAAGCTCCCTATCAAGCGGCAGCTAATAATGACAAACCTCCCTCCCCACTCCTTTCCCACCTCTAAAAGCAACATAATCTACAGCGTTTCAGGAAATGCAACAGGAAACATGGGTGAATCAGCCATTTTAACGTTGTTTAACTCGTGTTATAAATGAAGCCTAAAATTATACTCACAGCTTCTCTTTAGATCTTTGCGGCACACAGAACTGCTAGCTCTACTAAATGGCACTCAGTTGGAAGACTCCTCTCACCCTTAGAAAGGCTTTGCGCTGCTGAAATGACTCACATCCCCTCTTCCAACCTCTGTCAACCATCACGAGGAGGTAAACATTTCCAAATATGGAGAAAATATGGAGACAGTATTGAGGGCAATATCAGTTTGGTTTGCTTTTAGCTAGGAATGCCAAACTATGCGAGCCACAGAGCCAGTTCTGTGGTGCATACCTCTCACTTGGAATAATAATGATGATGATTGCAGGGAACTTTTCGCAGTTGTTTGGGGTTCAGTCTGACCTAAGATGGATGAAAACGGGAGACTGTTATCTCAACTCTTACTTTTAAAGGATGAAACTAAATAGATAGGCCGACGAGAATTTTGAGGCTGACTTCCCTCATTGAGCTGCTGACACCAATGTTAGGTTACAATTTAT
Organism: Poeciliopsis prolifica; assembly: GCF_027474105.1. Classification (NCBI taxonomy): domain Eukaryota; kingdom Metazoa; phylum Chordata; class Actinopteri; order Cyprinodontiformes; family Poeciliidae; genus Poeciliopsis; species Poeciliopsis prolifica. Next base: position 24,325,230 of record NW_026562377.1, read on the forward strand.
CTTCCAAGAAGATACAAGAGCAGTATTTAAAGAGACTTTCTGCCCTTTCTACTATCATTTATTTACACTTGGGGAAGAAACAGTTTTCATATCATCTTTCGATAAGACAAAATGACTGCTGAGTGGACACTTAAAGGGTGTTTTGACTACTAATTCTTCAGTAGTTGAGGGACCAAAATTGCAACATTTATTACATGTGCTGTTTGCTTTCACACTGAAGTGTCTTAAAGACCCAAATGTTTAAAAAAAAACAGTTCGCCTCCTCGCCTGAGGTGGCACTGCAGCAAGAACGACACAAAAACCTCAGAAGAAAACATACTGAGGGTAACTTCATCCTTAATGAAATGTAAACAAATATGGAGTCGCGTCAGATTTTAGTGATTGTAGGATTTCTCTTCTGTCTTTGGTAAAAGATCACGAGCCATTTCTCCCACTAGCGGTAGACTCTTGCATTTGTTATTGTTGTCTTTACCCAGAATGCAATGGTCTTCTTCCGGTTTTTCTCGATTGTGCATTCACACCTCCCCAAACAGACTTTCTAGGCAACCAAACTATGAGATAAAATTACTTCATATTTCTATAGAGCTTTTCAGGACCCTCAAAGACACATTTGACAATGAACTACCGATTAGCATGAACAACATGGCTAGCTAACGCTGCAGTGTTGTGTGCTTTTTATTGACGGTTATAGATGCTCAAATCCAGCACATTAAATAGATGGAGGTTAAAGTTTTTAATGATGTAGCAGACAAAGCCACTTTTCGCTACTCTGATTAGCCTTCCTGTTAGCCACTCTGCCGGAACAAACTTCAGACGCATGTAATGAAAAAATGAAAATTTTTTAATATATGATCTATGTTTCTATGCATGGTTAACCTAAATAGTTAGATTTTTATTTATTACAAAGATGGAGACCACATTTGGAGCTTGAATTTGATGTCTCTCTTTTTTCCTCTAACCACGTGACCTGCTGTCCTGGGTTATTGACAGATGGTCCCTAGGATAGGAGAAAAATCTGTGTTGAGGGAAGCTTGTGATTAAATTTTGAGTAGATTCTATGTAAATTCTATGTTTATAATGCATATAAAAGACAGACTTTTTCCTTCATGTGGTTTGTCCACACAAGATGAAATGGAACTGCAATGAAATACATTGAACTCTTGGTATTCGTGGGAGTTAGAGACCACAGTCACCCACTACCAGCTAAAATCTTTGAATATTTGAGCTTATAACTACCTATTATTATTAAGCTAATATCTACAGTCTTCCTTTTCTCCATTCGGAATACAGAAAAATAGTACCAAGGAAAAGGAGGGGCACTCCTTGATTGGAAACACCAGATTTTAGTGATTGTCAAGTAGAATTGCACAGAGATATTTGAGGTATTTGGGCAGTTGCTATTGAATATTTTAGAAAAACATTCTAAAAGAGGCAAATTATTTCATAATTAATTAATAATTTGGAGTTAAGTTGCACGGAAAATCCTCAACTGAACTGCAAATAGGTGGGGGTCCGCCGTATGTTACAACATAAAAAAAAAACAAAAACAGAAACAGCAAACAAGCTAGCATTAGCACAGCACTCCAACAAAATGCTGAGCATGAAGACGAAGGAAGACGCGAGTTTGCTGAAGACTGCGTTGAGTCAGACATGTTTAGAACTATCCCAAACAGTAGAAAGGCTATCCTGCAAAAAACTCCAAATGATCCATTTCTAGCAACAAAAGAAAACACATGCTAAAGAATCCAAGCCATCAGCAGAATGCACATGGTAATACTGATGAACAGAGGAGAAATATTTTCCTTTTCAGAGAGAGCCTGATCAGGCTTAGAGTTGGACAGGATTAAGTCGGTGCATTGCTAACTTGCACAGACACAGAATTCACCCTGCAAAAACTGGCAGGTAGGGATTGCTTATTTACCACATGAAGTCATCTCCCTGCACAGATTGTCTTCAAGTGATTAAGAAGGTGTAATTAAAGTCTGATTACTCCCATGAGAGTCATGGGTCAAAAGCTTAACAGCTGCTAAGGGAAAACATTGCATCAACCTTCCTGGACTGGGATTGTATTGAGGAGCAGCTTGAGAGTCCTCATTTCCTGAAACAGCACAACCTACTTCACACGAGTCCCTCAGGAAAGGACCACCAATCAGTGCGATTCATGTTCACGCATTATTAGCAAAAACGTTGTTCCTGGAGAAATTTCCCTAAATATACGATGTGCAATATTTATTAGGACACCAAAACAAAGTGGAAACAGAATTTCCTGATTTAGTGTGAACAGAGTTTTTTTTTGTCGAGTTTTTAAGAAAAGAGAAGAGTATTAGGAAATTTAAAACTAGGAGGTACTTATTTTCAAGAATAATCAAATTTCCGCTGACTGTACTTAATACATGTTTAGAAGGACATGTCGGCACATGGTAAAAAAAAAAACATTTCAAAGAGATATGTGGAAATGTTTTTATCTTTATATTAAGGAGGCAGTACAATGTTATTCGGACACCAGCTGCCTTTGCATTAATGTTCTTCACAGCCAAGCCTTAGAAGCCAAAGGGAAAAGCCATGATGCCACAAAATTTTCCATTTGGTCGATACAGAACACCAAGACTTTAAGTAAGGTTTCTGCATGCGGTAAGTTTTTTCTTTATTTTTTATTACATTTATTTCCATGGCAATTTGTAGAAAGAAAAAAATGCTTAGACCATTAAAAAAAAAAAAAAAAACTTTTCTAAACATCCAACTCCGTTCACTGCATTTTGCTTCAATCTGAAGGCCAGAGGAAAGCTGGAGATGCTGCACTCCTTAAATTTACTGTTTGTTCAAATTTGAAATTATGAAGAAAAATTGTGAATCTTGTGATTACAAGAAAAGCCATTAGATAAATATCACCTGATCTGTCTCAGTGAGGAAACCCAGAAGCCAACTCTTCATGGCACATGTGACATACACTGTGTTCCTAAAGTATTCACACCCTTTCTCACACTTCAATAGATTTCACAGAGACTTTGAAGCAACACATATGTTATAAATATAACTCTGAAAGGCTTTGGTGGGCATCCCCTTTTTATTTTAATACCGGTAAATAAAATCCAACTGCAACATTTTAAGGAGGAATGCTAGACAGCTGTGGAGCAGGTTGAAACAGAGTTTTAAAGAAAAGGCGTCAGAATTGTGCAGTGTAGATGCTTTTTCTTAGATAGGGAAGCTGCTTAAAATTAAGAGCTAAACATAGGGGAGTACTGGCAAAATAAAACTGTGTTAGAGGCCACGACAGATATGGCCGCTATATATATATATATATATATATATATATATATATATATATATATATACAGTGAATGAACAAACGCACTATTGATTTTGCCCACATTATCATTGTCACACATCCATCCAAACAAATACTCCACATTCAATCCCAAAACACATAGACAAATTGCAACAACATGGAGCATTACATAATAAAATAAGACAAGTTTTACTTAATGGGAACCAGAACCGAAACACTGAAAAAAGACTTGTAGTGATGTTAACACCGATATATTGCGGATATATCTGAATAATTCAAATTATTGCATTACTGAATCAAGAGCTACAGAAGCCTGGAAAAAAATCCACTGATTATAGTTCAGCTTTCCAGCAAAGGGAAAACACCTACAATATCAAAGCCCAGACCTGAATCCACCAGACAATCTGCGAGACTTTAACTTTGATGTCGGGGGTTCTGTGTGGCTCGGCTGGTGGAGCAGGTGCACCATGTGCAAACTCTGCAGTCCTAACGTTTTAGACTTATGTTTTGAAAAAAAGAAAAACCCATGTCGCTTCTTCTCCACGTCACAATTTTGTGATACTTTGAGTATCACTCAGCTCATGAGTGAAGACTTTTTGCAAGACATTGTATATGCAACAGCTGGCATGAATCTATTCCTCCTTATTTCTGGTTTGAATCAAGGCAACAGTGCCTGGAAATGTTGAACACAAACATTTCTCACTTATAACATATAACATATTCAAATTCATTCACCATTACGACTGTCAAAATTATCACATGTATTTTAGTCGGGACAAAGCACTTCATAAGCTTAAATATCACTCAACTGGTGTTCCAGTTGAAGTTTAGGATGTTTCATCAGCATAGCTGTAATAAATCCTAGTGACACAACATCCTCACACAATTTCTTTCATATTGTGGGGGTTTTCTGCTTCCTTCGTTTTTAACCTTGTGTCTGAATGTGGCCTGATGCGAAAGTAACCTAATACTTTATGTGCAAAAGTACAAACAGAAGAGTAATCCTGTATTAAATTAATGGGTGCATGCTGAGTTGAGGGTTACCTTTAAACTTCCTGCAGAGCATCTCGTTTACCACAATAGAGGTGCCAAATATATCCATATTTATGTTGTGAAAGTGGAAGAGAACACAAAAAAGGAACACAACATAAAAGTAACAATACAGAAATATTCCAAAAGTAATCCTACCTTTATTTCCCTCTTTGGGATTACTGGAAGAAAGTTGAAGCCCTTTCAGTGTATTGAAATCTGCAGAGATTGAGAAATACAGACAACTCTGTTACACAAATAGATTACCTAACTATAATTTGGCTGTGGAGGACCACGCCAGCATAGTAAACAGACCCTGTCATCTGGGAGCAATGCTTGTTCTGGGTTTCTGTCATTCATGAGTGGAAAAAACTTGGCCAAGCACCTACATACTCCCCCTAATGACCACAGGGCAGCAAGTCTGGTATGTCAAGGTCCAGGCACCAAACATGGGGCATGTTTGCCCATACTGCATTGGAAAACAACCACAAGATGAAAAAAAAACTGGTAGGTGATATCATATCTGCTGACCAAATGGAGATACACTTCTATAAATGTGGGGAAGATTTAATCAAGCCTCCAGCTATTTCTACAGTTGGCCTGCTGGGGGCAGCAAGGTGCCCTCCTGAACTGGTATAAACCTCCTACTATCAGTAGAAGAAGAGGACCTAGACTAATCCGACGTGAAGCTGTTAGCGTAAAAAAAAAAAAGAAATGTAATAAAGAGTAAAAACGTTGAGAGAAGTTTCTTTTCAGTCGGTGTCGAACAACAGCCATGTGATTGGTTACAAGTCTTCAGATTAACGGCATGAAGGAGAAATGCTGGCAATCCCACTTTTCCACCAGTTCAAGAGTCTCATAAGTTTTGTACTTGAGTGTTCTCGAGAGATGTCTCAGCTTGAACAAATTGCTATTTAAATAAACCAATAAATGAGTTGATACGTTTAACATGCAGATTTCTGCTATGACGACATATACTACACAAATTTGTCCAATAAAAAACGTGAGTAGCTGCTACATTCAAAATTGCCCCAACCAGTGTCATTCATTGGCAATATCAAACATAACCATTTAGATCTGGTGCCTAAAGAATCAGTTGGAAATACGTGTCGTCAGTCAACTATTTTATTCATGTGAGGAAATGTATGTGTTTAAAGCCAATTTAGGTCCCTATTTTCTATAATGAATGCCTAAAGCAGAAATTTCAGGTGAGCACAAGGTATTTAACAGAGCTAAATCCCAAATAATGCTCCAAACCACAATGAATTCATATTTAGTTATAAGAGAGTTATAATAAACTTGTAACAAAATTACACGTTTCTTAATGCCAGTGATCATTTTGGTTGCCAAGCAGGGTAAACTGTAAAGAAATGTTTCAATGAGCAGAAGCCACTTGCTGCTTGGTTTCCTTTACCTAAATAAACTCTTTCAACAACAGAACCAGGTGAGTCAATAATGTCTGTTTGTTGGCTCAATAATTCTGGTGTCTGGTTACATAATCATTTATGTATTATTGACGAATCTGTTTAGTGTGTAAACAACCCAGGCAGTACACTCACAACAGGACATGGAGGATCCTGTAGTTGGTAAAAACATTAAACTGTCTTTTCAAAGACAGAACGTCAGAGCAAAACAGCCAATCGCCCTTCAGTATTTCTCTTTTAAACTACTAACAAAAACGTCACCTGCAATACAGGGAAATGCACCGTGTTACATGTTGCACCCATTCTGGAGAGTCCTACACATATTTCAAGCAAGTATTGGCATGTTAGTGTTATGCCATGCATGTTGTGTAAGGAACTAAGAAATGCTTTTTAGGCCCAAATCTGTTCAAAACAACATGTACTCGACCTTATTTTGGGTACATATTTACCAAGAATATCTCTCTGTCTGAAAATATCATTAGGCTATCAGTAGAAGACCACCAATAAAAATTCCACAATATCTTATTTATTAAATATATGCATACAATTATTGTGATTTAAATTATTGAGGGAGGCTGCCAAATGCCAGACAGTACAACGGGAGGAGCTGCAAGTTCGTTAAATCGCCACATCCGGCTCATCCATCTGCGGGATCAGCTCAGACCAGGAACACACACGGCTAATGAGATTATTGGTCCGCACAACAATGAGTGATCATGAGAGATCACACATCAGACTGTCCGTAACCGCCTACAACAAACCAATTTGTAATCTCTGCAAATTCCGCAACCTGAGCCCTATCATGTTCAAAGGACTGTCAATTTGCCACAAATGGCCAAACCACGATGATATCAATGCCAATATGAATATCAATAATTACTGAAAATATAGTTTTGAGTTTCTCTTATACTGCGTAACCCAAATGTTTATAAAACTCTTATATTTGACGTAGGGCATTTATATTTTTGTTTAGTATATTATGAAATTTGTTCTCATATGCAAACTGTACTCAATAACACAGCTAATAACTTAGATGTATTTTTACGCTCGTAAAACATAAACCATTTAGAGTGACAAGCCAAACCATTTAAAGTGGTTTACAGTCCAACCTTTACTCTTCCAAGACCCTGAATAATTAATCATTTCTTCATGACCTTGAACTCAGTGCCATCCAGGAGACATTTCTGCTGTACAAGTACAACTTACTCTTCCTTTGGCCACAAGAGGAGATCTCGAAGGGAAATAATCCCTGAGCAGCGATCTGTTTGAAAACCGTTTGGGAATATTTGTGAAACTACGTCTGGGTACTAAGGAGAACAGATTTTGACAGTTTTTGACTGGAATGAACATATTCTCCTTTAATAAATGATTATTTCTTCTGAAATATTAATGCATAATCTGTATCAGCGAATTAAAATGATGAGTTTTATCTCAATTGGCTTTTTTCCTCCACTCATTCTTACAGTGGGGGAAAAACATATGCCAATCACAGAAACATTATGTGGTAATTTTTTGTGAACTGTATCTAATCTGACACAGTTTTGCTCGTGATAACAGGTGGAGGGTTATTTCCCCCCTCCTTTTAAAAATCCATCATCCAGAATCAAACTCCTTCAAGAGTATCCTCATTAAAATATACCAAGAAACACAAACAGAAGAAGCTACCAGGGGGGCCCGGGCTCAAAGGCAGCCGAGGCATTTATCTTTCAACTTAAACATCATCAGCGCTATCAAATGAGCCCCTTTTTAGCCGAGATTTTAAAGACAGTTCTGTTTAATGTTGGTTGAGTTGAAAATGTGTCGCAGTGATGCAGATGTATTCGGTTTGATGACAGCTCTCCCTCAGGGGACCTTGTGTTATTGATTTGAAATTCACATCTAAGCCAAACTTTGTGTTTGGTCTTTTTAAGAGAAGAAAGTCAGGATTTATTTTTCATTTCATAACGGAGTCACATCTAAGGTCTCGACCGACGTTCTTGTTGCTCTCACAAAGAGGGAGCGGAGCGGAGGCTCTAAACTTTCACAAAGGTTTTCGGTTAAGGCGGCAGGAGGCAGGAGACCTTCACATGAATAACAGAAAACCTACCCACTTAACATGAAGGACCTGGACTGACTCTCTGTAACTATGGTGTACAAGTTCATTCACACTACATAAGAATTTCATAACTCATCTCTTCTTGGATAGACAGGGTTTTGCAATCCAGACGGTAATTAGAAGGTGAATATAAAGAACCCTCCAGAGAGGATCATTATAACAGCGCACACTGCTTATTTCTGTCCAGCATAACCTAGAATCCATACCACTGTATATGACTTCTATGCATATTTGACTTTATCATAACACCCTGACTGATGGGGAAAAGTATCAGTGACTTTCCGGTTCGGTGTAAATCTCCCTCGACGAAGCAGAACTAGTTAGTGTCATTTGGGTATTATGAGTCTGAGAGAAGCAAGGATGTGGGGTATCTCAAAGCTGTCTCAGTCCATTTTCATTCAACATTCACAAGCTCCCCCTTGTTCAGATCATGCAGTGTTACATCATGCCTTACCACACCTTGGCTGATGACATTTACATTTCTTCGTCACCACAAAACTACAGTCCTTTAAAGTTATACAGTAAGTGACTACATGCTTTATGCTTGAGTAAATGGGGCTGAATTTACTCAAGCTTTAATCTAAAAAAGCATGTCTGCTTTTTGGGCTTAGAAATGCATTGTTGGGAGATGAGCACCTAATGATAGGGTGGTGCTAAAACTTCCAGTGTGTCATAAGTAAGTTTAAAGACTAAAATTTGAATTTTGTTTTACAGCTGTTATCTAAAAGGAAGAAAAGAAAAACTCGAGCATTAGTTTTTAGTAGGCTTGATTATTGTAACATACCAGTCATGCTATGCTGACTTGCCTTGTATTTCTATGCAATATCAAGATAAACAGCTTTAAATAACGGTCTGCTGACCTGATATTGCAGCATATGTCATTTGATCTCAAGCTAAACCACACCATGCCAGTTATTTTGAACTTCTTGAAGAAATTTTGTAATATGACTTGCAACTTTTAGACACATATATACACTCTACGAATTTGCAACCACCTCAGAATTTATGAAAATTGTATGCAAATTTGTAATGAAATGTCCGCATGTAAACTAAGTTCATTTTGTAACAATGGAAATTTACTCACAGCAGCATTCTAAATGCTTAGATTTGCTGAAACTGCAGGGGAATTGGCTCAATTTTTCCAATCATTTCAGTGAATACAAATTTTGACCAACTGGAGGAGTCAGAATGTAGCTGTAAAAGCAAATAAAGTGGAAATATTCACAAAAAGGTATAAATTTTATATATATATATATATATATATATATATATACACACAACAAAAATAATACTGTGCGGTTATTTAAAAGACTGTATAAACAAATAATTTTTCAGCCAAACATGGTCTGATCCATAATTTGGAATGGAACAAGTTAAAAAGTACCACTGCACTGTAAATGTTTCACCCTTCAGCCTGAAACACACACATAATAAACAATACTTTATGCTTTGCGAATGCAATTAATTTCCTCACATTCAGATCCAAGTCAAAAAAATTAGGTAGCCCAACATAAGCGACTGGATAAACAAAGATAAAAAAGTGTCCTCACATGTATCAGACATAACTCAATAAAGAAGAAGAGTCAGCGAGGAAGCGCCAGCCAGAGTCTTGGCTAAGGACAGGGATTATAAGGCACCAGTCTCTAAACTACTGTGCTCCTTGTTAGTAAAATGGTAGATTTAACATCTCCTTATTGGTTTGAGCACAACTGCAGTTTGGAGTTGCTAAACAGGTGTAATAGAAAAACTATATATTAAAAAAAATAATAATAAATCGCTCAGATCATTTGAAACCTTTGTGTATCTAGGACCAGAACCAGAACCAAACAGGGCACCAGACCGTTTCTCTGCTCCTCAGCATTGGAACCAACTTCCTTAAAAAGTTGGCATGTTCAGAAACTAATTTAAATCAGAACCGACAACAATATTGTTTAATGTAACTTTTTCTACAAAGATTAAAGCTTATCTCAACAGTTTATCAGTTTCTGTCATTGGTTCTTATCAATGTAGTAAATTTGTATTTTACTACTTCCTTTTTTTAAGTCATGCATAAAGCTGAATGCACCTCCATTAATGTATTGTTAGTTGTGTCAGCTTATGCTTCAATGTGTTGTTTGTTCTGTAATATCACTTTATATTGGAATATGTATGAGTCGTGTAACAGAAGATGGAATTAAACTCCATTTTCCAAAGGATTCTCTAATGTGCTTCCTCTTTTACAGATCAGCCTGATAATAGATTCTCCTGGTGTAAAAATATAGAAACACAAAGAATGAAAATTTAAAACAAAAATCACAACTTTATCTACTCGCCCTTTTTAAAAGAAAACTACACATTCACTGCTCTTTAAAGAACACATTCAAGCTTACAGTCATAATTTACTTATAATAAAGTGTCATTTTGATTATCAAAAATGGGTGTTACAAAAAAATAAGCCGCAGCTCAATTCAAGTAGTTAAAGTGATGTCACAGATTACGTATCACTCAAAGAGACCAAAATTAGTAATATAAACTAAAAGTCCTGCTATTGAGGCAACAGATGCCTTCACTTAGCCATCTGACAGAAACGCGCACAGCAACAGGAAGGAGATTACAGAACTTCTCTGTGCTACACACAGCTGAAGCAAACCGGAGTCGACCTGGCTTGTTTTTTCACAGCTCAATGAAAATGGCATTTGTACACAGAGCCACCTTGTATTTTAGAATTTGGACTTGCGTCCCATTCCCATGCGCAGGAAAGTTTTGTTTTCCTAAAATGCTCTTTAAAAAAAATAAATAAAAATAAAAAAACTGTCTCCAGAGTTAAAATTTCAGCCTCATGTAATGACTTAACAGCCCAATCTCTAACTTGACCTATAACCCCAAATGCATCACACATAAACAATAGCGGCGGGCTTCCTGTTGGTCTTGCAGATTATTCGATTTATGATAAAACATGAAAAAGCTTGACTTTGTCATTACGCCACACAACTAAACTCTAATTTGTTGTTTTGTTTTCTTGTTGTGTTTCGGCTTTATGCGAGTATCCTGTACTCCATGTTTCGTGCCACTTACAGGTCTAGCAAAGTAAAAATAGCATTTTTGGGATGTTGTTGGTGTTTCCATGTGTATGAAGACATTTCTGGAAACATTCCCATGTGGACAGGAGCCTGACTTGTGAGTTATAAGCACAGCAAGTGTCTTCAATAGCAAGGACTGCATTTGTTGATTGGCCCATGGAATCTACAATGAGACTGTAGTTGGTGAGATGCAAATCAGTAATTCCTTGGTCAAACATTGAGGTTCAAATCTTTTTATCAATTGTGGTGGAAGAGCATCTGCGACATCAACTGTACAGGGCAACCAGTAACAAACAAACATATCAAGAGATTTCAGGGAAACTGGCCACCTAACTGTGCATGAGAAAAATAACTGGAGCGTCGTCTGCAGCAGTGTTTCCCAACCCTGGTCTTCAAGGCACACTGTCCTGCACCTTTAAGGTGTTTCCTTTCTTCAGCCCAGGTGATTTCATCTGACAGGGCTTTGCTGAACTGCAATCAGCTGAATCAGGCAGAGAAACGTTTAAAACAAGCAGGGCAGTGTGCCTTGAGGACCAGGGTTGGGGAAAAACTGGACTACCAAACCTGCGCATCCACAGCTTGTCCACGTTCCTCCATTTTAGTGAGGAGCAGCCTGCCATGAGGAGACACAACCAACTTGGCTAGAACCAAACCTGACATTAACCAGCTAGTGTGAGACTTGAAATCGGAGAAGGGGACCCCTACACCCCAACAGCATACCAAACGACACCAACACATGCTGGGTTTCTGTGGAAACAAGGACGGAGATCCTTGAAGTGAACTCTTGATGTCATTACAGCTGCATCACTGTGAACTTCGCAGCATCTTGTAGTCAGATGAGTGATGAAACAGGTAAGCATTAAGCAAAACGCAGAGAGCGCATAGACTTAGACTTAGACTTGACTTTATTGATCCCTTGGGAAGACTCCCTCAGGAAAATATAGTTACCAGCAGCTCACAGGCATCTGATATAATGATCCTGTTGACGCTGCATATGAAGAAATAAGTTGCATTATGCTGTGAAGAGTAGCTCTGAAGCGCCTGGTGTGTTCTTTGAACTCCAGGCCTGCACGCTGATCTCAGAGCAGCGCTGAGGATGACACAGGCCCACTGTCACGTCTGCTCAACTATCTCTCTGCCTGAGCGATAAGGGGTCTAACATGTGAGGTCTGAAGGACACAGCCTTCGCAGAAACCCCACGACGACCTACAACTGCCTGCAACTTTCAACCACACACACCGTGAACTGCACTAACGTGGCAAATCCGCGCTGCCGTAAACACCCGGCCAGGTCTCGGCACACGTCACGCCTGAAAACTAAATGGATAAATAAATCAGGACAAGCTCCGCTTTTCCGCGACTTCAGCGAGCACGAGCTTCCTCGCAGTGAAACTGGGCGACATATTTCTGTGCAGAAAGGGGGCTCTCCTTCACTCTCCGGTGACAGTTTGTTCTTCCGCATTGCTCGGCTGGCGGACCACTGAAGCTAAAGCAGAGCCCACCACCCCCTCCTCTCTCTTCAGAGAACCAGGGAGACCCGAAACTTTTGACGGGCTGCACGCGCCTGTCTGCGTTTGTTTTGTTTTTTACCCCTGAACGCATGAATGAGCTCCTCTCTCCCAGCTCGAGCTAGCGACCTGTTAGCTTTGTTAGTCCCCCGATGTAACATTCCTACCGGGCCACGGCTATCCGCGTCGAGTCCACGCCCTCGCCGTGAACTCCGTCCGAGCTACAGTCAAACTCATACTCGCGTCCCGAGAAGGCCGAACAAAACTGCAGAGAGGAGCTGCTATACGAGCCGCGACCACCGAGCCGAGCGGCGCCCGGTCAGCAAAAACCTTTTCAACAAAAGAAGTGGAACCGGGCTTACCTTGCTTTCTAGGAACCGAGAGAGAGGCTGAAGTCCCCCCCCCCAAGCCCCCCCTCAAAAAAAAAACAACTAGAAAAAAAACAGCCCCCCACCCCCCAAAAGAGGGAGAAGTCCAACTTTTCTTGATCTAAATTGTGGGAGAGTTGAAGGCAGTGACGTCACGCCCTGAAATTCCAGCCGTCTCAGTCAGATCAGAGGTTTGCCCATGTAAGGCAGCAGGCCAAAACACTGACACACACACACACACACACTGCACTGCACTCACACACTGCTGTCTGCACGGAGAGGGAAAGGAGCGATATACTTTAAATTGCTTCTCCCTGCGATAACATATCTCGCCGAGAAACAGAGACGCATAAAACGAAACATCTCCACGTTTACTGCACGGTCAGAGGCGCATTCAGGATCCTCCGGGTCTCTGGGCTTCAGGCAGTTTTAAGGGGGCTCTAGCCCACTCTGTGCATGTTTTGATAACTGGACGAGCAGATCACCAGTAGAAGGTTTGGCAACACAAACCTTCTACTTTCATATTTTTTCAAAGTAAAAAATATGAAATTGAAATAGGAGCTGTGTTTCTTTTAATGGCACCAAACTGAAGGAGAAGCATGTTTTGCATGCCCTTATAGGGGAAATTCTCGGAGAAAACCCTGAAAGCTGCAATGTATTCTACTTTAAAATAAATATATATTTCTTTTTTTTCTTTCTTTTTTACAGGCATTTAATGAAAAAATGAAACTATTGATACATGTGCTGACTCTGCCCACTTTTTTCAGAGTAAAAGTTCCAAATGATGTTGAAAAATAATATATCTTGAGAATAGAATGATCCAGTTGAGATCTGATCAAAGAGTTATAATGTTTTAACAATATAGGATCAAGTATGGTCCAGATTCATTTCAAAATGGCCCTTTAGTTAGAAACTAACTAAAGGTTTCTAACTAAACCTTTAGTTTAGTCATTAGCAGCTAACATTTAGCCTCTTTAGTTGTCCGCAAAGTCGAGTCATATCTTATACTATGTCGCCATTATTTTTCCCTCATATAATGTCACACAAACAATTTTAGTTTTTACAAAGCTCTGTCAATAAAACAGGGCAACTCAAGAACCACTTCCTGTCTTACTTCAAAATAAGAGTTTCAAGTATAGCTTAAAAAAAAAAAAAAATCCAGCTTTTGCATTTAGGCTTAATTGAAATAGCTCACATTTATTTCACCAGACAAGTGACAGGAGCCAAAGAGTGGTTTGGTATTTTTTTTATCTTGAGATTTCATAGCACAAGCTTTAATTAAATAAAGCTAATTGGCCTCACTCACATGAAAACAATTTTTCTAAAAGCATCTTTTGCTATTAAATTATTAACTCATAAATAATTGATGCAGTCAACCTTCACATTGTTTTGTTGTTTTGGGGGTTCCCCCCATTGTTGCTGTTTTTCTAAATGGAAACAGTTAAAAATAAATAAATCTGACAAATAAAAAGCACTAGTATGACTTGTGATGGGCTTGGGGTTAAAGGTTAGGTTTGATGTTCTCACAGCATTGCTTTAAACAGTTACATGTGGTTATCCATACCTCAGATAAAGGGGATTTTTGCAAAAACATTTATCATTAAAAAAAGAAAACCTTATCTTGGGAGTCCCCCGAAAACATGCTGCCCTGGGCTACTGCCTGGCTAACCCTACGCTAAAGACACCTATAAAGTGAAAATCAAAAAGAAGCTCTAAACATCTAGGGCTTTTTACCAATAAACTTCAAACATTTATTTTAATCCTCACTTAAAATCTGTTAATAAACGGGTGTTGGGGCGGTTGGACTCAGCATTTCACAAGACGGCGGCTAAAATAAGGACGCAAGCACAAAGCACTCATCCGGTGAAGTGTGAATTGGCATATGTTATAATATGACCAAATTCAAATGCAAACAATGTGCACTGCATGCTGCAGTGCTCCCATATCCTGTCATGCACCGCCTGTCTTCTGGAAACATGAGAGAAAGAAAAAAAAAAGTGTTCGTTGGTGTCTGTGGTTCCATTCTTCAACCATAATCTAAAATTAAGTGGATTTTCTTCTGGTAAATATTACAGAAGTAACACTTACCAAATCTCTGAGTTTAATGGTTAAAAATCAGACACCAGAAATGACGAAAGAGGGTGGTGGTGGTGGTGTGTCTATAGCTGGCTTCAGAGTCTGGGAATTACCCGCCAACCTACTGGAAGTGATTTATTTTAGCATTGATTTGCTTGGTTTACTAGACTTATATAGAAATAGCCACCAGCCCTGTCTGGTTATGGTTTGTGAGCTTTTAAAATGTCCCGCCGCAGTCTCCAATTTCTGTCACTTTTTCATGAAATATTCACCGTTTCATCATTTCTGCAGAGCTACATTAACCTCTACAAGCGTGAGGACAGTGAACCTTATTCACCCTTTACCTTTTAGATGTAAGCAGCTGTGCATTAGCCAGCTATGTTAGCCACTTTACCTGATAGAAGTGATTTATCAGAACTTGTAAATATCGACACTGCACTATGTGGAGCTGAGCACTTTTGTTCAGGTGTAAGGAGAGCTATAGCAGCGTCATGATGAGACAGGGAGCATCTAAAGCTCTTAACCTGTAGTGGGATCTGGCTGAACAGTAAATCACTTCTCTCATAGATATGCATTTATTTTTCCAGCTGTTGTGACAAAATACCTTTTGCTGTTCTCTTATTGTGTTCATCCTGAAACTATGTGTAGAAATTCTGTGTGTAATGTCAGTGAGATTAGGCCAAAACAATGAAGATAACAGTGAAAGGAGAGGCACTCGAAAGGCTCCACGGACCACAAAGACAGCTTTCTCTCTCGCTAAATGTGGTTTAGACGCAACAGAAACACAAAGATTCAGCAATATTATTGATGGCTTTGTTCCAAGCGCCTGCGGGTTTGTAACTGTTGTGCGTTACAAGATAGTGTGTGACAATGGTGAAAAAATAAGTTCAGTCCTGCCGACTCAGACGTTCGTATTAATCCCTGTGGAGAATTTCTAAAGACTGCGGCAGCTGATAAGGCTGCTTGTTTACATTTACGTGTCAAAATTATTACCAGTCATATAATGTTTCCCTAAAAGGTAAAATCTCTGACTTAATCCCTGAGCTCTGGTGGCGAATTTTATAGAAATGAAAGAGACACATAGACATTGATAATGTTACTCCCTCATCAAAAACACACCTGCAGTGTTGCTCGATTCCTTCATGTATGTTTAAGAAATCCTTTCATCTCCCGTGGCAACCATTGTGCAAGATGTTTGGGTGGACCAAGCTCTGCCTTCGAGGGCGAAGCTCCTCCTCAGAGCTATGGTTCCCAAGCTGAGCTGCATTACATAGAGGCCCTCCTCAACTCAGCTCCTTCAGACTAGCCAGGAGCAATTAGCAAACACCTGGTGGAACTGCACATCTGCTGAGCTCATTATAGGAGGTAGTTCTCAGTGAAATGATGATAAAAATGTTGTTAAGAGGTTGATAGAGGCGCCACCCTGTGACCACTTCCTGGAGCCGGAGTGTTGGGCAGAGCAGGAAGTTCTTAAAGAGGCAGAAGCCCAATTTCAAGGCATCAAATAACAAAGTAAAATTTATTTAAAGTCACATTTGATACATACAGTATTTTTTTTAACAGGTAACATACTTGGTCATGCTATAACATGGCACTGTATGGCTGGAAAATAAATAATACACTGAGTATGTATTTAGTTTGATAATCATGAAACAGACTTCAAATGAAACAGTGATCATACTGGAAGTAGAAATCTTTATCATTTAATTAGCTGAGGTAATGGCAAAACATGCACAAACATAAAGATCAAATTCAATTGACATTTTCGAAGGAAATAGTTCATTCAAGGTTTGAATTAATCAGAATTTCTATCAGTGACTCTCTTTAAAAACTTGTTTTTTGCATGTAGGCTGGAGGTTCAAAAACCTGAGAACTTAAAACATCTTTCAGTTTCCAACCACAGTCACTACAGTCACACAGAAGAAGAAAGCTCATATTTTTGGGTCAGATGGCCGTTTACATGTTGCCTCTCTCTTTCTTGCTGTGTGTCTTTCTCTTTTGGCTGGAGGGATTGTCGGCGTTGGCTCCATCTGTTTGCCCGATGAGGTCAGTCTGAGGTTGGTCGGCCATCAGTTCTGCGGTGCAGTCCGGTGGAAATGGCGGTTCCACTTGCTAGAATCGGAACCGAATTATGACCAGCACCAGAAAGTAATCTTGCTGGATTGTCCTAATGTGCTTGAAGGCAGAAAGGAATGCAGGCTATTTTCTGGAACAAACTTCCAGAAAACTGTAAATCAGCTGAAACACTGACTTCCTTTAAACCTCGAATAAAAACCCACCTGTTTAGAGTTGCGCTTCAAATGTAATGTCATGTTTTGATTGTTGATTCTGTGTTGCATGACTTTGTGTTTTTGTGTTTGTCATGATGCAAAGCACTTTGAAATGCCTTGTTGCTGAAATGTACTGTACAAATAAAATTTGATCGATTGATATTAAGATCATAGCATGAAGCAGTATGTTAAACAAAAATCATTGTGGAACCACATCTTCAGCGAGCTGACAAAGCTCGTATTTTGATACCTTCTTGCTTCTGTTACTGTGTTATTCTTAGTCTGACTCGACATTGAGAGCTCGACTCAGTCACAACAGCTCTCATCAGCAGAGGAGTTTATAATAGATATAACCTTAAAACAAAGACGGTTCGACAATTATGTCAAATGCTATTGATTATGTTTCCAGGAAGAGATGACTCCAAAACAAAAACCAGATGAGATATTTCACAGGTATGAGGCTGAACACTAATATAAGGTCTGCAAAAAGAAAAGAGGAAGTGTGCATTCGCTGTAACACTGAGGGTTAAAACTGATCTGGATTAATTGTGAGTCACTTCAAAAGCTCGCCGAGCTCTAAGCTAGCAGGCTAGCATGTCCTGACAGATCAAGGTCGAAGTTCATAACCATTTATGTTCCGACTGCCCCGGGACATGTAATTGCAAAGAGAGCTTAAAACTGCAGCATGTAACTTTTACTTAAAATTTTTTTTTATTTATATTTGTTAAAACTATCACCTCGCTGTGCCAGTATGAGACACATAATCTGCGAAAAGATCAATCTCCTCCTTCTCTCTGAGCTAGAATTACCCTAAAGAATACTGACCAAAAATGACCAATCAGAGCCAGGAGGAGGGTCTTAGCACTGCCAATCGACTTCATGTATGCGCCACTAAATGTGCTAATGGTGGAGAATCGACTAACCTTTACAGGAAAGCTGTCTGTCTGCCATCACTGGTGGCAATGCTAACTATCCTTAGCATTCATCACCGGCTCTGCTGTCAGGAAGAAGCTGCAGTGTAGCAGGGAGCAAAGGGGAGGAATGAACAGCGTGCACAAGCATGACTGACAGCGCTAAAACCCGCCTCCTGACTCTGATTGGTTGCTTTTAGTCAGCAGTGGGAGAAGATATATATATATATATATATATATATGCTTTTTATGCAATTTACAATAAAATTCCATATTCTTGAATTAAAAATGTTTGGTTTTTTTCTTGTAAAAGTGATTACACCAGAGCAATGATGTAAAACTAATGGATACACTGGATCATTTACGCAACGTTTCCACCAACTCGCTCTCATTCAACGATGAATTTTCCTCTCCAGACTCGCATCATTTTCTCTCCTGCAGCCAACCGCGGATGGTTGCTAGGGGGAACTAACGACCAATCACCGGAGCTGAGTTCAATGTCTTTGGAAAGCTGGGAAATTCAGAAAACGTGGTCAGGTTTTCAGACGCTCTGGTGATAGAGTGGAAGACGAGAGTCGTTGGGGGGGCTATTTTCCACCTTGAGTAATGAGGAAGGTGTTACACGCAGCAGGTAAGCCACAGCGTCCATTTTGCTCCACTAGTTAGTGTTTCATTAACTTTGTCTGCTCATCAGCTGCTGTCATTTGTTCTTTGCTAGTAGTCAGTTTTGACTGTTGCTGTGTTTTTGTTTTATGCTCATGTCGCTCTGGTTAGCATAATGCTAATGCTGCTCTGGATACATGTTGTTATTGTTTTGTAGTTGTTAATAATGTTACTCTTGTTTTGTATGTTTCAATGTTAATGTATAAAGTTTGTATGTCTCAATGTTAATGTTTGGTTTGTATCATGGTGTTTGTTGGTTGAAGTTTGAGCCTGATTTAATTATTATAGCCTTTTCTATATATTTTGCAAGTTTGTGATCATTCCTTTCACTTTCAGTTGATTTGAGCCTTCGTGTTATTTTGCTGTATGAAGAATGAGACATTGTTGTGAAATTGTCATGTTCTGGCCTTTAATTGGCGTCTCTGACTTGGACTAGGCACATGGACCCACCACGATCCAGTTCTTTGCTTAAAAATTTAACTTGTTCAGCCATTTGATTCAGTTGTTGGAACAGAGACCCAACTAAAACATGGGGGTCGAGGACCACAACCACACAATAAGAAGCTGGCAGATGTGGACTTTCGATTATTTTATTTATTTAAAGATTTCCCAGCACGCTAACTCTAGCTGCGAAAAAAATCAAAAAGTCCTTCAGCGGCTTATTCTAAGTCTTGACTTTTGTTGGTTTTATTAGGGTGATGGCAAAGAGACCTTCCGACTTCAAAAACGAAAGAGATCACTACCAAAAGCAAATAACCAAATAAAAACTCTTTTTTTTCTCCAACCCTGATGCTCCTTACATTTTTTTTAATCATCTTTCGAGAGACGTCTCTCTCATTTCCTACCTGAAAAACTCCTTGGTTGAAGTAAAATAAGTTTAAAACTAAATCTGCGGAGACCTTTACTGTTGTGTATGACCTTAAATTTTTATATTTTGACCCAATTTGGCTGAATCATTTATTTCATTCAAGATTTTAGGTTTCACTTTGGATGAAGCAAGTAGACAGACATTTTGGGGGACAGTGAGTGATCAAAACAATATCAATGCCTTAGTGGATGAATTTTTAAACATGGCAGTGAAGATTGTTGTTTAATATCATATAGTCTTCTCGTTCTTGATCTAACACGGCCATATTGACGCTGCGAGCCGCAAGGTTTGGATGCAAGAAGCCTGTGTGAAGTTTTGCTAAACAAAAGCTTCATTAACAGCGACTGTGACATGCTCACTCGCTGTTTATACATCGGTGTCCATGTTTTTGAGTTAAAGAGTTTCTGATAAAGCCACTCATCTCAAGAGCACTTTAGCACATCCTGGTAAAATAATGACTTCTCTCTTGTTCTGGTCACTTCACAAGAACCTGGAGACGTTCTGCCTCTTTCTCTCCCCGTTTGCTCAAAACGCCGCTCTGGGTCAGCGCGAGCCAACAAAGCAGTCGTTTCATGCGGGCTTGTCCTGACCTCAGTGATCTCCATCTCGCAAAACTCGACAATTAGTTTGCATGCCTGTGATTGGATGCAAATACAATAACTGTTCCTTTTTTTTTTCTTTTTTTGCCTCTGTTTCCCTTCTCCTGGCTGAGTTTTTTTTTTTTTTTTGCCCCCTCATAATGGTGACATTGTATGTATGTATTTTGTGTTTGTTCGTGATGGTGTGCTCGGATATAGTTCATCTTATCTCTTCCAAAAACAAAACCAAAAAAAAATGTGATGGATGAGCGATACAATTATCAATTCATTTCTACGAGACGACAGCCGAAGGGGGAAAAGAAAAAACAGAAAAAAACAGAAGATGAATTTAAAAAGAGGTTGTTTTTAGAGGCAAAACTGTAAAAATAAATAGACCCATTCTGAGCGCTATCTATTCTCAGATAATTTGCACTTTGCCGCAGCTGATTACGTTGCGCTTCAAGCTGTGAATGTACTTTTTTCTTCGCCGTGCATGAAGAAAGCATAAACGGAGCTCTGCAGATCGAGCACACTGATAAAAAAACACAACAACAAAAAAAACAGGCAGACGATTTGAGTTGTTTCACCGTCTCAGCCCGCGCGTTGCCCTCCTCTTAAAGTTCCAGGGCAAACTGCAAAAAGGTAATCTCATTTGTAATGTGTGACAGCTTATTTGCAACTATGCACAGTGGCATATTTCCCCCCCTCCCTTCTCTCTCTTCCTTTCTCTCTCTCTATCTAATGGGCCCGCCAGTGATGCTTCTTCCTCTGGTAAACTCATAAAGCTGATTTCACAAAGACACCCTGGAACAGTTTAGATGACACATTGCCATCGCCTGTGAACTCAAGTTATCAATCAAGCACCAATTAACATGCTGGGTTAGAGGGAATCAAGAGGCTCTTTGAAGTTCTGGAGCTGGTGTGAGCGCCTCTACGTTTTATCCATAAGATCTGAAAAAAAACAAACAAAACAAATAAAAAAGAGGAGAAAACTCCACCGAAAATCATTCTTTCTACTAGTTTTTATTGAAATTTCCAGCTTTTTTTGTTTTGTTTTGTTTTTTGTGGGTGGTAAATGAGCAAGAAAAGTCGACGCAGATCAGAGTCAGAAAAAAAAAATGTGAAAAAAAGTTTGTGAAATTTCAGTTTATCGATTGTTCCAACATCGGATATCCTGTTTTATTCTGAGGCTGCAACACGTCCCCCCCCCCACCACCCCACCCTTCTCTCTCCACCTCCCCAACACAAACCACCACTTCCTCTGTGAAGGTGAACCTCAGACTCGGTGCGCAGCATAGCAGCTGCACAGTAAACGTGCGCTTCCTCGTCGTACGGCGACGGCGAGAGGATCCTCTTCTGCCGACGAAACAGCCGTCTTTCTTCAGAACGCGGCCCTCTTGGTTTCGATTGGGCCCAGTTTTCAGGAATCAAAGGCCCTCGATGATATCATGCAGGTTTACCTCCGAAAAAGTGAAACCGATACGCCTGGCACGACGTTTTTGTACCGATGAAGTCATTCAGTTTCTGACTGTCGTTTAGTTTTCTTTTTTTGTTTTCATTGGAAGGCGCTTCGAGAAAGCGTCAAATATTCCAATAAACCTCAAATAGTGTGTCTGGGAATTGTGTGCGCCCTGTTAATTACAGCAGAGATAGCAGAGTTTAGTCTTTTGCAGAGAGTCGAGCTAATCGGGGAGAAACAAAAGTAGGCGAATGGCACATTCTCTACAAAAACAATGTCCCAAAGCTACTAATCAGACAACTCCTGATCTAGATCTAGACCTCAGATTGCACTAATGAATTCTAATTCTTGTGTTTTAGCATGTAAATGTGTATTAAAGTGGTAGACAGACAATCCCTGCCTGCAGCAAGACGTCTTAGCATAAATGATCTGCACTCGCATGCTTCAGTTGCACCTTTGAAGTGGTGTTTTTTTTTTTTTCAAACGCTTGATTCTGTTGTATCCTGAAATCATTTTTTAGCGGCGTGTGGCATTTAATGTAGCTCTGTTTCCATCCGAGTAAACTACTTACTTCCTCACCATGCTTACCTTATTTTATCAGCCAAAAAACGCCTGCCAGATAAAATGTAACAACCAGGGCGCAGGGATCAAAATAAAACCAATCACAACTGTGGCAAAAACAGAGAAAAAGTGGAAAATGTAAATAATCTATTCTGTTGGATAGAAAAAATAGTTTCTATCAAGGAAGTAGTCTTTTACTACAGGCACAATGCTGACGACTATCATACTAATAAAATAGAAATATAGTTCTGCTCAATTAGCTTCAGCTAACTAACTTGTATCGCTAGAAAAGTGTGGGGGAAACTGTCTTTTGGTCCTCAGTTGATAGGTGAAGTCCTGAATGCTTCATCATCCAGTGTAGAAAGTCGATAGATATCTTCATATTCTGAAGCATTTAAAAAAAAAATTCTGTCACCTTGAACTTTCTTTTTAAAGTTCAAGGTGAATTTGTAAAATTAGATTAATATTTGTAGATTAATATTTTGAATACGTGTAAAAAGAAAAAAGAGAAAGTAAATTTCAAGCTTTTATTTTAAATTGGGAGTTATTCTATTTCACTGCCATACAATAAGTTTTGACGGCTTGAGTGACATCATAATCCAAAATTAAAACTTGTTTTATTTGAATCAAGTGGGACAAAAAAGCAAAAGTAGAAGAAATCTGTGACAGCCCTGTTTATGGAGGTTTTAAAAAGTTTAAAATCTTATCCTCACAGTTTAAAGGGATAAGTGAGAGCGACCGGGGATTATACTATGCAATGTTGCTTCTCTGTCACCTGTCAGTGGAAAGTGTCGAACAGCGCGCCAAAAGACTGATGCGTAGTTTTCTCACAACAAAGATGAGTGTTGTCTTAGACAAACGTAAAGAGAATTGTGCTTTTATTTGAGTTTTATCGGATTAGTAATCAGTAATCTGATCATTCTCAGCTGTTTGTCATTAATAATGTTAGATAATGGTAACTGCATTAATAAGTAGCATTTTTCTTTTAAGAATTTCATCTGTTAGTGCAAATGTATCATTGTATCAACTGTTTTAGCATTTTAAACATTTCTGTCTTGTAATCTAAGCCACAGACTTGCATAAAACAAATTCTGTTTTCCACAATGGGAAATTATTGCATCCTTAATGTTCTGATTGTTGGATCCATATGTGCTTTCTGTTCTGGATTATCTTCAAAGTGTTAAAACTATATTAAAAAAATAACTCATTCAAGAAAATGGAATATATTTTGAACTTTGATTAGAAAAAAAAGTCACTTGTTGTAAAAGAAGAAAGTTAACTCAGTTAAGATGTTCATTATTTACTTAGCAGAATATTTTGAAAAGCTCACTAAATTTGACTTGGTGGCTTTGCTATCTCCATAGCCTAAATATGGAGATTTTGATATTTATTCTTGCATCACCATGCTTCCTAGAAAAACATTTCAAAGCGGTTTAGGGATGAAATCATCAGAAAAGGCAGTCAGCTTTTAGTTCATCTGGATCTGAATTCATGTTGAACGTTGTGTGTGTGCATGTGTGTGTGTGAGCAGGGTTGTTTGTCCTGTTTGTCTTTTTGTAGTGGGCGACCTTGAAAAAATAACTGAGTATAGATAGGAGCTGATATTCAATGGATCTTAAAATTGAAAAAAAGTCAAGTTTTTTGCTAAAAAGTTATTGTGCTAGGATGAGGTAGTTTTTTGGCTGGATTGAAATGTGATGAACTGGATGTTACTACTGGAGGAAAAGAAGAAGAAGTGGCAGGAGGATGAGGACGGTGCATGTTTTTTAATGACTTTTCATGTGAACAAACTTATTCGCACATAATTTTTATTTCATTATTTAATGGAAACTCCACAAATGCAAAATTGTGGTTTTTCAGCATTGGTGAAATATTCACAAAGTTTTGTGCACATTTGCAGTAGAAGATGGATGGGTAAATTTTATTTGAAAAAGGTAACAACCAATACAGTTATGGGTAAAAGTTTTAGCAATGGAGGAAAATTTCTTTTGAGGCTTTAGTAGTTTTGTAATTTCTGATGTTGCAGCCAGCCATAAGAGGTCGGTCCAACAGCTCCACACCAACTGTACTGACTCTCTAAAACCTTTATTATTGATCATTTTTTATTTAAATATTTATCTACATCAGTGTTTAAATAGATCAACTATTGGTGAAGTTTAGCCTTTTTAGGGATGCAACCTGTGTCAACCTTAAAACATGTTTTCTCTTCACTTTACAAGTGCCAGATAACGCTGAGCCCCACATCTGACTCTTGTGACCTTTATTAGAGATGATAGCGGCAGCCCTGGACACGGGGAAGCTCCACGTTGGCACAACAAAGGCTAGCAGTGGAGCTAGATTACAGATGAACGCGATAGCAGGTAAGTGAAAGTGACAAGGAAGTATCATCCCTTTCTGATGTGATAATTACCTGCAGCTGGCCGTCTGAGAAAGGTTATCTTTGAAACCCACGTGCAGCGAATACTTTGAGCAAATGAACCAGTGCAACACTGTTGTTTTTTTTGTTTTGTTTTTTTTTTAATGCTATGTGGGCCATTTGAATTTCTCAAGTGAAAAATATTGAAATTTTCACCCATTGTTGTTTGTGAAAACAAAGAAGCGCTCAAGCGTATTGGATTGAGAACATCTGTTAATACCAGATGTTAATTCTTGTCAAATTTTCTTGACTGCATTTGGGTCTGGACTTTGACTAGGTGGGATTCTTCGGTCTAAATGATTGGATTGTTAAATTTGGTAGTATGCTTGGATCATTCTCTAGTTGCATATTAACCCTCTGCCCCCGCCTCAAGTCTTTTCAACCTCCTAAATGTTTTGCTTATTTAGGATCTTGTCATCAACCCTGAAAAGCTTCCTCAATGCATGCTGCAGAAAGGGACACCCCCACCATGATGCTTCTCCCACCACACTGCATTTTGAAAGTAGGTTAAAAAGTTGAGTGTCATGCCACCAGTTTGGCAGTATTTCAGATATTTAAAACAAACAAAAAAAAAAAGCATCAATAATTATCAATAGAGTGATAGGAAATGTTTATATCGTGACATAGCTTACATCCTTCTGGTCTTAAAAGAGGGAAGGGAACGCCCAAACCCCATCTGCATCAGAAACATTGACTCGGAGAAAAAGAATTTCAGCAACCTCTTTTTTTGATCATTTCACACGGCGAGAATTATATCAGATGTCAGCATAATCTGACATCATTATCGGGATCAAAACCCGTCTGACATGGAGCAACCCGGGGCGCTGACAGCGGCGCAGCCTCTGTGACGGGATGATATGGATTACACTCTGCGAACCGACCTTGGGCCTTTCTCGTTTTTCTTTTTTTCTTTTTTAAATGACTGCCACTCGAACACGGCGATGTCCACATGCGTCTCATCGCTGCCAAATAAAACCCAAATATCCCCCCAGATGATTAAGGTCAACGCTGCTCTACAGAAGCCATCCTAGCATAAGCCTCAGAGAGCAGAAGGGTGGGTGGGATTTGGAAGGGGTTGAGTGGGCTGACCCCCCCTGGATTCCAGCTTGTCTTCGCCGGTAGGTCTCCTCGTGGATTCCCCAGGTTCCCCTCTGCCTTGCCGCGGCAGCATCAAGACGACGGCACTGCTGCACCCTGTGGGCTTCTCCTCCCAGGCGCCGTGACCTGTTGTTGACTTTCATTTTCTGTGTCATTAAGAGGTTTAAGCTTCTTCATGAGTTTATCCCTGGATCACAGGGATCTGCGAGGCTCACCGGTCATTTGCTGTCAGCGTCCCAAGAGCTCAGATTGTTAGGACCTGCTTTACTCTGAAATTGATGGAAATGTGTTGGACTAATTTGGCTTTAGCAGGATTGGCTGAATATTAGTCCACTCATCCTGTGGATTATCCCCACGGCTCGCTGCAGTGGATGCAGCGTGGATGGGAAGAGCTGTCAAACTACATGCCTCATTCTCCTTCAGTATTTGGCTCCCTGAATGTGCATTCATTTCATCTGTGCATTTTATTTTTTTGCTATAACAACAAGGACTGATGCTGCCGCAGGAAAGCCGCGCAGCATTTAATGCATGCAGTAATGAGGGCTTTGGGAGCTCTTAACCGGTGAGATGAGCTTATCTGCACAGTGTGTGCATTCATTTAATCTGAGTTCAACATCAAGAGTCAAGTATGATTACACACTGATGCACGTGCTATCAACAAAATAGATTTGTGGCAGCACTACAGCGTCGGATGTGAGTGTTTTATGGAGTGTTGGAAGAGGAAAAATAGACATACATTAATCTGAGATTTGTGACCGCTTTCCAGTTTGTTTGTTTTTTCATAGTTCTGACCCGCCAATACTATTTTTTTCTTTGAGAAAAATAACTGGTAAATTTAGATGATATGGTTGGTGCAAGGCCGGCCCAAAGCATGGGTGAGATAAACACCTGCTTAGGGTCCCCACACCATCAGAGAACTCCGGAGAGGGAAAAAGCTAGTGTGATTTAAAACAAAAAAAGAAACAACAACTTTGAATTATACAAAATAAATGCTATTAAACATGTAAATCAATTTCTATGTTATTGGCATATTGAGTAAATGTTTAACTTACTGTAAATTCAGTGTTTATCTGCTGATGTTACTTTAGAGTAGTTATAATAATATGACACTTCTGTACTAAAATGCATTTCAGAATGCAATTTTTTTTTAGACTGCTACTCCTGTAAGGTTGAAATCAATATCCATAACAACATGCTAATGCAAGCTAATTACAAATGATGTTAACAAAATTGGCAACTTTATTGTCTAACATGACTAAAACAGGGTTTTCTTCATTAAAAACAGTGCAAGACTGTAAGCAGTTTAAAGTTTTGGTTGTCTGAGATCCTCTATTAGTCGTTAGCTTGATTAGCATTGCTAGACAGCTGTAAATGGTAGTGTTCATGTGTGTTCCCTAAACTCATAATGCAGTTGATTGTATTTTACTAAGTTAGTCAGATGGTATGTGAACATTAATCTTCTTAGTTTGTAAAAACTGTTTGCTGTAACACTGCCGTTTGACAGTCCATATGATTGACTGCTACTATCGACAGATCTTCAGTTCTCATCAAAAGGTTTAGGATAAAATGAAACCAAAGTTTGGTTTAGATCCTTGTCTGTTTTTGCAGCAACCTATGAGTATTTTATGTAGAAGTCAACTAAATAAAAGCAACATTATGCCACCAACTCTGTAGGTTTCTTTTGACCAGCTTTACAGGAGCTGATGTGCATGTAGGTTATGTCTTTTGTCCATCATGGCCGAGTGGGCCGCTTTCTATAGAGTCACATGCAAAGGGTCAATATCCCCTTTTATCAGTTACAACCTCCACACAGAAGAGCGGTTTGGTTCGCATAAGCTGGTAAATGTTGACATTTCTGACCAACCAGTTTCGGGTGAGCACCGATCGATTCGGAAACACAGCAATTCCCGTGACTTGCTGATTTTCTCTGTGCACTTTCATTACCACCACGGGAATTTAACAGTGTTAGTTTCTTTTCTCTCCCTCCAGAATATTCATTTAACGTAGTGAGGATTTACCCCCTAATTTCCTCTCCAGCAGCATCACGACTGACCTTCCTATTGGCGGTGGCATGTTGAAGTGACAGCTGGTGTGATGCAACAAAACTCACCCCCCTCCCCATCCTCCTCCTCTCATCACACAAGTTATAAAGAGCAATATCTAGTCCCATGGATTGAGATAAGATTAGATAGATTAATGCTCCGGGACACTGACATATTTGCTGTATAAAACTCCTGTTTAGAAAACAATGGCTGGTTTCTGCAGACGAGAACCTCTGATCTGGCAGATGGCACAAGCTCCAAAAGTTGCTCCATGTTCAAGGCAGCGCTTCTCCCCCGGTTTGAGCTCCTGTGGCTTAATGGGATTTTAGAGTCTACATTCAAATGAAGTCTGTATAGGAGGGGGAAAAAAAAAAAACGGGATTATTTTTTTTCAGGCTGTTTAATCTCTCTCTCCTTTTTTTTTTTTTTTCCCAAACTGAGCCTGTCCCACGTTTTTTTTCTTTTTTTTTTTTTTCCAGCATTCGTGGAAAAGCGAATGCTACAATCAGCGAACGCTAGAGCGCAGACGGCCTATCAGCTCAGAGAGCCAGACGGATGCCCTGTGGACCGTTTTCTCTAACGTGAGGCGTGCTCAGTCACTTCGACTCACTTCAGCCCGGCTTGCCGCACCGCGCCGTGCCCGCCTTCTTCTTCTTCCAAAAGCGCTCCCATCCTGCTCAGCGAGGACAGACGCTTAGAGGCTCCGTTGTTGTTGCAGATCTTTGAGCGAAGAGCGGCTCCATCTCCGACTTCCCATCAGTCAGAGCCATCGTCTCTCTCTCTTTCTCTCTCTTTCTGCACCCCGCCTGCGTCTTGGATCGTCTTGCTCCTCATCAGACAGATAAAAGATCTGGTGGAAAACCCCCCCAACCCCATGAGAGGTCCCTTCACTTCCTGAATCGACGACCTGATTCCCGGGAGATCTCATGATGCCCAACGCGTTCCAGCAGAAAAAAGGTGAGACGACCAACTTAGGCTCGTTAATTATAAGTTAGACTGACAACTGAAAACGGCAGGAATCGGTGAACGAAGCTCACTCAGTTAAACCCACGCAGGCTTTTGCAGAAAAATAAATATCACTCTGTAGATACAAAGCATGCTTCACTTTGCTTCAAGGAATACATTTTTCATTCCAGCATCCGTGTCCTCTTATTTATTTTTTCCCAGTTTGAGACTTTGTTTTGTTAATTTATTTCCAAAATAAGCTCATCCCTGAACAACTTTAATTTACAGTAAGGAGCTCACACCTGAGCAGCGTGGATGGAGCGCAGCCAAACCCAACACCCACTGCATGCAAAGGCCAGGAGCACTCGCCTGCCAACACCTGCGTTGATAAATCTGTAGAATTTCCATACAACTTTTATGTCAGTCACTCCGAGAGATTTAATCGCTCAATCGCTTGTTCAGTCCCACTTCGCAGGCATGCAAAGCGGCTGAGGCACGTACAGTAGGCGCAAGTGTGATAAATCAACTGACATCTGATAAGCAAATGGGAAAAATAATGGCCCCCACTTCTTTTATCTACTGTATTTTAAAAAAAAGAAAAAAAAACACATTTAAATAGGATTGTTTTTTGTGTGTGTGTGTGTTAACGCCCGCCACCATGAGATATGAGCAATTTGAGAGAACTTTTTGATTCACTTTGGATTTCCGTGTCGCCTTTACATCACAAGAGCATTCTCCCCTGCTTCACGGGAGACACTGAAATCAAAAGGTGAGTGGTTTCGATAAGAAACTTTTGTATTTTTTTTTTACTTTACCATCAGAGGACTTTATGAAAGACTAGTTAAAAGAAAAACCCAACAGATTACTGTAAATGTTGTTAAATGCACAACGTGACGCCACGCTTTGGTTGGAAATTTCTTTAGTTGAAATCCACTTGCTCTACTTTTGCTTGTGGTCTCGAGTATGTGGAACTTTTTTCTCCCCCCTCCAAAGTGCAGCATCAAGAAAAAAAAAAAAGTGTTGACTTGCGGAAGTAAACGTGAAGGTGCTGAACTTCCTCGGCTGCAGAGATGCTTTTTATTTCTTTTTTAAACGAAAGCACAGGGGGGACGATGTCACTCTGGGAGGCTGGAGTTCAGTCAGAGAATCATTTCATGGCAAAAAATAAATGAAGAAAAATGCCACTTAATGAGGCACGATGGTTAGTTGGCTTGAATCATTTCTGGTAAATACAAGCTGTGGATGTTTTTTTTTTTTTTTTAAATGTTTTTTGCAGGATGCATAAAAAGACTCAAGATTTTGAAGATTTTGTGATTTTTTTTTTTTTTGTGAATTAAATTAAGTAACAGCTCAGGTTTTGGAAGAGAAAAAAAAGGATTTTAAGACCAAACGTAATTTTTGTTTGCAAATTAATTCAAATTTAAATATGCAGGTAAAACATTACGCATATGTTTGCATATTTTTTCACATAAAATCTTGAACTTTCCCCCTTTTTGAATCCTTCTCCATCTATCTACCACAAATTCACTTTTTTTTTGTAATTTACTCATTTATTTATTTAAACTGCAGGAGTCTTGGTCAGAGCCCTTTCATCCCTCACCAATCCCACACGTTTCCTCGTTTGGATTTAAATCCATTTACGGCTCTGACTGCAGGGGAAGTAGCAAAGGAGCTGACATGAAAACGCACCTACATACCAGAGGCGGGTCGAGACAGTTTGATGCACAGGAATCTGGTCGGAAACGCGAGGGCGCTGACTTTTTCTGACAGAGAGCTCGGAAAGCCGAGGAAGAGGCTGACCTCCCCGTGTCTGAACGGCGGGGTGATTAAAAATGCAGAGGAAAAATAAATTAACAGTGCTCTCTATCCAGGACTGCATTCATATTTTAGGGTTTTTTCTTTCCCCCCCGTGGCACAGAGACAGGGCACTGAGTGCACTGTTGATGCTTTGTTGAACCTTGGCCTACAGCTAGGTGTGTGCAGTTCCTGTTCAACCACCCCTCTCCACCCCCAACACACACATATAGACCGACCTTGGCTGTTGCCGTTCGCCTCAGCCAGCCGCTCTGACCTTGCAGTGCGCGGCCCCTAATGTGGGAGAATTTGATATGGCTGAAATCAAAACTGGGCCACGGTGTGCCCGAGCGCAGGGGAAGAATCGGGGTGTGGAAGGGAGAGGGATGGGAAGAGCTGCGACTTTTAAACGTGGAGGAATGACAACAGAATACCGCCGGGAACGCGTCTGTGTGGGAATCTCTTCAAACACACCGAGTGTGGTGAGAAAGAATTCAAAACCGGCTGGGCAGCTTTGAGTCTCCACTGCTTACATCACGACGCTTATAAGAGAGACGGTGGAAGTTTCCAACGCTTCCATGGAAGAACACCCTGGAAGTTACTCTGTGTTGCCTAAACAGTTTGAACTGCAAACTAGAACTTTAGGTTCTGGGCGACTGGCGGGTCCGGTTTCTGCATCAGCTTTCTCTCTTCACCTAAGAGATTTGTCACGGATGATTTTATGGTACTCATGTCGAAAATGATAGTAATTATGTATTGATCTAATTACTGTAATTTGAAAGAAAAGTACAAATTATTCTGTTGTCTACTAAAATGATACATTTAAGTCATTTATTGTCCTTTTGATATTTAGAAATACAACATGAACGCCTATTAAATTTAGTATTTTTTTCATGCTTTATGAGCACAATATCAGAAACTGTTGCTGTTCTGTTTGTAGAGTAGCGGAAACGACTCAAACTTTATTTACGGAGCGGTTTTCATACAGCCGAGTGGAACACAAAGGGGCTTTACAAAGGTTAAAAATAGGCGGACAGACTTAAAACCACAAGAGAGGCACTCTAGAAATGATCCACCTGAGTCAGCAGACAAAAATGAAATGGAAAACAAGAAGCAGGTGAAGATATAAACAAAAAGATAAATAAATCAGTTATAGATAACAAGGAGGTAGAATTAGCTGCTCAGTGAACTAGCCTGCAGCCAGCTGCTTTACAGACATGTTACCCGTAGAAACTGTAGTTTTAGAATCGTTACTGGCGTTCTGAAAATATGTCCAAAATATGTCTGACAGATTTGCCTTTTTTTTGTAAGCTATTTTGTAAAGGAGGACCATTACAAAATAGGGCATTTGTTGGCATTTATCGTATCGTTTATTGTGGTAAATTTCTTATAATTCTGTCTAATTGTTGGCGCAATAAATTTCAACAGATGATTTTTAAATACCCTCAAAACTGTTGAATGGAGAAAATAGTTATGCTAATATTTGTACTATTTTCTCCACTGTATTTTCAATGAAAATATCAATAATCAGTGACTTTTGTCACTTCTTAAATGCAGTTACCATGTGCAGTTTAGTGGAACAAATCACACTTTTTTGCAACTGTTGTCCCAAAGACGCATATCACAAATGAGAATCTCTGTCTTCGTGGGGCTTTAATGGTAGTCGGAGCCATACAATTACCTAAAAATTACCTGCTGTCATAACTTTCATCGTTATTGTGATAGTACCACAAAATATCGCTAAAATTTTAAGTCCATCATCGCCCAGCCCGATTATCTTACGTTCTAGGCAGTCGGGAAAACGCTGGTCACTCAGGTAGCTCCATCTCATTAAAAGCAGTTTAAGTGTAAAAACATTGAGATCGAAAATGTTACGCTTTTTAAATCAGAAATTTATCAAAAATTTTTTTCAATAAAATAATTCTTGGTACCAGTAACTATGACATGCCTAGTGAGGAAGATAAGACGGTAACTGTAAAAAATATATGTAATTGCTCCTTGGAATAAAATAAATCCTTAAGTGTTTTGAGGCTCTTTTCGATGATGTAGTAAGCGTTAATTTTAAAGCGTTGCACTCTTGAGAAATCTCCTCCTGTGCAGTTTGAGTTAAATAAAAGGAAGAAAAAACTGACAGAATAAAAGTTGCTCTTCCAGGTTTCCACTTCACAGCCAGACATCGAGATCCACAGCACGACACCTAACTGGTGGGGCAGCGAAGGGGAGCGGGTGGAGTGATTCAGGCACATGGTTGCTATTGGATCTTTATCCAGGGTGGTGCGGAGTAATAAGAGCCACCTGTTGGCTATCTGAGCGCCCACACCGGAGAGTCCCGTCTGAGACAGAATACCTCTGAAGATACAGAGGCAAAGCTTTGGACCTAATCTCCCAAATTTCAGCCGCTCCGACTTGCTGCTGTGGAGCAAACACAGTCAAGATTTAACGACGGCACCCATTATTTGCGCATGTTGTCAGTCTCATTCCTGCGTTTGCTGGAGGCATCTGAGCCTTCGTTCAGCAGGTGGCACGCCGGCAGGAAGAAGCCGCTATGTGTGGAAAATTCCACCGAGTTCGGATCTGCCGAGTGTATTCTGGGCCTTCTCAGAGCTGGCCTTGAGAGGAAGTCCTGAATATACAGGCTTCGATTTGACTGAAATTGGAATTCCAGCCCACCAAACGCCCAACGCCATCACACTTCTCGGCTCTCAATGCGCTCCGAGTTGTTTGCTTGGAGGAGCAAAGCAAACAAATCTCAAGGTGAATCGCCACAGTGCTGCAGAAAACCTTCTGCAAACATACTTTCGAAGAGTGTGTTTTTGAAGGAACCAATAGACACTCATTGTATTTATATAAACAGGGACAAATTGAGAAGAATAAAGGCCCCTGGGCTGGAACCAGAATTGGTTTAAAACACGTATATAAAAAAAAAAAAAAATTAAGTGATAACTTTTCACTAGCACTGTTAAATACAGCAATAGCTTCACAATCTTGGTCAAACATGTAAAAAAAACAGCCGTCTATAATTTCTTTCCATTATCGAGTCTGATACATATCAATATCAGGATCAGTGCGTCTCTAATATGAACATGCACACCTTACCCGAAAATTTGTTTGCCGCCCTCCCCCTGTTTGTGGCCCAGGCTACTCCCCTTTCTAAAGTCTGGCCCAGTTTAGGAAGCAAGAACAATCTGAACCCGACTGCGAGATCCTACAAACTTAAAAAAAAAAAAGCAGCTTCTCTTCATATTTGTGTTTAACCTTGTCAAACGGGATGAAAGACAGCTTTCAGTGCAGAGACACGCAGCAGCTTTGTTGCAGGGAGGGCTTGATTGCACGTCAGAATAGAAGTCGTTTGTGTTAATTAATATTACAAAAACGTTAAAAAAAGCATCGAACCTCCAAAAGAAATTCACTCCTGCACAGAAAATCTTTTGAAGTCGCCCTCCTCCTCCACCCCACACATCATTCGCTATTTTTTACATCTCAATCTCTTTTACCTGTTTTATAAATGATGTGTGCACGTACAGTAGGTTTTTCTGTGATGCCTTTAAACAGACGATCAAGGTGAAAAGATATGAATGCAAATCTCCTTGTGATGGTTTCCACGCATCCGCCGCGCAGAAAGACGAGCTTAAATGCGAGCGAAGAGAGAGAGAGAAGGGGGAAAAAAAAACAAGAAAGGGAACAGGGGGAGGGGGCGAAAAAAAAGTGAAACTTAACAATATAAAAAGAAAATCTTTTAAAGAAAGGAACTAAAAAGACCTCTGTAGCTAACAGCATTATCTGTTTGGTGTTACAGCGCGGTTGCATCATGCCTCTCAGAACAAAACTCTGCACTCATCTTTGCTGACAATGAACACTGAAGTTGGCAGAAATTTGCTGTGAAACGAGACAAAAAAAAAAAAGTGCAGTTTATGAAGAGGAGGAGGAGGGAGGGGGGGAGAGTGAGGCAACCTCCGGGCCTCAGGCTTTTGTCAGTGGGCACTTCTGGTCGGTGACCCTGTGGTGCACCGACTGGATTCACACCTTTTATTATTATTCTTATCGTTAAAATGAATTCAGCTGCTAAACTTGATTTCTGAGCGCCGTCAAACAGAACTATGTTTAATTCTCCAGCCCGATCGAAGACGATTAGGATTAACCGACGCGGTCTGATAACACGGTGGGTTCAGACGGGGGCACATTGATCAGCCTCCTCTGGCCCTCTCTAAGTGGGTCATTTATTATTACTGTTTTTTATTTTTCTTTAGGAAAAAAAGAAATTGGTTGAGTAAGTTTGCCAAGGATTTGCGGTAATTATCTCATCCCCGTATAGAGGGTGCACAGCATGAGGCCTTGGTAAATTACACGTCTCCCTCCTAACTCCTGAATGGTTTATGGCCGTGCATTATGCATAAACCGCGCCGGAGCGCCTCAAACGTCCCCCAAGTGGATTGAAATAAAGTTGACGCTGCTCTTTGTTTGGAGCTCCACGCCGTCTTTATTTGGCAGTGCTGAATCGGAGATTGCTGTAAAACCAACAAAAAAGGCGTTCGTCTTAATTATTTTTGGAGACTTTTTCGCCCTCCCTGCTTCCCCCACCACCACCAGTCTCGCAATGGTTCGTGAACATTTTTTTTTATTTTTTGGAGGGATTCCGGCTGCAAATGGGCGGATGCTCAGGCACTCCGCTGGGAGATGTCACTCTTGCTGAAGTGGGGAAAAAGGGAGGGATGGTGGGCTGCTGTACAATAAGTAGGGGGGAAAAAAGAAGAAACAGGAGCGCAGACTGTTGGGGGGAACATTAATCTCAGACCCCACCAAGTCAGACAAAGTTGTTTAAATCGCATCAAAACCATTAAAAACATGGCTTTTTTGTTGTTGTTTTGTTTCATGCTCAATGTACTAGAACTTACTTTTAGAAAAGTCTTTAAAGGTTTCTGTGGGGAGGAAAGTCTTAAAACGGAAAACGCTCCCTCTTACCGCTCGTTTCAAAGTCCGTAAAATGATAACTCTGGGAAAGTTCCAGAGATCACCTGTCTACAGGTGCAGCCCCTTCCCTACTAGCTGCTGCAGACTGGTGCTCAGCTGGCTGAAAGAAAGCCGCATTGTGCTTTCAAATTTTGCTCTTTGAAAATGTGTCCACTTGCAGAAAACACAAAAAGATCAGAGTGTGAAAACTAGAGACAGACAAATCTGGTTCCCTCTGGTGAAAAGGCACTTGAGCACATTTAGCATTTGCACGGTCTACATTTTTGCTCAAGTTTGTGTTCAATTTATTATAGATTATTATTTAAGTGTAATAATCAAAGCGTGCTAGTGTTGTTGCTCCATGATTTTAAATAATACATTAAAATATATTTTTCTCAAATTTTAGTTCTTTTTTTCCCCTTTCTCTGACACTTTTACAGATTTACAATGAGTATCTACTGTATATCAACCCATGTGATAACAGTAATTTACTTTCAGTCAGTTTACACACTAATTCTGAACTAAAGTTGCAGTTGCAACTTCAACAGGGGGCTGGGCAGGTGGGCCATGGGCACCTTTGGAGAAAGGCTGGTCACCCCCCTGACACCCAAAAAAAATCAACATCAATTTATATAAAAGGCATAGAGAGTTGGAAGATTTTTTTTTCTTCAGTCAAGACATAAATGTAAAAAACAGAATCAACACATGCATAGAGTTTTAAAGATATATATTTATATATATACACCCCTATCCTATCTAACTCGCTTGTTTCTTTAAGAGTAAAATTATTGGTCTTAAAAAAATTAATCATCATTTCAGTGTTTTTATGTCCTGCATAATTTAACAGTTTTTCTTTTCTTTTTTTACTCTCCCAAGCCCAGCAAATGCTGCTCCTCTGCCAAGGAGTGAACGGGATGAGAAAAGACAGCGAGTCCGTGGTTTGGAACCACCACAAGCAAGGCTTCCAAGGTGAGTCACTGACAGTAAATGTGTGCCCACATGTCGTGAGATGAACACAACTTCTAATGCGTTGCCTGTTTTACGTCTCGCAACCGAGATTCGAAGGCTCGCCTATTAAAGCCTGTGAACGACACGCAACTTCACACCAGTCCTGCCTTCTACGCAGGGATGAAATCAAAACCCACAGAGTTCAAGCTCGTCTTAGATGCCTTTCATTTCATGCGAGCGCCTGGCTGGTGATAGTCACAGATCAACACAACGAACACCACATTTCTGCAAGATAGAGGTGGAAAAAAAAGGAGCAGTTTTATTCTTATAAAATAATGCAGAGTTCACATGTACATTAAAATAACACAGCAATGCACTGTTAATTTTTCAGATTATTCTCCTTTTTTTGGTAATTTATCCTTATCAAATTAATCCAGTCAAACAGAAACAGAACTGACTGGGTTTTAGCCCGCAAATCAACACTCTCCTGACCTTGACATGACTTTTTTTTTTTTTTTTTTTTTTTACAATGTTTACAACATGTTCCAGAGCGTTTTAAATATTAACTGGTTTATAACCAGGAGCTGCAAGTGTGCTCTACTCTGGACTCCCAAGCCTTCAGTTTTCCTAATGCAATGCAATGACAGAAATGCAACAAGTTTGCTTTACAATACAAACAAGCCCCTTACAGCAAAGAGCCTCCAGCTCTATTAACAGCAACAATCAGCCAGAGGTTACAGACACAGAACAGTTATAAGCAGAGATGAGGGGGGGAAACAAAACAAAACATAAAGCTGAGCTAAAGAGCCAGTTCAAACCGTGCGCTGAGAAAAAACAATCCCATCCGACCGCTCCACCGACTTAATGCATTACAGAGGAAATATCAGTCTATCAAAGCTCTCCCCCCAAAACCTTCCCCACCGACGGCATGGAGTTAACATACCCGCAGGGAAATGCGCCTACAAACTGATAAGAGCCCCAAAAGCAAGGCAGAGACATCGACCTGTCCGCACGGACCTAATTCAGAGCTGTGAATCTGCGCCGCTCATGTGTGGACTGTATGTGTGTTAAATGCGACGGAAGGCAGCGGCGTGGTGCGCAGTTTAAGTCACGGAATACAAATTAGTTCTGAGAATTTCGGGGGCTGGTTTTCTCCAGCTGGTGACGTCGCCAGCTCGCCGTCCTGTGACTGCGCGGGCTGAACCAAACGCGGGGGGATCCCGGACCCCGCGAAGCGAATTACTTGGTCATTTTTGACAATTATGCGCATTTTATTGCTCGTTTGAACGAGTATCGACATATATTTTCGCTCTAAAAATCGCCAGGTTTCGTTCGCGCCTGAAGCAGCGCTTTGAAACGAGCTGGTTGTGAAAACTTGAGAAAGCAGCGTCTCTCCCCTGCGCCGGCGCAGTGGTACGGTCTCAGGCTCAAATTCCGAGAATTGTGCTCCTCTGATTCTTAGAACAGGGGTTCTTAGAAGTGGTGATGCAAGAAGTTTCTAGGAAAGCGCTACCAGGTGATTTTTTAAATTCCAATTTTTTTTATTTAATATGGCGCGAAGTTTTTATCTGCTGTGTTTCTTGTTTATGTTTTTAGACGTTTGTTCGTTTTTGTATCTGCTTGGGTGTTTTGTGAAGCCGGCCGGGGCTGCGAGTGTCTGTGGCAGTGAATAGTGGAAACTCCGGAGCGGGAGAAAGCGGGCTGCCGCTGCCGCCGCTGTGGGTGACAGCCGGAGCGCCGCTCTCTCCGTCTCCAGCAGACCGGCTCGGCTGTCTCCGCGCGGAGCCGGCCGGCCGCTCGGTCCGTCTGGAAGCGGCGGGCGGGCGGGCGGGCGGCAGGCAGTCTCCAGCGGTTGTCGGCTGTCACAGTCGGTGTTGCTGTGAAGCAGAGTCATAACGCTCTGGGTTAAGAGAGAAACATCGGAGGAAAAAGGAGCGCTGAGTGCGGCTCGCAGCGCACGGTGCTCGGGGTGCCTGTGATTAAATCCCCACTTTGTTCGTTCAAGTGTCAAAGCACAGAGGAACAAGCGGGCGCTGTCACGCGAACTTCGCAGACAGCGTGGCAACCGCACGTTCGGGTTTTGTGTCTGTATTGTGTTTAGTGCGCAGCAGCCGCGGCAATTTGCTCTAATGGAGCGCAAAGGGCTGCCCAGAACAAATCCTCCTGTTACCGTAACACTGCAGCGGAAATGTTACTGTTGGTGTGTGTGTGTGTGAGAGAGAGAGGGAGAGAGAGAGAGAGAGCGGGTGTGTGTTTTTTTTCCGCGGTAGAAGCTACAAGTTGTCTCTTATTTTTCCACTGTGACAGCACGCTGCTTGACAAGTTGAAGGTGTCACTCTGAGTCTCTGCGCTGGGAGAGCCGGAGTTTCGTTTATGGGCTGAATACTTCTGCTCGAGTCAACGAGAAACGTGACGAAAGTAAAACAGACAACAACAAAAAAAAAGTTTGCTGACTAAAATGTGAATTATTTAAATTTAACCGGCGCAGTCATTGAAGTTGTCCGTACGCGTGACGCCAGACCCTCGGAGAGTCCAGTGAAACTGTTCATGTCTCCATGTTCTTATTTTATTCCCCAATTGGTCTGTCTGCGCTGTCCTGCTTCTATTTTCGGACGAGTCCAGTTACACGCTCCACTTTTGACACTTGACTTAATGACACCGTCGTAAATCCGCATGTATGCTTCAAAGCCAGTTTTAATATTTCTGGTGTTTTTTTTTTTGTTTGTTTGTTTTGTTTTGTTTTTTTCTCCCCCTGGTTTGATTAAAAATCACTGACCTATAAAACGCGCCAGGTGCGTTTGGAGCGACTTTAAAACATCAACAAACTGATTGTTACAAGCGGCACCGCGGAGTTTTATCTTAATCACGTCGTTAAAATATCACAACTTGAAATCTGATTTTTTAAAAATTTTTTCCAGGCCGACAGGGTGAAACAAAATAAAATCTGTTTGTGGGAATTATTTCCACTACTTTATGATCAGGTTGTAAAAAATGAAACGCGCATTGAAAACTTTCTTTCGCTCCGGTTTAAGTTGAGAAATGCTCTAAGATCAGCCTGACATGCTGTACATTTCAATAACGCTAATGTCTGTATTTAAATTAGTCTAGACTTTAGAGCCACAAAAAAACCCCAGCTAATTATTAAAATTTGCCTATTTTTTCCCCTGTAATTTTCTGCAGTTTATTTGTCTGCTGAATAATTTTTCTTGAACTTTCTCACGTTAAGATTTCCACGAGTGTTTCTGAGAGAACGTGAGGAGGAGAGAAATTGTTCTAAAAGCAGAAATTAAAATATCCAAATGTTGTTTTAATAAATGGCGCCGCCTTCTGGCCACATCGTCTGTTTCGGATCAGACCGTCTCTCTTTTTTTGTGGGGATATTAAATAAATTGAATACAGCTCATTTATCCAAAATCAGATCCTAGAATTTGGTCTTAGAACCAGTGGATTCTGTGTGGAACGGAGTAAATTGATGAGTTTTATCGTTTTACAAGAGCAAAAAAAGCAACAACAACAAAAAATTCATTCTTTTTTATTTGTTGGCAGAACTTGACAAAATGGCTTGTGCAGCAGACAGCTGCATACAGTTTACGCGCCACGCCAGTGATGTCCTTCTTAATCTGAACCGGCTGCGCAGCAGGGACATCCTCACAGATGTTACCATCCTGGTCAACAGACAGCCGTTTCGTGCACACAAGACTGTTCTCATGGCTTGCAGGTGTGTTGCTTTTATTCTTAAATTTTAAAGCACATGTTTTCTTTGTACTCTTGGTTTAAATCTAACCCTTCTTTTTATTCTCCATTCTTGCACACAGTGGGCTGTTTTACACTATCTTCACCGACTCCCACAAGTGCAACCTTAACGCCATCAGTCTGGACCCAAAGGTGGACCCCGAGGGCTTTGCCATCCTGCTGGAGTTCATGTACACGTCCCGTCTCACACTAAAGGAAAGTCTCATCATGTCCATCATGAATACGGCCATCTATCTGCAGATGGACCACGTCGTGGACACTTGCCACCGATTTATCAAATCCAGGTCAGTGGAATCTGTCAGAGCTCTTGTGTAAATCCGTGATTATCAGCGTCTGTGTGTTCATAACCCTTCTCTTGTTCCCTGCACAGTGATCCGACTGCCAAGCTGCCCAGAGATGAGTTTCTGGTCAGTCCGTTGGTGTTGCCTCAGGACGTCCACGCGTATCGACCCCATGATGTTGTTGACAGTCTGCACAGCCGCCTGGCTCCGTTCAGGGACGGAAGGCCCTATGGCACAAACATGTTCAGCAGCGTCAGCACCCCCAGTAACTACCACCTCTATGGGCAGTTTCCCATGCCGGGATTCCCTTTCCCGCTCTGTAAGCTGACTGATACCAAAAATGCTTTCGCCGACCTCTCAAAGAGTGGGATCCACCACAAACACTGTCCTCCTCATGATGGCGCCAATGGCATCAGGGCAGACTACGCCAGAGCTCTTGGTACCGGTTCCTCTGGCATTATTCACTCAACCACCTTTGCTTCCAGAGAGATAGGAAGAGACGATGAGATTAGGAAGGAGGGGCACGAGGGCCAGCCCATTGGCCTCAGCTCAAGGAAGCGCACATTCCCTGTGTTGACCCTTGAGCACCAGAAAGACTTGAGCAAAGAGCATGGTTCACAGGCAGAGGACGACCTCATCCATCAGCACTATCCTTTGGGAATCTCCGCCGGGCGCAAAAGTCTCATGAGCAGCCCTCAGAGTCCCCTCAAGTCGGACTGCCAGCCCAACTCCCCGACAGAGTCCAGCAGCAGCAAGAACGCTGGCCTCTCCCACATTGGCGGAGGGCAAGTGACACAGGGTACGCCAGACCCGAAGGCTCGCAACTGGAAGAAGTACAAGTTTATCGTGCTGAACCAGAGCACAAAAGACGACGAGGCAGGGCTCCGCTCAGATCCCGGGCTTCGCTCCCCTCAGCGACTCGGCCTGCAGCCCTACATCCACCCGGGCGACTCTGAGAGCCTTGACGCTCAAGCCACAAGTAAGAGCAGCGACCACGGCGAGGACCTACCCGTGCCACAGGCCAGCCGTCTCAACAACATCATCAACAGGTGAGGGCTTTAAAATGCGAGTTTCAGAAACTTCATCTTGTGGATGATGGAAGTCTTCAGTGTTTGTTTTCATCTTTTCTCTGCCAGTGCTCTCGAGGGGTCACTGAGGAACAGCGATGGCCACCCTCCCCACTACCTGAACCGCCTCGGCTGCTCCACCTGTGGCTCTCAGTCCCCCCAACACTCCAACGTCTGTCCCAACAACCCCAGGTCACGCCTCTCTGAAGACATGGCGGAGCTCCACTCAGAGTATTCAGACTCCAGTTGTGGTGAGTTCATGGTTTCAAGTTTGGATTAGAAATGCTCGTGTCCGGCATC
The DNA here is from genome assembly GCF_027474105.1 of Poeciliopsis prolifica. Classification (NCBI taxonomy): domain Eukaryota; kingdom Metazoa; phylum Chordata; class Actinopteri; order Cyprinodontiformes; family Poeciliidae; genus Poeciliopsis; species Poeciliopsis prolifica. The sequence continues at coordinate 24,366,975 of NW_026562377.1, forward strand.
AGCCATTAACGAAATCCGATTTCTCTCCCCTCCACCAAGCAGAAAACGGTACATTCTTCTGTAACGAATGCGACTCCAAGTTTGCCGACGACGAAGCCCTGAAACAGCACATGCTTCAAGTCCACAGCGACAAGCCATACAAGTGTGACCGCTGTCAGGCCGCTTTCCGCTACAAGGGCAACCTCGCCAGCCACAAGACCGTCCACACAGGTACTGAACTAAAACCAAAATCTCGTTTTTATCTTTAAGTCTTTATCATTGAAGTATAAACCCATTTCTTTCTTTTCAGGAGAGAAGCCGTACCGCTGTAACATCTGTGGTGCTCAGTTTAACAGACCAGCTAACCTCAAGACTCACACTCGCATCCACTCAGGAGAGAAGCCATACAAATGTGAGACGTGTGGAGCTCGTTTTGTACAGGTAAGTCCATACCAAAACCAGTCCTTAACGTACAAAGTTGTGCTTTGAAAGCTGTTCAAACATTTGAATCAATCATTTTATTTGGGGTTTCTGTTTCAGGTTGCTCATCTTCGTGCCCATGTGTTGATCCACACCGGTGAGAAGCCATACCCATGCGAGATCTGCGGAACACGCTTCCGTCACCTGCAGACGCTGAAAAGCCACCTGCGCATCCACACAGGAGAGAAACCCTACCATGTAGGTTGATTAGAAGAAAGTCAATCCAATTCTCACTTGATTGGCTCTCATTGGCAGGTCAAATAGCAAATCATTCAATGGAATCCATCATTACAAGCATCAAAACTAAAAGTTGACCATTTTTTTGTTGATATACACATCAATTAACAGCATGTACTACGATGCACTTTCCTGAAGGTTGGGGATGTGTATGTCGAGTATTTTTTAATATTTCCATACTTTCGTTTCAGTGTGAAAAATGCAACTTGCACTTCCGCCACAAGAGCCAGCTGCGGCTGCATCTCCGACAGAAGCACGGCGCCATCACCAACACCAAGATCCAGTACCGCATGTCCACAGCAGAAATGCCTACCGACCTGACAAAGGCATGCTAAGCTAAGCTAAAAGAGGAGGACAAAAAAACACAAACAAAAAAACAGTTACCTTGGAGGCAGTCTTGACCCTGGCATTTAACGACCCCCACCCTCCTTCAAACTCGTACAATCATCCAAAATAGTAGTGCCACACTGTGTTTTTGAGACAATTCAATTGGCTGCGTCTGCCATTCTAAACGGGTTTCCACTACATGTGATGCTAGAGCCACTTATGGTATCTTAGTCACTTTATGATTTCTATATAGATCTAGTTATATAAATATATATATATGTATGTTGGGAGTGTTTTTAAGCTTTGAAGGTACGTATATAAAGCTTTATTTTGTTGAGAAGGATGAAATGTAAACAATATGGGTTTTTTTTGGAAAATACAGTATTTTATATCAGAGAACTTACTTTTCTGAAAGTATTGACAATTTTGACAGGTGGTACATATATTTTAAGAAAAAATAAACAGACTTTGTGGCTATATAAATTTGTCTAGACATTTTTAAGTGTATGTACAGACACAGGCGTAAAAGGCAGGATGGGTGGGGCGCTTTGGGATTGGATGGAAAACGTATCGGACGGCTGCTGCTGTCTGACAGTTGTGCATGAGGTATTTCGTACCGTTGTCGGGTAGACCACGTAAATATTGTGACATATTGTGTTCTATCTGTGCGATTGCTCTCTGCTGGCAGAGCCAATCTAAGCGTTTTTTTGAACTGCATTTCTGGGTACTGCTTTGTAATGACCAAGAAAAAAAAAAAAAGAAAGATGTTCTCATTTTGTTTTTTTTTCCTTTTTTTTGCATCAGATGTGTTTATATGTAGATGTGACTTTAGGATTTTGTTCAGTTTTTTTTTTTCATAAGTGAAAGTTTACAGTTCTTGCTCTTTGTTTCAGATCCTACCGTAAACTTGTGTCGATGTAGAGCTTTTACTTTTTATTTTTTCGTTTGTAGATACACTGTGTATTCAATGTGCCTTTCTCTAAGCTGGCTGACCTCTTCAGGGTCCAGTCCAGCTCTATTAAAGGTACAACTCAAGGACACCACTTGTCCTAATTCCCAGTATGTGTGTATGTGTGTATATATTTCTAAATACTTGTCTGTAACCTTACATGAAACTTTATCATTGTAAAAAAAATTCAAGATTTTTTTTTTGGGATTCGGTTTCTTTTTTTTTTAACTGCATTAAAATTATTGTACAATGTTATAAATGTATGAATGTAAAATAAAGGTACTGGATTTCTATGTATTGAAAGCAGAGTTTTTCATTTTTGTTTTGAAAAACTGCAACAATAATTTTCAATGTAGAGTATATTTGGATTTGATGTCGTTTAATAATACGAAGTAGAGCAGAATTGTGATGAAACAAATAATTGTCAAATAATTTCTCTGCAGCTCCTCTAGAGTTACTCTGGGCATAAAGTTACTTCTGTATTTTCAGATTGATCATTTAGATCAATAATGATTTGAACAGAGATGTTCAAAATCCTAACCCTGCTTTTCTTGGTCCTTCGTAATGCTGTTTTATTTTGGGGTAACGGAATATAAAGGGGGCTGAGAATAAAGAATGCACACCAATTTTTCAAAAGATTACATTTATTAAAAAATCTTTCATATATTTGAAGAAAATATGTCATTTCTAATATTAGTTTGGGGTTAGTCTGGTGCATATAAATTCTATTAAAATACACAAAATCTTGTAACATGAAAAAATGTGGTAAAGATTCAAGTGGTGTGAATATTTAACTTTTCTAACGCCCCCCCCCCCCAAAAAAAGACATGCTGTCAGGATCACAATGCTACTCCTGATGTTTCTGCTCTAAACGGCACCAAGAAAAGGACACGAGAAATCAATCAGCCTGTGGATTTAGCAGGTTTAGGAAGTGGTTCATTTTGCTGCGATTTGTCACTTTTAGGAATAATTCTGCACAAGGAAACTGCAGCTCTGTTACTCAGAAGGGCTCTCACTTTCAACGACATTTCGGTCGGTTCTTCCATCCATTCAGCAGCTAAAGAAAAGACAATCAGTCTTATTTAAGCCAAGAGAAACTCTGGTGACTGATGGGAACTTGGCAAGACAGCGGGGCGCTTCCAGTCGTTTCTCATGGATTCTCTAGAAACTGAATAATTATTTATAATCTCATTTTGACAGCTTGACAAAAACAAAAATAATTACATTATTATACAAAGTAGATCCGGTAATGTAAAGATGTAAAGTCTTGAATTTTAATGTGCATCGTCTGCTGTCCCCTGATGGTGCAAAAAGGAAATGACAGCCAGGTGCTTTTGGTAGAACGTTAATGAAATAAAAAGAAATGTTATAAAAATTAAAAAAAAAATACATACTATGATTAAGTTTTAACCAATAATTCAAAGATTTGTCTTTTTGTTTTCAAATTCCCCCGATTCAAATCTAGGAATTGCCTGCTGGGTCCAACTTGTGCAACTGGACCGGTACCAGGACCGGCCCCTGCTGTGTTACTTAACTTTACGGGCAGCACTGTGGGAAAACTGCAGATCTTCCTCTCATATCAGATCTAACATTCCACCATACGCCTACTTCCTGCTAATAAAACCGTCTAAAATGAGCAGCAGATAAAATTTTTACAACAGAATAAAACAATGGCAGATTTACAGGCATGTGACAGAAAAGAAACAACAAAAAAATCAATCCCCTTAATCCAAATGTTTATATATCTTCATGTAAGAAAGTCAAAATCCAGCTGGTCCTGCTGTCAGTGACGTAAATGTTTAACAAATACAACGTGGAAGAAAAAAAACAAACCAAACAATCCTGAATGTGTCAAATTTCAGCCTGAAAGCCAGTGAGGGTTATAAGAGGGCATGTGGCAGGCTGAAGTAGACTGTTCTGACCGGCAGTCTGCTGGGTCGTGTTTAAACTATTGGAATTGATACCAACTGGAAAACATTTGATTCGGCTGCCAGTTTTCCAGAGAGGAAACATCCCAAGAGATTCGACCGAGTGCGGAACAAGACAGTCTCTCTACAGGCTTCTGCTGGCATATAATTGGATAATAAGAAACAATTTGAGTGTTAGAATGAGCAGAGTCTGACAATGGATAAACGACACAAAAATACTTCCTGAAAAATAAAGTTGCTCATCCTGAGGTCAGAGAAATTATAAAAAGAAAAAGGAAAGAAAGAAAAAAACAGCAAACGTGGAAACTCAGAGCTATTCTTCTTCACCATCGTCTTCCTACGAGCTCGATTCTCATCGCCCTTCAGCGATTTCTCTCATTGAGCTTGATTTTAGAGTTTCAGCAATGGCAGCAGAGGAAGTGAAAGATGCCCTTTTGTCTGTGTTGGCCACAGCTCTAAATATCAAGCAACTAAGGTTGGAGCAAGAGGAATGTTCAAGGCTTTGCGTTGCTGTCAAAGAACAAGAACATTTCACTTGGCACGTCCTTTCTGAATGGGGGATGGTTGTTAGCAGCGCAGTTTCTGGAAAACTTCGTGGCGTACATTACAGACGTCACAGCCAAACATTAGCGATTGAGTCAAATCATATAAAATCGTTTTAACACTTCAACAGAATCCAGGCCTCCAGCAAGCAATCATTTCTCAATAGCCGAGGGTCCAGATGCTCTAGAGGAAGCAGACGTAGAATTTTTTTTTAGAACAATACATAGATTAGAAAACACTGAGTAAGAGTGGATTGTTTGGTGGAGTTCCAGGAAGCTTCTTCTCTCCCAAAAACAGTAACACTGGTTCACATTGAGAAGGTTGAATCTGAACACGGCAGAAGACTTCGGGAAGAACATGGTTTGACGTGACAAAATCGAAGAAGCGCTGCAACAAACACTGACTTTACTGCACCGAAGTCATAGATTGACCCATGAACTCCTCCATGTACCCAAGTTTTCTATTTAAACGTGAAGCCGTCGGTCAGCCAGCTGCAGCTCGGCCCAAACACCGCAGCACATTTACAACAGATTGCATAAAAAGAGAGATAGACGAGATGAAAGGTGCTACAACAACCCCCCGCTCAAAGTCCAGCTTTAACTTAAATAAAAAGGCTTTAGCAGGACTATAAACCGATGCACATAAAACCCACAAGAACTCAAAATGAAGAAGGGACATATTGTTCTGGAAAACAAATCTTTTTTCCAGAACAGTATGTGAGGGATAAGGTCACACCGGCGACAGTAAACGTCCTGCTGTGGGACGTGCCGCCGACTATTAGGACCACGGAGGAAACTGGTGAATTTTGGGTCAGCTGGTATTAAAACAAACAATAAAATAAGCTGCTGTTCACGAAGACATTGGCAGATCCAATGGCATAGTGCGACGCAGCGCGTGAAACCCGGAGCCGATTCCAGACGACTCAGCACTCTTTTTCAGACAAACACAAACAAGCTAATGAAGTTTTAGCTTTATTTCCAAAAAGTACACATAATTACAAAATGACTTCTTCCACGGTCATAGTTGATGTTGACACACCAAAGTATTTCTCCAAAAGCAATAAAAAAAAAAATCTACAAAAAGGCAGGAGAATTTCTTAATAAAGAAAATGAACTAAGGATTAAAATATTGTAACCTTATTTGTGAAAAAAAACAACTTCTTTTTAATTTAAACCAGAACAGTCAACACAAACACGGTCCTAAGTTGTTTGAACTAAAAGATTCAGATGAAGACCGCTGAACATCCTGCAGGTTTGAGACAATCAATCCTGCTCTGCAAATTTCCATAATCAGGAATGCACTAAAAAAAAAAACAAAAAAGTCTCTTTTTGTTGTTGTTGAAGTAAATCAAACTCCCATCCTTAAATAAAGTCATTACAAAACGTGAAGTTGTTGTATCTCATACTCCTCTAGCCGTCACAAACCCCACGACCCCATCACTGCTTCTGCTGCATGGCTTCTTTTCGCGCCGCGTCCTGGAGCAGCTGCGTGTCCACCTCGTCGGCCGGCAGCTGGACGTACCGGACCACCGATCCACGGATGAAGCAGTTTTTCACCGACAGCTGAAGCAAACAGAACACGGTGCAGTTTGACGGAGCAAAATCTGGCTCAGAGTTGAATGAACACCCGATTCTAATACAGTGTCGAGTAAAAAAACGATTACTGAAGGGGTTGATCATTTTTGTTGACTTCTTCTGAGAGTTTCTTTGAATGTGAATTCATTTGAGGCCACCGTTTTGATAAAGACGGTGTTTTGTCAGGGCGTTCTCTCTTCTTCAGGGAATTTTTTTAATCGCTCTTGGTGTTAAATTTAGAGAGTTTTCCAGACAAATTCACAGAGCTGTTGGAATAAGTCTCTTTAAAGACAGTTTTCAATGTACTGATGAAAACACAAAGGTAAGCAATTCGAACCTCAATATTTCTCCAGAATGCTCTTTAATCAGCTTTTGTAAAGTCTATGAGCCTCATATGATTGGAAAGGAAATAGTGACGACACTTCCGGACGTCCTAACGTCAGCTTACCATATGTGGATATTTTTCTGGATCTGTGACGCTGATGTCTGTCAACTTGATGTTCAGGTACTGACAGATAAATACGGGAAAGGGAGAAAAACAAACAATAAGGAAACAGTGCAAAACGCTAAAAGGCGTCGATTTTTAAATAATAAAGATAATCATAAAGCCAACCTGGTCAACAGAGTGAAGCGTCCCACAGATGCTGCAAACAGATGAAGTATATCAATAATCACCCAAATCTCGAGCTGTAGCCTTCCATGCATTACTGGAACTCTCTCACGTGGACATATTTTATCCACACAAATTACAAAAAGCTGATCGAAAGGGCAGGATCGATTATTTGATCGTGTTGGCGTAAACATTCATTCATACCGTTGCTATCGCTCGGCTACTGCGGCTAGCTAGTCCTGCCGTCTCGCTGACTCGCCGCAGCTACAGCGGAACGACGTCGCAGTTTTAATGTGTTTCGGTCACAAGCACTAACCTCAGGTCGTTTTTGAGCTCCACCACCACGTCCTTTCCCACCAGAGACTTGAAAAACGAGTAGAAAAGCTGGGGGACAGAGCGACATGCTAACGTTACTGTTAGCCAGGAAGCTACATGTCGAGCACGATGGAGGCGGTTTGGGAGAGAGCCGCAGAACTCAGAGCACTTTATGCAACAGTAAGGAGCTCGAAGTCACACAAGACCTGGCAAAATTACAAGGAGTCTTTGTGTAGACTGTTGATAAAGCTAAAGAGTTATTAAAGTTTCTTACCATTCTTGCTTGTGGTATTTTGGAGGCAGTGCGACTTGTGTTGATGACGTTCCAGGCTGCATTGACTGACCGGCTCCACCAGGGGGAGCCAGAGGTGTTTTCTCGTGCTCACAACTTCAACAAAGAGATGAAGGCCTTGGTAGGATTGTCCATTAGATCACTTAATGGACTTAAATGAATGGAATCTCTTGGTTTTATTTACTCAAAGTTAATATTTAATGTTTTTATTTTGGGTTAAAGTAGCATTTGGGAACCATTAGAGGTGGTCAGAAGTTAAATTACTAGTAGGGAACCAATTGCAGCGCACTGCAACGCTGGAGTTACTGAAATACTCAAATAAAAATGATAACGAAGCGGGTCGAAAGATAGAAGAGTCTCTGGTAGTGTTACATTTCATAAAAACGGCAACATTTTCCATGTATGAAAACAACTTACCCAAAAACACACACTCAAGCCGATTAATTTCTAAACGGCAGGCGTGACAGTATATTTCTTAACAAATTTTATGTACAATTTTTCTAGTTTTATGGACGATCATCATAAAAAAAATACATGTATGACTCAAAACACAATAAAGTCCAAAGAAAGTTTGACAATTATATTTATTTTGGAATTTATTGTACATCTGAGGAAAAACATTTTATTATTCGTGCAATTTAATACTGGGTGGTAAACATTCATTAGCCACAGCATAGTGTAAAAGTTTCCGTTTGTAATTATTTGGAAGGAGAGTACAGTTTTGTAACCCGCGGTGTGACGCAAACCCACTAGAAACCCACCCTGAAAATGTAACTTTCTGTAACAACAAAGGGAAAGTATGGAGGACATACCAAATTCTGATCCAGACACCTGCCAACCAAACATGTACATGAAACCTTGAATACAAAGAAAACATGAAGTTTTCCCTTTCTTGAACCCATGTTTGCTTTGACCATTCTGGGCTGCCATAGAGACCTGGCTGTATACAGTAGGAAACAAACCTGATTTGTAAACTAAAAACTTTACGCTCATTAAAAACATAGCTATACATGTTTAATTTCTACTTACAAATCCCATTCAATGGCATGAACTGGAGCTTTATGGAACGAGTTTGACACTTTGGCAAGACACTACCAGTTCGGGTTGAGAAACGTGTTAAATTTGAAGCTGCAGCCATTATTCAGTCAACTTAGCTTAGCATAAGACTGGAAACAGAGCTTAGTTCTAACTATATGCTGTAGAAAAAGGGGGGAATAAGTTTTTTGATACTGTAGAAAAATGACAAGTTACTCTGTGATACAAAGTGATGAGAAGAACTGGTCAAAGCTTTGACTTTATGTTTAGATAGTGAAATGCAGGGCAGGAAGCAGTTCTGTCAGTGCTGGACTTATTTGCAGCTTTATCTCAGTTCACTGGACGGCCTGTCTTGGGATGTTCTGAATGCACTGAAATAAAAAAAAAAAGTGTCAGATTGTGATGATTCAATTATACCCTTAAACCTTTGTGCGTGCCTTACTGTCTTTGTGAGGCGGTAGCGGGCTGGGTCTACCTCCTGGGCCTACTCTCTGTTTGCCGGGAATCTCCGATGTGTCTCGGTAATCTCTGGGTTTGGGGTTCTGGGGTTCTGGGCGTGACTTAGTGGGCAAAGGTGGCCGATGCGGCGCCATGGCTCCCTCAGAGCGAGAGGGAACCACGGGCTTCTTGTGTCCTGGTGGGTGCAGGCCTCCAGGGCTCTGAGCCTGGGATCTGTTCTCAGAAGAGGTGAAGGAGCGGTTACGTGGCACAACCAACGGGGGGCGATTAGGGTCTCCATCTACGGTTGGCGTGAGACGGTCCAGCTGGGGATGACCTTGGTCTTTGGCCTGGCAGTGGGATTTGGTCATGGAACCGTAGAGTGGGTTGTCCAACATCTCAGACAACTTCTCGTCCTCATTCCTAGCAGACAAGAACCAATCTGTAAGGATTTGAATTGACTTTCTGTTGGATCACATTAAGTATAAAGTGCTGCTTAGAAATTCGCACCAATTCATTTGAAGCACTTTAATGATGCATTGATGCATTTTCAATGGTGAAACTGTGGTGTAACAACGACATTGAGTTTGAAAAACAATCTGATAATCAAATTTTTGTTTATTGCGCCTCCACAATAGAACACAGAAGAGCCTTATTGAATGGATTGACCAGGCCAAGCTACACTTTAGATCTAGACCAAGGATCCCCAAGCCCAGTCCTCAAGGGCTACCATCCTGCAACTTTTAGATGCATCTCTCTTCCAAAATGTCTGAATTCCCTCACCAGCATTCATTCAGGTCTGAAATAGGCTGGTAACTAGTAGTTTATTTGACTAGCAGTGTGTTTGAGGAGAGATGCAGGATGGCCTCCAGGGCTCTGAGCCTGGGATCTGTTCTCAGAAGAAGTGAAGGAGCGGTTACGTGGCACAACCAACGGGGGGTGATTAGGGTCTCCATCTACGGTCGGCGTGAGACGGTCCAGCTGGGGATGACCTTGGTCTTTGGCCTGGCAGTGGGATTTGGTCATGGAACTGTAGAGTTCCATGACCAAATCGGTTATCTCTGGGTTTCTCTGGTAATCTTCTATGGTCTTGAAGACTAGACCATAGACCATGGATCCTCAAAACCAGTCCTCGTGGGCTTAAGCAGTGGAGACGTGTTCTCTGGACAGACAGCTTATGTCTATATGTCTCACAAACCAATGGAATAGAATAGGCTGGGTTTGGTCAAGAGAACGGTACTTGGCATTCTGTCAAGTGTAAAGTTGGGCGCACAGGAGATTATGGAGTGGGGCTCGCAACCTTAGTTGCAGAAGAGAAGAGAAACTCATAGTTCTTCAGCATATCTTAATTTTGTGGAAAATATCCTGGTCCCTTTATGTCTAATAAGATCCATAAAGACATGAAGGAGTGAGTTTGGTGTGGGAGATATTCGGTGACTGCCTCAGAGTCCTGACCTCAAGATAATACAACACCTTTGGGAATAGCTGGAGAGGAGACTGTGTGCCAGTCCCCTGGACTCGTCCAGCATCAGTGTCTGACTTTGCAAATGTGGGATTTGCAAAGTCAGCGTTTAAAGTGTGCATAGAGACTTTCGATGATTACTGAAGTTTTTGTGGCTGAATAGGGTGAGGCCACCTATGCAATAAAGCCTGTATAGCTAGAACAGGATGTTGTTAAAATAGAATACAGAGATAAATATACAGAGATATACAGAGATAAATGACCCTATACTTTCAACCATAAAGCCTGTAAATATACTTTAGTCAAATGATATTTGACTAAAAGTACCCCTGGTTGCAAAGAACCACTTACCTTTTGGGAGCCATCAACAAGTTCGGCCATGAGTCTGACTACATATTTGACTGTTCTTATTAAAAGTGGTCAAACCTGCGCAGTGTATGCACTTATAGCAGAGTTAAATTCAGGGCTATTTCATTGGCTTACAACAACTGACTATAATTATCAACAATAAAAATTGCACAAACAGGAGAGATGTGCAAGCAGGAGCAGAAAAGTCATCTGAAATGAGGAAAAACTGTGAAAATAGCAGCAGAGATGTAAATATTTGTGGCTTGGCGTCTCACTACAGGGTTTTAAAATATGTTGGGAGTTGAAAATGCATCGATAAAATCCACAAATCTATTTGACAATCATGCAGATGATGAATGGACGGAAAACTTTCAGCAGCCACATTTTTAGAAAAATGTGAAAGTGTATTATTAACATCGGGGTATTTACGTGGTGTTGTAGTTCATTGTAGTGGGACTTCGTACGCCCATGTCGTAACCGGGCTTCTTGGACTCTTTACCCCCTGGAGCCCCACCGCAGACATTCCTGGGGGTCATGCTGTAACTCCAGCCCCTATCCGACACATTCCCACTTTTGAAAGGAACTCCCATGTAATTTGGGTTGGAGATATCATGCGCTGGCGTTACGGCGGACCTGTTGATGAGAAGACAACACCGCATGTCTTAGAGGAACGTTTAGGGGCTGCGATTGGAGTTGTGGTGGAAAGTGAAAAAAGAAAAAAATAGAGTGTCTTACTTGTCTCCACCTTTGCCTTTTGAAGGAGCGGTGTCGTCTCTTTCAATTTTAATAAAATCTGGAAACGGGAGAAGAACAGGAAGAGTTGATTTCAGAGACCGGGGAAGGTTATTTAGTGAGGGTTTTTGAAGTCCTCCCGGCCTCACCGTATAATTTCTCAGTGGGCTTGAACTCGGATGTGCGCAGCTGGATGCCCCCGGTCAGCGTGCCCGTCTTCTCGCCCTGGTGGGTCAGCGTGATCTGGAACTCCCGGTAGCAGAACTGGGCGGCTCGCAAAGCGACGCATCCCTCCCCTTCAGGAAGTAAATACCAGCTGACCGTGAGCACCACAAAACTTAGATCCTTTAATAATAACACTGAAAGAAACTCAACTTATTTTGTCCATTAGTCTATTATGGGTTTAAAATGAAACAATTCTTTTAAGGCAAACTGACACAGATGAGTGGATAGATTAAAAATTAAAACTCCAGTAAATGTTGCAATACTTCAACATATTTTTACTCAAGTAAAAGTTAAATGTAGAGGAAAAAAAAGTTTAAAATTCCAGCAAAAACATCTGAAATTTTTAGATTAATCTCATAACTTTTCTAGAACTCCCCCCGCCCCTACACACACACACACACACACCACACACACACACACACACACACATACACATACACACACACACACACACACACACACACACACACACACACACACACATTACATTTAGTTACATCCTTCACAGAGGAGGTAAAGCACTTTCACCTCGCCAAGACATTTTGCCGATGTGTCCTCTCTTCTCTTACCGTACGACTCGTCACAATCTGTGGATTTGACGCAGATGAGGATGTGCTGCTCCAGCAAATACTCGGGGTCGGAAATGATCGGCGTGAGCTTGGAGAGACGGGAACGAGGCGATCAACGATTCGGTTTTAACCGTGAAAAATAAAATAAAATAAAATAAAATAAAAAACAAAACAAAAAAACAAAAGCAAACTGCAAGTAAAGTCATTTTACCTCGACTTTATTGCCGAACCAAACTCTGATGGAGCCGTCGGATTGTTCCGTGTTGTCTCCTTCTGAGGTCTTCACAGTTTCTGTGGGACGGATTCGGTTTCGATCAGTTTCTGGATCTTTTAGCTACGGATTGAACGTGCTGAGTCGGATTAAACGTACTCTCCAAGCAGCTGGAGTGAAACTCGATGAAGAACCTGGTCTTTGACTTGGTCAGCAGGATGGCCACGCAGTTCATAATCTGGATCCCACCCTGAGGAGCACTGTTGGGATCTGAGGAATCAACAAACACCAAGGCATCAGGCTGCAGGATGAGGCCATCTTTGATTGATTTAGGCCACATGCGTCAGACTCAAGGCCCTGCAGATTCTAAAACAGGGAGTTCTTTATAGGCCAAAGAGACAGAAATCTTATATGACCTTTGGAAAATAATAATAATTAAAAAAAATCTGTTTTAGGAATTTTGCTGACATTTAGGAGACACTGTTTTGTTTCTATTTTTAGGTTTTAAGAAAAAGAAAAACATAAAACTTTGTAAAGAAAAAAAAAGGATGGATTTGGGGGTTTTTCTGTGGGATGTTGTCATTTGTGGAAAATTATGTGAACAGCCTGTTGTGTTTTCCAGGCACATACTGCCATTTTATAATACAGCCAAATAACAATGTTACCTTTAGTTGATATAACAAATGTCATATCAAATATTATTTCAAAGAACTTTCACTTCCTGATTTAACACCTTGATATTGGGCCTCTGCCGCTTTAAAAACTCCTGCTCTTTCTGAAACTCCGCCTTCAGAAAGTCATCGCAACATGGCTTCTCTATTAACCCTTTACAAGTTTTGATGTTACTACTGAGTTTTTATGTTATTCTGCTCAGCTCACTGTACGAGCTGAGTAGGTGTTTGCTAATTGCTGCTGGCTAGTCTGAAGGATCTGAGAGGCAGAGCCACGGGAGAGAGGTTGGTCTGTGAGGAGGAAGTTTGGAAACCTAAAAACTGCAGGTCAAAGGAGGAGCTGCGTCTCGAAGGCAGAGCTAGGTCCATCCAGGCTTTTTGCACAGCTGAATGGTTTCCATGGAGAGTAGAAGATTTCCAAACGTGCATAAAAGAATCAAATGTATGTTTTTGATGAGGGAATAACGATAGTACATGAGGTAAAGCTCAAAAAGGTTGATTTTATATGAGACTGTCCCTTTAAGAAATACTCTCTGAATGCAGTGAAGCTTCTTCATTAACATTTTAACGGCTTGTCAACGGGCACTTCGATCAACACATTCTGCCACAACCAGCCCTTTAAAGACATTCGTGATCCCGATGTGTCCCAAAATGGAAATGAGTCCGACACCCCCCGGCCCACCTCCCCCGCTTTGGGCCAACTCGTTCTCCTACCTTGCTTGGAGACGAACTGAGATGCAACTCCGACTTCAAATGAAGCAAAAACCGGCGAGTGGTCGCTGGTCATGATGTCGTTAGTGCATCCTGAGAAGACGAAAGGCCCAATGGGAGTTCTCATCAGATGTTACGGTCGCATGTCAAACATTCACGAATGAAAGACATAAAATGACACAAGACAAAACAGACTGCTGTTGTAAAGGAATGAAGGCACAAAAACTAACTTCAAGAAACTCTGGCCAACTCTAAATAGAGCGTAGTTGTGAAACGGGAATAAAAATAATATATATTTTACCGTGTATTAGTTTTTTCCTGCAAAATAAATTACTAAAACGTGTGCCATGCATTTGCACTCAGTCTTTCTGAGTCGATACTTTGCAGAAACACTAATCACTGCGATTACAGCTGAAGGTCTTTCACCAAAGTGCTCAGTCAGACCGGACGGTGAGCTGCTGTGAGCATCAGTCTTGAAAATTCTCAATTGTATTTAGGTCTACACTTTGACTAGGCCATTCTAACCCACAAAAACTGTGACTGTAGCTCCAGCTGGATGATGAATCTTGAGTCTGTTCTCATGTCTAACAGGTTTTCTTAAACATTTTCCAAGTCCTGTTAAAGAGCATGCTGCTGCCATTGCCATGTTTCAGTGGAGCAACAGTGTGTTCAGGGTGTGTTCTGCAATGTAGGTCAGTGACATGGTGGCCTACATTAGTAACAGAGGAAAGAGAACTGGGAGCTTCTTGTGCCGCAGAATTGTTGCCTCTTTAGTAAAATCTTGGATCTGGAACTGGCATTAATCCTGACTTAACTATGTTGTAGTTACAAGCCAGTTCAATTTGGTGACAAAGCTCGCCGCTACTAGCAACACGAGCTAACTACCACAGTGCATTTTTCTGCATTTTAAACCTTCAAACACTGACATCGACACATTGACTAAACATACACAACTATGCAGTGCTATGCGAGCACGGAATTGAAAATGTGACCATTTTACTGCAACTGTCAAAAGGTTTTAAATTCATGGCGGCCATGTTGGATTTTGTGGTCAGGAGACGTTTAGGTACATTTTTTCAGCTTGGAACATAAAAATTTTGACTCCTGAGGAAAATAAAAAGAATTTATAAACTTCGCCCACAAGCCCAAAATATATTTTCTGTTTTTTTTAATCACTGTAAAAAATTCTCAGTTTTGCACATTTTAAAATTTAGCGCTATGTTAAATGGCAGGGAGCAAATAAAAGTTATTTCTCCTCCTCGTCATTCATGATTTGTCTTAGGTGTTAGAAAAAACCCTTCATATTTATTACAAAATGAATTAAATAAAAAAAAATTATCAAATGAAAACAACATGTTGTGGTATATTTAATGAGGAAATCACTCGCTTAAAGTAGAAAAAAAAACATTTGGAGGTGACGCACATTCATTTGCTTTTCATAAGAAAAGCTGTCATTGGATAAATACTCACCATACGCCTGGCACACGACGTGAACCAGAGGATAGGACTTCCGCAGGACACGATCGCACCACGATGGCAAATTGTATTTTGTCTGCAAATGTAATTATTTTTGTAGTTAATAAGCTGAATTTGATGACAGTTTCCATTGAAAAACTGCAGAAAAAAAACAAAAACCTAACATGCTGTCACCGTCCTAAAATAAAGGCCTCAGTGATTCCAAAAATGATTTTGGAAAAGAAAGAAAAAAGTTTTAGGTTATCATTTTAGAAAGATGATGATGATACTTTTCTTCCTTTGTGTCTCGCCATGTTTCCATTTTGACTTTCAAACAAATGAACTAGTTTCTGCTCGAAATGCTGTCATTGTTCTGACGGCTCAGGACAGAAAGAATAAATTTGGCCATCCTCACCCCGGTGGCTTTGGCCTTTGTGTAGGCGTATTTGTCTCGTGTGTCTCTCTCAAAGCGGTAGGTGGGTGGAAATGTGATTTCCTCCTCCTCTGCAATCAGTAGAAAGATTAGATTTGCCGCTTTAGCACCGACCGGGCTGCCGGCGTGTCTGCGACGGGTACGGACTCAGCAGAACTCACCGAAATGCAGGAAGACCCTCCCGTCGTTCCGCTCTATGGCGAGCTGGTCTTTGCTGAGGAGGTCGTGGTACTGCTGCTGCCTGATCTTCGCCACAATGTTCTCGGCGTCCTGTAAAGGAAGCCGTGCAGCGACTGTTCATGACTTAACGCCATTTGTACTGCAGACGCAAATCTGGACGTCGTGGAAGAAAACAAATTTTGAAAAACATGCAAAAAATAAAATAAACGGAGGTCTGAAAACCAAAGTAGTTTCAGGCTAAGCTTGATCAAAGCGGAGGCTCGGTGCTGCAGCTTTCCATTTCAGCTGCTCACTTCACTATAACTAATCATAAAATGCAGAACTAGTGCATCAGGTATGTAACAAAGAGTTTGTGTTGAAAAATTTTCCCATCTGTTCTGCTCAAAAACCACTCCGGTTATCAAGCGCGAGGTGAGATGTTGACCGTTAACAGCTTCCCACTGAACACCCACCGCCGAAAAGACGAACTCGTCCTTTGGGAGTGTAGAGCGAATGGTCAGCGACCTGAAGCCACCCTCTGACAACCTGAGAGGCTGATGAGGTCAAACCCGCTGCTAAAAGTGGTTCAGCGAGACACTGAGTCACCATGCAGACAGCGTCAGCGGGCCGGTGACATGCTGCTGTTCACCGGAGGTTCCAATAAAGTCCCTGGAAGAACCAATAAGCTCTCCATGACCAATACAAACTGAGAACTGAAAGAAGTACAAGCAGCTCATCATTTTTTTTTTTTTTTTTTCTTTTTGCAGTACCGGCAATCTCACACTGAAACTTTGATTTTGAAAAATGAACAACAAAAAAAAAAGGCAAATTGGAGTCACAGTTCCCAGTGTCCTCTAACGATCCCATTAAAATAAACCTCATGGGTCAACCTGCAGAAAGACTGGACACTCTGGAGAGGTCAATGGTGACATCTCTCTCTCTCTCTCTGCTTCTTCCAGCATCTGAAGCCTTTCTGCACATCATCATCATTCCAACTACTCTGTCCACTCCTGGACAATCTCAGAGCCGTCAAACACGACCAGGGAAACGTACCGAAGACGGCAGCTCAACGCGATAGTTTAAGTCTCCAAGCCAGATGAGGTGCGTGAAGCGATGCGTGATGTCGAACGGATTCAGCTTTTTGTCGCCCAGGTTCAGAAATCGCAGGATGCTGACGTAGTTCTGATTCCGTCTGCAGACAAAGAAAATCCATGGTGACATGCTGAGGATTAAGAAATCGTTTGCGTACAGAGTCGGGGTCTGACACATCGCGTCTGTGGAACACAGACCAATCACCGATCTCACCTGAGCTTCTTCTCACTTCCGGAGGTCAGGTGGCTGTTGACAAATCCGAACGATGTACCGTTGAACATGAAGGACACTCCCACGGCTCCTTTGTTTCCTGTGAACAAGCCGGATGTTGCAGACCAGACCGCGCCTCTACGTCAGCCTTTGTGACGGGGCGATCGGCGCCTCGTGGAGACGTGGAGACGCTCACCCAAAGTGTTGGCGATGCCCGTCTTCACGCTGTCTGAAAACACGTGGGAGATCCTGTTTTCGTGCTCGGGCTTGGCCAGGACGATGATCCGAATGTTCCACAGAGTGTGACTCGCCACCTGAGAGACGGAGATCTTGTTACTGCTTTTGGCCGGAAGTGGTCTCTCTTTCCTTATTTCCTTTCTCTGACGTAGGCTTTGCATTTTGCTTTCGAACCCAACCCTGCTTTAAAGCTCTCCACAACTTCCTCTCTGACCGGCCTGCTGAGTTCCTGTGACACCATTTGTACACTAACAGCCTCTTTGTGTTTTAAATATCACTCACTGTGGAACTGAAAAAGTCTGACTTGCTGAATGAAACCTGTTGACTGGAGTTGGGCTGCAACAGTGGCACAGTTGGTCGCCCTGTTGCCCAGCGACAGACTGGCAACCTGTTCATGGTGACCTGCTTGGAGAAGGGCATCAGACCCCCTCCCAACCCCTCTAGGGACAAGGGTGTCAGAAAATGGATGGATGGAAACCTGTTGATAATCTGAATTCTAGACTTCATCATGAAAAAATGGGTGAAAAAACCCCAGCAGTGCAGATAAGACAGGTCACCGTGACGCCCACCTGCTTGAAGCTGATGTTAGTGATTTTCCTCAGGGCGTTCTTCACCGTGTCCGACCACTCCCTCTCGCCCAGCGGGTCCTCCTGGGTCCCGATGACGTACACGTCGTGTGGAATGTGGTCCGCCGTGTCGTCCCGCGTTTTCCCCAGGCCCTTACAGTGAAACCACGAGTCGATGTTGGGCGGAGGACCGGCGTTCCCTGTGGGTTCAGTCGATCATCGCTCACATCAGCGTTCAGACGGCCGACTGAATTTCAAATCAGCTGTCAGGCGTGGAGAAATGTTCCTCACCCATATTCCAGGTGCCAACAAACACTGTGATCATGTCCGGCTCCGGCTTTTCCGAGTGCTTGTTCTTCATCTGCTGGAGCAGCTGACAAAAGCCTTCTCTTTTCTTTGAGCAATTGAGACAAAAAGTGGGGAAGAGAGAGTCAAAAAGCGATCATGGAGGACGGTGGTGGTTGCAGTGTTTTCTCATAGAACAACAGCAGAAATCTCTCGGATGGACTCACCTTTGTGTCGTCAAACACAAACTCTTTACGCAGAACCTTCTCTTTCTCCGTCTCCACCACGATGATGAGCTTAGCGTGCATTTTCTGGGATTTCACCAGCTGTAGGACTGGAGAACATGAAAACGATTCAAATAAAGCTGACGGAGCGACAAAAATACCGAACAGAAACGACACAGTTCGTTGTTTCAAAAGGACATAAAAATCGGCTCCTCTAACAGAGGAGGCAGGTTCTAATTCTGCCCATCCTGTTTCCTCTGGACAACGTCTAAAAAAACCCAAAGAGATGCTGCTGATGGTGGAGTCATAATGTTTCCTAAACCAAAGGAAACATTGGTTTTTGCATTTGGTCTTTCTGACCAAACGCAAACAGAAAGAAAACCTAACCCAAACCCAAAGCCAAATTTTTATGAGGGATTTTTTTAAGCTAGTGGTTGGGTAGAGTTACACAATCTAGATGTAGTTATCTCTATTTATTCCTAATTATATGATCTGGATTCAAATATAAAGTTCAGATGACATTGAAACAACTGAAGCTGCTCATCTCAGTTAATCAAGAAGAAATATTTCTTTGTAGGAGAAAGAAACTATTCTACAGGATAATATGGAAATGTCTTACTTTTGTTGTGAACAAAGTATTTATCTTCCGGTCCGTCTTTGGACTTCTTGAAGAAGAGTTTCCCGCTTTCGACGTCCACCTTCAGAACCATCTTTGTGGAAATGCCCAGCGACTCTTGCTTCACCTGCCAGTCGAGGAAGAGTCGCATCAGACAGAACCACAGAGCAGCAGACGTTTTATTCTGCTTCTGTTTATCGTTGAAGTTTAATGTAAGAAAAATAAATAAATGAATAAAATAAAACCGAAGGGGAAGCACCTCAAACGAAACGATGGGTATCAGTGATTTCCGGTGGCCTCCATCGTAGCCCACGGCCTCGAAAACATAACTTTTGGCCTGAAAAGTGAAAGAAGAAGAAGAAGTGTTTGTTCTCTCTCTCTCTCTGTCAGTGACAGATGTCATGCGGTTCGTCTCCCAGGAAACAAAGTGAAAAGTGTCCAGCATGTGTGGAGCTGCCCGTACCTTGTCCTCTATGGAGTAGAGCAGTTTGGTGAGCTGCTCCAGTCTGTAGCTTACAGATTGTCCCGAATCTACAAGAATCTGAAAGAAAAACACAGGATGAGGTCAGGTTTCTTTTTTTTTTTTTCTTTCAAGATGGCCACCGACCTGTTTAGGCCCGATGCCCGGGGAGAGCTGCTGGTCCAACGCTCTGTGGAAGATCTCCAGAGTGGGGAGGACTCGAGAGATCTCACTGCCTCAGAGAGAGAGAAAACAAATCAGACGAAATCTCTCCATTCAGAAAAATAGAAAAACCTGACAAACGCACCAGTTTAGATTTTTGCACACAGCCGTGATGAGCTTCTTGAGACCGGGCAGGTTGGGGTTTCCGTTTTGCACCTGCTCCGCATCCAGACAGATGGAGGTCCTGAAGTAGTCCTGGACGGCCATCTGATGTTCCTCTGACAGCCTGGAAGCACCAAGCAAAACTGAAACACTCTGCAGAAACATCAGCAGCCACTCCAGTTACAAATCAGCAACACGCAGCTGCGAGTTTTATTCCTTTCTCCGTACACGGACAGGTCGATGTGCTGCAGCCTCGTCAGGTACATGTCCGACAAGGACTTGGTGGCCTGCTCCGACGTCTTGGTTTCACTTTCTTTGGCGTCGGCCAGGAAGTTCCTGGGTGGAAGCTGCGGAGGGAGACTGTTGGATTCTGGGACACAAACCACAGATGGGAGGTGAGAGTTGGTTAAGGTTGCAGCATGTTAGTTTTTTTTTTTATGTGGGGTGGAGGGCAAGCTGACCTTGCTCTTCTTCTGCCTCCTCCTCCCTCTGGACCGGGTACTGCAGGTGTGTGACCAGGCCCATGTTGGGGTTGTAGTACGCCTCCACCAGCTCAGGCAGCATCGCAAAGAACCGGATGGGAACGCCTTCAGAGGCCTGCAGGAAGAAAAAAAAAGAAAAAATGTGTTCTGTAGAAAATGGCAATTCTACGACGGTGTATCAGAGCCGTTGTGGATAAAAATAAAGGATAAAGGGAGTTAATTCTCACAACAGCAACAACAAAGAAGTCAACCATTTTTGCATTAATCTGAAATTTTCTAAGAAAAATAAAGACTTGGAAATTTCAGAGTTAGAAAATGTCAAAACTTTTCACTTTTGGAAATGTTCTGAGTTTCAAAAACTGAAAATTTTCTACTTTAATTCATCAACTGCAAAGCTAACAGAGTTTGTGCCATTCGAAGGTCATTTTGACAATGATACAAACTTGTTGCACCAGTGCAGACGGTTCAGGCAGATGGAGACTCTTTATTTAATAAATTCTCACAAACGAAAGTCAAAATGTTACATATAGCAAAGTATTCATCTCTGAAAAACCCGTCTTTCTGCTCTCTGTTTCATTTCCAAGCATTTCAGACATGAACCACACATTGACTCTCACACAGATTTCATTTACATTGTAAATAATAATAAATGAGTAAAGTGGTTGACTTTCTTTCAACAAACAAAACATTCCTTTCCCACAAAAAAAAAAACTATTTTCTTTGTTGAATAAAATCATTCTTGTTTTATTTTCCGGCTCTCGAGCGCTTTTGACTTGACAATTTTGGCTCATGTTACAAAAAGTTTGTACACCCCGAACCCCAGACAGGCAAAGTTTGCCTTTTTATGAAAATGCAGCTAAAGACTGAAACAGGAAAAAAAGAAACAAAAAAAAAAACAACTATGTTTACAAACCGCTTTGTGTGGTGAGACAAACTGAAACCACACATCGCTGCATCTCCACAGAGAAACACGACGGTGGGAGTGTCATGCTGTGGTTCTGACTCAGCAGGGCTGCACTCACATTTATTCCAGCGCCTGCACTACTTCACTTCTTCTGCATTCATGGTGTAATTATTTGTAAAAGATCAAGAAATGTTAATTCTTTTGCGGGGCAGCGGAGTCCGACGGCGCCTCTTATCTTCCTCTGAGTCATTTTTCATTCAGCTCATGTAATTCGTTCAGAGAACATGGGTGAAGGCTGAGCGACATTTGACAAACTCCCACCAGGAGATGCAAACACGGGTTGACATTCGTCCCGGAAGGAAAGCAGAGCAGAGATTGTAGGTTCAGATGAGCAGAGAGGTGAAACTCTTGTTCACAGCTTCCTGGTCGTCCGGCTAATCTGACCACAATATTTCCACTTGTAAAAACACACACTGGTCCAATAGAAATTTTTTTTTCAAACAAAAACCAGACAAAAAAAGGCTTTAAGATTACTTTTTAAAAATTATTTATTTATTTTTTTAAGAAAAATAGAAAAAAATGTAATACATTCTCAGAGTTTGAGTCACTCTTTCTTTGAAAACACTTCATGTTTGACTTGATCAAGTAATCAAATGCAAATCTGGATCCACCAAAGTCTGCTTTTGAGTGAAAATCTGTGGCTGGATGTGGTCCATTTAAAAAAAAAAAAAGAAAAAAAAAAGAAACAGAAAGCAAAAATTGTGGTTAAATTAGAAGTGTCATATTTTCCATGGTCCACGTTGCCCTAGTTAATCAAGAAAATTCTCCATAAGCGCCTGAGCGGTGCCAAATTTGTTTTAAACCCTTTTAAACAGCCATGTTGAAACCACACATCAATATGGCTGCTTTGATTGGTTAATTAGAAATCAATTTCCAAAAATGTTCTTGGTTTCTAATCCAGGAAATAATTTCATAGTAAAATAATTATAACAATGTTTTTCTCTTTGCTTCTATGGTCAATCTGGTTGCTTTGAACAAGTATCAGTTGTGTCCTTAATTTAATATTAAACTAATTTGATTTGCTTAAAGCTAATCTTTCCTCAGTCTAATTCCTCCTGGTCACGTTTATTCTGACATATTTTGGTGTTTTCATCTGAAAGCCAATTCGGCCTCCTTTCCAAGTCCCTCAGAGTGGAAAGAATCCCTGAACGTTATTTATCCCATTCCTATTTGTTCATTTTCACTGTCTGACCTTTTAATGCTTTATCAGTTCTCATTATTCTCTCATTCTGCCTCAGTAGCTGAGTTGAGTGTTGCTGGCTTAGTGAGTTGGCTGATCAGAGTAAATTGAATTAATTATCATAATGAATCGCGTTTTGAGGAGAAGCCGCGCTTACGTAGTGCTACGTTGTTCAAGGACGTACCGAATGCAATCCTTCATCTATTCAGCTTCATCAGGCAGATTCATAAAGCAATAACTCAGACTGAGAACTATTTCTCTGTTATATCCTGGTGGTCAAGTGTTGCCCCGACTTGATCATTTTAGATAAATTATTACTTTTGTTAATAATTGCCTTTAGTCATAACCGAGTCAGAAACATTCTGTTGAATGACAGAGCATGAAACGTTTGCCTCCATATATATTGTCTCTTAATAGCTTGTTGGAAATAGTGAAGGATTCTCGTGGCTTTTTTTGGTGACGTTTCCGTCTCAAGAGGTTTTAACGTAA
Source organism: Poeciliopsis prolifica (assembly GCF_027474105.1). NCBI lineage: Eukaryota > Metazoa > Chordata > Actinopteri > Cyprinodontiformes > Poeciliidae > Poeciliopsis > Poeciliopsis prolifica. The sequence continues at coordinate 24,389,787 of NW_026562377.1, forward strand.
ATGTAATGAATATTATGAGCACAATGCGGTCAGCCTCGCTTTCCTTCAGGCCCTGATGACTTAACTCTGCTTTCTGTCTCTTCCAACAGTCCATTTTCAGTCGCCGCCTCGTTGAAACTCACGTTCCAAACACATGCAGGATGAGCTCAGCTGCTCAGTAGAGAATAAATACCAGCGGACGCCAGGATTCCTCACACAGAACGGTTTACGAATTTATGAGTTGATTTGAAGCCTTCAGGTCTGTCAGTGTTTGTCTAAAGTCAACATTTACATTCTGTGGAGCCTCCGCTGTTCATGTCAGCATGGAGGAAATCAACCTGCGGGACAAATGCTTGACTGATTTCTTGGCTTGTTAGTTCTTGGAACTGATTCCTATTAGTTTATGGTTAGCCAGCTGATTTGACTGTGTTAGAAGAATTTTTTTGGAAATTGCTTTGTTTTGCTTTTCAGTCTTGTAAAAGTATTTTTTGGCGGTATGGAGAAAAAAGATCCTCTCCCTTTAACTGTAACGCTTCCATTTCGGCACATCGCAGGTTTGAAAGCTTTCGTATTTTCTTGTCTGGACAAACAGTTTTCCAAATGTCCCAAACAATAAAAGGGACGGTTCATTGGTGTAATTGTACTCTGCGTCCTGAGGCACGACTTTGCTACTGTCTCCTTTTCTCCCTCCAAACCACCTGCTGCCAATGTTGAGCAAGCTCTGCACTGGTGGCAACAGGAATCTGTAGAGCTCTGGTCAAACGGTGATCGCGATAATTTCGTTGTGATTTCTCTTTACAGCTGACCAGGGAGCCTGGAGGCCTGATCTGTCGCTGAGTTCATTCATAAAGGAAACGGCTCAGTTTGAGATGTTAACTTGATCATTAAATCTGGAGATCTAACACCTTCCCACATATTCATGCGGTGGCGTGGGGGAGGGGTGTTTCTTTTCAAGCTTTAGTGATTTTTGATATTTCAGAATAACAGAAAAAGAGAGAGAGAAAAAAAAAGAGAAAATGCTAAAATTATTAGCCTACATGCATATTGTCACTTGTCATGTTTTTTGAAAGAGGTGCTGATTTTATTTTATTTTATTTATTTTCTTTACCAGAATCATTTTGACTAAAAAATGGCTTCTTTTTTTGTAGGAAGATGTGCGACTTTACCGTTGTTCAGTTTGATCAACTGGAATGTTTTTGTTGTTTTTTTTCTTTCATTGTGTAAAACACCCTGAGACGACATTTGTTGTGATTTGTCTCTACACAGATGCACTGAATGGAATTGAATTTAAAAGTACCCCACGTTGAATTTTGTGTTTTTATTAGTAACAGAAATCTACTGTCGTTTCACCGACGCACCTGGACGCCGTGTGTGTTCCAGGCCTCGTCTTTAGCGAATGTCAAAACGACCAAAATAACCCAGGAGGCCTTCGGACAGAAATGCCTGCCTGCTTCGAACCGTCCACCCACCTGAACAGAGAGCAGCTTGTCCTCGTTCGGCAGGATCCTGTACGTGTACACGCAGTTCTGGTATCTGTGGTCAGCAATGAAATGCAAATATCTGTCACTGGGATAGGACACGTACAACATGATGCTTTCTTACCAGAAAAAACAAAAGTAATGACATAAAAGAGTATCGGTGCAATGAGGCTGCAATCACAACAGGTTGGGAGAAATTTTAAATGGAAGCTTTAAACGTGAAAGAAGATGGTGCAGAGGGCAAAGGGCGGTGCTGCATGGCAGAACAGAATGCAAATAAAAGGGAACTAGTTTTTATGTTGCGGTGTGTGTGTATGTGTGTGTGTGTGTGTGTGTGTGTGCGTGCGAGAGATGTGACGCGAAACAGCGTAGAACAGCCAGGGGAATTTTAACTTGTAACTTGCTGCTGTAATGTTGCAATCACAAGACAAATGGTGTCAACGGTTTGGTAACGTTTGGTCTGACAGGACCGAGAACCTGAAGGCTTGTTGGGGCGATTTCATCAGGAGGGGCGTCTTTAAATCAACTTTCAGTTCCATTCAGAGCCATTAAACAAAGGTAACTTACAAAACGCAGAGGGCATACGCTCCCTGGACGGACTCGCTGTCCCGGATAAGGAAGCTTCCATCTCTTGCTGCTTTGGAGAGTAGATCCTCAGCTTTGGATCGAGTTATATTGTCATGGTACCAAGGCTGGTGACTTGGCATCCTGTTTCGTACAGCCCAAGAGCCTGAGCTCAAGTGTTTTGCATCTGCTGTCAAAATGAAAAAAATGTAATAAAATAAATCCTAAGAAAAATCCGTCCGACTGCTCTGGATCTCAGCTTTCCTGCTTGGCTGTTCTCATCTTTGCACGGCCCGTTCTACCTCTTCATCATTCTGCGGCTCTTCAGGCTGTGAAAGGAAGCTGCTCCTCGCTCTGCTCTGCTCTGAACTTCCTCATTTGAGAAGTTGCAGAGAGGAGGGCCTTTTGGTGCGGAGCCCCGGCGCAGTAAAATGGAAATACAGGCGTTTGCTTCCACGGTGGGGGGAGTAGCATTCGTCATGGCCTAATGATTGACCAACACAATTACCCAGGCTGCCTGGTACACTCACTTATTGATAAGAACTATTCAATGAAGTGCTGCCGTGTGCAAAAACTGAGCAAGAAGAGAAAATAGGAAGTAGGAAGAAACTCTTTGCTGTCATGCTGAAAAAAAAAGCTCAAACTTAAAAGATAGGAAACTTCATTTGATCTTCAGAGGGTTTGTTTTTTTTTAAAAGTGGATAACTCATCATCAATCCACCCTTAGCTCTTTTAGCCCCAAAGACCTGTCCTGGCTCTCGCTGTCACGCTCTAATCATGTCAAATCCGGAGAGCTGGCAGGTTCTTCAGCGCGCATGTATTCAGGAAATGCAAGCAGAGAGCGGCGGCATGCCTCGTTCATGTGATGGACAGGAAGTCTTGCAGAAATAAGAGGAGGAAAATGAGTTGCTCGCAAACCACAGCACAGGTCACATGACGTGAAAACAGAACTGCATGAAGAGAAGTTCACTTCAGCCCGGCGGAGGTTTCTGGCCCTCAGCAGGCACTTTCACAGAGCCGAGAGGGACTTCTACTTTTCACTCGACTCAGTCGCAGAGCAGCAGCCAAAATGTTCACAGGCAAATCAGAAGGACACAGAAGTGAAAAAACTGAGAGTCAGCTGTTCTCATTTGCACTTTTTATGAGAAGAAAAAAAGCACACATACAAGTTAACGGATCAGAGAGAGCACTACTTGTGAAATTTGTCTCAAGCATTACAGCGGTTTGCAAGTTTCATGAAAGCAGACAGTGTTGCGTAATATTGTAGCAGAAATGCAGACGATAGCAAATTTAAGAAGCTGAAAGAAAAAATGAAGAGTATATTTATATACAATAGAAATTTGTCACATCAGCCTCCTGCAGATATCAGGAAATCTCCACTCTACATCATCACTGGTTAGTGTCAGAGCCGGCCCAAGGGATAACCGACATTTGAGACCTGAGGCCTCCAAAGAGAAATTAAAGGTTGACCAATGCACAGTTTGCATATTTTTCACAATTTTAAAATGACCTTAACAGAGTCATATCTTAAATGTGTTTTCACATCTGACAGTCCGGCGACTCGGTTCAAGTTGGGACCAAAACTGGAGCATTTTTTCCATTATTCAGCTGGACCCAAATCAAGAGTTTGAAACACCAAAAGTTTGGTCACTAACAAAAGTTCTGACACGTGATTGTTCAAAAAGAAAATAAAATAAAAAAATCCAGACAGAGAGCCCAGGCTTCTCTCAGTTTCATTGTGCTTTCCAGTCCGGATTAAATGCTCAAACCACATTTCATACAGTAACGAGTGTTTGTTTCATTTGGCTTACAGAAAACATACATTAAAAGTTGAATTCACAGTCACCACTTCTTCTTGTTGGGGTCAAAGGCCGTGACGCCTGATCACAGTTCATGGGAAGGTTTGGTTTCCTTTTCAAGTGTTTAGATATTTAAATAAGTTAACACATTACTGAGGCTGATGACAGATAGTTCTCTGATGTCCGGTGAAAACAGCCATTCCTCCTTTTCTTCCGAATAGAGTCACACATGACCAGGAAATGAGATAAAGAAACAGAAACAAACAAACAAAAAAAAAGACATGTTTGTGACCGCATGACAAATTCTGACTATGGTGATCATGTTGCTACTTGTTCCTCTCAGATGTTGAGGAAATAAAGTCACAGAAAATACAACATCTTTTCACAGGTTTCCAATGCAAAACTGGGAAAGCTTGTCTCAAAAACAAAGGGACATCAGATATATGACTGAAACAATACATGTTGACTAATAATAATGTAATAGTTGCAATAATGTACAGATTTAAAATGGAAAATAAGAAAAACATTTCCCATTGAAGGAAAATTCGTTAAACACAAGAATCATCGGCTTCTGTTATAAAACAAATCCCTCAAAGCCCCTATTTATGTTGCCCTTGCTCTGTCATCAGACACCATTCAAGCTAATCATGTTTTTAAAATCAATAAATGAAGCTTACTTTGCTGGACAGGTGAATATGGAGCATATTTCTGACATTTCCCAAAGGTAAAAGGTAAAAAGTACCAGGGAGGTTCAATAATCTGTTTTTAGCTTACTTCAGTGCAACTTGTCCGATGTGTGTCAATGTGGAAACCAGAGTCTCGTTGGGTTTTGGCCTCAAGTCCCACAGCAGGATCATCTCTTTAACTACATCAAACCCCGAGCCATAAACCCAGCTCCCCCTTACATACATTGACTTTTACAGCTCTGTCTCTACCTCCCCTGTGAGTTTGGACAGTACCACGTTGATCATCTCCTCTTTGCTACCTTCAGAAATCAGATGATAGCAAGAAAAGCATCTTAAGTCCCAACTTAAAGTGTTTTGTGAAAGGGGCTGTAGTTGTATGTCTATATTATTCACAAAAAATTTATAAATTGGACATCTACGCACGTCATTTGAAGTTGGTCAATCATTGCCTGCATTTCATTGACAATAGGTCTTTGATTAACCAAGAAATCCTCCAAATTTGACCGAAACAGACACTGAAATGTTTGATGCTTGGGCCCTTTCATCAACGAACATCTCACTTTTTAAACAGGCTGACTGCTCAGGGTGACCTTTCATTGAAACTTTGCACAAATAGTTTTGTAAGGGGTTTATTAGATCTGGATGTTGGACTTTGCACTTGCTTCACTCCGTCCAGGATAAGGTCCATACTGTCCAGTGAGGCCTGAACAAAGCTGTTTACGATGATCCTCCGGGTCTTTTACTCAGAACTCAGACTTGGCACTCAGTGAGCTTTCATGTGTTCCCTTTAGGTCTCCGCTAGTGGCCCCAGTCATCCCTGCCTTATCTTTACAGAACAACCTCTTCAGTGTGCTTCTGAACTTCTCTGCCCCGAACAGGTACACCAGTGGGTCCATAGCACCGTTCATGCAGGTGAGGGAGGAGGTGAGGCGATTGGCCATGCTCAGGGCTCTTCGTGTTTGGCAAGATACGTCTGGGTTGTTGTAGCCAAGGATGAAGGTGACTCTGCTCAGATGATAGGGCAGAAAGCAGACCATGTAGATGAGAATGACGGCACCGATGGTACGCAGGGCCTTGAGTTTTAGGGCAGGGTCCAGCCTGGAGCCCCGGTGGAGGCTGTGGATGATGAGCAGGTAGCAGGATAGGGTGGCAAGGAAAGGTGGGGTGAAGGCCACAGCCAGAGAGCCCAGCGCCCTGCGGGACACCTTCTCTCTGTACAGCTGCAAACACACCGTTGTGTTGTCCACCTGCACTGTCTGATGGGTAACCAGCAGTGGCGCCATAGAGAGTGTGACTAAGACCCACAAACACAAGCTGATGATGTGAGCATAGCGACCTTGGCGAAGCTTCATTGATCTCACAGCGTGAACCACAGCCAGGTAGCGGTCCCCTGCCACGCAAGCCAGGAAGTACAGACTGGCATACATGTTGACATAGAACAAAAAGCCCACCAGCCTGCAGGGAACCTCACCCAGAGGCCAGTGGCCATTGGTGAAGTGGTAAGTTGCTCTGAGTGGGAGGATGACCACGTAAGATAGGTCTGCCACTGCCAGATGAACCAAGAAGATGTTAGCAGGGCAGAAAGCCCCACGCTGACGAGAGAAGATCCAGAGAGCCAGACTGTTACCACCGAGGGCCAAGATGAAGACCAGCACATAGAACCACCCAAACAGCTGGTTTTCTATTGTTGTCTCTGCTGGTGCACAGCTCTCCGATGACTGGTTTGAGAGTGAAGATGTCTCTGCAATCGTGGCAGACTCCATTTTTGGTTCCTAAGGAAAGAAAAAAATTGCATTGAGTTTCACAGAAAATTGCAACGTTTGTATTTTCTTTTTTGAAGGAACACATGCATGTTTGCAGAAAAGATGAGTGTTGACTTTTAAACCACTGGAACATGAATTTGGGTTAAGTCGAACGAAAGTTCAGTCTTAGTACGTTCACTCTGCAGCCTGAAGTGACCTAAATACAATTTGTTTTACCCACATTTGATCTGTGTCTGATCTTTTCATGACACAGATCCAATTTTAACCACTGCAACCGGGGCCACTTGGGTACATGGTCCTAAATCTAATATGTGAACTTTTCAGATGTGACCTGTGTCTGTACGGTCAAGTCACATTTATCCTACCTGTACGTAATTCACGCTCGACAAACGTCACTATTCTGTGTCTTAATATGTGCAAGCGTGAAGAAAAACAACAACCGTGGTGGGCAATAACGCAGATTAAGTTGTCAATGACGCTGATCGCTCTGGTTGGACAATAACTTTAAAATCACAAGATGTGCTCCTCCTGAACCATCCATCTTTTCTTCCACAACCACCGAGCACGCCATCTGCAAGTGTCCAAGTGTCCTCTACCTTGAGACACACAGGAAATACAGTCACATTTATTTGGAAATGTGAACAACCATGCAAAAAAAAAAAAAAAACAAAAACAAAAAAACAACAGAAATTCACAAAACATTGGATTTGAACATTAAGGCCCGCAATATGAACATAACCTTAGTATTCTAGGAACAAACTAACTTAGTGACAGGGAGCCAAGCTAGTCCGACTGTGTCCAATCACAGAGAGACAACAGGCAGGGAGCCTGTTTGTAACTCTGCCAGACTCACAAGGTAACAATAGACGTTAGTGTCCCTTGATAATGTGCCAGTGACCTCAGAGCAGGTAATTGCTTCATTCTGACCATTAAACTTCCTCTACAAAGTCCAGGAAGGCAGGCCAGGTCATTAGCTCTTCATTTTCTTTTTGTAGCTTAACTGGCTCCGGCTTCTAACAACTGATTTATGTGAGCTATTGCAGAGAAAACATGGCTTTTCCGGACAAGATAGCATTCAGGAACACTTCTGATTGTTTGTATCTCATTAAGTCAAATATGTGCAACTTACAACTGTTACGTTTCCTTTGATTTTGAATAGATAGACAAACAGTTGAAACTTATTTTTTCAACTGTTTATAAAGGCACATAATTGTTATACCACTGTCTGACATTATGACATTTATATTTGTGTATTAATAGGTATTGGTTTAGTAGATAAGCCACCTTCAAGGGTCTTGAAGTTCTACCCAATGATAAAGCAGACTTCTGGAGATATTCCCCACTGTACTTCCATTTAGTGTAGTATGTGTTCTCAGTGAGAGCTTGTGTACTTGAAGTGCTCTTTTATTTTTTCCAGCTTTTGCTTTTTAGCTTCACATTACAACTGATTTGTTTGATATTTTCCTTGCAAAAACCTGATGCCAAAACATGCTGGATATAACCGAAACCTTGTCTTTGAATGGATTTTGCGATGAATTTCTGGTTTATGTAAAAGGATTTATGTAAAAACAACATTTTTATTTGCATAAAATGTTTCAAACTTTCCTCTATCCAAAGGCTCAAATGTGAACTCCTCTTGTGTATACAGGAAATAACCACCGTTCACATTAGCATGCAAAGGTAAAAAAATAATTATATATATATATATATATATATATATATATATATATATATATATATGGCTACAAAGATATAGATCAATGCTGTCAAGAATTTTTGTCATTTGGTCAAAATTGTTAGACCTGGTTCCTGCTGGCACTCTGAGAATAAATTCGGAGTTTCTATACCTGTATGCATCAGTGGGCTTTTTTGTCATGGCCAATGTGCTTAACCGTGCTAAATTGGGGGCTTGTCCGGGATTTCAACCAGAATATTTTACAAGTAGATATTGACATTTTTAATGTAAGATTTTAATTTTTTTGTGATAATTTTGCACTAACTGAAAATTAAAGTCTATTTGCTTCAATCTTACCCTAACCCTAACCCGTGTATATTGGCCAATTTGGTATCATTTTTAATTTGCAGAAACAGGCTGTGCAGCAATCTCCAACTGTCCACTCCTCTACTTCTGTTGTTGCAGCCGGACACAGGCGGGTCGCAACAAGATTGATTTGAATCAGCCTGGCTGCTTCTGTAGCATTTATACCGAATTTATGCAGAATCCAGCAGCGATTCTAGAACATGTGTAACTAATAAACTTGCCAAAAAACATTGAGGAAAATCAGGGGCTTGTTTTAACAACGGCAGATTAGAGTCATTGCAGATTATGAAAAAAAACTGGAGTACATTTCTGAGAAAAAACTCAAACGTTGAGATTTATGTTTCCAGAAGATTTCTGAGATTTATTTCAAAATTTTTGTCTTTTATTTTGTTTTGTTTTTTGGCAGAAACGTGACCCTCCTTTTGTTTTCTATCCACACCAGCCCTCTAATGCGCCATCGGACGTTTCTCACTTGTGGCCCTTTAGGAGCCAACCACATGCAGGAGTGTGGCTCTCAAAGAGGCAAATCTCAGCCAAGACTCAGACTCTGCGCTTTCATCCCTCTGTAAAGAAAAGGACTGCAACTGGAAGTCGAGGAGGATCTGGAGGTGGTGGTGGGGAAACAATCCGGACGCGGAACAGCGGAGCGGAAAAGCCTGAACACATGCATCTCCCTGAGAGATGATCCAGAAGAGAACAAAAGCAGAAATTTGCTTTCACCACAGCCATCTGGTTAAGTTGATCTGTGCAGACGCTCTCATGAGGAGAGCATTCTGGTCTCCAGTCGACTAATCTGTGATATGTGTAATCTGACCCTTTGACTGGGATGCTGTAGAGTGAACAGAGGAATCTGACAAATACAGTTTTGCTCAAATACAAGACGGATCAAAATCACTAACCGTCTCCTACGTCAAGAAGAGAAATAGAGTTGAGGTGGAGTTATGAGAAGCATCATCTGTGATGTGAATCTGTGTAACTGAACCATTTATTGAGAGAGGCATCAAATCCCAGCAGTGGAGTTCGGTTGTTGTGAGTGAACGATCAGCTGCTCGGAAAGCAAAACCTCAGACCCTTCAAAGTAGACACCAAAACCAACACTTCACGAACTGAAGAAAACATTTTCATTCAATCCAGACGCAGACCGAATCCTCATTCTAACCCGAGTAGATTGTAAAGCACGGTGGCTGACACGTCTGTTTTCCCTCAGCCTGTTTGACATTTCAGGAATCACAATAAGATGCAGAAAAAAGGGAACGTTGTCTTAGCCTGATGGGGAAATGGCTTTGAGAAGAGAATGACCCTGAACGCACCACGAGGAGCAGCTTCATAAAGCCAACAGAAACCAAACGATGACGTTTTTGAGAAAAAAGAAAAACAATAAGTGAACTGGGCAGAGCTGACCACAGGCTCGACATGTTGATTGACTTTTCTAGTAAAAGTAACATAACCAGTGATTTGATTTCTTTGGATTTTTTACTTTTTCTTCTCTTTCTGTAAAGAAGAATGTTTTTGTCTTTTTTTTTTAAGTTTCTAGCAGAAAGTGTCTCTCTTTGAACCCGACACATTATCAGGATAATCGTGGCGAAGCAGCATTCAGCTTCTATTCACCTCAGATCTGGAACAAACTTCCAGAAAACTGCAAAACAGCTGAAACACTGAGTTTCTGTAAATCAAGAATAAGAACCCACCTGAAATGTGAAATGCCCTGCACAAATAACTGATCAATCAGAAACAGAACATAAAAAAAAAATAAAAAACCCCCACAAACTTAAATAAGTGATTCAACTGACAGAAAATACATAAAGTCAGATACTGAGCCGACTCACCAGTTGATATCCTGAGTGTGCGGCGGTCGGTACTGGAGCAGGGAGCTGTGACTGAAGACCAGGAGTTCATGTGGCGCTCCGTGGAAGAACTGATGCTCCGACACGAGGAATGCCGTCCTATGACCCCTCTCCTCTCTCCCTCAGGACGGCCCGAGGAATGAAACTGTAGCTCTTTTTGTCTCGCAACAAATTTGATAACAGAAAAGGAGCCCCGACGGGGAGCCTTTCGCTTGAACCCTGACCCCACCCTTTCTCTCGGCATCCCCTTCTCCTCTGAGAGCCACTTGTGCTGCTCCACAATAGCTCGAGTCAGAATAAGAGCCGCAAAACTGGGGGGGGGAGAAGAATGGCATGCCTCAGTCGGGCAGGACGCCATGGTAACCAGACTGGTGCTGCAGCAAGAGTCTTAAACATGAAGTACACACACACACACACACACACACACACACACACACACACACACACGCACGCGCACACACACACGCACACACACACCCCTACACACACCCACACACACACACACACGCACACACGCACACACACACCACACACACACACACACACACACACACACACACGCACACACACACACACACACCCCCACACACACACACACACACCCACACACACACACGCACACACACACGCACACACACACACCCACACACACACACACACACACACACACACACACACACACACCACACACACACGCACACACACACGCACACGCGCACACGCACCCAGACACACACACACACACACACACACACGCACGCACACACACACGCACAGACACACACACACACACACACCCACACACACACACACACACACACACCCTGCTGAAGAAGAGAAGATTTGGAGTTGTTAATTGTGGAGTTTCTGACTGAGTCTCAGAGATGATGTTTGGTGGAGGGCCTCCTGCTCCACAGGCCAGCGAGGGGAGAGGAGAGAAACTAAACAAGCACAGGAAGGGCTGGGCGTTCACTGCAAAAGACACCAAATATTTCTAATTGTGGTCCAGTTTCCAGTGCAGATACCTTAGTACACTTTAAAGAAGACAAAACTCACTTACAAGTAACTTTTCAGCAAGACACAGGAGCTTGTTGCAAGTAAATAACTGATGAAAATGCAGTCGATTCACCGACAGATTATATCAGTTTCACATTTTTTTATAAGTAAATTGATTTTCCAGTGGTTCTAGTATTTAAAAAAAAAAACAGGATTAAGGATTTATTTACTCAATAAATCATGTTTTCTACATGTTTTCTGAAAAGGTACTAGAAGTTGTTTTTTTGTTTCATTTCAAGTGTACCAAACATCCACTTGAGTGAGTGGGTGAGATTGCGTGTTTCTGCAGTGTTCCCGGGGCAAACAGGGGCCCTTGTTGCCCTTTTGCCTCCTGGGGGCATCTCGAATCGGAATGCCCAAAATAATCAGTCACACAGTCGATGGACAGATGTGGAGAAAGGCCCGTCTGGCCGAGGGGGGATAATATTTCTTTCACATGTGGGGCTCCGCAGCTGTGTGCTGGAGACATGGGGCCTTATTCTCTTCTGCATCATCTGCATGCAAATGCTTTTCTGCAGACTTGAATGCAACCACTATCTGCCGAGGTCTGGAGACGGACTTTTGACATCGCTAACCCGTTAATCTGCTGCCAACTTGCAATTGGGGCGGTTGCCCAACTCCCCCCACCTTTATTTGGCCGTTCTATTTTCTCCATTTGGTAACAGCAAAAACATTTCTTTGTGGATTGGCCGATATCAAGAGCATCATTCTTCATGCCGCTGAAAGGGGTTCAGGCAAAAGTGGTTCCTCTGAACCAATAAAAAATACAGCTGCAGTAAAGTAATGGATCAAGAAATAAAAGCTCCCTTTGGAAACCTACACAGAAGTTTTTTTCCATTAAAGAAATGAAAAACAAAAAAAAATAATAATTAAAGGTTGAAAAAATAACTCCAGACACAATACTCATGCAAAATAAAATGCTGAATGGTACTTTCCAAATAATTTCTTCAGTGGCACTGAAGAAATGACTATTTTTCATAATAACCTGCTTACATTGCCACAGTGGCTATCAGGGCTTCTGGAGAAAGAAAAAGGAGCCGATGTTTTGAGATCAAAATGAGACATTTTCCAGAAAGACAATTTGTAAACTTTGAGATCCAAAACTCAAGTTTTCACCCTTAGGGGCTCAGAAAAATTCCAAGTGCTCTTTTTTGGAAAGTTTTTGAGCTTAATCTCAAAATGTGTAAATTTTTTTCTCTCGCTAATTTTTAAGTACTTTCTAGAAAATTTCTGAGCATCTCAATTTTTTTTTCTTTGGGTGGAAATTTACTATCTTTTCTATGAACAATGAACCACCAATACATTTCAGAAACTGATCCAAATGCAGTAACTTCGAACAGAATTCATACACCTGGAATTTTATTTTTAAAATAAAATTTGTCAAGAGAAGAAAAGAAAAAAAGGGAGAACAGAAGTTAACATTTTCTCATGGGAACGCCCATTCTGAGATTTACTACTCAGACTGATTGGTAAAGAAAGCTGCTTTGAAGGGCATCCTGCAGAGTTTTTAACACCACAAGACATGTATGGAGTAGTGTGTCAAGCTGTGGGGCCCCACGATGTGTGTGTGTGTGTGTAACACAGGAGCACAAGCGTGTTCAGACATCAGTGTTTGAAGGAAGTGACACGAAGCTCCAGTAAAAGGAAGTGAAGACGACTGAAACAGCCTGGTGGTTCAGCAAAGATGGTTTCCATTAATGCAGGGGTATGTAGCGTTTATTTTTTTAAAAATTTAACTTTACTATGTTGTGACGACACAGACAGATAATCTGAAAAAAGTAAAAAATAAATTGAACTCCTCTGCCTTCTACCAGTGCTAACTAGAATCAACCAATCAGAGCCAGGAGGAGGGCTTTAGCGCTGTCAATCATCTTCCTCTCTGCTACAGTGTTTCCACTCTCATGAACAGCATGTGTTTTTCCGGAAAGGTAAGTTACTTCTACCATTATCATTATCACTTTAATCAGAACATACACAAGTTTGATTGACAGCATTAAGTCCCTCCTCCTGGCTCTGATTGGTCATTTCTGACGAGACTGGGTATTCAGTGCCAAATGTATTTCTTCATTTTGCACAAAGCAGAGTTCAGTCTTTCCACAGATTGTCTCATACCATACTGACAGGATATGGTGGCAGTTTTAACAATTATGTAAAAAAAAAAAATAAATAAAAGTTAAATACAACAGCTTTTGTATAACTGATCGAAAGTGGAGATCTGACTACAACCCTGAAAATGATCAAATCGACACTTTAAATGTTTCTCTTAGAGAATCTCTTCATATCCATTTATGGCTTGAATGAAATCATGCAGTCATTCAGAGGTTTCCTGGCTCATTGGGAAATGACATGAAATGGTGACCAGCATGTGGAGCTTCAGCCCAACAGACCAAGTCCAAAAGGTTGGAGTTAACTCGACGGGACTCAGAAAATGTCTGACTGTGACACAGTTGAGACGCAGATACTCTGATTTGTTTTGGAAACATTGTGAAGTGCTACCAAAGGGACATTTTCCTGCATTGTTCTGGCACTGGGGGATTCCAGGTGGATTCCAGGTGGATTCCAGGTGGATTCCAGGGATGCGCATCGCAGCGGCTGTTCATGCAGGGCTGGTACAAGATAATATGGAAACCCTTCCTTCTAAGAACCTCAGCATCACTAAATATTGATAAGGTGAATCTGTCAGAGGGAGATCAGGTTTATTAGCCGAGTTTAAAATTAATCACTGATTATTGGTTATTTGCTGTGACGTATTTGTGAACAAATCCAATTCAAACAAAAAGATTATAGTCATGGTAACACAACAAGCAAACTATCAAGATGATTCTTTAAACTTTTACAACGTAAATGTCCTTATTAAATCCTCAATGTAATTTTTTTTCTTAGTTGAACGCATTAAATAAAATTGAATAACATTGTCATTCTCCATAAATGAACGCTGCAGGTTTAGATCAACGCTTGGTTTTGATCTTGTTTGGACAAAGTATCCATGGCTGCTGATTTAAGTCAGACAGGAACAAGCGCAGCATAATTATTTGTAAATTGGGAAAGAAGAGCAAGATTACCGTACTAATACAAATCACATAATACAGATGAAATTCAGTGCAACATTTTACTGCATACAGTCCACATAGTACAGATTGTAATTATCAGACTGAGTCTCGACGTCTAATCCTAAATAATTCAAGGACAGAAAAAAAAGAAGAATCCTGATCAAAATAATGCTTCATTCTAGTAAACATGCAAAAGAACCTTGATTCAAATCAAAACTGAGAAACATTTCTATTTTTACGCAATAAATCTGTGACTTTTTCCATCAAACCACACTGAAATCTTGGCTAATGGATCCGCAAGCTGCAGGTCTGACTTTACAGGTTTACATGTTGTAGCGCTGGCCTCTGGTTCTCTCTTTGAGGTACATGCTGACGTAGGAGGTTATCAGGTCATCCATCTTGTAGCCCTGTTCATGAAAAAGGAAAAGAAAAATGAATGCAGGTGGAATATAATTTCAAACTCTTCAAACTTCATATAAATTCAAACTGTTAAAAAAAACAAAAATAAAACAACGTACCAGCGACGTTTCACAGAGGAATTTGTTGCCCTTCACTAAGCTGCCGACGGTCATGTGAAAGTAGGTGCTTCCGCTGCACCAATTAGCTATTTTGTTGTACGGGTGATTTGCCAGGACCTCCTTGAAAAATTAAAATAAAACAACAGTAATTGCAGAAAAACCATCTAATTGAACATTTATAATTGCAAATTTTGCCGTTTCGAAACCTTAGTTTTCGGGTGCAGTATTGTGAGTCCGGTTTTGCTGATGGCAATTCGCACAATATCCGGAAAATCTTGCTCTGATGTTTGCTATAAAAAAAAGAAGAAGCAAAGGTAAGACGGAAAAATGTAGGCTGAACTGGTTTTTACGGCTGCAGGAGCAGAGCGGTGAGAGAGTCTGCAGGACCCACCTTCACTTCAAAGAACGCGCAGCCGAAGGTCGCCCAGCGACACACCGCCTTCAGGAAGGCAACTTTTGCTTCCTCGACGGCCATGCCGCCCTGTTTGTTAAAGAAGGCGGCGATGTTCTGCAAGTGGAAGAAACGCAAACATGTAGCAGCATAAAAAAGAGAAAAAAGGAAGAAAAGAAATTACCCCGTTTTTAATGAGGTTAATGAGTTGCTCTCCACCCCCGCAGGCTGCAGGCTGAGTTCTCATCCTCCTCCATAATGGACATATTGTTTACATATGATCGGCAAAGCAAAGTCTCATTATAGAGAAATGTCACCATGAGCCAAACTCTAACAAAAGAATGTTGTATCTCTTATTCTGCTTTTCCACAGAGACCCTGTATAATCCTCTCCTTATTCATGGAGAGATGTGTTTTTTTTTTGTAAACACCCGCCCACTGCTATCAAGCACTTATTAATGAACAGCTTATGAAGTCACAAATCATATTTCTTCATAAAGGGCATTATTTACAGCACTTAATTTTGCTTAAGATCTAAGTACTGGAGCAGTTCAAACCCACTAGGTCACATGGGTCAAACTCAAGGCCCGGGGGCCAAATCAGGCCCACTGCAGCTCTTTATGTGGCCCTCTAGGCTCCCCACTCAGTAAGACCCTCCAGTTTTCCACAATTCCACAAAATTCACACAAACGCAACAGATCTTCAAATTTTTTCTGATTTCACAAGTAAATATTGGTAATAACACTTGCCAGTTTTTTCATTTATTTTCTGCAATAATTACACTAAATTTCCACTATGAAGTTTTTTAAATGTGTTATTCTGCATTATTTTCAATCCCACAGAGAACAAAATAACTATCCATCCTGTTTTTTCAAAAATGTATGTTAATCTTTATTTTACATTCAAAAATGGATAAAAGTCGTGGTACTTTAAAAATTGCAACTAATTTACTAAAGTACATATACCTAAATGCATAAGATGTCTTTTTTTTTGGTTCAAAAATTCCTGTAACATTTAAATTATTATTGTTTGGCTTCTTAGGTTGCAGACGGATGTTTGTGGGTGCAACGAGACAAAAGGTGAAAAAGTTAGAGGGATATCAACAGATATCAAAGATACTTTAACTGCAACCAAAATAACACCAATAAACATTTACTTTAGAGCGGCCATAGAGGTTTCTAGTTTTGCACCAAAACCAGCAGGTAACATGTTCCTCTCTGCTGATCTCTGAACTCCTTCACATCCCCACATTTATCTAAACCATCAACATCCCCACAGCCAGCCTGCTACTTCTACCTTTTTCCACTCGTTTTCAGACATGGCCTTCAGCTGGTCGGCAGGAACCAGCTCCTTCAACACCTTGGGAATCGTGGGGATCTGGCTTTTGTCACCGTTGACCTTTATCCTGAAAAGCAGCGCAGCAATGTTGACCATTTCCTCCTTGGTGCAAACATGGTAGCCTCTCAGGTACTTTGGCAGCTCCTGGAAAACAGATGCAGTTGGGGTTTGTTGCGGTAGTTTGCATGCAGTCGTCGTCAGAGTGAAGGTTTGTTTTGGCCTCAACGTTCAAATTCATTGCAGATCATCTGTGGCCCACAAGGGATCAAAACTATACATACACTCCCAGTAACATTAGGATTAAAAACCACTTAGGAAATGGGCTGGATGTTTGACCACAAACACAACTTTTAAGCAGATCTCATGCAATATCAAGATGGCTCAATTTTGATATTTATTGGAGAACATTTTCCAGCTGGAATACCCAACTGTGTTGAAGTTTCAACAATCTGAGATAGGATGTACAGGAACCGCCTCGCTTTGTCTGCTTCGGTCAGAAGTCAAAGCTTGTTCCAAGAAATCGCTCAGCGACTGACCCGCCTGGAGATCTGGCATTACTACATGTTGGACCTTGAAAACCTCTCGTCTTTTGAATTCTTCATCTCTTTACCCCAACTTTCCTCAAAGGTTAAGCCGGGTAAAGTCAAATCTATAATCAGCTAATAAACTAATACTTCAGTCTCATGAGATTTAGTGAGACGTCGTCACATTCATCTCTTACATCTGGAAAATGAGCAGGTCATAGTTAACTCAAGAGACTGAACTAGTGAGTGACTTCTGCTCATTGCTGAAACTGTTGCATTTCTTCAGCGATTTGACCTTTGAACCCACTTCCCGAGACAGTAGATAAATAACCGCCTCTGGTTTGTTTTGTTGAGAATATTTGCCGATGGTTTTTCATGCTGCCTTCCCAGCTGACATCCTCATTTGTGTGCGAGGCCTGATTATATTCAAAGCAGACGAGGACAAAAGTTTTCCACTGGGTGTAAAAACGAGCCCACCGGTATCAAGTATGAATACCGGCATGAAGCCGGAAAAGCAGAGCTGCTGACTGAGACGCACCTGAGGGAAATGGAAGATGAGGTCAGCCTCGGTGTCTCTGCCAGGGATTACGTTGAACCACAACTTCCTCATGAAGAACACGTGGTAGGAAATGTTGACCGGTCCACCTGCAGCACACAGAGACAGACAGAAAGAGAGAGGAGACTGCAGACAAATGTCGCCGACCATCCAAACCTTCAGTCTCTGCATGCTGTGTGGTTACCGTCTTTAATCCTCTTGGCTTGTTTCGACCAGTCGGTGATTTGTCTCAGACTGTCGAAGAAGTAGTCTGCGTCGTTCAAGCTGAGAACCTGAGATTAAATAGAGACGGCCAGACAGTTTTACCCTCATCAAAAAGTAGTCCTTACAAAAAAACATCTACAATGTTCAATTTTGGTTTTTCTTTTTCCAGTTTTTCTCTGTCTGAATCTTTCAGGGTTCATTTTCAAAATGGGAATGACGAGAAAAAAAAAAGTCATTTAAATCAGGCAGAGCAGTGCGAATCTTTAACAATGTAGTTTCTTGCTTAAACTGGCCTGTATCTACAGTAATTAGAAAGGTTTGAAACAAACACGAGAAAAAGAAAATCTCAATCTTTCTGGAGGCTGCGCTGGGACCACCAGATCTCCATAGCAACCAGGAGTTCACAGGAAACGACCACGAAAGGTTTGAAACTGATGGCTGAACCTTGTCGTGCGTCTTCACAAAGATGCTGAAGCCGTCGGCTGAAGTCAGCTTGAGCTTCTTGGAAATGTTCTGGATGAGATCCCGGATCCTGGTGCTGGTCGCCACCTCAAAGATCTGGACATCGGGAAGAGAGGAATCCGTGTTGACATTATGCTGACAAAGCGGATTTGTTTGGCTTTGATGCGAGAGGGAGAGAGAGAGAGAGAGAGAGAGAGAGAGAGCGTCCCGCTGCGTACCTCGTCTGTGTCGTTGGGGAAGTAGATTTTGTGGAAGATCTGGGTGCTGTTCTGCTGGATGGCGTCCACCTCCACCTGGTGGGGCGGGAGCTTCCTGGGTTCAATCCTACACACAATCATCAAAATGTTGATACTATGTTTATGTACTTTTGCACTGACTTGAGTTCATCTGACGGCTTGGTTTCACCAATCAGTCCCTTCAGGAAGTTACGATGTTAATAGAAATTCACGCATCATTCCCCAAATTTTGTGCAGACTTACAATTTTCCCCAGTCATCGCAGCTTTCCCACAAGTCTGACCAAT
The DNA here is from genome assembly GCF_027474105.1 of Poeciliopsis prolifica. Taxonomy (NCBI): domain Eukaryota; kingdom Metazoa; phylum Chordata; class Actinopteri; order Cyprinodontiformes; family Poeciliidae; genus Poeciliopsis; species Poeciliopsis prolifica. Next base: position 24,408,561 of record NW_026562377.1, read on the forward strand.
CACCTTAACGTTTCCTGCATTTCCTTCTCTTCTGACCAATCACTGTAACTCGGCTGAATTTCAACCAATCCCCTCATCTCAGTTATAATTTAACTCCCTGTTTCGATGACAGCATGCGTGACACTAAAGGGTAACTTCACCTTCTTTTGTTGTTGCAAAAATTATATTTTGAAATACTGTGTAGGATTTGGTTACACTATGTTTATATGAAATCCTTTTGCATTTTGGTAACCCCTCAAGGCACAGTTTCATTTGTAATAAGGGTGCCATTACAAGAAGAACCCTTCCTTCTTGTAATTGTTGAAAATGTTACTTTCACTTTAAATATCAACTACGTGAAATTCCTGTTTTTTGTTTTTTTTTGGAAAGATTACATGAAGCAATTTAAGATGCAGTTCCTGCTAGTCTTCTGTGTAAGTGTAACATATCAAAATGATTATTTGTGTAGCAGAATTAAGTCACCACCAAACATATACATGAAGCAGTTTTTACTTTGCTTTATTTTAGTTTTTTTTTTCATCAAAGACATGATGCTGCCGCTGCTTCAATTTCTGCTAGCTGATTAAAAGCTGTATTGAAATAATCCGGCTTCGTCGTCATGCAGACGGTGACTGTAAATATGGTCTATTTATAGCAGAGGCCATGCAAATGCTGCGTTTGGCTGGTCACCCTGGAGCAACGTTGATGCAAGCCATTTGTGTTCACAGCCACTTTATAGATGAAACAAGTTCTGCATCACACTGCAAGCGTTTCTTTTTCCTCAAAGAAAGACAACAGTATAAAAAACACTTCAAGAAAAAAACAAGACAGTTAGACTTTTTCCTCCTCGCAGCAGCTTATCAAGCGACAGCAGCCAGGAAGACCGGTGCAAGACGCTGGTGACATACAGGGCCAACAGTTTCTGCGTTGGTGGTGCGGGACAAACCTGAGCGAGCTCTGCAGCCGCTGCAGACAGTCGGAGGACAGCTGCTCTCTGCGCCGCGACTCCACAAACTTCTGGGCGTGTCTCAGGAGGGCCTGGCTGGGCGGGAACAGGCCGCAGCACAGCCACAGCAGCTGCCAGCCCTGCTCTATGCTGAACCTGCAAGCAGAGGAGACCTCAGTAGAGGTGGCTGGATGCAGATGGATACCGTACTTTTCTGACTTGTTTTTAAAACATGTGCATCCTCATCCTTCCCATTCAAGTGATTTTTGCTGGGTTTTTGGTTTCTCTCACAAAATCCCTAAGAAAACACACCGAGGTCTGTGTTGGTAACTTCACAAAATGTGAAAAAATATCAATGTATGAGTACATCCTTTCATATTAATAATAAGAAAAAGTGAAATCTTTTAGTTTGAAAACATGCAAACCAATAATAATAATAATAACAATAACAATGAAAAAGCGCCAGGAGGCGTGTGGCTGATTGGAAGAAAAGAGGCAGAAAAAGCAAAGAGTAACCTGTTGTTGTTACTGGTCATTTGCTTCATGATCTGGCAGTAGATCTCGTCCCGCAGTGCCTCGTGTTTAGTGGGGGGGCCGAAGATCTGGTCAGTGAGCTCCAGGGGGCTCTGCATCTGCCTGGTGGGGTAATCTCCCATGTACTTCAGGATGGGTGAGCCAGAGGTCAAGGACAGATAACGAGAAGCATCACGATCCAAAAAGATTCCAGTGATTTGATGGTAGAAAGTTGATCTGATGTTTTCCACCAGTAAACACACAGCGGAGGAGTCAGACTAAAAATCTGATGAATGATGTGAGTTGTGCTTTATGACAGCGTTTGGTAGAAACTATCAGTTACATTTACTCAAGTAACTTTTTGGAAAAACAAAGCGCTTTTAAGAGGACTTTTACTATGAAGTATTGATTCTGTTACTTGAGTAAAATGTCTGGATGCAGTAGGTATACTGTGAGGAACTGTGAATGATGTTACCTCAAACACACATAAAAGAGTCAAGTCAACATCTCCAAGTGTGTTTTTGATGAGGAAATTAGAAAACGTAAATTTTACACAACAGAGACCCTCTGAAGAAACTCTTTAAACCGGCGGCAAAACACACAAACACAAGTGTTACTGCAGCTGTTTTTTCTTCCCAGCTGTGCAGAGAGGATATCAGTGAAGGCCAGGCAGGCTTTGTGGCTGAGCTCCGGGTTGCCCACCAGGTTCTTGAGGAGAGGCTGTCTGATGGGCTCTCTGGAGTGAGCCCACAGCTTCTCCGGCGCTGCGTTCCTGGAAATCACCTGGCGGTTCAAATCCTTGGTGGGCTGTCTGCAAGACGAAACAAAAGGAATAAGCTTTTATGGAGAAATTCACCTGCTGACGACTGAAAAAGTACAAAGCACAGAGCTTTAAAAGACAAGAGTCCAACCTGAAGTACTGCAGGGAGAAGTCCTTCAGCGAGGCGGGAGCTACTCTCTCCACGGTGCCCATGTCTTTCCGGTTCGCCTCCACCAGGTTCTTCCTCTGGTTTGGCGACAGGTTGAGGAGATTCTTTGGGAAAATGGGGAAAAGTTGTTTTAGGAATCATCGGAACAGAGGGACAATTGAAAGAAAACAACAGAAGCTGTGGTGACGGGTCGGTACCAAGACTTCGCTGCTGGGTTTGCTGAGTGTCGGCAGGATAAAGATGGTCTCCGTGGAGACCGCGCCGGTCTTTTTGGTGCTGCTGCTTTGACCCTTGATCCAGCCGCGCTGCTTGGAAAATTCCTCATCCTTGATGAGAATCAGCAGCTCTCCTCTTTTAAAGCTCAGGATGGTGGGGTCATCTGAGGAAGAGGAGGAAGAAGAGAGTCAAAAACCGACTTTCCCCATTGAATTGATTTTATTGATTTCCTTTTTGGGTTTTTGAACATTTAATTTTAGAAAAAATCTGGGATTGTGTTTTTTGTCAACAGCTGGGTTTCTGTAACTGAGATGAGCTAATGCCTGAGGCGGCCATCTTATTTTACAACTTCAATTTATTTGGTCTTTGAATTCAGGTCAACTCTATGACAAAATGTCATGGTTAGGCTAAGATTTTGTTTTTGACAAAAATAAAGTCCAAATATTAAAAGAGTACAGCCATATTAATACGAGAATAAAGTTTTGATGTACATAAAGTCAAAAGAATACGAGAATAAAGTCTTGTTACCTGAATAAAGTCATAATATTGACAGAATGAAAGTAGTAATTTTAACAAAAATGCTAATATGAAAAATAACCAAAAAAATAGTTATCCTTGAAACAACTCTTTTCTCCTAATTTTAAGACATTCAGGAAAAAAAACTTCTTTAATTTGCTAATATTAAAGTTATATTTCTGAAATGAAACTGAAATTCTCGTAGCCCGGCCTCCAACTCACAAGACAGATGATTGAAAAGAAAAACCACTTTTTGAAAATATTGTCTGTCATTTGTAATTTCCTTTTTTTTTTAACAAAAGAAGCCAAGAAAAAAACCTCAATGAAATTGGATCTGGAATGAAAACAACTGTAGACTTTATTCTTAAACCATGTCGCCTGGCCTTATTTCAAAAGAAGTGTGTGAAACTCCAGAGGAGCCGGCGGTCTGACCTTGGCTGCTGACGTCTCTCAGCGCCACGGCATACTTGGAGCGCTCCGTCAGTCCGCTGAGGAACATGGTGATCAGCTCGGACATGTCTTCAGCAAAAGATCCGCTCAGGGTGAAGTCTCCTTTCAGCGTCAGCAGACACACAGCGTGGCCCGAGGTTTTACCCTCCCTGAGCAACAACGACAGAGAGACACGGCTACCACAAGGACTGAGGCAAAACCTGAGGAGATCAAAGCTCCAAACCATCTGCAGCGAAATAATACTGCCTACTAATCTTTTAGTTGTTTAATAAAAGGATAGCAAAAGGTGCTTAATGAGTTTTTTGTTTTTTTGCAGAATTTGAACCCAGTGAAGCTAAAAATGCCACTTGAGTTCTGAGTAGAACATGTTAACAGATATGTTTTCTATCTTAAGCTCAAAATGGATATTTTAGTTTTGCCCTAATTCCTTCTGAGTGTGCTATTCTTTCAGCAAACAAACTTTCTTTGAATCCGTATACTCTGATTAACGATTAATCGATAACTAAATTAGTTGACGATTATTTCAAAAAGCAATTAATCACATGTTGTTTACATGCATTACGAGTGCATGCATTTCACATTTCCTTCAGCGTGTCCGCTCCTGTTTCAGATCGTCCTAGCTCAGGAAGAAGCGTCTCTACCTGACGGTGTTGACTCCCGTCACTTCTGGGAAGGACAGCTGCAGCAGCCTCTTCTCCCTCTCGTCCAGGAACGTGATGCCGGTCCAGTTTATGGCCACAATGAATTTACTCTTTGGCAACGGGGGACCTGGAGACATAAACACAGGACACGTTCAAGAGTGAGCCTGCCTTAGATCCTTCTATCACATGCAAGCACTCAAATTATATTGCTATCATGAGTTAGTAAATGAATTAATTAATGATCCATCTGAGCTCTTACCTTAGGCTGGCGTCATTAAACATCCAACTTGAATGAAATGGAAAAATAAAACTTGGGTGTGTCTATTTCCACACAGTGCCTGTATTTTTTAATCATTAATCCTAAGTTAATCTTGCAGACAGTTAAAGAAACACTTTCATTCTAGACCTGAAGTTAAGTAACACTAAATAGAGGAAGTGAAGTTCATTTGCATGGAGCTCAAAATATACAACACTTTTGCTGTGAGCTGATGTAACACTCTCCACTTTCAGAATGCAGTAACGCTAAGCGACGGCGTCAGTGCTGTGCAAACTCTGATCACCTGAACAGGAGAAAACATAACTAAGAATGTGTAACTTTTAGACACTGACACTAACGAAGCCATAAAAACCGACTTCTAAATGAACTTCTTTCATTTCTAGTTTTACCTGGCTTCACCAGAAAAAATGCCAGATTAATCTGAGAGCCTAGTGCAGGTAGCAACTCCAGTAAAGGTACATGTAATTTTATTTATAAAGCACATTTTCAGCAGCAAAGCTATACAAAATAACAAACCAAAAGAAAGAGCAAGACAAGAAAAATAATCTAATGTTGATCTAAAGTACGTAAGCTAGGTGCTCCAGTTCAGGGTTGCTAAGTCTCCTCTGGTCTAATTCATTTTCTGGTTTGGAAGAAAAGGAGTCTAAAAAGTAGTTGCTAAGGTAGTTTTTTCTGGATTCTAAGTTTGTTCTTCTCCCTGTTCTCGGTTGCTGGATAAGTATTCTCTGGACTTTCTAAGTGTGCTCTAAATTTGTAAAAGTGATGAGTACTCCACAGTTTCTAAGTCACAATAAAAACTAAATGTTCTTGCTCTAGAAGAATGTTTTTTTCTGGATTCTAAGTTGGTTCAAATTCCTTCTCTGGGTTGCAATAACAGGAGTCTCACAGCATAACAATCCATAAGTATTTTATCAATATGTAAAATAGCCTGTAAAACTCCCTTGGAGAGTTGAAACACTTTATTTCATTATTTTACTCTCTCAAGCTATTTTTATTGTGTTTGTGTTGAAATAAGGAGACCTGGAGACTCGGTGAAGATCACATTTTAAAAACTGATGTCCTACCCGACTGCTTGGTGACCTCAAAGAACCTGGAGAAGAACATGGGCCACTTCTCTCTGGCGTAGTCGACCACCTCTGCCTTCACCAGGTCCGCTTTTTGTCCAGAACTCAGGAAGGTGCTCTGGAATGATTTGTGTCCATTAAAACCTGCAGGAGGATTTGTTTATTCATTGTTTATCATGAGGATCCCAACCTGAGCGTGAGCGGTGTGGATCATCTGAACCAGTTTGGGTTCTGACTTTGCCTCCAGCAGAGAGTTCTTGATGCAGTCCTTCACCGTCTCCTTCACGTTCTCTGGGCGACTGTCTGAGCCGTGCTGGATGTACAAATGCTTGGCAGCGATCTCGATGATGTCGTCCTCCTGTGGAGACATGGATAGGACAAAAAAAAAAAAAAAAAGCTAAGCTAGCAGATGTCCAGCTTAGCTGCTAGACGTCTAAAGAAACGCTTTGAGATGCTTCCTCTGTGTTTTTATAATAACAGCGTCATCAGCGTACATCAAAGTATGAACACTGTGAAGGGATTTGGCAATGTGTTGATGTACGGGGAAACTAAAACTGACCCAAGGATACACCTTTGAGGGACACCTACAGGACATTTTAAGCAGTGAGATTTCATACTGTTTACTAGGACTAAACAAAAAACAAATAAATCAATGATGTATATTGTGATGGACAAGTGATCACTATCAATAGATAGTATGTCAGTTAGAATATTCAATAACTTCATCAAACTCTAATCCAAAACTAAATTAGTAGATGATTATTTCCATAATTGATTCATCTGATTAATTATTTCAGTCCTAGAGAAAAAACAATAAATATGAACGCAAACCCTCATTTCTGTTATTAACAGTGCACTCTGGAAAGAATGGTTAACCTCATCAAAAGCCCCAAAATCAGTATATTATCCATGCCAATGATGAGTGTGTGAAAGCATTACGTTACAACAGAGCCCACCTTTTCGGTCTGGTACTCTCCAAACTTCAGACCGTGGATGATCTGCCTGTAGATGAGGTCAGTGCTGATCTTGTCCTCCTTGCAGTCGTGCCAGGGAGTGAAAACCTCCTTTCGGAAGATGAGACGCCACGGAGCGTGCTGCTCCTGGCCGCCCCTCCTCTTCACCTCCTGCTCACACTGGGAGATGGCGTCCATCACATGCTCCCGGCCGCTCCCCAGGGCCCACACCTTCAGCATGAGTCACCAATAAATCACTAACTAAAATCAATCAAATTTGATCTGCTCAGCACTCATAAAGAGGTGGAAACAAGTTTTTTTAAAGTGGGGACCTCAGAAAACTTAAGGGAAAATTTGAAAAAATAAAAAATTAAATTCTAATAAAAAAAAAAACATGCAAAAACAATACATTAAATATTAATGACAGTTGTAAAACAACAAAAGGAACATTTCTGGCATAAAACCCTAATATACATATGATACGATATGAACAAACTGATTAGCAGCTCTGCTGCCCCAGATTCGTTTACCTTTTCGTACATGGCTACGTAGAGAGAGAAGCCAAACGTGTCATTTAGCTTGATTTTATTGGACACAAGTTGGCAGACTTCTTTGGATGTAGTTGCCGAGTCGACAGGAAGGTTAATGGATCGTCCATCCAGCAGTGCAACAGACACCAACATGGGCTTCTTTGTCTTGGTTGCCTACAAGATAGCAGAGAAATGTCCAATGGAAAGGATTTCCTGAAAATCCTTTACAAATGACACAGCATTTGTAAAAAACATATGAAAATTGATTATCGAGAACTTCTCCAGAAATATGCATCCTTGAGATTATTAATGTCAAAGGAAAACAACTAAAATGAAAGAGAGAGGTAAATGTTTTTAATTATAAAGAAAGTTAGAAATTGTTATGGTTTGCATCTGGAAATGTCACATGCTCATAACACTGGAGAACAAAGAGGACCATACTTTTACTCTCATGGTAGAACAATTAAATTTATCAAAATGAAACCAAGACATGTAGGTGTTATTAATTCAGTGCAGTGCGCAACAAGTGATCATCTGAACACAGCGGTAGTTGATTTGCTGATTTAAACTTCTCCTCTACATGATCTGTCAGAGCTGCCTTTTGTTTTTTTAACTGAACCAAAACGTAGAAATCTGCATCACATCTAAATGTTAAGGTTGTCAAAGTCAAGCTAGCATAGCAAACCTATTTTCTTCTCCCTTGCTAATTTTTTTTCAACATGAAAATGTTTCATTGATGTTATCTAGTTGACAATTAGTATTAAAAACTCTGTGTGTTCTTTTATATGGCATGTGTACATTTAAAATGTAACGCAATATGTTGACAACTTGTCAGCTAAACCAATAGTGTCAGCGAGCAGCTTTTTGCCCTCTAGTAGGGAGCTGAGGGTGGGATGTGGTCTGCGTGATGTTACGTCTCAACGTGTCTATAGATGAATGAAAGCATAAACCCCTCCCTCAATTGGATGTCAGATGATCAACAAACCTAAGTAGATGAACATGGTTCTACTGTACTTAGCAAATTTAGCATTTATTTAATGCTTTGCTAATCACATAGTTCTTTCACCCGTGGAGAACATGAACACCTACACCTGTTTGCTCTTCCTACACTTCAGTTTAACACATCAGTGAGAATCTCACCGAACATACAGCATATTACTGGGAAGGCTCAGAGACATCCCAGTAAGCGAAGGTGAGTAAATTCACAATGTCATCTCAATTCCTCACAAACTTTTACGGGTCAACAGTGAAGACAATCCAGAGAAACGGCATCATGATGTGGTTTGGGAACAGGAAAGCGCTCCATGGTGTCATTAAAATAGAGTCTACTGGTGGAACCTCTCTCCCCTCACTACAGGATATTTATATCAGCCGGGTCACGAAGAGAGCTAAAAACATCAGAGGAAGCACTCATTGTTCTCACTTCTGCCTTCCAGCGGATGTTGCTGACGTAGTGAAGCGAGAATTGACACAAAAAAAAAGCTTTTATCCCCAGACTGTCAGGCTTTCAAACTCAACTTAGTTTAAGTGTTTGAAGTTTTTAATTTTGCGCGACTTTCTACTCTTTTTTTGTTGTTGTTGTTTCAACTGTAATTAAGGGAAATTGTAGAGTACAAATGTCATTGCCGAGTTTGTTCTTGAGTTTAAGAAATAAAGTTATTTCTATTTGTGTTCTTCTCACTGAGTCACAGTCATAAACAACACAGGTGCATTAACTAAGCTTTTCTGAACTGTAGGGCTTTTACTTGATTCACATGCAACTTTGAAATTTGGGACATTTTGAATACAATTCCCTAGTAAATATGTGCGTTTGCACAAAATGTGTTAAATTTTATTTCCAATCACCTTAATATAAAACTTGTAATCTGCATTAAGTTGTTGTTGATGAACAAAAAAAAAACAAAAAAAAAACAACTGATGCAAAATGACAATGATGCAAATGATCGACGTCTTTTTTTATGAATAAAAACAAAACTGTTTAAGGGAAACAGTCAAAAATGCTCTTATATCTAATTTTAGTCATGTAGAGAAGCAAAAATATATTGTTTAAACGTAATACACTTTTAAATCCTCCACAAAATAATAATAAAAAAATATATATATATCAGCACCTGCAGCTCTAGCCAGGCTGGAGGCTCCCCTCTGGCTCCGTTTGACATGGTGCGCCGCAGCCTCTCGGCTAAGTAGGAAGGAAACCCTCCAGGAGCAAAACGGATAAAACTTTGAAGGTACTGACGAGGAAAAAGACAACAGTCAACAAAACATTGTTTTTCACCAGTGGTGACATTTAAAGCTGAGATATCTAACTTTTACAACAACAAACAAATGTGTTTCACATATTAGTTAAAACTGTCACCAGGTTGTCACAGTGTAATATGTTCCTAAAGGTTGAGCTCCTTCACCTCGTCCCAGTGCTGCTGTTACAGTCTGATGAAATGCACCGCTCCCGGTCTTACCGCTGTCAATCAAGCTTGTGTATGCACGGTTAAATGTGCCAATGGCAGAGAAACAACTCACGATGACAGAAAAACAGTTTGTCTGCCAACGTTGGTGAACATGCTAATGTTCATGGCTAGCATTCATGGCTACACTATCAGGAAAAAAAATTTGCATAGTAGAGAGCAAGAGAGAGGTGAATTGCCAGCGCAAAGACCCTCCTCTTGGCTCTTATTTATTGTTTCGGACTGAGTGGAGTATTTAGGACTACTCGTATTCCTTACTTTTAAAAAGCGCTCACTGGGAGGAAACACGCCCAGGCAGAGGGAAAGCAGGATCCATCCACGGAAGTAGCTGTTCCTGTTGTTGTTTTCATGAAGCTGTTTGCAGATCTGACAGTAAATCTCATCTCTGTGTTGGGGACACACACATTAGTTTTATCAGTTTTCCAGAACGAGCAACTTCAGTCAGACATCCTGCGACGCTAAAGGCAAACAGCTGGAACCTCAGGTCAGGCCTGATGATGCCGTATCCCACGATGTAGTGGACTTTTTCAAGAGACGACAGGGGCCTGTCCAGGGTGGGCCCTTCTCCGATCATGGCATCACTGTCCTCACTCACAGTCTGCAGTGTGGTGGGCTTGGACACCTCCGTCAGGTCATCGGACTGAAAGAAACGGAGATGAAAAAGGAGTTAGCGCGTCCATGTCGACCGTCGGATGACGCGCCTCACCTTCTGGCCTCACCTCCTCCATGATGATGGAGGGCTTTCTCATGTTCGACACCGGCCGTACGTTCACACTTCCTTTACCGGGAAGGACTTTTTTGTTTCTGGACAGCAGGTCGGTGAACGTGGATCCCTTTCTCGTTCGCGGGCTGCCTTCAGGCGCGGTGTACGACCTCAGGTTTGGAACCGTGTCAGTGGGCACTGTGGAGGGCTTCCTGTTTTTTGACAGGAGGTCTGTGAAGATCGATCCCTTTCTCTTCTGGTCCGGCTCCTCTGCGATGACAGCGGGTTCTGCCTCTTTGTTTTTCCTCAACACTCTCTGAAAACGAGCAAATGTCAAATATTTATTTGAACATTAGCCATTTTGTAGAACAACCAAGTAACTATAATACCCTCAGTTGCTATCCATATCAAATAGGACTTAAACAAAATTTGATTTCATATTTTAACACCTTGAAATTGGGCCTCTGTCTCCTTAAAAGCTCCTGCTCTTTCTGAAACTCCACCTTCAGGAAGCCATCACAACATGGCTCCTCTATTAACCCTTCAACAGGGTTTTCACCAGCATTTCACTGAGAAATAACTCCTGTAATGAGGTCGGCAGATGTGCAGATTCACCAGGTGTTTGCTAATTGACACTGGCTAGTCTGAAGGAGCTCAGAGGGCGAATCACAGAGGGCTGCTCTGTGAAGCAGAAGCTTGGAAACTGCAACGCTCAGAATGAGTTGAGGCCCTAATAAGGTGTTGCTAGGGCAACCCAGGTGTTTTGGACAGCTGAATGGTTGCCACGGAGATTAAAGGATTTCTCAAACATTGGTGAACACTTCAGGAATGTTTTTGATAAAATAACATGATAAACTTTACCTAATACTGCCCCTTTAAAAGAAGCAAAACATTTCCAAATTCTTCGCCTTCCTGTGGGGAAACGTACCTGATCCAGGCCCACCATGTGGCTCAGACGTCTATCCTGCCTGGAGAGCAGGTCCTGGGGAACATAGCGATCCCGGATGGCGCTCCCCTGCTGAAGCCTGCTCATTCTCTTTGGCTCGGGAAGATCTCCCAGAAATCTCAGAATGATCCACCACACCGTCAGCGAAGCCTGACGAAAACACGACAAACTTCAGCGACCGGTTAACAGGCTGAAACAAGTGAACAACGGATGTTTCAGAGCAGCACCAGAACATCTCCTTCGTCCTCGTGGTACAGCAGCGGCTGCTGAAGCCTCTGCCGGATGTGTGTGGGCGTGGCCGCCCCCTGGAAGTGAATGGAGGCGAATTTGGAGAACGAGTACTGATCCAGGTCTTCGTAGTCCTCCTCGGGAAGCTCGTCTTCCACTGGAATCTCGTCGATGTCTATCTCCTCGATTATGGTCCGTTTTCCTTCAATGTTCTGCAAAAAAAACAACACGTGAATCGTGATCAAATGGATCCGCCTTGGCTTGAGAAGAGAGAAACCATGCGAGCGTCGAGAGTCTGAACCTCAAATCCGACGGGAGCCTGGCCCTCCTGCCCTCCGACCACCATGTTGGGCAGGAAGCCGAAGATGTCGTCCACCATCTCCTGGTCGCTCATGTTGGCAGCCTGCGCTCTGGCCTCCGTCTCTCTCTTCTGCCTCAGCACTTCTTCCAAGTGCTTCTGTTTGGCCAAAATGGCTCGCTGTTCTTCTTCCCTCTCTTTAGCAGAGAGGTGCATCTAAAAGAAAGGGTGGCACAGGATTAACAACCTGAGAGAGAAACATCGCCCTTTTCAGTTAAATTTCTAAAGCCAGCACAGATTGACAGGGATGGAACGTCAATATCGCTTTAAATGATTCTCATAAAGGGAGAATCATGATGTTTCAGACCTTCAATTCAGATGGGCCTTTCTGTGTCAGATGTCAGTGTTGGACCAATGTCTTCTTGGATTTTCATTGGATACTTCAGTTTAACATACAGACAAAGTTCTTAGACTTATTGAAAAGACAATTATACCATTCAGGCTAAAATATTTGCTTCAACATCCCAAGTTGTACCACATTCACAAGCTTCTTTTAACCAACCATGGACCTCTTGCATAATTCTGTTGGATATTTATCTCTTCTGTCTACAGAATTGGTGGAGTTGATTTAGGATTGTGTTTTTTTTTTTTTTTTTTTTTTTTTTACCACAGACTCAATATTAAGTCGGGCTGTTTGAATTAAAATTTTTGTTACATCCACTCCAAAAGCAGCAACAGACCAAAACACTTAATTCTGTCCACGTTTTAGCCATCTTGCTGTCGATTTGAGCGCATTAAAGTTGAAGAATTTTGAGGTCACCTTTCCTTCTATGTGTGTCAATAGAAATGTTCCCAGATTTCAAAACTTTGACTGACGCAGTGTTTGTAATTCCAGTGCAGAGCAGGAAATCAAAAACCCTGAGACATTTCATTATAATTTCATTGTCCTGCTTCTTCTTCCCTGCAAGCAGATAAAGTTCGGGTTCTTAAACTTGAGCTTACGTCTCTCTTCATCTTTCCGATGCGTCTTCTTGCCAGCATGCCTCTGGTGTGCGCCTGCAGCAGGATCACTGCATTTCTCTTGCGCTTCCACTCCTTCCTGGCCAAGTAACCTCTGACCTGCGTCTGCAGGACCAGCGCAGCGACCCGCTGCCTCTTGTAGTTGAGGTAGATGTGACGGGAGCGGGTGATAGCCTGCAGCCTCGCGAAGCCCAGCTGCACCTGAAACCAGAGCATGACTGGAGGTTTAACGGACGCTGCATGGCATCGAATACATCGGTTATTAATAACTTTTCAGAAAGCAACCCACCACTCTGTACAGCTTCCTGCCTTTGTAGCCTCTCCAGTGTTTCTGAATGACGAGGGCAGCCGACCTTTTCCTCACAAATTCTTTCCTTTAGAGGGCATGAAGCAAAGTACAACTGCAATCAGGCCCAATTAGGCCCATCACAAAAAACTTTGCATTATAAATTGACCCAGTAATTATTGTGATAAACGATAATATTGTTGCTGTGAGACATTTTCAAGCAAATAAGAATGTTTGGGGTTTTTTGGGTTTTGTTTTTCTTTTTTTTTACAAAATCCAAGTTTAACCCTGGAACTGCAAAATATTATAAATATTCAAAATAAAACACAACAATCAAAAACAATAAAAAAAAAGAAAAAATGAAATAAAACCGAAACCATAATTAAAACTGATCACGACGTCTCTATAAAACAAAGATATTAATCATCAGAAGAGAGTGCATTGAGCTCATTTTCATTTATCATGCGATTAATTGGTTAATTGCTTATTGCAACAGGCTACAAAATAATAAACATGCACACATACTCAATAGAAAACCATCTGTTCGGATTTCTCTCATACCTGAATTTGTATCCTCTCAGGACTTTTTGGATCAGAAGAGCTTTTACATTCAACTCCTTTATTCGCTCCAGTTCCAGCGTGGTGTCATGGAAATCCTATGAGAAAACAGCAACATTTTTCATATTTTTATCTACCTATATATAAATATATATAAAACATTTTTATACTATTAAAATCACACGTACAGCTCTGGAAAAAATGAAGACTCCATTGTACTGAACCCCATTGAAAACCTCCTTGTTATTCCATCAAATATTGATTTCTGAACTCTTCCTGAGTTAAAACATTACTAGTGTTGTGCTTAAATCAATATGAACTTGTTTCCTTTGCATTATTTGAGGTCTGGAAGTTCTGCATTTGTTTCATTGTTTTGAGCATTTCTCATTTTCTGCAAATAAATACTAAAGTTTTGCTTGGAGTTTCAGAGACACGTTGTTAGTAGTTCATAGAATAAAAGGACAATTTTACTCAAATACATATCTATACAAAGTACAATCAGAAAAAAACAATAATTTTAAGTGGTCTCTTTATTTTTTCCAGAGTTGTATTCTGGTCAACAGAGTTAGAGATAGGGTGGAAAAGTTATGATAATTCTAAGGACCCTTGACCACAGGGGCCCACACAATTTTTCTTTTTTTTTTTTTTTTTTACAGAAAGGCCATTGACACACCCACAGTGTCAATGACCACGGTGGGTGAAGCCAGGTGACCAAAACAGAAGTATTCTGCACCAATTAAACAATGTTTTTAAAGTTTTTTGACTTAAAATTTGAAAAATTAGATTCTTAGTTTACTGAAATAACTTGTTAAACTAAACCCACGCAAACTTAAAGATTCACCTTGAGGAAAATCTTTGTCTTGCCCGTCTTCCAGTCGCCTTCTCCAGCAAGGACTCTCTTACAGATGCTCTCACAGCAAGTCTCCTGGCTTTCCTGATTCACAGCACAAACATGGTCTTGTATTAAAAGGTGAAACGGGTCGAGTGGAGAATTTCAACATGGCCCAACTCACGGTTTTGGGGTCACAGACGGAGGTCCTCAGAAGGACACGGTAGCGATCCAGGAACTCGCTGAAGGTGTACCGGACCGGGTAGCCGGCCTTCCGAATCTTGATGGTCTCCATCATGCCGGAGTAACGCAGCTGCCGTATGCACAGCTCTCTGTCAAACAGCTGACACAACAGATTTGTTTTACTAACAGTGAAGGGAACGGGTCGGTTACCGCCGCAGAGGTCCCTCCGGGTCCAGGCTCGGCTCACCATGGGCTTCTTGAAGTCATTGGGTTTGATGCAGCGGATGAAGTAAGGCTGACACACGGTCAGGGTCTTCATGAGGGAATCCAGGGACTGACGGAACTGGCCGGACAGAGTCGGAACGCGCTTCTTGCCGTCGGAGGCTTGCTGAGAGGCCAACAGCAAAGGTTGGACATGTGAAAATGAGCTTCATGCTAAAGGAGCATTGCTACTTTTAATTGGCAGTTTTGTTTCTTTTTTTTTTACCCGCAGGCTGTTTTTGGGCGTGTTGATGATCAGCTTGGGGTTGACGCTCTTGACTGCGGTGGAGTTGGATGTCAAATCGGCGTTGAAGGCCTGTTTGAGGAGCTTGTTGGTTGACGTCTCCACCAGCTGGATCAGGTCCGAACTCAGAGTGTCACGGTTCTTCTCCAGAAAACCTAGAAGGTGGGACGGTAAAACCGCAGCGCAGGTTATACAGATATAAAACATAGAGATAAAGTTTATATCTGGTGTTGACCTCTTTCTGCTGTTCCAGTAATTAATGACAACAACATATGAAAAAAAAGAATGTGCTTGTCAGACATTTCTGTCATTTCATTTCTCAAAAAGGTTTGAAGAGACGCAAAACAAACATCCTGCATTGTAATTACACAAGGCAAGTTTTTTCAGGACAAAACAAATGGCCAAATTTTTACACTGTCAAAGAATAACTATTCCTAAGTGAGTCATTAAAATAAACCCAGTAGTAGTACAAATAAGTTTCTTTTGTATTTGATGAAAGTAAGTCAAAATAATTAAGAAACTGCAACAAAAATAAAACATATGATGTGTATCTCATTGTTTCGTGAATGTGCTGTTATAGAAGTTCAACATGATGCACAGAGATAAATACTTGCTAGCATGGCTAAAAGCAGTTAGCAGATCTCTTAGGTGGTTTTCGTATCGGTGTTTTATCCGCTGTGGATAATTTTTCAAATGGACTTTCTGAGCAGTACCTTTCGAGTCATAGTATACCACTCCTGCAAAGTGCTGTATCCCAAACTGGGTCTCAAAGTTGTTTTTGGGAGGGATGTAGACTTCGCCTTTGTTGTGAAACTGATTCAGTTTCTGGAGCATGGAGGCATCTGTGCCCTGAAAAACGAACCCCGCCCCCGAAAAAACATTAAAGCCTTTTTAGTGTCGGCTGCATCCAGAGGTTTTTAGAGAACAGCGAGGCGAGCACAGACCTTCGGGAAGTTGCTCTCCTCGTCGACAAGAGCCAACACGTTCATGGGCTTGTTGGCCAGCGTGTCCAGAGTGCGCTGGTTGTCCAGGTAGTCGATGTGCTGCCAGACAATGCCCTCGCGGGCGTACTCCTCCTGCTCCAGCTTGAAGACGTGCTTGACGAAGAACTGCTGCAGCTGCTCGTTGGCGAAGTTGATGCAGAGCTGCTCGAAGCTGCCGGAAGGAAACGCACAAACATTTCAAAAACATTTTGGGAAGTTTAGACATTTCTTTCCCAAATGGTGCCAGATGAGTTTCAACTGGATGCTCCAATAAGATCCGACGCTAAAAGAAGGTAAGAAACCAAAACCCTCATTTGATTTCAATTAATTTCAAGAAGGCAGCAGGATTTTCTCTAGAGATCCAGCAGCAACCAAGCTAAAACATTCGGGGTAGACATTGACCTGTTGTTGTCGAAGTTCTCAAAACCAAAGATGTCCAGCAGGCCAATCGACTGTCGAACTGTGTCCTCATCATCGGGCGGCTTGTAAATGGCGTCATTAATTTTTGTCACCACCCAGATGAAAAGTTTGCCATATATAGCCTGGAAAGACAAACAACACAAAGATTCATTTAGTTATTGGTCCAGATACAGACTTTGGCTTTTACTCAATGTAACCGAGGAGAAATGTATTTAAAACGAACTTGGAAGAAAAATGATGCTTGCAGCTGGGAGGAAGGTTATGAATTCAAAGGAAATTTATGAAATGAAGAAAATTACTCTTTGGATGAGTTTATGTATGGAAGGACTTATTAGCATTTGGAAGAAATGGGCATTACTTGTCCCTAAACCAAGTATAATGAAGGTTCAAAATTATTTAAAAAAAATAGAAAGATGATTGTTTTTTTCTTCAACCTTTTTGGTGTGGACTTCATTTTATTTATTTATTTTTTTTGTCTTATTGTCATCCTTTTAGCAAACTTCCAACTCCATCACATTCCAACAGTATATGCTGTGCCCCTTCACTGTGTTTGCATTAGTTGGTTTCATTTGTACACTTTCGATGCGTAATTTTAAAAAAGCAGATTGTTTTGAATTGCCTTTGCCTCAAGAAATGCTTTCATGTTTGAGCTATTTTGAGAAAATCCGACACTTATGTTAAAGTGAATGAGCTACACTCTGCTTGCGTGCTATATACTCATCTCCTGAAATGGCCCAGTCACAGTCCAGACCTAACTCCGAATGGACATCTGTAGCAAAACTCGAAAGCTGATGACTAGATTCTCATCATTCACTCTGACCAAGGCAGAAGCATTTCCTACATACTTTCACAACAACCCACCGCTGTGTAGTGGGTCGATGACAGAAAACACAAATAAAAATAAAAAAATTCCTCATGTTGCTGGTGGAGGCAGGTAGAAAAACGAGGAAGTCGCCGTTACCTTGACAAAGGCGTCCCTGCCGTCCAGAGCCTGGTCAGAGTTCAGAGGTTTGTTGACGGTGTCCCTGGCGGTGGTGACGGCACGCTCAGTCAGACACTTCTCCAGCGCTGCAGAATCCACCTGAGGACGCCACGACACGCATTCAGAAAAGGTCTCAGCGGCGTCAGCTGAGGAAAAACTTCACCTGCCTCCAAAAGCTGGCTGGCCATGCTGAAGTGGGAAGATTTGGCGACGTTGCAGCCTTCCAGGTTGCTCGTTATGATGCCTGAAACCAAGCGGAGAACTTGAGCCCAGGAGAGCGGAAAAGAGAAAAAAGAACTAAACTGGAAGATTTTGAGAAATGCATGATGTCTTACTTTCAAACTCCACATTGCCCAGGTGGAGGATGGCGGCCAGCAGCTTGGAGATCTCCCAGGAGTCGGCCTCGGTGAACGTGAGGATCTTCAGGGCCGATCGGAAGTGAGCGTACTCCTTCACATCATCTCGTCCTTCGCAGCTGGTGCATTTGCCCTGGGAAAGAACACGCGTTACTTTCGACTCGAGATCCTTTTCTATGCGTGCCTGAGGACGGATCAGAACCGCACCATAGTCAGGTATTTGTACTCTGCAGCTGTTCCGAGGGAAAGAATCTTCTTCTGGTCTGGAGCCATGCCCATCAGCATGTAGTAAAAGATGTGGTAGTTCCTTTCCTCGGGGGCCTGTTGGTGAACCGGAACGCTTTTTAGTCCAACACAAACTGACTCAAACCTCCTCATCACACCAGGAGTCCCCCACCCACCTGACGACACACTCTGGACTTCTCCAGCAGATACTGCTCCACCCGTGCCCCCTCGATGGCCCCGCCCTTGGTGAAGCTTATGTCGATGTACTTCCCGAATCGGCTGGAGTTGTCATTGCGAACCGTTTTGGCGTTCCCGAAGGCTGAGAGGAAAAAAAAATAAAGATTAAAAATGTAAAATCGGACAAGAAGAGTGAGGGCAGACCTGCGTTAGAAGCGTTTTCCCCTCGTTACTGACCTTCCAGAATGGGGTTGGCCTCCAGGATCTGCTGCTCGATCCACGAGTGCTGGCCGCTGACCGCAGCCAAGAACTGCAGCATCAGCTTGGTGCTCTCAGTTTTCCCTGCTCCGGACTCTCCGCTGGTTGGAGAGGTGCCAGGAATTACTCTTGAGTCACTCCCAAATGACTGTTGTATTTCATATATACATACATGTTTAATTTTTTTTTGTAAATCATATTCTGAACTGGAGATGCACCGATCCGATATTAACGTGTCATTAAAAAAAAAAAAGTTTTTCAAATTTTTTTGCCTTAACATGAAACAGTCACTTTTATTTTGAAAATGGAACTTATATGATCGCAAAAAATAAAAGTGAAAAATCAAACCCAGTGCTAAGAAAAGTGTTTGCCCTCTTTGTAATTTCTCTTTTTTTTTGCTATTCATCACACGTAACTATTTCAGATCAATCTAATTTCAATTAGGCCTGTCGACGCGTGTGACTAATATAAAAGGTTTAATGCCTCTATATAACATATCACATAATACAAATTAATCAAATGACCTATTTTGACCCAAAAGCTTCTCCTTTTGTGCTTGTTGCTTCAACAAATTCTTTCAAAATGTCTTGCTGAAAGTGAAATAGCATTTTCCCACCATTATTAAGGAATTATTGATCAAAAACATGCTTCTATCCTTTGCTTTGAAGACACTTGTAAGTCAGTTTTGTCTTGTTTCAACTGTACCAGGATATTTGCATTAGAAACTAAACCAAAAATACTTTTGGTATTTTTGCAGTGTACACTTTTAGACACTTTCTTTTTTTTTTTTTGGTGGCATTCTTTAACGTAATTAAACTGTCAAAACGAGAAGCTACAGGCACGCCTTCAACTTTATTAATGTTTCTTTCATGTGAAAGATTTCACATGGAAGAAGTGACTTCTGGAATAACAAAAATAAAATTACGGCTTAGCGTTTCCTGGAGCCCACCTGATGACGCAGCACTGGTTCTTCTTGTTGCGCCTCATGTTGAAAAAGCAGGTGTCTGCGATGGCGAACACGTGGGGGGGCAGCTCGCCCAGACGCCTGTCTGTGTACATGTGCACCTGCTCTGTGGTGTAGATTGGCAGCAGCTGGTATGGGTTCACTGCCACCAGAATGGAGCCTGTGTACGTCTGAAAACACACACACACACACACACACACACACACACACACACACACACACACACACACACACACACACACACAGAGAGATGTTTGCCGTTACACACAATTTTGTGAGCGTGTTTTGTGTTTTCATGAGTATAAAGGCGTCACAGTGGAGGAAAAGCAGACAGATGACCGGCTTCGGTCACGGCCACAGCGCTTCAGGCGCGTCGACCGCTGGGTGTAAACATCTGAGTTTGACTCGGAGACGCCCGTAAAAACCGACGGCCGTCATGTGATTCAGTGGAGGATGGTGAAGCATTTGTTTGTAAATAAATAACTAGCAACATTTCAAAGTGTTCTGTATTAGGAAAAGAAGGGAACGTTTGTTTCAGATTTAATGTCTAAAAACCATCGCAAAACAACTGTGTAACATGATCTTTTAAATCTATTTAAATTAAATTTTTCTAGTAGACTTTTGAGATTTGAATGATTTCTCAATTTCCACTAGCTCTGCGGAGGCTCTGCGATGCACCGATCCGATATTAACGTGCGTCAGTCCTGATACTGAAAAAAAATTCTACATGGGGTATCGGTGACAGTAGACAATCCAAAAGAGCAGATCTATACAGTCTAATTCTACGCTTTGTGCTCTTAGTGATGCCATGTTTTGTCTTATTTTACATTGTTTAGAATTCCTAATTGCACTTTCTGGACCATTTGAAGGAAGGTTTGCAGCAGTTTATTTTTCTACATGTTTCACCAAAATAGTCAACCTTTTGTTTTTGCCAGATTCTTTATTTTCCCTTGGCTGTTCTACTCCTAATTGCACTGACTGAATAAATTAAAGCAGTTTTGACATGTTTGGCCGAGCTTGTGAAGCTGTTGGTGTATTTAAATGTGTCTGTTGTCAAATAAATGAGAAACTCTACATTTAAAGAAACATCTCGAATCAATTCAGCACCGTTTTCCTGCATCGTATCATATCAGCCGATACTAAAACTCAGATATCGATATCAGAAGTAAAAAAGAACAAGTGCATGAAACATTATTCACACTCCAAATATTCGTTTTTCCTGCATATTAGGAAAAGTATGTAATTAATAAGTACTTTATAATCTTTAATAGAGCGGTAAATCTCTGTTTATTATTCAGCGATGGCATCTCAAGGTTTCTCATAGCTCAGTGACTGATTTACTGCTGCTCTTTTTCTGATCCTAACTATTTTCTGTCAAGGAACCAAAGCAGCGACTACGGCTTCATCATTCACTTACATTACTACACTAAAGTCTTAAATCATCCGTCATGTTTTTATCGTTTTCTGTTGACGAGCCACACCTTCATGTGTTCCTGCAACGTGACATTAGTCAGAATCTCCATCCGCCTTGTGAGGGTCTTTGATTTTGTTTTCTCTTTCAACTCATTTTCAGCCAAATTTTTGACTTTCAGAGCGTTTCAGTTTAAGCTTCAACTTTGACCTGTGAAGCTCTGAACTCCAGGAAAGAACCAGCACTGTGTGGCACGCAGCAGTCAGATGGATGAGGCTTTGTGATCTTAGGATTTTTACCTCCACCTATGGTTGGAACTAGATAATTACACAGACTGCATAAATAGACACTGTTTTGCTCTATGGCATTAAACGTCTGATTTCTTTTTCAGCTCTGCTGGGATTATTATAATTTTCTAAAGGCCAGAATAATGAGAAATTTCTTTCAACTTGAAGAAGCTTACAGATAATCCCTCTGTATTTGGTAGCTTTCCCTTTGAACTGTATCCCTCGATCATGTACTTGTTTTTTTTCTTCTAAGCCCACTTAAAAAAAAAAAAAAAGTTATGATTAAAATTAATCACTTTGAGTGACCACAGTAAATCTTGTCAAACATTAAAGCTGCAGTATGCAACTCTTCTAATCAATTCAATTAAAAACCCAACCCAGCTTTATTTATGGTTCCTTTTCCTTCCTTTGGTTTCGTTCCAGAGACGTTTCAGACCCAAAACCCATCTCTTTCCAGAGCAGCATGACGAGCTGCAGGCTGGTTGTAGTTATATGTGTTTGTTTGAACAGATGAAAATGGGGCCTGAAGGCGTTTCAAAGTGGTCACCCAAAGATGAACAAGACTCGCCTTTTTTTTTCTTTTTTTTCCATGATGTCTCAGAAAGAATGAGGTGTGCTTTGAAAAACAGCCACAGCTGCGCCTCCGAGTAAATACAATGTTGTGAAATAACCAATGCTAGGCTTTCCCAAACTGTAATCGGTCATTTTCGAACATGTAAAATGGATATGTATTATGTCTAGCTGAACATTCAGCTTCAGTGCCTGCTTAATGCACATTTAATAAATTAGCATTGTTGTTTGATTGGTCTGATGTGGCATTCTAATCTTAAATATCATGTTTCCATTAGAATTTTTTTTAAATGTTTTTAACTGGAATAGAGGCCTGAAAAACAGCAGTCTGTGTGGAATCAATCAATATACAGATATAAAAAGCGTTTCCTTGGTGAGTAATTCAAATAAACTCTCTAGTCTTTACGACTCTCCACGCGCAGCTGACGCAGAAAAGCGCAGGTCCGGTTCACCTGACGACACCGCCTTGTTGGTCTCCATGGAGACGAACAGCTCCGCGATAAATCCGGCGGTCAAAGTCTGAAGCGGAGCCGCGTCGCTCGCCGAGTCCAGGCAGCGTTCCCAGCGGCCGGTTATGGGCGTCGTAAACCTGGGCGGACTCCCGGGAACAGAAACTTACGTAGATGATGCCCTCTTTGTGGCGGACCAGCAGGTTCCTGAGCAGCCCGGCCTCGTTCAGGTCGCCCAGCATTATCATGTCGTCCACGCCTTTCACCGCGCTGGGGTGCATGGGGCGGATGCTGCCCTGGGTCTTCTTGTTAATCTTGTGCTCCTGCATCCAAACGACCATTAGTCAACTCAGAGGGGGATTAAACGCGGGTTTTGACGGGTTTTACAGGTGTGCTACCTTTCCTTCATCGTCGAGGAGCTGAAGCTGCCCGGTGTCGGTGACTGTGACCTCGGCCCCGATAGGGACTCCGCTGCCGGAGTCCACCCAAACGAAATCCCCCTGATTGGACAAACGACCAACAGTTTACGCTCGAGGTGACCTTTCATGGTGCGTTTGAGGTTTATACAAATGTGCAGGAAGAAGTGCGATTCAGGAGTCGTACCTTACTTAAATGCAGCATGGCAGCAATTTAGTAAGTCTGAAAGGAAAAATAAATACGGTGTCAGGCAGAGATAGATACATAGAGTTTATTACACAGCGATAAAAGAATAAAAAGTAGGCTGCGTCAGAAATGGCATCTAACCATTCAGGAGCAATCATACCAATGTCTCCAGAGTACAGATGAGTATTTTACGGCACTATATTTAACATTCGTCAACAAAAGAAAAATTCTATTATTAGACTCGTTTACACGACAAATAAATTTGTGCATCAACTTTCTTAAAACAGCCATTAAAGTGTTGACACGAGCCGATATAAACAGTTCACAATGCAGGCTACAGCGGAACAGCTGAGCCTGTTCGTTCATTTTATTTTTTAAATTCATTTCCACAAAACAAAACCCCTCAAATTTTGAAAAGTCTGAAATTTTGGAGACAAAAACATTTGACATTTTCGAGTTTTAAAAGTCGACAATTTGCGAGAACACAAAAAATATTCGACTTTTCAAACTCAAAATGTTCAGTTTTTTGGGGTGGAACGTTCTCTCTTTTTATTCCATCTGCAGATTTGCCATCGGAGCCGTTTTATAAGTTTCATCTTACATAATCCTGAACGAAAACATTTTTTTTTTTAGAATAGGACGCCAGTAAAACATCACATCGACTTCTGTGGTATTTTTCTCATGAGACATTTTTTTTTTCCAACGCCGATTCTTGAGCTCTTACCTGACAGCAGGTCCGGGGGTCCGAGGCCTTCCTCTCAGCTCAGGGATCGTTTCCTTGAATGGCTCCGGAGCAGGAACTTTCCCCCAGCATTGACTCATTTTATGGCTCTTTGACTTTGCTCCTACAATCGCCAGCAGCTA
This sequence comes from Poeciliopsis prolifica, assembly GCF_027474105.1. NCBI lineage: Eukaryota > Metazoa > Chordata > Actinopteri > Cyprinodontiformes > Poeciliidae > Poeciliopsis > Poeciliopsis prolifica. The sequence continues at coordinate 24,432,142 of NW_026562377.1, forward strand.
CAAAATGGGCATCTGCTTTTTGTTTTTTAATTATTATTATTATTATCAAAAAGGAATGTGTTTTAAAAAAATCAATAACTGAAGAGAATTTATGTTTGTTAAAAAAAAGAAGAAAAAAAAAGCTAAAAGAAATTTGACGTGTGGCATGACAGTGCGAGGAACAATAAAGATAAGGAAGCTATTTTAATGGTTGGACGGTAAATGTGCTCTGACTCCCCTGTTACACAAAAAGCTCCACAACATGGAGCCATAGAAAGTGCTGGAAGGAAGAAGGCAGTCCCCTTAATGACTGGCCCATTATCACAGTTGTTCTGGGTCAAACACTGATAAATGTGTTATGATTTAAAAAATAAAAAAAAAGTACTTATCTATAAAGGTTAATGACACTCAGGAGATTACTAGCTCTTTATCCGCTCCCTTTAGGCTTGGGCCTGTTTCACTGGGAAGGTGATTCGTTTAACAACCAGGTGAACCACCTGCTCAGACCAAACACATCCATGAAAATCGATAGTCAAGCAGTGGACACTTCGATTAGTCTTGTTTTTGTCTTCTAATACGGCTGGAGTAAGGAACGGGTTTGCCATGAGATTTCCAGGCTGCTCCACCAACATGTGAGAGTTTAGTCAGATGTTTCTGCTCAAAATCTGAATTTTATGGCTGATGTCATGAACTGTTACTTCATCTCATTTATGCATGTTCTTTCCTCATGTCAAAAGATCCCTCTCCCATAAAAACATGATCAGGCTCTCCCAGCCCACTCACACTACAGTTGAGATTGTGTTGAGGCTGAAACGACTGATCGGATTAATCGATGATCAAACAGTCAACTATTGAGCAACCGATTGTCAACTGGAGTAAAAAAAACATTAAATACACCACACACACACATATATATATATATATATATATCAACTACAAATGACCAAGCATTTACTAAAGAAGTGTCACTATTGCATTAAAAAAGGATTTGATTTGTTAATTTGGATTTTTTTTTATATGCATTTTAAATTTTGTATTTAAAAGGCCTGAGTAGTTAAATGAAACAGAAAGTGCTAATTTTATTAATCCGATTAATAATCAAGAGTAACGATTACTAAACTAATAGTTTGTTGCAGGCCTAGCTTGCGTTCTTCAAAATAGCTGTGCATGCATGGAGCCGGCTGCAGGAAGTTCACTGTCCTCTTCCTGTTGGCTTTGCTTCCCCAAGATGTCAGAAAAGGAATCCGCGTCCTTGAGGTAAGCCTCCATTTAACTAAAACATTTTGGAATTATTGATCCAGACATACAATGAAAAACATTAATTGCTTCGATAGGTGACAAATACTACCTAAAGTGAGTTGAATTGATTCCACAGAAATGTCGCTTTAAGTATCTTTACTATAATTACACAGACAAAAACAATGTACAATGACTAGATATTTTCAAGCCCGCTTCATCCTGCGACTCTGCAACGGTTACACTCTGCAGCAATGACGCAGCTTAACACACACACGCACAACACGAACTGTTTCGAGTACAAAAACTTGAAAAGAACCAAGTCAATGAAAAACCAAAAGCACATTTACAGTGATTTACATGAAGTCAGTCTGCTGTTGTGAGAGCACAAGTCCAGTTAGTCTCTCTTCTTCTGTTTCAAACACCGCACCGTCTCAAACCAAATCAACGCCACCTCTAAACGGTGGGACATCTATTCATCTTAAAGTGGATTAAAGATGGCAGTTCGACGTTTTTTGCATTCTCACTTTCAAAACTAAGGACATTCTTTGAGGATTTTTTTTTTACTATAAAAAAGTATTTTCAACATGCCACATTAAGGTTTTTAACCCACACAAGTATTGTTATTTTGATTTGGAAATTACAACTAAACACGGGGCTGATAAAAAAAAAAAAAAAAGGGTAACTGTTTTACCATCAAATGAAATATATGTATATATACGTGTATATATATATTTTTAAAAAATTAGCCATAAGAAAAAAGATAAACGTAGTGATTTGAAATGTGGGACTGCTTACACATTTCTACGTCCAATTCTTCTACACTAACAAAATGAAGGCACAGACTGAGCACAGCCAAGATTAATCTGAATAAATTGTTGGCTAAAAGTAAAATCTGAGGAGATGAACTCAAGATTCACAGCATCTGCATGCCAATAATCACAGATACATAGGAAGCCATCTTTGAACTGTCCTTATGGAAGAGGCAGAAACTAATAATAAAACGAGCCTCGAGAGTCTTTAAAGTAAATCCGTTGTGGGTTTTGTTTTGTTTTTGTTTGTCCCCACTAACTAATCCCAGATTGCTTCATACTCGGTATGTTCACTGTGTCTTTAAGAGAACGCTGTCCGGGTCAGCTTCTCCGATCTCTGAAGCCTCCCCGGTCAGCTCCTCTGACCGGGGAGGCTAGGAAGGGCGCGTGCGATTGTATGCAGCAAATCATAGCACCAGAATTCAGAACGGCTCCTTCGACCCGCCGCACTTCCCTCCTTGGAAACGGGGCGGCGGTCGTCGAGGGACTCAACCTCACGCCCGTTCTTTGCGCTTCAGTTTGGACGATTTCTTGACGGTGCCGTTCTTGTTGAGTAGCTTCAAAACTTTCTCCTTGTGGTCGAGAACCTTCATCATGGTGTCTCTGGCCTCAGTCACTTGGTCCATGACCAGCTTACAGCGCTGCATGTTGCCCTGGGGACGCAAAAATTTGAGATACAGTTTACCTGGAGTGATTCGTTTTGGCTGCTGAAACATGCTAAGTAGTGAGAGGCTATTTTAGGCTTGGATAACTTTGCCAATATTCTGAATCCTTTTAGCATAACTTGCATACAACAATAGTCTCTTCCAGTGTCCAATCAGTTTAATTTTTTGAAGCAAATATGAACCCCCAGTGGGTCCAGATCAGTGGTTTTGTCGTTCGTCGCTGTTTGCAGATGTTGCTTGTGCAGGAAGACAAACTTTTTGGCTTTAGACTTTTGCATGTCCAAATAAAAAAAAAACCTAACAGGCTCTCTAATGATTCAGCATAAGTAATAAAACTCTAATTTGTACACTCCTGGACCCAATACAAACACTAAAATAAGGGGTGTGGCAGAATATTATGTTCCACAAAATGAGTTTCTCATGGTGTAATTCAGGCAGCTGGATAAACAGTGGAAATTAGAGAGGCTTTACTTCCAAGCAGAATCTACATGTCTGAACAAGTCAGAGCGAAACATCCAAATGTGACTGGAAACAGAGAACTAAATGTGACAGCTTAATTAAAAAAAGCATTTAAAATGTGTTGTGCTCTTAAAAGCCAAAAATGATTCCAACGACGTGTTTAACTTGGCAACTGGTCGTCAATAAATCTTGACAACTAACAAACTGAGTAAGAAATACCCCAAAGCACAAAATGCCTACGCTGACATGTCCTGTTTTTGCTCAATGTGACCACAAGTAGAATTTTAAATGAAAATATCTCCAAGCTGCTCGTAGTACCTGAATGAGCTCGTTGATTCGGTGCAGGTCATCGTCGGAGCCTGCTCTCTTCTTTGGAATAAGGCCCTCTTGGAGGGTGGAGAGGCGGCTGTACACATCGTGCTCCAAACTCGACTACAGACACAAACAGAGAAACAAAAATATAATTTAAAGACCTTTTAGTTGGTTCCCCAATTATGAGTTTTTGGACAATTCTAAGTAGCAGTAATGATGAAAGACTTTTGAAATGATACAAGCTATTTCCTATAACTATAACATTTGGTAAAAACAATTTTATTGCTCGCATAAAACGACTAGTTTTTCCCCCCCCCCTGGAATTAAAATTTGTGGTGCAGATGCACTTTATGAACAACTTACTGAACAAATGTTAACACGTGGCGGTCACTCACCAGCTGCCTGAGCTGTGCCGCACACAGGTGAATCTTCCAGCCTTGTGCCCTGCATGCCACTCCTCTCTGATTGGCCATGTCCTGCAAGCTGCACTTCTTCTCCTCTGAAGTGGGAGAAAAATTACCTTCAGTCTGAACTGGTTTCATAAAACTACATTAGAGCAGCTCAATCAGTTTTACATTTTAATTCCTACTTCAAATGTTCATAAAAATAACATATTCCAGAAAAAGAAAAAAAGAAAGAAACTGACAACGTACTTTCTAAACACGTTTGTATCGTGTTTTTTCAATAAATATGATTCCGATATTATAACTAAGCAGCTCAAGAATTCTTAGATTGGGTAGAGGACTCACCTTTGACCCTGATGTCACTATACCTCTGGAAGTGGTGGTAAGCAGCCTTCCAGGGGTTACGGTAGTGCCGCAGGAGTGTGATGGGAGGACGAGGCCTGACTGGCACATACCGAACTCCTTCTTCATCTGCAAGAGAAAATTCATTTTTAAAATCTCTAACCGATCAAACACAAAACCATTAATTGGGATGAATCAATTACTGAAATAATTGTCAGCTGATGTAGTAATCGATTAGCTTGTAATTGGAGTATACAAACGGAAAAAAGGCCATTTTCTGACAAAAAGACACCCTCAGAGCAATAATTCTGGAACAACTGTACAAATATTACAAACTATGCATTTATGATGGTTAAAAAAAACTTGTCAAATTAAGTTCAACCCAGAACACCTCAAATGGCGTAGTTTTAGTTTCACCCTGTTCGAATCGAGTTTCTTTGGGAATCTCGTTAATCTATTAATTCAAACACTGGTTAATCTAAAAGTTAAAAAGCTCAGCCATTCACTGTTAACTTTCAATCAAGGAGATGCATTCTTTGCTACAAATGAGCATGCAACTGGGCCTCTCTCCAGGATACTCAGCCTGGACGTGGGATCACTAAAGAAATGCTGCATTGTTTTATTTTAGATAATGAAATATTTTGTTAAAAAAGAAAAAGAAAAAAAAGTCAAATAGTTTATATGCATCTTTTAATGTATTTATAATTTTGTAGCGAGCCCTCTAGGGGGCATGGGGAAAGATTTTTCTTTTGGGTTCCCTTGCAATATGCTAATTGCAATATCTGCTGATCTATCTTGTGCAAAACAAATTGAAAATAGATTTATTCACTGCATATTTATGTCTGTTTGTCTGTGTAAGGTTGAGATGGATCGGCACATAAAAATATCCCTTTAAACCATTCAGACCATCAACACAAAAGAGACACTATCAAAACTGACTTTATTACCCCATGATCATAAATCAGAAATAGTCCAAATAGTTTGGATGTATTTTTTTTATTTCTTTCCGACTTATGGAAAGTTTACATCATAGGTTTGTGGTGCCTTTCTATCCTAAAGAAAAAAGATATAAAACTTCAGATATTTCCCAGCGAGATATGAACATTCATGGCCTTACGAAAACCTTAAATAATAGCAGAAAGTATGATGGCAACTGTAAGAAAGGCTTGCAGTATTCAGTTATGCCTCATGAACTAATGAGCACATTATTGCGAGAATGCAAAACCTTTTATGAGGTAACATAATCCCTGTATCGTTGTGATATTGCATTAAGGCTTAAATAAAAAATAAAAAAAAACTAAAATTTTTAGTTATCAGTTAATCAATAGAATAACTGATTACTAAAACAATGTTTAGTTGCAGCCCTATGTTCAGAGTGATTTTATCAGTGGCTGTTAAAGCGTACCAACGTATTCCCTGGGAGGGGATTCCCGCCTCTCCGCCCGGCTGCTGATGGGCCTCCCGGGGGCCTTCTCTTCGTCTGTGCTGTTGGTTTCCACCATCTCGCTCTCCTCTGTGGAGATGACGTGCTGCTGCTTGCGAGGTTTCTTCCTGGGTGAGGCCCCAGGGACCAGCTCAGCTGTAGCCGGAGGGTTCAGCGTGTTGGCCTGGGCGGAGCCGGCCGGGGCTGAGGACAAATTCACATTGGGATCTACAGGGATGCGACATGTTTGCGTGTGAATCCACGTTTCTGACAGACCCTCTGATAACTGAAGGAAGAAGACGTTTCCTACCGGGCTGCGAGGTGTCCATCGGTTCCACCTCCTGCTTGATCTTGACGTCCGGGCAGGTGGAGCTGGCGGCGCATGCTGCAGTGCTACTGGCAGCAGGCTGAGTGGGGGAGGCCACGGTGTTAGCCATCGACGCCGGAACAGGGGGTGTCACGGCCATGGCCACCGGCAGGGAGAGAACGGTGGAGGGCTGGGAGGGAGGAACGGGCCCCGGGGTCGCCAGCATGGTGGGCATGGCCTGTGTCAGGTGCTGGGGATTGGAGGCCTGCTGCTCCCCTCCTTGGGCAGGCAGAGCTTCGACTGCAGCCATGACTGGAGGGGCCACGGTCATGTGGACATCTGCTTTAGGTTTCACGCTAACGACAGGAGAGAAAAGTCAACTGATAGAAATCGTTTCAGAACAACGACGAGGCGACCGACACAAAGGAAGCTCACCCTGCGGGCCGGGGAGATCCTGCTCCTCTCACGCCGCCATCGATTCTGCCACTGCTGGATTCACTGGCCTGGTTGGGGATCAGGGTTTTACGAACACATCTGGAAAACCCAAACAGGAAAAACAAAGTCCGCTTAAGGTCAACATTTAAAAAAATTAAAAAAAACTCCTGCTGGAAGCTGCGAGCCAATGCTTGCCCTCACCCTTCAGTTGCAGGTTTCTTTCGCAGGATGCTGGGTCGAGGGGAGGAAACCAGGGTGGGAGCTCCGCCCACTCCTGCTCCCTGTGTGTGGGCCTGCACCATGGTAGCTACAGGCTGGGTGGCGCCAAACGTGGTGCTGATGGAACTCGCTACAAAACCATCAGCCAGAACAACACCTGAAATCAATAAATACAAATAAATATAGATATGGCGTGTTCGAGGTAAAGACATTTTGAGATAGATTGCCATTTCAAAATGTATATATATATATATATACATATATATCTATAGATATACATCTATATGTATAGATATAAATTTATAGAGACAGATACAGACCGACAGATAAATATAGAGACAGATGTAGAGAGGCAGAGTTATAGAATGAGATTTTATGCATACCATCATGAGCATTTTCATGTGTCACAGCAGCAAAGAACTAATTGCAATTTGCTATAAAGAACTGACTGCAAAATAATCTAGAACACAACTAGACCATGAAATCAGTGACACATCCACCACCAATAAGCCCCAGTTCTGTTAAAAACTAACCACGACGAGGGCAACCCAATGACGCGGAATCAGGTGAACAGTCTACCTGGCTTGGCTTCAGTCTGCTGCTGCTGTTGCGGCTGTTGCTGCTGCTGTGTGACGATGGGTGCAGGCTGAACCCCCTGCGTAGCAATCGACGCAGGCGTATGCAGACCCTGAACCCCGATCTGCGCGGGCTGGATGCCCTGCGCGGCGATCGGAGCGGACTGGATGCCCTGGGTGCTGATCTGTGCCGACGAGAGACCGATTCGATCCACCGCCATCAGCTGCATGGGGTTGAGATGAACGGTAGTGGCCACGCCCACTCCAGCCTGAGCAGGCAGGGCTGAACTCGGAGCTTGAGGGGTGACTTCAGGAAGAAAAGAAAAAAATGTGTTGCTTCATATTTTTGCATAGCAGAAATCCAACACTTTACAAGTGATGAATTATTACAGTTTTGTCACATTGAAAGAATTTTAAGTCATTTAAATGCACCAAAACACAACTAAAAGGTACACACCACATTTACACATACAGATTTAGTTAACGTTCTGACCTAAATTTGAGTCTGTGCTATTTTGACAAAAAAAATAAAAGCTGAAACTTCAGTATCCAGATATACAAACTGCAGAGCAGAGAGCAGTTCTATAAACTATCAGATAATCTGTGTGTACAGGCAACTTTACACATGGTAATTAGTAAAAAAGTAAAACTTTCAATTTCTCACTACTTTCTAGTCTCTCACAAAAAACTAAGTAAATAAAATGCACTGAAGTTGGTGATTGGGACGTGCATCTTTAAATGAAAAACAGAAAACCCAGCTCATCCCGAGTTAAAGCTCGACTGGACTCACCTGGATACTGGCGGATAGTGGACACAGGGCTGCTGATGGGTGTGTATGTGTGTGTCAGAGGGTATGATGAAGAGTACGCTGGGAGGAAATACTGGAGCTGTACTGGAACAGACGGTCTGTGGACAAAAAAAAAAAACATCTTGAAAAGTCAAGATAATTTGTTACACTCAGTGTCCTGATAGTAGTAGAATTACAACTATTCTACTACTAAACTTTCACAGGATGCTTTGTAGTTAAGAAGTTTTTAGTATTAAATGTGCTCAAGTCTCATGTAACCAAGGTGCCTTAACCTTTACACATGTCAAATCAAGACTATAGTTTTTTTAAAATTATGACATTAACATATAAACAAAACACCAAACCAAACGCTTTCCTTCTCACCTGTTGTCACTTCTGGTTTCCATGGTGACAGGGTTGGGAGAGGACCTGTGGCCTGAGATGGGGATGAGGCTGGGCCTCTCTCCAGGATACTCAGCCTGGACGCGGGACGAAGAGTGGGCAATCGGCTGTGGGACCACTTTAGCTGTTAAAGGCACAGGACGGTTACTGCAGGGCGCCACAGCGACCAATCAGGATCAAGAAACAATATTCAAAACAAAAAAAATTTAAAATAACACAACAAAACAGAGAACAGACTTACCGACGGGGATAGTGGACGTTGTCGCTGCTGTAGCGTGACAGGAGTGGGACGGCATCGGCACGGTGACGATAGTGCTACTGGTCATTTGGGTGTGAGGCACAGAACCTAAGCGTTCGGGAAACAGATTTTAGTGTGCTGCTAATAATTAAAGTTCCAACAAAGTTCACCTTCTGTGAGCCTCTGAGAAAGGCTCAACATCAGTACCTATCGTGGTCGTCGATGGCACAGTGTTGGTGGCTACTATCGGTGCCACGGTTGCTGCGGCGACAGGAGTCACAGTGCTGAAGATGGGCTTCTGGTTGAAACAGGACACATAGATTTCCTCTATAGTCATTTGCATTAACGCTACTTTCACCACCTGAAGTTTGCAGAGCACCAACCTGTGCCATGGTGTGTGGTGTCTGGGCCTTCTGGGCCCCCATGGCGGGGTGCGACGGCAGAGTGATCCGTGTGGCCGGGTCCCGTGACGTCTGGGGCCTCTGGATGCCGACTGTGGCGGGAGGGGAGTGGATGGTCAACGCCGGACGCCTGCAACAGGAAAATGCTCACATCACCATGTTCCTCACTGCAGCAATTTATGAAGACTTTATCTGCAGCAAAAGCAGCAGATATAGATCCATATCGAGACGCCATTATGGAGTGAAGGATATCGAGTGCAGCTCTCAAACGGCCGGACAATTTTCTTCATTTTGGGAGATCAACTGACATTTACATACAAAACCAATCAAAGGTTGAAAATCACCCACTGTCTCCTTTTGCTGTGTTGCAGGAGAGGGCTAAGAAAAGATTTTAAAACAAGGCAAAATTAAAGGCTAAAGAAATTGTTGTCCAAACTACTAATTTAGAAAAAAAAAAAAAGAAAGAAAGGAAGAAAGAAAAGCTATAACGTTTTCATGTGATCATTTACATACAGCTTTTTCTTTGGCGTTTTATGGCAACTGAACATAAAACAAAAACATTTAATCTATATTTAAAATGCATTCATTTCTGTAAAACATACCCATGTGGCACTTCAGAGTGAGTGACTGTTGGACTGATCACTGGAGACTGAGTCCTGGCAGCTGAGATGGGTGCCACCACAGTTGGGAGAACAGCTGTGGATGTTGTTACAGCGGGGCGGGACTGCACAGCACAGAAGGAAGGTGGAACACAGAGCAGCTTGTTATCGGACCGTTTTGTTTCTCTCCTTCTCCGTCTGAACTGTTGAACTCACCTGGATGGTCTGATGGATGATGTGCTGCACGGTGGGCTGACCAGGGCTTGCGCTGGCTCCGGTGGCGGGCCGCAGGACCGTTTTGGAGCTGGACATGACAGCTGCTGCTGCCGCCCCTGCAGGGAGCACAACAACACGTTTTAATGGAGTGCTGCGGAAAAGTATTTGAACCACCAAGATATCTTTATTGTTTTTTTGTCACACCTAAATGTTCCAAATATTGTTCTAGTAAATCAGACAGAAATAGCAAATGCAATTTAATAAAAGACTACATTTTGTACTTTCCTAGATCTGAAATGTTTAAGTGTATTTAAGAAATCCGTTGGAAGGACAATAACCAGCCATCTTCAGGACACAATAAGAACCCTACCTCGAGGTAAATGGGATGGGTAGGGCTGAGTAGGGACAGTGGGGGTCCTGATGATGTGAATGTTGGCTGGCATTAGGTGGTGCAAGTTGCTGGAGTGGCCCTAAAGCAACAGGGGAGCAGAACAGACTGATAATCAGCCAGATAACTTCAACATCTGTAAGAGCCTAATGTACAGAGCCTGTGCACACCTGCTGACCACTGATGGTTGCCACGGGGATGGATGGGGTGGTGGGCATGGTGCTCTCTATGGTAACAGTGATGTGACTTGCCACTTTAGGTATGTGAGCCTGGTTGGAAGCAGGAGCCGGGGCGATCAGACGACTTGGAATGGGCGGCTTATGGACCGCCTGAGGGAAACCAGAGAGTTAGTCAATTTAACAAAACTGGGAGAATTTCTGAAAAGCAGGACAGATCCGATTTGTTAACATTAAATGCATGTTTAATGTACAATAGTGAAGAGTTTGCTTTATGCATGGAGCTAAAAAGATGTAGAAACTGTTTTGGCTACGAGTATGAATATAAGTACGGGTAATGTGACAGATTACAGCAACCAATAGATCTTAATTTAGTGGCGCGCCGATTCCTTATTTTTAGGTGATCGACCAATACATGTGAAACTGACAAAACTACCTGTGTAAACTTTTGAAAATCAGCCACTGTTCCCTTTTATTGTCATTAGAGAGCGCAGACTGACAGACCAGGTCACGTCTGCAACTTTTTAAACAACTCTGGTGATGAAAAACAAAAAGTTATCACCAGCCAATGCAGACACTTTTTCCCATGTTACTGGAGAGCAACGCTGTAAACTTTTTATTTCTACTTGAGGGCACAACCTCATGTACTGCTAAAATGAGCATGTAGTGTTATTAAATCATATTTTCCAATAATAACAAAAATGATATTGAAGGTGTATTGTGATCTTATAAAACTCAAGAGCATCAGTAAAACAAAATATAAGCAAAAATGTATTAGCCAAAATCATAACCAGAATATCTGGTTTTTAAATATTGGTGACTGTCCAGAATATTGCAATCGGCGCACCTATAGTTTTATTGGGATTTTATGTGGTAGAGCAACATAAACAAGTCTGCATTTGTTGACGTAAAAAGGAAAAAGTTCTATTATTTAATTAAATAAGAAAACAAACAGTGTGGCATACACTTGTATCCACACATCTCAACAGAACTCAGTGCAACCAATAAATAAACCAGTGTGTAATTTAATCCACATAATTTAATATCTGGACATCATCCTGAGAATACCACCCACAGAAAAATAAAGAAGTGGCAGCATCATGCTGTAGGAATGCTTTTTAGCAACAACTGAATGGCAGCTGCAGCAGTTAGAAATTGTCGAAAAAGTGAGGCTTCTACACAAACACATTCAAATCAGGTGCGACTTTGACGTCACAAGAGTGACGTTTGTCTCAAATGTCACTTATTGTGCAATTCAGTTCACAAAACAACTAATAAAAATGCAAATCCACAGTTTCCAATTAAAGCTAAACAACAACAAAAAAGCCAATTGGGACAAACAAAAGACGTTCACCTTCATTTGGCCGTCGGTGAGGACTGCAGGCTGGCCCTGTGGGATGTGGACAGTGGGTGCAGGTAAGGTGACAGGCGTCCCGGGCTGGATGGAGACGGTCTGGGGGGCAGCTTGTGGCTGCCCATGTATCTGAACCTGCGGGTACGGCCGGACCACCATGGTCTCCTGCTTCTCGTCTCTGAAAGCTAGGGTTGCCCCACCTCCTGTGGCGGGAGGGTGGTCCTGCTGACCATGATCGCCTTCACGACCACTGTCCCCGTCTCCCACAGCTCCTGTAAGAAACAGGATTCAGCTTTCCAATGGATCTACTGAACTCAAGCTAAGCATACTGTGATTGTGATGATGCGTTACCTGGAGGGTTGGATGGCTGGTTGGCAGGCATCAGGTTTGCAGGAGCAGGGATCTGAGCGGCACCGCCGCTGACTGCAGGCAGCCCGTGTCGGGGGAACTGTTGAGAGCTCATCCGACCTTCTTCTGACCTAAAGAGAGAAACAAGTTTAGAACCACACGTTGTTTAACAAAAGTCAAACTGAAAATAAAAATGCAATATTGAGACATGCAAGTAGCCAATACTAAATAAAAAAACCCGTCGAGTTCAAGTGAGCGGGACAGAGAGCAGGCTAATGTAAATGTTCAGGACACGATCAGCAGCAGCTGGTGAAGCCGAAGAGAGAACAGCGTTAAGAGTCGGAAGCACAGCAATGCTTTCAAAAACATGCATAAAACACATGCAGCGTCTCGTCTCCTTGTTTGGTATTAAATGGTGAATATCATATGACAACACTCGTCGGTAATCACACAAGTACTCCCCAATGGTAAGTTTTCTGATGACACAGTCGCAGACTTTAGGTTTCTGCCCGCACAAAAACACCTAAACGCGGCCTATTTTAAGCTAAATAACCGTCTCTGTGGTCAGTAGTTTTTGGTTCCGTAGCCTTAAAAGTAAAACGCTACCTTGTGAGCTAGCCGCTGTTGCTAGCTGCAAGCTAACGTTCCAGACGACAACTAGAAGCCGCCTGCTTTTCAGGATAAAGTATTAACTTTCCACAGAGCCTAAAGGCGCGATTTCTACGAGCTAACCAAGCGACGGTGTTTCTGAATGTGTGCGGACCTTACCGTAACCGCTAAGGAACAAGGCAATGGTCGTTTTGAGGATTACAATTTTTCCATTCGTCTTTTCTTTTTTTCCCCCTAACATGTAAGCCGGAAGAACAAATAGGAACAACTTAGCTATTTCCGCCAATCAGAGAGGGCGCTTCGACTTAATGGGCCAATCAGAACTTCAGAATTACTATACCTTAGCAAAAGCCGTTGGCCAGCCACGAGCAAAAAAAAAAAAAAAAAAAAAAAAAAAAAAAAAATGTTACGCTTAAACAACGTGGTCACGTGGTCTGTGGACCCTGCACCGTCTATTTATTATTCAAAAGATGACGTCAACATGAACTCGGTGAATTATTGGTTAAACACTAAAAAATTGTTTTACCAAAAAGTTTCTAAATTCTAAAAAGACGAGAAAACGCAGTTAGTGGCTTAATGTCCTTATAGACCACAGAATAATAATATAAAATCAAATTAAGCTAATAAAAAATGCAAACAAATTACGGTTAGTTGCTTCATCTCCTGGAACTTCAGTTCTTATTATGGCGGCTGATTTGTTTTCCTGAAAGAAAACATTTTGTTATGGATTCTGACACTGCTCTTCCAATCGAAATCGTTATCAATCCGGTCAGAGCATGTGCGGTTGTCACGCGCCTCATACAGTCACATTCTATCCAATCCCCATGCGCTTCCCTGAGCCAGTAGCCAATGGGAAGCAGAAACTCATGAATATTGATTAACACTTCTGTCTGACCCGCCAAAAGAGAATCTTGGAGCTTGGTGCAGAAGTAAAGGCGATAACACGTTTCACCACTAGAGGGCAGCAGAGATTTAAAAAAAAAAATACAAGTTTTCATTTAGAGTAAAACCTCCAACATGACCTTATGTTAATTTGTCAATATTATGGCTTTTAAACCAGGGTGTACAATTTATGGTGTGCTGCCTCTGAAAGGTCTCAACAACAATGGGATAGAACTTACTATGAATTTTTGTGATAATCTTTATCACCTTAAGAAATAATTTCCCTAGAGCAGGGGTGTCAAACTCCAGTCCTCGAGGGCCACTGTCCTGCAGTTTTTAGATGTGCCACACTACAAAACACAGGAATGAAATGGCTTAATTACCTCCTCCTTGTGTAGATCAGCTCTCCAGAGCCCTACTAATGACCTAATTATTCTATTCAGGTGTGGCGCAGCAGAGGCACATCTAAAAGTTGTAGGACACCGGCCCTCCAGGACTGGATGTTGACACCCCTGCCCTAGAGGATGGGGTGTAAATACCACAATTTTCTTATTTTGCTTAAAAGGAAATAGAGAAATGAAGAAAATTAATGTTTTAATAATATTCAATGACTCTGAACAGTGAATTCTACCTCGGTTGTAGCGTTACTTCCTGTTAGACTCACACCATTATATTTTTTGTGACAAAAAGTCAAACTTGGAGAACTAACGGTGCATCTTTATATGACCTAAAATCCAGAGCACCTTGGATGCATTTCTCCCCTTCTTAGAAACACATCAAACGTAATGTCTGTATCTTGCATGACATAACATCCAAAATTATGTCTAGACTCTTTCAGCTTTGACAAACTGTGTCTTAGAAATCGTCTCCAATTTAAAAGAGTAAATTATAAATTTCCTCTTATATCAACAAAAGTTCACCTTCATAATAACATTAACTGGATGAACACTACAGCTGGCCTCTGAAGACTGGTTAGGCAGGTCATCATGTAAGTACACCTGGGCCATAAATGGTTGTATAAACCAATCCTGCATGCTGAGGCCTGCCAAAAAAATTCCTGAGCCTCGCGCACTCACTGGCTGACCTGCACCTGTCGGTATGTTGCTTCAATTCCGGAGCCTGTGAAACGCTCACGACAGTCATTCCTTGGATTTTACTGCCAAGCTCGTTAAGAAAACGACGAGGCCTGGCATGCGCGTCAGATTCCTTGCATTCCGTTGGCAACGAGAGGCGAATAAGAACAAAGACGACGCGTTGCTTTCGGGTCTCGAGAGGATTTCTGAGCCGCACACTCACGTTGTGGTTGAAATCTTTGTCCAACGGTTTTCCTGTCCCCCCGCAAAAAGCAAAGTGGCCAAGTATTTTTGGTCTAGTTTCTATGTGCAAATATCTTAGAAATAATGGAAATAATGAGGAAAGACGCAGCTTTCAAGTAACTCTTCAGCACGATATAGGAGCTTCGTAGAGGTCAATAGTTGGTAAGACTGACAAGACACTGTCATAAACATGACATAACACCTGTTATGAACATGAATCAGTCTTTATGAATGTTTATGACTGTTGTCATGAAGTGTCATTTGGTAAATGATGACACTATTAATGCAAAATTGCTTTAAAAGTCCATTAAAAGTGCCAACTTTGCATTAAAGTGTACATTCACCAAACAATGAAACGTTGGCGCTTTTAACGGACTTTTAAAGCAACTTTACATTAAAAGTGTCATTATTTACCGAATGACACTTTATGTCAGTCATAAACATTCATAAAGACTCCTTCATGTTCATAACAGGTGTTATGTCATATTTTTATGACTGGGCCTCTTCAGTCTCACGCGCAACCCGTCAAATAAAGCGTTTCCCGGTAATTCCTTAACGCTGATGGAAATGTACGAGTTCCTCTATGAACCAGTGCTTTTAAAATAAGAAAGCTGTCCTGTTAGAAGTGAAACAATCCACCGATGAAGCTGATTCTAGAGCGGAGAATTAAAGTAATCAAGATGGGAGGTGACCAGACTGTCAGTGAAACTGGACGTTGAAATGACAGAAGATGGAACCAAGAGGGAGGAGATAAATAAAAGAAAAAAGAAGAGGAAGAAGTGGCCCTAGGACTGAGTCCTGGGGAACACCAGAAGTGACACCAGAGTCGGAACAAAAAGTTTTCGACTGAGTGAACTGAGTGTTCAGTTTTGTCTGAGGCAGGGCTGTTTTGTTTTTCCTTTCACTGGTGTTCTCTAACAGCGGCCCCTGAGGCCTTCACAGGACAGCAGGCTCTCATACCAACGCCGCATTGCACACAGAGAGGCGCAGTTTAAAAACCACTGCGATAAGGTCACGTCTGATGGAAATTTGTTGCAACTGGATTTCATTTAGAGGTGCGAAACGACAACAGTGCAGAATTAAAGCCTTTCAGATTCTCATTTGCGCTTTTCATCCTTTTTCCCTTCCACTTCACGGCCGCGTTGCATTTTCACAATGAATCCAAGAATCTAAGTTTTTAGAGGAGAAAAAGAAAGGTGATGGAAGGTCAAAGTTTCCAGGTGGGATGACTACATCTGCGGTTCATACAGCCTGGAGGTGCTGGTCTGCGTTTCTCCACACGCCGATGCGTTGACTCATTCTGCGCTGCAGATGAGTCCCTGGGAACCACAGATCATAAGCTGCGATTCCTCAGTGACAGCTGAGCTCTGCTGCAGGTTTACATTGTGTGAGAGACTTTATAAACAGAGGAACCACGCAGTAAAGATGAGGAATCGCTTTTAAACCTCAAAATGAAGCGCGAAGGAAGTCATTGTGGAGAAACGGGAGAGGATTTAAAAATAAATAAAGCAGTTACAGACAGAAAAAAAAAAGTCAACTGTAATTAGATTTTGGTTTCATTTGAATTGCCCTGCTGTGAGGGCAATTCTTCATCAGGGACAAGAACAACATCACTGATGAGAAGACGGACAACACTTCATATTAGGTGATCCTGGAGGTCTTTGGAGGAAACTTCAGATCCAAGAAGGAAAACAAAACAAAACTGCTGAGATCACAGCAGATTTAGGTGGTAGAATGGTCCAGTCAAAGTCTAGACATGCGTTCATTTGAGCATATGCTGCATAACTGATAGCCATACGACTTCACTGAAATGGCAAAATTTTAACTGCAAATTGGAAGAAATGTCCACTAAAAAAAAACCCCAGAAAACTTGGAGCAAAAATTGTGTGGAAGACTGTTTAACAGTAACCAGAACAACAAAGACCCAGTTGGGCTCAGTGTAAGGGCACGTAAAACTTTTCAACATTTCAATTTAAATGTTTCAATCAAAACCATGTATTATTTTACTTTCACTTCCCAATGATGTCTTAAGCCAAGGGTGTCAAACTCATTTTCATTTTGGGCCGTGTCAAAAATCTGAATGTTCTTAAAAGGGCCGGTTGTGCTAGAACGTATTGATAAAAGCCATTAAACTGCCAATCAATCATCAATAAATAGATGTTTGTTTCGATAAGTGTTGCTTACAATGAAATAATCACTGATCAGTCCCTCTGGGATTTTGTGATTGGTTTTGTGGGTTTTTTGCTATCAAAGTCACAGACGTCGTGGTGCCAAATATTTCTAAGGGATTTTAGCAATATTTACAATTTTTGTATCATGTTAAATGTGAGTTTTGGACTCTAACTTGACATCAAGTGAGGCTGAGGCAGCAGTCACTTAAACCCAATGTTTTGACCAGTTTTGAGGAAGAAAAAAAATGCAATAGAATCAGAAAAAATGCGAAGATCTGCTGAGTTTGGGAATTTTGTGGAATAGTGAAAAACTGGAGTGACTTATTGATGTAATCTGGAGTCCAGAGGGACCAGCTGTGATGGGACCAGATTTGACCCCCGGACCTTGAGTTTGACACACGTGCCTCAAGCTATACACATATATTTGTGGTTTGTGGCCTCTTGCTATGGTGACCGACTGAGAAACAAGATGCAAACACATGAATGATGCAAACTCCAAATCACACATGCAAAAAAAAAAAAAAAAAAGATAATTATAATATGAAATAATCTAAAAATGCTGCAACCACAGACAAAATACACTTTTGTTAGATTTCTTCTGCTGCAACTGATTAATTTTCTTTTGGTGTGTGTGTGTTGTGGAGTTTGCATCATTGAGGTGTTTGCAGGACAACTGTATCATTTAGCTCTGGACGAGAGGCAGGATGCATCTGGTACTGGTCAATTACCAGTTATCAAACCACCCCAACATGCACACATTTTGAATAGGAGTGCATAACAAAGAAAACACACAAATGCACCAAAAAAAAAAAAAAAAAAAAAACACACAAAAGAAACCTGAAGTTTGTACAGCTGCACTGTATCTGGATTAGAGATTAAATCACACTGCAGTTTTTGATCTGTAACAAGCACCTGAAAGTTTCATTGAAGGATGGCAACTGGCTTCTTTCTTTGTGTGCCTACTATTACACCAAAAAACAAAAACAAAAAAGACCCCAGGTCTGACACCAGTAAACAGCTTCTACCTCCTCCTAATGGATCATAAACCTTGGTTCCAACTCTGCAGCTTTAGCCGCACCCGGACAGGAGGGGTCCTCTTCCTGGTAAACCACCAATCGTGCTCACCAACGTTGCAACTCCAGCAAAAAGTAGAAAACTGCTGTGAGTAGTAACCTTTTTACGAGATATTTTCATTTTTTCTCAGCATACTAAAATTAGAACAGTTCCCTGACTTATGTGGAAAAGCTCGGGGATTGTGGAACATTCCAGGACTGTTGCAAGCAGGAAGTTTTGGAATCTCCAAGGATATCAAGGCAAAACAATCACCACAGTTATTTTTCCAAATAATTCCTTGTTTTTTTTTTGTTTTTTTTTTGCAGAAAGTTTGCTCGGTAGCTTTGTCAAGTCGTCAGATCCCTGACGACTTGACAACTATTCCCTGAATTTGCCAACCTAGACAAATACATGTAGTATGACGTAAACAGAGCATTATTAACTTGAATCTGAAAAAAAGAAAATGTGGACAAGACGGGAGGACATTAAAGGTGCACTATGTAACTTCAAGAACAAAAAAAAATTCCACAAACTTGTTGAAGCTGTTACTATGTAATGACAGATGCAAAAGATAATCTGTGAGGATTTAAAAAAAGAAAGAAAGCAAAAGAAATCAACTGGAAGCCTAGTAGAAGCAACCAATCACAGCCAGGAGGCGTGCCTTATGGTTGTCAATCACCCTCCAAATGTCACTGCTCACCTTCCAAAATACCCTCTTCCCCTTTGCTCTCTGCTACACTGCAGTAGCTTGTCATGAATGCTAAGGCTAGTTAGCATGACCACCAATGATAGCGGATAAATGGCAAATTGAAATCCATTGCAAGGTCAAACCTGAGGAGAAGGAAAAATGACTGAAAAATGTCAAATCTGACGATTTTTAGTTACATTTGCCACGAGCACATTTGGCAGCCAGTACACATGATTGATTGACAGCACAAAGACCCTCCTCCTGGCTCTGACTGGTTGCAGGGAATAGGTGGAGGAGATTGATCTTTTCACAGATTATGTGTTGTAACATACTGCCAAGACATGGTGACAATTTGAACATACATAATTGTAATCTATATATATATAAAATTTGAAAAGAACAACAAAAAAAAGTCGACATCTGTTCCTGATCTACTTGCTGAACGGTGAGGTCAGGTGAGAACCACTCACACTTGCCAGGGGGTCAGAGTGATGAACTAATGATGATGAATGCATTTAGCCCCCACAGTGATCCCAGCACCCCGAGCAAGAACTCAGATATGTGTGGAATGTATATTCATGTTTGTTGATTTCATTTCATCCCTGCCTGGATGACGACGAGATTCCTTCAGGAATCAATCTCCCTTTATCGAAGTGGTTCAGACAAAGCTGTTTCTGGAGTCCCGTAATCCTAACCATTACCCTATTGCCCCCCCCCACACACACACACACACACACATACACACACACACACACACACACACACACACACACACCACACACACACACACACACACACACACACACACACACACACACACACACACCCTAACACCCCCATCTACTCCTCAAGTCACTCCACGCAGGTTGGCGGAGGGTACTGACATAAGAGGACGGACAGAATATATCCGAAACGTGATCCGCGCCAACAGACGGGACCAAAAATAAGGGTAAATCACAGACAGCGTGGTGCCACATGTGTCCCAGCTGAAAATGGAATTCAACAGATGGAGATTTACTATTGAAGCCTCTTTTTTTTCCTTAGCTGAGAAAAGTGGGACTTGACTACAAAAAAAAAAAAAGAAGGAAAAAAAGGCACCCGCAGGAGAATGTTCGGCATCCGTGGAATGTCATTTCAAGCTCACTTGGGGAACAAGGAAGGCCAAAATATTTACACAGAGAGTCAAAGTCTACAGAGAACATTTCAGAAGGAAAACGTTTGTGGAAATGTACTAGAACGTGTAGCTGTATACCGAGGGTGAGATGGTGGTTGCAGCCAGTTGCATCACATGGAAAGAGATGATGTGTTAAGATGTGTCGTTTATTTGTGGAGTTCAAGGCAGTTCAAAGTCATTTACGCCACAAAAACACAGCAACCAATCATGAAACAGGCAAGAAACAGGACATTTTTTCAAACGCTAACAAACAAACATATCGGTCAATGTTAGGCGACTCTAAGCAGGTGAGTTTTAAAGTCTTGATTTAAAGGAAATCTATGTTTCGACTGTTTTGCAGTTTTCTGGAAGATTGTTCCAGATTCATGGAGCGTACAGGTCTGAGCGCCGCTTCTCCGTGTTTGGTTCTGGTTCTGTTTCTGCAAAGCAGACCCAGTAAATAAAGCCCCATCCAAGTGATTTAGAAATGTTTTCCCATTCTACTGCGGGAGACTTGATTTTAAAAATAACATTTTCAGACATTTGGAATACTCTATAACACATGCACACAATGTCAGCATGTGCCAATGATAAGACCATGCAGAAAACAGCCAAGCGCCGATAAGACAATATGAACTGGATCGGATGTAAACGCAAAGCTTGCATCAAGGCTCCTGTTGGTTAAAAGAAAAAGAACAAAAACAAAATTCCCAAAAAATGAAACCAAGAATATCAAAGCGGGCCATTTTTTTTGCAAGCAATGTTCAGTTGAGTACTGCTCCATCTCCAGCTTTCTCCATGGGGAAAAGGCGGCGTACACCCTGGACCGGTGACCAGTCCTTCACGGTGTACCAGAGGACCAACAATCATGCATGACTGAACAAATTTTGAAGCGAGGAGAAGGAATGGCAAGTCTTTGCGGTTTGTCCTGCCAGATCACAAATAGGTTGTAAGTTGACTTTAAAAATCTAAAACAAAGAAACAGGAATTGGCGAATTATTCAAAGCCGCCTTTAAACTCAAATTGGTTGTCAGTGTAAGAGCATAAATCTGGCTGTCGTGTGATTATCTGTCACCCGTTCCAACACAAAAAGCTCTTTTAGCCTTTCTGGACTACTTATGGCTGAAAGGTTCATCCCATTCGGTGCCAAAGTTCTTTCAGGAACAGAATTTCCAAAACCTGCTGTATCTTTGGCAAGTCCTCAAATTATGCAAAGACCACATTATTCAAATCAAGTCCTGATGAACCAGGTGATATGCTAAACAAGCGGTCATTGCAGACTGGACTTGTCCCTATTCTAGACCAACTGAATGCGTCTGTCAACGCACACAACCAGGTACTAAATATTGGGTACAATGGGACAGGCACAAGTGACGGGTCAGCACAGATCCAAATGAAGTCCTACGATCAAACCAGGTCTGGCCTATAAGTACACATTTAGGAATGAGTATGGAAATGTTTCACAAGTGGAACTGACATCGTTTTGTTACCACAAAGACTCCACTGAGATGAGCTGTAGGGATTTGGGTTTTTTTCCCCTCATCGCTCCACAGTGTCCAGTGATAACGTCAAAGAATGAACAGCTGTCCAGTTCATCAGAGACCATCTTCATCATTCATGAATGGCTCCTTTAATGGTAAAAACACACATGGCCGGTGGTAAGACAGTGTTTAGGGGCATGGTTAATTTTAAAGGCACATGACACCTAAAATGTGCCACTCGTTAAGGGAATTTCTTGGTGGAAATAGTAACTCTAATTTTAGGGGGAGGAGGGATGTCGTTCCTTGGCTCTGAAATTCTTCACTGTTTGTTTCTGGACGTCCATTCTGCTGACAGATACCAGCAGGATGAGGGAACTCCAGAACAATCAGCTGTGTGAAGAAAACTGGAACAAGGTCAACTGTGAAAACAAGGTGACGGGCACCAACACGGAGCTGGACGCTTTGGAAGCAGAGCAAAAGAAATGCGTCAATCGTTTAAGTCAGATCAATTTTGGTTTTAGTTTTGGTTAGAATTACCAAAATTATTTCTAGAATGTTTTTCAGAGATTTTTCTGTTTTTATAACTTCTGAAATTCAACCCAAGTCATGCATTTCAAAAAGATACCGACCGAATTTGAGGAAAGTCATCAAATCTAAAAAAAAAAAAATTAATAAATAAATGGTTGAGCTATGCTTCCTGGCATTTAGAAAATAGAAATAACTTAGGTCATTTGTACTGGGTTAAAACAAGAAACGTTTGGCCTGAATTTATATCATATTCAGTGTATGTTAATATCTGGTGTCAACTGTACATGGACGGAGACAAGGACGACCTTGTTCCAAAAGACAAAGACGAACCTATTCGGCCGCAATGAGCAGACGCATGTTTAGAGGCTCTTCGAGGTGAGAACGTAGTTTTAGCTGTGAACCGTATTTGCACTGAAGGTCTGTTTTGTAGCTGCTGATGGACGCTCTGTGCAGCGGACATGAGGTGCCACCAGAAAGTGTTTTGCCTTATTTTACCCCTTCAAGTTGAAATATTTCTAATCAAATAAACTTTGATAAGAACAGCAAAGCCATCCTCAAATTTGACAAAAAACAAAACAAAAAAAAAAAGACTTCCAAATGATTCTCGTGACTTCAAGAATCTGTGGCGTAAAGCAAAGAGAAAAACTTAGAAAAATAAAACCCTGCTTGTTTTCCTACAGCTTCACCTGGAAAACAGGCTTTAGTTGATGGGATCATAAGCTGGAAATCCTGAAGGAGAACCTTCATCCATCAGTTTGTGAACCTGCATTTCGGTGAAGCACATCAGCAGGTCTACCTCTAATCCATGTTTCTTAGTTCCAGTCGTCAGGAACCACGACTCTGCATATTTTAGACACAGAACATCCGATTCTGATGCCTGCATGTCCTCTGCATGCCATGAAGTGCTGCAGAAGCCTGTTAATGACCCACTTTTAGATTGAGGTCTTGAAACTGGCCTATAAGAAATTGTAAAAAAAAAAAAATCAACATCCCGAGGTTTTTATCAGACATATATTAGGATTTTTTATTTATTATTGTGAAATGTTAAGGCATACAACCAAATGTTTCCTTGACAAAAGTTCACAGCAACGTCACATGAGTTCAACCAGCTGAAGCAAGGCACTTTTGTTTTTTTTTTCCATTTTCTTTTCCCCATCAATTATAACTTAAAACACAGAATACATCTTTGGCATCAAGACACAAAATAGTTACATGTATATTATATATATGTGTATTACGAGGACGAGAAACAGACGTAATATATTAACTCTTCTCACTTCAAATTGCCTTTTGTGTAAACAACATTCCAAAATAAGAGGACAGCATGTAACAAACTGAGACGCGGCATTGACCGGCAAATGCACCACGATGGGAAATATGAAATTAGCAGAGAGAGAGAGAAAAAAACACATTTAAATGTGAAGTTTTGTTTGTTATTTGTGCTCTTCAGAATATACTTTTAAATCGTTGCTGTTCACACAATAAACATCAGAGATAAAACTGGATAATAAATAGATGATGGCATACGAGCTTCATGTGATAAACTCCTTAAGTCGGATTTTAGTGGCTCTTAGCACTAAATAAGTGAATTGTGGCCCATTTCAGTTACATATATATATAAACATAACCCAAAATCCTTGACAACAGTAGTCTGCATACAACAGTGTTCAGTAATCCTACATTAAGCAGGAGAAATAAATAGAAGATTCCTTTTTAAGCATATAAGCAACTCTGTTATGGAAACTATGGTAAAAAAAAATAAAAAACCCAAACAAAGAAACTGCTGTATTTCACACAGTGATGGAGACAGCAAATAGAAGAGCAGATGCAGGACAATTATAGTCGAAAACCTCTTCCAGCACGGCAGGACCGGCCGCCGGCATTGGGAGGAAATAAACGGGCTGAGAAAAGCATGCGTCCAAGCACACAAAAGAATGCGTGCCATTTCAGCAAGGCCGAGGGGTCAGACTTTAGATAGCCTTTTTCTTTAACCGGAGCATTCCCTCAGCAAGGAATGCGAGAAGATTAGCTCCAGCGTGTCATCAGATGGGGGGAGCGAAATAGTGGCCGGCCGCCATCTGAGGCCCCACCGACCCTGCCCGCTAACGCCGGGGAATCTGGGAGAAAAAAAATAAATAAATTGGACCCCAGTGAAACGCCGTCAATCCTCGGGAAGCTTTTTTAGGAGCGAAATGAGCAGGCCTCTCATGAGCTCTGGCATTCAGGGGAAAGGTTTTGAATCCTCCACTGAGGGTCGTGGTTAAAAGAGAGAGGGCATCTGCTCATCTAAAGGTGGAGCCGTTTCTCAAAACAGCTTCCGAATGAAGGCCATCGTTTTTCTGAACAGATGTTACTGGCAGAGGGCATGGTTACAGGGGATGCTACAGTAAAGTCAAGATAAGATAAAAAAAAAAAAACAACTAAATAACTGTCACATGACAAAAAGGAGCAGCATTTACATATATAAATACAATTCACAACTCATGACAAAAACCATGCACTATGAGCAGCCCAGTTCCTTTTGCGTCGCTAAAATACTTTCCAGGTACCTCGTGCAACATCCCCCGTTCACTCGTGAAATGTGCAGAAACAACCCAATGGAAAGCTCCGCTCTCCTCTTGAATCACATTTTCATGCTCTGGACCGCTCAAGCTCGGCAGACCTCACATCCACTGAGAACTTGGTTTCTTTTTCCTCCTGAAAACGTTTCGGTCAGAGTTCGGTCTTATTGAGCGGCAAGTCGCGGCTCATATGAGAATTTCGATCGCCTCGGCGTCTGAACTCCTGAACATCTGGAGCGGGGCCTTTGGCTCCTCCAAGGCGCCTAAAACCGGTAGAAAGCAGGAAGAATTAGAAAATTAAGTTGCCAACAGACCTTGCCAACAGATAGTTGCAATTTAAATAGAAGATGGACATGAAACCAGACTGAATAGTTATCAAAGAATGTAGTAGGGTGATCAGCAATGAATCGATTTTAGCAATAAATCAACCTTTTCTTTTTTTGAAGATCTAATTTTAGGAAATTTGGATTTTTTTTCCACCATTGCACTCCTTTCAGAGTGATTGATGTCAGCCTTTTTCACAGATCCCGTTTGAATTAACGTCAATTATGCAACAACGTATAAGAGCATGGCCAAGACTTTTTTATTTCAATTAAGAGAATAAAGTTGTAATTTTGTGAGAACTCAACTTAAATTAGGAATTTTAGAATCTCGAGAACTCTGGTAGTGCTTTAACCAATAAGAAAAAAACAAATCTTTTAATGCACCAGCATCAAATTAGGACTTTTGAAATGACAATGCAAACTATTATGTCTATTATTTAAAAGAAAGAACCGCAGACCTGAACAAATGGTCACGTCAGATCTTGATTTCCCCCCCTTGTTTAAATGGCTTTTTCTCTTATAATTTTAAGATGTTCTTCAGGCAAAACTGAATTTTTATTCTCCTGATATAATTACATTCTTTTAAGAAAACAAATATTCTCGTATCGTATAGAAGGGATGACTGAAACAAAAGCCACATGTTGAAAATATTTTCTGTCATTTGTTTTTAGACTGATTCAGATACCGATCTGGTATGATTATATAATAGTACCAAACATTAAAAACTCACCGGTCGTAGCTGCTGGAATCCCTTCATTGACCTGTGACCTGTCCTTCTCTGCTGTGACGTCTGGCTTGACCTCATCACTCTGGGTGCTGGAGTCTTGGGTAGACGCCTTGACCGCGATGAAGGACGGGGGTTTCAAGACGACAGCGCCTGCCTGGTCATCCGAGAGGCTCTTTCCTGAAAAATGTGGACAAAGAGAAGACGTCGTTTAATCACCCGCTTCCATCCACAATGACAACCCCCTCCGGCTGGGAACATCTGCCCTTTGCCAGTTCTTCCTATGACTATTCCTGATCAGGCTATTCTGGAGCGAGAGACGATATGCATTCCAGCATTAAAACGTGTCTCCACAAAAAGGTCGCCTCCTCCTCCCTATTTTCATTTATTTTTTTTTAGCTTGCGTGCATTCTGTCTTGCACCGGCAGCTGCCACATGGAATGGCATGATGTTAAAGATCGTCTCGAAGGCGTGAATGGTAGGAACAAGAACTCACCTTTAGTTAAAGCGCCACACGTCAGTGTGTTGATGGAGGGGACGGACCTGGACTGACGGAGCGCCTGACTCTCTAGCCAGCCTTGCTCCCATCTGGAGCGCTGCTGCAGGACTTTGATCACAGTGTCCTTTTCCAGGAGCCGAGCGTGAAGTTCACGGATCCTGAGTGCGCGACAGACACAATGTGAGCTTAGGGTTCCATTGGAAACCAATGCGGTTTCCAGGTAGTCAAGAGGAGTACCTGTTCTCCATCTCCTGGTGTCTGTGGCTCCATAAAGGGAGGTCTTCGTTGAAGCTACTGTTTGGTGAATTCCCGGGTGAATGTTTGATGATTGTTGTATCCCTGGAAGTAATAAAACACATTGTTGGCGATATGTTGAAACTATTTCTGGCTGATCTGATAAATTTTTAATATATACATTTCCTTCTCATCTTAAGTTTTAATCAATCAGAAACAAGATTTTGTGTGATTAGTACGGCATGATCCAACCCAAAAGCTGCTACTGAACCCAGGTAGAGTGTCATCATACCTCTGTGCTGCGGCCGTGGCTGCTGCATCCATAACAAAGTGCTTCATGGTGCTCTCCTCCAGGTACTTCTGCTCCCATTTGGTGATGTCGGCCTCCAGAGCCAGGATGCGCTCCTCTTTTTCCCTCAGCTCCTGCTGCAGCGTGGATGAGCTCAGCTCTGATGCTGTGAAGTTGGTTGTCTGGATATGGTACAGACACAAAAGAGACAATAGTCTTTTAAACAAACCGTTACTTCAATATTTGACTTCTCTTTTTGTTTGCTTGGTGTTTTCAGTCCTGATAGTCCGGTGGACTCTGTTTCTTTGGGAATCAAAACGGCCACATTCTTACATTTCAGCTGGGCCAGCTTGCTTTCACACTACTCTGTGTCAAACGACACAAACCCTTAGAAAAACCTGTTCACCTCCTCGCCTGTGGTGGCGCTGCAAAAACGACTGAAGGGAACGACGTAAAAACTTCTGAAGAAGACATGCAGGTATTTTTCTTCACAAAATGTAAACACAAACAGAATAGATTCAGATTATAGGAGTGGTAAGATTTCTCTTTAGTTGCTGGTATAAGACAACGAGCCATTTCTCCAGCTAGCGGTAGACTCATGAGTTTGTTTTAGTTGTATTTACCCAGAATGCCCTGTGCTACAGGAGCAGTCTCTGGTCTGTTGCATTCATATGTTCAATCAAATAGAGCCAGAGTTGACTTCGACTGAACCAAGGCCTAGAGTGCGATTATGCATTCACACCTCCCCAAATGAACCGAACTTTGTAGGCACATGAACTAAAGTTTGACTAAAGCGGACTAAGCAGCTGAGATGCACACCTTGATGACTTTTTTCTTTGTTTTCGCTAACCTGCTGTGCCCTGAGGCTCTTCAGCTCCTGTTCCAGCCGGGTGCGAAGCCGCAGCTCCTTGTCCTCCCTCTTCTCGCACGCCGCCTGCAGCTGAGCGAGGGAGCTCTGCAGCCGCTCCACTTTCTTCATGTAGGCCGTCTTGCGGTACAGCTCCTCCTCCAGCTGCCGGTTGCGGCTCTGCGTTGAGGTCAGCGCCTGCTCCAGCCGTTCGCTTCTCCGCTGGCACTCTTCGCCAGACACACGCAGGTGCTGAATCTGCTTTTCCAGTTGTTCGCGCTCCCGCTGCTGCTCTTCGTCTGAGATAGAGGGATTTAAAAAGGAAACGTGATGTGAGGAAAGGGTGACGGGGGTATTTTCTCTTAAAAAAAAAAAAAAAAAAAGCTAATGTGTCTAGGGTCCACTGTAAGCTCGGTCCAATGACTCACTTGAACGCTGAGATGCATTCTTTCAAATATGACCCAACGAGACACATTTATATTCACAGATATCAAAGCATGTGGCTCAAAAACATAATTAGAAATTTGTTCTCTAAGCTGACAGCGAATGGAATTTAGCTTGTACATGAAAACATGAAATAAGCAATAAAAGACACAAAACTCTCCTTTATTAATCGTAAACCTTCTTCACATTTTATTTGGTATTTTAGAAAGGACAGCGAGTTTTATGGCTCCATAGTGCCACTTTAAAACGGGGGCTGATTACACAACACAAGTGCATGCCTGTGGAGGGAATGCAGACTTCCTCTGATCCTCTTACGCACACAAGCATAGCTTTCTACTGGCAAAAGCTCTGGAATGCTTCTAAGGACGTGAAGTAAACAAGCGGCTCAAAATATTCCTCAAGCAGCCCTTGTTAAAAAAAATAAAAATAAAAACACATGTAGGCTACAACACCTCCCATGACCGTGTTTTTATTTGAGGTTTAAGCCGGTGTGGCCCTCGGGGGAAATTTTATGGCGAAAACATTTCAGACTGGATGTCTCAGAACTGGTGAAGGCCTAAATTGGTCTGTGAAAATTATCATTTGCTCCTGGGTGCTAATGCTAACGGCTAGTGCGAGACAAGACCAAACACTTGTGCAATATACGAGTTTATTGCAAAAAACAAGCAAAAAAACAAAACAAAACAAAACAAAAAAACACCCAGTACAAATCGGAAAGTCCTCGAAATAGGATAAAAATATTTTGAAGATGAAGTTAATTTAAAACCACAAAAGTCCACTTTAGTCCTGACTCGTCTCTCACTAGCCGATAGCTCGATAACAGACAGTTATTAAGCTGGATTTAACCTGAATGCTACAAGATAGATATCACTTACAGTTAAAATATTATAACTATAAGTTAGAATATTACCACTGCTTAATATTTTAAATGGCAGACGTTTGTTTTAATCTCAACTCCCCTCTCGCTAGACGTTAGCTTGTGAGAGTTGATTGCATAAGCATCGTTAACTAGTTCTTAGTTAGATAACAGCTAGTGAGCTAATTTGGCCTTTGGCACCAAATTATCTTGATTTGAACTAAATACTCAAAGACAGTTATCACATACAGTTAGTTATAAGATTAACTTCATGTAAACCAAACCTCACTTTAAATATAAAATTATCAGAAACATTCGTTTAACATCAAGTGAAAGAACAGCAGCATCGGCTGAAACAAGATATGTCTTTTCCCTCTCCAACCTGAGAGAGATGAAATATTAACAGCTGGCTGGCCATCATTAAACCAAGGGGTAATAAAATGTCCAAACAAGGAGAGTATGCAAGCCAGGGGTCATGCTGAGTTAGGTCAGGATGTTCTGGAGTCCCAGACTTATTAGTTGCTTTACAGAAAGCAAGTTGAAGTGATGAAAAAAAAAAGAAAAAGAAGAATCTTGGGGTTGAGGGAGGTAATTAAAATAACAGAACTGGTTGAAATACTATGAAAGTCCAAAAATTCAGGTCACCTTTACTTGCAGCTCTGACAAAAAGGTCAGTGTCAATGCTGACAGCCGAGATGTAGACATGCGAAATTAATGGGGAAGACACCAGTTCCTGCTTTGGCTAATGTTCCTGCTATTGTTCAATGAATCACAGAGAGCTCTGCTTTGACAAATCACATCAATTACCATCTGTCTTGGACAAGACTGATGCGATTACTCACTTTGCTCCAGGAGTTTAACGAAGACGTGCTGCCTTGGGTCTGAGCACTCAGCATTACCAGCCGCTCTGTGCTTGTTAGCTGCTCCAAGTTGCTCTGTGCAAAGGAAAACATTGACACACTGGTTACACACATTATGTCACATCAACAAGCAATTGCCTCAACAGATGAACAGACCAAGTACCTCTGAGGTCTCTGTTAAAATCGTGCATCCTCTTAATCTCCGCCTCCAGTTTATTCCTCAGAGTTTTCTCCAAGGCTTCCCGCTTAGAAGAGCCTCTCATCAGGGTCTCGTACGCCTCTGATATCTGCTGGATCTCAAGCTCCAACTAGGAAGGAAACACAATGACGATGAGCGTCTGGACGCATCAAAGAGACAAATGAGTCATTGTCGCAATTCGCATTTACAGACAGACTGCTATTAGACATTATGTGCAACTGAGGAAGGCAGTTAAAATTCTTGAATGAGCTGGAGCAGCGTGCCACTGCTCCAGCTCCTTTTACAAGACAAAAGAGTTGAGGTGCTTTGCTGGAATTCCAGAGTCTGGAGTGGTGAGAAAACACTTCACACTTGCTGCTCAACTTGAACCATTCACAAAAACCTCTTCAATGGGACCACACATCCAGAAAATACAAAATGCGATCAGTGACTATACTCAAGCACTGTAACAAGTCTCTTCAGTGTCAAAGTTGTTTTCCCATCAGAGGTGAAAAAGTTGTAGGATTCAATATAAATGAAACTTTTGTTGCTCCTTTAGGCTTTGACGGGCCATCTTGTTCCATTTTTACTTGCTTCATACGGGTACAGAAAGGTGCCGTCTGCCACAGGAAGTCATGGATGCCTTGGAGACGCATTGGAGACGGAGGAAGGAGCTAATTGAGCTCCAGATGTCACTAGCAGATAACAGGAAGGCCAACAGTCATACAGCAAAGTTTCTCTTTTCTTTCCTTCACTGATTGCAACCCCTTTATCATAAAACATTCTAGATAATGTTGGCAGTTTTTGTTTTAGAAAATGTCGAAAGTTTAGATAAATCTGAGTGTGACATGGTTATAGTTAGCATGGCTGCACAAGTTAATTCTGATTAACGTTTTTCTACACTTATACTACTAATATGAAGATTTATTGTTCACTAATGACTGGAAGGCTATGAAGTTTTTAAATGATAGTATCTATAGTTTTCCAAAAGAAATTGACATCAGCAGATTGGAGCATTACAAAGACCAGAAACTGGAAAAAAAAATTTAAATAACAAAAACGGCAATTGTTTGGCAACATTTTGGGTTCAGAAAGGATGTTGGAAGTAAAGTTATTTTAGACTTTGAAACTTATTCACTTGTGCTCATTTGTTCAATGACTCTTAGCTAAAAGTACACATTTTCTTCACTTATTTGCAGATGCCTTAGTCCATTAAGTGGCAATAAAAATAAATAGCAAAAAACAGTCCGGGGGACTCAGACCATCAACTAACTGTGAAGTATTTATGCTGGATTATTACATTCTTTATTTTCAGTGTACCGTCCTTTTATTGTTATGGAGGTGAACTGCTCAATATATTATGATATTGATTTAAGGCCTTGACACAAAGACCTAATCTCCACGGTAACACCAAAAAGCTTGATCGTCCCTTTCGATTTTCAGTGCCGTTCAAACAGGTTGGCACGCCTACAAAAGCTGTATGCGCTTCTGTAGCGAGATGATGATTGCGAGAGCAGAAACAGTGAGTCTGAGAGTTTGGTCTATGAGGACACTATTGTCTCTCCATAGTTCTTGCTCACCTTCTGCAGCCTGGCAGCCTTCTGGATGTACACCTCCAGCTCTCTCCTGAGCTGCTCGTTCTCCCTCATCAACACGTCATTGCCGTTGGAGGATGCGTGGATGCCGTTCTGAGCCACCTGGGCTTGGGCAGACACATACCTGCAAAGGGCAGACATGAGTGATTCACCACAACACACCTGAGAACCACAGAAATGACAAAAGAATGCTTTGTCTGGAGTTCTTCTCTTGCTCCTGTTTCGGTGTCAGGTAATCCTCATGGGAGAATGAATCGATTATATAGTTGTGTGGCTTACCTGTGGTGCTGTGAGTAAAACGGGGGAGGAGGGTCTTTGTGGTACTGTACATGCTCCTGTGAGTAGCTGAGCATGTACTCAGGAACTCGGGCACATAGAGGGTAGTCTGGAGGAGGGCCGCGCTGGTCCGCGCGCTGTTGGGTCTCCTGTCCGTCATGCACCACGGCATTTAAAACAAGATTCCTATAAATCTGCGGATAGCTGCGGGAAGAGGTCAGAGCCGAAGCGTCTCTGTGTCCATTTCTCTCCAGAGAGAGCTGCATGAGCCTCTCGCTCAGGGAGCGAGCGTGCTCCCGCTTCAGATCCCACTGTCCCTCACTTTGAACTCCCACCGCGCCGGGGCCGTCCTGCTCTGACTTTTCCCTCCGAGAGATCAGGTACTGCGAGTGCGCTTTGGCCTCCTCGTAGGTCGGCAGCTCCTCCCTGTGGAGCTGGTACAGATGACACATGGGGCTCTCGGAGGGCAGGCAGTTCCCCTGGCGCTCCTCTCCTTGGGGCTCCTGCCGTGTCGACATCTGCATGTACTGGGTTTCTTCTTGAGTGAGGCTCTCCAAGGAGGAACGGGGACTGCCCGTGCCCCCACCGCTGCTCCCTCCACGCAGGGCCTGCTGCTGGATGGCCAGGAGAGCGCGAGTATCAGTCAGGTTCCCAAAGCGGAGCTGCTCCTGGATGAGGCGGTGCAAGACGGTTCCTGAGGAGTCCTCGGCTGTCTTCATGTTGGTCAATAAGAAATCAGTGCACAACTTAAACAAAAAACAAGCTTGACGTTGACACCTCAACAATCTGAAAAGGAAAACACAAGAGTATTGATCAGTCTTCAACAAGCAAGAGCTGCCCATTTCATCCTTCGCATTCTGGATTATTGTAGTTTGGTCTTTTGTTTCCCCCCAGGAAGACATTTCATATCCACACAAATGACAAATGAATAAAATCAATTTACTATATCTCCTAATTGTCATCTGTAGGCACGATAACAGATTTTGCTGGGCAATTAATTGTCTCAAAAAATTATTGCGATAAACGGTAATATTGTTTGAAGACCTTTATACACTGATTTAATGAATATTACGTAATAATACATGCGGTTTCCTGCCAAAGATAGGTACACTTTACTTTCAAAAGAACACTTAACACTGGAACTGATACACAAAATAAATAAAACCAAAAATAAAAATAGATGCTCAGTCTCCATTAACAATAAATGTACATGAATGAAAACTAAACAACATAAAGCCAAAGTGGAAATAAATACTGCATTCAACCAAAAGAGTGCAGATTATGAAGTCTGTATAGTATATTGGCCTTCAGTAATCATTAGATTTAAATAGAGAAGAATCCGACTGCCTGATGCAATAGTTCAAACTACAGGATTTTTTGTTACGGTACATCGTGGTGGCCGCTCCGATCTAAATCAAGGATTTATCCAGACTGGGAGCTTAACGCAACCTGTTGAATGTGACTGGTAGCCAATCAGAAAGCGCGGATTCTCCTCCTGCTTTCTGAGGGGAAATACGGAGGGAATCCCGAACAGCTGACACGGTGCAACCCGAAGTCCAGCAGACATCGGAAACAACATGAATGTTTATTCAACATTTCGTGCAAAGAAAATATAAATAACTAGGGGAGGAGTTGGAGCGAAATTTCTACCAGAAAACCCGGTAACTTTTCAGCTGTTCTTCGTTAACGTGACATAAATAGGTTATAATGATTTTCATTCAGTCAGACTGACACTCGCCACATGCATTACAAGTAGATTGTAGTGAGGAATTGATTAATGCCTGGTTTCAAAATGAGTAAACTGGACTTATTATTTTGTGTCCATTGTTGGACACAACACGGTTCGATCGAACCGTTATAGCTAAGATTCTGCCGGCTTATGTGTCTCTCAGGTTTTGATAATGGGCCGACAATCAGCGGGCCAACATAAGCGCGCGCTGGGCATTACACTAAGGAAATAAGGAAGGGAGGGTCAGTGGAGAGCACCGGAGTTGAGCCTTTTTTCATTCAATGTCTTCAACAGTAGGAGTAAAAGGCAGGAAGAAACGATATAGCCGATAATTGAAATGAGGTCGATAGTTTTCATTTATCGTGCGATTAATTGATTTATCGTTTATCGGATAGGCCTAGTCATCTGTACTTAAAAAAAGTGATTTTGTGACTGATTGTCGTTTCAGACCTTCAGGTTCAGGTTTGTCTACATAGGGGGTAATATAGTCTCCTGAAAATAATTACTTTTTCTTAAGTTATCGTGAGATTTGATCATTATATCTGTAAAATTCATTAAAAAAAATTTATTTCAAAGAAATACAAACTGATGAACATTGGTAAGTAGATGAGTAAAAAGAAGTTTGGTTTGAAAGGCAGAAGAATGGGGAGAGGAAGGCAAATTCACCAAGTGCCCCGATTCAATCCAGACCTGCCAAACAGCATTATGACAACTACAGTTATAGTTTCATTATTTTAACATGCATCCATTAATCTAATATCTATACAGCCGCTCAGTCAGCCAGCATCCCTGGTGTCTAGTTCAAGTTCATTTCATTGGGTGAGAAGAGTGGTCCAGCATGGACAGCTCAGCAAATATGCTTCTTCTTCTTTTTTTTTTTCTTTTTTTTTTTACAATAGTTGCACAATACCTAATGCCGTCTGACATGAACTGTTACTGGCAATACCCTGGAGAGTGATGTCAGTAGGACAAACTGAATTTTTCGTGCCCACACACTCCAGATAGGACGGTAAAACACGGAAATAAGACTTATATTAAAACAAGCGAACACTCCAATAAAAACAACAAACTCTACCAACTAACCAGCGTCATTTAGTAGAGTTAACGCGAGTAACGCTACTAAATAAATAGAGCAGAGATATTACCCTGTTTGTATGTAGTTTAAAACAAATATGTCTGTTTTTACATGTGCTACATGGAGGTGTTTCACCACGACTCTCCATATGGAGTCTACACACATCAGAAAGTCAAAACATTCAGACATTGAGCTGGACGAAAACCACAAATAATAATAATAAACCAAACAAACAAACAAAACAAGCAGCTTACCTCGCCTCATTCCACCGCGAGAACCGTTAAGAGTGTTAATTTGAATCAATAATCCTAAAGCTAGCGCTTTCTCCGGGAGCTCGCGGACATGTGCGCGCGCCGACCGGGCAGAAGCAAAACTGAGCGCGTGAAGCTCCGAGCTGCGTGGATAAATAACTGAGAGGCGATTGTTCCCTGAGCCTGGAATGAGAGGAATGCAAGCTCCGAGCCCCCGTGGGATCAAAAGCAGGAGCACAGGGGAGAGGAGGAGGAGGAGGAGGAGCATGGAGGGAGGCGGGACCCCAGGGGGGCTGAAAATGATTTCAGAGCTGCAGCAGCAGACCCTCAGCTGGCTGCTGGTGTCATGTAAAATAAATTTTAAAAAATAGATTTTTTTGTTTTTTCTTTGTGAGAGTATTTTAAATCCTTGCAACTTTTAAGATTAAAGCATATACAAACCCGCACATTGAAATATATAAAGACAAGCTAACATTTTTTTTTTTAAATGGAAGAGCGTTGGTAGGTATTCACAGAAACATTTGAGGAATGCGATTAGCTTAAAGGAAATATGATTCATAAGAAGGTCACAGACCGTTAAAAAATGTGGGAGTGGAAAGCAGGGATGTTTCTGCAGTTACCTCGGCCTGGACCAGCCCCCAGCACACCCTCCATAAAGAAAAACAAACACATTGTTACATTATGTCACATTCGCTTAATGACATCATTTGGAGACAAAATAATGTACTTTAGTGTTTCACACATCCAAGTCTCGGCAATGAAGACGTCCAGCGTTTCATTTAACGTCCAAATCAAATGCCTGTATCAGATTTGTCTTTGTCTTTGCTATGGACTGAACATGCAGTTAAGCAACATATAACTACTTCATGCACAACAACAACCTTTAAAAATATATATTTTCTTGTAAGTTAGAGGGACACACCAGGCCATGCTGGCCTGGGAAGAAGTGGTTTAAAATCACCCAATATAAATGGACATATGTGATGTTTTGATGGAAAGAAAAAATCTGCATTTCTCTCTTAGTCGTTTTGTGTTTGTTCAATGAAATATCTTCAAATCTCGGAAATTGTTTGACTTAAAACTATCCGCTTTTTTGGAATTCAGTATAGATGTAGAAGAAAAGCCCTTTGTGTACATGTTAGCTTCATGAAGGATTCAGTTGATGTAACGATTGATTATGTTTGAACTCATACGATGCGCAGTCTGTGAGCTGATAATGAAAATCTCATGCTTTCAAATGCTTAAAGCTGCAAAGCTGGATTGCACTTCACGACAGAAGCCATAACCAAACTGGGTTTATGGGTTACAGCTGGCCATACCGGTAAGAGCTGATCTATAATTGAGACAAGGATGAATGTTTTTTGTTTCTTGAAAAGTTTTTTTTTGTGTGTTTTTTTTTTTTTTGTTTGCATGGGTCTGGTAAATATTTAAGCCGTGGCCCGTGCCAGTTAATTGCAGATTGTGTGTTCCTGTGTGTGTGAACACGGCGGGACAGGGGAGGGGGGTTGTGCCGGGAGCAAGGCATGCTGCCTGCCAGCTGTCCGTCGACTCAAATCCCCGTCCCCTGCTTTAATAAGAGCTCTGAGAGATGCATTGTTCTCCCCAAAAAGCAGACATGACGGGGGCAGCCCTGCCATCTGCCGCACCCCGCCGCCCCTCCACCACCAGCACCCCCAGAGCTTCATTCACAATCACAGCCATGCATGAAGATGGAGACACTGGGATCAGCTGGTGTTGGGGGGTGAGGGGAGTCGTTTGGGGGTCCAACAATGAGCGGAGGCTTTCTGCAAGAACAAAAAAGAGGCATCGTCCTAATTTAGCGGCTGGAGTTTACGGAGGAAGTGAACAGGCCCCTGCTTGATAATGCAGCCCAGGTCGACAAACTGAAGGCTCACTTGGCTCAAACAGAGGCAGCCGTGCTGATTTGCATGGCAGTTGAAGTCCAACAGTTGCTGAAGAATGCTGAGCAAGCGATAACAATCCAGTTCTGCAGAATTATGATTCAACTGGAAAGTACAGATAAGCCCGGTGGTTTAATGCCTCACATTGTGTTGCTTCTCTGAAGAATTTATGGTTTACTGTTCAGTGTCAAACATCCTCATATCTGCAGGTTGAAAATTAATTTAGGGCAATAACGCAGGCAAAAGTATTTATACCCTTTGAACAGTTCCACATTGTGTGACAGACCAACACAAAGCAATTGCTTATCTGTGAATTTTATATATATATATATATATACTTTTTTTGAGCTTTACACCATGTTATTATGTTATTTTGTCATAAAAAAACAAACAAACTGGAGCATTTGAGAAGTCCTTGAAGCTCCCGTGCAAAAAGCCTGAATGGACCTGAGCTGCAGTTTCCAACCTTCTGAGCTTCTGCCTCACAGTGCAGGCCTTAACCAAGACTCCCCAGCTCAGCTCCTTCAGACTAGCCAGAAGCAATTAGCAAACATCTGGTGGAACTGTGCAGTAGATGAGCTCAGTATACGAGCCACTTCTCAGTGCAACACTGATAAAGATGTTGAATGGCTAACAGAGGAGCCATGTTGCGATGACTTCCCGAAGGCGGAGTTTCAGGAAGAGATTTTAAAGAGACAGAGGCCCAATTTCAAGGCTTTAAATTATGAAGTCAAAATTCCTTAAAGTCACATATTTATACAAAATTTTTTTCAACTGAAGTTAACAGGTTCTTGACTGCTGTACAATGGTATCATGTACCTGGAAACTATAATACTGCCCCTCTAATATTTAAAATTTTTTAAAATCACCCTTATTCTGACAGCACTAAAAAAAACTATTTCTGTGGAACCAAATGGCTTCAGAATTCACCTAACCATCAAAGACCACCCGTGTTTCTGCATAACTACAAATGTGATGTGAAAACCGATGCTTGCCAAGCATCAGTTTAATTAACAGCTGCTGTTCACACATGGTCTCCATCCAGTCTGAATGAGTTTCATCTATTTTGCAAAGAAGAATGGGGGAAAATTTTGATTCTAGATGTCCAAAGCAATAGTTGTAAACGCTGTACTTATGCAGACCGAAACCAGTGGATGTTTTGCAATAACTCTAAACAGACCTGGACTCGGTTATCCTGCAGTCACTGTGTTTGTTTTGGTCTTGCAAAGTAATAAAACGCCCGAGAGGCTTGGCTGGGAACAATCGCTATATGGAGTCTTGTTTCCGCTGTAAAGGCTAACTAACAGATTCCATGTCGCAGTGCATTGAGTCTTTATGAGGACATGGCTTCAAGCTTCTGTCTTTTTTCACATGTTTGCAATAAGTACTAGTGCACTGTATTTCAAAAAGGACAATGTATAACTCAAAGAAACGTCAACATTTGTTGTGTTCAATGGGATTACAGCTTTTAGCTTTCATCTTCAGTAGCAAATGAAAGCTTTGAAAAAAGAAGAATCAATATAGGAATAGTCAATGAAAAGATATAGTAGTTTTATTTATATAGCATATTTTCAGCAACAAGGCTGTTCAAAGTGCTTTACATGAATTACAAGAAAATACAAAAAACGACAAACCAAAAGAAAGACAAAAATGTAAAAGCATGAAACTACATATTGATTCTCCATGTTTAATAAGAATAAGTAGTCCAAAATTTATGAACTAGTGGATTCTTGTTCTGATAAAACTAGATGTTGGTTCTTCATGTTCAGTAAGATTAGTGAGATATAAAACTAAATGTTGGTTTAAAGAAATGTAACAAACAAAATTCATTAGCTTAAAGTAACACACTAAAATATTGTCCACTAACTTCTGTCGCCGAACAACGTCCCCATCACAACCCATCATGTTTCCAGCAGGTCCATTTCACAATGTCGCTGTTGACTATTTGGTGAAGGAAACCCTTTCACCATTACAACCGATAACTACAGTTCAGATCTGTAGTCGATTACCCTGGTTATCAGCAAGAGAGTATAATTTGATAATTTTATGACTGAACATGGCAACGACTGTGTACCATCCTCAGCCAAACGGATGTCTGACTCGCTTTAATGTAGTACTGAACGGACTCTTCAGACACCACAAGAAGAATGGAGAATTGTGGCTTCATGGCTGTCAGGGTAGCTACAAATGGTCGGCCCTCTTTCGACTTCTTCAGAGGAACGCCAGTACAGACTAAATTAGATCTGCAGTATAACCACATCAGTGCAAATGCTAATGTAGACAGTCACACATTCCTGCCTGGAAAAGGGAGACACAAACCCCAAGGTGGACAAGAAGACCGTCATGAAATGAGGTCAGAGGTGAAAAGTACGCCGCCATGCTAATCTGTGAAACAAACATGTGAATTTGATTTGAAGTGCTTAATTTCAGCCGTGACTGCAGTAGTGTTTGAGTCTTAACTGAAATCGTTGCCAGTTGTTCAATCCAAACATAACCCAGCAAGAATGAGCAGAGATAGACAGAAAATGGACGGATGGACTGATTTTTTGTCGTTTAATAAAGAAATGTGTTTCTTATAGGAAATATAAGACGAGTATGAAATTATATGAATTCTGAAGTATCAGTATTTATGTAGATTTTAGCAACAAAACAAAACAAGGCATGTCAAAAAAATAAAAAATAAATCAGAGCAGACTTCACTTGTCTGGCTCAAACCGGAGTTCAGATAAGCCACATTCCCAACTCACAAATTCACTTCTTTCCTCCAAATGGGCGTTTCAGATAGAATCAGATACTTCGCTCAGAAGCATCGTTACTGGAAAAATGCTTCTCTGATCATTTATTTTCCTCACATTCCAGATGTATCAACCCACAGTTCAGTGATTAAGGTGGGATAATCTGTCGCTCTATTCACTGGAGCGTTCATGACGTATTTCATTATGTCTAATGACTGTTAGTGTTATGATACAATTGCTTATTACATAACCACGATTCAAGTTTAATGGAAAGAATCATTTCTCACACCCTTCTCTACTACTTATGTCCTCCTTTTGCACAAAAAAAGTAAAGCCGGTGTGAAT
This sequence comes from Poeciliopsis prolifica, assembly GCF_027474105.1. Classification (NCBI taxonomy): domain Eukaryota; kingdom Metazoa; phylum Chordata; class Actinopteri; order Cyprinodontiformes; family Poeciliidae; genus Poeciliopsis; species Poeciliopsis prolifica. Next base: position 24,471,822 of record NW_026562377.1, read on the forward strand.
AAGTGCTTGACTTGCTTGAACATGCAGCAATTATTATTTTTTTCCCCCACGACTACACCCAACATCAACACGAGAGGCTTCAGAGACAAGCGAGTTATGAGTTATTGTATCATTCCGTTTCTGGGAAATCGTATAAATCTGTCACTCCGTGGATTTACCGTCTCGTTTTTTTCCAGTGTAAATAGGAGGCAAAAATGCTTAGGTAAACAAAGTGAATGAGATATTTATATGTTTCATACCAACCGAAGCCTGCTGATGCTCCCGTGTATTTTCTTATTTTATTTTTTAAGGTAAGCTCAGAAGCAGCATTTAATGTTTTATTTTGTTTCGGATCAGAAGAAGAGCACATTTTCTCTCATTTATTTAACACTTCAGGTACGGTTACTGTCAGACGGAGCTCTAAAGGCTGGCCTCTTGAAGGCCGTTAATGGCCCGGCCTAGTGGGTTAACACAATGCAGACACTGATCTGAGAGCAGCAGCCTTGTTACTGAGGTATGAAAGGCTTGGCGCTGGAACAGCTCCCTTTGTTTCCTGCAAAAGGAGGAAATGGTCACATTCCTCGCATTACCATGTGCATGGGGTTCTGACTGAGCCTCCCGTCAGTGGGCTTCAAACGGAGCAGAGTGGCGGCTCTCTAATGACACACTTGTAACTCCAAACCCTTTTTTTATCACTAAAAGAGAGAGAGAGAGAGAAAGTGTGATGACTGGTGGACTTGCTCGTTTGCTTATGGCGTTTGCTGAAGAGTTGCAAACAGGGGAAGTATTTTGTGTGTTCTGGGCAGGTAGTGCTATTTTATAGCATAATCATGTAATTATGTTAACTTCAAGTGTTTTATATATATAAAAACATGACTTGAAAATATTTCACTTCATAATTCAGCACCTTGAAATTGGGTCTCTGTCTCAATTTCAAGCTTACAAAACCAAGACATCATAGCATAATTCTCTTAGCTTATGGTGAGATTTGACTCTAAAGAAAGTTATAAAAGCCTTTTTTCTTTGCCATTAAAAAAGTGGAAATGATTTTGCTATTTCTAACCTACCTAAAAAAGGAGCCTTCAACTTGATTTAATGTCAGATAGCAGGAAATTAAAAAAGCTTCCATCTTTTATATTTTTAAGTGTGAAATGAACTGCAGGCTTGTGCTTTAGTGAAGAAAAAAAAAAGCATTCAACCAAATGCCAGCAGCCATGTTGGAGGGCTGTAAGACAAAAACATTTACACAAGTGTGACTTGTTCCAGGTCCAGCAGACACAGGCCTCTTGCACTTGGTGACAAGAAATTCCTCACATTAACAAAAAAGTAAACAAATGACACCGAGCTGGGGAGGAACTGTAAACAGGACTACACCTATGGGAGACGCCGTTTACAGATAACACACATATTTTCGAATGTGTCCCGTGGGCTCCTTCCTGCCGCGCCTTTCGTTCTGCATAATTTCAGAATAACTGCGACGAGATAAGGATGGTATATATCTGGGTCTTGTTTGATTCATAGCATCGCATTCGTCCCGTCAGGCCGCCAGTCTGGGCATCCCTGTTCTATTCAGCTGCTCTTATAGGTGAACATAGACAAGAAGGAAGAGGAAAAATAAAGGTGAAATCAAGGATATGTTGTTTCTGTTAGTTTTTTTTCAGGAGTGCTCCTATTTTATACTTAATTTTCTTCTTTTTTTTATCAGGACTGGATTGAATTTCTTCTCAGGTCTTCTTGGTTCCTTTTGGAGCAAAATCCCAGCATCAAGTTAAGACTGACGAGATGAAAACAAATGACCCTGAAACGAGAACCATCTACAGAGTCTAGGCGAGAAAGCAGATTTGTTTCGCTTGGTCGTTTTTTTTTTTTTTTTTTACCACCAATTAAATGCACCCTCAGTGAGACTTCTGTGTGAACGGTTTACGGCCCCAAAGCGACCCGGATTCTCAGAAGGATGTAGACGTCACCCAGCAGAGCACTGTTTAATAACGGAAGGAGGCATTTTGAAGATTATTCAGCAGAAGTCAGAGGAAGTTGATGAAAAGAAAAGCACAATAAATAGATAGTTTGCACAATAGTAAGATAGTTTGCCACATTTTGGAGAGATCTCTCCAGGGCGATGCTCTTTGGCGAAGCATTGTTTGGATGTGCAGTCAGAGCTCAGAGAGGAGGGACTGTGATGAGCTTCCATTACAAATCTGCACAAAACTTTGTCAATGTTCGGCTAATGTCAAAATAAATCAATAAAAAAATTCGCAATTGCAGGTTTTTCCATTAAATAAGAAATACAGTTTAAATCACGTGAATAAGTTTGTTCACAAAAGGTAAAAAAACCCCCCAAAAAACCCAGCATCCTCTTCGCACTTTGTGGTGTCTTCTTCATCTATTTTGCCAGTAGTAACATCCGGTTGTTGATCAGGTGACTGGAGATGCATTTTGATACGGCTGAAAGATCACCTCATGACATCACAAAAACTTTATTGAAAAACTGGAAGTTTTTTTTCCCCCTAAATGTGTGTTTCTATTAAGCACATTTATCTCCATACTTTCGATTTGCGCAGTTTCATAGTTAGTGAAAATGCAGCCGTCACCAAGATGGAAATGTATTCACTGGACGCCTGGTGTATGTCAACACTCCTCAAAGCAAACCCAGACATCCCTTGTTCCCAGGGTTCCTGAAACCTTCGGAAGACGCTGAGCTAAATCCGACCGCTCCAGGGAAACAAGCCCCGGGTGTTTGTCTCACAACAAGGGCCCTGCTGTGTGTCAACACACAACATGAGCATTCTCTGGAATGCCTGTGCTGCCAAATACCTTAAAAAAAAAAAAAGGGACACCTGAAGGAAGCTAAAAAAACAATCAGCTAGCGTTTTACAGGTGCATTGTCCATTCATTGCTTAGATTGAGCAACTGTCAGAAGGTCAAAGGTGAGTTTTGTTGAAAGATGAATGACGTATTAGCTTTCTAAAAACAAAGAGGATGGAATTTCATGGGATGTCACGGGGCTGCGGGGCTGAAAGGCAGATGTTTGTGGGGAGACAAAGCACCGAGTATCTCCTGCCCTCCAGCTCGGAGGCAGAAGCACCTGTCGTCTCCCACCATATGGACACGCAGCCACATACAAACACGCCACGCCATGTTCCCTACAACAGACTGCTCGCACAGCCAGCGACGCAAAATATGAAAGGAGGACTCCGTTTTAATTCAAATTCGTAATAAAAGTGGAGCGATATTAGCACCACTTGGAGTTTTACTCATTTTCCACTAAACAGATTGTATTTTATAGGGCTTTTACGTGACACACAAACACCAACGATACAAGTTTTCAAAAAACTAGCGTTGTTTAATGGAGTCTAGTTTTTTTATATTTAAAAGTAATAGTTCTATCGGCAGACTATTTCTTTTAGAAGATGGGAAAATTGTCTTTTTTTAAAGTGAAAATCTACAGGAACTAGTACTTTTTAATATTAATATTAAGAAACTGACTTACAACAAGATCCTGAATCTTGTTGAAAATTTTATAGCAAGTTAGTTTTGTCTTATTTTAAGTGTCCACGAGAAACTAGACATAAATACACAGTAAGATTGTGTTTTTGCAGCGTAAACATAGATCAAGAGCAACAATAGAACGGCTTAGAAACACTGTTTTCCATGTGCTTTGCTCACTGAGCTTTCCAAAATTTCACACATAAAACATTTGAAAAACTAAAAGATTCATTTTCCTTCCGCCTCACAGATGTGCACTACGTCACGTCAGTCTGTCACGTGAAACTCAAATAAATTCATGAAGGTTCAGTAGAAATCCTGTTGTAAGGAGTTCTGACAGTGCAAAAAAAATTCATACAACAACCGACTGCACATCTCATTTAGTTGAAGTCAGCTGTTGATAGTGGGTTTTTCTTTTTTCAATGATACATTTCATTCGGTCTTTCTGCTTTGTGCTGAACATGTGTACAGGCACACATAATCCCGCCCCCTGCCAGGCCCCATCTGTGCGGATCCGATCCGTTTGGAAACAGATGGCCGAGCAGAGCCTGGGCTTCCAGGTCAGACCAGGATGATTTCAGTCCTCTATCAGCCAGTGTGCAGAGATTGATGGCTCTGTGCTTGAGACCCAGAGAGCGGCTGGTGTCACACAGAGAGCAGGTGGTGGACCTCTGAGACACAAGCTAAACAGCTCACTGCCCCGACACCAACAGAGGGCAAAGGTTAAACACCAGGGGAGAGCGACTAATAATGACTGTCGGGACTACCAGCACAAGAAGAAGACAGAGAGGGTTCTCAGGGATCATAGCAATGTTACTGTTTCATTTTGTTGAAATTTATCATAGATGAAGTAAAATACTCTTGTTCAGCTCAAATGTTGCAGCATAAATCCACTTTCAATCAGTTTAATGCTGAATTTATGTCGCATTCGGACTTGTTATTAATCCATGACAGAGTATTCGAGTCATACTAATAAAAAGAATTTGAGACCTAATAGTAATCACAAGAATAAAACTAATAAAGTCAAAATATTACCAGAATAAAGTCGAAATAATACAAGAATAGTCATAATATTTACAGCATAAAGTCAGAATATTATGAGAATAAAGTCAAAATAAAGAGAAAAATATGACAATATTTGAGATTAAAGTAAAAAGAGATAAGTACAATTAAAGTCAAAAACTAAAGTCATGCTATTTACAGAATAATCAGAACATTACAAGAATAAAATCAAAATACTAAAAATAAAATAAAGTCATGATATCACGAGAAAAAAGTCAACATAATGTGAGAAAAAAAGTCAGAAAGTTGAAACAATTATTTTTTTGTTATTTAATCTGATCATTTATATATTTTTTCAATTTTCCTAGCGTGGCTCTGATATGTCATTATGCTGATGAAACCAAACATTATTAGCAATCAGGGTTGACCTACTGACAGGCTGCTCTGGGAAAACCTGCCTCTTACCATTCACATGGATGTTATTTCACCACCAAGCTAAACACCACCCGTCCCCTCTCACCTCCACCTCCTGCATGATGGGAAAAGCTGTCCTGTACTGGAAACACCCACCACACACACTGGAAAACTGCTGGGTTCCTACTGTTACAGCAATTAACAACCAGCAACCCAGATAACTGCTGCTGGCCATACAGGCTAATAACAAAGCATTATGTTTTAGCTCTGGTGCTAATTTCCACCTGCAGCCCCAGATCAGCTGGTGACTTTTAAAAAGGAATGCATAAAAACAACAACAACAAAAAAACCGGATGAATGCTGTTAAATAAACATAATTTATCACTAAAACACCATCAGACATGCAATCCAACAGCGTGCAAACGCAGCCGCATAACAGCCACACTCCCCAGAGCTCACTATGCACAGCACTCTCATATTCACTTCTACTTAATATAAAAAGAAACACGAATCAAAACAAAATACAACTTGTTCTGTTCTCGTTTTTTACGTTTATTTTGGTTCAGGCTGGTGAAAGGACTTGGGCCCTTACTATACTTACATTTAGAGATTTGAACTGTCAACTACAAAAGAAATCAACTCTATAGCAACTTTACGGTTGTATTTTTTTTTTAGACTTTTTGCTCTCCGTACTCAGTGTGTTCCATGTGCATTTTGTTCTGCACTTCAGTAGCTTATATGTTCCTGCTTTCTTTATTTGCCTGGTTTGTCTGCTGTGCATTTATCCTGTTAATTGTCACAATCTGCACATTTCTTTCCTGGGTTTTCTACCTAGACGGAGGGTAACTTGACGAAAAAGATGACGAAACGAGAACTTACAAAATAACAAGACGGGAGACGAGGAGCAAGACGGTCAAGGCAGCGGAGTATAACCAGAGGAAGCAGCGAGGAGTGAGAGAAAGAGAGGTGGTTAAATACTGGCAGGTTGGTTTGATTTCTGGAACAATGGAAAGGTACGAAACAGGAAACAAGATGCAGGTGTGATGAGAGAGCAGAAGGCAAGCTGTGGGAAAGAGAGAGAGATGAACAGGGGAGCTTGGAAACATAAATCTAAGTGAGACAAACAATAACAAAACACAAGAAATTAATAACATGAACTAAGTACAATAACTAAGATCTGAACTAGTAAAACAGTAAACAGGAAAAAGCCTGACCCAAACCCAACAAAGAATAACTAAGACCACAGAAAACAAATGGACAAAACTACAAACCCAGAAAAATTGACAAATTGCTCATTTCTATTTTTTTTCTATAATTCATCAAAAAACTACCATCAGAATGAATGAATGAATGAATGAATGAATGAATGAATATGAAATGTTTATGAGATATATAAGTCCAAAACAGTCATTTACAAGTATAAAATGAAGTGAGGAGTGTAAACTGACTTGATGATGTCGCAGAATTCATCCAGATTTGGAGTTGAAACTCTAACCCAGCAGGTTAAAACTCACACGGCGGTGCTTTGTTTTGTTAAAACTGAGGCTGGTTTTGGTCGGTGTTTGATCCAGGACCTAATTAGTAAAACAACTCTTGTTTCTGACCCTTCAGATTTTCCTGTGCAAAGTTTTGCTCTTTCCATTTAAAGCTGCGGCGTGTCACTTTTATCTAAACAAAAAAATAGACATGTTTTTTCAAACTGTCACCAGATAATCTGCAAAAAGATCGTCTTACCATTTAAAGAAACAAAAACAACCAATCAGAGCCCACAGGAGGGTCTCAGCTCTGTCAAACACCTTAATGTACTCGCTGCTAAATGTGCTAATTGCGAAGAAACATCTTACTGCTCCAGGATTATCTGCAGTCGTCGGTGGCTATGCTAACTAGCCTCAGCATTCACAGCAGGCTCTGCGTGTGCTAAGTGCAGCGCCACACAGAGGGATGATTAACAGTGCTAAGACCCGCCTCCTGGCTCTAATTGGTTGTTTCTAGTTAGCAATGGGAGGGCTGGAAGAAAGGCAGAGGAGCTGGGTGTTTTCATATCGCATTGTCATCACACAGTGACAGTTTCAACAGCTATGCATGTATACGTAAAAAAAAATTAAAGTTAAATACTAGAGCTTTGAAGCTCAAAAACGGTTTGCTGACATCAGATGCTACCTGTGTTTAGTGTTTGGTCAATCAGCGTACGACCAATTTAGAAACATATAACCATTGGCTGAAAAACTATGGTTTAAAATAAGAGCTTTATTTATTGTGCTAAAAACGTATGTCCCCTGCACATTTTCATAACTAATTCTCCGCTCAGAGTTGATGGGAATCTGCCGCTACACTTTGTTTAGATTTGGCCCCTCGTGGCACTTTGACCAGTCATTTAACGTTTGACCTGACAGCTGAGCTGCTTCCGGTGGTTTAACCTGTTCATGGGGTCGTTTCAGTTTACCCGGCGATTTATTTACTGTCAGATCGAAGCGGAGTGGCGGGGATTATTGTATGAAAGCCGAAACAGTTTCCGCCCCCACCTTGTTCGCAAAAGTTTGACTTTGTGTTTCTGGCAATTTGCTCCTATTGTGAATCACTTCCTGATGGGAGGCACTCTAGGAGACCGGCTCAGTCAACTGCAAAGGAATGCGACATTCCACTCTAATCTTACGGATGTTTCTTTGGATTTCAGAGACCGATTTCGGCCATTTTCCCTGTTGTGTCTGGAGAAAGTGTTTCCTGACTGACACCCGCGCCGTGCTCTGCTTTATCCACAACTGACTGCAACACATGCTTTTCTTGTCACTAGGAGACCACTTGCCATTATGTTGGATTTTATCACAAATATTTCAATGTTTTATATATTTATATCTGCACCTATTTACAGTTTAAGTTTGGAAGTCATGATGTATATAAACTTTTATAGCTGCTTCTCGTTTCCTCAGTTCTTCATCCTCTGAAATTGTTTATTTTTTGAGTTTCAATGATATCAATCATTTGTGAATTTTCAGTTGTTGTTTTTTTTATCAGTTTGTTCCTATTTTCAACCCACGAGAAGCATGATTTGAATGAAAAGCAGTCTATGTGGAATTAATCGTGAACAACATTTTTGTACCTAATATCTCTATTGATTTCCTCTGCTTTTATTTTGATAGTCCATACAACTTTGATAGTGAGTTGGCATAGTAGTTAAATATCTAGCTCTGATCTTTTTGTTTATAGCCTCTTAATGTTTTTATTCCTTTGTGTTGAAAAGCTTCTGTTGCGTGTCAGGATTCCTTCTTGTTTGTGTAACCAGCATCTACACGCATGTTTCCAAATAGCAACAGAAGCTGTGTATGCTCGCCGAGTTGTACCATGTCAGGGGAAAGCTTTGGTAAATACAGAGCTCGCTAAACAAACAGCTGTCTTGCTATGATAACCTCTCTGACCAGATGGGAAACGCGAAGTTAAAGGGAAAAGAGAGTCAGGGGAGCAGAGGGGGTCAGACATCAGGAATGAGGAAATCCCACCCACGCCATAGAGAACAGGAAGTAAAGGCTATTTGCATACAAATTGTTCTGCAGTGGTGCAACATATGCATCAGCATGAGGGTGGGTTGCCAGCAGAGCAATAGTGTAAATCAGCAGGTGGGTGTAATGTCTTAGACGGGATCCTCTGTCTGCAAGTGGAGATGTGGCTCTGAAAAAAAAAAGAACTTTTAGAATAAACTAATAAAATGTGCATTCTTAAAAGTATTTCATCTATATTACCGGTGCAGAGGCTTCACTCTATCACAACAGACTGCTCTGAGTTTTCACTGTTTCTTTCACGATGTCATCTGGTTCAGTCATTTAGAAAGCTGAACTGATTTATGGTTAATGCACTGTAAAAACACAAAATCTGACCAAATAGTTTTGGTCTAATTTCTGACGCAAATATGTTATCTTCTTAATATTGATGGAAAAAGTACCAGTTCCACAGACAGATTATTTTACTTATGTCAAAAGTTACTTTTAGGTTAGTTTTGCCTTATTTCAAATGTACAAAGATATTTGCAAGAAAAACTGGAGTACAAAAGATTTTGTGATTTTGCAGTGTAGGTAAAATGCTACTGAAATAGCAATAAACTTTTTAGTCTGTTGTAGCAAAGCAGGAGTCAAACCACAGGTTCACACACATGCGCTAAACTTTTTAACTTTCTTATGTCAATGTTCAGGATGAAGTTCAAATGAATCTCTACAACTGATTTTTAAAATCATTTTATTTCCCTAGCATCTTCCTTTCCCACCTAATTTTCCCTCCCTATGTTATTGATCCTGTGGGATGATATGTTTGAAATGTCCAGCCGGTAAAAAACTAACAATTTATTTTAATTTGTCAGAACTGATTTTAAAACTCTGGTTGGTGTTAAAGGTCGTGTGCAACGCTGCATGCAACGCTTACCTGCTCTCTCTTTGGTGAAATGAAAAATGGGAAAATCTCTTGTGTAATCTCTCGCGTTTTGTGAACTTGCTTTGTAATTGTGAAAAACCACCGAGCAGATTTCAAACCTGTGGAGGAAACTCTGTGGAAACCTGACGGTCTGTGATGCCCTGGCCCCTTCGGAGCCATCACCACAGGTGATGACAAGCTTTTCTGTGATCTCCTGAAACACTGACAGGTTTATGGCTCGTGTAATTAAAGACATAAACACGTGGAATCAGTCAGGCGGAATGTGGCATGGAAGCGGGGGCGAGGTGAAGAGGGTCAGGGATGTTTTGATTCTGGTTCAGGAGGCGGCGGATTCTCCGATTTTAGACAATTTAGAAAGGCGTCCCAGTTGCTGCATGCTCATGTCAACCTTAAATATTGTAAAGTGATGGCAAACTTTTCAGTTTCTCGATAAGAACATCTGATTTGTTTATTTTTTTTTAAAAGGCCATTAAATAGCAGTAGCATTGAGTGAAAGCATGTTGCGCAATAATTGCAGCGTCCTTCTCGTTCGGAGCTGAACGGGTCGGGGGAGCAGGGTGTTCCCGGAATGGGAACAAGGTCCGATTCTGAGAACAAATGTTCCTGACAACACTGTCACCTACCCCCCGGACCGCAGCGGCCTCACAGCAATGGAGCATGGAAGAGAAAAAAGGGAAATAAAAGGAAGGAGGGAAAAAAAGAGTGAACGTAGCGTCGGCTTATAAAGAACCAAGATCTCAGATTTTGCTGTCAACTGTTCTCAGTTATTGGGAGTGAAAACATAAAACATTTCAAGTAATCACAGTTAAACAGGTCTTGGTGGCACAAACCATAAGAACATACCATAGAAATGTACAAAACAAAAGAAGATTTAGATCATTTATCTGTGCTATATAAAGAAGGATTGATGATAACGATAACACTTAATCTGATTTTGCATATTTCTATTTCATCACCATATACTTCCCAAATTTTCCTCCGAGCATAGATGCATTTTGATTTCACTAACTTTTTAAAATCAAATCCTGTTTAACAATGAAGAACTGATTTAGTTTATTTTGTATGAAGATAGGTTTTAAAACATTAGTTTTGCAAGTACAAAAGCTTTGTGGAACACCTCAAGATATTTTACTCAGCTGAGATTCTGAATTGTTACTAAATAACTCTTTGGCTTGTGATTTGTAATATCTCTAAAATCAATGAAATTGCCACAAACATGCCCATCATAATCATTTTCGCCTTCTTTTCCTGAAACGTGATTTTAAAGTCCACGTCGACATGCATGTTGATTTGCTAGAAGACATTTTGACTTTTCTTTAGCAAGCTTCTCCCAGCGGTTTGCCAGAGTTTTGGTCCATTCCTCGTGACAGACGTGGTGTAACCGGGTCAGGTTTGAATGAAACTGAACCCGAGGATGAACCAGACTTTTGGAGGCCCAATGATTCCCCCATGACCTTTCCATGAAGTCACTCCATCCACTTCTAGTTGAGTCAAATGTCAGTCAACCAATCACAAGATAAACCATGACTCAGACATTTAGGACTCATTCCCGAACTGCTCAGACACGGCGACCTAACTACGTAAACGTCTCGGTTAAAAGAACACAATGAGAAATTATAGAAAAAAAAAAAAACACCATCTTGATAATTATTCTGGAATTTAGCGAGTCATTTTGGTAACCCTAGCTGACCTAAACCTGGAACGTGTAGTTGGATTTAACCACAAATCTCTAATCTTTAAATTTCCTGGTTTCATGTCGTCCGTACCGGACTGGGTAAAGAGGTCAAGTTTCTTTCCAATTAAATTTGAGGAAGGGCGTCATTTCCTCAGCCATTCCAGTTGAAAAGACGTGCAAATCAAAACATGCTGAGCTGTTTATGTCACCATGGCTGGAAGAATGTAAACTGGCTCTTCCCCACTCCTATTCATCAATGAATGCCGGGATACTTGAAATGTTTTTTTTTTTTTTGGTGCCTTTTCCACTTTATTCATTTCTGCAGTCACAGCAGACTGACTGGAACCCATTTGGTACTGCAGGCTGAGGACTGGAGATGATCCAAATTGATGGCCCCCATTAGCTGCAAATGAACAAGCAATGCCCTGAATAGTTTTAGCATAAGGCAATCCAACATCAAAGTTCGCAGATTCCCAGTTCTGACTGGGCTGAATGTCATGAACAATGTGCTCTAATTTCCAAGAATTCTTATTATTTTTTTCCTTTAATTAGGGTCTGCATGGGACGGCCGTGGGGGTTTTAGGGTTGTTGTGGTTCGTTCCAGTGGAGGATGAAACAGACGGAGATGTTTGCATTCCACCCCTTTTTTTTCACGCCGCATTCAGGACATTGCTGTGGATAAAGTAAAGACAGAGGTTTTGACTTTACGTGATGGATTTCCCTCAAGTGTTCAAGAATGACTTGAAGTATGCTTGCAACAGCCTCTCTTTTTCCATGAAAAGTATGAGGGTTTTCTTTTTTGGGGGGTGATTTGTGGAAAACAACAGTGTTGGGGTTTTGCTTTGGTTTTAATAGGTATGCCCTTCGTTGATGTGTTTTATATTGATGTAATTATGTTTATATTTATTAGTAAGCGGTAAGATTTTCATTTCTGAAGTTGTTTTTTTGTTGTTGTTTTCAGTGTTTCAATATCAAAAACTCCACAAAAATACAAAGACATTGTCCCTAAAGAGAGATAATGCTAAAAAAAAAAAAAAAAAACACACACACACACATTGGTGTTTCATCCGTTAGATAAAGATGTGTTTTACAGACATATTGCGCAACATTCACATTCAGCTCAGTCTGGAGGGAGGCAACTAAAGCCTGGTGACCCGCCAGGTTTATGTCACACTGGAGAAAACCCAGAATTTGGCAAATGTAAAAGTCCCAAAGACATGTTTAGGGTGACCATTGTGTTACAGCCGGAAACTCCGTCATTTTGTATCAACCAGCAGAGCAACTGATGGCAAAGTTCACCATTTAACAGCCTCGGGCTGCTTATGAACCTATCTAACCCGTTATTCTCTTTACCTGCACGTCGACAGCCAAAGAAGTTATGGCACCATTTCTCTTCCCCTGTACAGTAAAGTGTGAGCTGTAAGAGGGGGAAACAGCGCATGTAAACGCGCTCATTGTGCGCTGGAATGCTTCTCTTCCTGGCTCCTTTGCGCATCGTTCTCTAGGCGTCGAGCGCGCCTTCCCGTCTGCAGAGACGTCAAAACGCGACCTGAAGACCTACGTGAAGCTGACACCCCACCTACGTCATAAAATCCAGCAGATAGTCTGATTGGTTAGTGCTCCGTTAGTGCAGGTTTGTGCCGTTAAAATTTTCGTTTGTGCAGCTTTGGTTTCCGAGATATTAAAAATTATTTTTTTAGGTCATCAGAGTTCACCATCCCCCCATATAGCTCCAAAACAAACCAAAGTGGGCTGGTTCGTTAGTGCTCGGTTAGTGCAGGTTTGTGCCGTTAAAATTGTCGTTTGTGCAGCTTTCATTGTTGAGATATTAAAAGTTATAATTTTGGCCGATTACGTAACCATCCCCCCATATAGCTCCAAAACAAACCAAAGTGGGCTACTTTTTTAGTGCTCGGTTAGTGCAGGTTTGTGCCGTTAAAATTGTCGTTTGTGCAGCTTTCATTGTTGAGATATTAAAAGTTATAATTTTGGCCGATTACGTAACCATCCCCCCATTACGCACCAAAACAAACCAAAGTGGGCTACTTTTTTAGTGCTCGGTTAGTGCAGGTTTGTGCCGTTAAAATTGTCGTTTGTGCAGCTTTCATTGTTGAGATATTAAAAGTTATTTTTTTAGGTCATCAGAGTTCACCATCCCCCCATACAGATTCTTCCACCCAAAAAGAGGAATAGGTCTTCATACCTGAGTTCCTGCACTGAATGGCTCCATGCAGATTCATCATCTGGGGCCAAAAGAGTGAAAGTGGGACTATTGAAAAATGGAAACATGCATCATCAGCCTGTTAAAGTTGGAATATTGTCACTCTCTGTGTTAAACACCTGCTCCTTTGATGCCTTTTGTCAGTGCTTATGCTGTACTTTCTGTGACAGCTCTGCATTTCAAAATATTGTCATGAATGACAGTGATGACCCACTCTTGCAGCTGGTGAAATCCATAGCTACAGATGGTGTGACCCCGAAGACATACTTGCAGAGGGCAGATCTGCTTAGTTCAATGTTTGCAAAAACACAGTTGAGGTCTGGCGCCCACCAAATTGATGCACAGTGCAATATTTCCACTATTATTGGGAAGACAATGAGAAATGTATCAAGCGTTTACCTCTCAAAACACTGCTCTTCACAATACTGCCACCTAAACAAAGGAATGACGAGGGAAGTACCATTTCTTTTACCTGACATTTCTGTCCTGAAGAATTCTGGCATGACTCAGCTTGGCACTTCAGTAGAAAAAGGACTCCTCCTTCCACAGTCTCCCTGTCTCCGACCACTGGAGAATGAATCAGAATGCCCATCTGAATTCAAAACAGTAGCCAGGAACTCAGGAAACGTTCTCTGTGCAGGAACTGTTACTCACACCTACAGCTTTGGAGGAATACTATGGGTTGACACTGACCTTTCAAACCCAACAGAATTTGCGTTAAGTGAATTTCCCTCCACTATGGTTCTCCAAGAAAAAACACTAACTTTGAGAGGAATCGTTGCTTTCAGGGGAAGCTTGACCAAAGATGGCCTTGGACATTACACTGCATACTGCCGGAGAGCTCCATCTGTGTGGGAGCTTTATGATGACCTTGCCAATATCATGAAGACAGTGTCTGAAACAAACAAAATACTTCCACATGCAGTGCTATACACAGCAGATCTGTGATAGAAAAAAGTTGGGGAGAAAGTTTGAAGAGAGCAACATACCATGTTTACATACCCCTGATCAGACTTTTTTTTCCTTTTTGCAAGTTCTTATGTGGAAAAGGATTTGATATTTTGAGTTTCAGTTGGGTAAATGTTTTCATATTTCTTTCTGCATAAATCTCAAAACAGAGTTTTGTATTCAAAGAGGAGAAATTAATTTCCAATTGTCAATGTTTGTTGTTGTTTCAATTGTTAAAGTTCATTGTTCAAATCAACACCGTTTCTTATTTGACTGTCAACTTATATTGCATTTTAAAACCAGCCACTTTCATGGTTCATTACTTCTCAATTGCCTCACAATGAAGATATTTGGGTGGGTGAATAGCTAACCATAACACACATGTATGCAAGTTCATGCATCACAAAAAAAATAATAAATTACCAGAGATATTTTTCTTCTAACTGTATTAATTATGCCATGAGTTCTTGCAAACAGTACCTTTTCTATAATAATTAATAACCTCAATTGCATAAAAATGACACGAAAACAAAACTTACCCACAGACAGGAATTTGCTGAAAGACAACTGGCGAAGAAATGAAACAGGGAGTACAGCATGCAGCAGGTGAAATTAATTGTCCCCTAATTAGGTGAATGTGCTCAGTGAATCTTACAATCTGGAAGCACCAAATGAAGTAAAGTAAGATTTTGTTGGTATATTTAGAAAATAGTAAGAATAACAATAATGGGGTCATCTCAAATTCTCATTTGCATAACAAACTAGCCTATTTCTTTTTTTTTTTTTTTTTTTTTTTGGAGCAAGAAAGGGGGTGGGGAAGGTGACATAATCTGAAAATATGATAACTTTTAATATCTCAACAACGAAAGCTGCACAAGCGAAAATTTTAACGGCACAAACCTGCACTAACCAAGCACTAAAAAAGTAGCCCACTTTGGTTTGTTTTGGTGCGTAATGGGGGGATGGTTACGTAATCGGCCAAAATTATAAATTTTAATATCTCAACAATGAAAGCTGCACAAACGAAAATTTTAACGGCACAAACCTGCACTAACCGAGCACCAAAAAAGTAGCCCACTTTGGTTTGTTTTGGGGCTGTATGGGGGTGGTGGTGACGTCATCGGCCAATATTATAACTTTTAATATCTCAACAACGAAAGCTGCACAAACGACAATTTTAACGGCACAAACCTGCACTAACCGAGCACTAACGAACCAGCCCACTTTGGTTTGTTTTGGAGCTGTATGGGGGGATGGTGAACTCTGATGACCTAAAAAAATAACTTTTAATATCTCAACAATGAAAGCTGCACAAACGACAATTTTAACGGCACAAACCTGCACTAACCGAGCACTAACGAACCAGCCCACTTTGGTTTGTTTTGGTGCGTAATGGGGGGATGGTTACGTAATCGGCCAAATTATAAATTTTAATATCTCAACAACGAAAGCTGCACAAACGAAAATTTTAACGGCACAAACCTGCACTAACCGAGCACTAACGAACCAGCCCACTTTGGTTTGTTTTGGAGCTATATGGGGGGATGGTGAACTCTGATGACCTAAAAAAATAATTTTTAATATCTCGGAAACCAAAACTGCACAAACGAAAATTTTAACGGCACAAACCTGCACTAACGGAGCACTAACCAATCAGACTATCTGCTGGATTTTATGACGTAGGTGGGGTGTCAGCTTCACGTAGGTGACCTGAAGCGACTGGACGTCGCACGAGACGCGTACATCAGCGGCCTGCTCGCAGCGCACGCGCGCGCGGCCTCCCGCCGTCCCAAGACCCGCGCGTCCCGGAGAACAATGAAACGCTCCCCGCAGCACAAAGGACGTCGCCGTTGGAGGCAGAAGTAGGACAGACGCACGCGAGGCACGTCAGGCATGTCCTGTGAA
This sequence comes from Poeciliopsis prolifica, assembly GCF_027474105.1. Taxonomy (NCBI): domain Eukaryota; kingdom Metazoa; phylum Chordata; class Actinopteri; order Cyprinodontiformes; family Poeciliidae; genus Poeciliopsis; species Poeciliopsis prolifica. The sequence continues at coordinate 24,487,868 of NW_026562377.1, forward strand.
GCCCCGCCGCGGAATGTGCGGCAGGGAGCGCAGAGCGCAGGCCGCGCCGCGCCGCGGCGGCTCTGGACCAATAAGAAAGAAATGGACTTCTCTGGTGACACAGCGCGAACCGTTTATGCCATGCGGCGTTTTAACAGCGACCATCTTTTACGTCATAAAAGCATTTAGAGCGTCTGATGACTCGCTTCCGGTTGTCTGAAGGTTTGCTCCTGGCCGTTTTCCTGGTAAGCTGACCGTCTGTTTAGGAAAAAAAAATGCAAAAAAAAAAAAAATAAATCCCCTCAGACCTGCACTAACCTGGAGCGATTCAGCAGAGATAAGTCAAACAATCCATCTTCATTTTTTTGTTTCTTTTCCCATGACAAGTGATCTTCATGAAGATAAAGAAAGTTCCCTAAATACCTCAGAGATCTTAATTTAACATGATGGATTGATAACGTGACCTGATATTTCCACCAACGCCCTCCTTTATTTATTTTATGAGCGTGTTGGATGGGATTTGCATTCCTGCTTTATAACGGCAACACACCTAAATCCTGATATGAGCCGGGAAAATAATAAAAAAAAATCCTGCAAACATGACCTGGTTGCTCAATTGCTTTTGGCTGGATGACACAGAACAGCTCACAGCTCCCTCTGCTGCTGGTTTGTGACACTGCATGTAAATAAACATGTCCCACCTTCCATGGCAGGAATAGATATTTTTTGCCTCATGCAGTTAAGCATTTAAATAAAACATTGTGCAACATGCTGCGTTACTTCAAGACACGGGTTTTCAAAACGTCAGTTAAGTAACAGGATCACCGACCCACGAATCCAGTCCATCGATTTTATCTCGGCATTTTATGATACTGACAAAGTAATTTATTGTCCTTTCCTAAACTTTTGTCTCTGGATTTTGAACTCTCTGGAATAAACTGCAGTCATTCTACATTGGGGACAATAAACGGTCTTCACCTCCATCATATCAAGAACTGGAGTTCCTCAAAGTTGTGTACTCAGTACACTCCTGTTCACACGAACAAACACAAACAAGGGTTGACCGATAAATTCATTTAATCAGCTCATCAAATTTTATTTAATTTTTGGAAAGTCAGGGTTTCCCCCACCCCCAAAAGCATGTGATGCTCAAGTTCCACATGCAGAACTTTAGCACCTCTGAACTGGAGAAATGCCTGCATTGCCAGCCTTGGTGCTGTTTGTTGGTGTGTGTGTGTGTGTGTGAGGAAGGGTGTTCATAGAATAATCATTATCACATATCAAAGTGACAAGTCAGAGGTCTTGGCAAGCGGCCGACCACCACTTCTCTGTTCCCTGTAATAACAAAAATGCAAAACACATTTTTTTCCCTCAGTTTATTTCCATTCTTCCAATGTGTCTTTGATTTAAAACAAAGCTATAAAAATGCATCTGGATACGGCTCCGCTGGCCTCTCCGCCGTCCACATGGTCGACATTAACATTCCGCCAGGTTACTAATGATGAGGACGGAGCAGGCTGCAGGGGGAGGCTTCATGACAGTGCTGGCATGGCGCGCGCATTCCTGCGCTGAACGAGCTGCAGAGTGGGCGGCTGTGACGCTGGGGGCACTGGGGAGAGAAACTGTCCTCAAAACTCAATATAAAAAGATAAAAAGATCAGCTTTTCCCAAAGAGGACACCGAACAACATTGCACATCAATACATCTACGGCAATATTAGCATTTGTCATACTAATATTGAATATTTGCCATACAATATATGATATCTAAGTGCAATGTTACCACAGGAATATTACTGGTTCACTAAATGCCATTTGATGCCAATATTTACTCACCTCAGCATGCTCAGTGCTCAAAGTGGCTCCAAATGCCAGCAGCGTGGCCAACTTTATGATTTGTTTGGGTAACAATTATTACAATTAAAGGCTCTCATTGAGCTGTGAGAGTTCATCACAAGATGGTCAGCTGATCCTTAAATATCAAAACAAGACGAGAGGACGTCACGGCAACGTGTCCTGCCAAGACCACGGCGTTCATCACAAACAGACAAGCTGTACAAAGTCAGAAGTGACACATGCGTCCGTCACGTGACACAAATGTCAGTAATCTTGTGATTTTTAATACGCCAAAATGTGTAGTGAATTAGGAAATGTAAATTAAGGAATCAGCAGTCACACACCGGTTTGGTACTGTTTATCAGGTATGCTAAGGCAGGAGGGCAGGGTCACGGCGCGGAGCCGAATCGCTCTCCCGAGCCGCTCGCCAGGAACCGGGACACCGTCCTAAAGTTGTTCTCCTTCATGCCGCGGATGTGGCTGTCCAGTTTCAGTCGCAGCTCGTTGGACCACAGGCTCTCCTCCTCCAGGAAACGAGACACTGCGCTGCGTGCAGGGGACAGCGCCTCCTGGTGGAGAAGAGCACAAACACCTCCAGTCGTGGTTCAAATTCTTTCAGAGCATTGCAAGGCGAGTTTTCAAACTTTCGGAATCACACTTTGGAAATGAAAACAACACAAATGAGCCAAAGAAAGCAAGCTTCAATTCACTATTACATGAGATCACTTATTACAGTTAATAATGTCTCGTGAAGGTAGTCGACATTTTAACTTTTTTGCTTTAACGCCCATATTTCTTTGTGTTAGTTTTTTGGGTCGCTAAATATACCAAGAAAGAAATACCAAGTCCAAATAAAACCTCATCCCACTTAAAAGCAATTTAAAATTAGATTTTGGTTGAAAAGCGGCTTTTTATCAGGTGCGGAAAAATATGTGGTTTCAACTGTAAATAACGTTTTCCAAATATAAGCTTTCAATCAAAAGTCAGATTGCACTTCATTACAAAACTGTGCCACTTGAACATCAAACACTTTCAAAGACGTTACATTGAAATCAAGAACTTTCCAAACCTCGAAAACATCAAATTGAAATTCTAGTATTTTCAAGGATTTCAGGCAGACAGACGTTTGGCCCCTGTGGCCCCTGAGTGCAGATCGATCATGGAAGGAAACTCACCTCTGGACCTCTGGAGGTCAGACAGTTTTCAGGGCCGGAGTTTTGACCCTCAGCAGCAAGTCTGGGTGGAGTGTGGGCTGCTCCTGCGTTTCCTCTGCTCAGTCCGGGGCTGCTGGTGGAAGACGAGGACGATGAAGATGAGTGCAGCTGGCTGTCTTTGCGCTCTCCGCCAGGCGGCTCTTTGGAAGACTTTGGAAAGACCTGAAGCTCTTTAAAGAGCCTCTGGATCTTTCTGTCATAGCTGGAGGGCTGAGTCCTGCAACGACAGCCGTTCAGAGCGTTTCGCCGTGGAAGTGTTTCTGTTCCCATGCGGACGCACCACCTACCATTCTGGACCAGGATGCACCTGTGCCGACGTCATGGTGTGGCCGAGCGCGACGTGTTGGTTCCTCTCCGGACCCGTTTTATCCTGAGCGTCCAGCTGCATGTGGTGCTTAGCGAGCGCCTGCTTCAGCTGCCGGTTCTCCTCTTCCAGGCTGCTTATGGAGGTCAAGTGGCGCTGGTGCAGGATCTCCCCACTCCCCTGGGGAGAGACGGGCGATCGACGGATGAGCTGCACAACCAAGAACGTGCAGAACTTACTTTAAGGACAAGGATCTAACAGGTTTTCTGCAGGTTTGACTGACTTAAATCTGAGGCTTTTTAAGACCATTAATAAAATTTAATTCCTGCATCGCGACAGAAAGGTACAAAAGAAAATGACATAGTATATATGACATCTTTTTTTGCACAGAACGCACCTGGCCTCGTATAGGTGGCAATCGAAGATAAATTTACACTTAACAATGAAACTTGGACATCATGCGCTAAATAAAGGTGCTACCACAATGAAATGCATTACAAACAATAAAACACTATATTAGCAGGTAATTAGCGCTAGCCTCAACGACTTCAAGCCACAAGACAGAATGAAGATGTCTGTGTGTGACTCAAACATTTGCCTGTAAACAAACTACACAGAATATAGAAGAGATAACAGCCTGCAAGATTTAAGAGCACACTTAAACGTATTTAAGGCCAATCAAGATTTTTTACAGAAATTTAAAAACACTTTCAGATCTTAAATTAAGATGCACAAATGTAAGTGTTTTTAAGGATGCGCGGTCTCTCTGTCTTAGATGCTGCTGGGTGATGAATACTCAGACACAAACCTTGGGAGGTTGGGACTGGAGCGTCTGCAGCAGACCTTTCAGATACTCGTTCTCGGCCTGCAGAGTCTCCAGCTGCACCTGAGTCATCTGAGTAACGTGAGAGGAAAGAATCCGGGTGGTTTCACTAAACCCAGCAGAAAGGTTAAACATTTGGTCTTGAAAGATATGAGAGTCTCTCGCATTTTGTTTAACAGCTACAAATCGAGAGGAAAAAAAATCTGTAAAGTGTGGCATACATTTGCATTCAGCCCCATTTGCTCTGATACCTGCTGACTCTGGAGGAGCTGCAGAGAGAACAGGACAACTAACACCCTGATAATCTACAAATCTGGCCTAAATGAAAGAAAGGCAAGAGGAAAACCAGACTTTAAAAATCTGACCTGCTGATTCTGACAAGTGGCTAAATATAACTTTTACAGAGAACAGTGACTGATTTTCAGACATAGATAATGAACGATTTTTCAGGTAAGTATTGGCCATTCTCCAAGATAGAGATAGCTATCAAAGTAGCAAGAGACAGCCAGCTAGAATAGATAGACACTCACTGACCGACTGATAGACAGAGAGATAAACTGGTAAAATGAAGGATGGAGCCCTAATAAAAAGCTCCGTTATCAGTTGGGTGAAAACAGCACTCACGTATTTCAACAGTCCAGTCAAAGTCTCGGCCTGAACTCCTTTTGATAATCAAGGGCATCACTTAAAAACAGTTGCTATCTGGGATTTTTAAGAGACGAACGTGGAAATATTGTCCATCTACGGACGTGGAAAGCTGAGGCTGAATACAAAAACATGCCACACTTTCCAGATATTTGTAACAACAACAAAAAAATACAAGTTCCTCCAGGTTCTTTTCTTTTCTCTTCATGCACATTTCTGAACCATGCGGCCCCAAACCGACCTTGAGCTGCGTGGCTGCCTCCGCCGCCCGCTGCGCCTCACTGCGAAGCTGCTGCTGGATGCTGGCCGAGGAGCCGCTGAGCGCCGAGATGGACAAGTCGCGCTGGTGCAGCTCGCCGGTCAGCTTCGACACCTCCCTCCTCATGCCCTCCACCTCGGCGCTGTGGGTCTGCCGCACCGTCTCCAGCTCCTGCCGGAGCTGCGGGGGCGACTCCAGACATGTGAGGGGCGACCCGACACGAAGGTGATGGGGAAAAAGAAAACAAAGCAGAAAGAACGAACGAACCCCCAACCTTTTTGCTTTCAGCGACCGAGTTGTCAAAGTCTGTCGCTACGTTTCTCAGCTCTTTCTCCAGGTTTGTTTGATCCTTTAGCTGTCGGCTCATGCTCTCCAATCTGCGTTCAGGCGAGAGGAAGCACAGGGACGTTTAGCCCGATTTACACAATTAAAACACAAATCAAAGATATTAAGAAAAAAATAATTATAGAGCAAGAAGAGGTAAAAACCTGGTGGATTTATATTAATCGTGGAGAAAAAACTATAATATGTATACAATTTATGTGGGTAAAACAATAAGTATATCAGACTATTATCACAAAGTGTTTGTCCACTTTCAGCTGTAATCAACAACAATTCCAAATGTTGCTGATGATACTTATTATGATGCTTTCGATAAGGGCTTTCTTGTTTTCTTTTAACGTGACGCCAGCAGTCACCTACCTCTGTTTCAGACATGTCAGCTCCGCCCGGAGGCTCGCCTCGCTGGCCTGAGCGCCCTGCAGCTTGTCGGCCATCTTCTCCAGGTCCTTCCTGATGACCTCCACGCCGGTGCAGCCCTGAGCCGCCAGGCAGTCCTCCAGAGAGCTGCGGAACGACAACAACACCAAGCAGTCCGTCACCTTTGCTTCAGGTTCCCGCCCGACACTGTGAGGTTAGAGCGCCCCCCCCCCCTTTGTGCAGAAGGCGCAGCGTCGCATCCAGCAGAGGAGAGAGCTTTTAAACGTCCGCCCACCGGATGACTTGGTCTTTAGCGTGGAGCAGCTGTTTGAGTCTGACGGCTTCGTTTCGAAGTCTTTGCTGGTCCAGGTCAGCTCCCCTCAAGGCGTCCGGTTCGTCTGACCGCAGCTGCGGGACAGAGAGGTCACGTCTGTTAACACTGGACTTCAATGAGTTCAACTGATTCAGCTTTGACAGCAACAAATGAAATACTGACCAACATATTTGATGTTTGTGGATGATGCCACTTGACAAAATGCCATGAAATGATGCGCTTATGATGTAAAGCACTTTGAGCTGCTGAAATGTACTACTTAAATAAACTTGACTGGTTGATATAAAATCCCAATGAAACGTGATTTTATGTAGGTTTGGGTTTGTGATGTGACGGTGTCACTCACTACTTACTGTATGTAACATGTGGTATTTAATATACACTCACTAGTTGTCCAAATTATGATCTCTGTTATTTTTAGAGTTCAAAGAGTTTTATATAAGCAGAGTTAGGTAGTATCTAGTTATATTTATGCAATTACATTTAGTGATTGCATACATTGAGAATAAAATAAGTACTTTTTTTTCTTATTCTAAATGTACTTTTAGGATTATTTTACTGCACTCCTTACTTTTACTTGAAAATTTTTTATCATGAAGTAGTTTTACTCGTTCTTGAGTAAAATTTTCTGGACTTTCCACCCACTGAATGAAAAACTAAAGTTTCATAATGAAAGAAATTGATTTGGGAAATACATTTTTTGTTACTTATATGAATTACTGTCATTCTGGTCCTTTAAAAAAAATTAAAACATTTCCACTTCACTTCATATTTTGGTTCGTCTGACGATGTCATTTGTAAATACTAAACGACTGATAAGTTAATCAGTTTCACAATAATTGAGTAAACCTTTTACCAATTGCTTGAATAACTTCTTGAAGGAATAATTTTTACTTTTCCCTGAGTAAAAACATTTTACAGTAGTGCTACTCTTTGGCGCTACTAAGTCTTTGGCTCTCTGCCCACCTCTGTCCATGGCCCCCCTCCTTCGCCCATGCTGACCTCCTGTGGCTGTCCCAGCAGGGCCTCACAGGGCCGCAGGCGCTCAAGCTCCAGCTCCTGGGACAGCAGGCTGCTGCGGGCCTTCTCCAGCAGAGCGCTGAGATGCTGCACCTCCGAGCAGCACTCCATGTGCTCCTGCTCCACCCGCCACGGTGCACTCTGGGAACAAAGCACGGCACGGTGATGAACGACCGCTTCCAGGTCGGCGTCTCTCTCTCTGGTTCAGTTACCTTAATGTGTGAGATCTCCTCAGTCAGGCTCTTATTCTGAGCCTCCAGAGTGGCGAGCTGCTTCTGGTACTGCGCCCGCTGCTGCTCCCACTCCAGAGAGAGCCGCTGGTACTCCTGCAGCAACCAGCAGGGTTATCTACACTGCTACTGGTGCTACTGCCAGGTCCGGTGTAAGCAATGCGGAGAGGGTGATGTGGGAATGTTACCTTCAACCGGTCTGATTCTTTTGCTCCTCCGCTTGTCTGCTTGAGATGTTTGCGCTGGAGTTTTTGGTAACTTCCCTTTAAATGGTCCAGCTGAAAGACAATGGCGTGTTAGGGTCATTGTTAATAGGAGAAAAAATAAATAAAAAAAGGAGTACATTTTCACCAAACAATTTCAGAAATTGTCAAGAAAGAACCTGGAAATTTATGAGTTTAGAAAGTTGAAAATTAGTTAGAAAAGAGGTTTTCGGATGAATCTCAGAAATTTTCTAAGAAAACATTTTCTTGTCATTACATTTTTTTTCCACCTTTAAAAAGTCAATAATTTGCAGAACAAAGAAAAAGTTTTTTTTAGATCATTCTCAGAAATTTTTGAGATAAAATGTGAAAATGTTTAAAAAAAAACAGTCCAATCCTTTGAAACTCAGAAATTTTTGAGAGAAAAATAACCGTATTTCAAAATTTGTGAGTTTTTTCCGGCAAAAATCTGCTCTAACATGCCGTTTGTCAGCAGGACTACAATCATTCAGTCCAACTTTGAATGCCTCCGAGGAGAAAGAAATAAAAGCAGTCGCTCTCGCGGGTAAACGCTGGGACTGTTTGCTCCAAGGTGTCTCACCTCTTCTCTGAGTTTCTGCAGCTGTTGCTCGTACTTTGCGACTGCCTCTTGGCGACTTCTCAGGATTTCCTCCATCTGTTTCTGAAGTACTCCAATCTGCAAACAGAACCCCTTGGATGAAACTCCTCATGCAACAACTTGGGACATTTAAGGAACAAGAGTCCCAGGCCTGTTCACTTCACCTCCAGGTCCCTCCGCTCAATGATGCTTTTGGAGGTCAGCAGGCCATCCTCTCCGTTCTTCACCTTGACCTCCAGGGCAAGCTTCTCGGCCTTCCACTCCTTCCTCTGGTGGCTGATCATGATGTCGATCTGTCTCATCAGTTCCTGGAGCTCTGGCTCGCATGACGACAGGACAGAACTGCAGCACACAGACCGGATAGAAGCACGTCTGTTAGAGCCAGTAAAACACAAACACTGACGTTCTAATTCAGTTTGGTGTCACCTAAAGTTTGTGTTCCGCGCTGATTCAAAAGAAGCCTCCATCTGGATTAGTTTGTTTTTGTGTGTGTGTGCTTCTTGTGGGTAAAGTCTTCCCTGGAGGTGTTAACCTAAAGGCTCCTCATGCCTTCCGCTGGCTGACAACAAAACAGCTCGTGGAATCCTGGACGTTACGCCGCCTCTACTGCCACCCAACCGAACTGGGCAACAACGACGCTTCCCCTGAGCTGCTGGAGAAACGGAAAGGACCGATCCGAAACACTGAGCTTCATACAGTCATCTACTAGCGGCGGAGGCTAATTTACAGCTAAGTTAGTCGGTCCAGGGATATTTGTTTACATCCGTAACTGCACTTATGCCGCCTTTCACTCCTTTGAGTACAATGAACTTCCTGCGGTGACCCCGCCCCCGTACTGTGACCTCAGCACGTTGTACGTCAACTTAACCGAATCCTCGAGTTCCAGAAGGCGCTCATGGCTCGTCTAAATAGGAAGGTACAGTAAATTTAATGATAAGGTATGAGGTATGCAAGGTATTACATAACTACGACTACATATAAAACACGTAACACGCAACATCGTTGTATTTATAAGTATAATTTCCATTGTGCCGCACAGTTGAACACGTGGCTCGTTGGTCTAGGGGTATGATTCTCGCTTCGGGTGCGAGAGGTCCCGGGTTCAAATCCCGGACGAGCCCACCTTTTACAACTGGTTTTATAGCTGCTTTTCCGTTTCCCCCCATTTATGTAGATGTAATATGCACCATTTGTTCCTTTGTTGCTAGGCGTTCTTATGACATACGAGTATACACAGAGGCAAAATACTAAACTCTTGCAAAGCATAGATCTTTTGAAAGATTTGAAAATTCATACCCTCCCTTGTTTTATTCTGATCCAATGGGTTGGGGCGCTGCTTCACCATTTCGACTTTTCGCCATTGCGTGCCTGTTGGCTCGTTTTTTCATTCGATACCAAGAATGAAACACATAGAGGCGTCTGCTCCTGCTACTGACAGGAAATGTGCCAACGGAACCATTGCATTTCTGCTGGTCTTTTCGGGTGAAGAAATTGATCCAAAGAGTGAATAACGGCATTCTAATTCAAACCAGTGGACATGGCTATAGCATGTCTCCGTGACAGGTACAAGATCGTGACCGGCCTTTTTTTCCGTGTGGCTCGTTGGTCTAGGGGTATGATTCTCGCTTTGGGTGCGAGAGGTCCCGGGTTCAAATCCCGGACGAGCCCAGTTTTTTTCCCGGTGTATCTTTAAACAATTCCTCACCATCTGACTGCATGTACATCATTTTATATATATATATATATATATATATATATATATATATATATATATATATATATATATATATATATATATATATAGTTCCTCCCCTTCTATCCACACCCCTCCTACTGCCTCCATCCTCCCTTCCTTCTTCCTCCACCTGCTTTCGGTCAAACGGCGAACAAAGAGCGCCTCCACCTCTTTGCTCCCCCAGCTGTTGTTGGGAGGGCTTACAGCCGGGTGGAAATAAAGAGAGAGACGTTCCTGTTCCGCCCCCACAATCGCCGCAGACAGTCCTGACAGCCGGGCAGCAGCGACACTGAACGAGGCGGATCGAGATCATCTCAGCTGTAAGTACAACCATATATGAGCTTTATTCTGCAGAGAAGAGAGAGATCACATGATGCCATCTTGCCTGTTACATCTGTTTCTGTTTCCTTAGAGCTTCTTTAAGTTCATGTTTTATAATAATGTGTTGATAAAGCAATCTAAACTTTTTATTCATGTTTGACTTCTCTGTAGACATTTGAATGTTATATTCTTCTACTATCTGCTGAAGTTGAATGAAAAATGTGATTTTTTTTAAAGGCTCATAATCTTTGCATCTTTACAACAGTCTAGTGACATTTTGTTTCATAATTTGATTCATAATTTGAGTCAGCGTGAGAATTTGACACACATTCTTTCATTTCACCCTCAGGGATTCATTATTATTGTTTATTATTCTTCACCGCAGCAGAAGAAGGAGGACTAACTCCCAGCGTGCGCCTGACGATGGTCCTGTGTGAGGATGGCGAGTGCAGCGTCTGCCTCCTGCCGTACTCCCGCATGGACCGGATACCCCGGCTGCTCCACTGCAGGCACACCTTCTGCGAGCCGTGCCTGGAGACCATATCCCGGCTGCACAGCGGTTACCTGGCCGTGTCCTGCCCGCTGTGCCGCCGGGTCACCTGCATAGGGCGAGAGCGCAGCCTGCAGGAGGCCCTGTGGGTCGACCTGGAGCTGTGGGAGCGGATTCAAGAGGCCACAGTGGTGGAGGAGCGGGAGGATGGACAGAAACGAAGAGCGACGGTGCAGAGGGCGGAGGCGGCGCAGCAGCCCGCATTACAGGCCGAGTGGTGGGTTCATGACAAGAAACACTAATATTTACCTGGAAAGTGACTCCATTTAACTTCTGCCGCTGTGGAAATGAGATTTTCCACAACCGTTTTGTCCCGACGCCACACAGAGATGACATAAACATAAATATGGGGGCTTGTTCTGGGAACAAAACACACCTCAGGCTTTATTCCAACTAATCCTCAACAATTGAGTAGTAATGATCAATCGTTAACTGGAACGTTTTTGAAGCAGAAGAACTCAGAATAATGAAGTTACAAAGGTACAAAAAATATACATTTTGAATCTGTGATTTAAAAAAAATCTACTTTGTAGATATGTTGTAACCACAACTTCTCAAATGACATAATTTTAGATTTATCTGGTTCAAATTAGGTAAAAAAAAAAAAAAACTATGTCAAGTTGAGTAGAAGGGTTAAAGTTTTCACATGCTGATGTTAGAGGAACGTTTCAGCTGCAGACGCATCATTTGGTACAAATAATCAAACATGCTAATGAAACGCTACATTGATCCATTTTAGGCAAAACATGTTTGTTTTTATTTTAAAATTAACTGAATTGTTTATTTATTTGCATCTTTTTATGTATTTCTACTATTGTTAAAAGAAAAAAAAAGAAGGTTGAAGTGGTTTTATAAAAAATCTGCAGACTGAGCCAATTTTTAAAAATCCAATCAATCGTCAGAATGATCGATGATCGAATAGATCGCTGCAGCCCTGTGCGAGCGTCCGAGCGCCTCGGGGAATAAACGTAGGAATTCCTCACATATCGAGGCGGTGGCACGTGTGCAGACGTCCCATTAGCGCCTGAGCTCTGCCACAGGAAGCTCAACTCCTGCCCCGTCTGCCCTCTCCTCAGCGTTTCCTGGCGGCCGGCCCCGGCGCGCCTCCGGCTGCCCGCTCTGTTCCGGAGGTTCAGCTGGACCAAGCCGCACCGGGAGACGGTCGTCCCCAGCAGCAACAACGTGTGAGTTTTCACTTCCTGGACGGTCGTCAGAACTGCCTCAGAGGAAAGAAAGTGACTGAAGAGGTTTGCTTTTCCTTTTTCTCTTTTGTTTCATTTAGAGAAATGAAATCTTGGCGCCGACTCTCAACAGACGACGTCTTCTAAGAAATGCAGCCGGAGGATCCATTTGTCTTCCTGCTGGGAGACGGTTTTGTCCTCAGCTGAAGGTCTTCCCATTATTTCACCCAGGCTTAGTTCTCCCAGCTGGTGCAGTGGGATTTAGTTCAGCTGTCCCAGTTCGCCTGACGCCCCCAACGCCCCTCACAGCAGATGGTCCGCTCCTCATCACCCAGCATAACTTATTATTTTCTTTATTTATGACAGTTTGTTGACAGAGTTTGTAATTAAACTATTTTTAAAATATTTATTTTCCACATTTTTTTTTTAAATGTCTTGTTTTGTGATTTTAAGAATCATAAATTCCAGTTTGAAAACTCCACTCTTCTCTCCATCTTTCCTGAAGTATCAAGTCAGAACATGAATATGATAATGTGACTGGAACTTTATGCACAGCAAAAAAAACCCCAGCTTTGCATAAAACACTCAGTCAGCCGTGAAAGTGGATTATAATCTTCATTCATCGAGCATCTGGCAAATTTTCCACGTTAAACGATATCAGAGAACTGGATCGTCACTTCCAAGGGAACACCCTTCGTTCCCCTGCCTGCCTGTGTCTGGAGGGTTCTGTCACACACACACACACACACACACACACACACACACACACACACACACACACACACACACACACACACACACACACACACACACACACACACACACACACACACACACACGTCTCACTCCAGAATCGTTGTTTCAGCACGAATTTGTTTCGCCTCAGTCATATTAAGGTCAGCGCAGTAAGAAATCCGTTGGTCGTCCCACTGGTTTGGCAAACAGCAGGCTGCCTCAGCTGCAGATCTCTTAAAGAGACAGTCCCACTTTAACGCCTGTTATTAATCCGACTGAGCCTTTCAATTCCCTTTTTTCAGTGGTGGTTTGATGTATTTGGGATTAAATGTGAGAGATCTAACCCACAGGTGTCAAACTCGAGGCCCGCGGGCCAAATCTGCCCCTCCACAGCTGTCAAATAGGCCCTCTACAATTTAGAGGGCCACATAAATTGAAGTTTTAAAGTAACAGCTACACGCTTAAATATAATTTTATCAGTGAACTCCAACAAGTTTTTAACCGTATAGGACCAAATTACATTATTGTGAAAATATTTTACGGATGGCTGCAATTTGATCATGTTCTGACACAGACACTGTAATATTTCAACTATTTGCTAACGGGCAATTTTGTCACAAGCGGCCCTTTGAGGATATCCAATGGATATCAGTGGATATCCTCAAAGATGAGTTTGGCACCCCTTCTATTGTCCAGCTTGTATGTTTAGTGTTTGCACCTTCCTCTGCCACACTTTTTTTCTTCCACTCAACTTTCTACCAACATGTTTGGATACAGCACTCTGAACAACAAGCTTCTTTAGCATTTGGTGCTCGTTCTACTGACCCACAGAGAACATGTTCAGGATTAAATGGGCTCACTAGGTTTTGACTTACAATATTCTAATTCTCTGATACACCCAACATTGGGTTTTCATTCTCTGTGAGCTACAATAATCAAAACTACAAGAGAAAAGGCTCAAGATATTTTATTCCATGCACCATCAATCTATTAATATGATGCAGGTAATATGTGACAAAACATATTTTTTATCATATACTAATTTTCTTTAGACATAACTACATAGGGTAATGTTCTCCAACGACTTCACTTTTACAAAGCCTGGTGAAATGAGTGTTATCACAGAGCTAACATTAATTTATTGACCATTTCTGCGAAAAAGCTGAATGTATAACCTGAATGAGAACGAGCATCGTTGGAGATAATCTCCGGGAGGGACAAGCAGGAGTTTCAGTTTCACAACACATTTCCTGACTCATCATTTGTGACTGATTGTGCTAATAATTAGGATTAAAGTTGAACTGCGAAGGAAGAAACTCCCAGTGATGTTACAAACACATTCTGTTACAAATATTCGGCCTTTCAGCATCATTCAAAGCGTGTCTAATTTAATTATTGGTATCCATAAAATAAAACTGTCCATTATAAGCAAACTCCAGATGTACATCACTAAAAGTTTAATGATCCGCACACACAGCAGTAGCTGCCCAGCAAATTCAGGTAGTGGTGAGGCCAAACAGGAAGTCCAGCAATGCAATCTTTGAAACAACATTGGGTAAACACTTACCAGGGTTTGCTAAGTGTATTAGGTAATGTACATTCCTGTGTTGGGTTGCTTAATCCGCTCAAACTGTAACAATGTCTGTGACTGTACAGTACAGGTGAGCAGCACCTGATGGCAAACAAACAGAGCCAACCAGTCAGCTGACCTTATAACCCAGGTTCTGAAAAATAACTGGAAATAAAGAAACAATAGACAATTGTTAAGACAATAGTCACATCAAACTAACTAATTTCCTTTTTAGTCCTGGAGGAGGAAAGTTATTTCAGATTTATGTTTTCCATAAGGAGAAAACATTTCTATCTCCTCTATTGTATTAAAAAAGTCACTTACAAAATGAATGTTATAATCGCTACAGTTCCTGAAACGTTTTGGAAAAGGCAGCAGCTGTTTGGGAATCATCTTTTCTTTAGTTCTCATGGTAGATTTCCTGTTTGTCATCCTTGGTAAAAGCTTTTATAGCTTTAACTAAAGAAATACGAATAAACTGTCTTGATAACAGGTGGCTGATAAGAAGCCTTTTTAAAAATGCAGATGTTAATAATAAACACAAAACACATTTATGTAACTTTCTTCCAAATATCCCCTGATGTACTGACACCCCCACATCAGTCTCATTTTTTTTGGTTTTCCAGGTGGATTAACTGTAAATATTTTGTAATTGTAATTCTGAAAATATGTTTTTATAACATGTACAATCTCCTGCTCACATTTTCCTGTCCTCATCAAGACATGTCCTCAATAGTATTAAACATTTCTATTTCTGATGAATGAACTTTATGAGCAGAATATAGAGAGCACATCAACCTGCCAACAAGCCGTGCATTAAAGCTTTCAGGGCTAAGTGAAGTAAATTTTGGTTTCTTACTGTGTCAGACATGGCAAACTACAGCACTGAATTATATTTCAGGAAATAAAACAAAGGTACTTACATGTGTGCTGCTATAAGCTTGACAGAAACTGAAAAGCCCAGTTGATCTATTTAGACAGATAATCTCATAATCTCATAACAAAGAATCAAATGTTAATGCATTTAAATTAATTCATATTTTCTGTTTGCTAAGCAACTACCGAATTGGGATTGTATCCAATATTAGTCATAAAACATCTATCGGTCATATTAATGAAGGAAATGCAAAAAAAACTTATATTTTTAATTAATCAAAGTTAGACTTTTATGTCACAATTAATACCTAAAATTAGCAAGCAAAACTAATAATACAAGAGATGTGGCAGTGGCCCTCAGTGGATTATTGTATGTTGGTGGACAAATACAGCTGATTTTCCATTGTCATGTTGTGACTATGTGTTACTCTGGTGTCGGCCAATAGGGAAGCTGAATATCTGGTTATATTACACTCACTGAAACTGGGCGGTTTTACTGAGTCGGGACAGGAACTGAAGTTCAGAGGAACTGAAGTTGATGTGCATGTGATGGTTACGTAATAATTAACCGTCATTACTTATTCGTCTAAGCAATGACGGTAATATTTAATAAAAGGTTAGGTTTTTAATTTGAGAAAAACATTTTATCAAATCAAATGATGAGCAAAGGAGAAAGTAATAAAGACACTCATGCAGAAGGTTGGTAATAAGACATCTTTATTAACCATTTGGAGAGACATGCTAGATCTCTGTACAGTGTGAATGAGAACTAGGTCAGCAGTAATCAGGTTTGATGTCTATTGTGATAGTACAATAGACACTGATCTGTGATAGTACAATCACAACAGTCAGCAGGGAGACCACCCCGGTCCCTGCTCCAACACGCAAAGATCCCACTTACGTCCCTCCGTCCAACTCAGTGGAATGTTGAAATGGGCCGTCAAAAAATAAAGGTGGACTCTGCCATATTCAGGATTTAAATACAATGGCGTATCTCCAAAATTCAATCTGAAAAACAAATACTCCAGAGTTATTTGTTAGAGCGTTTTTCTGACAAGGAACCAAGAACATTTTGTTGCTTCCTCTCAGCATGTCGAGGGAAGTCCAGTGGCACTTTATTTTGGTACGTTTGTATTCTGGTGAACGTTTCCTGCAATATTTTGACCAGCTGTTTTACTATTTGGCTCATTATGTTGGTTAGAGTTTGTTTTAGACGTGTGCTCCATATATAGATGTGTGAAAACAATTCCCAAACCAACACTTCTACTCTAGGACACACTACTCCAAATTGTATGGAAATTAACAATGAACATTTCCTTTTAACGGTTTACATTTTCACTCTATATCTAAAACACATTCTGCAAAAGTGCTGTAAAGACTTCACATCAAAGACACATCAAATCGAAGTAGTGTTCTTAGCACTGGCCGACTTCACCACCAGAACGTTATGATAACTGGCCCCGAAGGCGGACAGAAGTAGTCCATAATGTCAACATTTTCATTCAGTTCAAACACAGGCAGGAGAAATCAAATGTGGAAACACGTTATGCGACAGTTTCTTTAACGATCAGACACATCTTTGAATTAAGCGACTGTACAATTAGAATGAAGCGTCCCCCAACTTCATAATAACCTGAAAGGTCTACATGTGCAAATTAGTCTTTAGTCGGTGAGGAAACAGAAGAACGTCGTTTTAAGGGTGTAGTTGGCCCGTCTGCTCGGAGGCAGAGGGTTGGACTCTTCGCTGCTCGTTCACAGCGATCTGCATACACAGATCATCGATAAAAACACATAATTCTCCCACAGTGTGACAGCAGCTGGACGGACACAGTCCGTGACATTCAGACCGGAGGTGTCCTTAAAGAGAGGCGGAATGTGGCGGGAGTGAAGTGACGTGGCAGTGGCCCTCGGTGGAACTGCGTTCTAATGCCGTCCATACAGAAAGCACAAATTTACACACACGCACGGCAAAAAATTAAAAATTAAATCAGAAGGTCGTCAGAAGTCAAGTATACAAACCCAGCTCTTAGAATGCTGTGCAATCAAGTCACTGGTGGAATATTACATTTTTCAAACTCGTGTACAACTAGGCATGCATTACGTACTCTGGACTTTACAGCTCGGATTGATCCGAAATGTCTGAAATACAAATGTGAGGATAACAGCAGGGCTTCAGGCAGGAAGGCTGTGATTGGCTGTTCTGTAATTAGCTCTGAGATACTGAAGAATAGTCAATAACAAAGCTGAAAACGTATTTTTTTTGCGATTGCCCACAATCATTGTTGCACACAATACGGTCTGGTCTGTTCTTCAGGCTCTCAGACATGTTGTCGTTTTCCTAAAGTAGATGAAGAAAAAAAAAAACACTTCCAGAGGAATCCACCTTGTAATTCAAAAATATGGAAAAAAAGAAAGCTTTTTACTTTTCCACAAGGGAGAACAAAAGCTACTCTCAGATTAGGCTTTTTGGGGGTAGGGGAGTTTTACCAAGTCGTACAACTTTTTCTTTACTTTTTTTGTGAGGCATTTTTGTTAAAGTAGACCCAATTTCACATATTGCTAGTTCCAACCAATGATCAGTGGTCAGGTGAGGAAACCGGGATCTCAACGTGCAAAATCAACAGCGGGGTTAACCAATGGGAAACAACGTAACAAAGCGCGTGGCGTTGATGATGGAGATCCAAGGAGGAACCGTGAGCACTAACAGGAGCAGCCGCTTTCAGTGGTCTGGGGCTCCTGGGGTTTGTCCAACTTTATGTCGATCACTGAAAGACATTATTAAGGAAGCCAAGCAAGTAGGTCGACAGAACATTGTATGTGTCATTAAAACTCAGTGTCACGGCCTTCTTTTTCCAAAAAGCCAAAATTTCCAACCAAGGCTCTGGGTGTTAACAGGCGGTGTGATTTGAACGCACCTCTTGAATGTTTGTGAAAAATATAATTTATTTCTTGGAAAAATAGTGACAAAAACAATTAATTAAAGTGTCTGAAAACGTAGTCAAAATGAAAATTAATCTTATAAAGGTGTCCAACAAAAAGGGTCCAGAAAAATGGTCAAAAAAATATTTACAACCTGCTGTAACACACCTGACATTTACCAAACAAAATTCCCCCGCACTTGGCGTGTTCTTAATTACTCAAATTAATTGGAGGGTCTAACATTTAACATAGACTAAACACTTCCAAATACAAAAATTATTACAAATGTTGATTTTAAATAAATTTAAATATATTCTAACTACCCAAAAAAGGAAACTAAATTGGCACAAATTATAATTCACAAAATTGGACATAAATGGCCATGACACTCAGATACGTTAAACAGACTGACTTTTCAAGTATTCACAGCTGCTTATCAGTCTCTCACAAACTGGAGCCAACAGTGCAGATGAACTGCAGGCCCTGAACGCCTCACCGGTCCCAAAGGTTTTAACTTTAAGAAAATAACTTTGTATCCAACAAATCTATGTGGAGTTTTACTTTTGAACTGAATGAAATAAATAAACTTTTTGATGACAGCCAGCTTGAAAAAGAATACACACAGACAATGACTATTTCCAACCACTAGATGGAGCCTTTTCCTAACATTCAAATAATTCACCAATGAGATTCTGCATGAATGTGTGCAGTCGCAGCAGGTTTGGTGCCAATCTGCAGTGATCAATAGGAGAGAGGTGGGTTACAACATGAAGGGTCATCACTCTGTCACAGAGGGAGACTGGAACCATGCATGCATGCATGCACGCACACACACACACACACACACACACACACACACCCACACACACAAACACACACACACACACACACACACACACACACACACACACTGAAGGGTAAATTAGAGAGAGCAATTAAATGAAGAGTTCTGTTTTTGAGCCATGGGAGGAAGCTGGAGTACCCAGAGAGAACATGCTAACTCTGTACAGAAAGACCTCAGGTTGAGGTTTGAACCCTGGAACTTCTTTCTGCAAAGCAACAATATTACACTGCAAGAAACACAAAGTATTAAGAATTTGGTTTCCATTGTTCATAGAAAGAAGACAAAACTAACTCATAAGTAACTTTGCAGAAAGATACACGAGCTTGATTTAAGTCAAAATTCCTTAACTGATGAAAACATGCTGGTCTAACAGCAGATTATTTCACTTAGAACAAGACAAAGTGAAATCACCTCCAGTGAAACTAGCACTTTGTCATCAATATTAAGGAATACTTGGTTTCTCTGAAACATTACTTCCTAAAGCTAGTTTAGTCTGGTTTCCATAGTGTTAAGATATTTGCACAAGAAACTAAACTACAAATACTTGGTGGGATTTTTTTCAATTAAAACAGTCATGTTGAGTGAAATCAGCACCTTTTCATTAATATTAAGGAATTATTTACTTAAAACAATCTTTATATCTTGCTGAAAAGTTATTTCTAAGTTGGTTTTGTTTTATTTCATGTTTTCACTAAAAACTAGCAGGATTTTTTGTTTTTGCAGTGTGATGTCCATCCCACACTTATAAAAAGGCTTCTATTTTTATTCTTTCCTCACAACAGTTTTTTGGACAAAGAGGAAGCGTCCAAGCGATGCAGCCCAGTCCGTCTGTTGTGTTATGATGGAGACATTAACTTTGAATGAATCCTGGCTTAAATCACCGTGGAACAATTTCCTAACTAATGAGCCATGGCTGTAAAAAATAATTTTAAAAAGCACAGTGCTATTCCAACTTCATCTTCGACACAAAAAGCACATCCTTGCTAATCCAGACCTTCTAGTAAACATGAAGATGCAGCAGCAGCCTCTTATTTATGGGGCAACAAACACTTTTGGCCTACATCTCGTGTGCAAACCAGACCCAAACAGTCCCAGTGTGGCTGTCAAGCAGCCCGGTATGAGGTGGAGCCTCGCCGTGCGATCGCGGCGAGGCTCCTTTCCGCTGCTTTACAGTGGAGTGCGTGGTGGTATGATGTCATTTGAAGGGAGTGTTCCCACGTGCAGCGGCTGGCCCCAGCTGGAGGATGGGAGCATGTCAGCTGCCAACATCACCAAACCAAACGAGCCTGTCAGCCATGAATATTTTAGCGGTCGGCATAACTCAGGAATGGCTGTGGCTCAAGACGATTTTACATTTCGTCTAGAGGAGTTTTGTCGGCGCGGTTGAGCCTGAAGCTAGTTTTTTTTTTTTTTTGCTCCTCCTGCTTTCAGGCAGTCATTTGATTTCTTTCCTTTGTTTGCCTGAGTAAAGGCTGCAGGTGTTTGCGGCATGCTGGAGTAGTCTCATTCATAGTGAAATCCCAGATGGGATCTTCTTGTCAAATTAAAGCACTTTCCCCAGATCAGAACCTGACAGAGTAACCAGTGTGACTGAAAGGCAAACTGAATGTAAATCATCCTGCTTTGCAGTCAAACAGCTGGTACACGACAGGACTTATTCTACTTAACCTTGTTCCACAATCCTCATTCGGTTTAATGGGATTTTGTTGTTGTGATAAACTAACAAAAAGTAGAGCTTAATTGTTCAGAGGGATGTGAATTACACATGAGCTTGGCTAGTGGCAAACTGCAAGAGATTTCTCACCAATTCCTCTCAACTGGAGACGTACACAGATCATTTCCTCCAAGTCTGAAGACATTGGTCCACAACTGAGATAAAACGTATTAAAACCAGAACATCTGGGGGCATCTGACCCTGAGCTTATTTTAAGTCAATAATTAACTAATATTCATAAAACATACTAGTTTCACTTCACTATCATTTCATTTCACTTATAACAAGACATTTTTCCCATGATATTAGTGAAATAATCTGCCAGTGAAACCAAGTTATTCATCAATATTTAGAATTTATTAATTGAAAACAATCTCCTTGATCTTGCTAAAACATTACTTATAAATTAGTTTTGTCTCATTTCAAACAAATTTACACTAGAAAATAGGATAAAAATACTTAAGATTTAGTGTTTTTATATATTTTTTATTATAATGGCTAGGCTGACTCCTGTTGATCCCTGCCTTCCTTCATATTTTAAAACGCCATGATATTTTGCACTAAGTTTGAATGGTTTTCTCCTCACTATGAGCTGGATAAGTTTTAATAATATTGGGAAATCTCTGACCGGGAGTCCAAGTCTGGTCTAGTTTAAAATAGTTGCAGTCAAAGTGGCAGATTTTTAAAAAAGTTTTCAATTTGCCAGAATACAGGCTTAACAAAAAGTTTAAATTACTTCATCTTTCCAGAAAATACAGGATTTTAAAGTAGTAAATATGTGATGCAGCAATCAGATATTATTGTCCTTGATATTGAAAACAAAAACAATGTAGATAAGGTAGAGGTGGCGGTGTGCCAGATCCATAAAGGCAGATCAATTCAGTCTAACTATACTTTATGATCTGAGATACATCATACTTTATCATGCATTTTATATTACATTTAGAATTCCTAATTACATTTTAAAACATTAAGGCGATCAGATCTAATTGAGGACAAATTTTGATAACTGGTGAAAATTGCAGTGCTGCACAAAATTAGCAAATGAGATCATTTGGATCCGAGTTTGTAGTTGTGACTAAAATGTGGAAAAGTTTCAAACACACTGGACACTGTTGGTGCAGCCAGTTCCTTTGTTTTTGTCAGTGTTTTCCTGGTAGCCCTGATGACCCCAACGCTGATCTGGGTCAGGCGCCATGTTTAAACCCTGGAGGGGTTAATGACACAACCATTAGGAAGGAAATTGTTTTCAGAAGCAGAGAGCGGAAACCAGAAACTTGAGGCCTGCACATCCATCATGACACGCTCCCTTCCCAGCTCCAGTTTATATGCGCTGATTACAGTTTCCTAAACGCTCTGTGTGCCGACTGCCGTCTGATTGAGACCCCTCTGCTCTTTGCTTCAAATCAAATCTCATCCTTTTGAATCCGGAGCCTCCCTGCCTCTGTGTGTGTATGTGTTTGGTGCGTGGAGCTGCTCCACTGAGCGACCGTGTCAGCAGAGACGCATCGCTGCTGAGGAACTGTCATCACCAGCCATCCATCACCGCTCCTCTACCTCTCACACCGGAAAGAAGAAAACAACAACAACAACAACTAAAGAAGAGATGGAGCTAAAACTGTGACTAATGAAAGGTGGATCTCAGTAGATGGAAAAGTCTGGTAGGTTGCCAAGTTTATTCTTGCAGGAGCTGAGTTCACAAGTAAATTACAGGAACGCTGCAGCGGGATGTGCGGGAGCCAGCGTTCCTGTGCTGCGCTGCGCTCTGCCTGATTTAGGCAGATAAATGCTGCCGTGTTCGTCAGGACAACAGGAGACCCCTTAAAAGTGAAGGAGTAACGACGCGCGGCGCGACCGCAAGCAATTTTCTAGCTCATCTTCAGTTTCCATAGAGATGCGACTCTGCGGCTGTGGAGTAGAGGAGGATGTGGAGGGCTGCTGCACCCAGGGCTGCTGCACCCAGGGCTGCTGCACCCAGGGCTGCTGCACCCAGGGCTGCTGCACCCAGGGCTGCTGCACCCAGGGCTGCTGCACCCAGGGCTGCTGCACCCAGGGCTGCTGCACCCAGGGCTGCTGCACCCAGGGCTGCTGCACCCAGGGGAGGAACGGTCACAGAAACAAATGGTCGACGCTCACAGTCAAAATCATACAGAATTATTGTTGATTTAATACTGCTCAAGTATTGATAAGAGACAGCGCTAGAATAATGGTACATTAGTCTGGCTCTTGTAGTTTAACATATGTTTTGTTTGTTTATTTCTGTTGAAATAAGCAATAACTCGATGAATTGTATGATCAATTAAAATGAGCTCAATAATTTCCATTTTTTCTTTTCTCCATTTCTATAAAAAACTGGATGACAAAACTCTTCAATCTGGTGCTTTGGTCTCAACTAGCATTTTTTTAGGACAGTTTTGTTTATAGAGACTTCATAACTCATTTTATTTGTTGCTTCTGTTTTATTCATTTTGGATATTTAAAATGTCTTCCAGTTCCAGTGTTAAATGTTCTTGCATTATTATGCCATTATTGTTATTCTACTACTATTAAGGCAACAGTATTATCATTCATCACAATAACATCTGTGACAATTTACTGTCTAGCAGAATTTATTGTGACAGACTCATTTATGTCAAACCTTCATACAAATTCAAAAAGGACTGAATGTTTAATTTGTTTGAAAAGATTGTAAGCAGAAGTATAAAAACATTTTACCCTCACCCTTTTCTTTTATATGTATTACTGTATATATTTACTCAGATTATCAAAGTCTGATTCCAAACGATCCGAAACGTTAAAGTGTGACAAAAAAGGCAAGTACAGGATGAATCTGGAAGAAACCAAATCCAGTTTCACAGCATCACAAATACACTATAAACCTGGGAGATTGATGCTGTGTTTCACACCTGATGCTTAGGAAAGAGATATTTATTAAAACAAAACATTGACCGTATTACTAAACCAAATAAGCAGCATAAATATCAGACGGTGTAGCAGGGATGGAGCCCAGAGCCTGGGGACTCTCTTTTAGTTACTGATGGAAATTAAAGCAGAAAATGTCTCAGCTGCTTCATTTATCTCCAATAACACGTTGAAAAATGTCTCTGTTTGGCATATATTATTCCACAAAGAGCATATTTTGCATATCACCTCCATTTATTCTTCCCTTCCAACCAGAGCTGGTTTGACTTTGGCAGCGTTCTGCAGCTCCAACAGAACATTTCATGCTCTGATCCCTTCAGTGTGACCTGGAGGCTCGTTCTGAGGCGGTCTCTGGTTGTAACGGACAGACTTGGCCGCCCGACCTGAGACGAGCTGACGGTTACCAAGACGATTTTCCCTAACAACCTATTTAATTAGACAGGTAGCTGACGTGCATTTAAAAAGATTGCGAATGTAATTCTGTCAGCTAGTTCACAGTGCCGTGCTGCTGCAATCAGACGTCAACATTTTCGCCACGTACAAAAATTCAGAGGAAAAACCCGTATCGGGATAATATGTGACAGACCAGCACAAATCAAGGAATAATTGTGAGATAGAAACGAAATAATTCGAGGGTTTAATGCCAACAAAAATGAGAAAATGTTCTCAACCTGAAATTAAATATGGAAGTATCGATGAAAAAATGCATAAAATCCTTGAATGTATTTTGAAATACTTTCTCCCACATAGGAAATAACTTTATTACGTTTTACAAAATGGAGAGGTGGATCTTTTTAAAGAAATGATGATGTAATAATAATTTATTGCATTATGTAATAAATGTTCACAAACTAAAAGGGTCCAGTCATTAATCAGTAATCATTATACTCCTAATAATAGTCATATTCTAGATTCTATGTGCTTTTAAATTGAAACTCTGGTCAGCAAATTCAGATTCTGTATGAACCTAAAAAACAAAACGATTCAAAACGCATTCAAAGATTTTATTACATTTTGTGTCATTATTACATAATGCAGCTTTAAAGACGTTTTATCACATCTTAAAGTTTGATTTTATCACATTATTGCATATTGTGGTGTTATACAGCCTTAAACACTGTCAGGGATACAATGGCATGATACTAAAACATATTTACATCACACACTGGCCTACTCAAAGTCCAGACCAAAACGCATTTGAGAATCTTTGGCAAAACTTAACATTTGATGTTAACAAATGCTCTTCAAGCATTCTGACTGAGCTTTGGCAATTTTCCAATGAACAAGCAAACATATACAACAAAATATTAAAACTTTTATGTTAAAAAAAAAAAAAAATTCCCCCAATTCACTTCACGATTATGTGCTGCTTTGTGTTGGTCTGTCACATAAAATACTTTAGTGTTTGTAATGTGAGAAAGTGTGGGAAAGCTTAAGGGGCTGTGAACACTTAAACTGAAAAAAATGTTTTCTGTTCACAGTTTGTAACTGTGCTATAACATGTTCATGGTTTTTTCAAAGGATACTCCCCTCTTTGCTGGTTTCCTGCATACTTTCCATCCCTGGGAGAGCAGCCGCCACACGCCGGAACAGCTGGAAGACAGAAAAACAAACAGACACTGTTGTTCCAGATATATTTACTTAAAAAAAAAAAACTTTTAGGATTTTTAATCTTCCACCTGGAAGAAAGGCTGTGTGTTTATGTTATGAATTTGCTGGCCTGATGTCAGTGTGCTGAATGATGACACAGCCAAATAAACAATGAGACACTGCAGCCTTTGGAAGCTGCACTGTGACCTTTGTTTCGCCTGCACAGAGTGACGCTTGGTGTTTTAGGTGAAGAACGGCGTCCTCTGTCTGCAGGAGCTGCTGCAGGATGAGCGAGGCGCCTTCCATCAACACCGTCCACAGACTGACAACACAGCACAGCCTGCCTGACACTTGTTTGTTCTTTATTCTGCAGACAACAGCTGCTTTAAATGAAACAACAGAACAATCAGCTGTTTAGAAACAGACTTGAACCAGATGAGTCTTCTGCTTCGGTTTCTGTCTGGAATAATGGAAACCTCAGCATTAGGTAACAAATGCAGTTCAGTTCGCAGAGATGGGCTAAGAGGAGAGAAGGGCGTTGTGATTGGTGGGCTGTCCGACCAAATCAGGGAGCAGCAAAAGCTCAAAGGGAGCGAGATAAAACTGGAAGTTAAAACTCCAGTTACTTTCACATCAACATTGCTGGGAGAGGAGTAGAACAGAAATATCCTTTAGTGTCACACCAAAGTATTAAAAATATATTTAAAAATAAACTAATGTACTGCAGGGCAACAGTAAAATAATATAACATACAATTCAGTTATCAAAAATCAAAAATGGAAAAAAATCTCATATTTTTGTTTACCACAAATTGAAGAAAGGTTTCACGATTCCCAAACCGTGATGTAGAGAATTTATGAACAGTGGAAAAGAAAAATTTGTATAAGGTTTGACTCGTCCATCTACAATTTAGTCAGATAATAAAAAAAAAACATCTTGTTGCCATGGCTGCCACATCATAGATATCTAAAACTAAAAAATGTGTGAAAATCCCTCCAGCTGCACAGCAAATCAGAGGGGGAAATAAAACCCTCCAAAAAAGCAAAGTCCTCTCAACTAAGAATGTCTGGAAAAAAAACTAATGTAACTACTCTACCATGAGGGAAGCATTAGTAAATATGCTGCAGTTTCCTGTACAAAAGGTTACTTTCTACTGCAGGTTGTGTTTGAGGTAATTAGTTATACTTTCCTCCATTTTTATGCATAATAATGCATAAACAGTCACAACAACAGCTTCAGTCCACCAATCTACAGCTGTTAGGTAACACTTTGTGACAGACTTCATTTTGTTTACATGAGTTGTGGCCTTTTAATATGACTCAGTCTTGATAATATTTACACTGAAACAATGTCATCATTCAAAAAAAAACAGTCAATGATTTAAAATAGGGGTGCACCGATTGCAATTTTGTGGCCGATCGATGATAACTCATCTTTAAAAAGCTCGACCTCCTCATTCCGATTCTGACTGATACCAAGGTTTTTTTGGTGAGAAACGTAGCTAAATATAGCAAAAAAAACAAAACAAAACAAAAAAAAAATAGGTGAGTTGGCTTCAGTAGGGATTGACATCTTAATGGAGTAAATAATTGATTGACCACTTAGCATTATGTAAGCATAGTCCAGGTTCTACTTGTTGGAAAATTCTCACCTGTTTGACGTTGTAGCCCGTCTTGGCGCTTGTCTCGATGAACATGACGCTCAGCTCTTTAGCCCTCTGCTCGCCTTCCTCGATTGTAATTTGCCTGCAAATAAAAAGTGATCATAAGCATCAGCATCTCAATCCAGACACAAAACGCCAGTGGTTACTCTCACATAAACAACAAGTGAAAAGAAGCCGTACGAGGAGACTAAAATTCATTGTCATTTTCGGCAGGGAGGGAAATAACAGGTATTTGGCTAACTGGACAAGAGTGATTAATTACACCATGTAAAGAGTTAATGACTGCAAATCTGCATCATGTTCAAATGATTGGGGCGGTGATTGCTTGGTTCTTGCTGACACAAAGACACCATCAGGTTACCTGTGAGCACAGACAGACACCTTTGGCTGAGAAAGCAGCAGATCCAGAGAGAGGAAAGGCTAAATTAATTAGCCACTGCTCTTCTGGAAAAACCCTCATGTAACCATTTTGTTCAAATACTTTCTGACTCTTCAAATCTAACCAACAGGCTGCATTCAACCCTTAAACACAGCAGCGCTAAATCAAGCGGATGCTTCCCTCATTCTCAAACACCTCTTTTGCGTCGCAGCTCAGAGAGGAGTAATTCAGCGCACATGAGATAGTAAAAGACGTCTGCAGCACACAGGAAACGTTGCACCACCTGACAGAGTTACACCATTTCTTCTGCGACTATTTCTGGATGTTTCAGTGTGAATCGCAACTTAAACAACTCTGCAGCTTATTTATCTTCAGAGAGGCGGCTCTAGGGAAGCCGGAGGATGAATGTGCTGTCCTGGCAACATTCATGCCTTGCAAAGCAGCACTATGACTAAAATAGTAAAAATATGTGACGCTGAATTTATGTGTGTCGCACTAATGATGCTATGCAAATATCAGCAAAGAAACAAAGTAACAGAACATAATCATTATGAATTATGACTAAAAAATTTTAACATCCTTCTATTTTTTTTTTAAATGTCGACTCCCTGGGATTGGTTGATCCTCAAACTCACGTCACCTTTGATCATCCAGAATAATATGTTGAACTTAATCAAGCATGACAGTGAGTCTGAGAGAGTTTTCACGTTCAGACAGGAGAGGCTCGCCCCCCTGAGAGAAAGTCAGGACATGCAAAGACAAACTCCTGATTGCAGTCAGCTGTTAATTCATTTTAAACCCAATATATTTATAGCTCTGCAATGGGAACATTATGAGTTATTAAAGGCGACCTATTATGCTTCCTTGAAGAGGTTAGGATAGGTAGAAGCATGTTAATTACATTTACAATCATTCTTAGATCTTATTCTGCTCGGTTCTGCATCTTTTGAGCTCCTTTAAAATCCAAATAAGCTGCTGGCCAAACCCCCAAACTCAATGTTTACACTGGCAAGTGAAAATAGCTGCAAATAGATGCACAACTATACAACTGTACACCTTTGAAAAGCAGACGTGTAGCCTCCTGCACAGTCAACAAGAATGCAGCAACAAAACACTTGTCTTTGTGAACAGCGCATACAGCAGTAAAACCAGCTGACCAAACATGCTAGAGCTAGAGCCGGTTGCTGGGTAACAGGTTGCTAGATGAGGGATAGTGCCTGTTGTGACATCACAACCTCTGGAATGTGATGTCACATTCCAGAGGTTTTTTGAAATGGGTAATTTTACAGACACCAAATAAACTTATGACAAAAAACTTTTTAAGTGTTTGGGCTGTTTTTAGAAGCAGCAGAAACCAAAATAGAGGTATAAAACATGCAAAAGGTGAATTTTGTACAATACTTCTCCTTGAAAGCTATTCTGGCACTGTCTTTAAAGTAAGAAGATGGTGATTGGATTAGGACTATTTTCAGCCTGATCAGTTAATCGGAAAAATGCAACCATCCTATGTTTTCCTGATCTGTGAACACTCCATGCCAAGTGCCATTAGGGTAGGATTAGGATGGAATGCTGTTCAAGAGGAAGAAAGCCTGAAAATTAACAGTTTTCAGTATCAGTGAGGCATTTAAAATAAAGTTGGAGGTTCGTACAGTCATGTAAGAAATTTTCAAAAAGGAAACATTTTCTATTACTACACCAGATATTTTAGGCAAGAGAGATTTTGAGCAGATAAAGGTTTTCCAAATTACAACAAAGTTACAGTTTTATCATTTTGGGTTAGAAGCAGCAGTGTTACTGGATTTGATGACCTTTTGCAAATTTCTAAGTAAAAGTCAAGATTAACATCTTCTAAATAAAATTACGGAGATTCTCAGCTCCTTAAGTTGCTTACATTTCAAGCTGAACCTTACCACTATGAGCCTCCTGCAAAACTCTGACCATAATCACACATCTCAGCAGTGAAACATGGTGGTGGCAGAATCATGCAGTGGAGACGTATACCATAAGACTGCTGCTGTAATTGCAGCCAACAGTGGTAATGCAATAAATCATTAACAATATATATCACGATAGACATGACTGGTGTCTATAGATAATCCGATAGAACATTTGAATATTCACTGAACTCTGATCCAGAACCGCACAGCATTCTGGGAGAAATGGGGAAGGCCTTTAGCCACTCAACCTCTCACAGCGAGCTAACTCATTGGTTACCTAGCAACAACCTGAGTAACTTGCACAGCAGCTGTTCAGGTTTTGCCTCTTTACTGCTTAAAAAGAAACAAAAAAAAAGCATTACATGGAGTGAAAACAGTTAATATCACACCACCAGTTTGGTAATTCTTCATAGATTTAAAAAAAAAAATACTGATATATAACACAGTTTTTCACTCAAGAGGGTGAAATATAAACTGGCACCACACTTTTTATTTGTCAATAAAAAGGTTTTGGAAACCAGGCATTAATTTTTTTTCCCCGTTCACAGGTATTCGCTATCCCATGTTGTACATTAAAACCTTGTGGTAGTAATGTGAAAATCATGGCATATTAGCTGTACAATTTGTGCTCCTTCTGTTAACAGTCCATTTGTTCATGAGAAGAAGAAACTCTTCTACTAGCTTCATCATCCAAAATGCTTGGTAGTCGTTCAGGAGCAAGTATAGAAAAGAAAACCAGCAAAATGCAACGAGCTGGATACCGGGGAGATTCTTCTTGTCGGTGTGCAACGCACCAGGCTCTGCTTGGCTGCTGCCTCCCGCTGCATGGTGCACACCAGGTTTCCCACATGCTGAGCTCCAGCAGATCTGCAGCTCCTACACTGAGCATGCTCCCCCAAGCACTGAGCATTATGAAAAGCTCCACCACACTCCAGTGAGCAAAACCAAAACAAAAGAAAAAAACTCTGTGAAATGCTTTGCTCCCAAGTGATTTATACAAACAGTATGTGTAAATTCTACGATACTGCAACAGGGAAACAAAAAATTAAAAAGGCGCTACATGCAGGTGGTGTGACAAGAAACTGAGCAGAATTTGATCATTTGTGATGCAGAAATCTGCCCGTCTCTTACTCTTTGGCGGACATTTTGAAAAATTATTAATTTGCTGGATTCCCTGATGTGACTCAAGAACCTGAACACACACCTTCTAAATATTTGCACGAATCAGCATTGTTTCCTGATCCTAATGAGGCTTTCCTCTACAGAAAGCTGAATAATAAGCTTGTTATTAAGATGTAGAATGATTGGGTAAGAAAACATTTGCTTCAGCACTGATGGACCATTATAATTTTTCTGCATCGATTTGGCTAAACATCTGTCAGTTTGTCCGGTCCACACAGCAACAAGGCTCATTTCCGCTCTCAAAGAAGGAGATTAAAGGAGGACGCGATGTGATCTTAATGCAGTAGACAGAATTTATTTCTTTGCTGCGGCTTTAATATTCAGGCCACATTAAGAGCAAACTAAATTAACCGTGAAAAATTGGAAAAGGTCCAACAAGAAACTCTGATTAAAATCAAACAGCTCACTTTCTAAATGCTATTGAACCTAAATAGTGGTCCTCTTCTATCAACACCTCCTGTAAAACCAAAGCTTTTCATTCATCTTTTGCTATGGAAACGGTGAACTTGAATTGGCAGCTCCGGTGAGACGCATCCAAGAAACTGCAGCCATCAGCATTTTTCCTGATTTCCTTTCTGTTTCTGACATACTCTGAAGTAAAACTCCAGGGGAATTTCTCTGCAGCTCCGAGCTGTTGACCCTCACCAGGGAAATTAATGCATTTGTACTGATGAAATGACTTATCTCGCAAGGATGGATTTTCCTGTACCAAACGTGACATTCAGTAAAGCGCCACAGTTCAGAGGAGGAATGCAATAACGGAAGGACTTTCCAGCATCCATATAATACTAATGAGACAATATGGAGATACATGGAGAATGTAAAGCATGAATCTAATAAAGGGTATTGTGTACGATAAAGATCCATCACGTATAAACTAGCTTTCTGTTAAATCCGTTTTCTTGCTGATGGCATGTTAATGCATAGTTTGCCAGAACATGCTGGTGTCCTCATCTTGTCCTATTTTTGTCTGTCTTCAAACAAGATTTAATTAAAAATGCCTACATTTTTAATTAAAAACATAGATGTTTCGACTCTTCTTATTCCTAAAATAGCAAACCCCAAGGCCCTGTGCTCAGTTTTCTCAATGTCTGATTCCTTATGTTCTTTTTAGCCACTTCCCCACCAGATCAACAACCCACTCTATTCTCACTGACTGACTGACATAAACGACAGATGAGGCCAATTTTCTCTGAGTCAACTGCAAGTAATCCAGTAATGTTAATGATTGGACCAAGATATGTCAGAGTCTTCATGCAACTTCTGTCCCACCCCGAACCAGTCCAGAACTATTCACTTGTCAAAACAAAGCCTTTTAAAAAGTGCTTTTAGGGCATCACTGATTCGTGTGTCATTTTTATTAACTTAATTTAGGATTTGATGTTACTCAATGCTGTGTAAAGCCCACTATAAATATAAGAACATTTCTACCATCACAGCCCAAAGACACAATAAGGGCATAAAGTATAAAACCTGGACTAATTTTCTTGACTGGTTGTGTTGTGAGGTTCTGCAAGTTTTAGCAGATTTCAGGCAAAGAAACAACTTCACCACTGAACTAAAAAGGATTATTTCCATCTTTCTTTGCATTGATTCCTTTGTGTATGAAGTCTGCCTGTGGCCTACATTTTGTACACATGCACCATCAATACATGTAGCCAGCACAACCTATTTTATGGTTCAGTTCCTGCTGTATTGTATTGCTCTGAATGATGTAAGTTTCCGTTTTTCATCATTTCTTAGTTTATTTTCACCTCTGCATCTTTAAATCGACTCTTTTCTCCCCCTATTTTGGCTTCATTAAGAATCTTCCATCATCAGCATTTCCATTTTTTCTTCTTTTTGATGACTACACAAATCACACAGTCACATAAATAGGATGTGCTGAAGGATAAAACATTTCATAATTATGATTTACTTATTTCAATGCAGATGGTCAGATCCAAGTCGCTCCAATGAGAGTCGGCTGAGTTCCAAACATCACAACAATGAAACTAGATTTAATTCATCCCATAAAGCTAATGACTGTGTTCATTACAGAACGTGATTATGTAGCGACAGTAAGTCCTCGCATATCTTCCTGCACTGCTTGGACTGTAACAATAAATTCATATGCATCCATATCATTTCCATCTCATTAATACACAGATGTACTCTGCAGCGAAGCACCTAGAGCCTGTGTTGTGTGAATGCAGCCGGTGGTGTCAGCCTGCTTTGTTCTTGCTGTTCGGCTGAAAGTGCCTTCAGACAGTCATAGTTGCCATGGCATCGGGGCACGAAACGAGATGCTGGAGTTAGCCGGTAGTAGGGGATGGATCTACATACCTCTTGTCTGCTAAGTCTGTTTTATTGCCAACAAGCATGATGATGACATCACTTCCTCTTTCTGTTCTCACGTCGTCGATCCATTTCGATGTCTGCTGGAAGGAATTGACATCTGTGGAGATAAAGCAGAGTGAGATGACACCGAACAGCTGAGGTGACAAACGATGCAGCAGCACCAGTCCTCCCACTGCTGTAAACTAACATGGAAAGTAAAGAAAATGGTAGGGAAAAAAAAAAACACTACTGTTGAAACCTTGGTAACGAAGTGCTCCTCATCATATTCCCTCGTCTTAATGTGTCGTTCCAACATTCACAGCTCAGACAGTAAAGTTGCACTAACTTTTGTAAAAAAAAATTAAAAAAATTGTTTTATTTATGTTTTTTCCATATTTGTTAAAATTGTCATTATGTTGTGACAGTATGAGACAAATAATCTGTGAAAATCTTTTTAAAAATACAACCACTTCTGCCGTCTCCCTGTGGTCAACTGCAGAAATACACCACTTCTGGTGAAACCAATCAGAGTCAGGAGGAGGGTCTTAATGTCGTCGATCCACCTCATGTGCGAGCGACTCACACCCTGCATTTGCTCTCTGATATGTTACAACTGCATAGCACTCCATAGCAGGCTGTAAATGCTAAGGCTAATCAGCATGGCAATGATGACAAATCAATAATTTTTCTGTCACTGCAAGTTGTTTCTCCAGCTTTAGCACAGTGAGCAGTGCATACATGAGCCTGATTGACCTTCTGGCTTTAATTGGTTATTTTTGACTGGGAATGGTGCATTTTTCTCACAGTGATAATAGCACTGGGAGGAGGTGAAGAAGCTCAATCTTTTTATAGATTACCTGTTCATTTTATACATGGTGACGGTTTTAATATGCAAAACACATGTTTATAAAGGCTGCATATTGCATTATTAAAGCTTTTATTTTGAAAGAACTTTGATGCATCTTCCTTGTCCTTCAAAGCAAAGAA
Source organism: Poeciliopsis prolifica (assembly GCF_027474105.1). NCBI lineage: Eukaryota > Metazoa > Chordata > Actinopteri > Cyprinodontiformes > Poeciliidae > Poeciliopsis > Poeciliopsis prolifica. The sequence goes on from NW_026562377.1 coordinate 24,521,456, forward strand.
CTACTTCCTGTTCGCAACTCATTTAAAATTCCTATAAAATGACATTGAAGAACGTTTGATATGTTTGCAACATTCACAGAAAATGTTAATAACTCATAATTTTTCCATTGTACAAAAGGTTCAAGGGGTTTTAATAGTTATGAAAGGCGGTAGTTGACATACAATAATACGAACAGCAGTGAAGTCTCATTTTAAGTTATTGAACTAAAGATCCAGCTGAGCTGCATCTTTTTAAGAAATATGCCCACTTAACTGGGAGTGCTAACAGCACAATGAGGGCTGTTTTATTTTCCTGGATATGGAAAATCTGACATTACATATAGCCAGTGCTTCACTGTACAAAACAAGAACCCAGTACAAAGAAACAAAGAAACAAACAAAAAAAAAACTATACTGCAGCACAAACTGCTGATGGGCTAATAGTCACTAATCAAGCCTTTTAGACTCCAAATGCTGGGAACACTAGAACAAAAGTTAGTCAAGTAAGTCAAACCACAGGGAACAGACAGCCTCAGTGAGAGCCAATATAACTAAATGTGCCTCATGCATTACAATAAGCAGCACATACTGTGTTAATTCAAAAGGTCTTACAAAGAGAAATTGACTCATCTTGTTGCATATAATGAAGGTTTTACACGCATTTGAATCAATGGGAATCCTCTGTGTTATGGTCACACTGTTCGGCTCAAACCTGCCAAAATCCCCTGGATTTCAACAAGTCCTTATAAAACTACAGAAAACATTCACAGAAAATGTTACCTCATAATTTTCCTATGTGTAACTTTACACATTTTTACATTGACTTTAGTTTTAATCCAATGGTGATCCAATGGTTAGTCTGGCTAATGCTAAAGCACTAAACCAAGACAGTATTTAGTGGAGGCTAATGATAAAGATGCTAACTTAATTAAGACACTTTCAAGGGTTGTTGTCTTCAAATTCTGTAACTCTTGTACTTGACAAATGTAAGAGTGTGCTCTGCTTTATGCAGATTGTTTAAACCTACGTACCTTTATTTTTGTTTGTTTGTTAAAGGTGAAGTTGTATATAAAAATGAAGTGAAATGGTGTGATAAAGCAAATCAAAGATATGTAATTTACATTTAAAGAGGCAGTATTATACAGTTTACAGCCACATAGAATAATTTAAGAACAATTAACTATATTACCTCCAGTTGTTATAGAAATACTGTATATATCAAATATGACTAAAAAGAAATTTTACATTCTAATTTAAATTGAGTTTCTTGAAATTGGGCCTCTGTCTTTTAAAAACTCCTGCTCTTTCTGAAACTCGGCCTTCAGGAAGTCGTCACAACTGTTTTCTAGTAACCTTGATTTTAACAGGCTTACACTGAGAAGTAACTCCTATAATGAGCTGAGCTCATGTGATTTTCTACCAGATGTTTACTAATTGCTGCTCTGAGGAGGAGCTTCATCTTCGTAGGCGGAGCTAGGTCCAACCAGGTGTTTGTCACAGCTGAATGGTTGCCATGAGATTCAAGGATTTCTCAAACATGCATGAAAGAATCAAAGGAACAATCCAGGCATGTTTTTGATGACGGAATGACATAACATGATAAAAAGCTTTAAAATGTTGATTTATCATAATACTGCCCCTTTAAATCAAAACTTAAATTAGTTATTTGTCTTTCAGAATATAAACAGTCTGGTAAATCAACCTGTTCTCCATACACATTTTTCTTTTTCCACCGCCATACTTACCCAAACCTTGGAAACACTTTTCATATATTTCCTATGTAGTATTCCTGTCATTCTGTCTGTAACAACAATCTCCAGGGTCAATCCCCTTCAGTTTTAGTGAGCCCACTGTGAGCCTTTTGTAAAACTCATCATGTGCAACAGAAACACACAGAGTGAAATGGAAAATCTGTCATCTGGGACACTGACTTGTAATGTCGTAGACCACCACAGCCACGGTGGAGTCCCGTATATAACTGGGGATAAGGCTTCTGAAGCGCTCTTGTCCTGCTGTGTCCCAAAGCTGCAACCTCACCTGGGGTTCAGAGAGAGAACGCTGAGGAGGGGAAGATTATTGAGACAGTCAGAGAGCCTGAAATCAGCTGGCTCCCTCCGCACACACACACTCAGTCACTGATAACACAACGAAAGCAAGATTCACAACAGGGCATTATTCAGACGAACAGATCCGTCATTTCCAAGGTTGTACTGCTTTTTTGTGTTTTTTTTAAAGATAAGCAGACAGCAAAACAGCAGATTTCATTGTATCCACCTACGCAGCACAGAAGATGACATGCTGTTCCCTCAGTGCTGCTCAACAGTCTGAATAAATATACATTATTGTTAACTAACGCCACAAAGCCATCGACGGAGACAGCCGCTGCTACTGGGAAACAATGTTTTCACCTCTTTTTATGACATTTATCAGACATAACGAAGGTCCTTACCGTTCGATCTTCCAAGTACATTGTTTTGGACAGGAAGTCGATTCCAATTGTGGCCTGGAAAGGAAAGAAGATATCAACAAACCAACATCGCTAAACTCGACCTTAAAGATCATCATCACTGTGTAATAAATATGATCAAATCTGCAGTGGAATCCAGGCAATTGTTACACACATTAGCATTATGTTAAACAACTAAAATATATCAAGTAGTTTATTGATTTTAAATGCCTTTTACACTCAGCAGGGCTGTTTACAATCATGACTCACATCTTCCTCATCATTCACTTATGTACAGCAATTGCAATCGAATCATTCCTTTTATTGTGTCATAATGCAGATGGCAGTGTTCTTCTTCAAGGCGTGCTTACTTTCCGCTTCCAAGCCCACGGCGTCTTTGCTTTGCTGCCTGTCATGATCTCATCAGCTGCTCTGGCTCTGATGAGCCCAAACTGAGAAATCAATGCTAAACTGCAGATCTGCATTTTGTTTCACCGCGCTGCTTGTCAGAGCTATTCATTTAGAAAGATGTGGAAAATCTGCCTGCGTTCTTTTGTGATGCAGATCGCTTTTCTTTTTAAAGGGAGAATAAAAAACTGTTCTGCTTTTTGCATAGGCGGTATTCTTTATCAAAACCTGAGCAAAGTGTAAATATTCTGTTAAGCAGCAAAGCTAAATGTATGAAAATAGAGACAGCTGCCCACGGCAGATGTGATCGGTGTGTTTTTCATGTAGAATGTACAGGTGTGGCACCGAGGCTGACCCGGACCAGCGCGGCCGGCTCCAGCTGCTTCTGTAAAGTCTGTGTGACCTGGCAGACTGCAGCATAATCCAGCCGGAGTCTGAGTTTTAGATGGTCAACAGGTCCAGTAGCACTGCAGATCTCTCAAATAAAGATGGATATTATTTTCAGTACTTCTCCTGAAATACTTTCCGCAGTGTTCGTACACTTTATCCACAATGAAATTCAAAGCACTAGACTTTGGAGATAACAATATAAATGAATTAATGGATAAAAGAAAAAAAAAGAAAGAAAAGTTTCAATTCACTAGTGTGCATCATTTCATACCGGTTTTAATAGTGTGTGATGTTATTCTAGATTTAGAGTAAACTAAAATATAGCATTTTATGTTCTAAAATGTCTCTTTAACACACACACACACACACACACACACACACACACACACACACACACACACACACACACACACACACACACACACACACACACACACACACACACACACACACACACACCATACAACTGTGACTGGTCCAAGAACAAGATACTAATTTAACTAAATATCTCACAGTTGCACAAATCTTTGAGCCATTAGGAATAATAAATATTCATTACATTGAAACAATCCAAACAACTTATGGTTAGGTAAATTAGCTTCATGCTCAAATTAAATGCTAAAATACAATATACAAAGAAAGTTACAAAAAAATGTCTAAAATATAAAAAATGTTCTTGCTAAGTTTTACAACCATTATTAGTTTAATACGTACATATAAGTACTCTTGGTTGCATAATTAACTATTCTTTGATTGATTTTTACATTTGTTGTGTTATACAAGAAGAAAAGTCCTGACATATTTTACTACCTCTGTTGATATGTTCTAAGTGTTGGAAAGTCTGGTCTTATCTTTGGTCTTGGAAGATCTGCTTTGGTCTTGACCTCGGCATGCCTGGTCTTGCCTTTCTACATCAAAACCAGACCAGACCAAGGTCTTGGACCTGGAGGGTCTGGTCTTGGAAGAACCAGTCTTGACTCCATCTCTGGCTTTCTGGTTTTTAGCAAATAGAAACAATTTTGGTGATTCGAACTGACCTAAAACAGGAAAAGTTTAGTCTGATTTAACTTCAGCGAGAAAAAGAAATAATGTATCTACAATTTTTAATTAGGGGTGTGAAAATATCGGATTAAAAGTCTAAATTTGAAAAACTGTTGAAGCCAAACATTAGATTTTACTTCACTACCTTGACTGTCGATGACTTAATACAGAAATCAAGCACTTGAAAAAAATTTAAATTGAAGCATGTGCAAAGATTTCTAGCGCCTACACAAACCCAGTTTCCTAAAAAGGGAGAAGCTCAGTGCTGCATTTGTGTGAACCAATGCCTGGGCAGGTGAAAGGATGTATATGCCATGTTGGGCAATTCAGCAGTGTGCCCACTGCCCACTTTGACAGACCTGAGCATCAGCAGCTCGATCACGCACTTGTTTCCTTGACGAAGCCAGCAGCCACACTGGACTGATTCAGAGTCTGGCAAAGCGACAGGATGTCATTTATACTCTTCCATTAGACTCAGCCCTGCTGGGATCAAACTGCACGGACTTAAAACACAAGAACTGGGGACGGTTCACAATAAAGGAGCAAATCTGAAAAATAAAAACAGAAAATTTAAATCTGGATATTAAATGCAAACTCTAGATAGCTACAAAACAGACTGCATTTACACTATGTAAGCATAACAGACAGTTAAGGAATAGTCTAATTATAAATGCTCTTATAAAAGAAAACACAAAACAAATCTTGAATATATTCAGTATTTAACAGTGTATTGAAGATAAACAGTTGGTTGTTGTTTTAGAAGAATAATAGATATTCTAGGTTCTGAACTGCTTCCACTTTGAATATAGAATCCCTCAGACAGCTATACATGCAGAAATAAGATCATGGGAAATTATTAATGCTCCCCCTGTTTAATTTTTAACAGGCACATAATGTCAGGAGACTGGTCATACATCCCCCACCCATTCTGCTGCCAACTAGGGCTAAACCTGTCTTCAGTAGACAGGAGTGGTTCTAATAATCCCCCCAGTCTTAAAATATTAAGCATAAACTTTATTAGAAGCAAAACGGATATTAACCATCATTTAGTCACTTCTTGTACTCCATGATAACAGAGGTTTTCATAACACAAACTATATTCAGAGGAATGTCATTAAAATTAGGGCTGCAAGATGTAAAATAAATCTTGTATGATATTGGTAAATATTGTGATACGATATTGTTTAAGTATCTTAAACAATTAACTTAAAGAAATCATGGAAAGAAAAAAAGCGGGAAGAAGTATAAACTTGTTCCTTCTACCAACTAAAACACATACTACACATGAGACGCCCTCAGCATTTTGAAGGTTTCCTGTATTTACACCTTTAGCCATTTATTTTGGTAGGCTCCAGACTACTGAAAAAAGAATGAACAACATGTTTCAGACATTCACAAAGACGACTGAGGCAGCTTTTGAGTCTGGTACTAGTTTTAGAGAGACTTCAGAAGAATTTGAAATCAGTCCAGATGGAGGACAGAGAAAACACCTGCTGATACGGAAGCTCTTGAATCCTGAGACACAAAGTGCATGTTGGCACAGTCAGAAAGGGACTACACACAGACCAGAACTTGAATATCTAATACAATGCCCAAATTCCCTCTGCAGAAAGCCTTCTAAATTCAGCAGGCTAAACAAATGCTGCTTTTAAGAGACAAGAAAAAGAAAAATCTTCTGACAGCTCTGTTCCTACCAGGACTTTCAAGGTCCTCCGTCTAGCAGGAGCGCTGACAAACCGAGCAACCCTGAGTCACAGAGAGCCCAGAGGCATCTGCTCACAACGCTGCCTTCAGCAGCTTATTAAGAACACACAACGTGGTTCATCTGAGGTTTGCTGCCGGCACTGTTCAGGGGAGTAAATCTGTCCATGAACGAGTCTCCTTTCACAGACAGCCGGCTGAAACAAATCAAAGTCCCTGAGACCCTGAACAGCACCGAAGGATAGAGCAGGTTTTTTTAAGACTACACTTCTCGAGTCAAGGAGAACATGGATGTTTCAATTCTGATCATCATTGTGGTGTTGTGGTTAGAAGAAAAAGAAAAGTCAGTTTATTATTATGACAATGGTCCATGCTTGATATGGTAGGTAACGCAAAGTCACTTGGCATAAGCGCAAAGGACAAAGCATGGATAGGGTTATGTCAGTGTGTGTTGACCTGGAGTCATTTGTTCTTTAAATCTGTCTGCTTGTTATTTTTTCTATGTGCAGATTTCAGAAGGAGTTTAATGAGGAAAAACAATTCCTCGGAAATATTTCAAAAGCAGAACCATTTCTATCAAAATCGCTCCTTTTGAGAGCAAATAATCATAAACAATTGCAAAATCCTGGAGGGACTCCTTAAGCACAACAGCAGAAGCTAACATCTACAGACTTCTTTATCTCCTCTCTTGGGGGTTCAACCAATCAGCAGCAAGGATAATGCATGGCGCTCCGGGATTGGCTGCATTGATGCTTCGCAAAGTAGCATAGCACATAGGCATTTCAGCTTCCTAAGTTGCATTTCCTTCTGAGTATTTTAGACCTGTTCTACCTAAGAGGATATTATTTTAAAATTTGGATATTATTCCAAATTTTAAAAAGATCACAATTTCATTAATTGCTGTTTTTCTGTTTTAAATTAAAATAAATCAAGTCATGTTCTGCATTTTTGTAATAAATTTCTGTTAGCACTATAAAACTGTAGTTAACACTCGGCCCACGCTGGGCTTATTCTTTATATCTGCTAAGATTCCAATATTAAGAACATGTAAACACTTAGATTAATAAGTTTATTGGGTCAGTTAATCTGGAGCTCAAAGGTTAGGTTGACATGAAATAGTGAAGGCTTTTTTTCCCCAAAGATGACATTAAAATTTCCGCCGTTGAGTCTGTATATGAAAATGGTCAGGAAAGAGCAGCTGATTCTGATTACTTGGGGAGAACAGACAGATGAAATCACAGCCCGGTGGCCGGGCTTGACTGACAGCTCCGACGCAACTGACAAAAGCGTGGAGCCTCCAGGGACCCCGGAGCCCTTTAACATGTGCTGCCAGGCAGCAAGGACGCCTGTCTCTGTCTCTCTCGGCTGAATGGCTGCTTGATAGGAGACTGCTGCTTTAAAAAAGGAGCAAATGCGGCTCGCCTCACTGACATCCCTCCCGCTGCCTGGAGCTGCTGCAACGCTCAGTTTCATCTTTTTGACGGCCGTCGGTCACTAAACACACCACTGCTCCTCTCAAATGACTCGGCCGCATCTGCTCCACTGTCCGAAACTTGACGCACGATGAATCAAAAACGCCAGCCGACGATCCTGGATGTAGAAGCTGGAAACCATGACGGCAAAAATCTGCACATCAGGACAGGTGTCTCCTGTGGGCTCTATTCAAATCAATTTTCAACCCTCATTGGGCTAATATATCCTCCCCCCTCTGTGCAGCAGCACAAACACTCTCACTGATCTGATGCCTGCTGCATTTTAATTAAAACGTAAAGGTCTCTGGAGTTGAGCCAGAAAGAAAAAACAGCAAAATCACTGTTAGCTCTACTTACTGCTGAGAAATAGGATTATTGTGCATATATAACTAAGAATTAGGCAAAACTGAGTTATAGTTTTGATCCATGTCGATTAAACTACAACTAGCATTCACCGTAGATAGAAAACAAAAGCAGCAGCAAATTTTTTCCAAAAGATTTTTTTTTTTGTAGAAAACCTTGGAAATTTCCAAAAGTCAAAAATATTCTTGAAAATACTAAGATAATATGAGATTAAGTGCAGAAATTTTCTTGGGAAAAAAGGAAATTTTTGCTGAAAAAAATCTCAGAAATTTTGAGGTTAATTTAGAAAGTTCTAGAAAAAAACCCATCAGAGATTAAAAAGTCAAAAATATTCAGAAAAAGATATCTAAAAAAATGTAAAAAAAATTCTCCTCCTACAATGGCCCAAATATACCATCGTAATTAAATACAGGTTATGAAGCCTTTTCTTTAAAACATACCTTTCCTTAAACAAGCAACCAGACAACCAACTCGCTTGCCGCATTCCTCCCAGCTGTTGCAGTCGCAGCTGTGTCAGTGAAAAGACTGACAATAAACCCAATATGAGCGCTTCATTCAATAAGCAGATGCTTTCTATTCAGTGCCAGCCTGCTGCCTGTCCCTTTAGGTCTCATTACTTCCAGACTTCTGCAGAACACCATTTATGTGTGAAACCAAGTCCACACATACTTCTTATGATGATTACATTAAATGTTGGCTTGGATGGCTAATAGATATCCCCACTGGAGTTTATCCAGCACCACTTAGCCTGGGAATTACAGCAGCAGCCTTGGGGTACGATTGACTGCAGACAAGCCACACTGGCCCAGATGTATTGATAGAGAGACTGCCACCTATGAAAATGATGCAGACATAGTCATTCATAAATGAACATCATAAATTCTACATTATATTAAATAAATGAACAAGCGTGTATCAACATATTAATTGGTGCACATGCAGATCAGCAACAAACATGTACCACTTCTATAGCAGAAGGCAAAAGTGGCAGCAGCTGCGAGGAACGATGCTGCTCCACTCGCGTTGCCAAGTGTCCAACAGCTGGACGGTGCAGCAGCGACAGTCACCAGACAGGGAAAATGACCCCTGGAGGCATGAAATATCTTTTCAGCAAGAATGCACCCTCTCACTTTCAGCATTATTGTGAACAAAGTACAGATTCTCTGTGCAAATCAAGGATTCTTTACAATAGCTTTGCAGCTGGGCACAATGAAAAGTTGAAAATGGTCATTAGAGTAAGCTATAATATACTCAGTAGCATGTAGAGAACCACAAGCATGTTGAGTAACATGGACTTACTCCATTCAGTATGTCAAAATTAGTGTATAAGCTAAAATTAGCCTAAACGCTAATTACTTTGTAAAAATATAAAGTTAATTTTATTTCCTACTATTCATCAGGTCAGCTGATGACCTGATGAATAACAAGTTTGTTTAGTCAACAAACAGACTTGTGTTATCTACAGGAACTTCTCATCCTAAAGGTCCCCAAATATGAGTTTTCTTCTAAATACACATATGTAGGATGTATTTGGAAGGCTAGCATGAAGCAGGAGGCCCTCCGCCATTACCACCATGCTACCGCTTTGCTGCTGCTACGTGCACACCGTTTTCGCCTGGGCCTGTCACAACGAAAAGCAGATGGCAGAACAGCTCACTTCCAGAGCCATCGAGAGGTGTGTGCAATGTTGGCAAAAGTGCGATGCGTCTGGGAGAGAGCATCCCTCTGACAAAGCTGTTGTCTGGAGTATCATAACTCCGTACAGTAACAATGTTATGACACTAACATTTTTGAAGTGCAAGTGAAAGAAAGTGCCTATGAACTGGTTGGTTTTTAACTGCGAGCTACTAACAGAGATGGGTGGGTGGGCTGAGTCCAGTGCAAAGCGGCCAAGGATGAGTAAGTCATTATGCAGGTTGTTCCTGATTCCTAACTAAAATAATGTGATTCATAAAACAAAAACAAAAACGTTGTGTCCTAGAAAATAATTGTGTTCATTAGTATTTATGACTATAAGAGATACTCAGCATGCTGATGCACTTTAAGATTCACACTAGACTTTCTCTTAGCGCTAAAACAATAAGCACAAAATAAGCTTTTGTTAGAATTGAACACTTTCAATAATTATCACAAAACAGTTTGAGAATAAAAGTCTAGTTTGTAGAATTGAATCTGTTTCAATATGTAAAAAAAACTGATTAAAAATGTATTCAGAAAATATAATAAATTAGTAGTGGGTGATATGAACTTGATATTTTCTGAAAATGAATGTATTATTAAGTTCTTTTTTTTAGTCTTTCAGTTCATTCGGTTGTGACTATACACCTCTTAACAAAATGTGTAATGCACTCAAAGAAGTGTGATTTGTATCACAGCAGCTGCATTTAATTATATTTTCAAATTCATAATGTTTATTCATACTCGGTGAAAAAAATAGCAGAGATAATAGTAAAACTATCAATCCCCAAAATATCACAGTTTTGAGGGATTTTAAACAATCAAAATCAATCGTGACAACAATAAATCAAAACTCATAAGAAATGCATCGTAATTAATTGTGAACGATATGATAAATGCCCATCCCTAAATAAAACACTGAAAGATTTCTGAAAGTGGCCAATTTTGAGACGATGGCTCAGTGGGTTAAGAAGTCGTCTTGAAATCTAACAGCTGTGGGTTCGATTTCATCCTCCTCCTGCCGCATGCTAATATGCCTCAGTGTATAAAAAAGTATGTAGTTTGTGAGCACAAATCACTATGTCTACCAAATTGCTCTACAAATTCAGTCCATTTCCTCTTCAGAACTGGAGGATGCTATGGATTAACTGTGGCATTTTCTCAACTGAACTAATCCCATTTGCAAAATATGTAAATATGTTTGCGTACAACCAGGAAAATAATGTAAATGGAGTTCAACATAGTATTTGTAGTCTCTTCTCTATTTTGAAAGAACCGCCTCCATATTTTAGGTCTGTCATTTTAAAGTATAGTTATCATTATTGACATTTCCTCTGCTCTTTTTTATTGTCTAATGTTTCAGTTCTTACTATATATATATATATAGCATGCTGTTTTTACAGCCATTAACCACAAAAACCCTGTCTGGTGTCCATAATTGATCTAGTTTAGTGTAGTTTGTGGTTAAACCATCCTAATCTTCATGCGGCTCATATTCTGACATCTTGGGACCAAGATGACACCAAACAATCGATTAGTCCTGCCCAGCTTATGAAGCTATAAACAGGATGTTCTCAGAAGGAAGCTTCACAGAGTGTGATCAGCAGGTTGCAACAGTAACATTGACTCAGAGTCTATCATAGGAAGATCTAGTTGGTTTTTTATCACCCATTGGTGTATTGCTACCCGTCCACGCCCACCGCCTCCCAATGATCTGGTTACTGATGTTGAAATGCCATAATTTGGAGTACTGCATACTCAAAAAAAAAGATAAATCAATTTCAAGTTCAGCTCAAACTTATTCGCTTTCCTCGCTTTGCCTGCTCTAATAATCACAATGCAACGCTGCAGTTCTTAACGTAACTTCTTTACATATATTAGATTGTGAACTAAATGAGCTAAAAGACACGGAAATTCTCATTCTCCACTATCCATAAGGGTGAAAGATTTATGTGTAATTCCAGTTTTATGACTGTGAAAGTAGATCCCTTTTTTTTTTTTTTTGCTTTTAAAGCAATAAACCCGCAGGCGTTATTAAAGCGTCTGCAGGCCTGCAGATGCTCACGAAAATCTCCAGAAGTGCTAGAGCTGCAGAAGCAATATTCTGTTTTCAGGATTGCGAGTGACGTTCAGCTGCTCTGCAAAACAGACTTAAAAACCCCCAAAAACCCACCAATTATCATGGGAAAATAGGTACTTTTGAAGCTTTTCGACTCAAAGGCAGTTGTTTTAACATGTTCTGTCATTTTACACATGGCGGATATTTCTAGCAAAGCTGGTTTTACTGGAGTACATGTGTTTGATTCATGAAGAATATCAAAAGAAAGGCTTACAACCCTTGTGACTGATCGAAACACATAAGTTGTAACATTACAGACTAAATAACCAGCTCCATAAACAACCACTTACCTGATATGTGTTGTCAAAGCTGTCATACATGAACCGTGTGATCAGAGACGTCTTTCCAACTGCAAGGCAAGAAAAGAAAACGATAGTTTCCATTAGAGGGTGAACGGGACATTCAGGAAGTAGACTTTCTGTCATGGTTGTCAGGGAGCTCATTACAGCGAAGAGGTGACTGAGGGGGGGGTCAGGTGTAGCATCGGGTCCACATGTAATTGGAATCAATCTGTTGCTGCAAATCATTTGGATTTCCTGAAAGCTGGAAACTTTTAATATAAAAAACACATGGAGGTGAAATCCAAGAAAGCAGAGTTGGTCTACTTTAAAGCAAATGGCAAATAATGTCAACATTTCTAGTGTTGGATGATATATAAACAGTTGGAAGGATGGGTTGATTGATGGGACATATCAGTAAAGGGGTGGAAGAACAGACAAACAGAAGGAAGATAAATAATGGAGGGATGGACAGACAGAGAAAGGATGGATGGCTGTATAATGTGTACAATGCCTGTAAAAAATATTTTCTCCTTTGGATGTTTTACCCTTTTTATTATTGATTTTACAAATCAATCATGAACAACATAATCTGGCTTTACTGACATAATTACAAAAAAAACATTTGATGTCAAAGTGGAAACTAATGTTTGCTATATAATGGAAGTTAAATTAAAAATAAAAACCAACCCAAAATAAGTGACTGTATAAATATTCACCTCATTTAAAGTGACTGACCTAATTCAACAGAGGTCCAGCTATGTGGTGCTAGCAGACGAAAGGTTACTGAAAAGTATAAGTATATATCCAAGATGCTGAATATTCCCTGGAGTTTAGTTGAATCCATTGTCAAGAAATAGGAAGAATATGGCGCATGTGTGAATCCGCCCATATCAGGTTGTCTATTATTCTCCAGACCTGAAATATACTTAAAAATGAAACGCTAGATTTTTATAAAACTGCATAACACTTTTACATAAAAACGCCATCAGATAATGATGCTTTTTACATGCTTTTTTCACTACATTCATGTATTGCTGTTCACAAACAGAGCAGACATATGAAGCCTGAGAGCGAGCCACTAACGCTTTGATTCGAATATACAATGATTGCTGTGATGATTGTTTCCAAGTAGGCCTGCAACGTGTCAAGGAGGCAAAACATTGCTGAATGTCGCAATTATAAGACTTGCTTTAAATAAATAAACAAACGCTTTAGTGTTATTGTCTTTGTGCTTTGGTTCACTACCCATGGAGCACTTAAATATTCTGGATTAGAAAACAAACAGCAGCATGATCACAGTTAAAAACATCCAGAATGTGATGTAACATGAAACAACAAATGGTTTAAGGTGCGACACTGGGCAAAGTGACATTAAGTTAAATATTCAACAAAATACACAGTCTTTCAAAACCTGTGCTCAGAATATGATATGAATTCACAATGCAAACAGTAAATGAGGATAATCTTAAACTACCTGGCTTTTCTCTGCTTAGGTCCGATGGTCATGACAAACATAATCATCTAGGAAAGCTTTGTATTTATTTTAGAGACGCTAATAGCATGCTACATCATCATTAATCATTTACAGGAACCGGCTGGATTTAAGTGTCCAAGTGATAGATAGTTCTTAATTATGTTTATCTCACAAATTTTATTAATGAAAGGTAGGGAAGCAGGAAAAATACAGAAGCCAACAGGATTCGACTCAAAACTCTGCCTGGAAGATAACTGATGATAAAATAGTTGCATCTGTGACTTCTACGTCTTTCACTCCAGAGCAATAATTTCTCAGTGTAACAGTATAATCCTCCTCCCTGCCCAAAACTTCAACATGTAGAGCCTGGGGAGAAGTCATTCAGGGTTTTTATTGCTCTTAAAAGTCGGTGAAACTGAACTCATTATTTATGCAACAGAAACCAACCGCAAGCGAACACTTCAAATACACAGCGACATCCTCCCTCGGTAAATATAATCTGTGCTATATTCACAGTTCATCAAATGGGCGGCCTAGTTTCAATTGTTTACAGGAAGATTTTAATCAGCCAGACTAATTTCACGCGGCTGTGCCTTCACTTGGTTTCCATAGCTGCGAGGCACAGACTCATGTGCAGCCACTGATTATTTACACAGATTTATTAATACATCATCTGAGTAACGTAGCTCCAATGCTGTCTTATTTTGGGCACAAGCCACTCGACTTAAAGGTAACCTAATAGCTCTTCATTCTAGCACGTATAGCCCTAAAAAATGAATAAATTATACATATAATATTAGATCAAAACTACCTTGACCAGCAGGTGGCAGTAAACCCCATAAAGTTAGCGTGATAGCAAACAAAGTAGATGCATAGGACTCATTGGCACATGTTCAGAGCCACATAAATAAGTCATAAATAACTATATAAATCCACAGTTTTGTCAGAAATGACCAATCACAACCAAGAGGAGGGGCTTAGCGCCATCCGTCATGCTCACACCTTCCCCCTTGTTCTCTGTTACACTACAGCTACGAACCTGCAACAAAACCTGCCATGAATGCTAAGGCCAGTTAGCATGACCTCCGATGACGGCTGATAAACATTTTCACCATCAACACATTTACCAGCGCATACATGAGTTTGATTGTCAGCCCTAAGACCCTCCTCCTGGTCTTGACTGGCTGTTTTTGACAGAACGGCGCTTTTTTGCAGACGGCAATAGCAGTGGAGGAAGTTGATATTTTTTTAGATATCTGTCTCATATTATACTGTTATGACACTTATTTTTTTCTTTTTCAAGAAATGTTGCATACTGGAGCTTTAATGTTGGAGCTGTGAACATAGTTCAGAATTTTGAACACTTTATTTATTCACTTTAAGTTACATTTTGAACTTGGAGCTTTCAAATACGAGTCAGCAGGTTCTGTTTCTTCACAATCTGAACCAAGCATATTAGCCAACCATAACAGCTGATGATTCTAAATAAAAGATGCAAAACTTTCCTTGTTTAAGTGTCTTTGAAATGCAAACTGAACATCTGCTTGAATGTTTAAATATTTGAGGTTTTGCTGCTTGATGAACAAAAATAGTTTAAGGGAAATATTGCTGAGTTTCAATAACACCATGGGTGTTTTGAATTGATTCTTTTGTGAGCAACACGTTCATCCCTTAGAGGAATTTAAATATCACTTCATTATGGACAGAGAGTTTTATCCAATGTTACACTGTTGCTGCCGAGTCATCCTCCTCCAGCTCAGAGAACATGAGACAGGCCTCCCTGCATCTCTCAGTCACAGCTGAAAGCTTCAGAAACTCAGGGACGGGCACAACCAGAGCATTGCACACAAAATCTGATGAGACTAATTTCCTCCACCGCAGGGAGGACCAGTTGACCTCAGCAAACCTTCAATTATTACCAGTAAACCACATCAGGCATATTGCAGATGAATTCCTTTATACTCAAAAAAATCCTGAATGCAAAGCATGTTTTCAGATTTTTGCAGTAATTAAAAACTTGGACCAGGTCAAAATATTATGGGAGGAATCAAAACACTGAGGAGGTCTGGTGGAAACAAAAGTACGGTCTAAAGCAGCGCTGGAGATGAAAGCACCAATATCAATTTTATGGGACTGCAGAAATAAACCACAATCATCTTATTAGATTTCAAAAGAAAAGAATGAAACAGGAGAACTATGAAGTTCAACTACAATCTGGTTGGGTTCAATAAATAAAAATATAAAAGAGCAAATAGTTTGGGTTCAGTGGAGTCCGAGATTTCAGAGTGGGTTGAGTGTTGTAGAATATTTTATATTTTAATATTAGGGTCTTCAGGGCCTTTCAGGCATTTAAAATTCCCTTCAGACATGGACCTCTGGCTTTTCTCTGGAAGAGTTGATCACAGGAGGGCTGGGCACTTTTCAATGAGTTCGTTTGAATTTGCATTACAGGCCAGATATTTGCTTATTTCATTTCAAAAACATGCCAGCAAGTCGGGTTTATTGCATGTCATGATTGGATTCAGTTTTCTAAAGAATACGTGCAAACTGCAGTCCAGCAGCACTGCTGGAATAAACAACTTTAATTCATGTTTATTTTTTGGAATGGAAATTAGGTCCTTGGACAATTTAACATAATTTTAAGTTTGTGAAATTTTTGTTTTCAGAGTTGTTATAAAGCTAAACATATTTAAGACATTAGGCTTGTGTTTAATGCAGTATTTTAAATATTTCTCATCATATTTTATTGTACCTCCCCCCAAAAAAGCACCACAGATCACTACTTGGACACCTCATCTTTTGTCTTTCAATGGACGAGTGCACAAACTCCCTGTTGGGTTTTCTGTTTTTCTTTTCCATTCAAGGCCCCAAACAAACTTCGCCCTACACGAATCTCACACTTATTGACAACTAATGTCATAAATATTGTTCCTCTACTATTTATTGATATTATTCTACTTAGCACCACCAAGTCAAACTCTGAGTCTTTTCCATCAGATCCACTATTTGAGTGACGTCCCTCCCAGAGTTCAGCCACAATAAGAATACTTTCAAACCTTTACAAATAACAGGAAACGAAAAACTATAAAATGTCATGGTACAACTCTAACATAAGCTGTAATTTTTTTTTAATTAGGAAAAAAACAAAAAATCTTGGAAGAATAAATTTTTTGAGAATAAACTGAGTTTTACTTGAATAAATGTAGGAGGAAATTGTCAAATTAAGTCTACATGTCATCTTACCCCTTCACATATTGTCACATTGTCCCTCTATTCAGATTGAGTTGCGAACTCAACTGGCTTTCTGTGCAAATGACAAATACAGAGGAAGTTTTCCTTTGGCTGTAGAGCTTCGGCAGGGTTAGAGAGGACAAATCATCGGTTTACATAAGGCATTTAAATGTTTAATGCTGTTGTGCAGTTCTGAGTGTGAACCTGATGACATCGTCTTCTATTTAAGCCTGGCTGCAGATGATGTTGTCATGCAAGATCATTGTGCAAGTTAAGTTGCTGGAATCTCCTCCGATGTGAGGCATGTAGTGCATTTTCTTTATTTCTGCTTAAGGATATAAAAAGTAGCATAGTGGTAATGCAGATTCTTGTAAAGGTTGAAGGTCAAATGAACATAAAAACATTGATGACAGTTACTGAAAAATGTTTCCCTTTTCAGTCAGCATATTCATTGTTTAAGTCTACTAACATGACATCAGGTGCCTGAAGAAATTATTAGGGAAGAATCAAGATCATCAGTCTTGAAAGTCATCCAATGTTCAGATGATTAATGATACTGATTTTTTTTTTCTGATAAATGAAAGTTTTATCAGACAACAGCATTTATTAGCATGGATGGTGCAAATCAAAAACTAGGACTCAAATTTATGCTGTTTTGGTGTTTCTGGTTTGAGCTACAACCTCTGTCGTGGGTGGGATTCTTAAACGTTTGCAAGCTTTTGGACATGTCGACATTAAAGTAAAGGTCAGCTAGACTGGACAGATATTTACAATCATCAAAGCTGCCCATGTTAACTGCTTATACATTTTTACTTCGCAATCGCCTTTTTTTTAGCATAAAAGTACAATCTTGTGAATGCTCTGGACATAGGGCATGATGTCAACTTCACTCATAGAAATGTTTTGTCTCTTAAGATTATAGTTTCCCTTTTTAAAAAAAAAAAAAAAAGGGACAAGGGTGTATGAAAATGGATGGATGGATTTATTGTATTACCGGTATGTATTTTGTAGGCACATAGTGGCATTTTACTTCCTAATTTAAATGCCTTGAAATTGGGCTC
Organism: Poeciliopsis prolifica; assembly: GCF_027474105.1. Classification (NCBI taxonomy): domain Eukaryota; kingdom Metazoa; phylum Chordata; class Actinopteri; order Cyprinodontiformes; family Poeciliidae; genus Poeciliopsis; species Poeciliopsis prolifica. The sequence continues at coordinate 24,539,099 of NW_026562377.1, forward strand.
TGTCTATTTAAAATCTCCTGCTTTTTCTGACACTCCACCTTTGGGAAGTCATCACAACATGGATCCTCTACTAACCCTTTAACAACATTTTTTGTCGATGTGCATGTCCCTTAACAGCAGAGAAAAACATAAGGACCACATCTGCTCACCCTGCTCATTTAAAACAAAAACACAGTAAAATTGATAACTTTGCAGACATCCTAGTATTGGCAAGCCAGATACAGCAGATTCATGAGCAGAGTGTTTCCAGTTACATCTTTAGTTTTAATAAAGTCCCGTTTCAAAGACTTTTCAGATCAAGTTGGCAACAAGAGGGCCAATTACCAGAGAAAACAGGGGCCCCGCTGTGGGACAACCTGCTTTTTTTAAACCAGGAGTCCGCCAAGCACAGTCAGCAGACACCTCATCAAGACATCTAACAGCTCAAAATGCAATTTTACGGCACATTACAGTCCCTGCGCAGTTCAGCTTGCTTTAGGTGATTGCACTTACTGCTATTTGTGAACAATGAAAGCACAAAATGAGATAGTTTAGGGCTCTTATCTCAACAGCAAGATTACAAGGAAGAAAAAAAATGTTTTTTCCAAATATGTGGCTGAGAAAAGAAGAAATCCCTTTTAGATATTATCAGAGGGAATAACAGGTGTATTTAATGGAGGTCACTGTAATTATTCAACACTTTGTGAAATATTAAGTCAACCTTTCTTTTTGGAATTGAGAAGATAAAGAAGTGCCACTTAAATGACAAAAAATGTTTGAACTTAAAGTTGACCAGAGCCTCAATAAACAACAGCAAATGAATTCCACTATCAAAGCAGGACTTTGGCTTCCTTTCATTATAAAAATAATGTAGGAATAATGCAATTAAGGAGGAATAAACACGGATTGTGCTGCACAGCGTGTTGACTCCATTTAATTATGTGCAGAGGTGCACAGTGTGACTCATCGGTTCAGTAGATGGAGGACCAGTCTGCTCTGCGGGGGTTGGCTGCATTCAATTTGGTTTCATTTTAATCACTTTAGGAGAGCAAACAGCAAATTTCAACTTTAACAATGTTGCAGCTGGACGAACCTCGTCAGTGAGACTACAGACAGCATGATCAGAGTCTTTCATATTTAAAGATCAGGGATATTCAATCAACTGCAGCGCTGTGAAAAACCTGTTGCACCTCACTGATTTCTTCTGCTTTTGATTCTTTTTTTTGTTACACTGAAAGCAGCAGTATGTAACTGTTATAAAAAATGTTTTTAATATATTTGTTAGAAATGTTACTATGTTACAGTAAAATGCAACAGTTAATCTGGGGGGGAAGTCAAGCTCCTCTGCCTTCTCCCTTCGGTGCTGTTGTCATCTGTACAAACACCACTCAGTCAGAAACAACCAATCAGGTGCTGTCAATCACGCTCCTCACAATATCCTGTTTTCTCTCTTCTACGCTATAGCTAGTTCACCTGTCATGAATGCTAAGGCTAGATAGAATAGCTACTACAGATGAACATTATTCCTGGAACGGTAAGGTGTTTCTCCATTACCACATTTAGCAGCATGTACACAAAGTTGATTGACAGTGCTAAGACCCTCCTCCTGGCTCTGATTTGTTGATTTTGAACACAGTGCATTTCTTCACAGATTAACTGTCTCATATGGTGACAGTTTTACCAAAATATAAAAACAAAACATACTTTTGCAAAAGTTACAGACTGTACCTTTAAATGCGTCAGCTTTGCTTCTTCAGGCCCCGGATCACTTACAGTAATCTAGAACCGTGAATCCTGTTCTTCACCCAAAAAATTTCTGGCAAGCAGTTCACAACCTCAATTAATCAAACGTGAGTCCACCCTCACATGAGTTCCAAAGATGAAACCATGATGAAGGTTTTGGAGTGAAGTCCAGTCAAAGGCCTAAAATCCACTGACTGGTCTTGCTCAAACACCCTCTCATGTGGCTGAACAGCAGGCCAAAATTCCTCCATAGTAGCCTGGTAAAAACCAGCCCCTTGTTCTACACTTTGCTTTGTTCAGAGGATCTGAGCTTTCGCCTATTGAGATACGATTTCTTCCTGAAGACATGGACTCTGATGAAGTTTCATTTTACTCAGTTCAATATTGTGAAGCTTGCAATAAATTACCTGAGCTACCTGAGCTATAAACAACCATCCTCCACTGCGACGAGAGAAGTGCTGGTCCAAACGCTGTTAGTGTTAATTCAATATTTGAAAATGCAGCCATCATGGACTGAAAGGCTTTGTTCCCTTCCTCTTCTGCTATTGCTAAAACTACAGGCAGACTAATATTCTAATAGTCATCATTCACAAGTTCTTCTGTTCGCTGATTGGCATAGATTCTCTCCTTGACAATCTGATCCAGGGGAAGACACTGTCCAGGTTAACACCAAAGCAATGTGAAAGACTTGTTGACAGTTATGCTCGATGGCATTCTCAACTAGGGAGATTCAACCTGTTATTAGGTTTAGGGAGCACATAATTTTCTTTTCTTTTTTTAAACATAGGACCAGGTTGTTAGCTTTCTGTGTTGTATAAAAATCATACTTGATGATCTGAACTATTTAAGAGCAACAAACTTCTGGAAAATGCATAACTGCTGAAACACTGAGTTCCATTAAAGCTTAAAACCCACCTGTTCAGAGCCGTCTTTGATTAGCAGTAACTGGAATATTAATCAATATGTCATGTAAATCTGCTTGACAATGTAATCTGGCAAAATGTAAAGTTTATTGCTTGTTTCATAACTGATGACTGTGTGATGTTTTTATGATGTGAACTGTCTCACCACCGAAATGTGCAACACAAATAAATTTGATTTAAAAAAATGCAAAAGCGGTAAAACATTAAGGATTGTAATCTTTTCTCTGTTTTTGATATGGGGAGCAGTGGGTTCAATTAAACTTTCCCCATCTAAGGTAATACTAGAACATAACAGCTTACAAATTGTTGGTTGTGAGGATGACATCCTTCATTCTCACCGTATTTGCTAAATAATACATGGAATTATCCATTCAGCCCTCAAGCTGTGTTCCCAAAAGCCAGGTAAATCCACTGCTGGTCACTTGGCAAGTGAAAACCTGGAATCCCCTTGAGTGTCTGGCAGCCAATCGGAGCATGGCAAGGCTTTTTGCCTGGGCCGAGCTCCCACTCACAAGGAGATGGATAAAAATACCGGAGCATGGCATTCTTGGCATGACAACAGGATGAGAGCTAGCACAGTGTAGGCAGACAGGTATCTAATATTTATCAATGAAGGAGAGGACAGAGAAAACTAAGTGGTTTCAGCAGTTATTCACAGTGACAAGAGAGCACAAAAACCAGTGAACGATGAGGATTTATTAAATCTCACATCTCTGGACTTGTTTATGCCCACTAGCAGCTGCTGGCACACGGTAACCTTATAGAAGGGTGCCAGGAGCAGATGGCATCCAAGTAAGTTTAATTCCATCTCAACAAATTATACACACATTTAAAAAGATAGAATGAAATGTTTCTGTGCTTGAAAGCACATTTACTGGTTATGCTCTCTCAGTTTTAAGATCTCTCACTCGGTGATCCAATTAGACAGGAGGAGGATAAGAACACAAACTGTTAATATAAACTGTATTTTTCTAATATTTGCAGTGCCTTCAATGCAACTCTCCATCCAATTTAGGATTTAAAGTCAAGACCTGATTTAGTTTGAGAGGATGAAAGGAGAAATGTCCAGAATAACAGGACAAACGTTATTCTGGACATTTGTCCTGCTACATAACTTCAACACGTTTTTGTTTTTTTAAATACGAATGTGATTTTGAGGCTCAGCCCTGTTGCCTGGAGATATCACTAACTAAAAATCAGCATCAAGGCGTCCCAAACAGAAAGATTCCTTTTCTTTTACATTCAATCAGGCACTTCCACGCTGACAAATCAGAACAGTGACACTTAAAACTCCACTAATAGAAAAGATGCGATGTGAAACCTTAACAGGATGCATCCATTTACCAATACCTCTGAATTATGGATGAGTGTGCTTTCATACTCAACACAGGCTGGGTTCCCTGGGCACACATACTCGCACACACACGAGGAAGTCAGAAAGCTAATTCAGCTCTTACGAAGCCTAACAAGCAAAGTGACTTCACTAAAATTAGCAGCACAAAGACACACCTGGAGTAGAGCAACATACCAGCAGGCCCGGTGACAAAAAGGCATCTCTCCTGCCTTGGGAGGAGAGATGGAAGTCATAAGTCTGCCGTTTCACCGTGGAGACACCAACATGTCTTTTAATGTTTGGATTAATTTCATTCTGACGGGTGGAGAAATGAAAACGGCATCTTCTCAGAGAATAGCCCGCTTAGTCCATTTCTACTCTTGCGGGTTCCTGTTCTATTACTTCCACTGACTGACTTGTCTCAGATGCACTTATGTCCTCAGTTAAAAATAAAGTGGATATAAAAATATAATTGCTTTGAACAATGTGTTTAAACGGGCAATTATGGGATGAAGAAAGAAGATTACAGATATTGTTTTGCCCCATCAGTAGGGCAAGGCAATGTTATTAATACTTCAAATTATCTCTCAGCTTAAATATAATCTATGTGCTTTAAATAGATTAAGAATTGCATCTAGCTATATATATAAATTAATAAAATGAAAAGGTCTACCAGATTTTCAGTTGCACCGTGCCTTCATTTTAGCTAAAGTTAATCTAGCTTAAAAGGCAGGGTGGCAAGTAGCGGTCAGATACAGCCAGTTAAAATGCATCAATTCATAAATCGTCTGCTGTATTATTTTTAATGTTTATACCTATAGATTTATCACTAACTAGAGATATTTTATATGTTCTGTTCTCAAGATGTATTACACACAGGAAGACTATTGATGGTGCGCTGCCTTTGTTGAACCTTTTCTTAAACAAGTTGTAAGAGTTATATGTACCATCATGGCTACATATTAATACTCCTTTTGTATTGTTTTCTCTTTTTAAGATGAGTCAATCTTATTGTTTAAGAGAGAAACGTCTTGGCTGAATGGAAACGGTAGCAACTACAAGACTGCCTGGAAATGAATCATTTTGGGCTCACAGGTAACAAAGGAAGTGGAGGAGTGGTATCGATGCAAGATTCAGCAGAAATGCACCGATTTCATTTGTTTTTGTGGTTGGTTTCTGGTTTTTGACCTGTTCTAACAGGTTTAAGCCAATCAAGAACCATAATATAAAATAGTACAAGATCAGCGCTGAAAGCATTTCTGTGAATCCTATCATGAGCGGTCGTTTACCATCCATGTTTGGACAAGAGGTGCCGTCACAGCTGGCGTTCACTGTAAAACATTTTAACATTTTCAAAACAAAATTCATTTGTAAGTCAACATTCTTTGGTTTGCTTTAGTGGATCTCCTAGTTCAGGCCAGAAAGAGTCAAAGTGCAAATAAATAACCAATGTGTCATTTTATTTTTAATGACACATTGGTTATTATTTATTAAGATTTTCACACTTACATTCAACTCCATGCTTTTCTCATACTGGGGCAGCGAGGAAACCAGCAGCAGCCTCAATGTCATTGAATCCTAGTTGTTACTGGAATCGAGGCAAGTCAGGTGTCCCACCGGAGGCTTAGGTCCTTTCACTTGACCCCACTACTGAGCCAGAATCAATAGACAGAGCCTATGAGTGTTTGGGTCAGAATGGCCTGACCTCCTCCTTTTTTTTCCTTTTGCATTGACAACACAACTAAAACAATTTCTATTACAAAAATCATCTTATCAAAGAAAATTCTTGTTTAAACTCATTTGTGATTTCAATTACCAAGGACAACGAGTTGCTACCATCTTTCTCTGTCAAACAGGGACCAGAAAACAAAACAAGAGAAAACACAAGAAGTAAATCCTCAAGAGCGTCAGACTGAAAGATCCGTGTGTCATACAGTAGGATCAACAGACACACATGGATGCAGAACAAAGTGGATAATCTAAACTTTCAAATAAAAACATTCAGAATGCTGACTCAAGGCAGACTGCACCCAGTGAACCTCAGCTTTCCTTCTGCAGATCTGCAAGAACAACAAAAGGCAATGCGTTCAAAATGACAAATTGCTACAAGGTTCAACTCCCAGAGCAGAAGGAACGTCCAGGACAGGAACTGTATGAGATTATGGATGATTCTGAAACACTGCAAATGTAAAGACGCATTTAAAAACATCTGAGGTGACAAAGAACTTCCTGTTTGTTGGGGGTGGCGGAGGGACAAAAAAAAAAAAAACACAATCAGCTTTGAACAGGGATGGGGGCGTAGAAAGACTGAAATATTTCTAAAAATATCCATCTCCGATCAATATGGACATCACTTTTGAGCAAAGCGCAGTGTCAGACCGCTCCTACAGCATCTCCACCACCTGTTTCTCTGCAAGTCATCAGCTGATGATTCATTTCTTTGCCCACAGAGAGAGATAAAACACTCCCCTCCATACAAAGCTGAAAAGATGAATGCTCAGCCCAATGACTCCTCGTTTCAGTGAAGCAAATGCATTTTACAGTCATCTGTTTTAGTGAACATTCAAAAAGAGTTCTAATTTAACACAAAAGAAGGAGAGCAACGTGAATGTTGCAAAGGTTGGTCTGAGGCTGGAGGGCTCATCTGGGGAAAGGTAAACACTGACGGAGACCTGCTGAACTCAGTGAAGTGTCAGCTCCTATGCTGGGTAAATGACAGCCGTCTTCCACAGCTGGGATTTTATCCACTGAGCTGTTCTGTTTGGGCAACTGGCATTGTGTCTAAATAGGATTTACCGTCTCTCTACTTTTGAAATGTGTCGTGTTATGCAAGAACCGCATCCTCTTCTACAGTTCATAGTTAAGACAGTTGAACACCAGGGCTAGAGATTCAGCAATTAAGATAGTACAAAGCATTATGATGTATATAACATATAGTTTCATGAGTTAATGCAAATGTTTTGTTTTGTTCAAATTATTTTCCTTCAGAAAAATTATGACATATGAAGAGCATGCATTTTCAAAAGCCAGAAATTAACTTTGTTTGTTTTTTGGTGGAAATGTATAAAATTTCAATGTATGAAATCTGAAAATGTTCCTGACCTGAATAAAATAATGTCCATAAAACTGTTTTTCATTTTGACATAATGAAGAAAATGACCATTTCAAAGTTGACTTAAGAAATGAGTCAAGTTATAAAATATCATGCTAAGTCAACGTGATGTAGTAATGTAAAAACTTTAAGTTGAGGTTAATTTATTTATTTTTTTAAATTTCTCTTAACTGATCATTTTTAGTTTCATATACTTGCTTGTCACCGTCAACTTAATTGAAGTTGTAGCAATAGTTGTTACTCTGTGTTTTGAACTTGACAAATTGATACAGAGTCAGGAAGAGTGAGCAATTGTTTTTTTTTGTTTTTTAACAGCGTGTTTGTTACAATCCTATGTTGTCATTTCCTGCCTATAAAATCTTTTCTGATTGGATAACAAGGAGGGTGAAGTGAGACCACTGCATACTTCATAGTGATTTGCGTTACAAAGTTTGTAAAAACAGCTGGGGAATGTGCAGCATGTCTTCAAATATTCAGACAATGAAATTTACTCATTTCAATTGTTTATGTAGTTACTTGTCGATTAAGGTTGCAAACACTACCTGAATTTGTTTCTTGGTCAGCACAGTGTTGTTCAAAGCACTGTTGCATTTTTAAGCTTTTGCTCCCGTGAGAATTTTCAAGCCAAATGTACCTTTTAAAAGAGCGGTATTATGTATTATCCAGGAGTATAGTGGCATTTTACAGCACAATCAATAGCTATAGCCTATTACTATTGTTATAAAAATGCTGTATGTGACTTAGAAGAAAATTGACTCCATAATTTAACACCTTGAAATTGGGCCTTCCTGTCTCTTTAAAACTCCTGCTCTTTCTGAAATGCCACCTTCAGGAAGTTGTCACATCACTCCTCTACTAACCCTTTAACAACATTTTTCCCAGCGTTGCTCTGAGAAGCAGCTCCTATAATGAGCTGAGCCAATGTGCAGGTGTACCAGGTGTTTGCTAATTGCGACTAGCTAGTCTGAAGGAGCTGAGTGGGGGAGATGTTGGGGAGGGTTGCTCTGAGAGGAGGAGCTTTGTCCTCATTGGTGGTGCCAGGTTCACCCAGGTGTTTTGCACAGCTGAATGGTTGCCATGGGAGATTGAAGGATTTCTCAGACGTGTTTTTGATGAGGGAATAACAATATGACACCATTTAAAGCTAAAGAAAAGGTTGATTTTATTTAATACTGCCCATTTAAAATTAACAAAGAAAAAAATTGTACATCTGTACTCATTGTTTATCGAGTGGTGTATGTTAACAAATCTTATAAATCATGTTAAAACGGGTCTTCACAACGTGAACCATTCATGAAGCATGTCCGTTTTATTTCTGGAGCTTGTATGTTAGGATGAAGGGTGTGAATTCACAGAAATCTACTGTATTACAACAGGATGGGGCATGTTACTCTGATTTTGCTGTTATTTTTTTCCTGTAACACATTAACTATTAAATCCTTTTATATGCATCAACAACAAACATTTGTGTAGTATTTAATTCAGCAGGAAAATATACTGTTCTAGGCTGCTTTATATTGCTTTGAAAATTGGAAGTGCAATATTTATCCCATTATGTGATGCATTTGCAATATATTGTGCAGCTCTAGTTATAATGTCACTTGCAGATCTTGGTTCCAACTTTTGGGGGAAATTAAATGCATCATTGTGTGCACTAATCCTCAAAGGTGATTAAAAAAAATGACATATAGTCTCCTCTGCCTGGCACATATAGTAAACAGGGCAGATTAAAGTGATAACTTGATCAATCTGATACAGCTGGCAGAAGATCAACAACTGCATTTAATCGGAATTTGAAAGTTTATGCTGAGGCATTTCTTCTCAGACGTGCATCCTTAACAATATTCTCAAGGTAGTGAGGCAAACATTCAATCAGCGGGCTAGCGCTGGCTGTCACGGCTATACAACAAGATATCTCTAGCTGCACGGCATGAAAACATGTTCCATTTGCCAGGTTACTGGAAACTGGATATCCATACTAAAAAATAGCACACACAGACACAAGATGGGAAGTTGCATTTAGACGTAAAGTGAAAGTGTTTATCTTTTGACAACTAAATGATGGTTGAGGAAAGTTACTAAGAGATAAAGGTTGGACTGTCAACGCAAGGTTCACAAATAATTTGAAATAGAACACAAGAGTTAGCTTTAGTAATAGTTTTCAGTCTTCAAACAAATGAAACAAAATTTTAATCTTTCCGGAGTAGCTGACAAGACAAGTTTCCAATGCAAATGTGCGCAAAATTTGTTAATATTCCACTAACGTCGAAAGAACACAATTTTGCAATTGCAGTATTTCTATTAAATAAAAGTACAATTAAAATCTCATAAATAAGTTTGTTCAGGGGATAAATCATTAAAAACCATGCTGCGCCGTCATCCTCCAACAACGTTCTGTCGTCTTCTTCGCGTTTTGCTCCATTGGCAACAAAAAAAAAAAAAAAAAAAAAAAAAAACAACTTCAATCTCGTTCCACATTTTATCAAAAAATATGAGTTTTTTCAGAATTGGCATGTTTCCATTAAGCAAATTTATATTCGAAAGGTCAAACTGCCCAATTCAATGGAAACACAGTTGTTGTGATAGTGAGCCATGTCTGCTGAGAGAAGAGGCAGGATATCTCTGTTACTTCAGTGCTGATTATAAAACTGTGTGACAACTTGAGGAAATAAAAGTCAGTCCATTCGTATTGACTTTGACCCTAATAAAATTCTTTTTGTTAAAACAGATTATATTGATTATTTTAACAACTGTACTAAAAGTCCCAGAAGCATTTTCAGAAATGTTTTGTTACTCAAGTCGTCGTACTTTATTTTTTTGCATTTTCTGTGCATGTAGATGAGTGCTGCTGATATGCACTGATTGTATTTGCAATTGTGGTTTTTAGAGCCTTTGTAAGGGAAATGGTTTTGCAGCTCCCTGGCCAGGAAAACCAAAACTCAGTTTCATTTTGCTCAGAAATGTCGCTTCCTGCAGACAAAGTGATTGATGCATTAGCAGCAAGCAGCTAAAGCCTGCTATGAAGCTTACAAATCTGTTGAGTCAGCACTATTTTGAAACCAGCACTTTGTGTTTGCGCGATGGCAATCTTTGTGCAGTCAAAGATGGAAGATGGCATTTTGATTCAGGCGGCAGAAGCTCACGACAGCAATATATCCACCGCGCCACACATTTATTTTCCATCTGTTTATCTAAAGGGAGATGAAGCTTGAAGGCAGGAGGATTACATCCAAACAACCGACCGGTGTTTCTGTCGGGGGGGGGGGGGAGGAAACGACCCATGTCAGCTACCCAGAAAGTTCTGATTAGTAATCGGAGGTGTGCTAATGATGACTTAGTTGCTTGCATTCAGGGTGGAGAAACAGCCGATAAGCTTGTTTAAAGCCTCTTTAGCCGTGTTGAGGAAAATCTTCAGCCTAAAGTCTTTGTAGACGGAGAGTAGGAAACAGCCAGAGAAGTAGGCAGGAGTTAGGACTTCCTGACAGCTCATTTAACACTCTGCCTGCTTCCACCTACTTACTCCAGAGCCCCTCTCTTTCTGACGTTAGCTCATTCTTTTATGGAGGGCAAAAAAAAAAAAAAAAGCAGGACATCGTGCTAGCTTTCCCTTTATAGATGCTCTATTCAGAGACTTCAGCATCGCTGAACCAGAACCCTTCACAGGAGGCCTTTTCTTCAATCCACTCTCACACATCAGTTCCTAACACACGCTCCAGTCCAGACGTGTGTGTGTGTTTGTGTGTGTGTGTGTGTGTGTGTGTGTGTGTGTGTGTGTGTGTGTGTGTGTGTGTGTGTTCATAAATGACACTAGCAGAGCTGACTGGATTCACACCCGCCAGCTGCAGACATGTCGGAGACATACAGAGACACACAGAGACGCGGCGCTGTCTGGACGGTTGACAGCGTCTCCTCATGCCGTAAAAAAAAACACATAAAAAAAGTAAAACATTTTTTTAAAAAAAAGCACACACACCTTTCCCTCTGTGTTCCTTTAGCCAGGAAGTGTTTATGCAGAACTTTCTGATGGAGAAATTTCTCATGACAACACCTTTCACATCATTACAGCATCGTCTGTGCAAAGTTAATTTAACACCATTACTGAACTTATTCGGGTCAAAAGAATAGCAGATGCATGTGGTGGACGTCCAAACAGTTTACAGCAAATGCAACCCAGTTATTTTATCACTTCACACACATACAATTTTATAATTCCAGTTATCCTGAAAGCTTTCCAAGTTGGCAATAAGCTGGAAGTAAACAATCATTAACAATTGGGATACATCACCATCAAAATTGATAGCAGAAGATGTAAGTCTTTTTTTTTTTTTTTAACATATCAGTATCAGTCCGATAAGTATGGATTATAAAATTCCTTTCACTAATCTGTGTTGGTCTATGATTCAAATTAAATATCACATACTGAAGTCTGTGCTTCTAGCAAGACAAGATGTGAAAAAGTTCAACCACTTCCAATAGTTGGAGAAATAAAATGTAGTAGAATTATTGATACCAATAAAAGTTGATCTTATCCATTAAAAGAAAACCCTTTAAACTGAAAATCCCTGGGAACGTTTTACTTGTGCTTTTCTTCTACGGATTCCAAATTCAAAAATTGTTTTTGTGGTATTTTGATTTAACTCACTAATTGGGAGAAAAGTGTTGCAGATAAATAACCATCTATGTGAAACAGACATCCAGTCTCTTATGTAACCACTTTGCAACAGAAAAACCATAAATTGCATTTCTATAAATACTGACACTCCACGGTACAGGTGTCCAACTTCAGTTCTCAAGAGCCAGGCTCCTGAAAATGTCAGATTCCCCTAGTTCAACACGTCTGAAGCAAATGATTGCTTCATTACTCAGCCTCTGCAGAACTTTATCACATACTGAGGAGGGAGTTCAGTCAATAATTCATCTCTGGTGGAGAAGGAACAAATCTAAGATGTCTCTGGAGGACCAGGGTTGGATAGTCTTAGTCCAGATTATAACTAATTTAGCCAGCCTTGCATTAATTAAACAAATAATTACCTAATCCTCTCTGGTACCAACAGCCTGTCTATTCCATGCGGAGAGGTTAAGAAATGTTCTGTAATAATTAATCTGTCCGACAAATTTACCACTCTTCAGATAACAAACAATCCACAGATTTAACAATTATTTAATAAAAATGCATGACCCTGCTGTAATGTACGATCAATAGAGAAGACTTGAGCACTGAGCCTTGACTAATGGGGATCATTTAGCTTCTCAAGACCTCAGAAATAGAGCATATTAAAACAACCAGACCTGCCCTGCTAAAAAGGCTGAATTAAAACCTGCAGATTTACATTTTGGCGTTCCCGCCCAGCTCAAGTGTAATCTTGTGGAAAACAATTTAGCTGTTAGAAAACGAGACGCTGTTGGTTGTCTGAGGGTGTGGGCATGTAGAGCTCAGGATGGAGTGCAGAGCTCAGGAAAAGCCACGGATGAATCAGAGAGAGGCAGAGAGAGAGTTGCTAAAAGGTGTGACGCTGCTCATCATTCAGTGCTATGCGCTTCATCCACCAACATGTACATCAGAAAGCGGGTCAGCGTTCAAAAGCATAGTTAGTTGGTCAGTCTGCAACGATACCAAGGGCAAAGGTTGCAGCCATACAAGTTATCTCCTCGCCGCTGACAACCTGGGTGTGTCTCCACACAGGAACATCGGAATCAGTAAAAAGAAAAAAAAAAAAAGAGAGAGAGAGAAACAAACAACTTGTATCATCCACAGCAGCGTCACGCCCCACGCTGTTTTCAGCCTCCCTTCACTCTGTGAACCAGGACCAGTGATGGAGCTCCGGCTGTTATTTCACTGTCCGAGGCGGATATCGCCGCATCTCCGGTCCCTTAAACTTCAACCAGGGCTGCGCGTTTCCATTAAAGTGACGCCCTAATTCCCACACACTCACTCTCTAACAAACTGGGAGGCACACATTTCATTCCTACTCCGGCTCCCATCCCTCAGCCCCCACGGAGCCGCCCCACGGCCACGGCAGCTAGCTAAATGTCCGTGAACTTGCCGTCTGACCAGCAGGTGCAGCGACTTCACTTGACAAACAGCCGAGCACGAACTTCTTCTGGCGTGAATGAAAAGCATTTCTTACCGCTCTGCTCCCCGAGGAAGACGAGTTTGAATTTTCTTAGAGGATTCCCAAAGTCATTACCCACGGACATCTTGATGGGAGGACGAGGGGGGGCCGACCACGGACGCCGGAGGACAGAATGACGGGACTTCGGAGCTCGGTTGGTGAAGATGCTCGACGGAATGGGGCGGCGATGTTACAGCTCCGAGTCTTCGTGATGGGCACGAGCCGCTGACGCTGCACCGCCCGCTCCGTGACGCTAGGAGGGAGTGTTTAGGCGGGCCCACGCGCATGCGCGTTCTCACACGACTGACAGCCATGAAAATAACATGACGTCATATGTAAGAGAGAGTCCAGAGATGGCGATTTAATGCAGATAAGGCGAACTTTTATGGATGCAACAGGAGGGAAACGACCTAAATATTAGAAAACAAAAACAGGAACCATTTGAGAATCGGAAAGTTGGAACCCCAAGACACATTTCAAGAGCTCTCAAAGTCTACACAACCGTGTTAAAATCGAATTAAACTTAAATAAGTTGTTTAAAATTGGCTCATTTGCTTGGTGAAGGCATAACCTACAGGGATGTTTCCAATAATAATAGTATTTGTCCTCTCACAAATGTATAATCTTTTAATCCAGTGATTCACAACATCAAATAAATATCCATACCAGACAAAGCCAACCTTATTAATAAAAATGCAGTTTTATACATGATTTTCATACATTATGGGGAAAAAACTGCCAAGCTTTTGCTCCATCAGTATGTTCTGATGTTTGCTTCGAGCCAGATGAACTAAAGTGTCACATTAATGGCTATTAAATACAATTATTTGTTGTATTCACTGATCTTTGTATGTAGAGAAAAGAGAAAAAAAAATAGAGGAAAAAAAGTACATTACACAAACAATGTTTCCCAAACGAGATCTTCACTTCTACATTTCAGAGCTATTTGAATGGGTCTCATCAGAGGCCCCTTTATTAGATATTTTTGTCACAATGTAAGCTGGCTCTTTTTCTGAATCTGTAAAACAAAATGTCAGGGTAGATTTGTGTTTATGAAGCAGGTGATGCATGGGATCAATATTTCCTTATTTTGAACAGTTATCTTTACGTCTCTGACCAGCTTCCCTCTTGACAAAACTCATTCCCACAGGTTGATGCGGCCACCACCATGTTCCAACAACTTTCTGCTCACGAAGACATATGCTGCAATAGTTTCACAAAATCTCAAAGCAGCTTTTAAACGGACAAATAGCAAAACACAGAACATGTTCAATGACCAGATCTGTATACAGCATGATTTAGGTGCATAATTTATTTTATTTAAAAATATAAAAGGTAGGAGTAGGTGCTTAATATCTGAAAATCCATCAAAAACTTACATATGATTATACATGAATCTATTCTTGGTGTTGTTACTGATGTCTCAGGGTATGAGACAAATATGTAGAAAATAACTTAAATATTAAGCTATACAGTTCATTAGTTATAGAGTATGTTCCCAATGCAAACAGAAACCCCAAGTCCATTTAAACCTAACACGAACACGTAATGTTCAAAGATATTTAACAATTTTTAATCGAGATTTCATCCTTTATTACAGATGCAGCCTTCCAAGGAGTACTCTTCCTCAAAATGTTCTAACTTCACAGCGACGCTATGAGACGGGTCTCAGTCGGATCACACTCAGATTGTGGGCTTCTTGTCCAGATAGTACTCCTGGGTCCGTTTTGCTTTCCAACCCAGGATGATCAGCAGGATGATGCCTATGATCTTATAACCCACCTGCAAACCAATGTATCTGTAGGGGTAAGGTAATTGATCATTAGTGAATACAATAAATGTGTTCAAAGTGCAGGTACACATTTCTTCAGAGTCGTAAATGTTCCCACCGGCGCCTGAAGAGGACGGTGTCATAGTATTCGCAGCTGAACTTCCTTCCGCACACGTTTGTCCACCAGATGCAAGACATGTCGATGACCATCCCAAAGATCGCTGGACCCGGAAGCCAGGCTGACAGAGACGGAGGCAACGTGAGTTTTGGAGGACACCCACCCCTCAGACGGTTTGTGTTCCCGTTGCCTAAGATTAGCTAACGCTCTGGGATTTAATCTGAACCCAACTCGTCTGGCCTGCAAGAACTGATGCTGCAAAATCCAACGCTGACAATCAAGAAAGGACTTAAATAATTAGTTTAATCCATGTCCATGTCTTTCTTCGGTGTATGTAAATATCGGGTTTCACCCTTTTCTAATTATTTGGTTATTGATATTTTAAATCAGATTCTCCTAATTTATTCAACAGCAGAAATCTGTCCTCCTCTTACAAACTACAAAATCTTGCATACTTTCAAAATCTTATATTGATATTAAGATGAACTAGAAGCAGACTCTTACTGGGGTTTGCTTCAGCACTTAATGACTTAAAGATCATTTTAAATATATATAGTATGTGATTAGGAAAAGTAAAACTTACCAAATATTCTCATAAGTAAGAACTGAAGTCCTATAGCAAATGACTTCTCGTCAGCGGAAACACATCTGAAATGAAGAAAAAAACACAGGACTCAACTTTTAGTCAGTGTGATCCACTTAACTCAGTATTTGTGCCTAAATTAAGGACAGGCTTTTTAAAGAATATATCTGCTACTGCAGATTTTAACTCATAGATACCAACAAATCTGTGTCTGTATGTGTCCACATCGACATATTTCTTTACCTGAGCACCATCATGTATAGTGGGTTGTGAGAGAGGCAGGCAATCAGTGAAGCGAGAGAGATGAGTATTATGACTGGGTAGAGATAATGAGAGCAGCGGTTTGGGCAATGACCTGGTGTGACTTGGTTCTCAGCCCCAGACACACACTTGCAGTTGGTAAATACCTGTATTCAAAGAGAAAGTAACATTATTGCTACACAGCTTTATTGCTACACAGCTTAATTTTGTCATTAAGCAAAGGCAATTTCAAACAGTTGGGCTTGTAGCCTTGATTTAAAGAAACTCAGTGTTTCAGCTGTTTTACAGTTTTGTGGAAGTTTGTTCCAAATTTGTGGTGCATAGAAGCTGCATGCTGCTTCTCCATTTTGGAGAGGCCTGGAAGGTTGATACAACAACAGCAGATCTTGATTTTATCTTAGTGCCAGGTCATTTAGTGATTTATAAACTACCAGCAGTATTTTAAAGTCTGTTCTCTGAGCTACAGGGAGCCAGTGTAAAGACTTCAGAACTGGGGTGATGTCTTCCTGGTTTTAGTCAGAACACCAGCAGCAGCGTTCCGGTTCAGCTCTAGCTGGAAGATTTTTTTTTTTTTTTTTTTTTTTAGGAAACCTGCGAAGACACTGTTGCAGCAATTAATCCAACTAAAAACAATTGCATAAATGCGTTTCTCTAGATCTTTTTGGAACTTTAGTCCTTTGATCGTAAAAATATTCTTCAGCTGATAAAAGACTAACTTTGTAATTGTCTTTATGTATAGCTGAAGGTTCTGTGCTTGGAATTATGATGATTCTTTTCTGCATATTTAATAAGACTATCAAGAGGCATCAGCAGTGGTTCATGCAAATTAAACACTGAAACCTATCTAGACATATGTGTGTGGCATGATGTTTGATTTTCACCTTCACAGAAAGCAAAGATTAATTAACCTTACTTTTGTACATTAATCCTCTAAGCTAGCTGCGAGTCGTAACGTCTGCCTTTGACCTTTAATATTGAGTGCGGTAGTTGGATTGCAAGAGGTCTGGTTCGAACTACTACATAAGCCACTCAGTCCACCAGCTGGAAGATTTTTCACAAGCACTGACGTTTCTACACTTTGTCTAATATGCAAAGTCCTCTGCAAGCTGTGATTTAAAAGGCTTTTTATTAGCTATCAAAAGCAAGCTATGTGTCAGCTGTGGTCAGTTTGTGATGGAAAGATACAAGCCAGCGTGGCAGCAAATGTCAGCTTTATCTGACATACAGAAACTGCCAAAAGTTTTTATATCCCTTAAAATTCTCCACATTTTGTCACGTTACATCCACAAACATTAACTCATTGCAGAAGGATTTTATGTGAGAAACTGTCATTTGTTCAATGAAACATCTAAAAATATCAATAAATTTGAAAATAGGCAAGTTTAATTATATAAAACCACTTCTTTATCCCATTGGTAGTGTATTACAAATAGGAATATTTTTCAAAAGCAGTCTTTGTGTTTGTGGGACTAGAATTGCTGTGACACACAGTCGCAGCCATATGGTTGCCTAAAAAAACAATAAATCATTTGTATAAGTCAATATTGCCTCCCCCTATGGAAAAATACCTTATCTATATATATATATTTTAACAAATATAAGTCAATATGTTGCATGCATTTGTACCCTGAGACCCCTAAATAAAATCAAATACAACCAATGAACTTGAGCTAATCAGTAAACTGACTCCATCTGTAATTTATTCTGAGTAATAACTTAAAGTTAAAAGTTTAAAGCAGGGGGACAGAGAGGTCTGAACTTCCTACAGAGCATGATGCGGTCTATCATCTAAAAATGGAAAGTGTACGGCAAACCCAATTCAATTTAATTGACTTTGAGCTATTTTGCAAGGAAAGAAAAATGGCAGAATGTTCAGTTTCCACACTTCTTCAAAAGAAACTTGAGGTTGTTATTTTCTCTGCAAAGTATTGACTGAGGGAGGGGTGAATACAATCCATTCACTTTTTAGGGTTGTAGTTTGTTAAACCATGTATAATCACTCTAAAGTTATATGTAGTGTTGGACTGTCACATAAAATCCTAATAATAAAGACTGAGGTTTGTAGTTATAATGCGAAAGTGTTCAACGTCACTAAAACTTCAAGTGGCAATTTATTCTGTTTTTACAGGTTCTCTCTCAGATAAAGTATCTATGAGTGACAGCCATGAACAAGCCAGAATGAATTCCCCAAATTCAGAGTTTCTTCTATTTTTCTAAGCTGAAATTTTTAAATTAATACACCTTGCATCAAAGTGTTTTGTTATTTTCATAGATTCTTAGATTCAGCGGCATGCAGGTTATGGAGCAACATTTAACCAGCTTATCTGCGAGCTCTTGGAGAGATTTAGAGTTAAGCGTGTGTTACAAATATGCATGCACAAAGCTTTTCTCTTTGTGCAAAACCTGATTTCAAAACATGACATCAAAGACTCTGTTTGACAGAGGAGTTAAGTAACATCATTGGAGAGCAATGCACTGAATTGCGTCCTCGCCTGTTTTTGTGTAGAAATTACCTCAAACCTTTGGAGGAAAAAAAAGAGACTAGAGACTTATATTTTTTCCTCCCCTTCATTAATTCACACATTAATTTTCTATCTTGTTTTCCTGTTTTCCTGTTCAGAATTGGAGAAGGAACCTGGCTAATTTAGAGCTGCCAGTTCATCTTTTACTTTTTTTTTTAAGGAAGATTCAAGCATCTAAAACCTGTATGATAAAGCTGCAGCAAAATATTTTCTTTTTGTTTGTACAACTGATTTCTTAAAAACAAAGGGTCCTCCCCCTCCCATTAGAAGAGACGACAATTTAAATCTGTGTTTTCTCACCACGTGTTCAACACCAGCATATTTCTATGTATACAGATTCCCTGAGAGAGGGTGATGACTAACCATAGATCTGATGGTCCTGTTGGGGTGTAAGGTGACGTTAGTGCAGCCAGCATGGCAGGGAGAAAGGTACTGAATCCCATTGGAGTCACAGACAGGTAGGGCGGTGCTCTCAGGACAGGAGCAGCTGGCGGAGCACCTGCAGGGGGCAGCAGAGTTCAACCAACGCACATAATCTGTTTCCTGCAGGATGGAACTGAGGGTCTCAATATTTTTAGAATGGTTGTAAAATATGCTACTCAATTTTGTCACGCTATATTTATTATATATATATATTAACAATCAGCTGAAACCAGAAGTTTACAGACACCAAATAAAATGAGACATTTTATTATTTATTCTAAAATTAAATTAGAGTAAACTTCTCCTGTTTTAGATTAGTTAGAAAGTTAGAATTATCAAAATGATTTCCATTTGCTAAATTGATCATCTCTATCAATGAGTGAGAGAATAAATAATATATATATTTACGAATGCCTTCAACATGATAAATTTACATACACAGTGATTGCAGTCTCTTGAAACAATGATGACGATGTGATGGCAAGCGACATGACCTGCTGTTTCATAAAGATGCTCCACCCAAATATTATTGCAAACACAAATAATTTCATTAATTAATAACATATCATTGCTAAATAGAGTCATAACTCAAAAATGATAATTATAAATGTAAAATGTGTTAATTATTCAATGATTATCTTAAAACTTGTTTGGTCTGATTCAACTTCAAGCAGTGAGGAAAAACATGTATGTGTCTTTTTATTTCATGTATGTGAATTTCTGGTTTCAACTCTAAACCAGGTTGAAATGAGCTGTCATTAAAAAAACAAAAACAGCTTGTAAAACCTGAAAGGAATGCGATGTGAAGGATGTTCTGCATCTCTCAGAATGCAAAACACAATTAAGCTTTTAAATTAATATAAAAAAGAGAGCTATGAATTCAAGATAGGCCCACATGAAATTGCAAAAAACCTTGTAACTGTGTTAAAGATGTATAAAAAAAAACGGACTGGGATGTTGGATTTTTTTCAGTTTGAGCTTTATGTTGAGGATATTTTAAAATATCAATATCAAATAATTGTCTGAGCTCATAATATTTATCATAGACACTCTCTGTCTTACATTTTGTAAAATCAAACATTTCCTAAATGTTTCAAGTGTTAACTGCATTGGCTTTGAGACATCAGAGAGCTGTGAGGAAACAGAGTACAGCAGCTCTCATGTGTTGGTCAGACATTGTGCACTCACCTGGGACGATCAACTTGGTAATTGACCTCTGAGACTTTCTGCGTGTCGCAGCCCATGAAGAAGAGAGGGATGCAGAGGGCAGTGGAAATGATTAGCATGATGACTGCGAAACGAGGGATGCTCTTCAAGGTGAGTCCCAGCCTCCTCATGATGAAGCCACCGATCAGCATTCCCAATGCTGCAGCTGGTAGATTCAAAGACCCTGGGAAACAAGAACCACTGGGTTTTTACACACAGCATAACCTTAAAATAACAGCTTTCAGGGAAATTTTAGAATCTTTGATTTGCTATTTGCTTGAATCTCATTCATTTTAAGTCTCTGGACATTTTCTGGATATTTCACTACTCTTTTTGGTAGAACTGACAGACCAAGAAAGCTGCATCTGCTTCAAAATTGACATTTTCATTGAGCTATCTGGCCACAACGACAGTATGTGTGGAGAGTCAAGGTGAGAAATTCAATCTATGATAACCATTCCAACTGCAGAGAGCCTTCAGCACAACTTATTAAAAATATTTATGATCTTGTGTGGTAAAAGAAAATCCACAATAAATCCAAAAATTTCACTTGAACATTCTTTCACATCAATGTACAATTCTGACTGAAACTATAAATTCCTGCCATACTTACCGACTAGCAGAGTGCTGAAGGAAACTGAAACCCCATATTGTCTCTCCAGGAACTTGCTAAGGAAGCTAGCTAGGCCTGCTATGACTGAGGAAAAGCAGCACTGGGCCATGACCAGCAAGAGGAAGAGAGGGCTGGACAGCAGGTGGAAGAACATTCTAGGAAACACTGGCCAGAACACACACAGGAACACTGATTTGTAAAATGCAGCTTAGACAGTCAGGATATATGCCTAGTATCTGGTTTATGATGCGCTCACATTTAAGAAACTCAATCAAAGACCCATCCTTCTCCCGTAAGTTATCGTGTGTGTCACTCTCACTCTCACTCTCCGCCATCTACAAAAGAGCAAACACAGAGGTTATGTCGGCTTTCCTTTGCCAAGGAAAGATTATGATTACATAACCACGTTGTAATCAGTAGGTGCATCAGATGATCCCGTCTGAAACATTATTAAAAACCTGCTTTGTTTGGAGATATTGTCTTGCAGTATGTTGACAACAGCTACAGGACAGGATCTCCAGCCCCAAACTTGCCTTACGTTTTCCTCAATAAGTTTTGGAAATTTTAACTTCAATTTTGGTCAATGACAAGGACTCCAGATGGCTTTGATGAAGAAAAAAATATGGAGCAATTCATACCCACTAATAAGTGTAGTGGAGGGTCAGTGATGCATCAGCCATGGCTGGTGAATCGGAACCTTTAACAGGTTCCAATGGCCTCTTACAGAAGGCCATTGGAACATAATTGGGTCAGTGATATAATTAAAGTTTTTAGTTAAAAATGTGTGGTAAAATGTAGTCAAGTGAAAATGGCTCATGAGCTTTCAATAGAATAGTGAACCAACACATTATTTTCCCTCGTAGATCTGTATTTTTCTGTGTATATCAGATTTTCTTCATTTATTTTGTTCAATAATTGTAATGATAATATCGTTTTGGACTAGAATCAACTTGTAATGTCAACATACATCCAGCAGAGGTCAATAAGAGAACACAGAAGTATTTTGACAATTTAAAAAAAAAAAAAAACCTTTCTTCCACAGCTACAAACTGTAAAATCATGACTTGTATCCTTTCATTTTTAACAGAAAGATGCTTGTAAACTTCTGGCCAAATCTACAGCCATCACAGCAATGCTGTACACACAACCTGTCTTGTCATAGTCACTTACCTCTACTTCAAAGCTCATTTGACGGGGGAAGAAAAAGTAAGGAATGGAGGAGAAGGTCAAGAAGCCGGTGATGACAAGCAGACCCATCCACCAAGCCCCCACCCAGCCGGGGTCAACGGGGCTCAACGTCGGAATTTCATCTGAAATAGACAGAACAGAACCGACTGCTGAGTCGCTACAAAATGCAACGAAGCCTTGATAAACACCCAGCCTGAATCTACATGAACCATAGGATGTGTTTAAAAGACTTTGTCCTTACTGAAGCTACTTCTGTTCATGTCCACATAGAACCGAAGCATGAATGCACCCAGCAGGTAGCCGATGGAGGGTCCAAACACAGACACGGCAAACAGGATGGCTGTGAGCGAGAGGCCATAGGTTAGAGAAAATACATTCCTCACAGGAAAGACTTTTAAGCAACAAATCAGAATAAAGAAAAAACATGTCCTCTACAGGGCGTAGTAAGGAAAATATGTGGGGAAAAAACCCGGTGAATTATTATGAAGTGGAAGGTAAATTTTACATGGTTTACAAAATTGAATGTCTTCAGTCGATGTTGAACGGATGTAGGCGTGGTCAATATGGACTTCAAAACGAATTGATAACAACAAAGATGATGATACAAACTATTTATCACTTCGTTTTTAGAGATCCGTGTGGCTGCAGCTGAGTGTCACAGCAATAATAGTCCCACAAACACAAATACTGCTGTTGAAAAACATTCCTTCTTTAGGTCACCTGTCACATAAAGACGTACGATTATTTAATTAAACTGCTAATTGTAATCGCATTAAATCAGATTTTCAAATTTATTGATATCTATTGATGGTTTCATTGAACAAATAGAGAAAAATGTTAAAACAATTGGTCTCAACAATACTGACAGCTTTGGGGGAGTTATATGTCACTAACAGGAATTTATTATGTTATGTTAGAATGGCCCAGTTAAAGTTTAGACCTTTGAATAAGCAAAGAACCATTTTAGTCTCTAAATGTGAAAAGCTAGTAAAGACATACCCCAAAAAAACTTGAAACTATAAACGCAGATAAACATGGTGACATAAATTATTCGCTCCAATTATTTAGCTTATCATTTTTAAGAATAAATGACAAATCAATTTTCTTCCACTTCACAATTATGCACTAATAAGTGTTGGCTTGTGGTTGCAACATCAGAAAATAGGAGGAAGTTGAAGGAGTGCTGTATCAACAACATGACCATTGAACTCATCTCCTTTTACACACACAGGTCTCTTGTATCTCTGAACTGCAGGTTATTCACCTATGTAGAGAGGGGAGTTTTTACGTTCTGCAAAATCGTCAATGTAGGAAATGCCGAAGGGCTGGATGGGGACCGAACCCACGCCGAACAGAAGCTGAGCGATGCCCATAAATACCCACAACAGGGTGGTCTCAGTCAGGCGCTTGTTAACTTCAACATCACATGACTCCGGGTTGGTGGCGTTGGCAGATGGGTTGCATAGGGCTTGGTCTTCTGAAATGCAGTAGGCAGACACACATGGTCAAATATTGGAAGAAAGATGGAAAAAAAAAATTTAAATACAAGAAGTGATGTTTGATGACAGAAAACTGCAGATTTTTAATTTCTTGAAACCTCTCTGGCCCTCTGTTGAATCCAACATAATCAGTCTGAGGTAAAATGAAAAGGCAGAAGGAGGCTTCTGTTACTGCTAATGAAATAGCCTGAGGGTAACTCTTATCTTCGTAGCTTTTAACATAGAGATTATGAATGTTCCTTCAGTTTATGTTAAAGTTCAACTGAACAGGGGGAGTGAACCTAGTCAACTCTTGGTGAGTCCACTTAAGAAGCTGCTGGTGCTGTAGGCAAACCCAAAGATGCATTGATATGTTTGTGCACTTGTGAGCTCCCTGGTCTGGACCCACTCGGCACCGACAGACGTCATGCGGCTTTGTGTTTGTTTACGCGTGCAGCTTGTTCTTACTCTGCAAAGCCGAGCTGTGTGTGTAGGGCTGCGACAGAAAGTGAGGTAAGGTGAGGATCATGGCGCTGAAGGCCATCAGCAGTCCGCCGATGCCAATGATGCGAGGACGGTGAACCCGGTTGCCAAAGTAGCTCACAAACACAATCAGGATGCAGTTGCTGACCTTTGAAGCACAACCAGAGAAGCAAACCAGTCAGATCCTACAACCCACACAACACAGAAAATGCAGACGTGATAAATGAAGTCTCTTTTCGAGTACACTTAATCATTTGATCCATTATCGCAATGAAAACATTAATAAGGTGGCTTTGCATGACCAAAGCGTGAACTGAGATGTAATGTTCCGGCTTTGTTTAGTCTAGTTTCATAACACAATGCTGAAAGCAAACACACAGATAACGTCAACATGGCAATGTGGTTTGTAACTCCTGACCGCGGGTCATTTATCGGAGACAAATTAAAAGCATATTTGAGGGATTCGTAAGGAGAACACTGAGACTCAGTACTCCTGACATGTGTGTCTCTAAAATACAGCAGTGCCACCTGAAATATCAGGAAATGTGACTTTGTGTTGCATGCTCGCACTTCAGTTCCTCTTTTGTTATTATCCTTGAAAGATCACACTATCTCAGTCCTACAGCTCATGAGGAGATGCTGCTTTTGGCTCTTACCTCGTTGAGAGAGGAAATGGCTCCTGAGGAAAAGCTGTTGAGGCCGTAGCGCTTCTCGATAGTGGAGATGGTGCTCCTGAAGTAGGCGCTGTAGAGCAGCTGCGAGAGCTGCAGGAAGCAGTGGCACAGGACGAACAGCTAGGACAGACAGAGAGACAGACAGACAGGATGTTGCTAGAGTCTCTATATTGTGGTTAAAGAAAATAGTAATGCTGTCATAGTCAGAAACAGAAAGAGAAGATCTCTGTCCGCCTGGAACCTGCGATCAAAAACAGCTTAGTGCTGAACAAAGAGGTTCAGTGACTACAAAGTGTTGAGGGTCTGCTGCTCCAAAGGAGGCTCAAATAATCAGCCTTCCTCCATTCACAGTTTCTATAAAGTGTTTTTGTAGGTGCGGATGTCATTCCTGGTCCAATTGTCCCAAAGGACTTTGCTCCTGAAATCATGTTTCATTTTCCTTTCATATCAACATTTACAATTTCTCCCAACAGTGATCCATCCTTGTGGCAGGATGGAATGACATCTTGTTTCATGCAAAGAAGAATGTTTTCAATAAACTCTCCCTCAGGAAAAAATATTGAACCTACAGCTCATGTTTTTATTGGTAGGCAGCCAGTTTCCAGTAACAAAGTATACCATAATAAAAATGTAAGAGGTTTCAAACCTATTCCAAGGAACAATGATGCATATACTCACCTACTTGAGGAACCTGCTTTCTTGGAAGTGAAAAATTTGCTAACAAGTTGTTACACATGCAGCTTTCATGGCATTTGACAGATTAATTTGACTTTTTCTGTTTATTGAAGCTAAGTCAGGAGAGTGTTTTATGGGCCAGAGTCAGCTCAAGGCCAACATCCATTAATGCAACTCTTAGCTCAACAGGTAGTCCTGCTGTAGGGATCTGAGGTTCATTTGGTCAGCTACCCTCTCTGAATTTGTAAAAATCCTGGCAAAACAGTAAATAGTTGAGGAGCCAAAAAAAAATAAAGAATCATGTTTTCCAAAACATCGAAACCGCACACCTCTTCCAGAGCAAAAATCTGACGTTTTGGACCCGCTGTCTGCCAAACCTCCAGCTTTTCGTTACTCTACATAGTCCGTGTCTCTATTTGTTTACATGACTTGTCTCTTGCACTTCTCTCTTCACACAGAGAGTTGTGTAAGGATCCCAGTTGCCTGCTGGTTGGACTCCCAGGGATTTGGAAAAGGAGCCACGGTCTGCTCTGAGGGCTTCACAGAACCTCCGCGCGAACGTCCCAGTGACGCTCAAGATACGTGAGGAGATTTAGAGGAGAATTTGCAATGAAAACAGCGATAAATCTCAGATTTCATCTTTGTTTAGCAAACTGCCAGGTGGGCAAGGGGAGAATAAACTGTGCAGCTTCCTCAGAACAGCTAATTCCCCCATTAAAACTCATCTTTCTGGTTTGTGAGCACGCACAATACATGCTTGTACAGCGTTGCCAATATTTCATCCTCGTTTCCTATCAAGCGGCCTTTGCCTGTCTGAGTGTTTCAACAGGACCTTGTTCCTGATTGAGGCAAAGAATGTCTTTTGTTCGAGATTGAGATCATGACAAATAGTCTAAATCTGAGCTCAAACCCACTTCGGTCTTTGCTGTCTCAGTTTCATACATAATCCATGAAAACATCTCTTTTTTCCCACTGAGAAATCACCTAGTGCATAATAAAGCAAAAAACAAAAGGTTATTATCCTTAATGTCATAATGTTAGATTGATATAAGATATTATTTACACTTCCTGGTGGAGAAACTCAAAGCAACAAGTTGAGCAAACAGAGGAAATGATCAGCTTTCCACATAATTTGGTACACACGCACAGACTGGCACTGAACACATGCAGGATGTGCTCCCTGCAGGGAGGATCCACAAGAAGAAAACCAGAATTCATCTCAATAAATTAGGAATTTCTCATCAAAGGTTCTTTTTTTTATCAGTAATTTAATCCAAAAAGGAAACAAACCCTTCATATTTGAAGTGTTTGTTGTCTTTGATGATTATGGGTTGAAGTTTATAAGAAGATTAGACTGCAACATCAAACCAATAAAAAGTGGCAGAACACTGCTATCAGATCCACAGGTTGTGCATTTGTTAACAGTTGTCCTTTTTGAACACACTGTCAGGATGACATTGTCCTCGACTTCAACCTGCTGAGAAGGGAAGAATCGCAGGAAGTTCACAGGACGTTTTCTATCACTTTGATTTAAGAGAGCGAGCTGATGTCATA
Source organism: Poeciliopsis prolifica (assembly GCF_027474105.1). NCBI lineage: Eukaryota > Metazoa > Chordata > Actinopteri > Cyprinodontiformes > Poeciliidae > Poeciliopsis > Poeciliopsis prolifica. The sequence goes on from NW_026562377.1 coordinate 24,565,851, forward strand.
TTTATATTTATTGTTGGGTTTTTTTTTTTTTTGTTTCTCGTAAGACTTAGCTACTTCTTTAAAAACTGGAACAAAGACAAAGCAGCATGGGAGGTGAGGATCGCCTCCCTTTTTATTGTGAGCAAACGGGTTGGCTGCACAAAGGCCTCCTGAACACAATAAAGCAGCACTATCTCAGATTCAAAGGTAACAGTTACAAGCTAGGTTGGCCACATAGCTCGGCTTCATATCGGAAGCTCCCGTTTTCAACTACATGTCGACGCTGCGATAGTCATCACAAAGTTTTAGATTCCATCTGACGGTGCATCTGGGTGGAAACTGATTCAACTCCATCAGCCCTCATTTCACCACACTGTTTCTGACCGAGACGATAAGAAAGCAACCCAAACCCGTGTGGTGTCCTTCACCGCAACTCATCCTAAAGGATGTCAACGAAAATTCGGCTGCAATTCTGTCTTCTACATGTTTTGAGAAAAGTGTTTCTTTCGCTAGTTATGTGCTTCCCAGAGGAAACTACAGCATCTCAGAAAATGTCATGAGTGTTGAACCGCCTGCTTATTTAGTCTTGGACATTTCGTTTGAAGCCATGTTAGTCACTTTCACGTTGTCAAGTTGGGTCCTGTAATTTTAACCCATTTTATTGGGGTTTTACAATATCTCTGTTTTTTGTTTTTATGCATTAAAATCTGAAGTGAGTCTAAATTTGTATTTACCACTATGAGTGGATACTTTGAGGAATTTTCTTTCACTGTAATTGCCAATCTCTACACATGTAGAGACCGAAAGCTCTACATAAGCTTTTTTGATAATTAACTCAAGCTCATTCAGGTTTGTCGTATGAACTCTTAAGAAAAGCACCTCAGAGTGGCTTTCATGATACTGCTGTACTTGCAGCTTGACAAGATGTGAACAAGGCATTGTAGTTGAGCGGGACATTAACACAAAACGTCTCGGTTAAATCGTTGCGTTTCCACGGTGCTAGAAGTTCGTACAATGAACCACTGCATTCTGCTTTTATTTACATTCACACAAGTGTATCAATTTCTTTGGAAACACTTTTTAAGGTTAGCCAAGTGTAAGATATGTGCTGATGAGATCACCAATAATGCTATGATTTACACGAATGCAAAAGTCGCTACGCTTCAGAAAAATTGCATCAAATCTGACTGAATTTTCCTCTCGGATGTCGAGATAGCCAGAAGGAAAAAAAAAACAAACATGTAAGAAGGCTTACAAGATGGCATATGGTGCTCAAGTGCAGGAGTGAAGTTGTCCAGGTGGAAATTTTTAAAGAATAGCCTCCAGCTTCAGGGGTTAAAGGCTCCGACTTGAGTGCGGACAAGGTGTAGCCAGCAGAAATAGTTCAAAGCGGAGATCAGTACATAAACAAACCGGGTGCTCTCACGAACCTGAGGAAATAGAAAGTAAAGGCTTTTGCAGTTCTGCTTGAACTTGCGCCAAGAGAAAGATGAGTGGATATCAGTGGTTTGTGTCACTTTTGTTGTCTGGTTGCGCAGTATTTGCATTCAAGTGGGGGAAAACTACGACCGTGTTGTTTGCTGCAATCGGAGTCCCGTCTTTCATGCGGCTAATCTCATCACTTAAATGAGAGCAGATTGACAAATTGCCTGCTGTTTAGTCTGTTTGTTCTGAACTACTCCCTTTATCTAAATATACCACCACAGGGCTTGGAAGGGGGCAAAAGTTCATAAGGAACACCCAACGTGACTGACAAGATCATGACCCGATGCTGACCCTCGCTGTTTCACCGACTTCCCATCCATCCACGTGAATACATCAGTGCTTCAACAGAGGGTATCTTCCAGCACAGAACCTGATACGGCAGGAGGGATAACTAAACATTAAAAACTGTCACGTGGAGTTAAATGGTCTTTTCTTCTTTTGGCGATAGAACTGTTTCTACTGTCTGAAAAAGCCTCAAGTCAAAGGCGTTGCTCGGAGATGAGTCACTGTCACGTTTTGAGAGTAACAAGCAGGAGTGCAAAATAAACCTTTGCCTCATTACCCAGAGTCCTGGAATGCAGAGTTTCTCATCCATTGTTGCAATACAATGACTAAAAAAAAAAACTCTCCTTTTGGCACGTAGTGGATATGGATACATGTCTCCCTCCGGTTAGTTCTCTAAGAAGGTAGTAATACAAACGGAGACACACAAAACTCCCCAAAACTGGACGTGAATGCTGCTGTTGAACACATAAACATCTTTGTCTTGACTTAGAACATTTGGTTCTTATTGGAGGAAGATCAATCAAAGTTATCAAGACTTTCCTTTGGTTAAAGCTATTAGAAGATGACTGAAATTCCACAGATGTAAAAACTACTTCTGGTTTTGTACAACTGGATCTCATGGAGGCCCATTTCTGCCACTTTGATGGACATAAAGAAAAATCTTGTCTCGTGTTTATGCGATTTAATGGAACTTTTTTTTTTTTTTTTACAACCACGTTTCGTATTTACTACATATAAAAATCACAATTATGAGCTGTATCCACAATTATGAAGATTACTCATTGTTTTGTGGTCTGGAAAGAAAACCCTGCTCACCAGCTGGTGGGCTTCAGGACGTTGTCTTGTTGAAATTCCCATTTAAGGGAATTTCCTGAGTTGGCTATAGTTTTTGTTCCACTGGAATGGTAGTTTTCCATTATATTTTATATTTTTGGTTTTGACTTTCTTTTAAAGATACGTTAACTTAAGCAGCTAATCCTTTACGGCACTCGATTTTATGTTCCCCACTCCCCAATAAACTTTTTTGACAACAGTTTTCTCTCATCATAAACCTCACATATCAAACTCTGCACTGCTACCGCTTGAACAATCCCTCTTTCAAACAATGACTCAGTAAATCACAAATTAGCAGCATAAACAGTATGGCTGCCAGTTTGTTTAGTTTTCTGTTACTCTGATACACCTGCTATTATTTTTTTGTTTTCTCTCTCTCTTGTTTTTCTCCTCTGCTCCCTCCCTGCCCACGCCTGCCCTGCTTTCTCTGTTTTTGTCCTATCTTTTTCAATATTTTTTTAGCCTTTCTTTGCACATCCTCCAAATCTACAAATTATGGATCTGGTTAACCAGTCTCTCAATGCAATTGGTCAAATTGTCTCAACGAGAAGACTGGGCACAGGAGAGCCCTCTTGTCCTACAGGGACACACCCGGCAGGATACACCCTGGATTTATTCATGATAACAGGATTTCTGTTGTTTGGAGCGTGTGAATACCTGGCTCATTGACAAATTTGTGACGGACTTGGCCGAACAAGCGAACACTCAGACTGTTGGTGTGGACAGAGACGCAATATGGATGTGAGTCTTGCTGAGACTCGCAGCCCAGCTGAGGACTCAAAAACTCACTAATTGGATGGAATTGATATTGGAAAAGTTGCTAGTTTCAATTCAGTGGAACAACCAAACTAATTTGGATAATTGGGAACTAAGATGTATCGGAGAGACTTTAGGGAAGATTGAAATTTATAATCTACTCAATCTAAGACAGTCTGTATCTGAATTGGCTTTCTCCATGTTGCCTTGGAAGGGATGCATGTTTCCAATCTACTTGAAGATATGTAAAGATAAAGCTCCTTCCGACCTCAACCCCCCCTGTTATCCATGCAGCTGTGGAGCTAAGGGCTCCCAAGGCCATGCCTTGATAATATCATCTTATCAGACTTCTGCCGGAAAGCTGAGCAACATGGTTTCATGGCCCTCTGATGTCTCTGCCTTCATTCATGTCGTTGTTTTGCCTGAATGTTGCCGTGTGCCCTGATGTGTCCTTTCCTCTTTTTTATCCTATGTTTTTAGAAACTGTGGAGTTTTTAACCCAGAAAAGGACAAACTTGGAGTCCAGAGACTCTAGTTTATTCATTTATAAGTCACTCTTTAGATTATATTTTAGAAACTGTCGAGTACTCACTATTTGGATGCAGATAAGACTCCTATTATTGCAACCAGAAAAGGAGGTAGAGCAAACTTAGAAACCAGAAAAACTACCTTAGCAACTATTTTTTAGATTCTGATTCTTCCAACCCAGAAAATGAATCAGACCAGAGGATACTTACTGATACCTATACCCATCTACAAACCCTGAATAAGAGTATCTAGTTTATTTACTTTAGATCAACATCATTATCTTTTTCTTCTTTTGCTCTTTCCTTGGTTTGTATTTTCTTTTAAATCTTGTAAAGCCCTTTGTATTGCCTTGTTACTGAAAATATGCTATATTAATAAAAATTCTTGTATTGGCCAGGTCACTGGACAACCACACAATAACCATGCATGAATCATGCACAGGTCATTGGGCATGGTGGTTGCCAGGTCATCAGAGTAGAAATATTAATGTTTCAAGATACCGGACCTTAATAATTTTGAGCACAAATGTAATTTACTAAATATTAGATAATATTAGATAACGTCATATTTTCGAGATAAGGAGGTCAGTTATGGCCAATGCAACTTCTAATAAAGAGGTCAGAATTCCGATTTAGCTCTATTTTTACTTTTTTTTTTTAAGTCCCAGTGGAGTAAATTTAGTTAGTTTTTTTTTTTTTTTTTTGAAAGTAAGATTTATTTTAAGCCCAGGTCTTTATGACAGAATATAAACGGGATAAAATTAAAATAACTTTCTATCAGATTATTGTTAAGGACCAAACACAGCATTGCACTTTGTTCCCAGGAGGCAGAGAGACGCTCAGGTCCCAAAAGGTTCGTGAAGAGAAACGTGAGGCGACGTGCCGAGGTAGACTTTGACTCTGTCGATTCTCCAGCGAAATAAAAATGTTAAACAACAAACAACGAGTGAGAGAGAGAGGCGGGTTAAAACGCGACGTTTAAACGGCAGCATCGACTCTTACCTTTATACTGCAGCATGGCGTCCTGTTGACTTTCCTCCTGGTTGTGGGGTAATTTGTCTCCATTGTGTCGCCGCGCCGTCGCAGTGGGAAGCAGAAGTGCGTTTCTCTCGCTGCTGGCTCGATTTCTACCTCCACCGGTGAGCTGGGAGGCGTTTTAAAGGCTGTTGGTGATGATGCAACTGGGCTCGCGCTCAAGCGCCACATGTCTTTTTTTTTCCTCCCCCCCCCAACAAAGTGATGATCAGGGAACAGACACTCTCGCGCGCACCTCTCCGGTCTTAGTCGCGCGCGCTCACCTGGGTGAACTTGGGGCGCCTGAAGGTGTTTTTTTGTCAGGCAACCACCGTTACCCACCCGGTGAATAACGGTCGGTGTTTGAACGAAAACAGAGAAAACCAGGAGCGCCTTTTAATTTAAAGCGAGCTCTGGTCCTCCGAGTGAACCCCTGCGTTGGTCCCCCCTCTGTCCCCGGCAGCTGAAAGGGGCTTAATGCTCATTACTTGCGGTATGCGGCTCCCTCGGCTGTTTCGGTCTGGGGCTAATAAGAGCAAACAATCCAAAGAGAAGCTCGTAAACACTTATGAACTGTCAGATTAGCTGGGAAAACAATTAACGAAAGCTGAAGTATGCGCGAGCCGCGAGGCGCGCGGACAGAATCGCTTGTAAAACTGTTTTATCTAAAGTTCAAAGTTGTTCTGGTTCCTGTTTGCGCCTCGCAGGTTCAGATAATGGTTCAAGTTCAAGGAGCAGCTTTTGGTCGCAGGTTTCACCATCAGAACTCACAAGAAAAGACAAGAAGAGATTTGGATCAAAATACAAAATATTGGAAACTACAGTTTTTCTTTTCAGTGGTCACAAACAATTGAGTGAAAAAAGTCGCAATGGGTCTCATTTTTTGATACCTGAACCTGGAAGTGCATTTTTGAATAAAAAAGTCTTCAAATGTTTTCTCTGTTGGTGTTTCTAATCGCCTCCATTAGCTGAAAATCATTTGAACAGAAATGAAGACTTAAAAAAATAAAAAGTCAGCTTGTTTTTAATTTATGGGCTCTTAAGTGTCTGTACATGACAGCTGGATGATATATAAGTACATTATAGGGAACCCAGTTACTGAAATAAATGAGCTTTTCAATGATATTATAGAATATGATAGAAACAGCGCCTCCTGTAGTGCAATAGTTGCAAATTCACCTGCCTGTGAAGTGACATTAATAGTACTTTCCAAAAATAGTAAAATGATGTAAAAGGAGCATAAAAAACTCCCGTATATTTACTTTTTAAAAGGGTAAAACATCAACCAATCCCTCATAAATGACTAACCAGCTTATTTGATGTTTCCACCTGTATTTTAATGATTCTCTTTGACCCTGAGCTCCTGGTCTTTGAAGTCGGACGCTCACAGATCCACAGAGTCCGGATTCAAGGCCGGACTCCATTTGGAAGAAAGAACATGGCAAAATTAAAAGATAACTTTCAACAAATCTGTCAGGGGTATGAATGATTCAGGGCTTAAAAGGCCATGCTAAATGTGTGAGCAATAACATGAGGGCAACGTCACAAAGTGATTTTGAAGCTGTGGCGGTAAATGGATGCAACCTTTCTCAAGGCCTCCTCTAACCAAGAGTTGAATGAAAATGCCTCTGTCAGTCTGTCCCTTCCATCAACAACATTCATTGTGTTTTGAGATTGAGATTTTCTGATCTCATCTTTTCAATCAACTGTTCCAGAACATCGTGCAGGTAAGGAGTCCTGAACACAAAAGAAGTCAGAGATTCATGTTTGGTCTGGTTTCAGGTTTTCCTCTCAAAAACCCCCCACAAAAAAAAACAAACTGTTCTTTGTGAGGTAAGTGAAAAGCACACACCTTAACGCCTGGCTTTGTAAAACGTTCCCCACATGGTAGTTGTGTTTTTAAGCCTCTCATTGCTCAACATCTTCATTGTTCGTTGTGATTTATGTTTTGTGCTCTAACTCCTGGAACCGTCAAATTATTATGCATAAAAATATATTCATCTATATGTCGCTGAGTCTCACACACACACATGCACAAACACACAGAAACTGAAGGGAAATGTAGAGAGAGCAGGAAAACCAGCAGGCATGTTTTTGGACAGATGAACCCATGGGACATCTTAACAATAAATATTTCAGATTTTAACACTTATTTACCTTTAATCAAAACAGTTGCAGAAAAAGCAATAAGAGGATTAACACTAACTACTTCTCATCAAATTCATCATCATCATCACCAACCAAATCCTCTTGATAGAATCTACTTGGTAAAAGTAATGCAGCTGTAAAGCACTTTATATATTCACACACTGACAGGCGATCTGAGCAGATCCAGCTCTGACTTTCCATTCTGTGAAAAACACATATTGAGCAGATTAAACAGAAACACATTTATTAAGCAGCCAAATATTAATTCAGTGATTCACTCCCTGGAGTTTGTGAAGGACAAGCTGACACTAGACCTGTCACGATAAATTCAGCTGGACGACAAATCGTTCTCGAAATTATCGCAATAAACGACAACATTGTTTGTTTGGAGACAAATGAAGCATAATTTTGTACAGAACGCTTAACAGTGGAAATGGACAATATTTTAAATATTCCAAAAGACACATTAACAAAAAAGGGAAATAAAACACACACACAACCAAAACCATCAATGAAATGGATTATGAAATCTCTGTAAACAAAATTGCTGTTTATATTTTGCCCAAATATAAACATAATCAAGAAAGAAAAAAAAGCAAACAGAAATTTCAAGCTGGTGACATTTTGTGATCATAACTATCGACTGTATTCTTCTCCGTTATTCAAGCAAACACTTTCCATTATAAAGAAGAGGATTGTCTCGTAGGATTAATTTGATGCGTTAGTCTGTGATTCATCAGCATCTCATACAATAAAGATCCATGTTGGTGAATATAGTAAGTAAAGCTTAACACAGATTTAGACCCAACAGTGTTTTTTGTTTTTCTTCAAGGCGAATTGAGGAAATGAACATGAAAAGACCTTCCTGGATCAGAAGAGAGATTTAGTGAGAAAAGAGAAACTTGGAGAGTAAAACCTCAAACCTTTGAACATTTTTCGAAATCAAAGCTGGGCAAAGTCTCCAGCGGTGACGACACCGCCGTCTGGTGCAGACAACTTCCAGTTACCCAACGCAGGGCTGTGGTTTCTTGTTTATCTTGGCTTATCAACGCTGATGCTGTTGGGAAAACTAAGTAAAAAAAAAAAAAAAAAGGGTGACCAAAGCTGACGAAACTGAAACTCGAATAAGACGACACCAACACTGGAAGTCAGGGCTGCTTTAGATTCTCTTCCGCAAACTGAGAAGTTTTCAAGTTATTTTGTTCTAATTGGACACAAAACAGCTGAAACGTTTTTCCTTTAATGTGCAGAGAAATAATCCTCTGTTAATAAACAGATGCTTTGTGCAAAACCAATCGATTCCCACAATTACTGGAAAAATATAACTATTAGTTTGTACTTTTCTTTTTCAAATTATTCAGTCTAGCAAGTTTTATTTTAAATCAATGGTTTTCTGTTACCTGTATGATATGAAAATAAGGCAACATTTTCACTATTTCTCTTTAAAACTGGAAAAACAAGAGATCATTTTAGTCAGGCAGATGTGCCAATGCAACAGATTATCTGCCAGATTAAATCAGTACAATATCAACCCTGGTATCAGTGTAAATTATTTCTATTGATAAATGACATGAGAGATTACTTTCGCTTTTTTTCATTTTTACTTTCTTCATATTCAGAAGGTTGCGTCCTGTCATGTCTCTCTGCCTATAGACAATTTGGGAAAGCCCAGATGATGATGTCAAAACTTTGGAAGCTTCTGACGGGTCTTTTTCCCCCCGGATAGGTTGACACAAAATTTAAGTTTGAAGGAGGAACACCTTAGACACACTGCTTCCTTTTGTGAAATCATGGTGAAATCTAAAGAAATATCAGCAAGAGAACTGCTGACCTCCACAAGTCAAGGCTCATCTTTTTCTAGACTTTCAAAACGTTCATCTGCTATCAATTATTCGAGAACCAATGAACCAATAACAATGAAAAGCCAGATTATAGTCTGAGCATACACACATGGCTAAAGAGCTCAACTTTTGAAGACAAATCCTGTTTGTCCAGGACAATTTCTAAGTATTTAGCTGACATGACCGTGATTACATTTGGGGGAAAAAAATGAAGCAGCACGCAAGTTCAAAAACACCATCCTGGCTGAAATACGGGGGTGGCAGGCAGCATCATGTTGTGGGGCCGTATTGCTGCAGGAGGAACTGGTGCACTTCATGAAACAGATGACATCACAAGGAAGGAACTTTATGTGGAAATATTGAAGCAGCATCTACAGACATCAGACAGGAAGACAGTGACCCGGAGCATGCAGTAGCTACCAAGTGGCTTAAGGACCCAGTCAGTGTTTTGGTGTGACCATCGCAAACTCCTGGTCTCGGCTTGAGAGATTTTGTGGGCAGATCTGTAGATGTGTGTGTGTGTGTGAGGAAGGCGGCCTACCAACCTGACCCGGTTCCACTGGTTCCGTCAGGGAGAATGGACCAGAACTCCAGTCATCTGTTGGCAGAAACTTGAGGAAAGAAATACAAAGCATTTGACCAAAGTCACAAAGTTTAAAAGGCACGTTCTGATTCTGAAGGCATTAATAAATAAATCTGATGCATTATAGTTGCAATTTTTAGCGAATAGAAATTCAAACAACTGAAAAAAGAGAAGTTTGGTCCAACTTAACTTCAGAGAGAGAAGCATGCTTTGACTGCCTCAAGTAACAGGAAGCTAAATAGTACGGTTTCCAAATAGTAAGGAAATGAATAAAAATGTCTAATAAATCTCATTATTCTGCCAGTTAGCAAATCAAAATAATGTCTGCAATGTTGACATAAAACAGAAAAACTTCAGTGGCTTAATGCTAAACAGTGTGACTCTTCAGAGTGTGAATGAACATCTGGTTTTAGATTTAAATACAAACTGGCAGTAAATTTAGTTTTCTGTTTCTACATATTCACGTAAACGTGGCTAAACTCCATTAGTGACTTGATTTGAACCGTTTGCTTGTGACCAGATGATACCAAAATTAGGGAGGGACCGGTCCCTAATTTTGGAGATATCGGTATCAGATATCGATATCTGAGGTTTAGTATCGGCCGATGCTGATCTGATACAGAAAAACAGCAGAATTTATTTGAAACTTTCTTCTTCAAACACAGACATACATGCCCTGGATTACAAATTCAGTTGACTGAAATACACCAACAGCTTCACAAGCTTGGTCAAACATGTAAAAACAACTTTAATTTGTTCAGTCGGTGCAATTAGGAGTAGAACAGCCAACGTAAGACAAATGAGCCTTTTGTGAAGGAGTCTGACGAGTGTGTTTGAAAAAAATAAAACAATAAAAAGAGGAACAAATGGAACAATCACACTGTTTTTAAAAGATCCCATTTTATTTGTGGATATGAATCTGGGAAGTAGTTTACAACCTTATCGCGACATGCAGTGACCATAAAAACTCATCACGAAGATGCTAAACGGTGGAAGAATACAACAAGAGCACGCTGGTTGGCAGTCGTGTGTTTTTTCACAGTGATTGATAGCACAAACGTTTCGACAAATCGCTCAGAGAATTCTGTCTGGGGCTGGTTCTGACACAGAACAATCAAGCTTATACAAAAAAACAAACAAAACCATAAATCAAATGTACAAATAAAGGAAGGAGGGGGATCCAATCCAAGGCGAGTAGGATTCTGTGTGTAGCTTTGCTGCGGTTCCGTCCACAGAGCAACCGTAAAAATCAGAGCGTTGGCACGGTCACGCGGCAGGAAGCTCATCCAGAGGAAGCACTGTACCATTTTGAGGAGATCTCGCAAATATCACAACACACACGAGCAAGTGTGTGTGCCGTTTCCAGGTCGCCTCTCATACCGAGCCGGAGCAAATCCAAACACCAGCTGTACCGGCCCGGCGTTTAAAGTCTGTTATTCAGAACAAATTCACCATTTTCATCATTTTGCTGCGTCACAATTCATCACTGTCCAGTGAAAAGTTGCCCCGTCGCCAGAAAATGTTGAGTCACGCAGGAGGAGGACATGCTGCTATTGTTCCAGTCCTCTGGGGGGGAAGAAGGAGATGCTTTGAAAGCAACCGCAACAGGAAACCAAGAATCTTTTTAATTTTTTTTACTCCTCTATGCCATAAAAAGGTAATTAAACAGATAAAAAAAAACTGTACAAAGTAAAAGAATCTCTGATAAGGCACATTTTTTATGAGTCAAAAAGCCTTGAGTTTGTTTTTTTTTTTGTTTTTTTTTCTCCTTCCAGCTTTCGTTTACACGAACAGGCCCGTTTTTACACGTAGGCACCCAGCGCGGCGTGAAACTCTGTGAGGCACTGAACGAGCTGCTGAAACTTTGGCCGCTCCTCTGGATCCAGAGCCCAGCAACAAGCCATGACGGCAAACCTGCCAAACGAGAGAGAGGAGAAAAGACAAAAAAAAAAAAAAAAATAAAGCACACAGTTCAGGCAAACACATACACACATCGCTGAGGACAACGCTTCCTGTGAGTAGAGGTGGGTAGTAGCCCAGCCATTGTTTTTGGAAGAAACGGCATCTCAGAAATGTTGATTATGAGCTAATAATCTTTGAAATAAAGTTACAAGTGGAAGTCGTGACACTGGACAGATTTCTGCTGGATCAAACCAAAGTGTGGGAGTTATCTTACGACAAAAGCTGCATTTGCATTGTAAACATGCGCAAAAATTTTGTCGGAAAAAACAACTTTACAATTGCAGTTTTTCCATTAAATAAACACAATGAAAATCACAAATCAAGTTTATTCTGAATTGTCACTGTAACAATTAACACTAATATTTTTGCCTAAAGAAGCTGCAGGTCCAAGACTTTCAGGGTGTTTGTCTTTCTGCCAGGCGCACTTAGAGACTGACATTGTTGCCCATTTTTGCTTTGCAGATTTCCATTTGGATTTAAGTCTGGACCGTTCTTTGACTGTATGTTTAAAATGTATCTGCTGTAACATAAACCTCCACCTCAGTTTAAAGTTTTTGCAGCTTCTAGAAGTTTTTCCCCACAGTTTCCTTGTATTTAGCTCCAACCATCTTGCCGTCAGCTTCCCTGTAACTAAAAAAAAAAAAAGAAGCAAAAACTAAAACAAACTGCCACAGCATGATGCTGACACTACCAAGTTTTGTTGCAGATTGAGGATAACTTAGTTTCTTTATTTTACATTTATGTCTTCATTGAAGACTATGACATGAACACGACTGTCTGGTGGGGCCACAGTGGTGGCCAGCATATTTTGAAGAGGGGCCATGGCCCCTCCCTGCCCACCTCTTGAGGACGCCACTGCTTAGACCTGCTTCCACATGGTTGCAGTTTGCCCTTGTGCTACCCTGTGCTTCTTAGTTGCTTTGCTAGTTTAGCAGCAATTAAAAAAAAAAAATAATAAAAACTTTAATTTTTCAGATAATTTATTAAAAGTTTTTCAAATGTTTTTGAAATGAAAGCCCTGCTCCTCCAGGATTTCACAATTGCTTCTGAGATTTTTTGCAGTCAAAATGAGATTTTGTGGTTCTACTCAAGAAACATTTGCAAGGAATTTTGCAATCATTTCAGAATCTAGATATGGAAAAAACCCCCAAAAAAAACAGTATAGATTCTTTAAAAAAAACTAACTCAATTTTTGTCACTTACTATTTTTGAGGAACATAGACCATAACTTGACCTCAAGTAAATCTCAGGACGCATTATAACAGAAGTGACGAATACTACAGGTTGGAGTTTGCATAACTTAAATCCAATGTTTTTCACTATTTTTGTGGAAATTTCACACGCGTATCTGCAAAAAAAACAAATCATGGAATTCTGAAATTTTTTTGAAGGGACAGAGTAGCAGGATCTTAAGAAACTTTGGTTGGGGTCTAAAAAAAATCTCTCCAAACATATATATTTTCCTTCCAGCTCACAATTGTGCACAATTTTGTGTTTGTCTAGCTAGTAAAATCCAAATCACATCCACTGAGATTTGCGGTTGAAACGTGACAAAAGGCCGCAGGGGTGTGAACGCTCATCAAGGCACTGACTTTGAGCGCTTCCTTGTTCTAGCCAATCATCAAGCTTGTCTTTCCTGGCGACTAGCGACGGGGCACCAGATTTTCAGCTGAGAAAAACTCTCGTTCTCATCCATCAGTGTGAAGCCGATGACCTCGTCACGGACTCAGTATTGAGGAAACAGCCCATAAATAACAACGCAGCGGTGGGCACCGGCTGCTCCCTGTGCTTGACAGTTGCAGGATGTTGATAAGGTTTGCATCGCCCTGCGCTGGCAGCGACTCAGCGTCTCGGTTTAATTCGGCCCCGCTGTAGCACAAACACTGTTTGAACAGCAGCACGCTTCTTTTGTCGAAAGCTTGTAAGAACAAGCCTGGCTGCAGCTGAACACACACGCTTCGCTGCAGGTGTCAGCTAACTGTTGGTTATGAGTTTATGGAGATTCCTCGTCCTGAAGGAACCCAACGGTAGCTTCATGTTGGTCTTGGACTGAAATTTGTTTTTGTTTCACAAAGTATGGTACATTTGACAACGGTTTCTGGAACTATTTATTGCCTAAGACATGTTTGGCTTATTGACGTTGCGGACGTGACGATAAGACAGGTCATCGCCGAGGAGCCGGTGCGTCATGACGATCTGCGTAACAATGCGCCTGAGACGGCCCGGGCCTGTTGAGATTCCACATGCAGCAGACCTCCGAACGTAACCTGGGGAATCTGGCACCATGCTGTCAAACTGGAACCAGCATGAATCAGAGCCGTTTGTCCAGAACATCACACATACTGGACAGAGACGGAGGGCTTAAAGGGGCTGGATTTATTTATAGTGCCATTTTATAGCACAATAAAATAACTATGTTAACTTCAGCTGTTAAAAAGATGCTACATATGCCAAATATGACTTAAAAATATTAAAGGGAGAATAGAGTGAAAAAACTAAAAAGGTGTGTGTGGTTGGGGGGTTTAATGGATTATTTTTTATAATATCCATTCATTCAGATGGTCATTTTGAGCAAACAATATGACCAGAGTTAAAAGTAGCAGCACAAGAGAGTAATTTGTATTAGCAGAGATGGCTCATAACTAATGATGTAATCTGGGACACGCCACAATGGAATATTATATTGAGTTGTGTTAGCAGGTCATAAAATCATCAAGCTGTCATAAAGCCACTGTCTTTAGTCAGAGGCTTCTACAGATTAGCTGCAACACTGACTGCTACAGAGATACCTCCTGCCCACAGCATCACCATCCACGACAACCTGTTTGAAGATCATATGAGTTCCGACATTTAATTTCCATTTGGGATAAACAAAGAATTTCTGAATTTAACTGAATATTGTGAATATCTGAATGAATCAGTTTTACACCAGAAAAAGTCCTAAATGAAAGACTGTTACATAAACAGTACTTTTAAAGCTGCATCAGAAACAGGTTTGTTCTGCCTTTTGGAGTTTGATTGTGATTAAATTGAGGTGCTTTTAGTTTTTAGTTTCCTGTCTCAGATTTTCCATTTCTAAATATTTAGCAATATTAATATTAAGAGCTTCAGTTTGTTTATTTCTGTCATGCTAGAGAGGGTACTTTAAACATACTTTGCATCTTGGTTAAGGTATGATAAATAGATTTTGTAGGTGAACTCTCAAAATAGTCTTTCAAACAACAGTAACACAGATGTAGTTTGAGGTGCAGAGTTTCCTGTAAAACCTCAATTAACGAATCAATCCATCAATCTATCAACTCACAGTTCGTCTGGACAGTTGATGGGCTGTGCTATTCTGTAGCCGTCCTTTAGGTAGGCCGACATCTCGAAAGGGTCGATGTCGACGTAGGGGGTCTGGCCCAACGTCATGAGCTCCCACAGCGTCACTCCGAAGGCCCACTGCAGACACACACAACATGATTACAAAACCGCTAAGCTCCAGTCAACACAAGCTGTCGGCCTCCATATGTTTTCACTTTAAAGGATAAACATCGGCATTTGTTTAACGGACGCTGAAAACCGGCGGTGCCCTGTTGTGTTTTTAAATAAGAGGGCATGAACAATACGAGGAAATTATGTCCAAAATGTCCTTGGAATACAAATCGCCACTGCCAGTTTTTGTTGAGGGATGGAAAGTTTAAACTGCAGGCCAGCTGTTGTGAGAAGGGACACAGAGTGATTGGGCTACTGTTGCTTTTTGTGCTGAGCTTTTCAGAGACTATAAATAAACAAAATGTCCATCAAAACAAAACTAAAGTCACTTCACTAGTCATTGCTGGTTATGCTCAATAAAACTACTGAGATTGTAGCTCCTGGAACTGAGAAAATGCTGTCTTTTAGGCTGAGGTTGTTTTTCTTTTTTTTTATTAACATGGCCTTTATGGCTTACACCCAGGGTGGTATGTTCTACACTGGCGGCGCAAAAACTGAATCATTTTCTTTCAATGATTCAGTTTTATATCACAATCATGTATACACTTAATGAACATTCTTTTCCTGAACTGGTTGTTGTTCCCAATAAAACTTTGTTCTCAACCAACTTAAAATATTGCCTTTTTCATACTTTTGCAGTTTTATCATATTTTTTTTACCCGTTAGAAAAATGACTGGTTCGAAACAGGACACCGATTTCTACTGACTGTACCAAAGTTATTCTTATTGTTAGGGATACCAGCTGCCATGTATACTTATTTTCTTCTTTCCTCTCTCGCCTGTGCTTCCATCACTCTGTGACTTGTAGCATTTTAGGAAATTATGCTGGTGTGACTCTGTCAAACTACGACCTGTTTAAACTGCAAGTTTATAACACTTCGTGACAGGGGTGCACCAATCACCCACCAGCGATTCTGCGATTTGCCGATTTTCACATGTGAAGCTGATCTTCTTTAACTTGGCAAAGATTTAAAAATCAACCTCTTCTGCTCTGGCAGTTAATAATTGTGACCCCACTGTTGCCAACTCAGCAACTTTCTTGCTATATTGAGCAAAATTTCAGACAAAAGAAATTGGCATCGTTCAAAGTCGGAACCAGCAGGTTGTGCTTTTTAAAAGATTGGTAATCGGCCAGAAAACTGCAATCGATGCCCCCCTCCTTCATGACATATATTAGAACACAACTACTGCACTCTAAACAGTCCTTAGCGATATCGGGGTCTCTGTCGGCTTTACCTTCTCAAAAGTCAACCACCCATAAAATTGCCCTAAAGCAAGATAAACGCAAAAAAGCTAGCTAGCAGTGGCTCAGTGGATGTAGCAAATTGTAGAACCAGGACCTGTTTGATGTAACATATGTGATACATGAGTTTTTGAGACCTCCAAATGAGCAGTGTGACATTTTTTTCCCTACAAGACTGCCATGGCAAAGGACTGGGACACATGCGGTTTCAGCAGGAAAACTTAGCTAATTTTAGAAGGTTAAGGTAAGAAAAATAAATTGTTTTGGGGTGAACTATCAATAGGAACACTTACTGAGTTGATGCAATGTAAAATTACTTAGTATTTTATCATAATTATTTTGTAAAACTGTGTTGAAAAGTGATGTATCAAATTTGATACAATGGGTCAGTTAACTCAAAAAATCAGTCAATTGTCTTTTTTATTGTACTTCATGTATTTTACATCATGTCAAGCAATGTACAGTCGTTTTTCATATAAACTAATGACATGTTTGCATGTTAATAATTTGGTACATTTATAGTTTAAAAATATATATGCAACTTGCACCTTTTGCTTATTTTCATTGAAAACTGACCAATTCAAAGATAAAATTAACACTGTTTTTTGTGCTTGTGTGTTCTTTTAGATGGCAAAGACATACACTGTTGAAGATATTCTGAACAGCTAGGGGGAGGATGAGGATGGACTCCTGCAAGGATTAAGGAACACCCAGATAGCGGAGATGATGAAGAAGAGGAACACCCAGATAAGGATGATGATGATGATGAAGCACCAGAAATCCCAAAGGACAAAACACCAAAGCAGTCGGGAAAGAGCAAAGTGAAAAGGAAAGAGTATAGCTGGAAAAAAACCGTTTGAAGCCCTGTTTGTTGAGTTTGTGGAAACTGTTGAGAAATACTCTGAAGAGGGGCTTGACTTCAGGGTCACTGGATTTCAGAGTAAACCAGGAAAACAACATCATTGTGAGATGGTATGACAACAAAGCTGTGAACCTGCTCTCTTCTTTTGTTGGTGTTTAACCACTGGGCAGT
Source organism: Poeciliopsis prolifica (assembly GCF_027474105.1). Taxonomy (NCBI): domain Eukaryota; kingdom Metazoa; phylum Chordata; class Actinopteri; order Cyprinodontiformes; family Poeciliidae; genus Poeciliopsis; species Poeciliopsis prolifica. The sequence continues at coordinate 24,583,015 of NW_026562377.1, forward strand.
GTGAAGTGTTGGGGTCGAAAAGCCGAAACCCACATAATGGTTCCCAGACCGGCCATTGTTGACACTTACAACAGCTCCCTGCGAGCAAGGTACATTGACCTTCTTGATATGCTTTCTGCACTGTACAAGTCCAGCTTCAAATCCCAAAGATGGTACATCTACATTTGGTGGCACACCATCACAGTGGCAGTAATCAATGCATGGATCCGCTACAGAAGAGACCTGGAGAAACTGCATCCCAGGCAGAAAGACCTGCCCCTGCGAAGGTTTCAGGCCTCTGTTGCCACTGCCCTCACAAGTGCACGAAAGGTCAAAATGTGACAGACCTTTGTCCTCTCCGGAAGCAACGCCAACCCCTCCTAGGAGGAGGAAAACCACTGAGTTGCCCCCTGATGTGCGAAAGGATGGCCTCAATCATTTCCCAACATGGGGAACCCGACAGAGATGCAAGCACTGTGTGGACCACTTTGCCCATGTGTTCTGTGAAAAATGCAGAGTGCATCTTTGTCTGAACAAGGTCAGAAACTGTTTCCAAGCCTATCATAATGTAAAATTAAAAGGTTGTGAGCCACTATATGTATAGAAAATAACTGAAAAGCTATGTTCTCGAGACTGCCACCCTGCCAGTTCCATTGGTGGATTTGTTATTGCTGCATTGTTGTAGCACTTTTTATGTTTATCTGAGTTATTTGTGTTTTATGTTTTTGTTTGTTCAAGAAAAATCATCTTTGAGCATTGTGACCTGATGTATCAAATATGATACAAAATGAAACTCATATATGGAAAATAATTGAAATTTTTTTTTTTTGTTTGTTCAGAGGGACCAATAAAGGCTCCAGTTTCAAAGAATTGGGCTTTACAGGGTTAAGAAGAGTTAAGATAAAATATAAAATGTAAATATAAAATCAGCACCAAAAAAAAGTCAAGTTGTACAAGATGGTTTAGAATACTCCTTCAGAGCGCGGTGATGACATACACCATAAAGCCTGCTCTTACATCACTGCTTACGGCCACTGCAAACATTTCCAGCAAGTTCTTAACACTATGGCAGTAACTCTGTCATCGCATCCATCTTCCAATGTGTTGTGTGAAACCCAGTGGTGTAAAGGTACAGAGAATGTACTGGATGTGTGTAACTGATGCAGAGGGACTTGTAAGGACTTCCCCAGAAGCTCAGCTGCTTGGTAAAGCTGAGCTTCTATAAACTGTAAGCGCCATGGAGCAGCATGACCATAAGAGGAATGTTGAAGGATGGAAGTGAGCATCTGGCTGGAGTGAAAGTCTCTGTGGATCTGCTAAGTGTTGCTACTTACCATCTTTAAACAGGAAGGAGGGGAGCACCAGAAACACATGGTGGGCTCTTTCTGCGCCTCCCTTCCCCTTTTTTAAAGCCATGAGCAACTATCAAAAGAATGCCCAGAACACAATTGATCCCGTTTCCTGGATGGGTCCTCAAAGCCTCACGCTTCTTGAAAATAAACTAAAACCCTCATGACAGGAAACGCTATACCTGCCGGTGGATTTCTTACCACGTCACTGGCGCTGGAAAAGTCGTTGTTGAGCAGGCTTTCCAGGGCCATCCAGCGGACGGGACGGTTCTCGTTATCCCCCAGACAGTGGTAATCCATCGGAAATAGATCCCTAGCGAGGGCGTTGTCCGTGATCTTCACCTGCATGTTGTCGTCAATCCTGTCAGGGGGCAGAAAGGGAGGGAATAGGCATTCCCCGACCCAAAAAACAAACAAAAGTGGAGCATACTGGGAATCAGCAAGGACAATTGTTGCCACTTACACGCAGTTCCGAGCAGCGAGGTCTTTGTGGATGACCTCCCTGCGAGCAAGGTAGCTCATTCCGCACGTGATCTGGATGGCCATGTAAACCAGGTCCTGCTGAGAGATGGCCTGACGGGAAATGGGAGAAGCACAGAGTGACAACGAGCAGCTGAGAGGGAGATGAAGGAACTCAAGAGGGAGAACGAAGCACAGCTGATGGGACTTTAATGTGGTGGAACATATGACGTGTATGGAACTTCCTGTGTTTCCTTTGCAATGGGTCAAAGATGAGCGCCACATGCATGTTGAGACTGCTCCAGTTAATATTTCAAAATGTTTCAAAAGCATGTCTCGGCACATAATTATTGTGTATGTGTTTTTGTATTCAGATTACCCTAAATAAGCATTTCCCTTAATGATCTGCAACCTTAGTAGGGAGGTCCATGAGACTGACACATGTAGTGACCTGGTCTCATGGACTGTGGCAGCCCAGTCACACTTTCTGCAGACAGCTCTTTCAGAACTCATTAAGCTTCAGAAATGAACAAGTTCTTGCATATTCTGCTTTAAAATCTAGCTTTGGGTCACTGTAATATCTCAGATGAATATCTCCCTGAAATATTTGGGTTTGAAAAAGACAAAACAAACCAGCACAGCTTATCTGTCTTAATGACTAACAAACGTGACATGGCACGATTTCCTAAATTCCTAGTCAGATTAAGAAAGACAGAACGAGGAGATTAAGAATAAGAGTGAAAAAATATGTGATCCACTCATTATTCTGTTGCAAAGTTAATGGATCTTTTTTTGATACTTAAGACTTTTAACTTTTTTTGGTTTTATGAAATTGTAGAGATACAAACCAGCAACTTTTTTTTTTACTGAAAAACACGTTCTTTAAGCTAAATAAAGTGTTTTCAAACATTTTATAAATGGACAAAAAAGGTTAGAAAATGCCACACCGTTCTTTTATTTAGACAAACACCAGACACCCCTTTACAGGTAAACAATAATGTTCTTTTCTACTTTGTTTCATTCTGATCAAGCACTTTTAATTTTTTTGTTGAACCTGTTCAAGGTTTCTTGAACAGGTGAAAAGAAAATAATTCACCATAATATTATCTAGCGATTTTAATCAGTAAAGAAAAATTTACTTGGAGATTTTGAGGAATATTGCAAAAACATTTCAACACCACTGACTGGAGAACTCAATTTTGCTGTTTTTACTTCTTCTGTTTCTGAGAAATTGCAGAAATTGTTTTCTTCTGTTTTTTTTTTTTGCACTATGCTACTTGTGAAGTGCATGGGTGTGTTTGTTCCTTTAACATGCATGACTGTCCACCACAGCTGAGAAGATGATGACTCCTTCAAAGAAACTCAGTAATGACAACGCCACATGTCCAAGGGTGCAGTTCTATTTTCATGTAGTACAATTAAATGAATCCTTGGCTCAGAAATGCATATATACACACACATAGTGCATTTTCCTTGATGTCCTATCAGAATACACAAGGGAGTGTGAGATGAAACCAAAATAAATCATACCTAACCAAAAAAAAAAAAAAAAAAAAGAAAACTCAAACAGCCCACAAAGACGAGTGAAATATTAGCTACTAAGGGTAGCCAATCAACATTTAGTTTAAATACCTGCTTTGGTTGAATAGTTTAAAAGTTACCAGTTTGATTTAAATTGTGCCTTTAAATGAAACAAGTTAAATTAGAAACTTTCTTGTTTAAGTCCTGGAATGCTAGATAGAAAAGGACTTAAATAAAAAACCGTTTCAGAAACAAGGTTTCTTAAACTGTTTAAAGGCAGTAATCTTAATCTTCTGCGTTTTGTTGCAGTAAAAATCTCAACGAAATCATAATTTGGTCACTGAGCAAAGTTATTTAATATAGTCTTAAACAGGAAGGTTTATTGCGATTTTATGTCCGACAGTGAGAATAAAAATGTTATAAGTTACACATAACATTTAGTTTAAATGATAAATGGCATAGGGTGAAGACAGGGTCAACCGTCAAACTAGTGAAAGTTTATAGTTTTGTATAGAAGGAAAAACAAAAGAAGTGCAGAAAACTGTATCTGTCTCCTTTAGGTGCCAAAAGCACACAGTGAAATGAGAGAGCAAATGTATGTGTTGCTTGAACCTTCACAAAGGGCTTTTGATTAATGCAAACAGATGGCAAGCTTCATCTTGTGATTGCAAAATGTTTGCTAAAACTGTATTATGGAGCTGATTGAGTGCTTGGATCTGAGCTGGACATTTGCCAACTGGATCAGAGTCACAGGTTTGGCTACACAAAAGCCTGACTGTACGAACGCAGTGAAAATCTCTGCCCCCGAGCTTTAAGGCTATATAAACAGTGTTTGTGATAAAGGTGTGAACAGTAGTTTCTGTCGCTGCTACTTTTGTGGTGATTGCTGCAGAAACACAAACATGCTTTTCAGTCTTGACACTTGGATGGAGCCTGAAACGTCTAATTTAGGAGCTTTTATCATATCAGATGTGTCAGTGTGCTGGAGGGTTTGTATAGTTCTGGATGTTTCATTATAATTTAGTTGCGACTTTTTTTTTTGACTAATGCAGTTGTTTTTTTGCTTTGCTTTTAGAGTTAGTTTGCTAGTTTTTATTGTTTAAATATTGTCTAGTACAAGTTTAGTTTATGTTATATCTGCAGGAGCAGATTTAGATTTTTCAGACTGTCAATCCAATTCTATAAAAAAATGCTTAAATTACATGTTGTTGCAACTCATATTCTTATTGAAGAATTTCAATAGCTGGGTTAATATAGACCTGTAGCAGTCTGTATTACAGCAATTGTGAAGAAGCCTCTGACTGAAGGCACACTGTTTTTACTTTTGATTACATTTTTTTGGTGAGGAATTCAAAAAAGTCAACGTATTGTCCTGCCATTATGAGTACAAAGATTTGTTAATGAATACTCAACAAAAGAAAAATTTGAAATTATTAGCCAAAAAATGAGCATCTGTTTATTGTTGTTGTTGACTATTGTTCTCTGTTAGCGTAATATCACTCGGTAACGCCTTTTCTAGCATTCCAGGCAACAAAATGAATTACAAAAGTATGGATAAATCATGCTGGGATCGTGTCGAGCCAATATCTATATCAGCCATTAACCAAATCTGAGATGTTTGTATCGCACTGTGAGGTGAAAAATCGTATTGCAAGACCCATACGTATTTTTTTCAGTTTGGTTAGGAATAATAACCTTGGTGTGGAGTCATGCACGACTTGTACTTACTTCCACATATCATCATCATTATTTCAAGCAGCTTAAAGCTGCTGTGAACAAACGCCTCACCTGAGGGTTGTTAGCCTCAGCTAGCTTGCACTGGCGTAGGAAGAGCTTGAGGTTGCCCCAGGCCATGAAGGGCAGCAGCACCATGGGCTTCTCTCCCTCCTCTGTACACACGTGACATATTGGGAGCAAGTTTCTAAAGAAAGGTAGAACAATGGAGACAGTGAATAACTCAGCAGATTTACTGCGAGTGTGGAGGAACGATAGATAAAAAAACAACACTGCCAACTGAGGTCATCCAAACCATTGAAGGGGTGGACGTGTTGGGGAAATTATGAATGTGCTGACCGCTAATGCAACAAAGAGGAAGCACAGAAGGAACATGAAAGCATCTTAGTGAGAAACATGTAAGCTTGTAAAATATTGAAGCTGCTATAAGCCGAGTCAGTGGAGAAGGAAATAAGAAAATGACCAGCAGGAATAAAACGTCCAACTCCTCATTTTATGGGTTTTGTGTTATGCTTTTGTTGCCGTTAGGTTTTTTTAAATTATTTATTCTCAAATGTTGTGGCAAAGTATGAGGAAAAGGTCAACACTCCGCACCCTTCTGACACCATAAATGGTCCGCACCCTTCTGACACCATCAGAAGGGTGCGGAGTGTAAGAACAGCGGTGTTCCTCCACCAGCCTTAAAACAAACAGATGACCACAGGAAGTGAACTGAAACTGTGTTGCTAGAAAATGTTTTACTGATAAGAATACATATAGCCTAACACTGGGTCTTCAGTAGGTTTCACCAAGTCAGATTTCAGACTTTTAAAGACCTTTATAAGATTATTGTGAATGAAATTTAAGACTTGTGGAGGGAATGGTTGATTTCTGCAGAGCCAAAGAAAAAAGCTCTTGGCTTTTTTGTTTTACCTTTTCTAAAAAATACTTTGCAGTCATTATCTGATCTTTATGGGAGGATTTACTGGGATGTCAACTCACTGGCAGAATAGCAGCTGTCGTCAATGTTTTCTCCTTTTGAATAATTGTTCTATTTACTTTATTGCTATTGCACAAAGAAACATCAGTGAATTTGACAATGAAATGTCATAGTTTGGCTACCGGAGTACACAGAAGAAAATACTGAGAATCTATAAGTGTGACAATAATACATATGTACAAATGATTTCTGATGCAGGACAGCAAAAAAAAAATGCTCTAAAACGCGTGTACTTGCCTTTTCCACATAACTGTAAATAACGACAATAACAAAAGCAAAGTTTTTTACAAGCACAAAGTGAAATTGGATTCACTTCATATTTTTGCACATATATGGTAACCTTATGATTATTTTTTTTTTTTTACTTTAGCAAAAACATTAAAACTCCTCCTGGCTGCTCCTACTTACCTATGATGAAGTCCTCTAAGTTTACAACTTTCTGTGAGCATCATGGTCACCTGCACCTCTGAGGCATGATCTGAGAAAGAACCAGACAAAAAAAAGGAAACATCAAGTCATCTGTAAAGAGAATTACAGCAGTGAAAAAAAACTTTATTTTAATAAATGTATCCGTTCTGTTGCAGAAAGGATACAGTTCTTGTAATGGGAAACTTCAGAGGGAAGCTGACCTGTGCCAGGTTTTAATCAGTGTCTGCAGCTTTGGCTTCGCCTGGTACTTATTGTTCCCTTCCCAAGGGGTACATGAGACGGAAGCAAGAATTTTTTAACAAAGTCATAACTGGTAGTGGGGATATTGTTCACAAAGTGGTATCCACCCCACTCTGAGTAAACACTAGAGAACGGAGAGGTCAAGAGGAAGCTGGTAGAGAAAGCTGACACATGCCGCTGACAAAGAAGCTGTTCGGAGCACCAGCCCTCTCTCAGTCATGCAAACTTGCAGCATGAAAATGACTTCAGAGTCTTTTACTGTCCAGCCGGACTCTTCATTTATTGGACTGGATGCAGATCTGGTTTCTGCTGAATCCGTTAGGTTCGCAGCGGCTAATTCTGTCCCGATACTGCGTCGGGTGTGCAGCGGATCCCCAGGATTTGCTCGTAAAGAAGACAAGACGTTAAACGCAGCATTTACTTGACAAGATTACGACTGAAACGATTAATCGGATTAATCGTGGTGAATCAATTACTGAAATAATTGTCAGCTGATTTAGTAACAGATTAATTGTTCACTGGAGTGAACTGGGAGCCATTTGCTAAAAGTCAAAATATTCAGAGCAGTAATAAAGCCAAAATTGTACAATTTAAGATGAAACCCCTTTTTTAACCCACAACTCCAAAAACAGCAGTTTTAGCTTTACCAGGTTCAAATTCTTTAAAAAAGCCCTTATTTATTATATTTATAAGGAATGCTCTTATTGCATTTTAAGAAATAAAGTATTTGTTCTTTTTTTATATTTATTTTTTTTAGAATAATTATTTATGTGTGCTTTCTATTGTATTACTAATGTTGTATAAAATAAGCTTCAGAGGTTAAATAAAAAATCTGCAAAATGTGGGATTTTTAATCAAACATTTAATCAACATTTAATCTGAACTTTTGCTTTTCTCTCACCCAAACAAATGCATTTCATCAGCAATTTGTGTTTTATTCTGGTTATGCTGTGATTGCCAGGTTTACAACCCGGATGTAACTCCAGTGAAACCATCTTTACCCCACACCATGATGCTACCATTACTATGCTTTATAGTGAAGCTGGTGTCTCTGGATGATGTTTGTATATTTAGAGATGCTCATACACTTGCTCTAAGATTTCATGGCAGAAAATGTTATTCAAAATCTCCCATCAGCACGTGTTTGACTCATTTTCTGCCCACTTTGTTTGTAGAAAACGGCATTAGTCAGCACATACCTTTCACCGTCTTCACAAAGACCTGCTTCTCCTTGGTGGGGTCCTTTTCATCCAGCAACACTCCGTGGAAGATGCGGCCAAACGTGCCTGACAGAGACAAACCACAGGGGTTTCAATGGGAGCAGGGAGGCCAGGGGCGTCGCATTCATCGACTGAAAGGTCTCCTCCCTCACCAGGCTTTGGCTCGAGTTTAGCTGAAAACTGAAAAACTGGATCTTTCATCGCTTAGGACGGTGCAGAAATGCGCACGGCGTGGCGAGAAGAAACAACGGTGGGAAGACAGGGGGATGTGAGCGATGTAACATTATCTCAATGTTACATCGCCGCCTGGGGACATTTCGGAGGCCATTTTGGAGCATAAACCATCTACATAAACTTAGAAAACAAATGGCAGCCTGGGGGCAAACTGAGCCTTAGTCTCAACAGGAAAATGAGCTGGAGAACAGGGTTAGAGTTTAAGTGTCTCCCTCCCCCCTCTGCACCGTCTTCATCAAGCCTGTCTGGACCTGCAGGCTCCTTCACCCTTCAGCCCTGCATGTCACATATTTGGAGTCTTGTGTTTTGACTGCCAGTAATTGATTTCTATGGTCCATTGTTAAATTATTCAAGACTTCTCAAACTTTTTTTTCTCTCTCCACATTTTGTCATGTGGCAGCTAAAATTGTCAAGAGTTTTATGTGGATTTAGTGAGGCGTCTGTGGTTGTTCTATTCCAAAATGTAACAAAAGTTAAGGGAAAACAAAGCACTCAGATTACATGCATGTCAGAGCAAATTGATGAGAAGCTTTATTTACTTGTGGAAATCTGTGAAGCCATTGGCAAGTAACAGTTCTGGGATAATTAGCATGTTGCTACACGATGAGAAATCTGTGTTTACAATGAAAAGCATTGATTGAAGTGTATGAAGAAAAAAAGTGAAAAACTGTGTTAAACAATTTTTTTTCTGGAATGATGTTCCCAGTATCGGAAAGTTTTGTTTTTATTTGTAAGACGAAAGCAAAATGTAAATAAATAAATAATTCGTCATGTACAAAATGTTTGTTAAATGCAGAAGACAAAGAATCCAGAGGTTGTCCAAAAATGCTGAGGAATTTAGAAATGTTTTACAATGTAAACGCAACAAAAAGAAAATGCTAGCTTTAGCTTTTTTTTGGGGGGGGGTAGGGTGAATTTTTTTTCTGGGTGTTTTCATGCAAAGAAACCACAAAGAATGACAGAAATAGTTTGATAAATATTCTCTTGTTCTAAAGTTGTCCCTTTTTGTTCTTCAGTTGCAAATTGAGACCCCGGTGTTAATGAATTAAAAACCAAAATTATTAATGAGGGAAATTTAAAATAAATAGGTAAATGAAAAAAATGTTTGCAAAATGTCACCCTTGTCTACATTCCAGAGCATTTTAAAGTGTTCATTTTGTGAGCCTTTTAGCCTTGATTACAGAAAAGTGCACACAGCTACGCATCACACACAGACACACGACATTACACTAAGAAACTGGGTGCCAATATTCTCTGTTTAGTGTGAATTTCAGATTTATAAAGCGTGCATAAGATTTCTTATTTGGGGACTAGGGGAAAAAAAATCTGTATATTTCGGAGTTAAGTGAAAGTCGCCACATAATTTCACTAAAAAGAAAATGACTGGAAATGAATTTAAAATTTAAAACATTTTTTTGGTTGTTGTTCATTTACAGGAAAGCCAAAAGCTGATCTGAACACTGTCTACTTCCCACATCACATTTAAAACAGAAGTGATGAAGAAAAAAAAAACCCACACAACTCCCACAGACTTGTAGTGGATTGAGTTGTGTACATTTCTGGTGATTCATGCATCATAACTACAGCCCAGATAGGGCTGATGTCCAGAAAGGGAAGTTCACGATAATAACCATCCCATGAACACGCTGTGAACAGAGTGACTGCAGCAACATGATGAAACTGAAGCCAAAATCAGCTGTGATTGCATTTCTGCTGAGCTGAAGAAACGTTTGAAACTTTAACGTCAATGCCCCCCCTGTAAATGACCTTATTAGTATTTTGTGTTTCCTCATTTAAAAACGAATATTTGTTAACATAAGAATTTATGCTTTTATTTTGAAAGAATTTGAAACGGAAGAGTGGTGAAGTGTGACGCCAACTTTAGACAATTAACTGACAATTAACTGCTGGTCATCACACAGAAAGAGAGAGCGCTCAGGTTGGAGTAAAGCTAATGAAGGAGTGGTTCAGATTAGAGTATAGACAGTCAGTTGGTTGGCGCTTGGTTGATGGGGAACAAGGTGAGAGTTTTTAATATGTAAATATATGTTTAGTTTTACTGTAAAACGTGTAATTTGCTTTGGGTGTGACGGTTGGTTAATTAATATTCGTTAATTAACCGTTAACAGTTAATATATTGCGTTTTATTTCATGACAGAAGGTTTAATGACAGAATGTAAGAAAAAGGATTAATATGTTAAAGTAAAATGTGAAAACAACACTGTTTGAGTTATTAATGTATTGTATTTGTATGTTTTGTAGCTCTTACGGTGTGTTCACAATAAAAAGGCATTCAATAAACATTGTGAACCATCAGTTTGAGAGACCATCCATTCAACCGGGACGCTACACCCCCTTCAATGTGTTACATACTGTTCCTGGCAAGCATTCACCAACACTGATCTGATGAGGCACGCTCATCCCCTGCAGAGAACGTCAACAACTGTCATAGTAATTTCAATTCTGGCAGGCCGTGTGCTGCATAATAAGCCTGAGTGGATTCTGTGATTCTCCATACATAAAATTCACTCATTTCAACATTTTAACAGCTAAAAATGTGTTTATAGAGCGGAGCTGTGTTGGTTTAGTTAGAAAGCTTTTGTCTCCCTCACATCCATGTTAGTTTATGTGCTACAGATTTCTAAGTACTCCACTGCTTAAGAGTTTTGTTTTTGCTTTGTCTCACTTTTTGAAAACAATCTGGATTGCTAAACCAATCCAGCCCTATCTGCACAGAGGATGCTCTATCTACCTTGTTATAAATCATTAGTTACATTTCACCATCTGATTTCTGCCTGTAGTTTAACCTCTATGGCTAAAGCACAAGTCGGACTTGATTCAAATGTTTCAAATTGAGTTAACTGCAGGGTCTGTAATTAATTAATCGTAGTTAATTGCATTCTAATATAACATTATAGACAAAATAAGAAATATTTTCAGCTCAAAACCAACTTCCACTGATAATTATTGAATAAATAGACATACGAGCTCAAAAACAGATCGATGTTGTTTTCAAGCTGTTAGGTTATTCAACCTTCATATTGGTGCAGTGTTATTGTACTCATTCAGCTTCCAGGTGTTGCAGAGAAAAGTGTTTTAGAAATGTGGACTGGCTGACGTCATCACTGGGGACGTCTGTGCTGCAGCTACATGTTTAGCACTTAGACGCTATTTAAGGCTTGAATAGCTTCAGTGAAAGGCTAACTTCTTGGGATTATGAGACGGATACCTTCCTGTAAGACGTCTCGCAGTGTGACTCTGTCCCTTGAGATGGCGATGTCCTTCACTTTCGCCTTGGCCTCCATTAACGTCACACTCCTCAGGTCATTCTTCTCTATTCGAAGCGAAGGGTAACCTGTGAAAGGAAAGAGAAATATTCTTATTGCACAAACATTACAGCGTTCACAGAACTTGGTGGACTTTTCTCTTGGATCGCTGAGGCAGTTGCTATAATTCAAATAAATTCCAGCGATTACAAGAAACAGACTCAGGAAGACGTGCTGTACCTGACATGCATATTGCATATCAGCCAGCTCATGCAAAGTCCTGTATTACAGCACTGTTGTTGCATAATCTTCCCCAATCTCTGCACTGTCATTAGCTGCAGGCCTACCCTGTTCCCCACACCGTTTACATGTCAAGGAAAGTGGCAAACGTTTCATCTTCAGGATCTTTGCATCTGCAGCCTGAAACTACTCAATCTGCTCCACCAGCCTGAACTACAGAGATTTGAAAAACTAGACTTTAATTGTTTCTGAAAACTGGGTTTTATTTGAAGGGCGTTGAAAAAACACACGCCATAATGTTCAAATTTTATATGAAAAACCATTTTCATTCCTTGGCATTACTTTGCATTAATCTATCATATTACAATGAGTTGAAGTGATTCACAAAGGACTGTATTTTAGATCAACTCTTACAGTAAACTGACCAGAACAAAAGTGGACTAAAACTAATTCAACAGCAGATGATTTATGTAGACATAACACCTGAAAGCTGATCTAAGAAAGTCTGACAGTAAGACTTTGCTTGATATTGAGAAGAATGTTTAACATTTTACTTCATAAAAACAGGTTGATGCTGCCCCCTAAAGGCCACAACATCAACACTCATTTCAACCTTGTTGCATGGAGGAGTTAACAAATGTGGAGTCAAATCGAGGCACAAGACCAAAAACAAACAAACACTGGACAGGAGGGTTGAAGTTGAGGCAATTGGAAGCGGACAATAAAGTATGTCAGGGATGGATTTCTGTTTTCTCTTTGCTCTGTCAACATTTTCAAGTTTTCCCTGAAAAATGTATGATTTATGCAGGAAAAAACAGGATAACACTGTTGGCTTCTCAGAAAAAAGGGTTTTGAGGTCTGACAATAACCGAGAAACAGGGCTGCAAAAGTAATTCTGAATCTGTTCTTATACATGAACCCCTTACAGTGAGTGTGGGGCTCCAACTAAACATTATTTAGTGATCAATTATTCTGATGAAGCCACATATCGGAGATTTTTCATTTAACCTCAAGGTTTTGTTTTAAATACAATTTTAGAAACACATTAAAAGATCCAAATCAATAATTCTGGGTAAAACAGATTGAGAGAAAAACTTAATTATTTTTAAAATAGATTTTGGCCGGTTTTGGCTTAATTACTGCTCTCAGTGTCTTTTCCCAGCAAATGGTCTCTTTTTGAGTTTGTATTCTCCAATTATCGATTAATCAATTACTAAATTACTTGACGGTTATTTCAATAATTGATTAATCATGTTTAATCACTTCAGGCGTAACTAAGTGTGTCCTTTCTACACATGTGTTAAATTACAAGCAGCAAATTAGAAGTAGCTAATTTTGGATTTTTTTAATAGTTATCTTTCCCAGGTGTTCAAATCTAATCATATCTGATTTACTTTAAAAATGAAGTCAGAGGAAGGACAAATGGCATCATAGCATATGAATTAGTCAGAATGTCAGCTGCAACATGGTGTGACACTGCAGCAGGTAACAGGAAGGATGAAAAAGGTGCAGCAAAGGTGATCTATTTTCTCCTTTTGAGCTTTAGAGCTCAGTTATGGAAAACGCAGGATTTAGAAATGATGGCAGCATCTTGGAGTGAAGATAGAGTCTACTTGGTCTATCAGGGGGGAAATTCAAACGCCACCTCTAAAATCACCTCGTCTTTGTTACATCCAGGAAGTTTTCGCTGAGTTGGCGTAATTTCAACAATGCAGCAGGAGACAACGCTGTGACCTGGGTCAGTTTTTACAAAAACAAACATTTTTGGCCTAAAAATCATTTGAATCTTGTTAATACTAAGCAGCAGCAGGTCAGAACTTTATAAAATTGAGACATTGGTTTGATTGGTGAATCCTTAAATTAAATGAACAGATCTTTATTCTTGGATGTCCATTGGTGCCCTGATGTCATCAGAACTTTCTCACATTATTAAAAACTAAAACACAAAAAAAAGTTAAGACTTTTCAGAGTGTTTTTGTTTTTTTTCATCCAAGCAAAGCTGAGTGCCTGAAGCCCTGAGGGAGCATTTGTTGGAGTTGGTAAAAGTGTGTCAGTAGCGTAGTGTTTTGATTCCTCTTCCTAATGAACTTACTTTTGGCTTCATGAGGGGGAGCACCAGGGTTTTGGAAGGAGGAGGCAGCAAGCTGGAGAATGGGTGCAGAGCCAGGGTGATTGTCTAATGACAGGAGGGGAAAGTAGGGAGTGGAAGGAGGGAGAAAGAAAGGGAGAAATAAGCAATTACAAGGATTGCTCACACAAATTACAACGGCACCTGAACAGATAAATGGATGTAAATGCATCTAATTTTCAGTTTCCTTATATATTTATTAAACTATGCATGCTGGGGTGAATTTCACTATAAAGCTCTGGGTTAATGTATTGGTATAAGACAGAGAGAGAAGGCAAAAAGGTGAAATGCAGAGTTAACCCACAAGAGGGCGGTGATGGATCAATGATAGACATTTTATCTCTGGTTCTCAACATGACAAACTAAATCATTCCAGTTAATCAAACAGGTGATTTACCTCTGCAGGGCTGAATCAACTCATGTGTAACAAACAAGGATAGAGGATAAAAGAGTCACGTTTCATCTTATATAAGATTCACTAAAGATTTCTAACAAACCAAGGCCTTCACTGAACAGCTGCATTTATACAGAGAATAAATCCCCAACATGCAACTGAATATTTTCTAGCTAAAGCTACAAACATGCAGCAGGCAAATGTGACCCAAATCTTTTTTCTTGACTTTTTTCCAGCAGTCTGAACGGCCTAATACCCACCTTTTCACTCCTCTCTTCCCCAACTAAATAAATCAGATCTATGCCACTTCCACATGAATACGTATCCGATGTTTTTAAAGCATCTGCAGTCTGAACGGACACACTGCATTTTATCCGATTTTTGACGTGAGACTTGCGCCTCAATTCTGCACCAGAAGAAGCCAAACGCGGTAAAATTGGGGCGTAAACAACGGCTGAAAATTATATTTACGAACTTATGAAAGACATTTGTGTCATTGAAGCGCATCACATCACAACCCCACCATTCTTAGTTCTGACCACTCATTGAAACAGACTTTTCTGAAGAAGTTGTAGTCAATGCACCACAAAAGACCATTGATATTGGTTTTGTTCCCATTTCACTAACTTCCTTCCGTTGGCTGCCATTTCTGAATAAACTTTCAAATCCAATCCTTCTGTAAACACTGCACTGTTGTGTGACGTCTACACTGTTTCTCTGTGCATGCAGGTCGTTTTGTTGTAGCAAACTGTTCACACAGAAGTCACATTGTGGTCGAGTTTAGTTATTCAAATCAACAACAACGCCAAAAAAATAAATAAATAAATTAATTAATTAAGGCCTACTGTTATCGTCGCTGACTTCTGAAGGTCCTAAGTTGTGCTAGACTTTATTACGGGGCATCAGAATAACTTCACAGTTATGCCTTACTAAATTCCAGCAAAATACATTGAAAGGTGTGGCTGCAAAATAAGAAAAAACAAAGTTCAAAGAGAGTAGAAACTTTGGCACTGCACATTATCTGGTGAGATCCACAATGGAAAATCAAATAATTCTGACCTTCAGAGCACTAAGGCACCTGCAGCAAATTATCCATCCGGAAAACATCCAAAACCAAAAAGAAAAAACAAAATACGACCGCTGTCATGTATCTCGCGGCCAAAAACGCCAACAGTTTTATTACCAGTGATGGTCAACAGATAAATAAATCAGAGGAAACATTAATGTGGCGAGGGTCAATTCCTAAATCCAGCTTAGAACCGTGTTTCTCAGGAGTGGGGAAAAGAAAACGCTTAGAAGATGAAAGAGACTAGAGGTTATGAAATGGAACAAAAAAAAAAACCCCAAAGAGTTCACCAGTGTCTGAACTTTGACCTCATTAAAACCCACCTAATGAATTAAAGGTGTCAAGAGGCAAGTCTTTAGTTAATGGCGTTCCCCCCCGCGCCCTTTAATACGATGAACTTCACAGAGGTTTGTATTAGCAGAGGGACTGAACAGTTCCAGACATCCTCAGTCAGAACCAGTGAGAGCTCATCACATCTGGGCTCAAACGGACCAAATCCAATGCTTCAGAAAAGTTCAGGGTTGTTTTGTTTATATGTAGCATTTAAGTTTGTTAACACAAGTCTACCTTTCCCAGCAGGTTCTGTAATCGCATCAATTAGGTGTTTGATCACTTTCTGCCATGTCCGGCATGGAAAGGTTGCCTCCTCCTCCCTCCATCAACCACTGCCTGATGCAAAGCACATGGTGCTGATATTTACACACCACACAGAGCAGAGGAGGTCACAGGGCTGACAGCCACAAAAAGAAAGACAAACACCTCGGCAGCGGCTGCGTTCGTCATCATATGATACCGAGTGAGGCTAATTGTGTTATTCAGTTGACTATTAGATTTGGAAAAGCATCTGCCGCTTGCAGATGCCGGCAGGGCGACAGTATAACAAAATAAATAAATAGCACGCCGCACAGAGTTATGGATCTAATCTAATCTAATGTTGAGGATAACGGTGTGAACGGCAAATGCATCTGGTCTCACACACACACATACACACAATGCAGATGGAGCAAGAACACCTTACTGGTGACAGACGCGGCGTTGTTTGGCGTGTCGGCCCTCAGGTACTGAGTGGTCTGGGTGGATGGCTGAGAGAGACCCTGTGAGCTTCCACTGTCACTCACACTGACACAGAGGAAAGAAAACATGATGCAGGTGATCAAAGAGCAGAGGGAAAAAAAATCTGATTTGGTTCTGTTATCTAGTTTCAATCCAATTCAATCCAAAAATTTCACAAAAGATAAATAAATATTTGAAACACAATAAAAACAAGTATGGTTTTTCAAGCTCAGATACTTAAACTACATCTTAAAGTAAAGTCATTTGCACCACAGCTTTAAATGAACAAACCTAACATGTTTAAGCTAAATCTGAAAGTTTTTGATTTTTATTTGGGATCAAACTAAATAGCATTTGGTATAAAATACATTTCAGGTGAGTGTCTATCAGAGTTCTAACTGCTATGATCAGGACATTAATGAGCACAACTGGATGAAAACTCCAACCTGTCCTCCGTCTCCACCCTCTTGACGCTGTGCAGGTGGAGGATGGCCAGGATGATGGCCACCAGAAATATGACGATGCAGCAGACGCTCACGCTGATGTAGAACACCTGGGTGGAGGTGGTGGGCGTGGGCACGCCATCAACTGTTAAAACCCCCCCCAAAAGGATGACGGTAAATAAAGAAAACCTGGGTGAGGATTAAACACAGTTTACATTGCGAGACGGGCAGTGATAAAAAAAAAATTAAGCTTTTGTTAAAAAAAACACAAACGTGAATAAGAAAGGAGAGCTTTAAGTGCCTCTAAGGTCACTACTTTAAAAACGCTCGATGGCTTTGTGTTTTTCCATTCAAAGTCATTCAAAGAATTCGCTCTGATAGTTTGGAGCAGAAGGAGGTACGGTCACTTACAGCCCGCTGTGGTGGCGCTGTTATTGTTGACAGTAACAGGAATGTTTGAGTTGGAGTCCATTTCTGTTCAAAGAAGAAGAAAGATTGGAAAAGATGATTTGATTAAACATGAATGTGGTCAATTAAATGGTATAAGGTGCAGAATGCTGACAAGGCATACAACGAATGTATTTCATGGAACCAAATTATTAAAAAGTAAAGAAAAACAAAATCATCTGCTCCGCATACAATGCCATGCTAAAGCATTCATACCCCTTGAACATTTTCACGATGGATGCAGGGATATGACAATTTTGACCCAAATCATATCCATCAACAAGTCAGAAGAAACACAGATTAACATTATCAGCCCAATTTTACATGCTTTTTATTATTTGGATTTTTATTGTACAAATAAAAATCTGAATGGTAGGACGCATTTGTATACTGACGATCAACATTCTGACATTCCAAAACAAAATCCAGGCAATCTTCAGAAACAACTTAATTGTTGACTCTCTGTAATTAGAGCTTTGAAAGCAAAGAAAAACTGCAAAGGTGTGGCTGTCATTCTGCTAATGTTCATCAGGGAGGAGGGAAGGATGGTGGAGGCAGATTCATGTTGTGGGGGAGAAATGATGAGGCGTTCGAAACCTTCTATCCTTCATTTGCTACCAAATGCTGCATATGTCAAATATGACTAAAAAGGAATTTGACTTTGGAATTCAAAGCCTTGGAATTGGGTCTCTGTCTCTTTAAAAACTCCTACTGTTTCTGAAACTCTGCCTTCAGTAAGTCATAACAACATGGCTCCTCTATTAACTGTTTAACGTTTTTATCAGGGTTTCACTAATAAAGTGAAAGCTCTGCTGAGCTTCTGTAATCAGCTCAGCAGATATGCAGTTCCATCAGGTGTTTGCTAATTGTTACTGGCTAGTCTGAAGGAGCTGAATGGGGGAGTTGCAGGGAAGAGCTGCTCTGAAGCTGCAACTTTGAGGAGAAGCTTCGTCTTGAAGGCGGAAATAGCTCTAGCTACGCATTTTGGACAGATTAAATATTAAAGGATTTCTCAAACATGCACTAAAGAATCAAAGCAACACTCCAGGTGTGTTTTGGTGAAGGAATAACATTAAAGTAACATGATGAAAAGCTCAAAACATTTTATTTTACGTAACACTGCTCCTTTAAAACCTTTGGTTTGACATGTTTAGGGAAATATCCCTAAACAATAAGGGAATTGGAGTAAAAGGTTATTCAATTATTAAGTTGTATTAATCCTTAATCAACCACTGGGTGTATATTAAAAATCAAACATGGTGTTGGATCATGTAAAATCCCTTCAAAACACATTAAAGTTTGTGTTTATTTTGTAAACAAATCATAAAGCGTTCAAGAGGTGTGAGTACGATAACAGCGCACCGTTCCCACAAGCACACTATTATCTGACATAATGATAGGTCATAAGGGTTTGCAGTTCATTCATGCAACCACAGCTGTCCTGTGATACAATGGGAACGATATTCCTTATTTATTTGAAATGGGGAAAAAAAAACCTCATCCAGACAACAGACTCTGCTCCACTGTCTCAGTTTTGTTGCAATAAGCAACTCTAACCAGAACCAGAATTCATACTTTTGAAGCACAATTTCCTCCTCTTGAAGTTGAGCACTGTGAAGTTGGCCTGGCTGGTCAGGTTGAGCTGCATGGTGACAAACGCCTCTTCATCCACGTTTTCTGAACAGACAATGTCCACGCTGAAGACTGTCGAGGAAGCACAGACATGAGCCAATGATATACACAACATCTGTGGATAAGAGAAATGAATACATATGATGGAGGACTAGACTCTACAAAACTTTTCTTTCTTTTTTGAGTCAAAATCATTAGGAGCCATTGTGGAAGAACCTCTTTCGGTTCAGGAGCCTCATCCTGCAGATCCCTGATTTAGATTTATTTCTTTTTTATTGGTTTGAGCTCTAAATCGTTTGGAAAAAAAACGGTTCAATCAACCTTGCTCCACTGCTGTCTCAGTCATGGAGCTTTTCTACGCCGTGCGATAGGCGGGACAAATCTTGAGCGACGATGTCGACCTTCTGTTTCCTGAAGCTGCTCTGAGTTGATTACAGTTTATCCACTGGCTTGTTGTCAACTGATTACAGGGTTTCAGCATAGCTTCATGACTCCAAGTCAAACATCGTAATGTTGTGATTCTGAACCAAATCCCACTCTTTAGTCATGGCAGTGCTCTTGGGCAAACCTCTGGGGAAGCCAACTCCCCTACCCCACACAAGGTCTGCATCAGGATGAAAGGCTGTTGGCAAGGAGCTGGACTCACTGCAGCATTCAGATTTTATTCTTGCAACAAATGATTTCCCAGATGTCTCAAACAGGAATTTGTGCTTCATCTTTGTCCGTCCTGTAGCATATCAGTCTGTCATTTCTTAGATACGGTAACAAACTGATGACCTGTTTACCGAGAACCAGACGCCACCCAGCAACTCTTGCTGCACTGGTGGCAGCAAGAGTTTGGTGTTTCAGTTTTCAGTGATCTCCCCATCATGAACACTTCTTCACTGAACCTTCTTCTTCCTCACCTGGTAATCTGCTCTTCCAGCTGAAATATTCTTAGCAGCAGTTTTCTCTTTCACTAGACGTTTTCACCTGTGCTTTAATCTGACTGAAATATTTCTCTTTGATCAATAGAAAAATGTTATAAGCTCAGTATTTTTTCTACTAAAAGTAATATTTATCGGCCCCTCCAGGTTTTCACAATTCCACAATTGCAGAAATGTACCCAAAAATCAACAGATTCCGAAATTTCTTTTGTGCTAATGTCCAAAAGACATTGAGTTTAAGTAAGTTGTAACTCCAACCTGCAGGTGGCAGTATTAGTTACTTCTGCTACACTCAGCCTTACTTGATGTCAAGTTAAAGTGCACTGCGGCAGGTTACATAGGCCAAACTACTCAAGTTCTTTAAAGAAAAGAAATGTTTTGTATGTGGAACTTGTCGGCTTATTTTTTTTCCACCTCGTTTTATTTCTGTTTGAAAATATAGCAAATTTCTTGCAAGTATCTCCAAATGAACACCACAAAGTGAGTGATTTTGATTAACAAAAAAAATCCCAACCCAAATCCTTATTTTTATAAATTTCTATGAAATAAATCTGTATTCATATGATAAATCAGAACAATTCTACAAAGTGCAAGTTTTCATGGTTAAAACTGGAGCTGCAAAGGTTTCAAAACAACATAAAATTGGTAAACAAAGTGAACAATGAGCATCCTGGTCATTCTTTTCAATTACGCAATTTCAAAGTGTTTTAAAATGACAACTAAAGATGGAACGTTTCATAGACCTGAGAGAATGCGGGGAACCTCCCCCTGCCTGGAGATGTTGATCCTTGGAGTCTTCAGGACAGAAGGGTTCTCCACGAAGAATCCAAGCTGGTAGTCGACCTTTAAATGACAACTTAACATCAACAAACATACTAATATTTGATGTATAGAGAGGTAGTTGGGGACATAAGGATCAGAATCCTTACCTTTAACCTGGAATACCATGTGAAATGAAGGCTGTCAGTCTCAGTGGGCACAGGCATGTTGAATGAGAGAGCGTAATCATTCACCAGGTCGTCTCGGACGTAATAGAGCTCTGCATCCAGACCTGTGGACCAAACAAGTTACAGATGATTTAAACAGAGTGAAAGATAATATAAAAGATAGCTAGAAATCAAATTTCATTATTCTATATCAGGAGAGAGCAAGACCTCCAGCAGAAAACAGGAAGGCTAAACAGATTCCAGTTTCACCCTTTTGCCCTGGTAGCCTTATGATGCTGAACCTGGATATGGAAATGTTTGCATTCTTTTCTAAATCTGCCAAAAATATCTGTAAGCTAATTTATTTGTTTTTGGTCAAATATTGTGCATTAATAATATCATTAAACAGAACTAAAAAATTGTTTTTCCATTTTTTATGCACCAAAAGAATATGTCATTTTTGTGACCCACATCTACTTTGAACTTGACAGCTTCAACCCACTGTGACAAAAAGTTTGAACATGTCTGCTCTAGAAAATACACACACACACACACACACACACACACACACACACACACACACACCACACACACACACACCACACACACACACACACACACACACACACACACAATAAACTTGTATTTAGAAATACATGTTTTAAAGAATGCTCTCTTCTTTATCTCTCCATTTGTCACAAAAAACAAAGAAACAAACAAAATGCTGAACATTTGTTATGTAGGATTTGCAACTACTATTGAAAAGTACAGTACAAGGAAAAAAAAACTTCAACATGTGAGGGAAAGCAGTTTCTTTACTCATAAGAAGCAGGGCTAGTATAAAGCACAAGAGTGGAGACCATAGATTAGGAAGGCAAACAAATCCGTATGATGCTTTGTAATTAACATGAAAAGAGCCCTAAAGTGATTCATCTGAGGGGTTTTTTCCCTTTGCATCAAAGTCTAATGCTTAGTGATGAAATCCCCGATTCTGACCCTGAGGCAGCAGCAGCAGCCGCAGCAACAGCAGCGCTACGACTCTTTGATGGTGACTTTCAGAACATGGACTTTAAAGAGAAGAATCAAAACCGGGCCCGGCCTCTCTTAGTCCCCTCCAGGCTTTCTCTGAGCGCCTGCTTCAAACCCGTGTCTTGTCCTGCTGCAAACAAAGACATTCCTATAAATTTACCAAACTAAAGAGGAGACACGCGTTACATTAACCAGCACCTGACAAGCCCACAGAGACACTTTGTTTCACTCAAATCATATCTTTTTCCCCTCATTAACATTTTGTTTTTACAAAAATAGAAAGCTTAAATTTAATAAACAAGGACACACGTTTTGTAGAATTATTACGAGTTTTAAACCAATTTTTTCCTCCATCATCAGCACTAAATTAATATTGAAAATAAATTTACTTAAGTTATAGGGATTCAGGATAGGAATAGTTGCAGTGAGGAGTTCAAACTGTGTGTTTTACTCTTTAAATTTAAGAAAATGTATGAAAATCATTTGCTAAACAAATTCCTTAAGGTTTGATTATATGTTCTTTTACAGACTTGTCTTAGCTGGAAATTGTTAGACATGTTTTAGAAAAATATTCAGAAAAGATTCTGCTTTTTTGATTTTGATGAGGTTGTTTGTATGCAAAGAAAACTTAAAGTTTTTTTGTGTTCTTGCCACAGACAAATTTAAATATTGTCTATTTCTGTACTAATTTTGTCATTTTTCCCCTTTTGCTTTTTCATGTCCTCTTCTTTTTCAGTATTTTCAGTTTTTTCTTTTTCTTTTTTTCTGATGAGTATGAAAAGGTTATAATTGATTAAAATAAACACATTGATAATATTTCAGGATGATGGGTCAAAGACTGACATGCTGGTCTCGTGTCCGTCTTGCTCAAAACGTTTCCAACCAGGAAGCTGGACAGCACAACTTCAAACAGAGAAGGATGTTTCCCCCCACAGAAAATACCGATCTCCATCCAAGTTTATGCCTAAGCAGCTTTATCAATTAAGGCAAGCTGACAAGAGTCTGAAAACAGGAATGGAAGGTGACGGACACAGCAGCAGGTCAGTGTGTACACAGGCTGAGAGCTGGGAATAAGAGGTTCCTGAGCTAAAGGAAGTGTAACCTCTGCAGTCTGATCCCTGACACACACACTGCTTTATGCAATAATGAATGAATGAATAAATACAATGTGCATGTAACAGAGCCGCTGTTCGGTTACAAAGTTTGGTCAAAGCATCACAGTATCTGTAAGATCCTGACCGGCTTCTAAAATGGCCGGTGGGAAATGAGGTTTTGGATTCCGGGACATGTCATGGTTTCAGTTTGTTTCGAGCCGGACATTTCCATTTCTCTCTGCAAGTGTCAAGTGATTTACAGCGGCAGCAAAGGAGGAGGCTCAAATAGAAGTGATGGGAAACTCCCCTCCCGACACACCTGGGTACACTCAGGCTACCGAGGTGGAGGAATACAATCATTGTTTCAGCACCAGTGGTCCTTGAACCAACAAAAACCCCCAGCTGTTGTTGAAATTAGCCAGTTCACAGCTAATTTAACACGTGAATCAAACTCTGACTTGGAGACACACAGGAGACATCACATGATTTCTTAATACTATCATTTTTAGAACTAACTGAACCCGCAGCAACTTTTCAAATTACTCAAAACCTCGAGAAAGGTGCAGTTACGTTTATGCAGCACAAAGACATGCAAGCAAGCTGTCTGCTGTTTTATAGACATGTTGAAACGTGACGTCATGCATGCAAGAGCCCGCGCCCTACAGGGAGAGGGGGAAAAAAAAAACAGCTGGACAACAATAACTACCACTGGTTTTAGCTGTCAAGTTGTCAACATAAACCTCAAATGTATGTATGATACATAAAAAAAAGGCATCTATCACTTTGCTACTAATTCTCAACACTAAGACAAAGAGATAACAAGGTCCAACGGTATCTTCTTTCACAGTTTAATATTTTTAACAAATAGCAAAGGAAGTAGGTCAGTGGAGCTAGCTTGACTTTGACAACCTTAACATGTAGATGTGCTGTGGAAGTCAGTGGTTTGGCTCAAATGAAAAAACAAAACAAAAGGCGACCCAAATTAGCTAATCAATTACAGACTGGTTACAGACGATTAACAATAGTCAATAAATATAATAATACTCAATAAATAAATAGTCAATAAATGAAAACCTAACGCTGTTTGTGTGGTAAATGTCTGCTTGTTTTTTTGATGATGAATTCTGACAGATTTGTAATCTTTGCTGTGTCAGCTCCTGGACCTGTTGACACCAGCATAGAGAAAGGCAAACGAAAATGCATAATATAAAGTTTTGTGAATCTAATTATTACAAACAGAGGACCAGGCAGTTTACCCTGTTCAGGAAGGAAAGAAAGCAAGGTGCAGATGTCCACCTGGCTCCGCCCTGCTCTGCTCCTATCAATCACACATCCTAGATAATTTACAGAAGCTAAGAACAGGAGACGTCACATTGCATACTCAAATTATGGCGGGTTTAGTTCGAGCTTAGGCCTATAATTTATGTTAATTAGGCAAGTTTGATCAGACTTGGTTGGATTTTATAGCCCTCGGTCTTAAAGTGGGTAACAGAGATATTGTCATTCAGCACAGCGGGAAATTGTCATTGTTAGACTGGTCTACTCATATCCTGATCAGCCTAACCATGATTTGAGTTTAACTAGGTACTGGGTTTAACTTCAGACAATATGTCTGAGAGCTGCCAAGTGTAATCAGTCTTCTGCCTTCAACTACTATCCAGCTTCACAGCAGTTTGCTAAAGGGCACATCAACTTCTCTTTTAAGTGTTGGCAGGGAGAAACGATGACTCATTTCTCTTTCAGGTTCAGAAATTAAAAGCTGAACTTGATACCCTGGTGGCAAACCTCATCATGAGTAAAAAAAATGGAATGAGGCAAACGTGGATGCCTTAAAAAGACCGCTTTAGACCCCAACAACAGACCAATCGGAGCTCGGAAAAGCAGCTTTCTATTGCATTTCGATCTGCATGTTCTGCTCTCTGACAGGCTGTGGATGACGTTGAAAGGGGAGAACAAAAGACGGCAGTGGTCAGGTGGTCAGGTCCGGGACAGATACAACAAAGAGCTAGTTGTGCGCAGAGCTGACAAGCCACCTCTAAAAGCCTCCGTCTGCGAGTGTTCAGGAGGTTTCCATCAGGCCGACCTCTCTCTCGAAAGCCACAATAACTGGGAAGGCAGAAAACGATCCGCCTGAGGCTCCAACAAACCGACAGCAGCAGGAGGAAAGGAAGCCAAAGATAAAAGTTTGAGAGAGTGAAGAGAGTGAATGCATGAAAACTATCCTGATATGACAATGGAACAAGACAGATGTCCTCACTGTTGCATTTGCAATGAAGGGTTATATGAATACCAGATAGGATGCATTTGATGAGAACCTGGGGATCTTAGAAACTTTGACATGAACATCTCTGAGATTCAGTCAGCATCACTGACGGTGCAACATCCGGCTGTGAATAGCATGGACTACTTTTTTAGGTTCAGATTTTACAATCTAATGAATCAGTTTTTTATTTTTTGTAAACAATTCTGGTATTTTTCACGTTGCAATAATGTTCACAGCAGAGTTTGATGACATGTCTGTAAAACCTACTACAATATAAACCTCTCATACCAGTTGATAGCTAATTATTGATTGTTTTTTTTTAAATATCTGTCATACTGCTACACTGACGGCATGAACTTTCCTGTTTTATCCACAGTTTTCACTTCACACTGTTGTTGTTCATTTCTCAGCAGTTTTATGAGGCACAATGATGAAACCTGAAACTGCTGCTGTGCAAATTACTCAACAAGATGTTGCTAGATAACCAAAGAGTAAGTGAATTATAGTTGATCTCACCAAACTCATCTTTCCTAAATTTGTCAACATGTCCTGAGAGTATAAAATGAGCCAGATAGTCCCTGTGGTCTTACTGCCATCCTTGGAAATGCATTCTAATATTGAAAAAACAAGACCTTGTTTTACTGAATACATTGCATAGATTTTAACAAACTAGGTATCTACAAAGGCTTGCTCTTTCGAGCTGAAGCAATTCAAATGATGTCACAAAATTGTAATTTGAGACCAAGTTTATTAACTTTTTCCCAGTGGTCATGTGTTTCACAGTGACCATTGTGTCAATCCCACAATATGCTATGTTTTACATTCAGTGAGATGCAGGAAAACAGGAGATGGTGAGAAAAATCTGAGGGGAAAAATACCACATGTATTAAACAAAAGAGACGTGAATATGAACAGTGATTGAGTCTTGCAATGATCTTATGCAACCGCGTAAAATGCAATTAAGAATGCTTCAAGTTTGGTCCCTGATGCTGCAACAAAGAATTTGAGTGTCTTTTTTCAATAAAGGAAACATTTTTTGCTTTCAGTTTGATTTCATACTGAGCAAGACTGTAAACACACATCGCTAAATTCAGTATTCCTGATGAAAGAGTAATTGTATTTCTGAGAAGAAAGGAAAAATTTCTTGATCAGAGCAAACGATGAAAAAAAGTCTTTTCAATAAAACACTGTCGAGTTACAGATCAAGTCTCTCTTTAACTGAAATACTGCATACAAAGTAAAAATAATTGTAAACATTTTGCATTTTAACTAAGAAAAATAAATAAATCCCAGCCGTACTTTCAACTTGGCATCTGGACATCACCGCTTTCTGGCAAACCAGATGCAACCATCAAAATCAACATGCAGAACCGAGTCCAGTCCCCTCTGACCAAAGCCTAATGCTAAGTATTTACAGAAACCCTGCAACAGCATCAGCAGATGCTACAAAAAGGTCCCATTTAAAAGCATCATACAGCCAGAGGAAACACACACATTCAGTCCCAATTTCTGTGGTTTCCATTGAGTCACTTCAAAGAGGCCGCGCATCAATTTTCTTCTCTTCTTCGTCACGCGCCTCAAGGGAATAAAACAAGCGAGCCTGAGTGCTGCAGTTCGCCGATGTCCCACTATAGTGGCCACATTCATGTTCATACGTTTCTCGAGGGAGCTCCCCAGTTCATTACATAAATACGAACCGACTTCCTAAAAAAAAATTTCTAAAAAAACCTCTGGTTGCCCGTTTGTGTCAACACAAATGTATCTTTAGGCGACGTCTCAAATACACCATCCCTACTCGGGTAATATTGAACCCGAGTAGGGATGGTGAAGAACAAACACACTCTGTTTGTTTTTTTATAGTTTAACAGGAAATGCATTTCCTTATAAAATGTATCGTCTATTAAATAAAATCTACAAAAATAAGTTTTGTGTATCTCATTTAACTGTTTAGTCAGTATTTCCACAGCCTTGACTTGAACAGGAGAAACATTTCAAGATAATTTGACATGAAAAATGGAGAAAGAACGTGGTTGGGATGCAGAATGCCAACAACACACACACACACACACACATCCACACACAAAGGGTTTCAGTTTTTCAGAACCTCAAGCAAGAGGGAGCAGCTCAGACAAAAGATGTGAAAGCAGGAGCTCCTCTGTTCGGCCAGAGGATTCTTGAAGAGTGGCATGAAGGAAGTGAATGCTGCTGCCAATCATGCTTCTTTTTCAAAGCCTGGGCTTTGCTTTTCAGCCTCTTGAGGAGGAGGAGGAGGAGGAGGAGGAGGAGGAGGAGGAGGAGGAGGAGAGAGAGGACCCGACATGCCCTGAGCTGTTCAAAGTGCACGGACAGTTTGATTCAGAGTATTTCTGGATCTGAGAACTAAACCAAAAGGCTGGAGTATTTAGAAGATGGTGCAGCACATGATGGTAAGAGACAGCATTCTGATGATTAAACAAACTGTTGTGTCACCATTAGAGGGGAAGTATTATGTAAAATCAACTTTCTGATCATCATTTGTGATGTTATTCTCTTATTGAAAACATACATGGAGTGTTGCTTTTATTCTTTCTTTCATGTTTGAGAAATCCTTTAATCTCCCATGGCAACCGTCCAGCTATGCAAAACATCTGGTTGGACCTTCAAGGACAAAACTTCCCCTGCAGTTTCCAGGCTTCCGCCTCACAGAGCAGCCCTCCCCTGCGACTCCAACTCTCAGCTCCTTCAGACTAGCCAGTTGCAATTAGCAAACACTCTGGTGGAACTGCTGAGCTCATTACAGCAGCTACTTCTCAGTGAAATCCTGATAAAAAAACATTGGTAAAGGGTTAATAGAAGGACCACGTTATGATGACTTCCTCAAGGCTGAGTTTCAAAAAGTGTAGAAGCTTATTAGAGACAGAGGCCCAATTTCAAGGCATTAAACACAAAGTCATATGGATCAATGGATCACGATGTTTCTGTGAACAAAATTACCCTTAAAAATACCCCATATTAAGCATCAGCATAAAAAGATGGAGGTCATTTCATTTTATCATGTGATTATGTGATTCATTACTTACTGAGACAGGCTGAGCTTCAGGCTTAACTTCTAAGGAACAGAGAAGTTAAACCAAACCTGGGGGCGAGAGGGGAATTCCCAATTTTTGACTTCAAAAATAAATTTGTACAAAATCATGATAAACTATGTCAGTGCAATCTCAGAAACACCATTAAAATCCTAACAGCCTGCGTGAGTTAAGAGAAGAACTGATGTGGGAGATGAAGACTAGAAAAGAACGTGAATCCAAGTCGAGCTTCGGGTTCATTAGTCACATGGAAAAGCAATCAAGGGACGCCGCCGGTCCATCAGCCCCGGACCAGAGCTCAGCTGAGGTAGGATGTTTTCCATACTGAACCCTGGGGAGTCGGGCTGCTTGGGAAAGTTATCATCTGCTCCAAAAGCAGAAAATTTATGCGAAGAGTGCATCAACCAGAGATGCTTACAGAAGTGCCTCAGTGTTTCGGTCTCTGCACAGAGAGAACATGAACGAGCAGGAAGGGAGGAAATGTAAAACTGACTCAACGTTTCATCAGTCAGTAAAACATACAAAAAATTGGAAAAACATAAATGTTCTTCTGGACTAAAGCTACAATGGAGAGGAGAGCTGAAATCTGATGTTAAACAGGAGTGAAATCCTGTTCTAATGATTCTAATTTAAGTTGTAGAAAACTAATAAATTGTTTTTGCTGAACACCAAAATACATCATAGACCAGCTCTTGTTGACCTTCCAGACCTCTCAGGTCTTCTGGTTCTGATCTCCATCCCCAGAACCAGAACCAAACATGGAGAAGCAGCATTCAGTTTTTTATGCACCAAAAATCTCGAACAAACCTCCAGAAAACTACAAAACTGCCAAAACACTAAGTTCCTTCAAATCAACACTAAAATCCCGATCAGTTTAGAGTTGATACTGGAACAATGATCAATATATTTGACATGCATTCACTTGATGATGGCATTTGACAAAATGTAATGTTTATGGCTTGCTTGATAATTGGTGGCTGTGTGATGTTTTTAGGTGTAATCAGAACATTAAGTCAAAACTGGACAAAAAAATATGTACACTTTAAATAAAAAAAATCTTCAATTAAGCACCTTTTGCTGTCTATTTATTTATTAATCCAAAAATTAAACAAATTAGTAAACAGTATTTTTCTTTTAGCTGTAGATGCGTCCTTTGCTACAAATAAATGTGTAATTCCATTTTAGGCAATGACACACATTTTTGACTTCTTATTCATAAAAGTAATATTGTGTACAAAAAAAAGACTTAAGCAGCACAATGTGCTAATTTTTTCACCAATCAATCGACAGAAAGATGTTTGTGCTGATATTCTGTTCACTGGAGCCAAACTTTCTGCCCGTATTTTCAAATGACATAATTTTCACATGCAACTTTGCAAACCTGAACTGAAGAAGAATATCGTTTTTGGAAAAATGATCCTTCTTGCATCTTATAACGGCCACGTTTCATTCAGTCTTTTCCTATCTGGACTGTCAAAGTTTGACTTGAGTATGCTTAACATCTTAAATATGTTAAGCATACATACTGGATGATGGTGCATTTCCCTTTCACAATGGCTGTTCAATCTGGTGTTGAATGAGTTGAAGCATCAAAGCAAACTAAATATAGTCACAAGCAAACCAGTCCTTCTGTTTGATGCTTAGCAGCTCTGAATAACTGCATTTTCACCGAATGAACACACACAACAGTCTTGTGACATCATGTACTTCCACCTGCTGATAAATCCACTCAATAGAAAAAGATATCACTGTTGACCCACGAACAAATGCTGACGCGATTATAGGTTGATGACAAACCCATCATTGGCCAAAGTAGAAAGCCTTCTTCTGATTTCGCTGCTTCACCGAAAAACACAGTTTAAACCCCATAACAAGAGCGAAGGAGCAATGCATACACAGACTGGGACTTGGTGTCCAAGAAGAGAAAAACCTCAAGCCAAAGAAGATAAATAAAAAAAGAAAAAACAATTAAACATCCAGAGTAATTCACAGCTTCGTCACTTTTTGTCTTTTTGACTGGCTGAAATCACTGACATGGTCGATTATTATACACACTGCACCAAAGACATGAATAACTGTTTTAGCTGTGCTAAAACAGACGACCACGTCATAAACTATTTTGTTGCTTCGGCTTCAAAATGTAGGATTTGGGGGTTGCATGTTGTTTGTATTGTGTATGGTTTTTTTCCCCTATTTTCACGAAAACATCAGACAAGCCTCAAGGCCATTTTGTTCTTCCTCTTAATTGAATAAACTTTTTAATTAAGTGTGAATTACTCTGCTATATATAGTCGTCTGGTAATCGGGGTTAGTTTAAAGCCAGCGAACATGTCTGGAGAAGAGCAGGAACTAATTTAAAAAGAACAAACAAACTTGCAAAGATGATTTCATTTCAGATTAAAACACTGAATTGACTTACACAGAAGGCTGAAAATGACCCTTACCTCTTTGTATTTTTATGCATTTCTACTGTTGTGTAAAATAAGTGGGTAAATGAAAAATTTGCGTAGATTTTTTTCTATCCGATTATCGATTACTAAAATAATCCTTCATTGCAGACGTTATCTTTTCACAAACCACAATCTGATAATTATTCAATTAATCAACAGAATAGTCAATTACTGAAATAATCGTTCCTTTCAGGCCTGTATTTAAGAAGCAAATCTTGATTTCTATGGGCAAAAGACTAAACCACAATTACATTACATTACTTTCTAATGTTTATTATCAAGTATGACTTTATAAGAAAATAAGACATTGTCATACAAGCACAAAGTCAACGCATTTTATTCTGATTATATGTCAAACACAAGATAACGGAAAACTGAGAATAAGGAAGGACAATTACACTGTTTTAACAAATAATCAGAGAAGTGTCGCCCTGTACTTAGCCTAGCTGAGCCAATAAAACAATTACAGTCGAAAGTCTCTGGGCTTCTTTTTTCTGCCAGCTGCCATAGAGTATGAAGTGTTTGCTGATTCTTCAAGCTCAAGCTCAGTCGTTCTGGATGAAAAGGCTTGCCCAAGAGTCCCAACTGGATTTAAGTCAGGACTTTGAGAGGGT
Source organism: Poeciliopsis prolifica (assembly GCF_027474105.1). Classification (NCBI taxonomy): domain Eukaryota; kingdom Metazoa; phylum Chordata; class Actinopteri; order Cyprinodontiformes; family Poeciliidae; genus Poeciliopsis; species Poeciliopsis prolifica. The sequence continues at coordinate 24,614,195 of NW_026562377.1, forward strand.
AATCGCAAACACGTGATTATGCTTAGATCTAAAGAAAAATTGGACTGTAGCTCCGGCTGTATGTTTAGTGAACCTCTCCCACTTTCTCAGGCTCTGTGCTTCACTCGGTGCTTAGCTCTGTTAAGACTTACTCCGCTGAAGAACACCAACCCCACAGCATGATTCAGCCATCACTATGCTTTACCGTGTGGATGGTATGAGTAGTGTTATTCGGGTGACTTGCTCGAAATGTATTTTATTCATTGGCATCAAAATAAAACTGGCTTTTTCTCGTTTTCCTCTCACCTCATTTACCTGCTGTGTTCATCTGATCACATCCCAATAAGAGACGCCAACGTCTAAGAAAGAAAACCTTAAACAGAAACACAGGCAGGCTGGGATGCACTCACAGCTGACTTTACAACAAGGCCTGCTCACCTAGAAACTTCTTCACCTCGTCCACGCTCATGTAGATGTTGACACGAGGCCTGTTGTTGTTGTTGATGTGGACGCCGGAGGGAATGCTGTGGCTGGCGAGGCAGCCGGCGCCTTCCAGCAGCAGCAGGAAGAAGAAGCCCCCGAGCCTCCACGGCACCGAGTGAGGCCAGCCCCGGCTCTCAGACGGGCTGCCAGCGCTCACAGTCAACCCCAACATAGCAGTGGTCGTCTGGCTCGCTGTTGTGTTCCCTCCTCAACAGTCGATAGTTTTTTTCTCATCCGTCCGGGAAGTTAATCCGTGGAGGAAACATTACGAGTTAAATTACGCCGCAGCGTCACTAAGCGCTGTAAATATTTCAGCCACAAATCTGTTGTTTTCGCTTTTTTAAAAGTCTTTTCTTTCGTGCTGAAACAGGCTAAGTTAGCCAGAGGAGGCTAACTTGAGTTTAGTTGTGCTAACCCTCGGCGGTCAGGCTGTCGTTCACCGAGCTCGCGCTCGGATTTACGACGTTTTCCAGCCGAATAAGAGACGTACTGGATGTCGACACATTGATGCACATTGATTTGTGCAGTTGAAAACGAAACAAGGGCGAAAAGAGTACCCGAAAGCAGTGGAGTCGCTAATACATGAAGCCTTCTCCCTCCATGGTATGTCCTCCCGTTGCTTTTTCCTCACCATCTCAGTTTTCACTCGGAGCAGGGAGGAGGGGGGGCCGCGGAACGCTCGCTGCTCCCACCGCAGGAGCTGAGTGCCGCCTTCAGGTGCTGTGGGAAATATTTCTTGAAGCGCGTCCGATTCATGTACGTTCGAGTTCAAATGAAGCTCCATAAATGCTCTGACCATTCTGTAAACGCTGGGGCATGCGTTCCAGTGAGGCGCATTTGTCAGTTTGAAAGCATAGTTTTAGACAACTTTTAAGTAGTTACTAAAGATGCTTTTTTTTTTTTTTTTTTTTTTTTTTTTAAGAAAATCACATTATTAGATATACTTGACTTATTGTATTTTGCACTAAACAGTCGTACAAACATACATGCATTAACTGAATTAGGAAGAGATTAGGTTTTAGAGTGCCAACGCAGGACCTGACCTTGACTTGTGCTTTAGAAAAATAGGATCCTTTAAAGCCACATAAGCGAGAACTCAAATTTCCTATAATAATGACGACAAGTCTGAGGGCTGTGCATATAAAAAGGAAAACAAAAGTAAAATTAACATTTTATCCAAAATGACAATAACCCTTTCCATGTTTTGTTTATTGAGGTGAAAGGTAGAAAATGAAAGAGTGGTGCCCCTGGATAAGATTTTTCTCTAAAGACTTAAAAAAAATGTTTTCTATAACATTTTTATTTATTTATTTTTTTTAAATAAATCTAACTTTGAATTTAACAAATGAACAATTATATACAGATTAAGAAATATCCAATGGCACAATTACCGCCAACAATCTCTTTGAAATAAACTTAAAACTCCTTTGTTGTTGTTCCTGTTATTTACTTTGCTATTAAACATTGACAAAGGTTTCTGGCGGATTTCCAATACTAACTCCTGAGTTTCTGTTGCCCCACAGTATGAATATGACATGACACACAATTATTCCTGCCACTGGCCAAAGTTTGGATGAGGAGAAATATTTATACAGTCACCACTCATAGAAGGATAATAAAAAACTGACTTATCCTAAACTCACTGTTAGAGGACTGCAGAAAAGAGTAGGATTCTTCCTGGTGTCACCAAGTTTTCACAAAGGTCAGATGCTATCAATATGCTAACTAGACAATTCAGGTAAAAAAAAAAACCCTACTGGCCCCTGCTATTATGAAAAAAAAACTGAAAATGGGTCACGATTGCATGTTTTTATTGGAATAATGAACCAAAGTATATTGCCAAATAAACACATAAATGGTTCACCACATTTAAAATGAACCATCTTCAGTGGCTCGACTTAAAAATATAGAACTTTATTCAAAGATATAATAAAAAAAAACAGCCACTTATTTTCTAACATTTAGAAAGGACGAAGAAATCTTAAACCATTTTTATAATTTTTATTAATAAAATATCCACCTACAAAATGATCTATAAACACTATTTACAGAATAGCAAGCAGTGATGCCTGCCAAGACAGAGTAAGATATTTTACATAGAAAACACTTGGCAGAGGAGATCAATTCATGGGCTGTGGTGAGAATGTATTGTACATTTTCTATTATTTCATAAGGACACATGAGGAAAATGTTGGGACTCTGAGCAGTCTGTGATTATTTCCCTGAGGGACAAACCTGCAGCTGGAGCACAAATGAAACCCTCTCCTTGTGTCTCTGCATGGAAATGAGGTATTTAAGGTCTCTTATCCGAATTTGCTTAAAAAGTGTGACGATAGTTTCTGCCAGCGAACGTCATAAATAACGTGGGGGTCAGTCGCCCATCAATCCCTTCCTTTTTCTGAAAACGGAACTTCGAGGATGGAAGATCTGTATCCGGATGTGCGAACGGTTGTGAAATGGTTACAGTGGGTCTTGACAGGGCTTCTCAGCACAAAGAAAACGAAAAAAAACAACAACAAAAAAATCACCATAATCAGATACTTCAAGTAGATTATATACACCGAAAATGTAGCTAAGAGGTTCTCCACATGACAGTGATGACTTTCATCAGCATCCAGCTTGCTCTAGAGGAAAGAATGACAAATTTTAGTTTGTTTTGTCGAAAATAATGCGCCGTTCTGCTGAGGCATGCAGAAAAGATGTTAAAACCTACTTTGATTTTCTTGTGAAAAAAACAAAACACTATTACTGGTGTTTGCTTGCTCTTCTGGCTGTTAGGAAAGAAAATACAAGTGTTTCCATTTAGTTAGATGACTATAAAGTCACTTGGGAGCAGAAAGCTTG